>NW_027555625.1:61193779-62393779 GCF_003287225.1 Phascolarctos cinereus
ACTGAGGCAAACATGGTTAAGTGACCTGCCCATGGTCACCCAGCTAGCAAGTGTCTGAGGCCAGTTTGAACTTAGGTTTTCCTCCAGGCAGCCACTTAGCTGCCCAAAGATGATGAGGACTTGGCCTGGGTAAGCAGATCCTTTGAGCCTATAAAAGTATTGTACTTGTAAGAACATGGGACTTGGAGGAAGAAGACCCCGTTTCGAATTTCTTCTCTGTCACTAGCTGTGAAGCTAGTGATAGTAGGTTTGGCTTTAAAATCTTTGAAGTGAGGATAATAATCCTTGCAATATCTACTTCATAAAGTTGTCTGGAAAGATTTTATAAACCTTAATGGTACAGAATTGTAAGTTGTCATTATTGGGGTTATATGAATGTTGGTTGTAGTCCAGCTCAAAATGGTATGAAGAAGGGTTTCTAAAAATTGGACCCATGGGTGACTGATTACTGGGTGGTACTGACCTCAGGCTTGTAGGGAATAGGTCTACTTAAAATAAGTACCTTGGTACTGACATGTTTGTCTGTTCCTCATATACCCTCTGTAGACTGTACCTGCTCAGCCGAAGGACACTGGAGCTGATGGTCAGCTCTTTGTTGAGCACTATGATTTCTTAGAAGAAGGCACACCCAGGATTCTGCTGAAGAAAATCCTGCAGACCGGTGAGCCACGGTCTGGGCATCCAGGTTTAAGGCAGCACTGCTGGAGCCCTGTGTCAGGAGTGGCCACACATGGATGTGTGGCCTCAGGGTGGTTCAAGCCTAGGTGTGGGCAGTCGACTCTTCAGTGAATGATGGCTGTTCTCTCTAGAGGTAGCTTGCTGCTCTCCAGAGCAGGACAACATGGGGTCAGAGGCTGCTGAAATAGAAGAGGTGGATTCCTCTTGACCCTCGCTGCCAGGACCTCCTTTTCATGCACGGGGGTCCCAGCCCCATCTTGTGCTCCCTTCCAACAAGTGTCCTTTTTGCAGCTTCAGAAGCCTCTGTCCTGGTACCCTCGCTGATGAATTCACAGGAGCCAGAACCTGTTGAGTTACAGGAGGAAAGCAAGTGGAACAGGTGTGAGGCATTTTGAGCATTAAAAGCTTCTAAGGAAGCCACAGGACCAAGGACACATAGCTGAAAGTTGGCCTGATTTCCTTTCAGTCTGGAGTTGCAGCTTCCTGAGCTGGAGCCCTCTGTGACTGTAGCTCCAGGGCTCCTGATGCATAACAGGAAGAAGCGTTGCCTTAGAGTGTCTGAGTTTGAACAGGAAGTGGACCAAGGACTTGCTGTTGCTTCAGGTGAGGTTTCCAGGTTCCTGACCCCTTTACTGGGACTCTTGTGGGGCCTGCCCACTGCTGACTGCTCTACTGAACTTTAAGAATACTTGGAACTGCCTGAGCAGCAGGTTTGAGGTGATACGGGGAGGAGAAGTCCACAGGGATTCAATTGTGCTTCTGCCCCATTTTCTTGCACTAATAATCAGGATTTCTTCTGTGTTTTTCTTGTTTTTGGACAAAAGATCTCACTGAAAGGCAGCCAGCTTCAGCCAACAAGTCCTCTGTGACCAGGTGCCTAAGAAAATATTTATATTACCATGACAGGGGGGTGGACAGAACCCAGAGACTGGAAGAGGGACAGATTATAGAACGTAGCAGGAAGCCATCCAGTAGCTACTGGAAGAGAAATCTTTCCAAGGAAATAGGCCATGGTAGTGGAACGTGCTTTGGGGGATGGATGTCTGACTCAGCAGGGACTCACAGCAAGCCTCCCTTCTGTCAGGTCCTTCAACCTGACCTTGGCCACAGTTAGGCCCCCTGAGTCTATAGAGAGGCCTGGCTTGGCCCGAAGGCCCCCAAACCGTAAGGCGATTGATGTGGAAGCATTTGAACAAAGACTGAAGGACATCCCATTGACTCCTCTCCCAGGTAAGGCCATCTAGCCCTGGGCTGTGTGAGGAGATGGTCTAGACTTTATCACAAAAATCCCAAGTATCCTGCCCTCTTTTCTCTTTTCCTCCCACTGTCACCGACTGGGCATTCTGGCTTACATGGCATTTCAGGATCCCCACTTTTTTCCTTTTAAAGTCTATTTTGATTTTCCCGAGCCATATAATTGATGTGAGAAGGAAGTGACTGAAGAGTTGGCTGTTCTTACCTCCCTTTTGGAAATTCCTATGAACAGCAGGGAAGGAGGCGTTGTAACAGTAATGAGCTTGAAGACTGCCAATTAAGAGTTAAAGATAAAATCAGAATCAAGTTAGGCAATGTCTAGTACATTGCTTATTCAAACAGTAGGACAGTTTCAAAGTTCCCTGCCCACCATAGTAGGCAGCTGCTTTGAGACATGGAGAAGGCAGCCTTGGCCCTCCTTCACTGCCAATTGTAGCTTGATCCCTGGGTAGAGAAGGAGCCCCCTCCTATGTGCTAACATTATGGCAGAGGTCACCCAGCCTTTCCCTTAGCCTTGACTGTGCAAGGTAGCTGAGAGAGCGGGCTGCCAGCTGATGAGGAGCAGAGAAGCTAAGGGATGAAGTGTCTGGCGTGAAGAGCCTCTGAGCCCTTGGGGCTTTTCCCTAAGAGATGGCTGAGTAGGGCTGACTGGGATTTGTGGCATTAGGTCTTCAGTGTGGTTAGCCAGCCCCAAGGGTGAGCTCCTGGGTCACAGACCTTACTTCAGTTCAGGAGCTCAGCCTTCTGAGGATCATCTCCTTTCCCTTTCTTTCCTTCATGTCTAGATCGTTGCACTTATCACAGGGCCACTCCTGTGGATGGGGATAGGTCCTTCCAGGCGAGTCCTGACTCCATAGGCCTCAGGAGAAGCTTGGCAAAGGGCCAGGAACTGAAGGCCGTGACCCAGCAAGCTAATCAAAGAATGGAGAAGGGTACAGGGGTCAGGGTAGGGCAGAGGGCTGTCATAGTCAGAGTTAGCCCACGTGCTTGGTGTCATGGGTAGCAAATTGGTGCTTTCTAGACATCCTAGGATGCAGTGGTGCTGGGTGTTACCTTAGTCACTGTATGACTATGTGCTTTTCCAGTCCAGGGATCTGGTTGGGGATTAGAGGTGGGGTAGGCCCTGAGGGATCAGGGTTATAGAAAACTCATCAATCTCTTTAATTTTCTTCTTTGATACCTAGGTCCTAGGAAACAAACTAAGTCTGGTACAAAAAGTCCAAGTCAAAACACTCCCCTCTCTACCAGCTCTCTGTCTGCTGGAACAAGAAGCAGACCTTGGACAGGGACATCAAGTCAAAACAGCTGCTTCTCTGCTCGCTCTTTACCTGCTAGAAGCAGCATCTCCAGGGAAGCCAGAGCAAAGTCAGGTGTGGCTCATCAGGTAGAGGAAGAAGAGGAGAGGCTGATGGATGAGGAGGCAAGAGAGTCTGAAGAGGACACAGAAATCCTCCAAAGTACCGGTAATGTCAGGGTTCAACTGAGACCAGGGTTCCAGAAACATACAATACTCCCAATCTTATTCTGTCATAGGGAGGGAAAGGCTATTTAGGTTTTTGCTGAAAGCCTATGGGTCCTTAGACTTATAAGCTGCTTAGCCCAGTTGAATGTGGGGAGTGTTGAAGGAAAAATTCCTTGGGATTAATGGTCAGTACATCATTCAGACATTCAAACACAGGGAAAGGGATTTTCCCAGCCACCTAGGGCTTTCACTGTGGAAACCCTGAGAACCATGCTGGTTTGTTGACCAGTGTTGACCAAGCCTTGCTAAGGGTCGGGAAGAGGCAGACTTTGAGGGGATAGGTGGTTTCTACCTGGCCAGTGGATGGCATCAGTCATTCTTGATTTCTTTGTTTTCAGTTGTCTCAGAACTTAGCATGAAGACACCAGAATTTCTCCGGGCCAAGCGATATCATTCTCTTTTACAGCCTACCTCCCCAGTACCTCCTAATACTAACACTACCCTGTAAGTATCTTGTATATTGCTCTGACACTCGCTGTCTTTTTTCCTTCATTATTCATCTGAGAGGGAACAAGGCCTTGGAAAAACTGATGCTCACCATTCCTAGTCTGTGGTTCAGTCTCAGTGCTAGTGGTATTTATACCTGTTTTCCTGCAGTTGTTCAGGGCCTCTGGCCTCTTGTCCTTTTCAGGGTTTCAGAGGCATAGAATGTCCCTGAAGCCCACCCTTTGTGTTTCTTTTGTATCTTACCTTAGTTAGACCGTACTTGGTCAGGTTTCTCTTGGGGCTTAGAGATATGAACTGCCTGGCCCTGTCAAGGGGAGGACGATGAGCTCTTCAGGTATTCAGGACTTTCCTCAACACAAGCCTGGTTCTGGATGTTAAGGGATTTTGTCCCTAAATGCCTAACATGTACAAAGCTGCCGTGTAAGATATACAAATGTGAACAGGAACTGCCCCTCAAGAAGGTTAGGGAAGTCTCAGAGGACAGAGAGATTAAAGGCTTTCTGGAGGAGGCCTGGACTTTAGCAGTTGGGAGATGGGAGAGGCAGTGAGTGGGTGGCCAGTTTTGAGTGGTCCAGCTTAGCTGAAACAGGGCTGTGTGTGTGGAAATTGTAAAAAATAAAGCTGGAGATGTAGGTTGGGGCCATCTCCTAAAGGACTGCCAGCTGACGAGCAGAGACATGGTGAGCATCTAGTTCCAAGTGGCCTGGGCCCTATTCAGTACTTATGCAACTTACCTGACAGCAATATTGTGATGAAAGTGCCTTAGAAATTTGAGCAGGGGATTAGGAGCCTGGGCTGGACCCTTGTGCTCTTGCCCTGCCAGGTTGGTGGAGCCATCTTGTTTGTGCTATTCCTGATTCCTAGGTTGCCCTCCAAGCTTACCCAGGCCAAACGTGCTCCCAAGCGCCGTGCCCCAGGCCCTAGGCAACCCCGTGATCCAGACAAAGTTGGCTTGAACAATTATTGCAAAGTCTTCAGCTTCTATGCCAAAACTCCCATGGAGAAGTCAGCCTCTGAGACCCTGATGAAGTGGTGAGCTGGTGTTGGCAATGGTCAGGGCTCTAGGTCACCTTTTTTTTTTTTCCTTTTCCCCACACCTGGGAATGGAGAATTCCATGTTTGTGGGTGTCCAGCTTACAGTGTAGGATACTGGGCTCTGACTTTGTGTTTTTTGGGCTCCTAACTCTTGCCTTACCCTCCCTCATTGTAGCCTGAACCAGTATTTCAGGACACTTTGTGATGACCTAGAGACCTTTGCTCACCATGCAGGCCGAAAAACTGTGTTGTTGGCTGACTTGGAGCTGTTGATGAGGCGGTGAGTAGGCCTGAACCTGAGTCTTTTCTGCCTATCACCCAACTTCAGGAATACCAGGGCTGGGATGGGGGTGGAGGACAGAGGTGGGGGAAGGGTTAGAAGGAGCCTCCTCCAGAGAGAGTCTGATGCTGAAATTTCAGGGGAATCCCTTAAGTATGATATGACCATTCTCTTCTCTTTCTCCTTCCACTTTCCCCACTCTAGGCAGGGCCTGGTGACTGATGATATTTCCCTCTATGTGCTTGTGGAGAGATACCTGCCCTTGGAGTACCGGAGGCTGCTCATCCCTTGTGCAGCCAGTGGCAATGCTGTCTTCCCTGCTGGATAGGGATGCTGCCGCCCCAGCTTCTCTAAGTAGAGAGGAGAGCAGGAGCCTGAGGCTGAGGCCTCCATGTAAGCCCTTTCCAGGAGTGGACTCTTTACGTGCTACTGTCGGTGTCAATAAAATGTGATAAAGCCACTTTAAAAAGATGGTGGTGTGGCTGAGTTGGGGGCCTAAAGCAAAAGCCAAACTTTCCCCTCCCCCCAGCCCCCCATGGGGTTCTCATTCTTTTTCAGTCCAGGCCACAGGCATGCAGTAGTCAGGGAGAATAATTAAGCAGCACAACTGTAGAAGCTCAGAACTCGGAGCTTAGTGGTCAGCCAGTCCAGCCTCTCTGCCGGCCTCTTGTCCATGGGCAGGCCTTCTACCTGGCCTCCCTGCCTCTACCATCATTCCTCTGCCCTAAAACCTTCAGGGGCTCCCTCTTGCATACATAAGAAATCACATCCTCTTGGTCCTGGTATCTCAAGTGCTCTGCCCTCTGGCTCAAACCCCAGCAAGCAGCTGTTTGGGTTTTTGATTGGGCATCCCCCATCTCTGTGTTCTTCCAGGTGATTCTGAGTGTTAAGGAGTGTGCTCTGTCCCCATCTCTCTGGGAACCTTCCTTTGCTCCACCATCCTTCTATCTACACATGGTGTATCCCCTAATAAATTGGGGAACTGTGAGGGTGGGGACTATGATTTCTGTTGCTGTTTCCCCAGCCAGGATCTAGGGCATGGCTCACAGTAATAAGGTGTATGTTGGATTGTTGACCCGAGTCAAGATGCAGACCCAGCTCTTTTAGACTTCAAGTCCAGGTCTCCAGGTACTTTTCTTGCTGATTCCCATGTTGGAAACTTGGTTTTCCTTGCAGTCACCCTTATTTCTTTCACCTCTCCTCCCTGTGCATGCCACACTCAGTCATAGAACGCACATTCTTACAAATGATATATTTGTTTTCAAAATTAAGGTATCTTTGCTTTTGTAATGGGGTGGAGAGAGGGAAGGGAAACAAGGCTATGGTGTGGAGTGGCTTTTGTCCCTTTGCCCCTTCTTCCATGGACAAAGGTAGGATTTTTATTTTGGTTGGCTGGGAGAGGGTCTAGGAAGCTGGCTCAAGCTCCCGAGGGCCCATTCGCTTGATGGCTCCAGCTCGTAAGTGGGTTAGCAGAACATCTTGTCGCTGGCTATGTTCTGGCTCCAATTCTGCTATAGGGGTCTGGAAGGCCTGGCTCAGGTAGTTGTCCAGAGTTTGCTCATCCAGAGAGGGGTCAATGGAAGTCAGGGCGTGGCGCAGCCGTTCTGGGGTTGTCTCAGCCGCCCTAGCCCCAAATAAACAGACCTCAGCAGTGCTTGCTTCTTCCCAGCCCTCACTGGATACTGACTGCACCATCAGATGGTAAAGGGAGGGAGCATATGGCATTTCCTGCTCCTCCCCCAAGGAGGAGAGAGCAGACCCAGGGGGCATGTTCTGTAGGGCCCAAGTCAGGTCTTAGTAACACACTCAGGTGCAGGAGTTCAAGTCACAGCCTTCAAAGAGCCTGGCTGGCCCAGTGGTATTTTACATACTGGACAAGGAGTGTCTCAGTGGTGAAGGCAACAGGGAGCACTGGACTTGAAATCAGAATTCAATAGGAAACATTTGTCAAACAGCCTGGGGAAAGCACTGCAAAGATCAAATGGGCCTTGCCCTCAGGGAGCTGACACTTTTTATCACAGCTACCACAGATGCGCTTTCAATAGAGTTTCTCATGGGATCCTCACAACAGCCCTGGGAGGTAGGTGCTAGTATCCCCATTTTTACAGAGGAGGAAACTAAGGCTGAACAAGGTTTGAGGCTTGTCCAGGGTCACACAGCTAAGTGTCTTAGGCAGGATGTGAATTTGAGTGTACCTGACCAAGTCCAGAACAGTATCTCTGGTGCAACCTAGTCAAATATAAAGTTGCAGGAGAGGGTGATTGGCCAAAGGAGATATCTGGACAAGGTACCAGAGGAAAATTTAAGAAAGTGGAGAACACAGGATTTCAGTCCTGGTTCTGGCTCTAGTGCAGTGACCACAGGAAAGTCACTTCTCTGAACCTGTTTCCTCATCTATAAAATGGAGACTCTATTTGTATTACATCACAGGAATGTTATGAGAAAAAGTCTGTAAACCCTAAAATGCTATATAGATGTGAACTGTTAGCTTGCTTTTCTGGATGAAGAGAAGCATAAAGGGAGCAGAGAAGTGTTGATTTGGGAATCGACAAGGGTATACTCACCTGTTGGGCCCAAGTTCTATCTCCAGGTCCAGCAGATAGGCCTTCTTCTCATTTTCGGCCTGTTCCCACAGTTTATGAATGAAGGGCCCTGAAGCACCCAATTCATCCTGGGAGAGGTCATAGACCCTAGTTAGGGCTCAGTGTAACACTTCTGGGTCTGGCTCTCTGCCAGCCGTGATAGGTGAGGGAATGCCGTAGACTGTAAGAAATCACTCATGGCTATGGAGAGGAACCCTTCCTCACAGTTACAAGACAGAAAGGAATACTTGTGGTCACAGGCCAGGAAAGGAGTAAACACAAAGGAGATAGGATTACAACCAAGAATCACCTACCCAGCAAAACTGAGTCTAATCCTTCAGGGGAAAAAATGGTCACCCCTTATCATACCACCTTGCAAGAACTGAAAATTTACAGGTCCCTACAAGTATCTCTGAAAACAGCTATACAAACCCCTGAAGCTTGGGACAATACATTCTCCACACTGGAAGCAGACTCTTACCTTAACAAAGAGTTTAAAACTCAAGTAATTGGCTGGGATCATGAGCAAGCAGCGCAAAAAGAGACAGACCATAGAATCTTACTTTGGTGAAAAAGATCAAAATATACAACCAGAAGAAGACAACAAAGTCAAAGCTCCTATATCCAAAGCCTCCAAGAAAAATATGAATCAGTTCCAGGCCTTGGAAGAGCTCAAAGGGATTTTGAGAAGCAAGTAAGGGAAGTAGAGGAAAAACTGAGAGTGATGCAAGAAAATCAAGAAAAACAAGTCAACAGCCTGCTAAAGGAGACCCAAAAAAAAATACTGAAGAAAATAACACTTTAAAAAATAGCCTAACCCAAATGGCAAAAAAGGTCCAAAAAGCCAACGAGGAGAAGAATGCCCTAAAAAGCAAAACTGGCCAAATGGAAAAGGAAGTCCAAAAGCTTACTGAAGAAAACACTTCCTTAAAAATTAGAATAGAGCAACTGGAAGATTGTGACTTTATGAGAAATCATGACACAGTAGAACAAATCCAAAAGAATGAAAAATTAGAAAACAATGTGAAATATCTCATTGGAAAAACAACTGACCTGGAAAATAGATCCAGGAGAGAGAATTTAAAAATTATTGGACTATCTGAAAGCATGATCAAAAAAAGAGCCCAGACATCATCTTTCAAGAAATTATCAAGGAAAACTGCCCTGATATATTAGAACCAGAGGGCAAAATAGAAATTGACAGAATCCACAGATCTCCTCCTGAAAGAGATCTCCAAAGGAAAACTCCTAGGAATATTGTAGCCAAATTCCAGAGTTCCCAGGTCAAGGAGAAAATATTACAAGCTGCCAGAAGGAAACAGTTCAAGTACTGTGGAAACACAATCAGGATAACACAAGATTTAGCAGCTTCTACATTAAAGGACCGCAGGGCATGGAATATAATATTCCGGAGGGCAAAGGAGATAGGATTACAACCAAGAATCACCTACCCAGCAAAACTGAGTATAATCCTTCAGGGGAAAAAATGGTCATTCAGTGAAATAGAGGACTTTCAAGCATTCTTGATGAAAAGACCAGAGCTGAATAGAAAATTTGACTTTCAAATACAGGACTCAAGTGGAACATGAAGAGGTAAACAGGAAAGAGAAATCATAAGAGACTTATTAAGATTGAACTGTTTACATTCCTGCATGGAAAGATGATATTTATAACTCATGAGACCTTTGTCAGTATTAGGGTAGTTGGAGGAAAAAAATTATATGTATGTGTATGTAGATAGATAGATAGGGCACAGGGTGAGTTGAAGATTAAGGGGTCATATCTGGAGAATAAAATTAAGGGATGAGAGAGGATTATACTCAGAGAAGAAGAAAGGGAGAGGTAGAATGGGGTAAATCATCTCACAAAAAAAAACAGACAAGAAAAGTCTCTTACAGTGGAGGGGAAACAGGGGAAGGTGAGAGGGAATGAGTGAATCTTATTCTCATAGGATTTGGCTTAAGGAGGGAATAACATACACATTCAATTGGGTATGGAAATCTGTCTTACCCTACAGGAAAATAGGGAGAAGGGGACAAGAGAGCAGGGGATGATAGAGAGGAGGGCAGATTGGGAAAGGGGTAATCAGAAGTAAATACTTCTGAGGAGGGACAGGGTCAAAAGAAAGAATAGAATAAATGGGAGGGCAGGATAGGATTAAGGGAAATAGAGTTAGTTTTTCACAACATGTCTGCTATGGAAGTGTTTTGCATAACTGCACATATACAACCTATATTGAGTTGCTTGCCTTTTCAATGAGGGTGGGTGGGGAGGGAGGAAGAGAGAAAATTTGAAACCTAAAGTTTTAAAAACATATGCTTAAAACAAATGTTTTCGCATGCTACTGGAAAATAAGAAATACAGGAAATGGGGTACAGAAGTCTATCCTGCCCTACAGGAAAGTAGAAGGGGAAGGGGATAAGAGAAGGAGAGAGAGATAGAAGAGAGGACAGATTAGGGGAGGGGATATTCAGAATGCATGCCATCTTGGGGTGGGAGGAGGGGGGAGATGGGGTAGAAATTTGGAATTCAAAAACTTGCGGGAGTGAATGTTGAAAGCTAAAAATAAATAAATTTATATTTTAAAAAAATCACTCATTCCACATTTGTAAGAAGGAATCCTAGATAGGGAGCTCAGGATGAGAGAGACTGGAATGAAGACTGATCCCTTCCCTTTAGGCTTGGAGGAAGGCTCCTAATGAACAAAAAGTCCTTCCTCAATGCTTAACCAAGCTTCGCCTTCTCCCGCCCCAGCCCCAGCACATCCATTTTGCTATTGTAGTTCAGGTTGCAAGATCAGCCCAGACACCCAAGTGACAAGGTTTTAAACCTGGTGGCATGGGGCTGAGCTTTCTGGGGATCTCCCTTGAAGCATGGGACACGGGGCAAAGGCAAAGGGCAGGCTATTGGTGTTACCTCAACAAACAAAAGTCGGTAGTGAATGTCACGGGGGATGCCCTCTAACTGGACCTTAGCCAACTCCAACAGCTCCTGAATCTGTTCATCTGTCTTGAGAGGGAAGGCATTCTTGAGCACCATGCTGCATAGTGAGAGAAGATACCAGGCAGTGGGAGAGGAACCAACCCGATAGCTAGTTTTAATACAACAGACACTTAGTAAGCACCATAGGATGATTGTATGCAGAGACCCTGGCCTAGGTGTCGGTGTTACAAAGAGGATGAAAGTCCTGCTGGCTCAAGGAGCCTAGGGTGACCAGGTCTTTCTGTTTTTATGGTCTCTTTCTTCCCCTTCCCTCAAGTCTGGCCATAGTTTTGGATGAAGGGTGGTGGGAGCTGCATGATAATGGCACATGGAGTGGGACTGTCCACGGTGATAGTGTGGTACTGATGGGCCAGATGTATTCTTGCTGCTTTGTCATGGACTTTTTTTTTAGTTCTTCTTTTGGTAATCCTAGGGAGAACTAGACTCAGGCCTTTCCTCTCCTCATTCACTGGGGCTTTTGTGAGACGAGGCAGAATCCCCAGGGGATTCTGAGAGCAGGTGGAGCACTACCATGTGGCCTGCCTCAATGCTTTCTCTTTCTGTTGGGCCCTCGAGCTCCAGCGGAACATCAACAAATCAAGCGACATCGTCAAGGAGCTAGTGTTAGGTACTGGGGATGCAAGGGTCCTGTCTTCCGTGAATCTGTCTCACGGGGCAGCTGTCCCTAAATCCTAATCCTGAGTACCCGGGCAGGGAGGACTTGGGTGGGAGGGGGACAGGAGGCTGCCAGGACCCTGGCCTTTCCAACCTGAACTGATCTGGGGTGAGGTTTCCCTCGTTTTGGCTGTCGCTGTTGGTCAACTCCTTCAGCAGATAGGACGCGAGCTCTCTCTGGCCAAGGTACACATTTTCGTCCGCCTGGGGAGAAAATCCTGGTCTGTGGCTCCAGAGATTGGAGTCATTCGTTCTGCTGCTGGCCTACAGGAGCCTACCCAGGTTTTAATGGGAAGAACAATCCCTCAGGGGCCTACAGGGCAAAGGAGAAAGGTAGGAAGGAGAGAAAAAAGGTGATAGTGCTGGTTGCCCAGGAGTGTCCAAGCCCCTTCCTCTGTGGGTGGAGATAGAGGAGATTTCAAAGAAGGAAATTCTGTGGTGGGCATTTCAGAGCCCAGAGGACCACAGGTCAGATCTGGAAGGTGTCTTAGAAGTCACTTAGGCCAGACTGCATCTTTTATAGTTGAGGAAACTGAAGGGAAGTGATTCGGGGCATAAGACAGGCCCTCTGAGAAAGGGGCTCTGATTCTGGACCCAGTGCTATGCCCACTGTGCCAAACCACATTCTGAAGATGAGATAACAGAAACCTAGGTTGAGTCAAGCCTTTACTTCAGAGAGTGCAACTCTGATGGGCCGACCATGTTCAAATGCAAAACGTATGTTTGCCAAAAAGCATTCACATGCTGGCTCACAAGGATACACACTCTCAAGGTCTCTCTTAAGAACTTTGGAATTAATTGTTTGATATGGAGACACTGGCACAGGACCACCCAGCATGGTGTGCCCACATCAGAGAGGGTGCTGTGCTCTATGAGCAAAGCAGAATTGAAGTAGTTCAAAAGAAATACGAAAGGCATAAATTTAGAGAATCCACCCCAAATATTCCCATGGACTATTTTACCCAACCTCTGGTAGAAAATTCTGAGCCCTTACTGGTCTGATCAGCCACAGTCAGATACACTGTAACTCAACACAACATAGTTAAGTGACACCATTTTTGGTCCTCTTCGAGAACGAAGGACCTAACCTAACCTAAGGTTGAGTCAAGACACTTGCCCAGCATCATCAATGGCTTTTGTCCAAGCTCATTAATTTCAAGATTAGGATGGGAACTCAGGTCTTTCTCTTGACTCCTCTTTATATCAGTGCCTTTTCTAGTCACATTACGGTGGTTTTAGATAATCTCTAAGATTCCTTCCAGGTCTGAAATGATGATTGCATTGATCTTATGCTCTTTTCCCTCTTCTGCTTGTTCCACTTCAGGCAAAGGGATTCTCTTTTGGCAACCTTTCTTTTTCTAGGGAGTAAGGGGTTAAGCTCACCTTTCCTGTGAGGACATCATGGAACTGCTTCATGACCTCACTGGAGTGAAAGAGTTTGACATTTTCAAAAATTGTGTAGGACCAGTCCATGGCAGAGGCATCCCCAAAGCGTTTTTTCAGGTAGTCAAGGAAAAACTGGGCCAAGGTGGACGTTTTCTCTTTCTGCAAGGAAATGGAGGGGTGAAGTTGGAGGTCAAGTGGTCAGGGAGCTGGTGGGATGGCCACCAAAGCCTGTTTCATCATGTGCCTTGGGAAAGCTGCTTATCTCATTGGGCCGCTTAAGAATTCTATCCTAAGGCCATAGGACTTTTCCTCTCATCTTAGATGAATTCCTTATACCATTTTCCAAAAAAGTCTATGTTTATCCTAGCCCCACCACCCTTGCCACTACTAGCCTCACAGAGCTTGTACAGGCCAGTTCCCTTTATCTCCCCATTCCCTGAGCTAGAAGAGTGGGGGCCCTTCTCACCCTCCCTCTCCCGTTTGACTCTGCTGAAGTATTAGCACCACCCACCCACTCTTCCTCCCACTGCTTGCCCTCCTGCCAACCCCAACCTCCTGCTCTTCGGCCATCCGCTCTTTCCAGACATCTTTGATAATGTCCACCACTTCCTTTTTGCTTAGCTTTTTGTTTCGGACAAACCCTCCGGACCGAAGGAACTCTGGGATGTCTTCAGTGGAGCCCTGGAAAAGGGGATATGTTCCTACCAACCATGGAATTCTGAGCCAACGTGCTTCTATTAATTCAATTTAAGTCATTTACTAAGCATCTACTGTGTGCTGACTCAAAGAGCTTGGGCCAGTTTTGACTAAGATTTGAAAGCCCTCCCTAAAGCCACAGGGTGTAAATGGGACTTCCAGAGAGACAAGATCAGGAGTTGCCCCTCCAAGAGCTTGGAGGGCAGGGGATACATGTGCTGGCCAATCCTAGGGAAAGGTCCTACCAGGCCTTGGAAGGTCTCCCTTTCTCGAAGAAGTCCTGAACCAATCTCTTCTAGTAGCACATCGACAAGCTGGTCACTGCTTTTCCCTTGAGACAAAAACTGCCAGCGTTCTTGTCCCCCAGATATCACGTCTGTGAGAGAAAAAGGGAAGAAGCTGGGGGCTGATGAACCAGGGACCAAGCAGATGCTAAGAGAGGGCTCTGAGAATCAGAATTCTAGGAGGTCACCTACTCAAGCCACAACCAAGCATGAATTCCATCCACAGTATCCCTAATGAGCACTCTTTCAGCCTCTGCTTAAAGACTTCCAGTGATGTAAACACTCACTGCCTCCTCAGGGAGCAAGCAGACTTGACCTTTGCATCATTAGGAAATTTTTTCCACTGCTCCTAGGTCTAAGCTCTTGGGTCAAACAACCCAAGTTTAATATTTCTCCACAATAGCCCTTCAGTACTGGGGGCCAGTTATCATGTCCCATCCCCTGCCACCAAGTCTTAGCTTTTCCATGCTAAACACATTTTGGGCCCCTTATGAATCTTTGTATAGTAGTCTTCCCCCATCATGCTGGTCACCCTGTTCTGAATGGGCTCCAGCTTACCCTACAAACACGGTGCCAGATGTCACTGACCAGGGCCCTAGACTCTGAAGACCCTCCCCCTCATTTTTTATATCATGCTTTTGTTATTGTAACCCAAGACTTGATCACTGCCATGGCCAACTGATGACCCAGGAGGTTCTACTCTGGAGGGTCTTCCTCCCCAATCCACCCAACCCTACACCAGAGGGGCAAGAGCTAATGTTGCAGCTTGGTCTTTGTTTTTTAGTGGGTTTTCCCTGGGTCTTGGCTCCAGCAATGCCCCTCTCCCCACCTGACGGCTACCTTCACACTTGGACCAGTCGGGCCTGGGAGTGGAGGTCCGTTGTATCTCCTGCAGATCTCTGGAGAATTCATCCCTATCCCTTACAATTGTCATGTGAACCTGTAGCAGCGTGTCATACTCCTTTCGTATCTCTTCAAAGTCACTTCTTAAGCTCTCCACCTGGAAGACAGGTCCAGCTCAGGTCAAACACTAGAGGCCCCTAAGGAAGTACCATGTGGTGGTATTGTGGAAAAAGTGCTTTTTGAGTCAGAGGACCTCTGGTTGAGTTGCTGCTTAGCTCCTTAGAACCTCTGTGACCTTGAGTAATAATAGTAACAAATAGCAATTACATAGTGCTTTAGGATTTTCAAAATGCTTTACAAATATCTCATTTTATCTTCACAACAACACTGAGAGATAGGTACTATTATTATCCCCATTTTACAGATAAGGAAACTGAAGGAAAGGTTAAATGACTTGACCATGGTCACAAAGCTGGTGAGTGTCTGAATCTAGGTTTGAACTTGGGTCTTTCTGACTGCAGGTCCAGTGCTCTATCGACCGACCACCTAGCTACCTCTGGCCTCAATTTCATGGTCGAAAGGTAAGGTATCAGCCTAGATCATAGTTAAGGTTCATAATAATGAACTCCCCCCTCCAACACTGGGCTGTGAGGGAACAGTGTCTCTCCCTAGTCAATCTCCCCATGATGTCCAGCTCTACAGTAGGGAAAACAGTCTCACCATTTCAAATAATTCCTTGTTTTTTTTCTCCTCCATTTCAAAATCCCTCCTGGGGACAACATCACCAAAATTCGCCTTCATTGTGTTGAGTTCCTTCTGAGTTCTGGTGAGGTCTTGACGAGCCATCTTCAAAGCCAGCGTTAACTTTACAGGGTCTTCTCCCCACACATCTTGAAAGATAATCAGCCCCATTAGTGCCCCAGGCTTACTTCTCTCCTGGTTCCAGCAAAAAAAAACCATCTAAGGCTCTTTCTTTCCTCTTGATGTATCCATCTGAGGTTGCTCCAGCCACTGGGTCTTTCAATTTAACTGAATCTCTAACTTTGTGCAAGGCTTTGCGCTAGGGTGTGAGGGGCAAATACAAGGAGAGATGGTAAACTGCACCTCAAACTACCCAAGAGTAGGGGAGATAAGCTATCATAATTAACTATAATGCAAATTAGAATGTGATAGGTGCATAAGAAAGGGACAAAGATGGAAGGATTCTTTTTGATTGGTCAGTGAGGGAAACATTAGAGATCATCTCACCCAATTTCCTTAAAGAGTTTGAGGCTTAGAGACCTTAAGTGATTTGCCCAGGGTCATACAGGTAGAAAGCCACAAAGTCAGGATTGGAACCTAGGTGAAGGGGCTCCCATCTATTGATCTTTCCTTTATGCTGCACTGCCTCAGGCAGAACCTGAGATGATCACAATAGCCCTTGCTTTGCCTTCTTATCTGTCCATCTTATGGAAGATTTGCAAGTTCAGATCTGACATTCCCTACCACTCTCTTTGACGTTATCGAGATCACCCACATTCCTCAGTCCTTACTACCACAGAAGAGTTTACAGAACCACTCCCCACCCATTCCTCCTTTTGTTTCTGACTACACCCAAAAAGGAAGCTCCTGAGGAGTTTTATCTACCTGGACACTGGGCAAGAGACATGTCCTCACGCTGATATCGAAGCTCATTAAGATCAGCAACAAGGATCCTTCTGGCATCTCGTTCATTAAGGAAATGAAGATATTCCTCTGCCAAGGTTTTCCGTAGCTTGGTCACCTGGAGGACAGACTAGCTCAGCTTGGACCATACTCGGGGGCAGCCACAAATTTTCTGATCTTACCTGGACCAGATGAAAAGCTAACAGGTCATGTTCTGCCTAGGAAGTTTTTAATGTAATGATGCTCCTGCTTACCAGATGTGTACAGCTGGAAGAACCAAGACATGTATGACCTTTGTGGGGACTTGGTAGAATCGATTCAGTTAGGACTGAGGAAGAGGAAGAAGCTGTTTCTAAGACCCAGGGGAGACAGGTGTTCACAGGGACAGAGTTGGAGCTCTGAGGGAACACATATTTCTCCTCTCGACCCATGGACTGTGATGTCTGCTAGTAGGGAGGTTTCAGTATATGCTTTCAGGTAGGGCTGGACACCACCAGTTAGATGTTTCCTAAGCAACAGAGTCCTCTTTGGACCCCCCTTGTCAGCAAGGAAAGAAATGATTTGGCAGACTCCAATCAGACCCACTTGAGTTTGCAGAGAGATCTTCTCTTCGTTCTTTTTGTCAATGAGCTTTAATAAATTAATTTTCTCTTTCTTCAACATTTTGATTTCATATCTCTCCTCTGCCCTGATAGCCAGGATTTTTTCATTGCAGTCTTCAGACACATTGACTAGCATGGCTTTCAGTGGCTCCAGAGACCGAATCTTCTCCCTAAAGTGAGCTGATCAAAGCCAGAGAATATGAGGAGTCCTTCAGTCCAGGGGTGTCTTGACTGAGGGGGGGTGGGGATATGGGGTAGTTCTCCAGGTCCTCTCTGACAAGTGATCTGGGTAAAAACCATTTCAAGAAGGACTGGACTGGTTGGTGGGGACTCTAGGAAACAGGTGTTTAAAAAATTATGGGATTAAAATCTAGTTCAACCCTGAATGGGATGTCCCAGTGAAGACTTCTCAGTGTAATTAAGGTAATGAGTTCAGAAGGTAGTGTGAGAAATGAACTCTCAGAAGTGAAGGTTCCTCAAAGGGTCAAATAATTCTTGATTATTACTTTCAAAATCCTCCCCCACTCAGACCCTGTTTTTAAGCACTTAACAGAAAGAATAAGCCCTGCCCCACCCCCAATCTGAGCATTTGTCCTTGGCTTTGAATTTCGTGCCTGGAATGTAAGCCCCACCTCCCGGTTAAGGGGATAGGAAGAAACTTTCAAGCTTAGAATGTAAGCCCACCCCCAGTTAAGGGGGTAAGGGATAGTGGTGGGTGGAGACTTGTTTTCATGGTGGGCAGAGATTTGCTTTTATAAGGCGGCCCCTGTTAGGTGGCCGGTCTCTCTCTCTCTCTCTCCACGTGTATGGGAGGAACAGACAGCCATCTCCTGAGATTGTAATAAAGGTAACCTTTGCTTTCTACTTTGAGAAGTCTCTGAGTTTAATTTGGGTTGGGGTCGCTGTCCCACACAACCCCATTTTATAGATTAGGAAGCAGATCCATAGAAATCCAGATCCAGTGACTTACCTAAGGCCACACAATTAGTTGCTTCATAACTGAGACATTATTTGAACCTGAGTTGTCTGACTCAATCCAGTGCTCCTTTCATGATAACACTTAGTTTACTTGACTAGAGTCTAAACACTCTCATATCTGAAGGCTGCAGGGCTAAGACAGCAACCTGACCAGACAAATCCAGAGCAATATTCCTGAGTTAGTATCCAGGCCAGGACTGGGTATCAAAAGCTTAGGGCTACAAAAAGCCATGAAACTGGGCATACCCTTTGTCCTAGCAATAGCATAACTAGGTCTGTATCCCAAAGAGATCAAAGGAAAAGGTCCTATATGTATGTACAAAAATATATATAGCAACTTTTTTTCTCTTTTTTTATTAATTTATTTTGATTTATCAACAATCACTTCCATAAGCTTTTGAGTTTTAAATTTTTCTCCCTCTCCCTCCCCATCTCCCTCCCCAAGACAGTACACAATCTGATACAGGCTCTACATATACATTCCTATTAAACATATTTTCACATTAGTCATGTTGTAAGGAAAAATTAGGACCAATAGGAGGGACCACAAGAAAGACGAAACAAAACAAAACAGAAGAAAAAAGTAGCAAATAGTATGCTTTGATCTGCATTCTGACTCCATAGTTCTTTCTTTCAGGACAGTACCTTCTCTGCAGTTTATAGTCTTAAGCAAGTTTTTTTTTAAACCTTTTTTTCCTGGTCATGGACCTTCCCGCCCCCCCCCCCCCCCCCGTCCCGCAATAATGTTTTTAAATGCATGAAATAAAATACACAGTACTACCAAGGAAAGCAATTATATTATAATACAGTTATCAAAACAGAAAAGTAAAACAAGTCCATGGACCCCAGGTTAAGAATCCCTGTCCTCCAGAGTTTCTTAGAATACTGAGAGATTAAGTGATTTGTGTAGGGTTACAGGGGCAATATGGGTCACAGGCAGGACTTGAACCCAGATCTTCTTGGTTCTGACAACAGTGCTTTATTGACTATGCCAAATTGCCTTTCTGTGAGGCACAGAATGAAGACTAACTCCCTCCCTTAAAGGTATTGGGAAAATTAATCTGTGAACCACTCTGAAGCTAAGAGGTGCCCCGGGTAGTTACAATGACCTGGTACCCACCCGATGAACCCCACTGTAGAGGCATCAGACTGACTGTTCAGCAGATTTGTGGTGATTTGGTTGTTAGGACTCTGCTAGTACTTGCGAAGGACCTTCCAAGAATTACAGAACCACAATGTTCAGAGGAACCTGGTCAGTTTACTATCAGAGGCAGCACCCACGTGCTCTCTCTCTTACTCATTTATGCACACACTCACACATGCTGGCTGGAGGGGTGGCACCCAAGGTCTTACCTAGTGTGACTTCATATGCATTCTTTATGGAAGACAACAGGGGCTTGTACGTTTTGAAGTCCTCTATAAAGAATTCAAAGATTTCTCTGTAAGGCTGGTGAAAAAAGGAGAGAAACAAACCATGGAGGGAAAGCCAAGGGAAGAAGCCCTTCTGCCCTATTTCTATCTCTCTGAAATGCCCTTTGTGGGCACTTAGTGGGTAGAAGACATGACTTCTTCCATCTTCATTTCCATTCCCTGGGGCCATATGGGATGATGAGAGGATAACAAATGACCAGATATCCGTGACAACCACAGCCACTGTCACTGCTTTTGACAAATACAAGCAAAGATGGGCTTACTTTTGCAATTCTGCTCTCTACAGGCCCCCACAGGTGGGGTTGTGGGTCAGGGTTCAGAACCTTACCTTCTGATTCCATGACCCCCTAATTCTGCCCTTACTTCTCTTGTCTTTCTATGTGCAGCACCTTCCTTCCCCTTCTCTCTGATGGGACAGGAGCGATACCTGTCTCTCAGCCTTTGATGCCTCTGTTCAAGCTTCACCCTACACTTGAGGATACCAGAGTTTTCTTCTGGCTCTGCCACCTTGGGCAAGGGGCTTGCCCTCTCTAAGTTTCCGCTGAGGAGGTTTGAATGGGATGGTCTCTACCATCTCTTCTAATTCTAACATCCCATGAGTCCCTAACTTCCTTTTGATTCCTCCTTCACACATGGCATTTCCTTGACTCTGTAAGATGCACGGATAATATTAGTGCCATAATCATATTTTTTAAAAGTCTGTGCTGGGTCAGTATTTCTCCTATGTGAGTTTGTGATCTGTGTCTGTCTGTCTTATCCATCTTTGACTGTAAGAAGGTAAAACGCAGGGATGTTACTCTATCAATATGTAGCTTAGCAGAGGGCAGACACATACATGACTGCTCATGTGAGGATGGCCCATATAGGTTAGTAGGGAGCCGATCCCGGAAACCTTAAGGGTGAGAACTGCTAACCTCTCAGTAAGGACTCAAGAGAAACACAGAATTCTTGAATTCTACACCTCAGAGTAGCAAAGAGTCCAAGTCCTTCATTTAACAGATCAGGAGACTGAGGCCCAGAGAGAGGAAGGGGCTTTCTTGAGGTCACACCGCTAGTGTCAACCCATGGCCTAAAAGTCATCTGTCTTTATGCCAAGACTCCTTGCTGTATGTTCATCTCAGTGGGTGGGCTGCATCTGATGAGACCTCTAAACAGCTGGGCTCCAAGCATAAGTCTGAGTGATTTCCTTTGGCACTGTTTCTCATATCTCTTACCTCCACTCATATTGATACTATCCCATTTATGGTCTCTCCACTTCTTGTCTAGACTAGCACAACAGCTTCCTAATTGGACTTCTGGACTCCAGTCTGTCTCCCTCTCCGGTCCATTCTCTACACAGCTGCCAAAGTGACATTCCTCAAGCAGAGGCCTTGTCCTATCACAGCCCTGCTCCAAAGAGGTCCAGTGGTTCCCTGGTGCTTTTCAGATCCAAACTCCTCTGCTTGGCATTTAAAGTCCTTCACAGTCTGGCTTCAGCCTTTATGTCCCTTCATGTACTCTAATATCCAGCCAAAAGGGCCAACTTGGGTCCTGAACTCAGTACTCCTCCTCCTTCCACCTCCAGGCCTTTTCTCAGTCTTCCTCCCATATGGAATGCGCTCTCTTCCTCTCAGAATCCTTTCTTCAAGGGTCCTGTGCCACACCCTAGGGGACACCTCTCCTGATCCCCCAATGCTGATCTACATTCTTCTGTTAGAGTACAAGCTCTCTGAGGGCAGGGATTGCTTTCTGTTGTTTAATTTTCGTATCTCCTGCGCCTAGCAGTACTACTGGACTGCACCTTCCTGGCCAGTCGTTTATAGACTTTTTCCTGGGGTCAACATCTGCTCTGACCTGAGGGTCTGACTTCAGTCTAACTCCCTTACTGGCCTTGTGCTGCACACAGGAGGGCTTGGGCACCTGCTTCTCAGCCCCAAGAAGCTTCCTGGTGAGGAGCTCCCTCCCACAGGGACCCCCTTCCCCAGGCCTGATGGAGCAGTCGCACCTGGAGCTTGAGCTCCTCAGAGTTGTCTTTCTTCATGTCCAGAAGAAGCAACTCTTTCCTCAGGTAGTTTTCGAGCTGTTCCAGGTATCGTGGCTTTGAAACGGTGAGCGCGGGCTTGTCTCTGGCCCTGTGGGAAACAGCACTGGGAAGGAGGTTGGCTCTTCATTGCAGACAGAAGCCTAGATTAGTTTACTTTTTGGGGATGGATATTTCTCATCTGCAGGGCAGTTCTCCCACCTCCCAGCACTCCCTGGCCCCCAAGCCCTCTGGACAGTCTGTAGCCCAGATGAAGCTCAGCTCTGTTCACGTGCAGAGTATTTAGAAACAACCACTTGAATGAAGCGGCCACAGTGCTACTCCAGGCATCCGGTAGGAAGAGAATACAAAGGCTGGGATCACCTTGGAAAAATTTGTCCTGCCACATGGGCCCCGTTTTGTACAGTGACAGCCATACCTGCCCTTCTAGAGAGCTCCAGATACAGAAAGAATTCAAGAACTGCAGCAGGCTGGCCTGATTGGAAAGGAGGAGCACACACATGTGTGTGCATGTGCATATGTGAATGTGTGAATACACATACGTGTGTGAGAGTTTATGTGTGTGAGCCTCTGTGTGCTCAAGCAGGCATGTGTACACATATATATGTGTGTGCCTGTTGAGTGTGGATGCGTGTGCGTGTGTGTGCTCGCTCCCACACGCTTACCCTGTTTTGTCGGTGGTTGAGCAGGGTTTGCGGTTCTGTAAGACAGCTTGTGCGCTGGCATTCGCAGGCCATGAGGAGAGACGGCCACCCATGGAAAAATGAAGCGGCTGAGAAACAGGTTCAAGAGAGACAGCTCGCTGTTTCCTGACCTCTGACTTCCCAGTCACTGACTTGGCTTGTATCTTGTGAGTCCGTGTCTGCTGGGTGCTGCCCTCCACCCTGGACTGTCAGCTCCCGTGAGCAGGGTCGGGTTCTGCTTAAGCCCAGTGCCTAGCACAGGGCACTACTTAATAAATGCCTATTGGCCAATGGACTGTGAGGAAGTCTGGTTTCGTGGAAATACTGGTGCATTCAGAGCCCTCACTCTCACTCTGCCTAGGTTGTGACTGTGCACGTGACCCCTAACCTCTGGGAGTGGGGACTGGCTAACAGAGATGCTGCCTGCACACAGCACGGGGAGCCCCCTCACTGTGCACTGGCTGCACCATTGGAAGCCCCACAGCTTCTGCATGTCACTCTCCCATCCCTGAGATGGAGGAGGGGAAGAGTTCAGTGGGTCCAGCTAGCTTGGGCACCCCAGCCTGTCAGCTACCTTGGGAGGATGCTGATAGGAAATGCCCACTCACCGGAGTTTTGCGGTGCTGAAAGATCTTACGTTTATAGAGAGTCTTGGCGTCTGGGAGAGGGCTGGATGTGGTGCGTACTGTAGGAAGAGTAGGATGGACTCTGAATGAGAAGAATGATGAGAGCCTGTCACTGGGAAGCGGATACCCCAGGGCTTTTGTAGAGGAGAAGTACAGAAGCATCAACGGGCTCCACTCCTTTCCCTTTCTTCACCCCAGTGGAGACCAATGGAGGAAAGGAAGTGTCCAGGGCACCTCCTCTATTCTTCCCTGGAAACCCTTTGCTCCTTTTCACCGGCACTTCCTAGCCTAGAGGTCTGCCTACCACAAGTACAATAGGACAAAGCGCTCACATCAGCCTGCTTTGTCATTTGTTTCCAAGTGTTTTGGCTGCCAAATAAAAAGAGCCAAAAAAATATACCAACTGGGTACTGTGGGAAGATGTGGTGGGGGTGATGAGGGGGCCTGTGGCAGGTAGAAAGGAGAAAAGTGGATCTTTCCTGAATTTCTTAAAGCCTCAGGCAGGTGAAGGATCATGAGGTGAGAGGTCTTGGAGCGGGATGGAACTTCAGAGGTTATTCTGCAGCAGAAAGAGCTTGGAGTCCCAGGATCTGTGTTTTGGTCCTGGGTCAGTTTCTCACTAGTCCTAAAGTCATGAATTTTGGTTCTCTCTTGGCATTAGATAAGTAGTTAGAGCGTCTCAGAGCATAACGCCTGGCACACAGCAAGTGCTTGATAAGTGTTTAGTGACAGAGGAGCAGCTAGGTGGCACAGTGGATAGAGCACCAGTCCTGAAGTCAGGAGGACCTGAGTTCAAATCTGGCCTCAGACACTTAGTAGCTATGTGACCCTGGGCAAGTCACTTAACCTTCAGTTGACTAAAAAAAAAAAAAGTTTAGTGACTGATGGAAGCAGAGCAGGACAAGTACTGGAGCCAGACATGTTAAGGAGGGCAGCAGATTATACTTGTGAAAGGAAAAGGAAAACACCCTGGCCTTGGGAGTTTGGAAAATCTAGGTTTGTGCCCTGGTTCTTTTCCTAAGTAACTGTGTGATTGTGATGACCTCCATCTCCTCATCTGTAAAAAGGGGATGATAATCCTTGTTCTGTCTACCTCACAGGGTTTGTCAGGAAAATGTAAAATGTAAAGCTTTTTTAAAAAAATGAATTGTTAATATTTGCAATAGCTAGAAATTTCCCCTCTAGAATCGTGTTCTCTTGCCTCACCAAGGTTCACCGAGGCCAGTGTAGAGCAGCCCCAAGTTTCTGCCATCCTAGAAAGGTCACATGCCTGGCCCCAACCACAGACTGTCATCTGTCTTTCCTGAGGACCAGCCGCAAAAAACATGCAGCCGCCCCTCACCCAGTGCGGCCTTTTCTCTTCGGAGACATTGGCAGAATAACAGAAAGTGCTAACGATCCCTCTCTATTAAGATCCCCTCAGCTATTAGCACTGTTAATGTGAGATGATCCTTGTCCAGATGGCCGAGACCAGATCATAATAAGACCACAGGTCTAGAGGTGGAAGGGACTTGGACCCCATTCAGTGCAGCCCTCTCATTTTACAGGTAAGGAAACTGAGGTCCACACAAGACAAAGGACTTGTCTGAGGCCACAGAGGCGCTAAACGATAGGGGCACCCCACAGAAGCCAAGCCTCTGAGCTGAGTTAGCGTTCTCTTCATCCAGTCATGCTCAGCTATTTTATGGGAGAAGTCTCTTGGCTCACTTCAGTTTTGTCATGCTTACTACAAGTGAAACTGGAAGACAAAAGGAAGCTGCAGCTTAACAGAAGGAAGGCTCACAGATTCTCACTGGAGAGCTAAATCAAGCCAGAGGGCCTGGTTTAGTCACACAGCCAGGGCCAACCCAAAACACCATTTCATGGGACCTCTGATTAGCTCATATGGCAGTACTCGTGATCAACCTTTACAAAACACAACACCGAGAAGTGGAGTGGCGGCTTGGCTTAGAGGATAGAGAGTGGGCCTCAGAGACTGCAAGATCTGGATTCAAGCCTGAGCTGAGTGGGCCTGGACAACTTATTTAACCTCTTAGTGCTCTAATAATAATAGCATTTCTAGAGCGCCTACTGTGTGCCAGGCACTTTACAAATATTATCTCATTTGATCCTCACAACAGCCTTAGGAGGTAGATGCTATTATTATCCCTGTTTTTACCACTGAGAAAACTGAGGCAGAAAGAGGTTAAGTCATTAGCCCATGCTAGATCTGAACTCAGGTCATCCTCACTTCAGGCCCCATGGTCAATCTACATATACTTTTTACAAATTTCTTTTTTTTATTATTAATTTATTTTGATTTGTCAACAATAACTTATATAAGTTTTTGAGTTTTAAATTTTTCTCTCCCTCTCTCCCCAAGACAGCACACAATCTGATACAGGCTATACATATGCATTCCTATTAAACTTATTAGTCATGTTGTAAGGAAGAATTAGAACCAATAGGAGGAACCACAAGAAAGAGAAAACAAAGCAAAACAGAAGGAAAAAAAATAGCAAATAGTATGCTTCCATCTGCATTCAAACTCCATAGTTCTTTCTTTGGATGTGGATAGCATTTTCCATCATGAGACCTTTGGAGATGTCTTAGATCCTTGCATTGCTGAGAAGGGCTAAGTCTATCAATATTAGTCATCGCACAACATGGCTGTTACTGTGTACAACGTTCTCCTGGTTCTGCTCACTTCACTCAGCATCAGACCATACAGGTCTTTCCAGGTTTTTCTGAAGTCCTCCTGCCCATCATTTCTTATAGCACAATAGTATTTCCATTACATTCATACACCACAGCTTGTTCAGCCACTCCCCAATTGATGGGCATTCCCTCAATTTCCAATTCTTTGCCACCACAAAAAGAGCTGCTATAAATATTTTTGTACATGTGGGTCCTTTTCCCATTTGTATGATCTCTTTGGGATATAGACCTAGAAGTGCTATTGTTGGGTCAAAGGGTATGCACAGTCTTATAGCCTGTTGGGCATAGTTCCAAATTGTTCTCCAAAATGGTTGTATCAGTTCACAAGTCCACCAACAATGCATTAGTGTTCCAATTTTCCCACCTCTTCTACAACATTTATCATTTTCCTGATTTGTCACGTTGGCCAGTCTGATAGGTGTGTTGTACAATTACATATACTTTTAACATTTGATGACTTTGTTACAAAAGGGGCATAAGGTACTTCAACAAAAAAGCAGACATAGGGGAGGATGGCAAAAGCAATTTTGGAAAATATGGCTCAGAGAGAGCAATGAGAGAGGCCAGAGATGTGCAGACAGCCTGAAGCCTAACCTGATGAAGAACCCAGTGTGTGGACTGCTAATGGGACAGGAAGCCAAGATGGAGGAATATAGGCAGCAACCCAGCTGAACTCTTCCAACATTTCCCTTGAAACAACTTTAAAATAATTTTTTTTTTTTGCTCTTTGGTGAGGCAATTGGGGTTAAGTGACTTGCCCAGGGTCACACAGCTAGTAAGTGTTAAGTGTCTGAGGCTGGATTTGAACTCAGGTCCTTCTGACTCCAAGGCCAGAGCTCTATTCGCTGTGCCACCTAGCTGCCCCCCTAAAATAATTTCTCAAATCAGATTTTGGGGCAGCACAGCCAGCAAGGTCAGGGTGAGTCATTTTTTCAAGCCTAAGACAACCTAGGAGGTCTCAAAGAGAGATTTCTGACACTGGAGTGGGAGCTGACCCAGAGTTTGGTGGGAGCACCAAGCAGCCGCCCTTGGAGGCAGCTGTGAAGGCTGTAGAGGCAGCAGCAGCTGCTTTGGGAGCCCTCAGCCCAGATGCAGCAACTAGTCAGACAGAGATTATAGGATGCCCTTTGCTGGCACTGGGTGCAGCCAGTGCTGACAGGCAGCTGATTGGCATATTGTGCATATGCAGTTTTGGGCTGCAGTTCCAGGACAGTCACAAGTGAGTAGGGTTCCTGGCTGCAGTTCTAAGGCAGAGGGGAGCTCTACCACTTGTGGCTGCAGGAGAGCAAGGTTTCTGGTCATAGTTCCAGGGCCAAGAGGAGCATTAGCACTGTGGCTGGAGGAAAGCAGAGGCCCTTCCTGGGTAAAGACCAGAACACAGACCAGGACAGCAGTGACCACTCCTTTCCCCAGATCACATCACCTTGGAAGCACTAAAAACCTGCAGATCCCCAGAACTAGCTCTGAAAACAGTAGTTCAAAAAAGCCTAAAGCTTGGCACACAGGGCCTCCCTATATCCAGGTGATCAGAGCTCAACTTTAACATAAATTTCAAAGCCAAGAAATAAGCTGGAAAAATGAGCAAACAAAAGAACTTGACCATCAAAATCTACTACAGTGGCAGAGAAGACCAAGACATACACTCTGGAAAAAACAACATGAAAACAGCTACAAGCAAAGCCTCAAATAAAAATGCTACTTGGCCCCAGTGTCAGCAAGAATTCCTGGAAGAGTAAAAGAAAGAGATAAGAGTGGTAGAGGGAGTTAATTAAAAAAAGTGATAGAGGAAAAATGGGGAAAGGAAATGAGAGTGATGTAAGAAAATTATGAAAAGGGAATGAACAGCTTGGTAAAAGAGGCACACAAATTCATTAGACAAAGGAACTACTAAAAAAGCAGAATAGACCAAATGGAAAAGGAGGTACAAAAATTCACTGAAGAAAATAATTTCTTAAAAATTAAAATTGGAAGCTAATGACTCTATGAGACATCAAGAAATAAAACAAAATCAAAAGAATGAAAAAAATAGAAGAAAATGTGAACTATCAGAAAAATAACTGACCTGGAAAACAGACTGAGGAAAGACAATTTAAGAATTATTGGACTGCCTGAAATCCATGATTAAAAAAAGAGCCTAGACATCATATTTCAAGAAATTATACAGGAGGGAGCAGCTAGGTGGCACAGCGAATAGAGCTCTGGCCTTGGAGTCAGGAGGATCTGAGTTCAAATCCAGCTTCAGACACCTAACACTCACTACCTGTGTGACTCTGGGCAAGTCACTTAACCCCAACTGCCTCACCAAACCCCTCCCCCCCAAAAAAAACAAAAAAAGAAATTATACAGGAAAACTGCCATGACATCTTAGATTCAGAGAGTAAAGCAGAAATTGAAAAAAAAAAAACTCCACCAATTACATCCTGAAAAAGATCCTCAAGAAAAAGATCCTAGGAATTCCAGAGCTCCCAGGTCAAGGAGAAAATATTGCAAGCAGCCAAAAAAAAAAAATTCACATATCATAAAGCCGCAGTCAGGATCACATAAGACTTAGTGGCTTCCAAGTTAAAGGATAAGACGGCTTGAAATAGGATATTCTGGAAGGCAAAGGAGTTAGAATCATCACCAAGAATCACCTACCCAGTAAAACTGAGTATAATCCTTCAAAGGAAAAAATGGCTATTTAATGAAATAGAAGATCTTTATGCATTCTTGATGAAAAGACCAGAGCTGAATAGAAAATCTGACATTCAAACACAAGACTCAAGAGAAGCATAAAAAGGTAAACAGGAAAGGGTAATCATAAGGGACTCAATGAAGTTAAACTGTGTATATTCCTATATGGGAAGATGATACATGTAACTCCTAAGAACTTTGTCATTAGGGCACTTAGAAGGAACCTACATAGACAGGGCATAAGTGTGAGTCAGTTATGTTGGGATGATTAAAAAAAATGAAGGGATGAAAAGGAGAGCTGCACTGGGAGAAGGTGAGAGAGGTAGAATGGGGAAAAGTTTCTCACCTAAAAGAGGCTTGCAAGGAAGAACTTTTATAGTGGAAGAGAAAATAGGGCTTTTATAGTGTAGGGGGAAATGGTGGCAGACAATGCTCGAACCTAACTCTCATCAGAATGGTTCAAAGAGTGAATAATATATATAACCATTCAGTTGGGTATAGAAATCTATCTTACCCAATAAGGAAATAAGAGGGGAAGGGGACTAGAGATGTGGGTCAGGGGAAGAGATGATAAAAGGGAGGGCAGATTTAGAGAGGCAGTGGTCTGAAGCAAAACAGACTTTTGAGGAGGGACAAGATAAAAAAAAGAAAGAGAACAACAGACAGAAGAAAATAGGATGGAGGGAAATACATAGTTAATAATCATAATGGAATATGAATGCGATGATCTCACCCATAAAATGAAAGCAGATAGCAGAATGGATTAGAAAAAAGCAACTAACAATATACTGTTTACAAGAGGCACACCTAAAATAGAAAGACACAGAGAGTTAATACAAAAGGCTAGAGCAGAATCTATTATGCTTCAGCTGAAGGAAAAAAAAAAAGGCAGGGGTAGCATCATGATTTCAGCAAAAGCAAAAATAGACCTAATTAAAAAAGAAAATCAGGGAAAATATGTTTTACTAAAAGGTACCATAAACAATGGAATAATAGAATTTTTTTTTACAGCAAGTTGATCTGATAAAGGCCTCATTTCTCAAATATATATGGAACTGAAACAAATTTATATATAAAAAAGGAGCCATTTTCCAATTGATATGAACAGGCAGCTTTCAGAAGAAGAAATCAAAGCTGCTTATAGTAATAAAAAATGCTTTAAATCTATTGACTAGAGAAATGCAAATTAAAGCAACTCTGAGGTACCACCTTACACCTATCAAATTGGCTATTATTACAGAAAAGGAAAATGATAAATGCTGAAGAGAGATATGGAAAAACAGGGACAGTAATGCACTGTTGGTGCAGTTGTGAACTGCCCCAACCATTCTGGAAAACAATTCAGAAGTAAGTTTGAAGGACTATAAAACTGCACATCTTGTGACCCAGCAATACCACTAGGTCTATATCCCAAAGAGATTTTTTTCCCCCTTGGCAAGAGAGGTTAAGTGACTTTCCCAGGGTCACACAACTAGTAAGTGTCAAATGTTTGATCTGAGGCCAGATTTGAACTCAGGTCCTCCTGACTTCAGGGCCGGTACTCTATTCACTGCACCACCTAGCTGCCCCTTCCCAAAGAGATTTTTAAAAAAGAGAAAAGAACCCAGTTGTACAAAAATATTTATAGCAGCTCTTTTTTTCTGGTGGCAAACAATCGGATTGTAAATTGAGGGGATATTCATCAATTTCGGAACGGTCGAACAGGTTGTGATTTATGATTATGATGGAGTAACTTACTGTGCTATAAGAAATGACGAAGGGGGCGGTTTCAGAAAAACCAGGGGTCTTAAAGACCTATGTGAATTGATGCAAAGTGAAGTGAGAAGAAGTGGGAGATCATTGCGCACAGTAATAGCAGCATTGTAATGATGATCAGAAAAACTTGACTGCTCTGATTGATACAGTGATCCACGACAATTCGAAATGACTTATGATGAAAAAATGCTGTCTCCAGAGAGAAACTGATGAACTCCACGTGCAAACTGAAGTATAATTTTCTTATTTTCTTATTTTTGCCTTTTTTTGGTGATATGGCTAATACAGAAATACGTTTTGCATCATTTTACATGTATAATTAATTTATATCATTTCGTTTGCCTTGTCAGTAGGAGGGGAAGAGGTGGGAGGGAGGGAGAGAATTTGGAACCCAAAATTTACAAAGGAAAAATGTTAAAGATAAATAAATGATAATTTTAAAAAAACTGTGTGGAGCCAAATGACTCAGTGCTTCTCTTGACAGTCATCCCTCTGAGGCTGAGTTCATGAGTTCTCTCTAAGGGGCAGATGGGACAGGGGCCAAGCTTTCAGGGAACCAATAAGAGCAGATGTCCTCTAGGTGGTGCTGTTCTCCCATATTCAGTGGCCTACCAAATGCCAACAGGGTTCCAGCCCCAGGGGTGGGTAGTTAGTGTCTGCTGGCCAAGGTCTTAGGGTTGTCTCCATTGGAGCCAGATTGTGTTGAAGCAATTCCATTTTGTTCCTACATCCCTCCATCTCTCCACCAGCCCCAGTGGAAAGGGGTTCTCTTCGGTTCCATTTCAAAATGGTTTAAAGAGAGTGGGGTCCCATTCTGGACTTGACTTGCCTTAGGGTAGAGGGTACAACTGTTCCCTTCCTATTAACAGCTGGTAACTTCTTACAGCACTCAGAATATCATCGAAAGGGGGGTACCATGAGAATGGGTCATGAGACTGCTTCTCAGCATTTCACACCCTTCTAGATGGATTTGAAGTTTCAGCCAAAATACAGGGGAATTCAGCTGGTACCAGTACAAATACCTATGGCCAGGTTTTTTTCCCCAATAAGAAATCCCAAGGATCTTGGGTAACAGAGGTTACACTTCGAGATAAGACCTTAGAAATAAACTCATTCTAGGCTCTTATTTTTCAACTTGCCCAAGTTCAAAGTAGTAGTATCAGAGGCAATATCTGAACACAGGACATACTCGATTCTCTTCAACTGATCTAGTATTTCTCTTCTTTGTACAAAGTTGTTGGCATAATATTTTTCCAATTAGACGGTGAGCTCCTTAATAAAAGAACATTGTAAAAAATTTTTTGGGATAGGCAATCTGAGTTAAGTGACTTGCCCAGGGTCACACAGCTAGTAAGTGTCAAGGGTCAGAGGCCAGAATTTGAACTCAGGTTCTCCTGACTCCAGGGCCAGTGCTCTATCCACTGCACCACCTAGCTGCCCCTATGAAGGAACATTGCTATAGTGTCTACTATGTGAAAGACACTTTACAAATATCTCATTTGATTCTCACAACAACCTTGGGATCTAACTGCTATTAGTATCCCCATTTTACAGTTAAGGACAATGGAGGCAAACAGAGGGTAAGTGATTTGCCCAAGGTCACACAGCTTGTCACATTTAATATCAAGTTTTCTTAAGTCTTGGCACAGGAGAGTGGGATGAGTATTTATTAACTCAACAACCATGTATTAGGAACTTATCATGCCCAAAGCCTTTCATCATTTATAGGGCCTGTGAAAACAATGGGAAAAATCCTATGTGAAGAAGCCCTGATTCAGGTACTCATCTTCATCATCAACTTTTACCTTCCAAGACCTCTTCATTCAACAGCTACAAAAATACAACTCCCCCTTTGCCAATAGCTGATATGAAAGATAACTTCATAGGTTTTATTTTGCAAATGAGGAACAGTGGCTGGCATTTGAATGTAGGCTGACTGCAAATCCCTTCTGTCTTACTTAATTCAATGAACGTAGGTATTCGTTCACAGGACATCCTAACTGTTTTTGTATCCTTATCGTCCTTTACCTCTTGGGGCCCTAGGGGCTGGGAGCAGTATCAGTTTCACTGATCTTGTGCAGTTCATGAACTTCCAGAAAGGCATCATTGAATTTTAGAACTGGGAAGGCCCTTGGAGATCATCTAGTCCAGCCTCTTAATTTTACAGATGAGGAAGCTGAAACCCAGAGAAAGGAAGTGACCTGCCTAAGGACATACAGATGAGTGGTGAGGGAGCTGAGATTGGCACTGAGGGGGAAGTGTGATAGGATGTGAGAAGCAGTGCAAAGGACGAGAGATTTAGAGTCAGAAAACCTTGCTCTCTTAACTGCCCAGCTGTGTGACTATGGACAAGACTGTTGACCATCCTGGGCCTTAATTTATTCCTTTGTAAAATGGAGAGTGTTGACTGTTTTGAGGCCTAAGGACCCCTCCAGTTTTAAACTGTGTTATCCTAAGTGCTATAGAAGCATGAGGTTTTTTATCATTGGTGAATCCCTCTACCTCATGTAACCTGTGTGATCTGGAGCAAATCCTTCTTTTCTCCAGGTCCCAATGTCCTTATCTGTTTTTAAGCTGAGAGGTCTATCCTTGGCTCATCACTTGTGTAACTTCCCTACTGTGGGCCTCATTTTTCTCCTCTGTAAAACAAGGGGTTGGACTAAATCTCCAAGGTCTCTTCTAGCTCTAAATCTTATGAGAGACACAGAATAGTAGAATAGAAAGAAAGAATTGGAGCTGGAGGGGCAGCTAGGTGGTGCAGTGGATAGAGTGTTGGCCCTGAAGTTAGGAGGACCTGAGTCCAAATCCAGCCTCTGACCAAAAACTTGACACTTACTAGCTGTGAGACCCTGGGCGAGTCACTTAACCCCAATTGCCTAAAACCAAAAAACAAATAAACAAACAAAAGAATTGGAGCTGGAGTCAGGCAACCTTGGATCTGAATCTGCCTCTGACACTTTACCAGTCCCTCTGTGTCCCAGGGTAAATCATTTCAGTTACCAAAGTCCCAGTTTTGTCATCTTGAAATATGAGGAGGGATAATACTGGTAGGGATTATAAATACTTTACAGGACTGTTGAGAGGAAGCCCTTTGTAAACCTTAAGACACCATGGAAATAGGAATTATTTCATGACTCCAAACTAACAGAGTGGTCGCTAGGTGTCAGTAATGGATAGAGTGTGTACTTGGAGTAAGGAAAACCAAAGTTCAAATCTTGGCCTCAGCCACTTTCTGTGCAATTCTGGGCAAGTCCCTTAACCTCGCTCAGCTTCAAGTCAAGTCAACAAGCATTTTTAAAGTGCCTACTCTGTGTCTGACACTATGCTAAGCACCGGGGTAGAAAGAAAGGCAATGCCAGTCCCTGCAAGGAGGCAGCTAGGTGGCCCAGTGGATAGAGAGATGGGTCTGAAGAGTAAGGAAGACCTGAGTTCAAATCTGTCCTCACATACTGTGTGACCTTGCACAAATTATTTAATCTGAGTTTCCTCAACTGTAAAAGGGGGATTATAGTAGTACCTGGCACATGGCAGGTGTTACAGAAATGCTAGCCATTATTATTTTTTATTTTTAATGTCCATTTCTTTGCTTTATTTATTTTTAACATTTATTTTTATAAATTTTGAATTCCAAATTCTCTCCCTCCCTCCAGCCCTTCCCCTACCCACTGAGAAGGCAAGCAATATATCAATTATACATGTGAAGTCATTCAAAACCAATTTCCATGTTAGCCATGTTGCAAAAAAAAAAGCAAGGAAAGTAAGGAAAATGAAAAATAAATAAAATAAAATGCTTCAATCTGCACTTAAGAGTTCATCGGTTCTCTTTCTGGAGGTGGATAAATGCTAGCTATTATTAAGAAGCTCACAGTCTAATGGGGCAGACAACATGCCAACAACTTTGTACAAAGAAAATATACACTAGATAGACTGGAGATAGTCTCAGAGGGAAGGCACTAGAAATAAGGAAGCCCCGACAAGCTTCTTGCAGAAGGTGGAACTTTTGAAACTTGAAGGAAGCCAGGAGATGGAGATGAGGAGGGATAGAGCCCCATACATAGGGGACATCCAGTGAAAACGCCGAGAGTAGGGAGACAAAGAGCAAAAAGTCCAGTGTCAATGGACAGCAGAGTCGGAGGATGGAGAAGAGGGAGGTAAGGTGCAGCTAGACTTTAAAGGTAAGAAAAGGCCAGGTTATAAAGGGATTTAAAAACCGAACCCAGGATTTCATAGTTGTTCTGGGTTTACCGAATCATTTATTGAATCAGAGTATGCCTCAGTTTCCTCATCTACAAAACGGAAATAAATACTAGCACCTCCCTCACAGGGTTGTGAGGACCAAATCATCTACCATGTACAAAGCACTTTGGAAACCTCAAGCGCTATGTAAACGCTAGTTATTATCATTTGCAATTATTATCCTAATAAACTTGGGCACTCTCACAGCGAGTGCCAGTCTCTCCAAGGCAGGGTACGAGCTTTGCCCGCCTGCAGCTGAGCCCAGCTTTCTCTTGGGTTCACCCAGACCAGTCTGGAGCTCTCCCGGAAGGAGAAAGCAAGAAGGGGGATCAAGCTTCTGCCCAAGCCATACCTTACTGTTGCTTGGGAGAAAGTAATATCGCTTGTCGGTCGAGGGAGGGCCATAGTCCCGGGGCCAGTCCCTCTCCTAGGTTATCAACCGTTCGCCCGCAACCCACAGCGGCTCACTCCAGGAGCCTCAGCCGGTATTTGTTTACAGTCTGTCGCCGTGGAAACGGTGCCTGGAGAAGACCCCCCGAGGACAGGGGTGGCCGCGATACTGCCTGAGTGGCGCCGCACGCAGCTAGGTCAGGCTCCCTGCCCCCGACTAGGAGCAGCTCTGGCCCCTTGTATCGGAGGTCTTGGAAGTAGAGACACATGTAATCGCCTGGAGAAAGTCACGTCCGCTTGGAGGAGACTTCCCTAGGACACTCACACAGGTGACAAATAGTAATTAGAGACAAACAAGTTAACACGCTCCAAGGCAACAGCATGACTGTGGCTTCGGGGGTGTGGCGAAGGCTGAGAGGCCAAGGCCGCTTTCCTCTAGGGAATTGTAGTTTTTGCCCTCCGAAAATCTCCGCTTGACAGGGTTCCAACTGAGGAGATACGGACTACCACTCCCAGCAAGCCGTGCGCGTCCGACCTACCGAGCGAACTTGGGCCGCCCCTGAGGCCGCCGGCACTGTGGGATATGTAGTCATTCCGACGGGAAGACACGCGTGTGGACGCGGAAGTGGAACTCAGTTTCCCTGCGGCCTCCCTGGGCTCGCAGCTTATTGGCTGGGCGCGGCGGATCTGGTGCTTGTCTCCCCCCGCCTCTCTGTGACACAATAGCGGCTCCCTCCAAGATGGCGGCAGCGGCGGCGGATCCGGGAGCGGGGAGCCCCCCAGCTGGCGAGTCTTGCGGCGGGGGCGGCAGCGGCGCTGGCGGGCTCCCCTCTCCCGGGGAGCAGGAGCTGACGCGGCGCCTGCAGCGCCTCTACCCGGCTGTCAACCAGCACGAGACGCCGCTGCCCCGCTCCTGGAGCCCCAAGGACAAGTACAACTACATCGGCCTCTCCCAGAGCAATCTCCGCGTCCACTACAAAGGTGCCGGGGTCGGGGCCGTGGGGGACGAGGGGGCCGCAGGGGGCAGCGGGGCCGGGCCCTCCTTGGACAGGGCTCGTGGGATCTAGAGAGAGCTTAGAGACCGCCTAGCGCACCGCCCCCTCCACCATCCCCCATTTCACAGGTGAGGAAACTGAGGCTCAGAGAGGGAAAGAGACTGGCCCAAGGTCACACGGCTCCCAGGTGCTAGAGCTAGGATTCGAACCCGGGCCTCGTGATTGCCCAATCCGGGAGTTTTGCCACCGCACCTCGCAGCGGAATCTCCTCCCTGCTGTCCGAGCCTCCGGCTGATATTTGGGGAGGGGAGTTGGGGGTGGGGATGGGGGGTGGGGGGAGGGAGTACAGTCCCTCTCCGCGCCCACCCCCCCCAGTTCCTGTCCTTCATCTCCATCCTCATTCCTTCCTTTTCAGGCCTTTGCATGATCCGAGAAGGCGTGTGTGTGTGTGTGTGTGTGTGTGTGTGTGTGTGTGTGTGTGTGTGTGTGTGTGTGTGTGTGTGTGTGTGTGTGTGTGTGTGTGTAAAAAAGTGTGTCCTGCCTTATAGCTTTGTCCCCTTATTTCATCACAAATAGACCTAGGCCATAGGGGTTTGGGGTTAGGGTTAGAGATCATCTACTCTTAACCCTTTCCTTTTTTGGGGGGAGGGGGAAGGGAAACTGAGGCCCAAGGAGTCCGACTGATTTGAGCTAAAACCTAAGCCTTTTACCTCCACGCTTAATGCTCTTTCCATCCTTCTTTTGTCTGTGTTCTCAGAATTCAGCCTCATTCAGTTTGGGGTCCCCCCACCCCCCACCTGTTTCCCTGGGGAAGGTTGTCCAGAGGGCTTACTGAAATCTCCAGGAGGCACAGCAGGTGTCCTCTATCTTCTGCCCGCACCTTACATAATGCACTGGGCCCTCCAGGTGCCCTGCAACACAAGGCTCTTAGCTTTCTGTAGTTCAGACTCTACCAAACCATTTGCCGTTTTCTAGTTTTCCTGATGTTAACCTATTGGTGGTGACCTCCCCCACTATAAGCCAGAGGCCTGTTGGCACAGCTTCCTGCTAGACTTGCTCAGGAAGCCCCTCATTTCTGTATTTAAGTGGAAATGTTTAAGTAAATAGAAGAGGACATCGATTCTCTCCCACCCCCACTTCCCAGGTGCCCCAAAGGTGGCTGCCATAATTTCCTGAGAGGCCTGACAAACACCATCTCCTTATCTTTAGAAGTCACATACTAGGGAACATTGTTACCTAGTTTTCAGCTGTATTGTTGCCAGAGTTTCTCGGTCAGTGTTGTTTCTGTCTCTCCAAGTCCTGGAAGAGGTGAGACAAAGTAAAACCTGCAGCCATAGCATATTCTGTAGGTCATTTACATAGTTACATGCAGGGCCATACTTTCAACTGATTGAATTGTCATCGAATTCCTCCTTTCGCTGTGTGAGAATTACTTGTGGTGTGTCCTTGTTTGGGCTCCACTGCAATAAATCACCGAATAGTAAGGAGGGAGGCTGCTGTTAGCAGTTCCTTTTCCTAAAGTTTCCCTACCCCTTTCTTTCAGGTCATGGCAAAAATCACAAAGATGCTGCATCAGTTCGTGCAACTCACCCCATACCTGCTGCCTGTGGCATTTATTATTTTGAAGTGAAGATTGTCAGTAAAGGTAGAGATGGGTAAGTCACCTCTCACTGTGTCTCAAAGATGAGCTTTCCTTGTCCATCAGGGTTGGAGGTCACCCAGTTGATGTTTGTGGGCCCTAGCTAAGGAGCCAACAGGTGGTAAGGTAATAATGTACGACTGGAAGAGGAGGCCCTTGTGAACTGACCTTGGCCTACTTGATTGTGGGTTTTCCGTTTAGCACTATTGTCTCATCCAGCAAACCCAGCTGAGAGAGAGGTCTTTGCTAGGCATGATGTAAGAGGGATGGAACCATAAGGGGATTGTCTGCTGCTCATTCTTTTGGATGAGAAGTTTACAAAACTGTCTCACATTCATGGATTGGGTTTTCCCGACTGTCACGTTGGAAATAAGCGAAGTCACTCCTCCGTCCTCTTTCCCCCTGCCATTAGGGCTCTTTCCACATTGAAGGCTGTTTCTTATAGCTTATAATCTGTTGCAGATTTCAAGGGGAGGGAGAAAATATATTTTGTAGCATTCACAAAGGCAGTAAGAGAAGACAAGAGACTGAGGAAGGACAAAGTAACTGTCTTTAAGTGCTTGGAGAGATGTCATATGTGGAGAGGGAGGGAGATTAGATTCATTTTCTTTGGTGCCAGAGGGTGGATCTTGAAGCAGTGGGTGGCAATGGTGGAGGGACACATTTTTGGTTCAGTTTAACTGAAAACTCCCCAACAGTTAGACCTGTTTCAAAATGGAATGAGCTGATGAGGAGGTGGTGAGCTCCCCAGTTGTTAGAGATGTCATGGAGGGGCTTTCTGTTCTCTCTGGATGACTTCTGAGGTGCCTTCCAACCGTGACACTGCATCTTTGACTTGTCTCTAGGGAAACAATGAGGATGAGTGTTGGCCTTGCACCTCAAGGTATTTTTAAGTGGAGTGACTTGAATCCCTGTCTGACTAGCTTTAGAGGGGCCTAATTCAAGTAAGTTGGAGTGAGGCCCACGAATTCAGGGTAATCCAAAACTAAATACACAGGAACTATCAAAGTCATTATAGGGGAGAAAGTTATTTTCTTTATTTCTTCCCTGCTCCCAACCCCATCTGCACCAACTGTCTTTCTCTAATGGCTGGAGACAGAGCAGGTGTTTAGTTGTGAAAGAACATGAAAGCAAATGTATTGGCAATCCTTCCCCAGTCAGCCTTAAGTCTGTGGTGGGAAATAGGCCATCCCTTGCTAATGATCTGAGCTCTGGGGTAACTTCTGCCATGCTTCAGCTCTCTTAGGGACATTCTTCCTGGGCCAGCATGCAGAGAGAGCTCTGCTAAGTGCTTTACTGGAGGGTGACCTGATCAGCAGGGCCATAGGCTGGCCTGCCTTTGTCCTCAGTAGGCTTTGTGAGCCCAGCTGGAAAGTCAGGCTGTGTCTCAGATTACGTAGGAGCTGGCATCTTTTTGTGGAAAGAGGTCTGGGTCAGGAGACGGGTTCAAATCCCAGGCCCAGCACTTAGTTACTGTGTGACCTTGTGCAAGTGACCTCATCTTTTTGAGCCTCAGTTTCCTCATCTGTAAAGTGGTGATGATGATACTTGTAATGGCCACCACACAGGGTGGCTGTGAAGAAAGCCCTTTGTTAACTTTAAAAGACCATAGAAATGGGAGCTATTATTACACAAAATAAAGGTTTAGCAGAGCTGTGGCGATTTGAACATGAATTTGCTGTGTGGGATCATCTTATTTCAGAGAGTCTAAAGAGAGTCAGGCATCCTCTTTCAGCTTCAGATCTCAGCTCTGTGTGTGTTTGTGTGTGTGTGTGTGTGTTTATGTATGTATGTATGTATATATGTGTGTATGTATGTGTAGTGCTGGTGGTGGTGACAGTGGTGGTGAATTTGGCTCTTGGACAACCTGAGGAGTGTGACTTTGACACAAAGGACCCAGATGAGCCAAGCCTAGATTGAGACTCAGCTGACAGCTCCCCAGTGGCCAGGGCCTCATAAACAACCCAGGTAGATGTGCTCTGAAGGAGAGCTGGTATGAGGCCTGGCACCTGGCAGGCCCTTCCCCCCCTTCCCCTGGCACATGGAACAGGTGGGCCAGTCTGGCCACAATTCAGGACTGAGGCTGTCACTAAGCAGGAATACTCTGGGCAGTCATATTCACCGTTCTGTTTTGACTTGGGACACACCTGTGAATCCTCATTTTGTATGGTGCTTGTCCATTCATTATCTCATTTGATCTTAGGACCACCTCAGTGAAATAGATGGGGCTAGTGGCATTATTCACATTCTACAAATGAGGAAACTAAGTCTTAGGGAGATTAAGTGATTGACCTCAGGTCACCCAGTACCTCACTATTGGGGTTCCATGACTCCTAGGCTAGATCACACAGTCTTGTGTGGGTATTCATCATAAGCATCCCTTCTAGCCTGCTAGTCCTCTCCTAGTCCAGTCATTGGCTCATCCCTTCCCCCAAACCATATGTAGAGATGCCTAGAACTGTCAAAACCACTTTAACTCAGCAGGTATCACAGTCATCCCTCCTACAGTTTTCCTTGTCAGGAATTGGGTGAGGAGGGGCTTGCCTGGGTTGTTGTTGCTTTGTTTTTTTGATGTACCAAAGTATTTTCATGCTCTGGTTTGCATATTTTTTTTTTAATTTTTAGGCATTTGGGGTTAAATGACTTGCCCAGGGTCACACAGTGTTTTGGTCTGAGGTCGGATTTGAGCTCGGGTCCTCCTGACTTCAGGGCTGGTGCTCTATCCACTGCACAGCCTAGCTGCCCTGGTAAACTCTTGAGCTCTAGAGGATTTAGATGAAAAATGCATATGTTTAGGGGATGTAGTTTTTCTGTCAGTGCTGTATTAGAGCTGGGCATTGGTCTTAACTTGTAACTCTTTTTTTTGGTGGTAACTTCTAATTTGCAAATTTGAGAATTGTCACTTTGAACAGCATGCTTATAAATATAATGTTCAAAAAAGTATTTCTGAATTTCAGTGTTGGGGTCACAGAGGAGTGTGGTAAATGCCATAGTGCTCAGATTTGTTTCCCGGTGCCTCTTGGTGGCAATGGGAATCTGGATTAAGAACTGGATCTTTGGTCATGTGACTAAGTAATCATCAGTGATCTGTTAGGAAGTACAGCCATACATTCTGTGGTAAATGCAAAGGCCTTAATTGGAAACCTGAGCTTAGTGTACAATTTAGGGCATTCTGATGGTGGTGGCCTTTGCTACCTTTGGCCTCATTACCATGAGATGATATTTAGTGGAGTCCAAGCGGAACAGACTGTGTTTTTGGGAAAAAGGCCATCTGACAAGAAAACATCAGACTTCTTTTGAGTGGTGTCAGGAGAAAGATGGCAGAGTACTTTTAACTGAGTTGAGGTTCATCTTGTTAGAAAGCCCCAGAGGCACCAAAATGGAGTTTCCTCTGAGATGAGCTGCATCCTGGGGATGGCAGCATGCAGCCCTGCTGGAGTCCATAGTCCTCGGTGATGACACACTGAGGGTGGGGCTGGCAAACAGATACTATAATATTACTCTCAAAATAGATCGTAACCTCATCCAGGCTGTGGCCTTCTGATGCATCATGTGTGGCCATACCTAAGCATGAGCCCTCTCTGAGGACCTCCTCCTTCCTTCCCCCACCCTTGGGCTCATGAACTCATCTCTCCTCTCATTGTTGTTTCAGTGTCTCAGTTCCTGGTATAGGACCTCTGAATGGGGTTTGGCCTTCTCTGCTGATGCTGACTCTGTGCACTCTGCCTGGAGAACAGTGACTTAATTTTACCCAGGCAGCAGAGCATTGTCAGAGGGGCTGTGTAAGCAGGAAGGCAGTTAACTTTGGATTGTGTGAAGTTTTTGAGGAATGAGAGGGAGTCTGATCTGCGACTTGCTTTAGCCAGGCCTCTCTAGTTCTGCCCTGAGGCCCAATGTAGTAAGGCTCTAGTTCCTTAGTTAACATAAAGTATCCCGCCCTAGCCTTTGAGTATCTGGTAGTTGAGGTATAGCTAGAGAATAGTAAGTAAGGGAGGCCCCCTCCAGGTAAAGATATTGTAAATTGCCTTAGTTCTCAGGCATCCTTTTGTCTGAACATCCTAGGGCTAGGTCACGATGTTGTCTAGCTTCACATGACCAAGAATCTCACACGTGCCAGAAGAAAGTGAATTCAAAATTTCTAACTGTACCTAGAGATCAGCTTGGTGAATTCAGACTTCATAAAACACAAACCTAGTTAGACGTTATATAATGGTGCTTAAAGACCTTTCTATGTAGATCTCTAGCATCTTCAACTTAGTGTAGTTGCCATGATGATTTCAGTTTCTTCCTGATTCTTACTGTACTGGCTTTGCTTTTCAGTACAGTTTATGGGGTTGTTGTTAACCTGCAAACCAGTGGAAGGGTTGAGTCTTAACCACCCCTGAATAAGTCACCCCTCCCCTAGGCCAGCCATAGGATCTGTAGCACTCTCACTGACTGCCCTTTGGCCTGACCTCTGGACTCTCAGGAGGGAGTTTTCAGGGCATTTAGGGAGGTTGTTTTGGGGCACATTGGCTGTAGTGGAATTTGGGGCATCCTGAAACTACCCTTTCTGCTTCATAGATGAATTGATGGTCTGTTTTGGGAGCTTAGAGGAAGGGAGGCTGGTAAGGTTCAGAATGATGTTCAGCCTCTCTTCTGGTATTACTTTGGTCCAGTGTGGGGACCCCAGATCCTGCTTATCATGCCCCTTCTCCCTTAGGTCATAGGTACTGCTGAGTGGTGGTGGTGGTGCAAACATTGAGCTCAGCCTTGCTGTGGCCTTTCTAATCCTCACAACACAAACCAGGTGCTTTCCTCCAGGGTGCAGAATTCCAGGGAGCTGTGGCTGTATTTTCTTTACTTGGAGGCTTCCCTGGGCCTCAGTCTTGCCACAGGAGGGTTTGCCAGAGCTTATCACATGAGTCTGAGGTTGCTGCCTCTGTTTTTACTCTCCAGTGGCCTTTCCAGTTCTTTGAAATGACCCTCTTCCCAAAGCAGTGCTGTGTGTTACAGATTAATGAGAGAGGTCTTGACAGTTATAGAGTAGATAGATGTTCAGGCATGTCCTGGAAAAGGCAAGAGGTCACAGCCCCAGCTTAAGGCAGGTTCGGCTCCTTTGCAGAGTCTCCATGTGCCAGGAACATTGCACCACCACCATCCTGAAGCCATTCGGGAGGAATCCAGGGCCCTGAGATCGGAGTGTGGATACCTTGAAGAGGGTAAGGAATAGTCGTTGGGGGAGGCATAAGAAAATAAGAAAATGTAAACCTGGGTAACACTGTGTCCAAATGGGAAGAATTACTACCTCCCAGCCTTTTCTGAAACTCTGTTTATAAAGTACAGGTAAAATCCCATTGTAATAGCTTAAGGGGGCTGTCTGTGGGTTTTTTTTTTTTTTTTTGCTAGGCAATGGGGTTAAGTGACTCGCCCAGAGTCACACAGCTAGTAAGTGATATGTGTCTGAGGCTGGATTTGAACTCAGGTCCTCCTGACTTCAGGGCTGGTGCTCTATCCACTGCGCCACCTAGCTGCCCCTATGTTGTTTTGATATAATGGAATTTAGTTATCATGGATCTATGGCTAAAAATTCCATCCTTGCTCTGTAGAACCTGACATGCTTAAGAGCTGGTGCCCTACAGAGACTCTCTGGTGAATTAGCTGGTGGTAGTGATGCTGTGAGCATGCACATGTGTGCATACATATGTACATATATCTGTCCTCCTCTTTTCATTTCTCATTCTCCATTTCATTTTCCTTCTCTTCCTACCTTCTCCCTTTTCTCATCCACTATCCTTTCTCATCCTACTCTCTCCACCTTTCCTTTTTTGTTATTCCCACCTCTTGCATGGTTTTTGTGGTATTGGGGTGAGTGACTGGAGAATTGTTTTGTTTAGGTATTTGAGGTGGGAGGAGTGAGAAGAGTTAAATTTAATTCAGCCAACATTTATTAAATGCCTTCACTGTGCAAGGTACTATATATAGCATTGAACATGAAAAAAGCACAATTACTGCCCTCAATGAAGTTATGGTCTAATAGGGGAATATAATTTGTATGCGATAAGTATAATAAAGGTAAAGTGTGATAGAATCAAAAGAGACCTGGACAGGATGTTCTAGGAAAATTTCAAGAGGAAAAGAATTCTTCGTGGAGGAAGTGGAACCTGAGCTGAGCCTTTACATAAAGAGAAGGGTTTTGATGGGTAGAAATGAGGAGGAATGGCTTGTGCCAATGAGCAGATGCTGGAGATGGCATCCTGGAGCTCTAGGAACCCAGTGTGTGAGGGGCAGAAATAAAACAAAGGTGGCAAGGTAGAATGGAGGCACTTTGTCCATCCCAGATGAAGGAATTTTAACTATTTTCGAAAGGCAATTGGGAGCTACTAAAGGTTTTGAGTGGTTAAGTCTTTTTTTGTATTAGGAAAATTTTTGAAGTGAAAAGGTAATGAATTCGCATCTTGATGGGATTGAAATTCAGCTCTCTTCTCTTTTGGACAGTACAAACGCAGTTCTAGAGAAGAGAAGAACTAGAGTTCTGTACAGTGACTAGAGGAGGCACCTGTATACACTAGAGAGTATCTGTTGTATAAAATTTGTTGCAATCAGACCAAAAAAAACCTTGCTTCCTGTAGGTTTTTGCTAGCATTTGGGAATATATTTTTAGATTATGACTTTGTTACAGTATTCATTGTAATGGGAGTTCCTATTGTGGGATTTTGGTGCTGGGAGGACAGTGGAATGGTGTGTTCCTTGTTAATTATGATTAAGGGTAGCCATGAGTGTCCCTATCCCCTTTTTTCTGAAGCATGTTTTACCCCTAGAGTCACCTCTGGGCTCTGTTTGGTCATCCCTTAGTGGTGAACCTTTGCAGCATGAAGTCATTCATTCCTGGGGTGGGGGTGGGGTGTTGTAGTAGGGAAATAGATGAAACAACTTGACTCTACCTGGTAGGGTTATGAGCAAAATTTCCTGGCCCAAATTATTGACTTGTTTCACAGTTCAAAGCCAAGGGGCTGCTTCTCCTGAAGTGTTTTGTATTTTTGGTCCCAGAGACTTTCCAGGTTTCTCTCTAATCTCTTGTTGCCTTCTGCTTCTTGGGTGGGAGGAGTGGCTAGCGCTTTTGGTGTCTGATAGAGTCAGAGGGTGTTTGGATTAGGGGGTGAGTACCCACTGAGAAGGGGGTATCTAGTCAAACCTCATTTATCAGTTGAGCAAACGGGGCTCTAGAGAAAAGGTGCTTCCTTCTGATATTGTTACTGACGGTGGTGGTGAGCCGGAGTAGCAAAACTTAAAGTGGCCCAGACCACGGTTTGAGTTATTGGAAACCTGCTCTTTTGGGTTCTTGTTACATTATGCCTCTCATTCTTGAAGTTGTGAAAGTATAGATCCTTCTCATGGGACAGCAGCACGGTAATGTGAGATATGCCATGGATGAAGTTCTCTTTTACATCCTGGAATCAGACTTCTCTTGCCTGTGGAACAACTAGTCAGTCATTTATAAGGAAAATCATCAGAAGGAACAAGTTCTAACATAACTCCTTCTAGGCCTCGTGTGTTTTGTTTGTGTACAATTGCACTATTCTTGGTTTAAAGATTTTATTCATGTGCAATGGGTTTGGTTCAGACAGCAGATCAGAACTCAGCTATCTTGTTTGCTTTCGTATGGGGCCGATCACACCAGCTGCCTGGTCCCAATTGAATAATCCCATGTGAAATAGAGCCATGTTTTTATCCATTTGATCATCACTAGTATTCATTGAGTGCTTACTGTCTGGTGCCACTGTATTGACTGAGGTGCTTTTGCAGATAGCAAGTGTGTCCCTTCAGTAGCTCTCTGGTGGTGGTGGGGGGATTGATTTGCCTTTTCCCTATGTTTTCTGCCTGTTTTTGCAAGTTACCCTGTCACTGATTCATCCAGCCCCTTGTTGGTACAGGAGATTGTGATATGTGCTAGAATAGCCACTGACAAGCACAATATGACACTTGGATGCTGGGCAGGTAATTTAACCTCTTAGGGCCTCTGTTTCTTCATCTGTAAAATGGGGATAAAATTGCCTCTACCTGACAGTGTTGTGGAAAGGAGCAGATGAGATAATAATGTATGTAAAGCTCTTTGCAGACCTTAAAGCTCCATAAAATGTCAGTTATCATCATCATCACCATCCTCATCTGTGCTTATGTGCTTTAGTTGAAGGATCATTGGGCATGGAGTCAGAAGATGTGGGTTCAGATCCCTTTTCTGCTTTTTATTATCCACATGAGTTTCAGCAAGTTATTTTCCTTCTTTGGGCTGATTTCTCATCTGTGAACTGACAGTTTCCATTTAGCTTTTAAGATGAGCGTGTTTGCTATCCCAGCCTGCACAGGCTGTTTGTCATAGCATGCTGTGTCTGTTGGGCCCTTGTGGGCAGATGTGGCAGAGGACACAGTATGTGCTTTGTCTGTGGAATCTACGTGTTCCGAAGGCAGTTGGCTTTCTGGGGCCCCACTTGGCCTTTCCATGGTGCCAGGGCCTGGCATCTGTGTGCTCCTTGTTGTGGCCTTCTTTGTCATCTTCTGGGAAGCATTTCTTGGATTAGTTTGAAGTGCTCACTCCTTCTAGGTTCTGTTTTCACTGAAGGATGATGTTCATTCATGAAGAGACCCTACTTAGAGACTCTTGTACCTGCCAAGTCCGGGGTAAACCTGTCTCTCTAGCCAGGGGCACAAACACAGGAGGAGTGCATGGTGCCCCTCTCCCCAGCTCAGGCCTTCGCCATCACTGCTAGCCAAGGTCTCCACAATCAGTTTCACTTCGGGGTTGCTTTTCAGCTTTTACTGGGGAAAGTTTACTGTGGAAAGGGCTTACTAGGAGGAGTTTTAAGCACATTCATGACTTCACTGAAACCAAGGGTCTTTCTTCATTCTCATTCTTCATTTGCTACTGAACTTGTCTGGGCAGGTCATTTTTTGTCTTGTGACCAAACTAAAGAAAGAAGTGAATCATGATTGTTTCCAGTACCTTCACCAGGGCTATGGCGTGAGGGATTCTTTCCTTGAGTTCTGAAGAAGTTGTGACACATTTGTGGAATACTAGACTCTTGAGAAAAGTTTCTCTGCCAAGAATGAAAGTCCCAAGATAGAAACTTGGTGGAGCTTGAGCTCTGTCTCCTTATACAGTGTGTCTCTAGCCCCCAGCAGCTGGAGGCTGTGGTGACTAGGCAAAGTGGTGAGTTTGTGGTCTGTCCAGGAGCAGGTTCAGCCTGAGTCATTCTGGTGTGCTCCTGGCTGCCACAGACAGACACACACACACACACACACACACACACACACACACACACATCCCTTGTCTGGTAGCATTTGAGGAATAGATTTGTTAGAAGTGAGAAAACTGCTTAAACAATCCCTAGCATCCTTCCAAAGAATACAGTGTAGGCTTTTGAACTGCCAATGTATTTATTTTTAACCAACAGCCAGAGAAGCCTCTGTTTATTCTGATTCAAGAACTTTTTTCTCCCCAACTTTTCTTTTTTATGTTTACCTGTTTTGCCATAGCTTGAATTTAAACTTGAAAGCATTGATGGGGAAGAAGAAAGCAGTCAGTCAGTTTCTGAAGATTTGATGGCATCATTCCTGGGTGATTTTAAAAAAATTATTTTTATTATTATCTCTGGTTTTCACATCACCTTCATTTCCAAATGTGTCCTTCCTTCCCCCATCTTTGTTGTAAGAAAGATTAAAAAAGAGAAAGCAAAACAGTTCAGCAAAATTAATCCACACTTGCATCCTATCTGAAAGCATGTGCAATGTTCCATACCCTAGCTCTTGTCTTGGTGACAAGGGGAGGGAGGTACATTTTTTCAGCTCTTCTCTGGGTCTGTGCTTGATCATGATAATTACACAGGTTCCCCCCCCCCCCCCGTTTACACTGTTACGGTTGTTGTGCATATTGTTTTCTTTTTATTTCACTCTGCATCAATTTATTCACACCTCCCTGTGCTCCTCTGAATTCTTCCTGTTCATCCTTTGTGGTGGTTCACTAACATTCCATTACATTGGCATACCTCAAACTTGGAGAGTGAATTTTCTTTAATCATTCCCTTCTTAAGGAAATCTAGGAATTGTAGCCCCTGAAATTCTGAGATTAAATTGGAGGTGAAGAGCTCATGGTTTTACTTTAGTTCGAGTAGTGTAAACATGAAACTTTTTGTTACTGTAATTTCAGGTTTTCTGTAACATAGATCAAAGAGCGCAAAACCATTTACTCATTTTCTTGGCTTCTCAGTGTAGGGTTTGTATTGATCTTGATGGCCAGCTGACCTGCTGTCTTCACGGTGACTTCAATTCTTAGACGAAAGTCTTGGTTTAATTTAAAAAAAGTTTTTTTTGCTGTTCTATAATTGATGAACATGATGAAACATAAATATTTCCATGTCTACAGAAGTAGAAAAAAAGCAAAATGTATATAAAATTGTGACTCTATTACATAGAGTGTGCATTGAAAAAAGGAATATAATAAATTTAGCTTGTTAGTTTCTTGAAGCAACCTACTTGTCTGTCTTGGAGATATGTGAGCAATCTCTGTATAGAAATGTTTGTTGTGTGTTGGGAGTACTTCCAGCTTTTTGATGTTGTACCCAGAACTTCCTGGCTCTTCAGCAGCATGTGTTTTGTCTTATTACTTCATAACCAATATTGGGTCTCATTTTTGCCCCTTGTTCTATCAGGGCCTCTTGGTTCATGACAGTTTTGCTTGATCTTGGCATATCCCCCCAACCAGTGCCAGATGAATCTCTAGGTTCTCCTCTTGACTGTTTTAGGCATCCTAAGGACAGGCAAGCTGATAGCTCCCTCAGTAGACCATCAAGGGAGCCAGCTAAGAGTGGAACTCTCTTAGAGCTAGTCCTCTTCCTCCTCCCACCCAGCACTATTTATCCTTGACTATCATTGGATCATAGTTTTTAGAACTAAATGAACCTTAGGGATTGTGTAGTCTAGTGGTGTCCAACTCAAATAGAAATGGATCCCTGCCCAAGCACAGTGACTTAGAAAACCACAGATTAACATTATCTAGGCTGTATGGTATTTTTGTTTATTTTGTGAAACATTTCCCAATTATACTTTTATCTGGTTTGGGCTGTACCCAGGAGTTAGGTGAAGGTGAGTTCAGAAATTGTCCCTCCCATCTTACAAAAATCCCCATCCCATTTTACAAATAAGAAAAACTGAATCTTACAGGTAAGTGAAGCTTCTTTTGTTGTTGTTCAGTTGTTTCCGTGTGTCTGACTCTTTGTGATTCCTTTTGGGGGTTTTCTTGGCGAAGATACTGGAGTGTTTGTCATTTCCTTACAGATGGGGAAACTAAGGCAAATAGGGGTAAGTGACTTGCCCAGGGTCATGTAGCTAGCAAGTATCTGAGGCCAGATTTAAATTAAGAGGACGAGTCTTTCTGACTCCAGGCCTGGAACTCTATCCAATGTGCCACTCAGCTGCCCCAGGCTTCTTTAAACTGAAGTTTGGATAGTGGATCTTGCCTAAGTCAATACAGACAGTAAATGGCAGTTTTAGGACTTAAGAAGTCTTGCACTCCCTGTCCAGTGCACGTTTCCTCCCAAACATCTTCACTTTCAAAGCAGGCTGTGGGATCTTACCTGTTTTTTCCTCAAATTACTGTGTACAGTATTTACTTATCCATGTACCTGTTGAATTTAAGCTGATCCTCTAACCCCAAATCCAGTGGTGTCTCACTATGCCCATGCTTTTATTGGGTGTTCTTATTTCCTTAACTTTTTTTCTCACTGTAGCCTTTGTAAGATCCTAGAGAGCTGGGCCAGATTAACCTAAAATTCTGTAGTACCTTACTTAGGTATATGGTTCTTGCTGTTTGTAGAGGGGACATAAAACATAGTTTCTGCCCTTCTAGAGGTTTTACTGTCTAGTTAGGGGATTCATGCATGAATGACAGATAGAAAATTTAATTCTAGCATATGAATTAGTGTCTTTTTGGAGAAGACATTTCAAGGCTGCATGGACTGCTTGAGAAACAGTAACGGGAACTGATTAATGGAGAAATGAAATGATGGAGGCCTGTGTTCTGCTGCTGGTTTTGTGACCTCAGACAAGGCATTAACATGTTAGTACCTCAAGAAAAGAATAATCTGAAAACCTACTGTCCCCATGAGGATATTGTGTTATATGCCTTTCTTCAGAGCCCATTCATGAAGGCAGTATTGCAGAACTGGAAGGGACCTTAGAACACAAACTGCCTGAGATTGATGGAGTCCTCAGGTCCGGCTCTCCAATTCCTTATAGAGACAAGAAGCTAATGAGACTGATCAGGGAAAGCAGTGGTAGCTTCCTATGTGGGTGACCTGTGACGCCATACCAGCCAGTCAGCGTGCGGATCGTTCTCTTTTCCTGAGGAGTACTGGGAGGAGCACATGGTCATTAGAGAACTTGCCGGGCCTGAGAGCTTGGGGATAGAGTATAATTTTGACTTTCAACACTTGTGTTGAATATTGAGGCTGTGTGTGGTAATGGACAGAACACAAAAATCTGTTGTCAAGAGGAGCAGCCTTTAGAATCTTAGGCCTGCTTCTTACTAGCCACGTGACATTGGGGAAGTCATAACCTCTCTGGATCTTAGCTTTCTCTTCTATAAAATAAGGAGGTTGGATTAGTTCTCTCAAGTTCTTCCCAGCTTCAGACCCAGGGATCCTGTGCTGGCCCTAAAAACCACTCTGTGGCACTTGGAGCCTTAGTGCAGTTAGGTGCCGGTTTATTTACCTGACAACGAAGAGGGGTGAGATGCAGGCAGCCCAGCAGAAGGAAGTTGACACCTACACCTATGAGCCTTCCCAGTCCCCTGGTTTCAGTTACACATGGAGCAGTTCAAAACAGGAGTCCAGGTGACTTAGCAACATGAAGTTAGAAGTCACTTTAGCCTTTGTGTTTGGATCCAAGATGAATAAAAACTTTATGAAAACTCCAAATACCAGTGGTTACAGTAATAGCCCTTGTCAGTAGCTCCAGGCGACCTAAGGAAGAGGTTTGCCTAGCAGAGAGGGCTATCTGGTAGAATAATCCATGAAGCTTATTTCTCTGTTATTAGCACGAACAGACTTTGAATCTTGCGTAATATGTATGTGCTCAGCATTTCCCTGAGGAAAGTAGAAAGTTTGTAAAGGTCTGTCTTCTTTTGGAAACTCTTACAATAGAGTCCGTATTTCCTTCAGTTGAGGGCATCTTTTGGCAGATCTGTTTGGAGCACAGAGGCTTTAGCATGAGTGTGACTTTTAGTCACCCAACTTTAGCCGATATTAAACAAGTCAGAATTTTAGAGAGCTCTCTGAAGTGAAAAAGAGGACCTATATTGTTTCCTTTTTCATTAAGAATACTGAGTGGGATGGAAGAAATGGATTGAAAATGAAAGCCTCATTTTCAAGGTTCTAAGTGGGTGATGTGGAGATGCACAGAATCCCTTCTTGCCCAGCCTTCCGTTGTTGATTCTGTTGGCCTCTTGTCTGGGTAACAGGATGAGTATAAAGAGAACTTCCTTGAGGATCTTTTCCACACTAACTGCTCTCTCTTCCACCTGCTGTGGTCCTGTAGGACTTATGCTTAAGTTCCAGAAAATTAATTTTTAATATACTTCTGCTAGTATCTTTAATCATAAAATAGTAGGATTCCTGCTTTTTGATTCTGAGTCTTTGATGAAGATGGAGAATGCCTGTGTGATTTTTGTAGATTTAGGGAACTCCTGGTGAAGAACTCCCTCTACTTAGCTGCACCAATATATATATATATAGAGATTTACCTAGGGCAGGGATGGGGAACCTTCGGGCCTGAAGGTGACATGTGGCTCTGTAGGTCCTGAAGTGTGACCTTTTGAGTGAATCCAAACTTCTTGAAGTTTGACTGAAATTTGAACATCTTGAAGTTTGGATTCTGTCGAAGGGCCTCACTTGAGGACCTAGAGGGCCACATGTGGCCTCGAGGCCCGCAGGTTCCCCACTCCTGCCCTAGGGTGTTGAGATTAAGTGACTTGCTCAGTATTTTATTGCCAGTATGTGTCAAAGGCTAGATTTGAATCCAGAGCTCCTTGACTTTCCTTCATTGTGGCTTTCAGAATGCTTTGTATCAACTAATTGTTGATGGTGATTGTTACTACTCCTGTTTTTTGTTTTGAAATTTTTTGTTCTAAGGAACGGTTCCCTGGGGGGTAGGGGGTGGGGTGAAGGGATAAAATGGGAGATGAGGGGATAGAAAAACAAAAGATGTGAATGAATGAAAGTCTAAATTTTAAAAATGCTTTGGATCAAGTAGGGGAGGCAGTTATTGATGACCCCAGTAACAATCTTGGACAAATTACTTAACTTCTATGGACCTTAGTTTCTTCATCTATAAAATTAATCATTGATAAACATTTATTAAATGCCTACTATGTGTCAGGCACTCTGCTGGAGATTAAAAAAAAACTAGCAAAAGACAGTTCCTGCCCTCAAGGAGTTCACAATCACAAACAAATATGTGTAAAACAAGCTATACACAGATAAATTGAAAATAATAACATAGGGAAGGCACTAGGTTAGGAGGTGGGAAAGGCTTCCTGTAGAAGATGGAATTTTGTTGGGACTGAAGGGAACATAGGGAGGTTAGGAGTCAGTGGAAGAGGCTTGGAGGACAGCCATGTCTAGAGCCAAGAAAATGTCTGGAGCTGAGACATGGAGAAACAGCCTTGTATAAGAAGGATCCCAGAGATTGTTGTCCCTGGATCAAAGTGTATGTGTAGGGTAGGTAGTAAGGTTATGACAGGCTTTGAATGCCAAAAGGAGGCAATAGAAGTAAGGTCCCTTGTAGATCTAAATCTTGTGATTTCTGTGATCTCTGTAATCCTTATGTCTTCTCCAAAGGCTGTTGTTCCAGGTTACTGAGGGAATCCGTCACCTAGCACAGTGCTTTGTACGTAGGTGTTCAGTGAATATTTGTTGATAATGAAGAATCATGCATGGCAACTGCACTTTTTTGCATTGGAGCCTTCATCCATGTTTTTTTAAAATTTATTTAAATTTATTTAAATTTTTTTTATAAACATAAATTTATTTATTTTTAGTTTGCAACATTCACTTCCACAAATTTTTGAGTTCCAAATTTTTGCCCCATCTCACCCCTCCCCCCACCCCAAGATGGCATGCCTTCTGAATATCCCTTCTCCTAGTCTGTCCTTTCTTCTATCTCTATCCCCCTTCCCCTTCTATTTTCCTGTAGGGCAGGATAGACTTCTATACCCCATCTCCTGTATTTCTTATTTCCTAGTAGCATGTGAAAACATTTTTTTTAAACGTATGTTTTTAAAACTTTAGGTTTCAAATTTTCTCTCTTCCTCCCTCCCCACCCACCCTCATTGAAAAGGCAAACAACTCAATATAGGTTATACATGTGCATTATGCAAAACACTTCCATAGTAGACATGTTGCCTTCATCCATGTTTTGAAAAGCACCTAATTTATTTCAAACTTTTTTCTTTTGACACCATGAAGACTGAAGGGTTTCTCTTATTTGGTACATTAGTAAATTTGTATCTAGGTAGCATGACTTAACTTGGGGAGTTGTTGGGGGGTGGCTAAAGAGAGTTTCTGCTGGAGCCCTCATGAATGAATGAGATCACCAAACAATCTGTCTGTGACCATTCTGCTCAGACAAAGAAATAGGTCTATAGTCCTTTCCTTCCCAAGGAACAGCTATGGGCAGCACAGAGAAAGCTATCTGGTGGATTCTCTGGTAGAGCAGTTTATCTGCTTTTAGCGGGAACAGAGAGACTGGAGAAACATTTGTGTTACCATTTTTCTTGGAGGGGGGAAAAGGTTCATACCAAAACCTAATAGGAAATCTGCCAGCATTAGCAGCTTCCCCTTGTAACCTGGCAATTGGTTGGCAATGTTTACATCTCTTATTTGAGTGAGGCATGGCCCAGTTAGGTGTTGCAGCATCTGCATATTCTGTAGACTTTAAGAAACCAATTCTGCAGTCCAAGGACTGCTATAGAAAATAAGCATACTTGTCTTTCTACAGTAGGGAATACTCCGAATTCTGTTTATCTTTCTTTAACTTTCTGCATTTGTTAAATTCAGTGTCATGTTGTCAGAATTGCTTGTCAGACCTTGTTTGGTTTTTGACTTTTTGTTTGTTTGTTCGTTTACTTATGCTGAGTAAGGTCATAGTACTTTTTAGTCCCTGGGTCATATCCTGGCTCCGAATGAGACTCTGGCTCTTGGAGCAGCTGGGACAGCTTAGGGAGACCTCCTTCACCCCCAGATCTTGGTTCTTAGGAGGCATCCATCCTCTGAGTGCCAAACAATTCACTCACAGCACAATTTGCCTTTCAGAAGAGGAGCCACGTTCACTTTAATGTCTTGTCCAGTGTTATCATCTATCTCACCTGTAATTAACCAGCCATTCTCTAAAACAGCATGCTAATCTAGTGCCCCTTGCAGACTTCCTTTGAATTGATTGGTGAGAGAGTTGCATTGATATCTCATTTATCTGGCGTTGTTGAGCAGTGAAGTGTTCCTACAGAAGTGAATTTTACAAATAACTCAAGCTTATTCCTTTGAGTGCCAAATCTTTTTAAAATTTTAACTATTTTGAATGGAGATCTCTCTAAAATGTATTGCATACACCTCTACTTCCTTTTTAAAAAGTTTTTTGATACCTTTTACATACTAGTAATTTTCTAATAGATTTTCTCAGATCCTTCATTTGTTAACAATGAAAAACAGTTAAACAAAACCAAACCAATAATACATTTGAATCTGAGAGCATAGGTGTTGGCCTCTTTACCGAGAGGAGAAAGGTGTGTTTTATCATTTGTCCTTCTGAAATAAAATTGGTTATAGTCTTTAATCTGAGACTAGCTGCCTCTTAGTATAGTTTTCATTTATATTATTGTAGTTTTTGTGTATATCTTTCTTTAGTTTCTGCTGTCTTAAGCAATATAATGAATGTCATTTAATTTTTTCCTAATGACTTAGCATCATCATGAACAGTATTTATCATTATGTACTGTAATGCAAGGCTTCCCATGCTACCCATCCCCTCCCTCCATCCCCTTCAAATGGCCTCAGACTTAGGTTCTTTTTACATTCTTCCTTCTCAGTCTATCAGCAATCGTTTTAGACTGTGGGCAGTGAACCTGCATCTAGCAGTGTCCTCTCCTCACACCTCTAACTTGCTTCCAATCCGTTATACGCTATGAAACTAAACAACTACACTGGTTAGAATTATTTGTAAAGCAAGATTAAATAACCTGAGTGAGAATCTGAAGGTCTTACTGAGTCTGTGGCCTTTGTGATACAGGGTCAGCATGTAGGAAAATGCTCAGAGGCCTGTTTTTATTTTTGACAATGGTGTTGATATTGTCACCATTTGGATGCCTTTTTGGCTTTCTTTTTAGTGTTGACTGTGTTTTGAATGGTTGAGATTTGCTGGTGTATGACTTGGTGAATCCATTATTTCCTTGTCTGCTTGTCTAAAGGACTAATGATATATGTGTATGTATAATGTATACATACACACACAGACATATATATATATATATATATATATATATATATATACATCTATTATATATACATAGAAGTATGTATATGTGTACATGTATACTTATCCATATATACATGTGCATATATACGTGTGTGAGAGAGATATGCTCTAGGAATGCTGTATGAGGAAGTTTTAACTGTAAAATTTAGCTGGAAGTAGTTTAGTGTTCAGCCTTTGACAGAAACACAATCTCAGGGTTGAAAGGAATAGTCGACCATCTAGTCCATTCCATCCATACCTGAATCAACCAGTCAACATTCACATTTTAAGGCACTGTTCTAGATGCTGGGGATACAGATATGATATAGAACTCTCCTGGCAAGCATTTTCTCTTGCTCAGTGAGCTCCACAGGCAGCATTGTTGGGGTTCTTGTGGAGAGAGAGAAAGAAGGCTAGACTTTGGGGGCCTGGCCCTGCCACTTACTAGCTTTGTGACTTTTCACAAATCATTTAACCTTTTGCCGTCTTTTAGCTTGGATGTTTCTTGAGGGTCACGACTACAGATTTTGTCAGTTTTTCATACCTAATGTTTAGCACATAGTAGATGCTTCATGAACATTTTTAATTTTTGAAGAACCTCTTTGAACTTCATTCTTTCATCTGTAAAATGAATAGTTACACTACCTACCTCACAGGTTATTTTGAGGTTCAAATGAGATCAAGTTTGTAAAATGCTTGTTAAATCTTACTTGGAGAAGACTATGTCCAAAGCATTCATTATCCTTGGGGCAAACTGAACTTGGCTAGGTTGATCCTCAGAGGAAGGACATATGCAATCTGTCCCATACTCAGAGCCCTTTCAGCCACAGCTTGTGTTCTTATGGAAGTCTTTGTGAACCCCTGGTTGCCTCTGTGCCACAATGACTTAATAGAGAGGTACTTAATAGAGTGGGGTGATTCAGTAGGGAGATAATTCATTTACAAATGTAGTTGTGTTCTTCTGGAACTTTTCTCAAAAGAAAGTCAGAACCTTGGTGTAACAGTGAAACTTAGCTGTGTTTTCTAGGTCTTTGGAACTGTTGCTTAGTAAGCCTAAAATTCTGTGAATCAACAAGCCATGTGATAGTGTGCTAAGGTGGGTGCTACTCTGAAGGACTATTATATCTGAAAGGGAAAGGGACACAGTTGTATTATCCTCATTAAGCCTTTGCAAAAATGTCAGCAGTGTCTCCCCATCAAGCTGAATGCTGTATATAGTGAGTGGGCCCATGAGGGAGGATCACCTTGCTCTTAGAGCCTTCTGAAGGGCCCTAGAGGGTATTGGAAGGTTTATCTAAACCTCAGGCTGTTGAATGTACGGAACAGTAGGGATGCCAGAGAGCCTGTAATAACCATGTCAGAGGCTGTGAGGGTTGTGGAAAAAGCATGATCGTGTGATCGATCGATATCCAGTTAGGTTATGTCCTTATTTTTCTGTGTCAAATCTGGGTCACTTCTGCAGAGTCACTTTCCTGTGGGACTCAGTCCTCTGTATTGCGGTGCCAGTAAGTACAATACCACTTCTTATTGGCTTTCCTTTTTGTCAGCTCCCGGGAGCTACCTTTGCTGGCATTTAAAAATGAAGATTAGTTGTCGATTACTTGAAATCTGTTAGCCCTGAAAATGGAGCTTGATGTTTCCAGTTTGATAGATCGCCTTAGCTCCTTCCACTGCTTAAAGATACTTTCCATTTGAAAATTAGAATTCAGACTCCCCAAAAGCCTTGATGCTTTAACCATTTTCTCTAGTTTGTTGCTCTTTCCGTTCTCCTTCCTCTCTTCCCCCAAGAAGCTTTCAGGAGGGGGAAGGATAATTGTATGCTAACCAACATTATTTTTTTTTTAAGGTACATGGGAATAGGACTCTCAGCCCAAGGTGTCAACATGAACAGACTGCCTGGTGAGTCACTAGTCGAAAGAACGTTTGTTCTGCTCTCTAGATCTATTATGGGAAGGGAATCCTCTGAGTATCAAGTCATGATAGGATTCCTGTCTATCTATGGGCTGTAATCTAGAATGTGGTTGGAGGGAAAATGGCAAATTGGAGATGCACTCGTTGGTTTGTGATGTTATTTTGGGGACCAGCCAATGATCTGGAATTTTTGATCTTTGCGGGATTCAGTTCCAAAAATGAATTTGCGTTTGCTTTGTATTAGTGGAATTTGAACTGTTGATGGTTTCAGCCAAGTGACCTGGGCCTTTTTCCAGTGTGATACGCCTCAGTAACCAAAAATTCCCATTGGCTTTTATTAACTAGACTGGGGCTTGGTACATGGACCTTCAGTAGGTATGTTGCCAATTCCACAGTGTTTAAGATCAAAGTCTTTAAGTTACTTGAATACGTGGAACTGAATTGTTGGGGTTTTTCAGTACATGACGGCATTAACAAGTAGGCTACAGGGCACCGAGGCAACTACTGTCAACAGCATCAAATCGGGCAGGGTTTGGGTCTTTGTCCTTTCAGCAGTTTGGAAAAACCTAGGTGGTTTGTTATAAATACTGACGTACTTTTAAAGGTAGAGGCAGCTAGGTAGAGAAGGGGATAGAGTCAGGAAGACTCATCTCCCTGAATTCAAAACTGGCCTCAAAGACTTCCTAGCTGTGTGATCCTGGGCAAGTCATTTAACTCTGTTTGCCTCAGTTTCCTCATCTGTAAAATGAGCTGGAGAAGGAAATGGCAAACCACTGTCTTTTCCATGAAAACCCCAAGTGGGGTCACAAAGACTGGCAAATGACTGAGCAACAATAACCACACTTTGAAAGATGGGGGATTACCTTGATGTGGATAAAGAATACAGCTATTCCACACCTGAGATAGCTTCTGCACCAGAATAATTCATCCTTTGGTGTCCACATGTCTGGTGCTGAACTTCTCCCCATATAGTGAGCTGGGCTGTGCCTACGATGACACATACGTGGTAAGAGCTGGCTCCAATTTTGAAGGCCCAGGCCGAGCTGTAAAGAACCCAGGGTCACCTGTATAATGATGAAGCATTGAAGAAGGACTGTGATGGAAACTGTCATAAATAATAAGCAATGTTAAGCATAGCTAGAGAAAAAATACATATCTGTATATGTTTAAAGCTAGGGAAAAATAATTAGCTACAAGACTAGTCTGGCAACTGAGCAATCAGGATCCAAATGTATGTAGTGGAGCAGATGGCAGACTGATATCTTTTCTTCTAATGCAGCTCTGTAGCTTTTCCACTTGCAAAGATGAAAGTGAAAAGTCTGAGACTTTTCTGACTAAGGGAGTGTTAGACCACAATTGTTGCTTGAGTTACCTGTCCATCTTCTGATGGATGGAAGTAAGCAGGGCTTGAAGTAGACGTGGGAGGAGGAGTTAAGCAAAATAACATATGAAAAGTGAGGCATGAAAAGAAGAAGAATTCTCTTAAAATGATATAACCCTAAATTTCAAAGAATAAAGATCCTGAGTTGTTATAGTAAGTGGAAGGCATGATGTGAAAAGATCCCCCCAAAAGAGAAACCCCCAAACTGCTCTTAAACTGCTTGGCAAAAATCACCTAAAAATTGATGGTATTACTCTGTAGCATGTAGACACTCCAGTAGGAAGAACAGAAAAAGAATTTCTTAGAAGGGTGTGTGTGTGTGTACACAAGCGTCTTTCTTTGAAATAAAATCAACCTCTGACTATGTAGCCTTTTCTCTCTCCAAGGCTGGTATTCCTCGTTGCAGTGGTTGTAGACCTCCTTGGAACAAACTGCTAGAGAGCAGGCTAGGGGATTGGCTCTTCTGCTTATTGCTGTGATCTCATGCCCAGCTCTTGCTTTCTTTAAGGTGAGGGGCTTGGTTCCAGCTTCTTTCCATCTCTTTGTACTCCCATGACTTTTTCAGCCTCTTGGTCTGTCCCTGTCTCTTGCCTCTGTCTCTGTCTGTCTGTCTTTTTCCCTTACATTGGCTGGGCCATGGTAAGACAGACATAGAGTTTTCTCCATAGAACCAGAGACCTCTCTGTTTTACATCCTTTCCCATGTACTGACATTTATCCCAGGCAGCTTATTGCAATCAAAGTGAGGCTAATTAGAACTCACTAAAATTTAAGCACCTGCCCCAAGAGCAGCCTGCTGTCACGTGGAAAGAAGGCTGGCGTCAGTGTCAGGAGGCCTGCAATGGAGTCCTGCTTTGACTCTGGCTGGGCAAGTCACTTTATTGCTGTAATTTCCCTATCCTACCTCTGACTCACAGGGGCTGTGAGGAAAGAGCTTTGTAAACATTAAAATGCAATAAAGATGTGAGCTGTGCTTATGGGGATCACGAGCAATGGTAGGTGTTAGGTGATGGAGTCCAGCTAGTGGCACGTGACTCAGAGAAACACACAATCATAGATTTAGAACCACACAGGACCTCAGAGAGCATCTAGACCAGCTTTTTTGCTTTTGTTGCAATAGGACCTTTGAGCATGGAAGTTTTAAAAATCTTCAGTAACCTTCTCTGGGTACTGTCATTAGCTGTCCACTGTGCCTGAGGCTCTCTTCACTCTCCATCTCCTGGCTTTCCCAGCTTCTTCCAAGTCTCAGCTAAAGGCCCGCCTCCTGCAAGAGCCTGTCCTAGTCTTCTTTAACCTTGATGCTGTCTCCCTGAGAGTACCCTGAATTTGTCTTTTTATAATATATATTTGCCTTTCTTTTCTAAGGTATTCTTAAGGCTTAGCACAGTGTTGGGCACCTAGTAAGTGATTAATTAATGCTTGTTGAATTAAAACAGTCTGTGACCGGATTTGTTCTACAGACTCACAGCCCGGCCTGGGGGTGCCCTTCTTTGTCTTGTGGATCCTTTCAAGTGGGGTTCCTAGGCCTCTTGTTCCTGTTCCACCCAGTGAATTTCCTGGAAATGTTTGATGCCTCTTTTTCACGTCCCACTTATGCTTTCCTTGACTTCTGTACTGACTAAGCGGTGGGGATGAAGAGATTGCTTAAGGTTTGTAGAAAAAAAATAACCTCTCTACCATGATAATGGAATGGCAACTTAACTACTAAGAGAAATGAACTCTTAACGAGTAGGAGGAACTCCTGGCAGCCTGTCCTGTGGCATCGTAGCTCTCGGGGCTTCTTTGGCTATTTACATAGCGCTGCTTTAATAGTGTGCTCCTATACCTACATTGGCATTAATTGGTTGTTTCTTATAGAATAGACTTTTTCCTTGTTCCTTTTGCTGCCTCTTGGATAATTCCAATTTCCTGTTTGATTGTTTGTGTCTTGATTGTAGTAGCCAGTCTTGATCATTATAACAACCAGTAAAACAGATAATGAAACATGCCTGCCTCCTTCTTCTGGAGCTTACAGAACTTTGGGTCTGCGACTGGTTGTTTTTCCTCTTCTTTTTTCTGTTGTTTGTATAATGGGGAGCTCAGTGAGGGGAAAGGGTGTTTTTAGAAAGGCCTGTGATATAAAAACAAAAGACATCCAGAAAATTTGTTATTGTTTTATTGTAAGCTCCTCAAGGGCAGGAATGTGTAGTTTTTCATCTTTGTCGTTCCAGGCACTTGATGTGTGTGGAATTGAATAGCAAAGATAGATGAATCTTAAGTGCTTCCTCTATATTAGGTACTGTCCTAGGTGCCAGAAATGCAAATTTGAAGAAACAGTGAGTCCTTGCTCAAAATGAGCTTACAAACAAATGTGGAAAGGAAAGGGGGAAGAATAAAACATGTCTACAGAAATATCTAATATGCTGGAGAACAAAGACTAGAGTCCTTTCCCAGAAGGGCTCCATGTAGGTCGTGGCCCCTCGGTGGAGCCTGAAGGAGGAGGAAGATTCCGAATCCTACTGCTGCTATTGTAGCATTAGCAACTCATATGTTTGAAGGCCTTTGCTGTTCCAAGCACGGGGGAAGGTGGGTGCAAATGTGTGAACATAGGAAGTAGCAGGCAGGTGAAGTTCAGGACCAGCTGGCGGGCCAGTTTGGCGGCAGTGTGAAAGGCTAGTTATGTGAAGTAAGGCTGGAGAAGTGGGCTGGAGCCAGCTTTTGGAAAGTCTTCTTGTCTTTTGCCTAGCATCATAAGCCCCCATGCAGTGTTTGAACTTGAAATGAATTTTTCTTCAATAAATTAATGTGCAGTAGAACAGCCTTTTGCAAATAGGTTTCCTTTATCCTAACTTTGCAGTGTCTTCCTTTGTGATTCAGGATAAGTTGTATCATCTTGTGCCTCTGTTTCTTCATTTTTAAAGTGGGGGTGTTTATTCATCAGGGCTAGGCTGAGGCTGTTAATGTTTGTCAAATGCTTTGAAATTATCCTTTTGAAGTTGCCACATTGGAATAGTACTGGATGTAGTCTGGTGTGAAGCAAAAATATTAGGCCAGTTACTACCAGTTAAGGTTTGTAGGGAATGAAGGGTATGAGAGTGAGGAGGGAAAGGCATTTTGAAACACCTTTATGTTATATTATTATAACATATTGCATTTCCCTTGTGTCATCAGGAAATTTGACTTCCCTTTGCTTTTCCCACTGACTGTTGGCTTTCCAGGTCATGATCTAAGGGATCATTTCATTCAGATCTAGAAAGATGCTTCTAGATAATCCAGTCCCATTCCCTCATTTTACAGATAAGGAAAGTGAGGCCCCAAAAGGTTAAATTAGATGTTTAAAGTCACACAACTAGCAAGTATCAGCTGGAATTTGAGTCTGGCCCATGCCTCTAAATCAGTGGTCTTTGTGCTACACCACTCTCTACTCAGTTATTTATTTATTTTTGTAGATGAGAAGGGAAGAAGGTACTACAGGTAAAAGGTGGTTCTCATCATTTTTTATTTACTGACTCATAGCAGGTGGAAGCCAGTCGGGGGCCCCTCAAACCAACCTGAGCCACTATCACTTGAGAAAGGCCTAAAACCTGGGTCGGCCAATCGGGAGAAAGATGTTTTTTGGCCCATTCTGAGCTTATCCAACCATAATGCTTTTCGTGCTCTGGCAAAACAGACCTGCTTCTCTTTGCTCTCTGAGTGAACCCAAGCTCTCCTTCTGGGTTTTGCTGGTTGGAAACATTCTTCTGCCAAGGACCAGGCGCCTTGAATCGGACACTATCTTGAATAATGGGACTTCTCTTATCTTGTTATTTTAGGGACACTGTTATGTTATGTCCTGTTATGACATATATGTTTTGTGAATCTGTCCTATTAAGAAATTCCGTTCTCATATTGTGGTTAACACATATGGAGACTATAATTTTGGCTGATACGGGCATTCTGAGGCAGAAAGGGAGGGAGAAAGAAACCCTTCTTTGCTCTAAGGATACAAAGTCCTCTTCTACTGTCTTTTCTTTGAGCTCATTCTTATGACTCTCATGCATGGACGTATACATATGTGTAGCATTGAGAGAAATAAACCTGCACATGTAGCCTGATTTCATTTGTCTTTCTTAGAGCAAACTCTAAAGGTTGACACAGGCTTCCTTTCTCTACATAGTATCCTCCTTTCCCTAGCTCTTAAAGATTAAAAATGGAAAATAGGAATCAGATTTCATCTAGATAAGAGTTTATTCTTTGAGGATACCAAGATAAAGAATTAGCTTTCCTAATTAGTAGTCAGAGCAGCTCCCTCAGCCGCCGAGAACCACTTTACAGTGCAGCGGTCCCGCACAGGTAAGCTCGCCTGTTAGGGTGTCAGCACAGTTTCCTTTGGAGACACCGTTTCCTTGCTGCTTTGTTCTGTGGAGGACACAGTAGCCTTCCTGACCCGCCGCGAGCTGCTCAGCAGCAGGCCCGTGGTTTAGTGTCAATGGCAAGTTTACTAACAAATTACATTGATACTGAACAAGGCACTTGATCTCCTGGTCTGCAGGACACGTACCATGTTCTGTACTTTTGTGAGTTTAAATGATCATTTTGGAACATGAAATCAAAATGCTCAAGAATAACAGTGGGACTTGTAAACCCTGGCCAGGGCCTAAGCTCATTTTTGGTCAGCGTTTACCTAAAGCCCTCTTCCATCTCTCCTCGTGGCAGGGCCTGACCCTCAGTTCTCTGACAGTTGAACGCAGAGATCTTAGAGGACCTAACCAGCTGTGAAGGCTTGAGGTACAAGCAGGTGATACATTTCTGGCTGTTGGCCTGATGAAGTCTTTTTTTTGTTTTTTGTTTTTTTGTTTTTGTTTTTGCTAGGCAGTGGTGTTAGGTGACTTGCCCAGGGTCACACAGCTAGTATATGTTATGTGTCTGAGGCCGGATTTGAAGTCAGGTCCTCCTGAATCCAGGGCTGGTGCTCTATCTGCTGTGCCACCTAGCTGCCCCTGGCTTGATGAAGTTTGGAGAGTCTTGTCACCAGGTTGTTTGTGGGATGATGGCTTTTGGCTATAGATGTCTCCAAGGTGATACACTAAACTGTAAAAGAGTCTAGTCTATGTTGGTGGGAGACGGTGATGGTATCCACATGTTGATAAAATCACAGATCCTTGAGTTTCTCTCCTAACTGCCTAGTATTTAAGTTGTATTTCTCTAAATTGGTTAGATCAGTGGTTCTTAGCCTGAGTCTGTGATTTCAAAGGAAGCTGTGAACTTGAATAGGAAAATAATTAAATGTTTATTTTCACTAACCTCTAACTGAAACTGAGAATTTCCTTCTGTTATTTAAAGACATATTTCTGAGAAGGGGTCCAGAGGCTTCCCTGGACTCCTGTGACACACACAAAAGGTTTAAATAGAATCTAATCCACTGACTTTTTACTTGGTAGCTATTAAGTTTGGGTAGATGATGGTGAAGAAGACCATCTAAATCCTCAAAAGATGGTATAATAGGATTGTAAGATTTAGAGCTTGAGAGGACCTTAGAGATCATCTGACCGAATTCCCTCATTTTCAAGCGAGGAAATCCAAAGAGATGTCCAGTGATTTGCTCGGGGTCACACGGAGAGCAAGTGGTAGAGCTGGTATTTGAACCAGAGTTTTCTGACTTCTTCTGCTGTAGCTCATAGCCTTCTCCTAACCTTAATGCTTGCTGATTTCAGTCTTTGCTTTAGATTAGTTTCTGGAGTGTTTTTCTCTTGGTTGAAGAGATCCAGAATCATTTTCTCTCATAAGGCATTGAGAACTGCACACTCCCACGAGGTGGGCCATTACCACTTGGTGTTTCTGTTTCTGTGGGTTAGGCTTTTGTTCAGATACACATGTCCACCTCTGATGGGAGTATTTACTTGAAATGTTCTTTGCCTTCTGTAGCTGTAGTGGACATTGTACGGGATCAGGAGTTCTAAATTTCCAGGAATAGGCAGGAGAGCTGCCCTTCCTCAACTTTTTTCCCTTCTGAAATATCATTTGAATCTTTAGCTTTGTGTCAAACAGAAGAGTGAAAACTGTGGGTAGGAAGTCAGAAAATTAGAAATGCATGAGAGGGTATTTCCATAGCATCAGAAATGTTGTGGCACAGTGCCTTGAACACATAGTAGGCCTTTAATTAATATTTGTTGTAATTTGGTAAATATTTTAAGTTGGTATTTTAATTTAGATTTTAATTTTAAGGTTCAATTAGCAGTTTCCTGTGGAATATTTACCTCTGTAACTTTCATAATTTTGTGTTGCTTTTGTCACGTTTTTGGATCAATCTTTTTTTGATGCCAACTATTAACAGTCTTTTTTCCACAGGAATCCCTGGGTTGTTAGAATTGGAAGGGACCTAAAAGGTCATTTCACAGTTTAGTAAACGGAGGCCTAGAGAATGGAAGTGATTTGCCCAACAGTTAGTAAATGGAGCAGGTCTGGGATTCAAACACAGGTTTCCTAACTCTGAATCCAGTGCTTTGTCAGCATCCTTGTTTGGGTACATTTGCTTTTCTTTCCTCTGGGTCGACATACTTAAAATACATTTTCCAGTCCTCATATTAAGAAGGCATTGAACATATTTGCCTCAGGGGAGAGGGAAGGAATTGGAATTAAGAAAAGTGAGGTAGTGAAGAACTTTGAAAAAGAGGACCCTGCTAGTAGACAATTATTCGTGGTATAATGTCCTATGGTCAAAGAACATATGGGGAAGCTAGAACTGTGGTATCACCCAGAGGGGAGTGATACTATAAGTGTTGCAGTGGACAGACATCTGTTTCTGTGGACTCTTGTACATGGGGACCAAACCCATTAGCTCAACTGGCTTCAGCTTCTTCACAGGAACCGAGGCCTCAGGTATACTTTGTCACCTTTGGGGTAGACAGAGGAAGGTCTTTCTCCATTCCCCATCAGAAAACATGATAGGAACCAGGGATGTTCAGAGTTTGGGAAGAATAGTGGGCAGTCAGGATCCCTGAGCATTCATTGACTTTTCAGGTTTACAGGCTCCTGGGTAAGTGGATATTTCCATATCTGGTTTGACTCTGCCTGTACTTCTTTGGGTGTATTTTTAACATTTGTTCCTTGCACTTGATAAATATTTGATAGTCAAAACTGTCATGTATTGTGAAATTTGTATACTTTCTTTAGAGTGGGCATTGAGGTAAATGTGCTTTGAGAGCTCAATTCAGAGTAGGACCTTTTGTCAGTATTGGTTCAGACTTGCAGTTTCATCTGAATTCTTCCCAGCCAAGTTGTTATCTTGTTCCTTCAGTTTTCTTAGCCCTTTGTCTGGCTCTCTCAATTGCCTCCCGTCACATTCATCCTGTATTTACTTGCCTCGTTACCAGTCCTATCCTCCAACAGCATGAAGCTCCTCAGGGGTGAGAATGCCACTTTTACCTTTGTGTCCCCAGCACCCAGCCCAATGAGAGCAGTCCAATGATGATATTTGTTTAATTGAATGTGAGTAATTTATTTTGATGGCTCAAGAAGGCAGGTGATGAGGAAAGCATGAACCTGGCAGAGGGTTTGGTTTTGGCTTTTTGCCTCTGTTCAGAATTGGGGGGGGCCTATCTGAATGGACGAGTTAGTTTTTGTGCTGGGGCAGGGAAGGTAGCGAGGAGTTAGTTCATGATGGAATCAGTGGTGGCCAGCTAGTGAGTCTCTTCTTCCCAATACCTGCTTACTGTGTGTGTCTCACATTTTGGGTTAAAGAGAGGCTGGCAAATTCTGGTCACTGTCTGATCTTTTGCCTAATCAGGGTTGTCTGATTTTTTCAAAAATGCCCTCCACCTTGCACTAGTGACCATCCTGGAGCCAGCAGCAGGCTTCTGGTGGCCAATGGAGCAGCATTGACATTTGATGAATGATTCTGTCAGTCATTGATGTTGAGGAAGCATAGAATGTAGGGTGTGGTCAGGGAACTTGCTTCAAATCTAGGCTGTCACACAACTTCTTAAAGCCTTAGTGTTCTCCATTTAAAAATGGGGATAATAATATTTATATCCTGACCTCAGGGTGGTTGTGAATCAAGCATTTTGAAACGTTGAAGTGCTGTATAGATATAAACTATCATTATGTAGTAATTATATTTACTGAGGTCTTAATTTTGCAACTGAGTATAAGGGGAGTGGAGATTGTCTCACTTACCCAAACCCATTAGCACACCTACCCAGCACATGGTAGGTGTTTAATAAATGTATGTTCAGTTTCAAGATTGCAACTCTGCCAGTCTTTCTAGGTTCCCTTAGTTTTCAAGCTATCTTTACCCAAGTCTCATCTCCGGTTGAATGTCTGCATTGATGGTAGCCCCCTGTTCACCTTAAAGCCTGGATATTTAGCTCAGACTTTTATTTTTTCAGTCTGCTAGTCTGGAGATGAAACTAAACCCAAGGCCCAGAGATAGTATGAAGGCACCTGTTTGGTAATTCATGTACTTATTGCCTCCATTTCTTCTTTCAGCTCTTTGCCATCTGGTAACCAGTTACCATGATCTCTTAGTTGCCAAATCTGATGTCCTTTCCTTAACCGTCATCCTTCTTGACCTCTCCATAGCATTTGACCCCGTTGATCCATCTTTCCTCCTGGATGGTCTCTCTTCTCTGGATCTTCATGACACTTCTGTGTTTTGGTTCTCCTCTTTTTTGGACCACTTCTCAGGCTCTTTGGTTAGATCTTCATGGATATGCCCCTTCATTGTGGATGACATACCCCAAGGTTCTCTCTTGGACTCTCTATTCTCAGGAGCTCCTGTGGCTTGAATGTCATCTTTGTGCAGATGACATCTGGATCAATTTATCCACCCTCGTATCCTTTCTGGTTCCAGGATTGCTTCACTAACTGCACAGCTTCACCAACATGTTCGACATTTTGGAAGGGATGTCTGTAGGCAGCCCAAGCTCAGCATGTCTAAAACAGCTCATTTTCTTTCTCCCCGAACCTACTTCTGAGTTGTCTTGTTTTTGTTTTCTAGAGGGCACCACCATCCTTGTGGTCTCCATATGGGTTCACAACTCCTCACTTTCCTTCCCACATGTCCAGTGTTGTAGAGCCTCGTCTGTTATATCTCCACAGCATCTCTTGCATATGTTCCTGTCTCTCCATTCACATAGCCACTGCTCTAGTTCTGCCCCTTGTAACCTCCTGCCTTCACTGTTGCAATATCTTGGGCTCCCAACTTCATATCTCTTCCCCTCTGCAAACCATTCTCTACTAAGCTTCTGAAATGATATTCATAAGTGCTTTTGTACAAGCCCCACCATGGGATTTCCATGAATAGCTCTCAGTTACCTACAGAATCAAATACAGAATCCTCTCATTTAAAGCCCTACCTTTTCTAGCCTTATTCTGTATTCCTCCTGTATGACATTTCATTTCCCATTTCTGTGCCTTTTCACAGGTTGCCCTTATGACTAGTTTCCTTCAAAGCACAACTCAAATGCCCCTCTTGAGAGGAGGTATCCCCTTGTCTCCCTAGCTTCTGGTGCCTTCTCCCTCAAACTAGCTCAGATTTATTTTACGTAACTTTATTTGTATACCCGTTGTGCATATTGTCTCCTCTGTGGAATGTAAGCTCTTTGAAGGTGGGGGCTGTTCCATTTTTATGTTTATAGCCTCCTCCCCCTCCCCTGCCCCAGCTCAAACAGTGGCTGGTATACCACAGACTCTTAACAAGTGTTTGTTGATTGATTGGATGCCCTTTTACTCCAGTGTGAATTCTGGGCTATGCTTGTAGAACAACCCCTGTGTGAAGGGAGAATGTGATTAGTGATGGTTCATCCCAGTTCCTGGAGAGGCTAGACATCTAGGTCTGAATGACCCTGCCTGAGAAAGTGTGCCAGGGAAACCTCAGGCGTCAATGTGTTCACAGCTCCCCCTCCCCAAAGCATTCCCTGTTCTCCATGGGGTTATTGAGGGATCTCTGGTTGTTTAACTATCCCTTATGGTGGCTACAGATTAAGAAGGTGGAATCCATAGCCGCTTCTAAAGGGGAGAGCTGGGCTGGAACAAGTGTAGAGCCACTGGCCTTGCATTTCTTACAAATACTGATAGTCGTCTCTGCTACCTTTCTGGAAAGACAGCTAGAAAGGATCAGCTGTGGTGCTTGTCTTGGTTTCTTTGCCAGATGATGAATGATGCTTGATTCTGTTTCGAAGATAACACTTTCTGTGTTCCTGGGAAACTACCAGCCCGTGTTTTTTCTTGAGATGTTTGTTTTCTCCAGGGCTCAAACTGGTAGCACTGTATGATGACTTGATGTACCCAAGTGCTTCTGGAGAGCCAGGATGGTCCTTTAAGACATTCCGAAGCAGATTTTCTGGTATTTGTGTCACTTACAGTAACATTGCCAAGCCTAGAGGCTGATTCATCTGTTGTGGAACTGAGTGTTACATCAAAGTCGCCCCAAAAGTATATAAGCTGCTTGAGAGCAGGGACTGCTTCATTTTGGTGTTTGTATCTCATGTGCCTGACTCAGTGCTGCCTAGCATTAGCAGTACTTACCACATACTTGTGGATTGATTGACCTCGGGGATTTTCCCAGAGTTTTCTCTCCCCTTTTGGAGACTGAGTGTTTTGGCTTGAAGGAAGGAATGTTTGTGATTTTGGTGTTCTTTGACTTTTGCTCTTTACAGAGAAGATTGGGTAATGTCTGTTTTTAAAAAAAAAAACAAACAACTTACCTTCTCATTGGAAGTCAGGTTTTATTATGGACTAATACCTTGGGGGTGTGTGTGTATGTGTGTGTGTGTGTGTGTGTGTGTGTGTGTGTGTGTGTGTGTGTGTGTGTGTGTGTGTGTGTGTACTGCTGAGGTTCTGGAGAATGAGGCTATAAAATCCAAGTAGCAAATCAGAGGAGGGCTTGAGGTTCATTCATTCATTCAACCGTCTCTTGGTCTACTATTTGAACTAGGGATAATGGAGAATGCTAAAAACGTGCTTTCCACTTTCAATAAACGTACATGGCTGCTGGGAGACAGGATGAAGATGGGAAGTGGCTACACATGAGCAAAGGGTGGTAGCACTCTATAAGGCTGTACATATAAACTTGGCTGGATTTCTGATCTCAGCAGTGTGGGCAGTTTCTCTGCCAGTGCAGGCAGCAAACTACTTGTACCTTCTAGTCCTGTCCATAAGGTCTCCTTAGAGGATCTACTGTGTACAAATGAAAAGACAGCCATGATGTTAAATAGGATTGCATTGAAGAAGTGCTTTAAACTAAGCCTTGTTATAGTAAGATAGAGATTTTTAAATAGCTGGGGAAGGTCATGAACATAGCACTGAAACAAGCAGAGGACGGTTGGGAGATGGTTAAGACGTGTATCTGACTAGAGCAGAGGCATGCGGGGGGGGGGGGGAAGAGCAGGGTGGAAGATAATTTGGGACTAAAAGCTGGCTGAGGAGCTTTGAGCCATGACGTTGAGCCTTTCCTTGAACCTCTTAGGTTGGTTATTATTTAGAGACAGTGGCCTGGGCCTGCATGTGTATTTATTACACGTTGTGTCTCTAGTTGAGGTGGGGGGGGCCAGGGTGATATGGAACATTTCAGTTTATTCCAGGGGGTTCTTAACTTTTTCTGTGTCATGGCCACCTTGGGTAGTTTGGTGATACCTGTGGGCCTATTCTCAGAATGTTTTTAAATGCATAAGATGAAATAAATGCAGGGTGAACAAAAGGCTTAGGGGGGTTTTAAGCTTTAATAACTGAAGAAGTATAAAGGCTACAAACTTACAAAAAACATTGGAAGAGTTATTTAAAATTTTCAGATATTGATATATTTCATTACATTCAGCATAACCACTGTCCTGTGCTACAGGGTATAGTAGCTAATTCTTGAACTTTGTACAAACTTTCATCAGCTGTTTCTTTGTGACTAAAAGGATTGTATTTGTGATCTTGGCCTTAAGGTCGTTCAAAGAATGAGGTTTTGATGCATTCATGACAGTTTTGATGCTACCCTACGAAAAGAAGTTTAATGGAGATAGATTGGAGACCAAGGTGGCGATCTCTGATGGTCTGAGAAAGTCTCATCCAGAAAGTGTCACACATGCAATATGTAATGACAAAGTGACCCATCTTGTTAAAATTATGATAGAAAATTTATTATTCAAAATTCAAAAAACTAAATAAGTACACAAGAAATTTAAATAAACTTTCACATTATGTTTTTTGTAAACTTGTAGCCTTTGTACTTTTGAAGTTATTAAAGCTTAAAACTGTACTAACACCTTGTAGGATCACAAAATAAATAAATTATATTGAAATACAGATACTAAAATAATTTTTTAAAGAATTATTCACAGATCCCAGGATAAGAACCTTGGTTTACTTGAATGTGGGAATCTTTGTTTTTGATCAGCCTAGGTAATTCTGGCTTGATTATAAAGTCAGCAAAAAGACATCAGCTGCATTCTTGAATTTCTTGAGGTACCTAGTAGACATTAAAAGTGATTTGCCTGTGCTTACATAGCTGGTGAATTTGGGAGTCAGAATTTGAACCCAGTTTGAAGCCTCATATTCTCATCCCTATTACTTGGTGACTGTATTTGTTTATTCTTTGAAAACATGGTGGTCTTGAAAAGTCAAGACAAAGCTCATGTTAGCCTCCTTGAATGTTTACAGCTGGGGTTTTTGTCTCTTCTGTTGAAATCTCTGCCTTTACTCTGGGATCCTGCTCTTTGTTCTTGTGTATTGTTTCCATCACCTCAAAACAGAAGACAAGACCTTTCTAGAAGCAATCACTGCAGCAAAGGAGCAGTGGAGAAAGAAAACCCCTGTCACCTTGCTCTGAGGGCAGCCCCTTCATGCTTTGTGGCATCTGTGTGCCTTCTGATGCTTGGGTATCCCTGAAAAATCACAGAAATCCTTTGAGATCAAATCATTTGCTTTGTCCATGGAGAAAAAATAATCCCTTCAGGCCATGGGTGTCATAGTATCACTAAAGACGCTGCTGCTGCTGCTAATGATGATGATGATGCCAGTGTTGACAGGAGAATCTGAGCGAAGCAGTCATTTTTGAACTTGTTTTAGAAGAAAAGGTTCCTTTGGGGTGGCCCTGGTTAATAATTCACTCTGCTCATCCTAGTGAGCACTTAGTCCTGTCTTCTCAGAGAGCCAAGAGAAGGCATCCCTAAGAAGTGAAGGATCTGCACAGTGTAACTAGAAGGCAACATTTTCCACAGTTCTTGGGACATTGATGCAGGTATAATTGATAACAGCAGATAATGGATGGCAAAAATGGTACATGGAAACTTATCACTGATGGAGCAGTAACTTTGAGCTCTCAGTATGTGGAGACAGCCTAATTTAAGTATGCATGGTCATAGTATTTAGAGTTAGGGGGGACCTGAGAAATAATCTAGTTGTACCAAAACTCATAATTGTAGGGGAACTCTGAGGTCATCTAGTTCAACTCAGTCTCCTCTGTCTGACATTCCTGACAGGTGCTCACCCAGTTTCTACCTGTGGGAGAACTTACCACATGCTGAGGCAGCTCATTACACTTTGGGACAGGTATAATTATTAGGAAGTTTTAACTTACATAAAGCTGGAAACCTTTGTCATTGTAGCTTCCGCCTAAGTACTCCTAAGTTTCACCCTTTAGCAGCAAATAGAACAAGTATAACTCCTCTCTATATGACAGCCCTTCACCAAGTACTTATTCTGTCTCCCCCAAACCTAAGTCTTCTCTTGTTATCTTTATGAATGCTACTGAAGTCCGACTTTTCTCCCTCCCCTTGAATTTGTGGTAAAGAGAAGGATGAGCTTGGGGGTAGGGGAGGAGAGTAACCTAGTGGACTTCTAGATTTCCAGCCCAAACTACTGTAGTTGGAAAAGGCAAATTCATTAATCCGAGACAGTTTTTCAACTTCCCAAACAAAAGAATAAGTAGCCTACAATCCCTGTGTTGTTACTTCACACTTATTTCATCATTCCTCTTAGTTGGGCTTGAATGCTTAGACAGTAGTAAAATAAATGGAATGCTCACAACAAATTAGGCATAGTATAGTTTCTAGGCAGAGTTTGGCCACCTCATTTTACAGATGAGGAAACTGAGACCCAGACAAGGATAGTGACTTGCTTGCCAAAGGTTACCAAGGAGGAAATAGAATCAGGATTTTAAGCAGGTCGTCTGACTACAAATCCAGTACTCTCCTTTCCAGCACAGTGCCTGGTATAGTGATAGACACTTAATAACTGCTTGTTGCCTTCCCCATGCAGCCTGTCTTAGAAGACCCAGGCATTTGCCAGAGAAAGATGGCTGGAAAAAACCTGACATTTTTATCACAGAACCTTTCAGGTTTCTGGTAGAACACATCCTGTGATAAAAGCAGCTTGATAAAGGTGGTTCAGGGTGTGTGCCCCCTTTGTGCTTCACGGGGGCATGGAATACTCTTTGAGATCGTTGGGTAAAAGCAGCCTTGCTGACTGATAACTGTCGAAGGCTTCCCAAGCAGGATTTTTGGTCATCCCAGTTCGCCATGCGCTTTTTTTGTAGCGGAGGGTAGGTAGAGAGGTGTTATTGTTGGCTTCTCAGAATATCTTTAAGACTCTGCCTTGTTTGTCTAGTTATTTTTGATGATAATCTTGTTTTAATATCACTAGGATTTCTAAATATATTACTTCCCACTAAGTGAACTGTTCTTTTTATCAGAGATTTAAAAAGAAAAAGAACAGTTTAGTAAAACTAACCAACACATAAACTGTATCTGACAGTGTACACAGCATTCCACATCCATTAGCTGTCCACCTCTGCAAAGAAGAAAGAGAGATGATTTTCTCAATTTTTCTCCAGTAACCATGCTTTTAAAAAGATTTTATTGATTTTTTTTTCCTTTTAGAAAATAATTTTTCTTGGTATTTTTTGGTTTTATATCATCCTCACTTCCCAGTGATTCACCCTTGCCCCATAAATATCCTCTATTCTATCTTTTCTTAAAAAAAATTATTTTAGTAATTTTTTGGATACAGTTTGAGTTCTGTGTTGTCTCCCTCCCTCTCTCCCATCCCATTTTAGAGAAGGCCAATATTTGGTATAGTTTTATATGTGTAACCATACAATTCTTTTTTTGGAGGTGGATAGCATTTTTCTTCTTAAGTTCTTTGTAGTTGATTTGAATGTTCATGTTACTAAGAATACTTAGGCACTCTCTCCAAACAGTATTGCTGTTAGTGGATGCAGCGTTCTCTTGCTTTTGCTCATTTCAATATGCAGTATTTTCTCACAAGTCTTTCCATGTTTTTCTAAGATGAACCTGCTCATCATTTCTTATAGCACAGTAATATTCTATCACAAGCATATGCCACAACTTATTTGGCCATTCCCCAATTGATAGGCATCCCTTCAATTTCCAGTTCTTTTGCCACCAAAAACAGGACTGCTATAAGTATTTTAGAACAAAAAGATTCTTTTCTTTTTTCTCTGATCACCTTGGGAGACAGACCTAATAGTGGTATTGCTGGGTTAAAGGGTATATGTATACAGTTTTATAACTCTTTGGGCATAATTTCATATTGCTCTCTAAAATGGTTAGATCAGTTCACAATTCCACCAACAATGTATTAGCATCTTAATTTTTCCACATCCCCTCCAACATTTGTCATTTCCCCCTTCTATTATTTTAGCCAATCTGATAGGTGTGAGATGGTACTTCAGAACTGTTTTAATTTGCAAGTAGATCCAGTACATAGAGATCCACTGACTTGTCCAGAGTTACACAGAGTTTGAAGTTATACGTAATAGAGTTCGCATTAGATTGCACCTTGCCTTTTCAGATTTTGCTATTTCTCTCTGGTTATATGGGACAAGTCAGCGCATAAAGGCCAACTTTGTGCTTGGTGAGTGGTCTGTGATACTGGAGATATATGTTGCTTTGATTTCATAAGTATGGAAACTTCCTTTATTGATTATGGTCATTTTTATCTTCTAATTTTATATAATTCCTGTCCATATTCTCCTATATAAATCCTTTACAAAGTGTCCAGTGAATGCCATAAAAAAACTTCCTTGGTCTGTTAATTTTTCATTCTCGCTATATGACTGCCCTGTCTTCTTTTCTCATCATGCATGTTCTATGTGTTGTCTTTTGCCTTACTTCTCCTACTTGTATTATTCTTTTTTTATCATTCTTGAAAAATCTTTAAGAATCACATGTAATTTCTTTGTTTTTTAAAATATTCTTTTTTTATTTTGAGCTCCAAATTCTCCCTTCTAGCCTTTGCCCCACCCATTGAGAAGGCAGGCAATGATATCCATTTTACATGTGAAGTCATGTAAAACATTTTCATATTAGCCATTTTGCAAAAGAAAGAAAGAAAAGGAATGTCATTCAGTTTCAGTAAATATTTAAGAAATAAAAATTTGAACTGGATCTGAGTGTTTAAAGGAAAGGAGAGGACATTGACCTGTTGCCAGAGTTGTGAACTTTGTTGACACCATTTTCTGTATTTCCTGACAAGTTGTGCTGGATTGGCAGGATCTCCTAGTCCTAGATTGTACCAGAAGAGGTGCCATATGTATCATGTGGATGTAGGGTACAAACAGAAGTGACTTCAGTCATTTCATCTTACCCTTGAGACAGAAGTTTAAGCTGGTCCTCTTGTGAGACTTTGACCTTTCCAGATGTTTGGAATAGGAGTGTAATATTGTGGGATGTCCTCTAAGTGTGGAACTAAGAAACAGGTGGCATGGTGATTGGGTGTGGCCCAGAACTGTGAACAACATAGTAATTGACTAAAGGGTATGGAAGCAAGACTGGATGAAATTCAGGTGAGTGTACCAGTTATCCCCACCTACATGTGAGTTGTTGAGAAAGGCCCAGGTGAGCAGGATCCCTACATCCCTCTAGGTTGCTGGGGAAGCACTTGTGGTGATGAGTAAAGTGGTATAAACTGGCTGCCTGTCAGGTGAGGGGAGCAATGGATGACTTGGTGTACTCTGACATTAGAGAAGATGGAGGGTTCTTTGAGATGACCAATATCAGAGGTAGAGGTGGACTCTGGGCTCGTGAGTCAGTTACCCATTGCTGACAAGGAGATTGTTTTAATGGAGACTTGTCCCCATTTTCTGTATGTTCAGCTTCTCCTAGTGCTCACCCTAAGGACTTTGCCAGTGAATTATTGTAGAGCTACCAGTAGGAATACTGCAAACAGCTCAGGTTTGGAGATCCAGGATTCTTCTGCCACCTGAGCTTAGGACTTCAACTTTTTGGTTTTACGGCAATGGGGAAAATACCTTTGTAAGAAACTAGACCATCCACTTGGAAGTTGTAGCAGCTTTTCTTGGAACAGATTGAGTTAACGTAAGTAAAAAAGAAAAACAGATCTAATGAGGAGCAGGTTTATTTCACGTGTGGCATTCTCAACTGGATTTTGTTAGGGAAATAACCAGATACTGTCATGAGCTGTAAGCAAAAACCACATATTTGTCTGCAGGTAGCTTGCTCTGGTTGTATGCTTTGGCCTGGTATCAGGTTTGAGAAATAACCTGGTTGTATAAATCAAGCCCTGTAGGAGAGATTCGGGTGTTGAGGATGGTCAGTGTGGAATTAGTGCATTGTCCTCAGCCTCTGGTTCTGCAAACTATTGGGAGCCCACTCTGGGTGTCTTATTAGTAGGTGTCCTACCTGGGGTGAGCATCATCAGCTAGTTGTCCCTGGGACATCTGTCTAATCACATTGAGTGGGGTCCAATGGGGTGATGCTTTTTTTGGGTGGAGAGTTTTCTGAAGCCAGCTGATATTTGATTTCCACATCAACTTTGGGAAGAGGACAGGCAGATACATTAGATCAGTGTGGGACATGAGGCCTTTGACAGTTGTTTGTGCCAGGTTTTGACCCAGGCCAAGTTGCATGAGACCGCACCAGAAGCCGAAGACTATTTTTGCATCAAGATTGAGGGTAGCAGGGTTATACAACTGCCCTTCTCACCTTCCTACTCTATAGGACAGGGCTATATGAATGAAAGGCATATTATGAAAGTATGAAAGCAATTATACTTGGTGAAATTACATATTGAAGGATCAGCAGAAATAGTTTTTTATATTCCAGTTAATCTTCAGCTACTTGATACTCTCTTAAAAATGATGTATTTTACTTTCAAAAAGACAACAGAAGCTATGACAAGCATCACCATTAATCTCTTTTTACCTTATCGATGTGGCTGAGACTAAAGCAGTTTGGGAGACTCTTACTTTTCCCCAGAGAATTGAAGGCAGCAGTGTGTATAGAGAAAAGAACACAGGATTTCAAGTCAGAGAATCTGGTTTCCAGTTCCAGCTCTGTTCTTTGTTAGTTATGTGACCCTGGGCAATCCACTTCTCCTCTGGGATTCCTTGTACTCATTTGAAAAATGAGAGAATTGGACCAGATGGATCTCTAAAGTCCCTTCTTGCTCGAAGCCTTATGATCCCATGATTCTAGTACAGTTAAGTAAGAAGATCATGGCTTCTCAGCTCTTTGGGGGCTGAAAGGCATCTGCCTCTGGCAGTCCAATGAAGATTGGATTGTCTTCTTACTTCAGTTCGTGTAAGCTCTGTAGAGAATTTATAGTAAGCTATAAGAATAACTCCAGCAGCCCTCGCTTCTAAGTCCTCAAGGATCTTGTGGATGATCCCTTTCCAGGACAGAGTATAAGAACTGTGTATTAACCCCTCTTACGTGATGGAGGCATGTAGTGGCTCCTGTCTTTGTAGACTTTTCTCTTGCAGTTGGAAGGCCCTTCCATGAAGTTTGGAAAGCTTGCCTTTCCTCATCATTGGTGGTGCTTTTTTCTTTTTTTTTTTTCTTTAACGTCCTAGCTTAAACTCTCAGCTCTGCCATGCAACTCTTTTCTAGAGGCTCTGCGGGCCTTTATATAGTAGGGTTACTCTGATATTAGCCTACAGAGTGTTTCACTTAGCTAAGACATACAGGTATACAAATAGAAATCTAAAATTCTAAATTCACTTAAAAATGAAAAAACAATATACTTATATTAATATGGCCTTCATTTCATATATACTAGAGTTCAGTGATTAATATCTTTGAATTAATATCATGGAATAGGGATAACTTCTAATTATGTTATGTCACAAGATTATATCTTCATGCGACCTTTTGAGAAAAGTTTCAGAAGTAAATCAAAACAGACCATTCACTATTCCAACTCGTTTTCTTACCAACATTCTGAATATTTGGTATTACGGCCAGTCCTAAATATAGACTATAAAAGAGTAGGTTACACTTGAGTAGTTATCATTTATCTTCCTTCTGTCACACAAAGTCTAATGCATTTCTGGGCTGTAGCTGAATCATTCAAGGAATCCATTTGCTGATGAGTTTTTCAACAAGACTTTGAGTAAAATGTTATTGAGGATCTTTTGTGAGTGAAGTACTTTTCCATGAAATCCTACCAGTTAAGTGATGGAAATCACTCACTTTAGCTGGGCCCGTGGCAGGGGGGCCCCCCTTTTCTTCCTGGCTGTTCCTGCTAGCCACCTTGACACTCTCTCGTACTTTCTAGCTCTAAAATTATGTTTCTTCTGAAAGGCATAGAATTTTTTGTCCCCACAGTTTCTGGCATATAGTAAATATTTGTGTAATTGTTTTTTGGCAATGGTTGATGTTTTCATACATGTTTGCAAAGTTATATTACTGATATCATTTGTTGAATTGGAGCTGACTTATTCACTAAAACAGTATTTTTTAACTTTCTTTTGCATCCTTGACCCTTCTGGCATTCTGGTGGAGCCCATGTACCCTTTCTCAGAATGTTTTTAAATACACAAAATAAAATACGTGGAATTACAAGGGAAATCAATTATATTAAAATATAATTATCTGAATATGTATTTTTTAAGATTAATTAATTTTGAATTATCAACAATTACTTCCATAAAGCTTCTGAGTTTTAAAATTTTCTCCCCTTCCCTCCCTACCTCCCCCCCCAAGACAGCACACAATCTGATATAGGCTATACATATACATTCCTATTAAACATATTTTCACATTAGTGATGTTGTAAGGAAGAATTAGAACCAAAAGGAGGAACCACAAGAAAGAGGAAACAAAACACAACTGAAGAAAAAAAATAGCAAATAGTATGCTTCTATCTGTATTCAGACTTCATAGTTCTTTCTTCTTTGTGGATAGCATTTTCCATCGTGAGTCTTTTGGAGTTGTCTTAGATCCTTGCAATGTTGAGAAGAGCCAAGCCTATCAAAGTCAGTCATCACACAGTGTGGCTGTTACTGTGTACAATATTCTCCTAGTTCTGCTCACTGCACTCAGCATCAGATCATACAAGTCTTTTCAGGTTTTTCTGAAGTCAGCCTGTTCATCATTTCTTATAGCACAATAGCATTCCATTACATTCATATGTCACAACTTGTTCAGCCTGAATATGTATTTTTTAAACACCAAGTTCATGGACCCCCAGGTTAAGAATTCCTAAAAAATCAAAATGTACCAAATATCTATTAACATAATATAACTCCATGAGATAACGAGAAGTATTAAAACAAAGTCAAAAGCTGAAAAAATAGAAGAGCATGTGGGGTATCTCAGCAAAAACAACTGACCTTGTTGAAATTATAATTTAAGAATCATTAGACTACTTATTTCAAGAAATCTTAAAAGAAAACTGCCCAGATCTCTTAGAACAAGAGAATAATATAAAAATTGAAAGAATCTATTGGTCATCACCTAAAAGAAACTTCAAAATGAAAATTCCAAGAAATCTTAAAGCCAAAATCCAGACCTCCCAGGTCAAAGAAAGAATACTGCAAGCAGCCAGGGAGACAGAATGCAAGGACTGAGGAGGTGCTACAGTCAGGATCATATAAGAGTTAGCATCCACTCCTGTAATGGAGTGGAGAGCTTGGAATATGGTATTCCTGAAGGCAAAACTGAGTTTAACTTCCTGAGGAAAAAATACACCTTTAACAAAATAGGAGATTTCTAAGCATTCCTGGTGAAAAGACCAGAGCTGAGTAGAACATTTGACATTCAAATACAAGAATTAAGAGAAGGTTAAAAAGGTAAACATTAGCCAGCAATATTAAGGGTCTAAACAAGGTTAAATTGTTTACATTCTTATATGGAGAAGTGATATATTTATAGTCACTTAGAACTCTGGTTATCGTCAGAGGTCATAGAGTCTAATTAGATAAGGCCTGGGAGTGGTTCTTATTATGTCTTTATGATCTTAAAAGAATAGTGGAAAGAGAGGGGAAGAGGAATATAAAGGAGAGGCAGGGAAGGGAGAGGAAGAATGAGGAAAATTATCTCCACATAAATGGAATGGTTAGTAGAAGTCTGTACAACCAGAAGAAGGAATTAGGAGAGATCACACAACTCACTTAAATTGGTCATAGGAGGGGGAAAATACACATTTACACACAAAGTTGGGTACAAAAATAGATTTCACCCAGTAGGAAATTGGGAGGGGAAAGAGGAAGGGATTAAATGCAAGAACAGATTTTGGGAAGGATTAGTAAGAAACGCCTAAATGCTCTTCAAAACAGAAGAAAAAAATATAAGACAATAGAATGGAAGGAAATATACAAATAACAAATATAACTGTGAATGTGAATGGAATGAGCTCGTCCATAAAATAGAAGATAGCAGAATGGATTAGAAACCAGAACCCAATAATATGTTATTTACAAGAAACATGCTTGAAACAGAAAGATACACGTAGTTAAAATAAGGGGCTGAAACAGATTCTATTATTTTTTGGCTGAAGTAAAAAAGTCAGGGGTATCAATCATATTCTCAGACAAAAATAGACTTAATTAAAGAGATAAATAGGGAAACTACCTTTTGCTGAAAGGTACCATAGACAGTTGGATGGCACAAGGGATAGAATGCTGGGCCTGAAGTCAGGAACACTCATCTTCCTGAGTTCAAATTTGGCCTCAGATGCTTACTAGCTGTATGACCCTGGGCAAGTCACTTACCCTGTTTGTTAATCCTGTTTGCTTCAGTTTCTCATCTGTAAAATGAGCTGGAGAAGGAAATGGCAAATCACTCCAGTATCTTTTGCCAAGAAAATCTCAAAATGAGATCACAAAGAGTCAATCATGACTGAAACAATGCAACAAGAAAACATAAAAACAATAACAAACACAAAAAAGCAGAAATGTTAAATGCATCTTTTACCAACCATGGTGCAATAAAAAAATAAATTCCATACAGAGCTTTTGAAGCAAAAAAAAAAATAGTTACTTGAAAACTAAGTAACTTAATCCTGAGGAGTGAGTGGGTCAGAGGACAAATCAGAAACAATGAACAGTTTCGTTAAAGATAATGACAACAATGAGACAACATATCACAATTTTGAGGATTCAGCCAAATTAGGCTGAACATTTGACAATTAGGGGAAATTTTATATCTTTAAATGCTTTTGTTGTGGTGGGCAGGTGTGTGTTAGAGGGTCTTCTTAAAAGAATTCCTAGACTCAGATCATCTCCAAACCAGTCAGGGCATTTATTGATGATTTTGCTCTCAGCAAGTGGGCTGGGCTCCTTAGAGGAACTAGCTAGCAGCTAGAAGAGCAAGACAGAGATTTTTATAGAGTAAAAGACACAGTTACATAACAGAACACATGAATATGCATTTTAGAATATATGAATATTAAAGTAGAGGAGGGGTCCTCACCTTGTGGAACTGTGCATGTGGCTACCCGTGATTCATACAGAAAAGCCCACTTGAGGGGGTATTAATGTGTGATAATGATGTTATAATGAGCCTGTCTACGTCATAAGTTCACCTAAAGGACAGTCTTTGCCATTATTGCACAGGTTGGGGAAAGCCTCTTTTGTGGTTTAATGGTCAAGCATCCTTCTTGGCATCCTGTTGGTGCTGCTTTCTGATTGGCTGGCTATTGTGGGTCCTGTCTGAGACCAGGTAGATGATGTGGTTGAGAGCATGGGCACACCTGCTATTCTGGTGAGGAAGTGAAGCATATGAGGAAGTTGGGATGTTGGGTCTGGGGACAGTGGCTAGCTAGCACCAGTGGCTAGGATTCCATCACTTTCATCAGTAAAAGAAAGTGAAGATTGATGAATTAGGCATACAACTAAAAAAAACCTAGAGGGGCAGCTAGGTGGCACAGTGAATAGAGGACTGGTCCTGGAGTCAGGAGGACCTGAGTTCAAATCCGGCCTCAGTCACATAACACTCACTAGCTTGTGTGACTCTAGGCAAGTCACTTAACCCCAACTGCCTCACAACCCCCCCCAAAACCCAAAACCAAAACAACAACCTAGAAAACCAACAAATTTAAAAGTCCTAATTAGTCACTAAAAAGAGATTACTAAAATTGAAAGAAAAAGCCCATTGAATTAATAAATAAGGTCAGCAGCTGTTTTATTAATAAAATAAAATAGTTAAGCCATTAGCTAACTTGATTTTTTAAAAAAGGAAACCAAATTATCAGTATGAAAAATGAAAAAAGTAAATGTATTACCAATGAAGAAATAAAAATAATTGTTAGGAGCTATTTCTCCCAATGATATGGCAATAAAACTATCTAAATGAAATGGAAAAATAGTTACAAAAATAAAATTAACCAGATTAACAGAACAGGAAATAGTATGCTTAAATAACCCAGTCTTAGAAAAAGAAACTAAAGCCATAAATGAACTCCCAAACAGATTAAGAGAAAGGGGGAATATTTAACATCAGATTGCCTCTGTTTTCTAAATTAATCGAGAGGCAAGGTACTTAACTGAAAAAAAAAGGGGGGGGAAAGCAGGTGTGGAAGGCTTGAAGAGAAAAGAGGTTTGGAATAGCTTTTGTGGGATGTGAGTTAGGGAGTCATAGAGGAATTAAAGAAATGGCTTGTTTCAGTAAGGTTCCACTTAAAGTTATAACATGAATTTATAATGTACCAAGAGAAACCAGTGTCATAAAAAAAACCTGGAGAGGAAGACGGTGGTCATCAAGAGGGTCAAATGCTGCAGAGAGGTCAAGAAGGATGAGGCTTGATAAAAGGTCATTAGATTTAGTTATTAAGAGGTCATTGACAACTTTGGAGAAAGCAATTTCAGTTGAGTGGTGTGGTCTGTAGCTAAACTGCAGAGGGTTTAGAAAAAGGCTTAAGGACAGGAAATGGAGGCATTGACTTTTTCATGTAGTTTAGCTGAGAAGGGGAGGAGAGATAGAGGATGATACTTCCATGGAAGGGTAAAATCAAGTGAGGGTTTTTTAAAGATGGGGGATATATGGACTTGTTTTTGGATAGCTAGGAAGGAACCAGTTCATAGGAATAAACTGATGATGATAATGAGAGGAGAGAGAGAGAGAACACGAGTGCAAGCAGTATGTTGGAGACAGTGGGAAGGGATGGAATCAAAGATGAATGTAGAAGGTGTTGGCCTTGAAAAAGGAAAATGGCCACTTCATTATTAGAGCCTGGAGGGAAGGAGGAGATAGTATGGTGGAGGATGAAGTCTGAGGTATATGAGATGAGAAGACGACATTCTAGGTGAATGATCTCAGTTTGTTCAGGGAAGTATCAGGCAAGATTCTCAAATGAGATGATGAGGGAAGCCTGTAATGAAGGCTGAACAAAGGGAAAGGGAGCATACATTTATTAAGCATGCCAGCCATGTGCCAGGCACTATGCTAAGCACTTTATAGATATTATCCCATTTGATCCTCAGAACAACGTGCCTGTGAGGTAAACACTGTTATTCCCATGAGAGGCTTGAGGACAGATGCAGATGTTGGGAACAGCCACTAAAATGTGTAGCATAGAGAATTATTGATTGGAGAGGAGTAAAAGGATTGCCATTCTAAAGTAAGGGCCCATTCGAATTTAGATAATCTAAATTTGTAGTGAACTCAGTCAGTATGGTTTCTTGGCTTCTCAGCTCTGTTGGATAGCAGGAGAATAGGAGCCAGGGAGGCAGGTGGTGAGAGTAATTCAGGTATGAGATTTGGCAAGGCATGATTGGTGATAGGACAAGGGGCAAAGGATTCAAGAGTAGAGGCTGTTGTAGAATTAAACTGGTTCATCAGAGGGGTTGAGATGGGTAAGGTAGTAAAGTGTATAAACTACTGAGGAGCGGTGGAGGGATTAAAGGTCACAGGGAGGATGAAATACAGGGAAGGAGTCATAAGGCATAGAGAATTATGGAATGATAAAAGATTATGATCAGATAAAAGAATTTCAGAGTTCATGACTCTGGGGGGAGAATTCATGAATGATGGCAAGATTGAGGGCATGACCATCTCTGTGTAGCTCAGGGCAGGTGGAGGAGTAGGTCATGAGAGTTGAATAGATTGAGCAACTGGCAAGTTTTGGTGTTTGATAGGGTATCATTATAGATGTTGAAGTCCCCTAGTATAAGGGTAGGAGTTTTTGAAGAAATAAAAATTTTTTCAAAACCTATCTAAGAGTTTTCTAACATCCTTTGCCAAACTCCAGATTCCCATTACCCATCTGCCTGATGGTTAACCTTCAAGATGACAAGAGTTTGTAGCAGGTCCTCTCCTGTCACAGATCCTATCTGTTTGGGAAGGAGGAGTCTGGAAAGGAGTCAAAGTGACAGAGCCACTTGCTATTTGAAAATTCATGGATATTATTTAGTGCTTTTTTTTTATCCACTGCCTGCCCTAGACACTTTAGGAGAGAAAAGAAGAACTCTTTCTTGAGGAGCTTAGAGGCTCTGTGGGGAGACCAGACTAAACCTAGTTGAATAAAATTGGTAGACACTGTTGCCAGGATCCCAGGGGTGATTGCATGGTACACACCTTAAAAGTCCAATGGGAGTTCAGAGAAGTGAACGCCATTGTGGGAAGACATCTTGGAGGATTTGGATTATGGGTGAGCCGAGGCGAGAGGGCTGAACAGAGGCATAGAATTGAGACAGTAAACGTGCTAGAGTGTGAGTTTATTAGGGGACAGAATGGGGCAGTGAGGAGACAAACACGACTGAAGAGAAGCAGTAGGAAGGAGATGAGGCAGGCTGGGTACACGCTGTGGAAGGACTTTACTGTTGGGCTGAAGAAAGCGTCCCCCATTGATAAGAGATAGGCCTTGGGGAAATAGGGCGTCCTTGACTTTTAGCCACTCTTTGCAGTTGAACAAACTTTGTAAAAGTCTTTGCAATGTGTAAAGCACTAGGAATACAAATATGAAAAAGAACAGCTCCTGCCCTTCTGGAAGGTGGAGGGAGAATTGTTCATGTCTCATCACCTTCTCTGTGGCCTAGGCCCTACTGTCGAAAGCAGTGGTGCTCAGAATGTTTGTCTCCCTCTTTGCATCTTTGTTGCAGTACAGTCTAGCACTCCGAGCTGTGGTTTGTTTGCTACACACAGTTAGTGAGTTTTGTGTATCCTGAACAACAAAGTGTCATGAATTTCTTGAAAATAAAAGTGTGTCTGTTTCCACTGGACTCTAAATATAAAGTGGCTGTAATCATCTAATAGGGTTACTGTTTTGAGAATGTGTACCTTAAACACGCTCCACCTGTGCTGTGCTCATCACTGACACATACTCACATGTGTCCATAGCTGCTGTGCTCTGTAAACTCCCATTGTAATTATCCCTCATTATGAAGGGTAATAATGTCCTGTTTCTGTAGCACCTTTCATCCCATGATCTCACAACATTTTACGGGGATTTATTAAGGAAGCCTCACACTCTTTGGGTAAATGAGGAAGAGTTTAGAGAAAAAAGTTTATATTCATTTTCCCTGGTGTATATACTATCCTCATTTATCCTCAGCTACCTGATGGAATGTTTCTTTTGAAAAATACAAGCAGATGCACTCTTAGATTTTTCAAGAAAATTTTCCTTTTATTTAATGGCAGCTGAGCAGACCATACAGCAAGCTAAGTCAGAGAGTGAATTTCAGTGATGGCTTATGTAGTTGCCTCTTAGATAATAAAAAAGTATCATGGTTTAGGAAAGAGTTGACCAGTGAGCAGCATTTGGGGGTGGAGGCTATTTAGTGGGGTACCTTAGGAGGAGGTCCAGAAGAAGAAATATTCTGACTTGGAAGTACCCTTCTACTTGAAGCACCCTTCTCCTTAAAGCCCATTCATGAGATTTTAAGATGCAGAGTCCCAGGGCTTTTGTTCTAAGCTTGGAATTAGAGCTTATATTTGACCTCTGGTGTGAATAAATGAAAATGCACTTACTGCATTGGAAAGTTTTGAGCCATGTGCTGGGGGCACAAGACAGCCCTTGCTCTCAAGGAGCCCACATTCTGTTAGGGGAGACAGCACAAAGAAGACATGCTAGCTGCAAGTCATAGGGAAAGACCCAGTAATCTTGAGGTACAGAGGCAAAGAAGATGGTCATACCTTATTTTTATTGTCATATCCATCGATAAAACTGTATTTCTTGATGATGTTGAATCATCTGACAGTGTCAAGGACTTAGGTGATAGGTGAGATGTTCTGCCTTTTCTTGATCATAAGTATCTCCAGCCTCTTCAGTGGCAGTTCCCATCATTACAGAAACAAATAATTAGATGCTTTCTGGCTCAGGTGTTGGGCACTATAATCCGGAACTTAAGCAGAGAACATTTTGCCTAAGAGGGGCTTAAACATTTATGAAAATGCCTCCTCACTTTAATACGTATGTTTTGGGGAAAGCATATAACTTCTTAGTAACATATTTTTTTTTATTGCTGTAGAGTCACTTAACATATTAGTGAAATGTGTACTCATGTCTATCCCAAAGTAACCATGAATTTTTCTCTAGTACCTCTTGGCTAATCGGTAGGTAGGTTCTTTTTTTTTTTTTTAATCAACAATCACTTCCATATGCTTTTCAGTTTAAAATTTTTCTCCCTCTTCCTCCCCACCACCCTCCCCAAGACGGCACACAATCTGATATAGGCTATACATATGCATTCCTATTAAACGTATTTTCACATTAGTGATGTTGTAAGAATTAGAACCAATAGGAGGAACCACCAGAAAGAAGAAACAAAACTCAACAGACGAAAAAAAAATAGCAAATAGTATGCTTCAATCTGCATTCAAACTTCATAGTTCTTTCTTTGGATATGGATAGCATTTTCCATCACGAGGCCTTTGGAGATGTCTTAGATCCTTGAATTACTGGGAAGGGTTAAGTTTATCAACATTAGTCATCACACAACGTGGCTGTCATTGTGTACAACATTCTCTTGGTTCTGCTCACTTCACTCAGCATCAGACCATACAAGCCTTTCCAGGTTTTTCTGAAGTCAGCCTGTTCATCATTTCTTATAGCACAATAGTATTCCATTACATTCGTATACCACAACTTGTTCAGCCATTCCTTAATTGATGGGCATCCTTTCAATTTCCAATTCTTTGCTACCACAAAAGGATCTGCCTATAAATATTTTCGTACATGTAGGTCCTTTTCCCATTTATATGATCTCTTTGGGATATAGGGTAGGTTCTTTCTTAAAGGATTGTTTCCTTCAGCAGTCAGTGGTTTGCTTCTTTTCCTCTATGGAAACAGGACACTAGTGGTGATATGAATGAAACGTCTGATAAGTAAAGTTTCTGGGTAGTTAATAATTTATTAATTAGGTTAGCAAATAATAAATTGGTGGTCAGTGGTTTCTCTTAGTAGGAAGAGAAGCTTGTTTTCTGCTCAGATTTCTTGCAGTTTTCTCTGTTCAGTAATAGCCAGAACTTCAAACTTGGAAGAGACCTTGGAGGTGATTTAGTCCAACCCATACCTGAATAGGAATCTTTCCTCTATGATCCCCTGACATGTTTTCATGTAGATCTCAAGCAATAGATAGCACTACTACCTTCTAAGAAATGGATGAGTGAGTGGATAAATATTTTTAAAAATTGAATCGCTTACTATATGTGAAGCATTGAGGATGCAGCTGTGTATGTATATATGTTTGGGGCAGCTAGCTGTAACCTATTCTTTAAGTCAATCTGAAATCTGACCCATTGTAACTTCTACCTATTTCTCCCAATTCTGCTTTCTGGGACCAAGCAAAACAAGTTTAATCCCTCTACTCCATGATAGCCCTTTAAATATTTGATTATAGTTATAATCTCCAGCTTTCTTTTTTCTAAGCTAAACATTGTGTGTTTCTTAAACCATCTGATCAAATGAGAGAATGGTTTTTAATTGCCTTGCGGCCTGTGAGCTTTTATCTTTATCTGTATGTATTCTAGCTTGCTTGTGTCTTTCCAAAAATGTGGTGCCCACAACTGAATACAGTCCTTCAGATGTTGTCTGATCAAAGCAGAGGAGAGTATCATGCACTTAGTTCTCGATGCTGTGTCTCTATTAATGTGACCTAAGGTTACATCAATAGGCAAAATCCTATCAATAGTTTGCCCCAGAGGTGGGGAACCTGTGGCCTCTATCCCCTTGGGTGCAGCCTTTTGATTGAGTCCAAATTTTACAGAACAAATCCTTTTATTAAGGGAATTTGTTCTGTGAAGTTTGGATTCAGTCAGAGGGCTGCACTTGAGGTACAAAGGGCCACGTGTGGCCACCCCTGGTTTAGGCCTTGTTAGGTAGATGTAGTGAATAGTCAGGAAGATCTGGGTTCCAGGCCCATCTGTGACATATTCTCTGCGTTTCTGGGTATACCATTTAACCTTCCAGTGCCCAGTATCTCGGACTACATGGTAAAGAGAAGGGCCTGCTGAGTTTCATTGGTATGGGAAGTTCCTCACCAGGAGCTGCCATATCATACCATTGACTTAGATCAGTATTAGGAGTTTGCAATGTTCCAGTGCTTTTGGAACAGTAAGCCAAATTCTGTGAAGAATTTCAGCTGTCTTTCCTGCTATGTCAGTGTTAAGGAAAACTGAGCTTGCTTATTTCATCATCTCTCTTGCTCCTGTCAAGAATTCTCTTGTCTTCCAGTCATGGAGGACTCTGGATTATTTTTGTCTTCTTTGTTGACAGTCATAACAACTCTTGGATCTTTTGTGACAGTTGAAGACATTAAAGTGTCTAATATTTTATCATGGATGTTTTATTTTTAAAATCAATTATAGGTTCCTTTGCACAGAACAAGAGACCTGTGCTGAAGTTTTTACTTCCTTGGTGCTCAATGTCTAGCAACACACATGCTTGTAGGACTGTATTTGCTTCCTCTTACTTTCACGCTGTGGTTTTTCACACTCAAGAGATTTTTCTAGTTAACCTCCAGGCAAGTCCTGTGCCCGCAGCCTCTACAGATTCCAGTTAATTCCTCTTTGTCTCTAGCGGGTAGGTTAAAGTTTTGAATTTAGGAGCTTTTCAGGATGTTGATGAATACTTTGAAAATGGACGATGATAATGGAAAGTAGAGAAGGCAGAATTTAACACTTTTATCCTTTTTTCAGAGAGAATGATGGAGTAGAAAGATTAGAACAAAAATGGCTGATAAAGTCAAAACCCAAAATAAATAAGAAGGGTAGTAAGAGTTCACCTAGCTGCCCGTGATAAGTTTGAGTCACTGATCCATAAAAAATAAATCCCAGCCTATTGAAAACTAGAAAGGCAGGTATGATGGCGTAGCTACTGTCAATCAGGATCTTTGAAAGGTTATGAAGAATAGGGATGTGGTCCCAGAACTGGAGAAGGGAACATGTCCTATTGAAAGAAAGGGGGTAGAGTTAGAGTTTGGGTGTGAGGGAGTCTGAGAGAATGGAATACGAAAAGACCAGTGAGTATGACTTTGATTCTTGGCAAAATTCTAGAAGATATTATTAAAAGGTTGGTTTGTGAACATCTAGAAAAGAAAATAGTGATCACAGAAAAGCAAATGGGTTCACCAAGAACAGGTTATGCCAGACCAATTTTATTTCCTTTTTTTTTTTTAAAGGCAGTTGGGGTTAAGGGACTTGCCCAGGGTCACACAGCTAGTAAGTGTCAAGTGTTTTGGTCTGAGGCCTTATTTGAACTCGGGTCCTCCTGACTTCAGGGCCGGTGCTCTGTCCATTGCACCACCTAGCTGCCCCGTTTATTTCCTTTTTTTTGACAAAGTTATTTGATGGTAGTTCCAGGGAATGATGTAGATACCTGGAGTTTAGTAAAACACTTGGCAGAGTCTCTCATGATGTCCTTATGGGGAGATGCGGAATAATTAGGACACATTTAAAAATATTAACACACATACAAAATCAATTTTTAAAACACCATATGGTCTGAAAGGCATAAAACAACTTGTGACTTGTCATAACACGAAGAAATCTTCTTTGACCACAACGATGGTGGGGTTCCGATGTGAATAGGATAGATCTTTTGTAAAGTCAGAATCTACCTGACACTCAAAAGAGGCACTTCCGTGTATGTTGGGGACTAGGGTGTCTTAGTATGGCGACACTGGGTATACAGACATTAACGTTGTAAATCCTGTGCCAGATTAGGCCACCAGCAAAGCCTGTGGATGAATCTTGGTTATTGTCACTCCACGATATCTGGCTTAAAACAAACAAACAAAAAAGCCACTGTGATGCACTTGGAAGATCTCTTTGGATGGAATTATGACATCCTTCTAAGAGATGTAGCTAGGCCATCTTCACTTTCCTACCACTGAAGTGATAATCTATGGGCAAATAACTGATAGTTCCATTTGAGATTTTTTTCCTTTAGGCAAAGAACTTTATGACAGTTGCATTTGGGAAAGTATTTCTTAAGTTTATTTTGTATAACCACTGTTGTATTTGCCTTTTCTGAGTTTTTGCCCTGCTCTTATTTTTCTCAGGAGAAATGGTTGGAAGGTATCATACTCCATTTTCTTCTTTCCTTCAGAGTAATTGATGCATAAATCCTACATGATTCTGACTAGAATTCTGTGGTATGTGATCTGTGTGTAACCACATGTAGTTTTTTATTTCATTGATCTTTATTCTCTGGACCTTGCCAGTCACATTGGTGGTAGGGGTGTGTGTGTGTGTCTGTTTATTATGTCTAGTGTTTCTTTGTGGTGATGACCTTTGGATTCTTTCAAGTTACATTTTGTTCTCTGATTTTAGTGCTGTGAAATTTTCTTTTATCATTTCTTGAAAAATGGTATCTTAAGAGATTTGCTTTTTCATTCATCCCCTTTTGAAAATCCAGCAATTCTTAGATTCTCTCTCTGGTTTTCTAGGTGAGTTTTTTCCCTAATATGTATCTCATTTATTCTTCCAATTTTTCGTGTCTTTTGACTGCTGTAATGTTTCTTATTTCGTTAAATTTTTGGCTTGTTTCATGTATTCTTTTAAAAATAGATTTTTTAAATATCTTTTGTTTTTATGCTATTTAATTTCTCCTGTTTTCCCCTTCTCCCCTTCCCAGAAAGCCATATCCTAAAACAACAAAAATTTAAAAAGGAAAAAGGAAAAAAAAAACCTAAAACCAAGTTAGCACATTAAAAAAAAATTGGTATGTTACCCAAAATGGGCATGCCCAGACATGCTCAGGTTGCATCTGTTACGTGCACTGTATATATACTCCCAACTTCAGAAAAAGAACAGGGAGAGGCTCACATCTCTTTTTGGGGGCCAAGATTGGCCATTACAATTTTACAGCTTTCAGTTTTGATTGTTGGATTTTTTGGTGGTTCTTTTCCATTTCCATTGTTGGAGTCATTGTGTATATTGTTTTCTTGCCTCTGCTTACTTTTTGGTGACATCAGCTCATTAACCGTGCTTCTTGGTACTCATCATATTTCATTTTCTAAAACACAGCAATATTCCATTATATTCATATTCCAGAATTTGTCCATCTGATCCCCAGTTGATGGACATCTACTTTGTTTTCGGTTCTTGGCAACCACAAAAAGTGCTGCTGCAAACATTTTGAAGTGGTATGGAACTTTTCTTTCTGTCAGTTACCTCCTTGGAATATATACTTAGTAATAGAATTTCTGGGTCATAGGGCAGGGGCATTTAGTCACTTAATTTGCATAATTCTTTTTGCTTTCCAGAACAAATTCATTAATGTTCTTGTTTTTCCATAACCCTTGCAAACACTGGCTAGTCTTCTCATTTGTCAGTCAGTTGGGTGTGAGGTATAACCTCAGGTTGCTTTGATTTGTATTTCTCTTGTTATTAGTTATTTGGAGGATTCTTTCTATTAGTTGCTAATAATTTGTAATTCTTTTGAGGCTTGTTTTTTCCTATGCTTTGATTACTTATTGGAGAATGGCTTTTTTGGTCTTCTGTATTTCTCTTAGTTGTCTTTTAGGTAGCAGACAGTTCTAGAAAGGCTAGCAATAGCAGTATGACAGCCGAAACCTATGAAAGGCATGAAACTAGGCAAAAAGAAGACAAAACTATCCTTATTTGTCAATGACATGGTTTACTTAGAAAATCTTAGGGAATCAGCCAAGAAACTTACTGAGACAATAGCTGCAATATAGTAGCAGTTTACGAAATCAACCCACAAAAATCAACATTTACATAAAATAGTAACAAAGTTCTATAGGAAACAATAGAAAGAGAATTCCTATTCAGAATAACTACAAAATTCCTAAAATATCTGGGAATCAGCCTACCAAAGTACATTCGATTATTGTATAGATACAGTTACAAAAAGCTAAGTAACGACTTCAGTAGCAGGAGCAGAGTAGTCAGTGCTCATGGCTGGTCTATGCCAATATAATAAAAATAATAATAGTGATAACATTAATTTACACATTTAGCGCTATCCCCATGAGACTACCAAAGGGCTACCAACCTCTTCACCTCTTTTCCCCATTGTTTAGATTTTAGTATCCTCTGATAATAGCATTGCTTCTTTTTCTCTCCCAGCTTGTTGACCTTAGTCATAGCTCTTAAGTACCCATTATCTTCCGAGAAGGCACTAACCATTCCATTGTGGCCCCTTCCCCCAAGCCGGTGCTAATTGTCACTTCTCATGCTTTCTTTTTCCTCTCATTTCTCTTAGCCCTGCCACTGATAGCAGCACCAAAAGGCCTGGTGTTAGGCCACATCTTTGAAAGCTCCAGTCTTCTATGTCTTCCATTCTCCTTTCCCTTCCTTTTTTATGTTCTCCAACCAAGTGCACAGGGACATCAGAGAGTACTCGTGAGGCCGTTTAGACCCACCTTTTATCCAGGGCAGGCCAGGGACTCATCCTTGAGCAACACCAAGCTTTAAAAAGCACTTTCTTTGCAACAAGCCTTTGAGATCAGTGGTACAAACATTTTCTGCTGATTTTACAGGACTGGAAGTTTAGGGAGATTAGGGAGAAGAAAATGTCTCCTATCTGGTCACCCAGCTAGTTGAGTATCAAGTTAGAAATTTGATCCCAGGTTTCTAGACTCGAGGTCCAGCTTCCTTTTTCCTATGTGATGCTGCCTTTTTATGATAGCCCACATTTTGTCTTTCCGACTTATTGGTCCTTCTTTTGTCTAGACTGTCACACTGCTCTCTGACCTTTTGTTAAGCTTCCATCCTGTGTAATTTTTGGTCTAGCCTCTGGAGACTAAGCACGAAAAGCATTGACTGGTTTCCCTTCTTCCTCACCCATCCCTTACCTAGATGATGGCAATTTCCAGCCACCCTATGATCCTGTTGTCTCCCATGTTTGAATAGGATTCAGAAGGAAGGAGAGGAGGTGGTGCAGTGGATGGAGCATTGGCCCTGAAGTCTGGAGGACCTGAGTTCAAATTTGGCCTCTGACCAAACACTTGACACGTAGTAGCTGTGTGACCCAGGGGAAGTCGCTTCACCCCAATTGCCTTAAAAAAATAAAAAAGAACAAGGAAGAAGGAGAGCTGGAACAGTAGTCTCTGCCCAAAGCAGTGAATGCTGTTCATGACATTCAAGGAAAGAAAGTGTTACAGCAATCTACATGTTACACCAATCAAATAAGCCCTCTAGGAACTGTTTTAAAACCAGAAAGGAGAAACAAAGGTCCCACATGTACCAAAATATTCAGAGCATCACTTTTGGTGGGAGCGAAAAACCAGAAACAAAATGAGTGACCCTATTCAGTCAGTTATGAGTAATTGTAAAGTGCCTACTATCTAGCCAAGTACTGTGCTAGGCACCGGGGGCACAGAGACAAAAGTGGAGCAGCTCCCGACCTCAGGGAGCTTATGATATAGAGAGGGAAGGCTACACGAACAGGTGGAGGTGCATATAAAATGCATTAGCAACTGGGGGATCAAGATAGGTTTCGTGGGGCCATGAGGTGGCGCAGTGGATAGAGCACCAGCCCTGAAGTCAGGAGGACCTGAGTTCAAATCCGGCCTCAGACCAAACACTTGACACTTAATAGCTGTGTGACCCTGGGCAAGTCACTTAACCACAATTGCCTAAAAAAAACAAAACAAAGCAAGATAGGTTTCATGTAGAAAGTAGCTCTTGATCCGAGTTTTCGTGAAGCTAAAGATTTCAGAGGTGAAGATGAACAAAGAATGTTTTCCAGTTCTTGGGTGAGTTATTATAAAGACATGCATACATATGGGAAATATAGTACTGTGTGTGAGTTAACAATAAGGGCAGTGTGACTGGACTGTTGAGTGTCTGATGTTTAGAAAGGTTGGTAGGGGCTGGGTCATGAAGGGCTTTAACTGTGAGGTAGAGGAGTTTGTATTTGATCCTGTCTTATAGTAGTAGTGAACCACTGAGTTTACTGAGTAGCAAAGTGACATTAATACCTATTTTCTTGAAGTATAACAGCTATATGAGGGATGTATTGAAGTCAGGGAGAGACTTGAGGCAGGGAGGCCATTTTGGAAGTGATTACAATAGTCTAGACAAAAGATATTAAGGATTTTAATTAGGGTGATTCTCTGTAAATGAAGAGAAAGAGATTGATTTTGGGGGTAGTAAGATTTGGCCAAGTAATCAGATATATTGTGGGGAAGTAGATTGAGAAGTTGAAGATGACACTACGGTTGGGAACCTGGGTAACTTGAAAGATGATGGTGCCTTTGACAGAAGTGAGGACATTTAAAAGCTGAGTGGATTTTGGTGAAAAACTGAGTTATTGTAGTCCTGTTGAGTTAGAGGTATTTCTGGGTCCTCTAGTTTAAACTATCTAGTGTATAGTAGGTGGTTTGTGACTCGGGCTCAGGGCAGAAGCAAGGTCTGATTAGATAGCTTTTCTTAGAGTTAGAACTCCAGAGCCAGAAGAGGCCCCAGAGATCATTTAGGCCAGTCTCTTAAGTTTTTCAAATGAGGAAACTGAGAGAGGTTAAACAGCTTGTCCTAACTCAGATGAGAGTGGCAGAGCTAAAATTCCTACTGATGTCCTATGTTCATGTCCAGGTTCAGATTCAAAGGTTAGGGGTCTTCCTACTGTACCATGGTATTGGTCATGTTGGGAGATGATGAGGTGGGTCACTGAGAGTGTCGAGAGGAAAAAGAGGCCCCGAGAGAGCAAGAAGGAGAGAGGATGGTTAATAACAATGATCATTGATAACTCATGTTTAGAGCACTTTAACATTTGCAGAGTGCCTTACATGTGTTGCTGCTTCTGGCCTTCTCAGCAGCCCTGTGAGTTAAGTGCTGTTGTTAGAGGCCAAGGCTTGGCCAGGGTCACCCTACTAGGGGGTATGTGAGGAGAGACTTGAACCCAGATTGGCTTGATTTTATCGACTATACCACACTGCCCATTAGTGTCAAATGCTGCAGGGAGGCCAGCGAATGAACAGTGGAGTGAAAATGCATTTATTAAGTGCCTTGGCTGTCCTTGACCTCACCGAGCCTGCACTGCAGTCAAGGAGTACAACCAAGAGTAGTCAAAGATGGGTTCCTGGGTTTTGAAAGTTAGAGAATGGTCAGTAGAATCCTAAGTAGAGTAGGTTCCAGAACCGAAAAGTTGATAGGGCTTAGTGCAGGAAGGAGGGGGTGTGTGTGTGTGTTGTGGGTGTGTGTGTGGCACATGCTCTTGTACATGTGCGTGTATGTGCACTGTGGAAAAGCCTGGTGAAAAGGCATCTGGGAAAGCAAGTGAAGGATGGAAGTCCTTCAGGACATGGTGTGTTTCTGGTGCACAGAGATGAGTAAGAGGTGAGAGGAGGTCAGGGAGTAAAGACAAGGATGAGTATTGGGGAAAAAATCAAAAAGCTCAGTGCTATCTTTGGAGACAAGTCTTAGTGGAGTGATGAACTCAGAAGCCAGATTGCAAAGAGTTCAGAAATGAGAGAAAAAGAAGGCAATGAAGGGGATAGCATAGTCAAGAGAGAGGTTTTTTTTAAGTATGGGAGACTTGGGAGTGTCTTTTGGAGGCTGGAAGGAACCTATAGATATAGACTGCGGGGCAACTGCTGTAGAATAGTGATAGCAAACTGGGAGCCTAGAACGACTAGAATTAGGGAGGGGGGAGGGGAAAGATATTACAACAATATAAATAAAAAGGTAGGTAGGTATAAGCATTTATTAAGTACCTATTATGTGCCAGGCACTCTTAAGTGCTTTATAATTGTTTTCTTATGTTATCCTTACAACATCCCTGGAAGTGCTGTCATTATTCCTATTTGACAGATGAGGAAACTGAGGCAGAGTTGAGTGACTTGCACAGGGTTACACAGCTACTAAGTATCTGAGGCTGGATTTGAACTCAGGTCTTCCTGACTCCAGACCCAGTGCTCCATCCACTATGCCACTTAGCTGCCTCTTAAAAAAAATCATCTCAAAGAATTCTAAGTGATTGAAAAACCAGTGAAGGTTCCATAAAGTAGTTTATGAAGCTTTCTTTCCTCTTCTCTGCAAGGGAAGGGGCCCACTGTGAGAAAAAATTGTGTATATTATCACATGTGGCCGCTGTATTGGACTTTTTAGTTGATTGTTTTTCTCTGTCACAAGGGGATGGTTTATTCTGGAGGGAGCTGAAATGATTGATATAAAGACAAAAGGCTTCAATAAAATGTCTTTTAAAAAAGAAAGGGGTGGCCTTCTGGAATAGAACAAGAGAATTTGTTGTATTTTCATTGTGACTTTTTTCTGCAAGAGCCTGCTGTCAGCCCTGCACTTTTCAGTGCTGGGGGAGATGTAAGACTTGACAAAACATCGGTTTTTTCTCCTTGCCTTCGCTGAGCTCAGAGTTGATGAGGGGGACAAGACACAGGCATGTGTTATGCCTGCACATCGCTTGTATCCATCTACCCTTTTCTGCTCCCATGATCACCACCTTAGTTCATTACCTCACCACCTTTTGCCTACAACAGCTTTTTAATATAGCAACAACAATAATGATAGCACCTACTCACAGTACTGAGCACAAATGTGTGTCCACACAGCCCAGACTCCACAGCTCCACTTTGGACTGGCAAACTGTATGTACAAATAAGATCTCATGTGAGCCTGACAACAACCCATTTTACAGTTGAGGCAGACAGAGGTTCAGTGCAGCTAATGAATGTCAGCAGTCCTTTTTGAACTCAGGTCTTTTGACTCCAGGCCCAGTGCCCTATCCACTGAACCACCTAGCTGTTTTTAATTGATCTCCCGGCTTCCAGTATGTTCCTTCTCTAATCCATCATCAACGACATTTCCAAAGAGTTCTCTGGATTCCACTCCTGACTTTCTGTCATATCTCAGCAGTCTTCTTATTCTGGAAGTTCAGTCTGCCTGAGCCTTCTTCATCCGGGAACAGTAACTATGCCCTTGGCCTTCTCAAACTGGAAATATACTCTACCTTGCAGCCCCTTTCTCTAATTGGTTACTTCCTCCTAGAACTTCCATTTGAAGGAAAGTGCCCAGGCCAGGCATGTCTTCCTCTCCTTCTGGGCTCTGCCCCTGACTCCCTGGACTTTCTCCACCTTTGGGGGAAAAGGAGACCTCCCTGTCTCCCCATCCTCCCTTTTTGGCTTCCTTTTTTGTGATGTCTTCCCCCATTAGAAAGTAAGCTCTTTGAGGAGAGGAACTGTCTCTTTGTGTTATATTCCTACACATTTTATCCTATGCTTGATTATAGTAAGCACTTAAATGCTTGATTCTGTGACCCCCAAACCTAGCTCTCTTTCTGTTAAAGCATTTGAGTTGTACTGTACAGGATAATTAGCAGAGTGAGAAGGGCATGCATTCTTAGCATAGAACAGGCATAGGATAGGATGTGAACAAAAAGTCCAGCTTGGGGCAAGTGCTGGGAAGGTTTGGAGGCTGGTTGTGAAGGGAGCCAGGATACCATATTAGAAATGGCTTTGAATGCCAAAGGCATTGAAGCTTTTGTCAGTGGGAAGCTACTTGAAGGCCTTTGAGTGATCTAAAAGCCCTTTTAAGGATTATTCTGGCAGGTTGTATGTTTAAGCAGCAAATTTTCTGTCCCAGGAGAGTGGGTATTATATGCAGCAAAGAAAGTCCCTAATAGTATTTACTTTTTTTTTAAATTTTCTCAACTTAATCAGTCCTCCCCAAAAGAAGATTCCAAAATGACTGGATCGGGTGACCTCTCAGGTACCTCTCATCTATCACTTTTAAGATCCTGTTCATTTACTGACTGATGAGCAGCTAAATGTGTTTCTAGAAAGAGGACATTAGAAGAGGCAGGAAAAGAAGATATGGTCTCTCTAGCTTCTTTTGGGGGGGGGGAGGGAGGGTCAGGCAATTGGGGTTAAGTGACTTGCCCAGGGTCACACAGCTAGTGCGTGTTATGTGTCTGAGGCGGATTTGAAATCAGGTCCTCCTGACTTAAGGACCGGTGCTCTATCCATTGTGCCAACTAGCTGCCCCCCCTAATCTGGCTTCTTAAGGAGGGGAACTCCAAATGATCCCTTTCCTAGGGACCTGCCTAAGTTGCTCAGGAATCAGCAGCCCCACCTGTTCCTGTATGTAGCTGGGAGGAGTTCCCAAACTGACTAAGTAGTTAGGCCTGACTTGCCTGGTGTGTGTTCCTTGCTTGGGTCATCATTAAGTATTTGGGTGGGTTGGTGGGAAGAAGAGGGGAGGGCCTTATCTGGGAATGTAAATGTCATTAGGGGCCTGGTGCCTTAGTGGCCATTGTCCTCACCTTGCTGCAGCATTTGGGAGTGAAGTCTCAGAGGAGTTTCCAGTAAAGTTGTTTTTTATAATGAATTCCCCTTCTTTCCATTGTATATGGGGTACTAGATTAGGTAACTTAAGGTCAAACCTGAGAGCTTGTGCCTTTGGGATGTGAAGAGAAAAGGAAGCAGTACTTGCCTTGCCCTTAAGGACATTTCAATAGGTTTCACTGCAGATGGATGCTTTTAACCTCTACTGGGCCCTTAACTTTGTGATTCTGACACATTTTCATGTTATATACCTTCCTTTTCTCCTCTAGCCTCCAACTCTACCCTGCCTGTCCTCCTTTCTCAACCAGATGAAGTTGCCTCCTACTGTATTTAGAAAATTGAAGCCATCTGATATGTTCACTCTTTATCTACCTCTCAGAACCTTCTTGTGTTTCTTCCCATTTTCCTTCCCTCTGGTCTCAGAGTATTGCTCCGTCCACCACCCCTTTTTCTCTGTTTTTCCACTCACATTTATATAATGCTGTAGGACAAGTATAATGCTTTATAAGCTTCATGTCTCTTGACTCACCCATGATCCCACAGCCAGTGTCATAACTAGAATTCAAACCAGATCTGTTGACTCCAGATCCAGTGCTCTGTCTACTTTATGACATTGCCTCTAAAGACTTATAAAGCATTTGAAACAGGTCAGTGGATGAAGGGTAAATCCAAAGGTGCAGTTCTTAAATAAAAGTTTGCAGTGTTTTAGATGACTGAATAATAAACCTGTTAGCTTTAGTCTGACTCCACTCAAACAGATGGCATGGGAACAGAGACCTAAGACTTAGCACAAAGCTTTGCAGATAATTGATGCTTGATAAATGTTGTCAAATTGAATTTTCATAACATACTTTATTATTTTTTTCCCCATTTAGTAAGCGAGTATGTGTGTTGTCACTAGAAGTGAATGTGACTTGTTAGTGAGTGTGCATGCTGAGATATCCTAGTAATGAGCTTGTTTTTATAAATGGAAAATTAGCCTGTCACATATTTGATCAATAGCATTCATAATCTTGATGCTTGGCCACCTAATAAACATATCATCCTTGAAATGGGAATTAAAATGCTTGCCTTCAAAGTGCTGTTTGGGTGAGATGAAAAGTTGATGTCAATTTGATATTCATCAGAATGCTAATAATAACTTTGAGCTTATATATAGCACTTTTATTCCAAAACACTGAACCTTTCTTAGTGATGCCTCATTTATCCTCAGTACTGCCCTGTAAGGGAAGGAGGAGGCAAGAATTATTCTTTCTGTTTTATAGATGGCAGCATCGGAGGTCCAGAGCAAGAGGAGGTGAGTTGTTCTTGCTCACTGGCGTATTTATGGCATAACTGGAGCTAAAAGCAGGCTTCCTTCTTGTCCATCCCTGGATAGTGCTTTTCCCCCAATGTTTTATAGCTCTTATTATTTCTCCTAAAATGACTTTGAATGAATGAATGAAAAATTATTTATTAAGTACTTACTGTATGCCAAGGCATCATGTTAAGTACTAGGGATACAAAGACAAAAGTGAGATTCTTCTTCATCTTAAGGAGTTTATTCTAGTAGGAAAAAAGTATTTATTTAAATGAATTTAGCTATTGAAAAATCTAAAACCTTAAAACTAGAGTTCTAAGAAAGTACGAAATTATGTAAAGCCCTATCAGGTAGAGAACTTTTGAAATGAGATTCTGAACCTCAATGACCCCTACAATCCTTCTATGGGAACGGGAGGGAAACACCTTGCCCCTAAAACAATTTAATCTACATTGGTGGGATCATCCCTCAATCCACTGGCAAACCAGAATGACTTTTGTTTTTTTATTTTTTTTTAAGGCAGTTGGGGTTAAGTGACTTGCCCAGGGTCACACAGCTAGTAAGTGTCAAGTGTTTGGTCTGAGGCTGGATTTGAACTCAGGTACTCCTGACTTCAGAGCCAGTGCTCTATCCACTGTACCACCTAGCTGCCCTGACTTTTGTTTCTTTAGAGATGAATTTCAGCAAGCCAAGCTCTCAATGTATTTATCTAGTCTTAAGCTTACTGAAGATGGGCTGAGGTCTTTAACGTCTTCCCCTCACAAGGGGCAGTTGATGTGAAAAGCTGAATTTCTGAAACATCTCATGATGAAATGGAAGAAGCAGTGGACTAAGATTCATTCTTGTCCTAGTTCAGTTAAAGAAGGCCTTTTTTTCTCCTTCAGAATTGATTCGTGTCCTAGTTCAGGCACTAGATGGTTTTATTTAATTGAATTTTGTATTTTTTTAATCAGTAAAACCTTGCCTTTTGTTCTCACTTCTACAGCCCCACTTAGGAGGAAAAACCAAAAAAAAACCTTGTTATAAATATGTATAGTTAAGTAAAACAAATTTCTATGTTGGCCACGACTCAAAAAAAAAAGTATGTGTCCTTCATTTCTTTAACAGGAGTAAGCATGATTCATCTTGAGTCCTCTGGAATTGTGGTTGGTCATTACACTGATCAGAGTTCCTAGCCTTACCTAGTTGTTTGCCTTTACAATATTGTCATCACGTAAATTGTCCTCCACTCTGTATCAGTTCATATGTGTCTTTCTAGGGTTCTTTGAAACATTCCCCTCACAGTTTCTTACAACACAATAGTATTTCATCACATTCATATATTATAACTTATTCAGCCATGCCCCAATTGATGTACATCCTTTCAATTTCCCATTCGTTGCTTCTGCAAAAAGAGCTATTATAAATATTTTTGTACATCCTTAGAGTTTGTTTTATTTAATGCTAATCTTTCCTTTAATTTACCATCTCTTTTATTTGCCCTTAGAATATAGTCAGTTTGTTTTTGCTTGGTCTCTTATGATTGCTTGCTTATGTTTATGTGAGTCAGTTGTTTTTGCCATGAGATGTACATTGGCTTCTATTTTTCAGTCTTTTGTATTCTTGTCTCATGAAGTCATTAACTTCTGTTTAATCCATTTTAATCTTGAGGAAGTTTGTTGATTAGACAAGGTTTTATATTTAATATCTCTTGAGCAAGGCTGTTAATTTTCTTTCTTCCATAGCTCTCATTTATTTTTAGTTCTTTCCTCTAGAGCTCTCTTTTATTTATAAGATTTTAAACTCTTTAAAAAAAAAACAAACTCCTACCTCATCTCTCCTAGGAACTTCTAGTTCCTTTTGTTCCCAAGCTGTTTTTTTTTGTCTCTTTGTTTGTTTGTTTGTTTTGTTTTTTGAGGCTTTGCTTGTAGATGTTTTGGAGTCATTTTTTTCTTCTGAGTTTGTGTCTTCAGCATTCTTGCCTCCATAAAATCTTTCATTATGGGATTCTTTTTTTGTGTACTCATTCTTCCAGCCTTTTTCCTGACTAAATGCTTTATGTTAGGGCCAGGTTTTTCCCATTTCTCAAGGGGAAGATCTGGTTGTTCCTGATGCTTGGGGGTATAGAGTGTTGTTTTTTTCTAGGCTCTCAGGAACATCTCAGACTGAACACCTGCAAGCTTTCAGTGTTCCAAAAGTGGTCTCAGCAAGGGCAAGTCTGATTTCTACTTTCCTTTTTTAATGATTCTCTTGCATCACTACATTTGTTTTCCCAATTTTTCTTTTACTTCTCTTATTTGATTTTTAAAATTATTTTGGAGCTCTTCCAGGAACTCTTTTTTTGGGGCCTGACACCAATTCACATTTTTCTTTGAGGCTTTGCATGTTGCCATGCTTGTAGCTGTTCTCTCTGAGCTTGTGTTTTTAATCTTCCCTTCACCATAGTAACTTTTGTAACTGTGATCAGATTTTTTTTTTTGCTAATCTTCCCAGCCTGTGTCTTGAACTTTAACTTTATGTTAAAGTTGGGCTGTGTTCCTGGGGTGGAGGGGACACTGTTCTAAGCGTCCAAGTTTTTTATGCTGCTGTTTTCAGAGCTGATTCTGGGAACCTGTAAGTTTTCAGTTTTTTCAAGGTGGTATGATGATCCAAGAGAGGTGTGGTCACTGCTCTCCTGGCCTGTGCTTTGACCTGTGACATGGAAAACACCATTAACTACCAACCCATGAGCCTACTTTCCTACTTATACAAAATCTTTTTGAGAGTCATCTCATAATGTATCAAAGGCATCCTCAATGAAGGAAATAGTAGGGAACAAACAAGCTTTTTCAACAGTGCTTTATTATCATTTCACAGTTAACTGAAAGATATAAGATCCCCATTGTTTATTGACTACAAAAAACCAATTTGATTCAGTAGAACAAATGGTCACCTTATAGATTCTTATACAACAAGGTGTCTCCCAACCATACAGCAATATCATCCAGCATTTATTGGAAGATGTAACAACAGAAATAACCCTGTTTGGTGACTCTCCAATAGAAAATAAAGTAGGTGATAAAACAGGGAGATGTTTTCTTGCCAAAGGCAAGACTTTGGCTGGGTTTAGGAAGGATTTCTCTATGGATGTTAGGGCCTCCATATGATTCTGCTGAGGAAAATTAAACATTGATTTGGTATTTTATATTTGATTTCACTCTGTAGTTGATTTTATTTCTAACTCTATTCTGTATTTAATATAACAACTTAAGCCCTTTTTTCTGTCTGTGAGTGAAGAAGCTCAATAATTCAAAAGTTCAGTCTTCTCTAAAGTTATATGCAAAAGTTTAGTTTTCCTATTGATCACTTTTAAAAAGAAAAACTCTGAGCTAAGTTGAGGGGTTCAGTGCTGTCATAAATATTTAAAGTCAAAGGGAATTGTTCTCTCAGCACCACCTACAAATCAGTTTTTGCTAAGGAAATTTGTTATCACTCATATTCAGCTCTGGAAAAACTCCATGACATCTGTATGCTATCATTGAAGGTCTGAAAGCTGACCTGGTACATTTCCACAAGATATACAGGCCATCTTTGCCCATCCTTGCCCAATTAAAAATGTCTTATCTCCTTTTTGGGAGCCAGGGAGTCTGTTCTCCCTGGTCCATTCTCAGTGGCCTCAGGATGCAGATGGGTCCCATAAATCAATGGGCATTGGTTCCATGTGAGTGCTAGCCCACTTTTCTTAATGTAACCAATCATATCCCTACCTCCATGATACTGTCTACTCTATAGCCAATTGTATCATTTTCCTCACCTACACTTTCTTTTTTTGTTCAATGTGTGTAAAAAGGAGCTGTCCCTCCATTGGGGTCTTTGGCCTGAGGCAGCAAGTTGGCCCACTTTATTAACAGGTTTGCCAGAAAATGTGCCTCAGTTTTTACCTTTGTTGAATTTCATTCACAACACTGTTTATGAATGACATTGTATTGATTCATCAAGACTTGGAATTGTTGAGATTTGGAGTTTGTTTTGCCATTTACGTAGGAAAGAAATACGAAATAGAGGAAGAATGCTTGTTTCACAGATTGAAACATGCATCTGAATGGACACTGTATTGAACTTGTCCAACAGTGTACAGTGCGTATACGTAGAACAGACAATACAGATGAACAGTGAGCGAGGCCCAGAGTTGAAAAAGAGGAGTGTGGATTGGATTGCTTTCTGGAAACTACAAAGCTTCTTTACTGACCCCTAAGCTTCCTATGAAAGTAAATGTCCATCTTTCCAAAACTAACATTTTACCAGGTTGCTATATTACAACAAAATGCTGAACACTGTTTCCTCTGAAGAACTAATAATCACACAAAGAGACAGGCTCATAATAGGTGGCGACATATAACCAGCAAGGGACTCCAAAGAGCAGGAGTGAAGAACATCATCAAGGAATCGTGTGGTAGGAAAAGAAGGTGGGCTGGTCACGTAGCAAGAGTGAGGGATGACAGGTAGAGAGTTAAGAGACCTCAGCCTCCAGTATGTTGGGGGAACTCCTGTGGCAGACTTTTGTGAGGACATGCACAGGAGTTGTGGAGAGTTGCACAAGGTGCAGAAATAGATGGGTTGTCATATTTTATTGGAGGGAACTCCTGGAGAGATGAGATCACAGATCTGGCTCAGTATAAGTATTGTTTTGAGTCTTTTGCTCTTTGTCTGCAATCACATTAACTATTGAAGCTTTCTAACCATTTCTTTCTAAGAATATGATGAGTTCTAGTGTATTTGTGAGGGCTGAGATTGGACATTTGTAAGGGCAGTACACAATGGTAGCTGTCTTATTAGTCAATCAGGATCCCTTCCAAGCCGTTCCAGCAGTACGTCACTATCAGCAATACTTTGCAGTATTTAATGAAATTCTGATACTCTATCCCTAAAAGCTCAAGAGTTAGCAGAATAAACATTCTCTTGGCAGTGAACCATTTAGGTTGGCTTCTAACTTGGAAAATCAATAATAAGTTATAATCAAGGGCTAGAAAGGAGTTGTTTTAAGGAAAAAACATCTCCAGTACTTGTCACTGCTGGTTCTTTATCATATCGATGTCTTTTGTTGATAATCATATTTATTCATTCAGCAATATTTATTAAGCTGCTATTTGTGCAAGGCATTATGGGAGATACAAAGAAGAAGACACAGTTCTGCCTTACTGAAATTAGTTCATTTGCTCATTCTTTGGCAAACATTTAAAAAGTTCCTGCTTCATTCAGACAGACCGAACTGGGTGCTCCAGAAGGTAAACTATCCAAATTAAGATGCGAAGGGATAAGACCACCTACACAGATGACTGTAATAGACAGTGCTTACATACTTAGGTTCCTGAGTGACTAGGTCACTGGTATCTGTGTAGCTTGTGGCCCTTCTACAACTGCCCATCTTGTTTAGCTTGTCCATATCTTTTGCTGTTTGCTGTGAGGATCTGCCACTCCTGCTGAAAGTTGTCATCCCTTTCCCTGGACATTACAAGAATACCAGGAGAGCACTAGCTCTCTGCTTCTCATTTATTACCTTACCATGGGACCCACTTTCCTTTCATGTGATTATTTCTCTAATGACATCTTTTACTTTTGTTTTTGTTGAAGTTTCTCATTGGTTATGTATTGCAGCCTACTCACACCCACCTTGTCTCACTCATTGCCCTGTGTGAATTTCATTTTTACTTTGTAGGAGACTTGTGTTGCACATCTTGCTAGACACACAACAACACAATGGTAGTGTATATTGGTAATAAAAACATGTGCCTTTGTTTCCAGGAGAAGCTTGGGGTCACTAAAAGCTTTGTCAGGCATTGTGATAAGTGCTAGGGTTACAAATATGAAAAAAGGACAATCCCTCCTCAACGACCATACAATCTAATTGGGGAAGATAGCACACAAAAAGAATCAGAAAGTGGGGTGGGGTGGGGTAGGATTGTGGGACCTGGTGGAAAAGTCAAAGAGTGGTTAAGCCAGGAGAACAATGAAGAGATGGCTGAGCTGAGCTCCCTCCTTAAATGGAGTTTTTGGGAGTTCTAGGCTCCACTGTCTAATCACAGGGATAGAGGACTCTGATAAGATGGAGTCCCAAGGCTGATGGGATCTTGCAGGACAATGAGATTTTCCCAGTAAAGAGCTTCCTGGGGCTTGACAGAGAAATCAGGGAGGTTCCAGAGTACAACCAGATGAGTCATGTTAAAAAAGTGACTATGAAGTCCATACCTTTTGACTCAGAAACCCCACTGTTAGGTAGATATACTCCAAGACAGAAAGAATGGTCTAATTTATAACAAAATATTCATAGCATAATCTCAATTGGGCCCTCATTGTAGCAAGACAATCCTTTTATGCTTCCCTAATTAATACTCTATCCCACTCACCACAGTAGCTTTTCCAAATCTTTTCATCTCTTTGAAAACTTTCCATGGCTCGCCTTCTCCCTACCCTTTCAGGTGGGAACCAAGAAAGTTGAAGCCATTCCCTGAGAGCCTCCTCTTCTCCCCTCTTCCTCATCTTCCAGATACCTTCCTCTACTATCTTCTTCCCTCCAATCTCACACAAAGGGGAAACCCTTCTTGACAAAGAGAAACTTTCTGACTGCACATGTGGTCCCATTCCATCCTGTCTTCTGCATCAGATTGTTCTTTCTACCACTGTCACTCTTATAGTCATCTTTAGTCGCTCCCTGTCTACTCTCCCTGTCTACTCTCTGTTTTCTTGCTGCCTACAAACACTCCCATGGCTCCCCTGTCCTCAGTAAACCCTCACTTGATCCCTCGATCCTCACTGTCTGTGGTCCCATCTCTCTCCTCCCTTTTGTGACTAAACTCCTTGAGAAGGCCGTCTATGATTGGTGCCTCTCTGTCCTTTCACTGTCTTCTTAAGTCTCCGAAGACTTCATCATTCAAATAAATTGCCCTCTCCAAAGTTACCAATGATTTCTTAATGAATCTAATAGCCCTTTCTCAATCCTCATGCTTCTTGACTTCTCTTCAGCCTCTGACACTGTAAGTCAGTCACTTTTCCTTGTGCTCTCTTCTGTAGGTTTTTATGACTACTCTTTCCTGGATCTCCTTCTACCTGAGCATTCCTCAAGCTCTTTTGATGCATTTTGATCAAGATCTTGCCCACTAACTGTGGGTGTCCCCCAGAGCTCTGTCTAGAGTCCTCTTGTCTCTATGTGGTATTTCCCTTGATGATCTCATCAGCCCCAAAGATTCAGTTATCTTTATGCTGATGATTCACAGATCTACTTGTCCAGCCCTAACCTCTCTCCTGTCTTCCAGTCTTACATCTCCAACTGCCTATTAGACATCTTGAACTGGATGTCTTATAGATTTCTAAAATTCAACATGCCTAAAACTGAATTCATTATCTTTACTCCTTCTCTTTCTCCCTAAAATCCCCCATCCCCCACCAATTTTCCTCTTATTGTCAAGGTTACTACCATCCTTCAAGTCTTCCAGGCTCACAACCTAAGTGTCATCCTAGATTATTCATTCTCTTTCACCCCATTCTGTAGCTATGGCCTGTCAGTTCTGCCTTCACAACATTTCTCCTATGTGCCTTCTTCTCTCCTTGGCCACTGCCACTCTCCACTGCCGACTTGGTCCAGGTCTTCATTACTGGACTCCTAGACCATTGGAAAACATAATCAGCCTTGTTTCACAGAAAGATTAATTTAGCAACTTTGTGGAAAAGAGGATTGAAGATAAGGGATACTAGAAGCAGGGAGACCACTTAGGAAGCTACAGTAGTTTAGGTGAAAGGTGTGAGTGGAGAAAAGGGGATGGAGGCAAAAAAATGTTGTGGATATAGACCCGACAAGATGGCAAGAAACTGGATGTGTGGGATGCGAGAGTGAGGAGTCATGATGAGCTTAGAGTTTATGAACTTTGGTGACTGGGAAGATGGTGGCACCCTCGAGAGAAACAGGTTAGGTAAGAGGAAGAGGTGGGTTGAAGAAAAGATAAATGAGTTCTATTTTGGACATATTGAGTTTAAAATGCTTATAGGACACTCAGGAAGATAGCTTTTGGTGATATGTAGAGTTTTGGGGACAGATTAGTGTCCTCTTCATAGGTTTGGAAGTCATCTCTATGAGGATGACAGCTAAACCTAAGAGAACTGATGAGATCACTAAGAGAGAGAAGAGGACGCAGGACAGAGGTCTAGGGGGTGGCCTCATTAATTGGGCAGGAAATAGATGGATCCAACGAAAGAGTGGTCACACAGGTAGAGAGGAGAACCAAGAAATTGGTGGTGTGGAAGCCACTAGTATGAGAAGGCCACAGGTATCTGAAAGACAGAATTACAAATCCCTAAATTAGGCATCATTTCCTAATATGTGAGCCCATATTAGAGCTGACGTTCTGGCAACAACCCAACCATTTGGAGTCCTGGTCCTCTCAGTTTCCCCCTTTTGGCTATGATTCCTTCCCCAAACATGAAGATGCGCTGGGGAGAACCCCACTGAATTACTGGCATTGATAACACTTATCTCTCATGATAGGCAGCACCAAGAACCATAACACCATAAACTTATCGGCTTTTTGTAAATTGCTTTCTGGGGAAATTCAGACCCTGGGAATACTGACAAATTGCCCAAGGGACATGCATTTGCTTTTGGAATGTGAGTTTTGAGGTTTTTCAGCTTGGCATCTCTGCCAGGGCTGCCAGAAGCTAATCTTAGCAGAGACAATCTTAAAACAACTATTCCTAGGAAGAGCCCTTCTGACTGTATGGGGAAGGCCTGCTCTGGGTTCATACTGAACATGTCTTTTAGAACTATCATTCAGATATGTATTCCTGTAATCCTAAGTGGCTACAACCTTTTCCATGTCTCAGACAGGTAAGAGGAAACCCAGGAAAGAAAAGCTAGGGAGAAGAGAAAATACAAAGAAAAGTGATTAATTAACAGTGTTAGAGGCTGGTGAGAGGGCAAGAAGGATGAGGATTGAGAAAGAGCCATTAGATTTGTTGATTTAGAGATCATTGCTAGCTTTAGTAGGGGCAGTTTCATTTGAATGATGAGGTCAGAAGCCAGACTTCAGAGACTTAAGAAGAGAGTAAGAGGGGGTACCAGTTATCATCGGCCTTCTCAAGGAGTTTAGCCCCCCAAAAAGAGAGAGATAGAACCATAGGTAGTGAGGACGGAGGATCGAGTGAATGAAGGAATGAATAAATGAAGCTTTTGTTAAGCACTTACTGTATGCAAGGCACCTCTTACTCTCAAGGAGCTCATAGTCTAATGAGAGAGACAACACATAGGTTTCAGCTACAAATCAGATGGAAAGGTCCCATATTCCTTAGAGTGCACCAGCAAAGCAAATGTTAACCTCACCTTGATAGTGTAATTTCCACTGGTAAAATCATATCAGTTCCTGATGTTGAACCATTGACAATATCAAGGACTTTGATGGCAAAAACTTTCTCTTCTGAGTCTTCAGTAGCAATGACTGTACTATCTGTAGGAGCAGTGGCCTGGATGCATTGGTATTCCAAATGCTCTTGGGTTCAGGGTACCACCTTGTCTCCATTAGGGTCTGAGGGGAGACAGTGGTGGTGGTTTGACTTGTCTGGCACATATTGCCTCCTCTCTCTCCCTAAGGATTTCTTTCTCCCTCAGCTAGGCTAGTTTTACCTGCCTGGTGGAGTGGCAGTTGGAGAAAGCCAATCCCTTCTCAACAGGAACTTTGTGTGTGTGTGTGTGTGTGTGTGTGTGTGTGTGTGTGAGAGAGAGAGAGAGAGAGAGAGAGAGAGAGAGAGAGAGAGAGAGAGAGAGAGAGAGAGTGTGTGTGTGTGTGTGTGTGACAGAGAGAGACAGAGACAGAGAATGTGCATGTCAGGAAGTTTCTGAGTTGACTCAAGTGAATCACTCTAGACTTCATTTCTAGGGCATAACTATAAATTATGACACCTGCGATTAGTGAGATGATGAACTATTTCCCTTGGTTACTTTTGATCCTCAGTCCATGTGACTTCATTGTTGTGGAGCAAGGAAGAAAGCTGGTATTGCCAGAAAATTCCAAGCCAAGTGGGCGGTGCCCTTCTCATCTCCCTGCCTTGGGATTTGCCTTGTTTTCTACTGTCATTAAGGACCAGGAGCTAGTAAACATGGTGTCAGATTCACTTATTGGATGCTTTTCTGGTGTGACCTTACACTGTTTCTGATTGGTCCCCTTTGAAGAGGGGACAGGTTTGTCCCCCTTAAAAGATAAAGGCTCATTCGACAGTGCGCCCTCTAGATCCTTTTTTCTTATGTTGTGACTTTCCTGGGCAGCTTGGCTCTCTCACCACACTCAGCCATATAACACAATGATAACAAGGACAACTCACTGCTGGAATGCTTTCTACTTTCCAAAGCAAAAAAAACCTGTGAGTTAGGTAGGTTAGAAGTAATATTTTCCTCCATTTTAGAGGTGAGGAAATGGAAACATCTTGAAGAGCCTTGGCCAGGAACAGAGGCAGCAAGTACCAACATAGCTGGAAATTGAGCTTAGCTCAATGAGCACCCACTTTGTTTTCTGTTACAGAAAGAAATGCTGCCACCAGTACTGTTGTATATACAGGACCTTCCCCTGTCTTTTCTGAGTCCAAGTGTGTGTACTTTTGTGACTCCAAGTATCATTTCACATTTTTTTTTATTCTAGTCCTGTGTATTTTACACTACAGCATGCTGTCCCTGCTCCCTTACCTCTTCATGTAATTTTTACAGGGATTTTAGCTTAGAGCCAGTTGCCTTTAGAGTCAATTGTTTTCTCATCTCCCTATTTTCATTTGCAATATTCCATTTCAGTAGATAGGTATATTAATTACTTCTGTTAAAAGTGGTCCTTGGAGCCCCTGTTGTGGGCCTTGAGACAAGCTGATGACTGAGTTTATTGCAGTTTTGGCTCTATGTGAATGGAAAGGCTGATCCCATAAAGGTACAAACCTGGTCTCGGATTACAGGGAGCCATTTGGTCCCTAGGATTTGAAGATGGGAGGAAGACACGAAAGTAGCATATTAGGATCTCCAGTGGGAATAATTTAAGATTTGAATAAAATTATGGGCCTCTTCATTACTGGCTAAACAGTGATAGTCTAGGATCCAAAGTGATCCAGGGAAGACTCTCAGAGGTAGTAGCCTCTCTGAACACCAAATCGCTGTAGATTATACCCATTGTAAATTCCAGCCTTCCCCATTGTAAGTTTCCCTATCTCATTATAGTGTGATATAGAAAAAATTTAGGAGACTTACTTTCTGGATAATTAATAATTTTATTAATTATGGCTAGTGCATAATTAATAAGAGGATGGTCATTTGGCCATCTCTCATGAACCAAAGATGAATCATGGCAGCCTATTGATGCTTGCCTTTGGAAGAGTGGATGTTCCCACCAGATGGCCATCAACTCTGATTGATTAACAGTTAATGAGAAGAATGAAAATATAATGAGAGGTGGACCTGGGCAGGGGCGGGGAAATATGCCTTTGATTTGTGTCACTCTTACTCCCAAATTATCCTCAGTCCCAGGGGAATCTAGACAAAAGATCCTCCCCCCCCCCAAGCCTGAGTATAACACAATGGGCCAGAATTCACTTACACTAAAATCTCTTTACCTTTTGATCAGATCTAAACTTTCCTTGTTGGTTGGGATCTGAAATTGATTGAGGAGAATGTTAATCCAGTCTCATTATCAGCAATGTCCTTCAGATGCTGGCTGAATAACCTACAAGGGGCTGATTTCTGAATGAGGAAATAGGAAGGGAAATACCTTAGTCCTAATTTAATAATTGGTTATTAATAGAAGAGAGAAATAATCGTTTTTCTCAGAATTATCCTCCCTGCATGGGGAGGTTTTTTGGTGGGACCCCCTCCCACCACTGAATTGAAATTTCTTCTTTTCTTTTCCCTTTTCATTCTCTCCCTTTGCTACCTCATCTGTTCTCCTATATACCCTTTTCCTGAGAGACTACAGGATTTATTTTACCTTCATTATTTACCATCACTTCGGTAGGATACATTACACATTCCCTTCTTTCTTCTCCTCTACCCTTTTATTTGCCCTGGCATTCTGCAGGTTAGTTACAAAAAACAGACAAAAACACTGATTCACTTTATAGGGGTGATGCCATGAGGTTTAGTCCATGGTGTTATGGAGCTATTTCTCCTCTCTTTTCAATTCTTCCATTTAAGTTTCTCTTTTCAGAAGGAAACTTTTTAATGGTGCCTCTGTTGTTATTTTGTTATTGTTGTTGTTTTTAAACCTTGTGTCTCTTAATTTTGGGGGGAGTGTCTCTGCTTTGCCTCACAGTGGCAAATTCATTTTTCATCAGCCTGTGCCCCAGCTAACTTCTGGGAGGGTAGAATTGGCCTCAGTTAAATGCCGGTGCCCTTTTCCTCAGACCTGGTGGAGCTCTGCACCTTTCCCAGTTCCCTCTGTTCCTGAGTTTGCTGGCTGAGCATTTCGGCTACTGCATGGCTTCTAGCCATGCTCCCACCCCCAGCAGAGCAAGCTTGCCACTTTTCCTCCAGCTCAGCCTTGAGGAGCAGGATGGGCAGGGTGGGCAGAGTTGAGTTCTGTTGGGAGTCAGGTGTGAGTGATGGACAGAGATGAGTCCAAGAGGATTAGCCTTCTCTGCTGTTAGTCTTTTGAAGGGCTGTGTTATTAGTGTCTTAGTGTCTTAGACCATGGAAACAGCTGCAATTACTCTACCTCTCATACATAATTCTTATTTTGGAGAAATTTAAGAGAAAATGTCCAGGCCTCTATCTTGTTGGTTGCATGACCAGCAAACTCCACTTCCATTATTTATTGAAACCTTCTGTGTGGGAATTCAAAAAAGTATGACAATTCCTGCCTTCTAGAAACTCAGAATCTAAATGTGGAGGCAGTGGTTAAACACTTGGAAAGTTAACAGTAGAGTTAAATTACACATATATCACAAGGAAGTACATGATTAATGGGGGCAGTTAGGGAGTGCAGAGTCGGGAGACCTGAATTCAAATATGATCTCAAACACTTACCAGCTGTGTGACGTTGGGCAAGTCACTTCATGTTTGCCTCAGTTTCCTCGGCTGTAAAATGGCAACAGTAATAGCACCTACCTTGCAGGATTATTGTGAGGATCAATTGAGATAATATTTGTAAAACACTTAGCACAGTGCCTGGCACATAGTAGGCACTATGTAAATTCTTATTCTCTTTCCTTTCTAGTTACCAGGTGAATATTATAGACAGATATGAATCTAGTTAATATAGAGATAACATTTGTTATTCTCGAGATCTTTAAAAATCACGATATGGAACCAGTTTGGTGGTGTAGTGGGTAGAGTGCTGAACCTAGAGGCTTTCAGAGTTGGTTATCTTTACATTGTGTTGTTGTATAAATTGTTCTCCTGGCCAGTCTCACTTTACTCTGTATCAGTTTAAATAATTCTTCCCAAGTTTTTCTGAGATCTTCATTTGTTTTTTTTTTCTTAGGATCATTTCCATTACATTTCCCAGTTGATGGGCACCCCCTTAGCTTCCAATTCTTTGCCACTATAAAAAGAGCTGCTATAAATATTTTTGTACATATGGGTCCTTTTCCTCTTTCTTCTCTTTAGGGGCTTAGTAAGTGGTATCTGTGAGTCAAAGGACATGGACAGTTTAATGATTCAGGGTCACTGTTCCTAATTGCTTTCCAGAATGGCTAGAGCTAGACCAACACCCAGTTGCACCAACAGTGACTTGCCATCACAGTTTTCTGACTATTGTCAATTTCCTTTTTTTTGCCGTCTTTGCCAATCTGATGAGTATGAGGTGGGATTTCAGTTTCTTTATTTTATTAGTGTTTTGGAATATTCGTTTATGTGTTGATTGATAGTATATATTTCTTCCTTTCATAATAGTCTGTTCATATCTTTGGACCATTCTTCTGTTGGAAAATGACTTTTTTTTAAAAAATTACATGTAAACAAAAATGTTTAACATTTATTTTTAGTAATTTTGAGATCCAAATTCTCTCCCTTCCTTTCCTTTCCCCTCCTTGAGAAGGCAAGCAGTTTGATATAGATTGTAAATGTGTAGTCATGCAAAACATTTCCATATTAGCCATGTTGCAAAAGAAAACAAGAATAATAAGGAAAGTTTAAAAGTATGCTTCACTCTGCATTCAGACTCTATCAGTTCTTTCTCTGGAGGTGGATAGCATTTTCTGTCATAAGTTCTTCAAAATTGTCTTGGATCATTGTGTTGCTGAGAATAGTGAAGTCTTTCTCAGTTGATCATTGTATAATATTGCTCTTACTGTGTACAGTGTTCTCCTGGTTCTGCTCACTTCACTCAGCATCAGACCATACAAGTCTTTCCAGGTTTTTCTGAAGTCTGCCTGTTCCTCATTTCTTATGGAACAATAGTATTCCATTACAGTTATATACCACAACTTGTTCAGCCATTCCCCTCAGTTTCCAATTCTTTGTCACCACAAAAAGAGCTGCTATGAATATTTTTGTACATAAAGGTCCTTTTCCTTTTTCTTGGATTTCTTTGAGATACAAACCTAGTAGTAGTATTGCTGGGTCAAAGGATATGCACCGTTTTATAGCCCTTTGGACATAGTTCCAATTTTTTCCCCCGGAAGTGGCATTGTTATGAATTTGAGTCCATTTCTCATATAACTTGACTATAACTTTATCAGAAACTCTTCCTGCAAAAAAATTTTTTCCTCAGTAAACTGTTTCCCTTCTAATTTTAACTCCATTGATTTTGTTTGTGTAAGAACTTTTAAATCTTATGTAATAAATTTTTTGGTCTCCTGTGTCCCTTGTTTGATCATGAACTTCCCCTATCCATAATTGAGATGATATTTTCATCCTTCATCATTTTGCAAATTTTTATATCTAAGTCATTCATCCATTTGAAACTTATCTTTGTATATTATGTGAGATGTTGGTCTTTTCTAACTTCTGAAATACTGCTTTCCATTTTCCCAGCAGTTTTTATTAAAAAGTGAATCCTTCCCCTGAAGTTGAGTGTTTGGGTTTTATCAAACACTTTGCTTCTCTATGTTGTGTAAACCTTTCTGTTCCATCAATCATCCTCTATTTTTTAACTAGGACCAATAATTTGGATGATATATAATTTGAGACCTGCCATTTCCTGTCTTCCTTCCCACTTGTTTTTTCATTATTTCTCTTGAGATTCATTAATTTCATAGTTGTTTTTCTAGCTCTATTATAGGGGTTTTAAAACTGAGTTCCATAAAATTGTTTTTAAAATATATTTTGATAACTGCATTTCAGTATAGTTTTCTTGTGTAGTTCTTTGTATTTTTTTAACATATCATTTAGAGGAGGGGTCTGTATAGGCTTCACCAGGTTATTGAAGGGATCCATGACCAAAAAAAGGTTAAAAGATATCTATTCTAGATCTTTAATCCCATGATAGCTGACCTGTCTACTAGGTGCCACTCTGCTTGAGTGTTGTTCTCCCTGCTGTGTGGGCCCCCACCCCCTCTCCACACATACACATATTTTGTCAGAGTCTCTGGTTCATGTGAAGTAACCTTCCTAAAAGGCTATAGGTGATGCAATGAATTGAATGCTGAGCCTGAAGTCAAGAAGACCTGAGTTCAAATATGCCTATAGACACTTATTAGCTGTATGGCCCTAGGCAAGTCACTTAACTTCTGTTTGCTTCAGTTTTCTTATTGGGAACATGGCGGGTAATAAAAATAGCACCTCTTTCCCAGGGTGATTATGAGGATCAAATAAAATAATAATTGCAAGTCTGGCACATTGTAAGCACTACATAAATGTTAGTAGTGGTAGTTGTTGTTTTTATTATTATTATTTTCCCTCTCTAGCAGAAAGCATTCAGCCTTTGAGTGACTAGACCACACCCTACCCAGGCAGTACTTGGTTTTGGGATTTAATTTAGGGAATGAAATGGAATATTATTAGAACTATGAAATCTCTGGTCTGCACATAGCTCTCAAGCCCTACTCCATGGGTAGACTCCTCTTTCTCAAGTTATGATTCTCTTCTAATCCATTGACCTTGGAAGCTTAACACATTTTGATACATATGATCACATACTTGGAATCAGAAACTCTTCCATGCTGCTGAACTGTGAAAGTTTCATCGGCTGGCTGGTAGTCTGGAGTGCCTCTGCAGCAGCAGCTACATCCCTGTACAGACTTCATTTTCTACATTGGTATAAAGTGAGGGTGAGACTAGATAAGCCCTTCCAGATCTAGACCCTGCAGTCTTATCATTATAAAGGTATATTTCAGATTATTATCCTCAAGGTAACTAATTGGTGGACTTCTGTGTCCTAATCTGAAAAATGAGGAAGGGCAGCTGGATTGATCCCTTATAAATCTTATAAACCTTATAAATCTTTGACTCTGTGATTGCTATCAGACCACTTGTTTTGGAAACCCCAGGTAAAGCCAGTGAATCACAGACTATCAGAGCTTTAAAAGGGATCTCAGAGATAATGTACTTCAACTTTCTCATCTCTAAAGTTAGGAAGCTCAGCCATGGTGAGGGGGAAGTGACTTGCCCAAGGTCACAGAGCCCCTTAATGGCAGAGATGAAATGAGAACCAATTTCTTTGTCTCCAGTTCCTCGTCTTTTTCCTAGACCTCACAGCTGATTCTGCTCTTTTAACCTACAGTGAGGTGAGCCCCAAACATGTTGTGAGTATTTGGTCTTTGGCCTCCTTTCCTGCTGTTAGACTGGCATCAATTCCCCCTGGTTTTCAGGAATCTGGCAGGCAGGAATGCTCTTCTCTCTTTGTTTTTGCAGCAAAAAAAATTTACGCTCTTTCCTTGACCTCAAATGTTTTCTTATGTTCATTAGTGTAGACCATGTCCTCACTAACTTGTTTGATATGCAGGTATCCCTTCTATATCACAGGGGTTAGGGACGTGGTGCCGTCCCCATCCCCATCTGGAAAATCCATACAAAATTTTTGGGCCCTCCCTTTGTACCAGATAAGAAGTCTGAATTATTATGGTATTAAAAGATAAAATATGTTGATGTTATATAATACTGTACATATATTTTATGCATTTCTGAGTTTCTAAACTTTTTCTGTGTCATCTGCTGGCCTTTGCATGTTGTCTCTGGCTTCCGCAAAACTCCCCCAAAATTCCCATTTAATTTCTTATGTCGACCTGCGATGGGGAAAGTTGTAATGTGGAAGGGGATAACTGTCCCTGTCTGTTGCTGACTTCTCACTATCAGTGGGTCTCTTGCACACCAGGGTGGTGCTCCGGCATGGCTAGCACAGGGAATCACAGGTTCAAAGTCAGGCCTGAGCCTTCCTTTTTTGGTTTACATTTTATTGATAACCTTTTGTTTTTACATCTCAGTTATTTCCCATTACTCTCGTCCACTCACCATTTTATCCTTCCTCTTAATAACCTCCAACAAAACAAAACAAAGCAAGGCAAAACTGGTTGACAGACAGGCATCATCTCCCAATCTGCGTTGTTGTTGTTAAATCCCTTTCCTCTCTGTGAGGAGGGGGAAGGTATGTACTTTATCCTCCTCTGACAGAACTAAGAGCGGTCCTTATAATCAGTCAGAGCTTGGCGGCATTTTAGTGTTCTCATTCACGTCACCGTTGCTAGTTTATATATCCATTCACATCAAAGGTAACAAAACTCCTGAGTGCAGCCTAAAGCAGAATAAAATGTAATTGGGAAATGTGTAACAAAATAAATAAGAATACACTTAAACATAAATAATGTTACTTTGTGGTTTCCAAAATCCATATATGACCAACAGGATTATTTCTATTTAAGTTTGACACCACTGATTTATGTGATTGTGGCTAGTGTCTAGATTGTTCTCTTGATCCCACTTCAGTGTGCATCAGGTCATATAGTTTCCTGTATCTGTCAGTCAGCCGACCGGCATTTGTGAGGCTCTGTGGTAGTGCCCAGGACGGGAAGACAAAATGAAGCAATCTCTGTCCTCTCAGAGGAAACGTGTATGTAAATAAGTACTAATGAATGAATGAATGAAGGGAGAAAGCATTTATTAAGTGGCTGCCATGTGCCACGCACTGGTATACAGTTAACAAAAGCAAAGAGAGGCCCTGCCTTCAAGGAACTTATCTTTATGGGGGGACACAACACACCCTAAGAGGTTTGACGGCCAGAGAGGGCAGCTAGTCCAGACCTTGACAGGGTGGTGAGTGAGGCCAGAGGAGGCTGGCTTGATGTGCTCCTTCTAGAGTCAGTGGCAGAAGGGATTTGATTGTGGTTCCGAGTATAACAGGAGTGAAATACAATTGCTGTCCTAGTGACGACTACTTTGGTATGACCTAGCCTGGTTGTTAAGGCAGACCTTGGCTGGGGAACACAAGACATCTTGCTCAGCTGGCATATTGGACTCTGAGGCTTTTATTTTTCTTGAGCACACAGTGGCTACAGCTCTAATCACTTTCATCTTAGGTCAGTCATATCATAGAATATTACTGCTAGGAGAGGCCTTTGGCCAAGGAATACCAGAACAAAAGGCAAAGACATTTGCCCATGATGACACAGCTTGTTAGTGGCAGCATTGGGACTGGAGTCAAGTCTACTGGTTTCCTTCCAGCCCAGGGCTGTTTTTACTAAACACTAAGTGCCCTTTGAGTCCTGGTGTAGTAAGGACCTGCTCCCTTACATATTTCCTAAGGAAAGACTTCCTTACACCAAACACTAACGTTTCTCTGTCTTATAAACAGCCTTTAACCTGAGCAGCAGTCCAATCAAGCCCTGCTTGTTATATGCAGCTTCCTTGCAAGCTCACATGGCCTGCTGACACCTCAACAGAACCTGCAGACCTTGTTTCTTAAGAGCCCAGGAAAGACAAAGGAACCAAGCTAGTGGGCCACTAATGTTGGAGGGCAGAAGTGAAGTGGCCTGAGAACACTTTATGACTCAGACTCATGGCTGACATCATACCATTCAGAAAATCTCCCTGAGTAGGTAGTGGAAAAACACAAGCTCCCAGTCCACCTGGCTGAGGAAAGAGTCTTGGTGGGGCGTGTATGTGGAAAGAGTCAGCCTTAGGGAAATGAGAACTGAAAGCAGTCTGTGGGCCATTCATCTCAGGAAGCAGATTGTACTAGGGCAGACTCTTAATCAATTAGCAGTAACCCTCTGGATTCCTGAAGTCCCTATTTCCCTTATGTGTGTCAGTCTGTAATCTCATGGTCCACATCAAGTCCCCAAATTGGAGGATCTGAAGGTGGAGTGCTGTAGCTGGGTAAGGACGTTGGTGCAGATGAACATTGTCCATGGCTAGGAATCAAAGAATCACTCTAGACTTTGGAAAATATTCCTCCTACCCTCTAGCTCCTTCTCCATATTCCTCCTTTTAACTACAAACCTCATACACTACAAAGGGCTGGCTTCTCATTAGGAGACCAAGGTATTTAAAAACTCTGTAATGCTCTTTTCCTCTTAAGGACAGTGAATTAGCTTAGAGAGGATACATGCTCACATTCTATTTACAAGCAAAAGCTGTTTAGGGTTGAAAGCCAGCAGTGCTGTGAGGATGATCAGAAGGGTTTTCCCAGATGCAGTCTTTGAAGTGGGTTTGAAGTTGCACTTCTGCATCCGCATGGGTTGTTCTGAATGTTGGCAGTCAGTCGACAAACATTTATGAAAGAGTCTACTGTGTGCCAGATCTTAATATGTGCTTGAGGGCGCAGAAGAACAGGAGCCTGATGAAGTCCTTGCTGCCAGTGCCCTCTTTCCTGTTTTCACTTCTGTCTGGAAGTCACCCCCACCCCCTTCCCCCATCCCCAGCCCCACCCATGAGGGAGGGAGCTCAGAGCACCAGTTCCACCACAACTCTGGATCATGGCTGAGTCCCTCTAGACTCACTTTCTCAGCCTCTCTCTCCACCCTTACCTGCGGCAGGACATTGCCACTCACTTGCTTGGATGATCAGGGAGTCACCAGTTAAAATCCTTCTGATAAGATGGAGGACCACTAGGCTCCCTTACCATCCATCCTGCTGTTAAGCCCTTTGGACCTCGGGAATTTCCATCTGACCTGCCAATGTACCCTAAGGACTTCTTGACCTTTCCACCTGTCATGCAGCCAAAGCCGCGTATGTATTGGATTCCCCAATGAGAATGTGAACTCCTTGAGAGCAGGAAATGCCTCACTTTTCTTTTTGCCATTCATTCATTGGTATACCTATACACACACACACACACAGTAAATGCAAGACAATTTCTTTTGGTGAGGAGATGCTAGCAGCTTTGGAGGGATCAGGAAAGGTCTCAAGAGGTGGCACTTGAGCTGAGTGTTGTTTTTTTTTTTTTGTGAGGCAGTCGGGGTTAGCTTACTTGCCTAAGGTCACACAGCTAGTATCATGTGTCTGAGGCTGGATTTGAGCTCAGGTCCTTCTGACTTCAGGTCCGGTGCTCTGTCCACTGTGCCTCCTAGCCGCCCCTTGAGCTGAGTTTTGATGAAGGCTGGTGGGGAATACCTAGGAAATATCTAACCTTACATAAGCTGGTGGCTTGGATTATAATATTCGAGAAGCTCACTATCTCTGTCATGGACTGACAGACAACATATTTCCATACTGCAACTATGGACCTCAAAACAACCTGGAGAACTCAATCAGTAAGCTGTACTGGGACTGAACTACTGTTACCCACAATTGCCTAGACTTAATATTAAACCATAAAAATACATAAGATTGGGTTTTCAGTCTCTATTTGCCATTTTTGGTGGGTATACTACTCAGCTCTATACTGTTTTGTTTTTGAAGAATTTTGTCCCAGAATGATTTCATTTGAAATGTTGACTAGTAGTTTTCCTTATAGTTAGGGGATCCTTTACACCATCTAGTCCATAGGTCCCAACCAATATTTCACAGCCACAGGATTTGAGTTGTGTAGGTCCACAGTGAGATCCCAGCGCCCACACAGGCGTACCATCACATTGCCAAACCATTCTAATTGTGAGGGGCTCTTCCCTCGTGTCCAGTCAAAGGTGTCCTCTTTGTAACTTATTTACATTTACAGTTGCTTCTGCCCTTGGGTCCAAGTAGAACAAGCCTTTTTTTCACATGACAGCCCTTTAAATACTTGAAGACGGACATAATTTCCCCACTGAGTCTTCTCCAGTCTAAACATACCTGGTTCTTTTAACTTATTTTGGAGGCTCTTTGGCCTCAAAGTTACCAGCACTCTCTCCAGTTTATCAGTGAGCTTAAACTGTAGTAGCCAGACCTGAACACTGTATTCCAGATGTAGGCTAACCAAGGCCAAGGACGAAGGGACTGTTGCCTTCTCAGTCCTCGAATTGAGTACAAGGCCATTTTTACTTCATTGTGTTGCCCAGGCATTCTGCACTGGGGTCATTAAAAGGGACACAATCTTAGCTGTATCTGTTAATGCAACCTGTGCTCCCATCTGCTGTTTTGGCTGCCATATCACATTGAGCTTGCAGTCCACTAAAATCCCTAGATCTTTTTCAGATGAATTGCTGCCTACCCATGCTTCCCCAGCCAGCCTCATATTAATGTCTTTATACCAGTGTAATGTGTGATGATTCCAGGGAGAAGCAAGGAATCACTCAGCTTCAGTTGCCCTTGTGGGAGTAGCCCCTCAGCTCGTCAGCATTTCTTTTTCTGTTATCCCTGGGACTTGAGCCTCATCCTGTTTCCCCTAACCCTGGACTTATAGCTTCATGAACTCCTTCCCCCAGTCCTGGTTCCTCCCTACTTCAGTACGTGTGCCTGGCAAAGACTTGTTTACAAACCAGAACAGCCTGTCCCAGAGATGTTTCCCAGGGCTGGGTAATTCCTTACTGAGAACTCAGACCCCATAGCTTTACATTGAGGCAATGTTTGTACTTTTGGCTCTTGGGTCACTGCATGCGTGCTTTGGGATGTGGATTGTGGGATTGACTGTGGAATTTCCCCGGCTGTTTCTTAGAGGAAGCTGCCTCCCTTTCTTCCAGGCAGTCAGGCACCCTTCCCAAATGAAATGAGCTAGAACAAAGGTTGTGGGGAGGTGTGGGGGAGTAGGGACTTCATTTGGAGAGCTTTGTTTCTCTCCTGCAGTGTAAAGGGAGAGTTTAGGGAAGACCAGACCCTAGACTTGGCCCCTACAGGCTCCAGGACCTCTAACAGCCAGGGGCCACCTTTTCCCACCAGCTAAGCCTTGATAAGAGCTCCCCTGACAAGAGATTAGCTTTATTCAGGGCTCCTGTTTATCCTTCTGCTATCCAGTCTTTTTTTTTTTCTCCTCGTACAGGTCTAGACCAGAACTAGTCAGGTAGCCTTTTAATAGCCTTTGGTAAAACCCTGACCTCTTTTCTTCTGTCCTGACTGGGCTAGGGGTGTGCATCATGAGGATACCAGTCACCTGTTAGTCACCATTTCGTTAAGTGCAGAGAAAAAATCGTTGGCCTCCAACTCACAGTCAGGAAGGGTAGTACAACCCTGTCTGGGCAGACAGGTTACAGCCTCTTCATGTGCTGAAAAAAATTGACTCATGGATCTTACTCATTTATCACTAGGCTTATATTTATAAACTTAACATTCAACAAATAGCAGCAAAGAAACCAAATATGGAGTTAATCACCAAATAAAACCCTCAAATTTAAACTATTACTGTTTTGAATTTTTAAAGTAAGTGGGAAAAAAATGAAACTGAATGGTCTGTAATGATAGTGTCTAAGCTTGCCTCCAGAGAACATGAAAAAAATGCACTTCCTTGCCTTCTTGGAAGAGATGGAGGACTATGGGTATGGAACATTGCATATACATCAGACCCAGTGATGTGTTGTTTAGTTTTGCTGAAACACTTCCCCTCCTTTTTTATTCTGTTACAAAGCATAGCTCTAGTGGAAGAGGTTAGGAAATGGATGTGATATAAAAACAAATTTTATCAATAAAAATTTTTTTAAAAAGAAAAATGAAATATAGAAAAAACCTCTTGACACCCTGTCTTCTGGGTGTTCTCATGATGTTTGTATGGGTACAGCTCTGTCTCTAGGAAAGGCAGCATGGTATCATGTATGTAGTGCTGTACTTGGGAGTCAGGAAGACCTGGGTTCAGATCCTGCTTCTGACTTTAGCTGTGTGAACATGGTTTCACTTAACCTGTCTGAGCCTCAGTTACTTTATCTTTAAAATGGGGTTTGTGGTAGCTGTTTTACAGAGTTAGGTTGAGGCTGAAGTGATTATGTATTTAAAACACTTACACTACTTCAATGTCAGCTGTTCTTCTTGTACCTTTTAAGATAACAAATTGTACATCTCTCCCCTGTAGTAGAAGGAAAACTTGAGAGCTGAGAATCTTATGAGGTGCCTTACACATAGTAGGCACCCATATGCTTGTTGAAATAATGTACATTTTCACAGCATTAGAGCAGTAACAGTATTTTTCTCCATGTTCCCTTACAAATCTTTCTGTGTACTTATAAAGATCTGTTGCTTTTGTTGCTATATTTTTAAAAAATAGGATTGTAGTCAGCGTATATGCTTGGATCGTTTAGTTGACCTTGCTTTGAATCATCTTGCATTGGACTTTAAATATTTCTTTGTATTCTTCATAGTTGTCATTTTTTTAATCATCTTTAGCACACCTGAGGTTGCTGAACCCTGCCCTTGTCTTTTAGCCCCTTAAAAACAGGTGTGGGGACTTTCCTGCTTTTCTCTGTATTGTCGGTGCTTAACGATGTTCAGCCCATAGTATCCACTTAAGTGTTTTTGTCCTTCACGTATTCATGCCTAAAACAGAGCATATGCCCCCCTCAGCCCAGCCCCTTTCCTAGTCTTCCTTGCTGCCATCTTTCCATTTGCAGGTTTACTGATTTGGCTCCCTATCTTGCTGCGTTTCTACCACTATGATGTCTCTCATTTGTTCCCTTTTCACCATTCTGTGCAGTTACCACTGGAGTTAAGGCCCTCATCACTTCTCATCTGGACCATTGCAGTAGCTGAATAATTGGCCTTCCTGCCTCCATTCTCTTCCCCCCTCCAGTCCATTCTGTACACAGCTGCCAAAGTGACCATATTATTTCTCAACCAATAAACTCCAGTGGCTCCTTGTTGCCTTGAGGATGAAATATAAATTCAGTTTAGCACCCTTCAAATTGGGCTCCACTCTGCCTTTCTAGCCTCGTTATACAATCTTCTCCTTCCTGCTTCGGATAGTCTGGTAGTCAGATTGGCTTCTGTTGTTCCTCACACATAATGTTGCTTCTCTTGTCTCTGTGCTTCTGACGCCCTTCCCACGACTGGAATGCACTCTCTGCCTCCCTCTGCCTTGTAGAATCCCTTTCTGCCTTCCAGACTCTTCTACATGAAGACTTTTTTGATTCTATCAACACTGCCAGTGCCTTCTTCCTCTAAAATGATTTAGATTTATTTTGTGTTTATTCTCTATGTATGTATGTATTTGTGGTCACTTGATAGGAAGTTTCTTAAGAACAGAGATTGTCCTGTGTTTCTGTCTTTATCTCTCCAATGCTAGGATTTAGGTATGTAATACATTCTTTTTGGTTGATTATTAGGATCACTGTATTTAGGGCTATAAAGAGCCTAGAAGTCATCTAGTCCAACTCCTTAGTTTTAGCCCTGAAAAGCACGGTGGGACAGGTTTGAGCAGGGAGGAGAAGAGTAAAGAGTAAAGGATCAGCTCTGCTAGGACAAGGCAAAGGAAAGAACATTGAAGTGACAGGACATCAGTTTCTCCTTTATAAAAGAAAAGGTCCAGAGGTCATTGGCTTGTGTGCCAAGACTGGCCCCAGACTTAAACTCAGGAATCTTGGGGTGGCAATCTCTTTGCTGAAATTTTGACTTTTTGTGTCCTCTGAAGGAAATTGAGTTCTAGCTTTTTCTTCCCCTCCTAGTTTACAAATTCACCTCCAAGTTTGATCTGTCTTGTCTGCCTCTTGTTTTCAACCTTCCTGAAAACTGATCTGAATGCTTGCATTCTTAAAGAGGTAACTATAACTAATCCTACTCCTTTTTATATTTATCAGCTAGATTAACAGAGTAAGATGTGGAAGAAATGAGTTCTTTCTTATCCTGGGTGACTTTTTCTCTTTATAGCCTTTCATAACTGACTGTCTTCATTAGCTCATAGATCTGGAACTGGCCAGGACCGTAGAGGACATCTAATTCAGTACTCTACTTAGAGGCTCAGCGACTTTGCCCAGGCCACACAGACAGGAAGTAGGAAAGCTGGAATTGGAACCCAAGTTCTTCAGCTCTGACTAGTCCGTGGTGGTTGGCATGTTGTGTCCTCCATCAGACTGTGAGCCCAAGATCGGAGACTGACTGTCTTTGGCTTTTCTTTTTTATCCTCAGTGCTTGGCACATAGTGGGCTCTTAAATTCCATCTCGCCCCCCCCACCCCCCACCCCCTTTCCTTTGTAACAAAAAACCGTAGCTAAGCAGAACAAACCAGCCCCCTGGCCACAGCTAGCCCTGCAGGCCTCATTCCACACCTGGAGTTCAACATGCCAGCCAAGAGCAGGAAAGTGTATTTCACTTTCAATCAGCTGGAGTCAAGATGCCTTCAGGATTGTTTTCCCTTACATTTTGAGATCATTGTGTAAATTGTTTTCTCGGTTTGGCTTATTTCACTCTGTACCAGTACAAACAAGTGGGAAGTGACTTTTCAGAGGCCACATAGGGAATACTAGATGATCTTTAAGTTCTCTTCCACTTCCAGCATTTTACATAACTAAAACTTCTGTTTTCATAAACCCAGACTAAGGAAGAGCCTGGGTCTGGGTGAAGGCCATTTGACCATAAACAGATGGTGAAGATTCTCTGTAAAATTAAAAAAAAAAGTAGCTACATTTTGTATTTCATTTCACATGGAATTAATTATAGAAACTGTTAATTTGCCTTACTTGGCATCTAGTATCTTATTCCCTGGAGTGTTCTTCCCCTAGTTAGCATTACTTGAATTCTAGTCAGGGGGCTTATGTACTTCTTCCTTCCTTGGTCTGGACCCTAATACAAATAAATGACATGAGATGTGGAAGCAGGAATTTGATCCTTCCAGAAAACACTGCTTTGGAGGAAGTAGAAGCTTTTCTATATGGAGAGCTTGTGTACAACATCATTGATTTAGAATTGGATGGAACCTCAGAGATTTGATTTAACACTTTTACACTTTGATTTTACAGATGAGAGAACTGTGACTGAGCTAGACTAAGTGACTTGTGCAGGGTTACCTAGTTAGTGTGTAACAAAGTCGGAATTTGAACCCATGCCCTCTAATCCCTAATATAGTACTGAGGTATCAACCAAAAACATTGCTTTGTCACATAGTACTCACTGCCTCGTTGACTCAGAACACTTAGAGTGGTTTTCTTTGCCCATAGAACAACACCGTGGCGTTGGAGGTCCTTCATCCAATTGTTATAACCTTATGTCCTTTGTCTCCCCAAGAAACTCAACTCTAGGAAAACTAGTCTCTTCAAGTTTCCATTTCTGTGCTCTCTTCCCTGCCTCTCATCATTGCCCCGTCTTTGCTAATTTATTGTTTTTTGTTGTTGTTCAGTCGTTTTAGTGGTGCCTAACTCTTCATGACCTCATTTGGGATTTTCTTGGGAAAGATACTGGAAGATTTTGTCATTTCCTTTTATAGCTCATTTTACAGATGAGGAAACTGAGGCAAACAGGGTTAATTAAGTGACTTGCTCAGAATAAGTGTCTGAGGCCAGATTTGAACTTGGGAAGATAGTCTTCCTGACTCCAGGCCTAGCGTTCTCTCCACTGCACCACCTAGCTGCCCTCTTTGCTTATTTATTTTCTACTTATTCTTCAAGACCCTGCTCGTTCTACCTCTTATCTAGTCAATTTAATCTGCATTAATTTCTTTGCACAACCTTTATATGTGTCTTTCATTTGGCACTTAACATATACAGCCTTTTTTTTTTTTTTTGAGATAGCTCCCAACTAGATAGGGAGCAGAGACTGTAATTTCTCTCTCTGCCTAGAACCTCGCATTGTGCCTGACATGCACTCAACAGATACCTCTTGCCGGTGGAGCTGTGCTGCCGTGAGCAGAGCCTATGGCTTATCTCTAGCTGATGATGGTGTTGTAGGAGTGCCAGCGAAGTGGTAGTTTAGTAGAAAGGACACAGGATTGAGCGTCAGAAGAGCATAGCTAGAATCCCACCATAATCACTCAGTGGCAATGTCACCTTGGGGATATTGGGAAAGTCGAGTAACTTCTGTGAACCTCAGGTTCCTTATCTTTAAAATGAAGTAATACTAAATGATCTATAGAGCTCATTCTGTCTCTAAATCTTATAGTCCTGTTTCTGGCTCAGTACTGACAAACCAAAACCTTTGCCTGGCATTCAAGGCCTGGAATAGACTGGCTCTGGCATTTGTTTTGTTGTGGTGGTGGTGGTTTTTTGTTTTGTTGTATTTTTTTTTAATCCGGTCATCTCTTCTACTATAGTCTGATTGATCTAGTCATTTTCCCCTTTTCTTATTTCTATACCTATTTCTTTGCTCATATGATTTTCTTTATGTATAATTTACTTCTTTTCTCCTCCTTATTCTTCAAGATTGAGCTCCAGTACCATGTCTGTTAAGTCTTCCCCAGTTATTCCAGCTCACATTGGTCTCCCCTTCTCTGAGTTCCAGTATCACTCACTTTGTCATTTAATCACATCCTGCCATGTGTTGTTGCTTAACTATTTGTGTGTGTGTGTGTGTGTGTGTGTGTGTGTGTGTGTGTGTGTGATGTTGTCAGTTGGGCAGAACTTTTTGGAGGACATAAACTAGGCTTCATTTGTATCTCCCTGATTCCACTCCCAGTGTGTAGCATAGCACTCTACCTAGTAGGTGTTCTTTAAAATCCTTTTGAGGTAATGAAGTGAACCACAGAGCCCTGTGATGAGGTACGCAGAGTGGTAAGTTTGGAAAGAGAAGGAAGCCCAAGCCCCTTTTGTGATTTATTTCTCTGTAGCTTTCCTCCGATGCATCTTGGACCCCACTTCTCCTTCCTTGTTCTCTTTATTCAGTTGATATTATTTTCTGCTCCCACAGGTTGGGACAAGCATTCCTATGGTTATCATGGTGACGATGGACATTCATTCTGTTCTTCTGGAACTGGGCAACCTTATGGCCCCACCTTTACTACTGGAGATGTGATTGGCTGCTGCGTCAACCTCATCAACAACACTTGCTTCTATACAAAGAATGGACACAGCTTAGGTAAGTGAATGAGGGACTTAGGTAAGTGAATTGGGTAAGGGCAGCTGTTCCTGGCCTCAGACTTGGACTAACTGAGACGTCACACCCCACCTGAATGGTGGCAAAGTACAGAGCTTCTTGCTGGGATAGCATGGGAATAATGTGTTAGGCACAACATCTCTTCTCCCTTTTAGTTGTGTGTTTGTAATTTTCATTTTTCCAAATTTTGAGTTCCAAATTCTCTTCCTCCCTCCAGCTCCTCCCTCACCTGTTGAGAGAAAGAGAGCAGGCGATATAATACATCCGTTTTCTATGTGAAGTCATGTAAAGCACAATTCCATATTAGACATATTGTACCCCCACCCCATCCCCACCCCCCACCCCCAAAGAAAGGTAAGAAAAAGAAATTGAAAAAAGTGTGCTTATTCTACACTCAGAGTTCATCATTTCTCTCTCTGGAGGCGGATAGCATTTTTCATCATGAGACCTTTGAAAGTATCATGGATCATTGTATTGATCAGAGTAACTAAGTCTTTCACAGTTGATTATTGTACAGTATTGCTGTTACTATGTACAGTGTTCTCCTGGTTCTGCTCATTTCACTTTACATCAGTTCATATAAATCTTTCCAGGTTTTTCTGACACCATCCTGCTCTTTATTTCTTATAGCACAGTAGTATTCCATCACAATTATATGCCACAACTTGTTTAGCCATTCTCCAGTTGATGGGCATTCCCTCAATTTCTAATTCTTTGTCACCACAAAAAGTGCTGCTATAAATATTTTTGTGCATATAGGTCCTTTTCCTTTTTTTGTTCTTTTCACGTCTTTGGGTTACAGATCTATCAGTGGTATTTCTGGGTCAAAGGGTGTGCACACTTTTATAGGCGTTTGAGTATCATTCCAAGTTGTTTTACAGAATGGCTGAACCAGTTCACAACTCCACAAACAGTGCATCAGTGTCCCTATTTTTCCATAGCCCCTTCAGCATTCATCATTTTCTTTTTCTATCACATTAGCCAATCTGATAAGTATGAGGGTGATACCTTAGAGTTGTTTTAATTTGCATTTCTCTAATCAGTAGTGATTTAGAGCATTTTTTCATACAACTATTAATAGCTTTGATTTCTTCTTCTGGAAACTGCTTGTTCATATCCTTTGACCTTTTATCAATTGGGGAATGGCTCTTATTTTTATAAATTTGCCTCATTTCCTTATATATTTGAGAAATTAGGCTTTTATCAGATAAACTTTGGGTACCACATCTTTAACATAGCTCTAAAGGTTCACATTGATTAAACTGGTCCCTTGGAACATTTTGGTGATGGAACAGCCACTTCACCTCGTAGGGATGACTTTTCTGCCCTGGTGGGAGACCACAAAGCCCATTACAAGGGTTGATTCCTGCCTTTCAGGAGCAGAAGTTCAGAACCTTTGAAAAAATATGCTGAGCTCTGTGGGGACAAGAGCAGTTTGTATTACTACATGTATCTATCATCTTGTGTTCAACCCTCCTCCCTGCTGGGTGTCTGGGATGTTGGAATTTGGAGGTAAAGGGAACATGGCATTGAGAGAATGCCTTTGGGGAAGAGCTACCTATCTATTCAGACCTAGACTAGAAGGAGATACCTCTTTGGTTTTAGAGGTATGAGAAAATGGTGATGGGGTTGAGATGATGGGGAGGAGAGAACTTGGGCTCACACTCTTCTTTAAACTGCCTCCTGGAGCAATAGACAAGGGCAGTGTTTCTCATGAAATGGGTTCCAAGTGGCAGCTTCAGTGTAGCACAGCCAAGGGTAGTGAATAACTCCTGGCTACTTAGAGTTTCAGATATATTGTTTTCCATTTTATGAGTTTCTGGGGAAAGAGGGAAGATGCTAGCGTCTAACTAGAAAAGTATCTGAATCCTTAAGAACTTAGTAGACTTTTTATTCTAGGGAGGACTATCATCTGAAAGGAAATCAAGTGGGTTGCCAGGTATGGGAAGAAATGAACTCAACATGGCAGAGCCCTTCAGTGGCATTGACCTTGTCGTGTCACACTGCCCTATTAGGAAGAACCTTGCCTCTAAGGCTGCCTTGTAAAGACTGAAAGCTGTAGTTGTAAACCTACAGTGGTCGAGAGGGTGGTGCTTTTTGATTTAGGACGTGGAGCATGAAGAGGCATTCATTGCTCTGGAGTCTAAGCGCTGAACAAAGGGGGCTGCTCAGTAGGACTGGTACAGAAACCCACTGTTGTTGCCTCTGCACACAGCTGGGGAGTATCTCGGCTGTCATCTGTAGCGTAGAAGTGGGGCTGTTGAGCTGGGAATTCCAGCATGTAAGCACCTTTCAGATGCCTGTGGCATCAGAACCTTCTCAATAATGCTTCCCCAAAGGATGCCTGCTACATTCCTCACATCACAGAGTTCACATGGGCTGTTTTTACCAGGAACGCAGGTACAGACATTCTCTCCTAAGGAGATCTTTATAATCTAGTATCCTGGGAGCATTTGAGAGACAAAAAGTTTGAATTCTCAAGGTAATGTTTGAATTTGGAGTAAGATCCTGTCTGTAGGTATTAGGGCCTCCAAAGGCCTAAATTTTGAGTGCCAGAGGTGGTCTGACTCCTGGGGCTTTAGCAGAAATCTCATTGTAGGACATACCACTGGAAGGCCCCTTGATAGCATCTGGTCTAACACCTTCGTTATATTGAGAAGGAAAATGAGCTTGAGGGAATGTTAAATAACTTGTCCAAAGTCATGCAAGTAGCAGAGCCAGAATTCAAATCTAGTCCTTGGTTTTAGATCCAATACTCTTCCTACCCAGTATCAGAGATACTGGGCTTTTAGAAATGTCCCAGATAGAGGGTATCCATTATGACCTGTAAGAAACAGGGACGATATTTACCCTGAGACCAGGGCCCTACCCCATGAGAAATCTCATAGGGCCCTGCCCTCTTATCTTCTTTACTCCATCTCCAGGACTTCTTTAGAAGCTTGCTTGAGGCTTTCCTGGGAAACAGTTAACGCATTTCCCTTTGTTATTGTAAAAGAGAAATACCACTCCTGAATTCTACTACTTCAGAAGTTTTCTTTTAGGTTCGGTCTCAGCAGAATCCACTAGAGCCCTTTATCTCTCCTGATTAAATTCTTTTGTGCATTTTGGACACATGTAAGGGAAGTACTAGACAGTTACCAAGAAATTTGGGTAGTAACATTCTATGCCTTAGCAGGTAATCTTCCTTCCTCTTGTATCCTTCATATCACTGACTGGAAGCTTAGTCTGACATGATCATATATTTAGAATCGGAAAAGTCCTTAAAAGTCACCTAGTCCAATCTCGCAAAGAAGATGAGTGACTTATTTGCCCAAGGGAGTAGGTAGCAAAGCAAGGAGCTAAGCCTAGGTCTTCTGACTCCAGATTGACAGTATTTTCCACTGCACTCTTATCCTAAGACAGAGAAAACCTTGATGGACCCTTATCTGTGCTGCCCAGTACCCTTACCAGAGGGTGTCTGCCTTGGAAATATCAAAAAATGTTAGCTTTCTTCATTAAGCCAGGCAATCCCTGGGGCTGCCAGTCTCTTCTGCTTTCGAGGGGAAGCATCACATGAGGATTATTGAAAGGCAAACCTGGAATTGGGAAGAAGCTATTATCCTCCCCCTGTTACCTCCATGGTTGCTCTTCTTCCCAAGGTCCAAGTCCATAGCAGTTCACAGATTTTTGAGAACAAAGGCCTGGACTCTTTCTCCCTGGGTTCTGAGCCCTGCCACTGTAGTCATCTGGGCTTCGTCATCTTTTCATCTCTACTGAGAAGAAAGTCTTCCATGTCCCCTGCTTGGTCCTGGCAGACACAAAATGTCTTACTAGAAGGTGATTGAAGTCATCAGAACGTTTAAGTGTCCCCTCCTCTATCTGGTTAATGGGAGGGTTGACCACATACACATATCATTCACATACGCCAGACATGTTTCCACATGAAAATCCCCCTTTCTCTCAGGCTATAGTACCTTCTCCATCTCCAATATACCCTTAAATGACATGTGTAGTTGGACTGGCCCCACTGTAGGCCAGTTTCCTGGGCAGTGTAGGAAGACTTTTAGGCATAGGGTTTTAACTGTGGCTCAAGAACACACAGTATGGGGCCTCTAGTTAGGCAAAACATATTTTAGAAGTAGAAATAGAAATTGTTTTCTGTGAATAAACCTTGAAAATTCTTGTGCATGTGATTAGTGTGTTGTCATTCTCCTCATCCCTCCACCAATGAGCCCTTCCTTGTCTTTCTGTGTCCTTTATACACACACAGCTGGTTCTGAGCGGAGCCCTAGGTGGACATTAACAGGAGCAGCTCCCAACTTTGGGAAGCAGGAGGAATTAGAGAGAAACCTTTGCTTTGTATGTTTTCAGCTTTTCTCCTGAAATATTTAAACATGAGACCAGATATTCTATTGGAATTAAGACACAAGTACTTGTGCATGTATGTACTCCCTAGGAGAACTTCTCGGTGACTCTTCAGGTCACCAAACCATAGTTGTTGCTGTAACAATGTAGTACCTTGCATCTAGTCTGTCCCTTTTCTGATTAAATGATCTATCCAGCTGGGAGTAGTGTACAGTTTTATAGAACATTAGCACTGCAGTGGTCGTGAGGAAAGGGAGGCCCTTGTGGGCAGTCATGAAGCCGGAAGTGGGAGAAGGAATAGTTGGGGCAGAGACTCTCCAAGGGAAAGCAATCCAAGAGGCATAGAAGTCCAGATTTCTTAGAGTACGGTCAGAAATTCTTTCAGTGAGGAAAAAAGAGGGAGGTATCAAAAGAAACCAATGTTTTTTAAGTGGTGACCTTTTGATGCGCTTCTTGAGAAAAGACCAAAGGAGAGACACATACCCAAAGACCATTGTGAATTTGTGAGAATAGGCCTGGGAAGCCAGAGCCCAGAATAACTTAGGGAAGTTAACAGCGTAAATGGCTTTGTATAAGTGAAGATTGCTCCAGGTGGATAGGGGCCATGCAAGCACCTAGCTGCTTTAAGTGAGGTTGTTTCTAAGGCTGGAAAAATTACATCCCAGAGATAATCATTCTTGAAGATTGAACTGCTGCTGATAACCTGATAAATCATGACAGTAGGAAAGGTGCCAAAGATCTCACTTCTTAAAAGGAAGAGAGAACAGTTTTCAGAAACTCCATGTTCTTGAGTTTGACATCCCATTGAAGTTCTCCAGTAATTATGAGCAGATTGCTTATGAGCATTTAGAAAGAGAAGCAGTGAGTGATCGCTAGATCCCTGCATGGATCCATTCAGAAAAGCTGGGCCAAGCGAAGCTCATTTCCTTTTTGGGTAAGATTACCAGACCCGTCTGGGGACAGCAGGAAATAATCTTAAAGACAGCCTTCTCCGGCTGCAACTAGAGAGCACGTTTGTAGGCGCTATTTCAGCCCCTTTCCTGATGCTACAAGGAGAGGAACTGTAAGGAGGAAATCATTTCTATAGAGTAATCAAGGCCTTTAATATCAGTGTCTTCTGATGAAAAGCACATCCACAGAATAGAAAGGACCTGGGCAAAGCATGCGCATTATTCCTTGAATTAATATGGCCTACATGCCTGGATGATATCTGCCATTATCAGGGGATGTCCTATTTCACTGTTCACAAGAAGATGGGAGTAAGCTAGCTGGGTATTGGTAAATTTGGCATTAAACAGCTAGTCATTAAAATTCTCTGGCTTAACTGTAATTCCAGAGTACTGAGGATAAAGCATGTTACCCACCTTCTAACAAAGAGGTAGTGGACTCAAGGTGTTGAATGAAACATACATTTTTGGACATGGTTGTTGTGAAAATTTGTTTTGTTTAACTATACATATTTGTTGCAAGGGTTTTATTTTCAAAGTAGAAGGAAAGGTGGAAGGAGACTGAGCCTAGGAATAGGCTTTCTTACTGCTACCACCACCCCAATAATGAGAAGAGAACAGAAGGAAGGCCAGAAGGAGTAACAGATAAAGCAGGACAGCTTTGAAAATTATGTATGGAGTTTATTCTGTGCTTTTAAAAAGCAAGTTCTACATAATAGAGATTCAAAACTTCATATATATTTCACTTCTGTAATATATATATAAATGCTCATTTTATTTGGTGTTAAGCTTAGAATAAAAAGAAGAAAAGCTAAAGACTGGAGAAGGCATCCCTGAGAAGACAGTTTAGTATAGTTATCGTATTAAAACATCTCTTCCTTTTCCCCCCTTCCTCCCATCTCCAAGATTTCATCCCTACTGCCTCTGAGGCCATTTTCTCCCATTGAAAGCCACTTAGTATTCCTTATGGAGAAGGGCCTACAAGACTCAGTTGTTGGGTATTTTCCTGATAGAGAGGCAATGGACATTAGACCATTGCATTGATACTAACCTTGAGTGACTTCCTGCAGGGCCTAGCATTGTTCTAGTTGGTGGCCTCTTACAGATGTCAATGAATAAGGTGGGATGTACTTCATCTGCTCATTTCTTTCTCAAAGCTAACCAATAGTCTGAGAAATGGTGACTTTGAAAAGTCTCAACCTCACTGTCCCTTCAAGTTTCTCTGATCAGAGATGTAAGCTTGAAAGGCAGCCGATTAATATGAGGCCTAGTCTATGATTAGGAAGGAGAACTAACGCTACCCCACCTTCTCATAAACCCAACATCCCTGGTCACTCTTGAGGTTGCAAGAACATTTTAACGTTTGAATTTTCCTATTTGATTAGGTCTTTGCTGAGGATAGATGGGATTTCCAAGTAGTTGCTGGTAGATGGAGGAATTAAATGCTTCTTCACCTTTTAAGTGGCAAAGCAGACCATAAGGAACATGAATATTTACATATTTGGGGAGGACCAGGTTAAGGAGGATGGCTATAAAAATAGAGATTACTGAGCCCTAACCCATTCTCAATTTTCCGGACTTGGAAATGGCCTCCGACTTCAACATTGGTATATTTATTGTTAGGTCTTCAGATTCTCAGTCATCTGTCTTATTGATTTTCAAGGTTTTTTTCTCCCTGACATTTAGGCAAAAAAGTACAATCAGAAATTTCTAAAACAGTTAGAAGCCGTGTTGTGCTCTTCAAGGCAGTGCCAGACTGGCTGGCTTACGTCCTTTGTACTGATAGGTTGATCTGCTCCTTGCCTTTATAAACGTACCATATCATAGGCCTATCACTCTGATCTTCTTCCTGCTCCTGCCTCCACCCTGTAGCACTTCTGGGTGGTTGGCCAAGTTCTGTGTTTGCTTTCCACTCCTGCATTTGCACTGAGAGAATATTCCACACGTCAACCGGACCTGGAGGCTGCTTCCCACCCATATAGCCTAGGGGCGTCTCTGAAGCCGAGGATTTCTAAGGTAGTGCCTTGGGGACCTCATTCCCAGCCTATGTAAGAACTATCTGCAGAGCAGTGGAAGTTTCTGTCTTAGACCACAAGTCATAGGAAATCCTAGGGTTTAAAGCTGAATAACAGAATCTCAAGAGTTGAAAGGAACCCCGAAGGGCAGCCAGTTCATAACTGAGCAGGAATAGCCAGCAAGGGTCCTGCTCTCCACCTCTGGGGGCAATACATTCTACTCTAAACAACTTTCAATTCAAGAAGCCTTTTCTCACGTCAAGCCTAACTTTGCCTATTGCTCCAAAAGAAACAGTAGAAATAAAATTGTGGAAAAAAGGTTGCAAAACCTGCTTCCTCAAAATCCTTATCAAAAAATAGCAGTAAGAAGCAGCACAAAGCAGCAAAGCCACCTGAAAACTGCCAAAAATTCAAAGAAATAAGCAAACTGCAGAAGAGTTCCAACACAATGAAAATAATACAATGAAATAAAAACAGCACTAATTACATACCTTTGACCCAGCAATCCCATTATAGGCCTCTCTCCAAAGTGATCAAATAAGGAGGAAAAGGACATATATATATATATATACACACACACATATATATATATTTATATTTATATGAAAACATTTCTAGCACCCCTTTTGTGGTAACAACTGGGAACTAAGAAAGTGCCCATCAGCTGGGGAAGGGCAGAACAAAGGATGGTATATAGAGTGGAATGCTGTTGCCCCATGAGAAAAGATGCAAGGGATGGTTTCTCCTGGGAAGACTTGTATGAGCTGCTGTTGAATGAAGTGAGCCAAATCAGAGCAGAGATTGTAGACCATAGCAATGATGTACAGAAAAACAGCTTGGAGAATCTTAAAAACTCTCAGCGACATGATGAACATTCACAATTCCAGAGGACTGATGATAAGCATGCTGCCCTCCTAACAACAGAGAGGGAATGGACTCAGGGTGCAGGAGACATATTTTTGGACGTGACCAGTGTAGGTTTTTGATTGCTTCACTGCATATTTGTTACGAAGGTTTACTTCTCTTTTCAATTTGGGTCCATGCGCAGACACACACAAAGACCAGAAGGAATCACTGGTGAACAGGAGAGCTCTGATAGTTACATGATAAATTTATTATATGCTTACAAAGAAGAATAAGCTCCATTTTATAGAGTTTCATGTACAATCTCAATCTATGGTACATATAAAAACACTCATTTTACCTGGAGTTTGTTAAGTTCTGAATTTGAAAAAAAAAACAGTAAAAAGAAATTGAGAAAAGCAGTAGTTAATATGGTAGCTGTCATCCAGTTTGACCTCTCCTCATTTTACACGTGAGAAAATAAATGTCCAGAGAAGGAAGGTGACTTCCCCCTATCTTACCCACTTAAGTATCTTGTAGCTTTAAAACTGATGAAGAAAACAACAGGCTTGCAGCAATGTGTTGTTATGGACAGGGCACCTGGCTAGGTGCCAGGAAGCCTGAATCTGAGTTCTCTGTCTGCTGCTAACTACCTCTGTGACCTCGCCTTCTGGAGCCTTAGCTTTCTGATCTCTAAAGTGAGGGATTTGGTCACTGTGATCTCTAAGTCCCTTCCAGCTCTGCAGTTCTGAAATTATTAAGATATCACAAAACCAGTGCATGGGTAGTTTTATCTCCTCCTCACTCATTCCCACTTCCACCACCAGGCCCTCACCTTGAATGTTGCAGTAGTCTCCTGTGAGGCCTTCCTGCTTCTTCTTTCTCCTTTGTCACATCTGTCTGTCACACTGTGCCAAACATCTTTTCTGTGCATAGACCTGATCATGGCTCTCCTGTTTAAAACTCTTTAAAGACTACTTATTGCCTACTGAATAAATGTCCTATTCTTTGTTTGATCATTTATACCCTCCACATGCTTACTCTACCTTTACAACATTATCTTATGCTATTTCTTTTTTTCTTTTTTAAAATTTATTTTTAGTTTTCAACATTCATTTTTATAAGATTTTGAGTTCCAAATTTATCCCCCCTCCCCAAGATGACATGCGCTCTGATATGGGCTATACATATGCAATCATATTAAACGTATTTCTACATTAGTCATGTTTTATGAATCTTATGCTATTTTTTTTAGCCAAATGGTATTATTTACCATCTTCCATACATTTGCAGCTAGGTGGGCTCAGTACATAGAGCATTGGGACTTGAGTTAGGAAGGCCTGAATTCAAATCCCACCTCAGACATTTAGTAGCTGTGTGATCCTGGATAAGTCACTTGACCTCTGTTTGCCTCATTTTCCTCAACTGTAAAATGGGGATAATAATAGCACTTAACCTCTCAGTATTGTGAGGAACAAAGAAGATGATATTTGCAAAGCACAGCACGGTGCCTGGCACATAATAGGCACTTAATAAATACTCATTCCCTTTCCTTCTTCTCATTCCCCTGTGTTTTCCTGCTTCTATTCCTGATGTCTAGAATATCCTCTTCTAATTCTGCTGATTGAATTCTTCCTTAGTGTTTGAAACTCGCCTCAAATGCCATCTCCAGGAAGTCTTCCTCAATCTTCTCTTCCCCTGGATTTGGTCATCACCTTTATACTCTTCCCCCCACCAAAACTTTTCACTTCTCATGCATTTTTATATTATATTATTTTGTAATTACTTGCTTATTGTGATACTTCTTACTAATCTGTGAGTTTCATGAGACAATGAACTGTTTCTTATCTAAACTTTGTATTTCCTCCAGCATTGCTGAGCTCAAGGCTTTAGACATGCTGGTGTCTTAATGGTTAAGTTATTCATTTGAAATGGGAGACATCCACTGGGATCCTCCTTCTATTAAAATTCTAGCCCTGACCTGCTGTGTTCAGTCTTCAAAATGTAAAGTGAAGGATTTGGGAACTTCTGTTCCAGACTTGAATTTGAGCTATCTGGCAAAGTAGAATTGGCAGGAGTCTTTAAAGAAAATTGCCGTATCATTTTAAGAGTTTATAATATTAATAGCTGATGTTTAAGAAGTACTTTGTGATTTACAAAATACTTTAAATGCGTTATCTCAGTGCATTCTAATAATAGCCCTATTTTAGCCCTTTTACAGATGAGAAAACTGAGGTTCAGTAATTAAGTGATGTACTAATTTACCTACAGTCATACAACTAAGTTATAGCTCAGAATCAAACTGCTAGTCAGCCATGTACTCTAGACTTGAAATGGGGAAATGGTTCAAGGGAAATGGGGGTTGGGAGAGGTCTGAAAAATGAAGTTTTGACTGTATAATCACTTACCTGATCCCAATAAGGAAGAAAGGGAAGGAAGCATCTTTAAAAAAAAAACCCAATGTGCACTGGGAGCTCTCTGATGAGGTCACATTAAAAAAGGATAAACACAAAAGATCTAAGACACAAGACCAGGGCTGATAGAAGTGGGTAATGAATTTATAAGTAGTCTTTGGAAACCTAGAGCCTAGAATGACTTGAGGCTTTTGAAAAAATGCCAAGCACTATACAAAGGCCCTTAAAAACTGTGTTTGATGCAAGAACAAAAAAGGAATTAAGCTGGTCCTCAGGAGTAGATACTGTACTGTAGGCAGATGTCAGAGAGGAACAACTTAACTCTTGCTTCTGGCTTCTCTGGCAGTGTTTTTCCAACTAGAAATGATAGGACGTTGGGAGTTAAAGCTCCAGACAGGTAGATTGGAGAGCACTTAGCTACTTTAAAAAAAAAATCCCCCCAATTACAGGTAAAAACAATTTTTAACATTCTTTTTATTTAAGTTTTGAGCTCTAAATTCTCTCTCTCCCTTCCTTCCCTCCCTCCTTCCTGAAATGGTAAACAATCTGATATAGGCTATGTATGTGTAGTCATGTAAAACATTTCCATATTAGTCATTTTATGCAAGAAAACTCAAAAAAAAGAAAGAAATTGAAAAATAGCATGCTTTGGTCTGTCTGTATTCAGACAACAAAAGTTCTTTTTCTGGAGGTGGATAACATTTTTCATCATGAGTCCTTTGGGATTGTCTTGGATCATTGTGTCGCTAAGAATAGCTAAGTCATTCACAGTTCTTCATCATAACAATATTGCTCTTACTGTGTAGAATTATTCTTCTGGTTCTGCTCACTTCGATTTGTATCAGTTCATATAAGTCTTTCCAGTTTTTTTCTGAAACCATCCTGCTTGTCATTTCTTATAGCACATTAATATTCCCTTGCAGTCATATACCACAACTTATTCAGCTATTCTTCAGTTGATGGGCATTCCCTCAGTTTCCAGTTCTTAGCTACCACAAAAAAAGCTGATAGGTTCTTTTTCCTTTTTCAGCCTTTTTGGGACAAGATCTAGTAATTGTGTTGCTGAATCAAAGGGTATACACAGTTTTATAGCTCTTTGGGCATAGTTCCAAAATGCTGTCCAGAATGGTGGGATCAGTTCACAACTCCACTAATAGCACTTAGCTACTTTAAATGAGTTCAAGAGTGTTTACCCAGTAGGATTATAGCCCAGGATATCGGGAAGAAAAGACTGTGGAGACATGATAGCTAAACTACTGCTGTCAGTAATCCCTGAGGAGTTGTGGAAACTGGACGAAGTGTCCATGAACTGAAGATGGGCAAATATGAGCCTCGTTTTCAAAGAGATCAAGTTCAAAAATGACATAACCAGTGAGTTTGGCATTGTTGTCTTGACAGACAGCATTGTAGCATCACGTTGTTTATAAACACTTTGAGGGACATAGGGAACCCACAGTTACAGCAGTTCTGTAGCGCCTCCTCATGTGTCCCCGCCTGCTGGACATCTTTATCAGCTGCCTAAATGCAGAAGACAGGGCAGAGAGGGAGAGCTGATGTGCCGGATGACAAAATCAGAATGCAGAAAGATTCTGAAAGCCTAGAGTTAAGAGCCCAGACTAACAAGCTCAGATTTAATAAGGGTGAATACCAAGTGCTATGTTTTGATTTTTTAAAAATTTTTTATTAATTTATTTTGATTTATCAACAATCATTTCCATATGCTTTTGAGTTTTAAATTTTTTCCCCCTCCCTCCCCATCTCTCTCCGCAAGATGGCACATAATCTGATAATAGGCTTTACATATGCATTCCTATTAAACATATTTTCACATTAGTTATATTGTAAGGAAGAATTAGGACCAATAGGAAGAACCACAAGAAAGAGGAAACAAAACAAAACAGAAGAAGAAAAAATAGCAAATAGTATCCTTTGATCTGCGTTCAAACTCCATAGTTCTTTCTTTGGATATGGATAGCATTTTCCATCATGAGACCTTTGGAGATGTCTTAGATCCTTGCATTACTGAGAAGGGCTAAGTCTGTCAACATTAGTCATTGCATAACATGGCCGTTAATGTGTACGACGTTCTCCTGGTTCTGCTCACTTCACTCAGCATCAGACCATACAAGTCTTTCCAGGTTTTTCTGAAGTCTGCCTGCTCATCATTTCTTATAGCACAATAGTATTCCATTACATTCATATACCACAACTTATTCAGCCATTCCCCAATTGACGGGCATCCCCTCAATTTCCAATTTTTTGCCACCACAAAAAGAGCTGCTATAAATATTTTTGTACATGTGGGTCCTGTGTTTTGATTTTTTAAAAAGTCACCTGCACAAGCACGTAGGATCAGTCAGTGACCAAACACTTATCTAGGGCTGTGCCGAGCACTGGAGGTACAAAACAATCCCTACCTTCACAGAGCTTTCATTCTAATTCTAGTGAAATTGGACAATTCTAAAGTCAAATAAAAGCATATCTCAAACATATCTGGAGGAGAAGGAAGCCGCCTATGGCTTGGGGAAAGAACTGAGAGGAGCCTCCTGCAGAAGGGGGCATTTGAGCTGAGTCCTGAAGGACAGCAAGAAAACGAAGAGACACAGGTCAGATGGGAGTGAATTCCAGGCATGGGAGATAAATGACCAGCATGATGTCATGAGGCAGGAGGAGCAGAAAGTAGCTCAGTAGTAGATTGGGATTGTGGGATCACCAAGTGGGTGGAGGGAAGAAAGTGTAAGAAAACTGGGGCACTAGGAAGTGGCCACACCAAACAGGATTTATGTTGGATCTTAAAGGTAATAGGGAGCTACTGCCGTTCCTACTGAGTGTGTAGAGGGCGGATTGAGGGGTGGATGAGGTAGAAGATAAGATCAGCACACCTCCACTTGAGGAAAATCATTTTGGCAGCTGAGTAGAGGATGGTTTGGAGTAAGGAGGACTAGAGGTGGTTGCTGAGTCATTTCAGTCACGTCCAACTCTTTGTTGGGTCATATCCAGCTCATTGGAGGTTTTCTTGGCAGAGATACTGGAGTGGTTTGCCAGTTCCTTCTCCAGCTCATTTTACAGATGAGAAAACTGAGGCAAACAGGGTTAAGTGATTTGCCTAGAGTCACACAACTAATAAGTCTCTAAGGCTGAATTTGAACTCAGGTCTTCTTAACTCCAGGACTGGAGTTCTCTATCCATTGCATCACCTAGCTGCCCTTAGAAAGCTATTGCAATTAGATACTTTCAGAGTATCCTAGTGTGTTCAGCATCCTGTGAATGGTATCGTAGAAGAAAGCAATGGTCTGTGGAGTTTTCAGTGTTGTATCTTAAATGAGAAATCCTTCTAAGCACAATCAAATGTCCATCTCTCTAGAAGAGAGGGATTAGATCAGGCCTGACTAGCTTATGATGACAAGAACGCCACCCCTTGGGAAAGGGGTTACACAGTATATGAAGCTATGATGGTCTTCCCCCATTAAAAAAAAAAGTTCACTTTTCTTTAATGAATTGATAATACCAAAAAAAATGAAAAATGCTTTTATTATATAGTTCAGGGGAAAGGTGATAAAGGCCTGATTAGGGTAGAAGTTGAATGAGAGAGGGTGTGCAAACAGAAACAGTGAGATTTGGCCACTGATGGGATGGATTTGGGGGATAAGAAATTGAGGAGTCTTGAGGGTCTGGGAGAATTGGTAACAGTGATAAGGAAGTTTGGAAGAGGAGGGGAGAGTTGGGGGAAAGAATAATTAGTTTTTATAAACATTTTGAGTTTGAGATACCTGTAAGACATTGGATGTTTGGACAGAATGTCCAAAAAGCTCTTGGTGACTTGGTGTTGTAGTTTAGGAGGGAGATTAGGCTTGAATGTATATATGATAGTGTTACTTACCTCACGGGGTTGAGTTGTTATGGAGAATGCATTGTGTAAACATTAAAGCACAGTAACAAATTAGAGTTCTTTCTGTTATTACTATTACAAGTTCAGACAAACATCTCATGCTTAATTAGTCCTCACTTCCCCCCACACAACCCCTACCCTACATTTCTGTATGTGCTGGCTCCAAATGGGTTCCCAGGAATTTTGATAGGCTCACAAATCTGCTAAGGGTGAAGACATGCTAATTGAGACCAAACCACAAGGATCCCAACTAAAATTTATCATCTAGACATATTCTTTTTGTCCATGCCAGTATCAAGACCAAAGCGTTTTAAACTGAAGCATATATAATTTTGGTTAGCTTTAAGAAAAACCTTCTGACTGACATCAACTAATACAGAATCTTAGCTAAGTGGCACAGTGCATAGAATGCCAGGCCTCAAGTCAGAAAGACCTGAGCTCAAATCTAGCCTCAGACACTTAGCTGTGTGACCCTGAGCAAGTCACTTAACCCTGTTTGCTTCATTTTCCTCCCCTGTAAAATGAGCTGGAGAAAGAAATGGCAAACCACTCAGTGTCCTTGCCAAGAAAACTCCAAATTGGGTCACAAAGAGTTGGACACAATTGAAACGAATGAATAACAACAAAATAAGGAGAACAGTATACAAATATAAAGGGATTTAAGATTTTCTGTGGTTTGTCTCCAACCTGCCTTTTGTAGCTTATTTCATATTTTTCCTCTTATGACTGGTTTTTCCATCTTTGCCCTCCTGGATTTGCCCTCCTAGACCTTCCCACAGACTTGGAATACCCTTCTTTCTCATCCTTGCCTGTTGGATTCTCAATCTTTCTTATAGATGCCACCTCGTCTGTGTCATCTTCCCTGATTTCCATAGCCTCCTGCCATCATCCCCTCTACCCTACCCTGTTGGCATGTTCTCTCTCCTGTCACTCTCTCCATTTTACCTATTTGCTTACATTTCCTGGGCCTCCTTAGGGACACAGGCTGTTTTCATTTTTGCAAACAGGACCTTGAACAATACCAGGCACTTAATAACTGCTTGTTGGATTTAGGGTTAATAAGGAGAAATAAAGGGAAGCAGAGATTCTCTCGAGTATCTGAAAAACAAGATGGAGAAAGACTTGAACAGGAAAGATTCCTGTTCCCTCCCAAACTACTAGTATGAGGACCCCATTTTAGAATTCCCCTTTCCCCCCTCCATCTTTTTTACTAATTACAGATACACAGTAGTGTGTGTGTGTGTGTGTGTGTGTGTGTGTGTGTGTGTGTGTGTGTGTGTGTGTGTGTACCTCAGGTCAGTGTCTCCTCCTTCCCTCAAGCTTCTGTTTAATGATTCTCATTCCTTCCTTGCAGGTATAGCTTTTACAGACCTCCCGGTAAGTACCAACCTTTCTTTGTTTTCTGACAAATGGTATGGGAGGAGGGGGGGATTCACACCTGCAGGTAGAGAGGGCCGGTGATTTGAGGTCGAAATGCTGTCTGTTCACCCAGCCTCTTATGTTGCTGTGCCATGGGGCAGATCTCCATCATGCTGTGAAACATAGAGTTACCTCTGTCAAACACAGGGGTTCTGAAACATTGGCTGTTCCAACGTACATCTGCTTTGTTTTTAGTAAGCCTCATGGAGTGCAGAGCCACTTACAAAGGTGAGCAAGGGCTTGTCTGGAGGGATATGTAGCTGCTTACCACTAAATAGTGCTAAATTCCCTGTGTTTTACTGTCTATCAGACTGGTTTAGGGTAAGGTACAGCTTGTCCAGAAGAGGGGAAAAAGTCCTGAATACTACCATTCCTCTAACTCCCCCCCACCTCCCAAGACTTTCCACCATTTGGCAACTTCTTCAGTAACTGCTTTTCAATACCTCCGTAGGAAAGTTCAGCCTGAAGTCTATTAGTTATTTATACCTTCATGTCAGTGGATTTATCACAGCATGTAGCCAAGGTCAGCCTCAGTGAAAGAGCCAGTGGTTGCCCGCATTTCAGAGAGAAAGGTTGGAGATCACAAGTACCTGGAAGGGCTTGAGTTCTGCTGTACCAAGCTTGGCATAGGAGGCACACTCTGACCTTCCATGTTCATTATTCTTAACTTTTGTTTAAGGAAATAGGACAGAAAGGAAAAGGGGAGTAGTTCAGAGGGATATGCAGTCTCAGGTATACTAGGGCTTTGACAGAAGCACTGGTCTTTCTCTCCTCTTTGAGGGGGTGAGTGATATCTATGTTCTGCCTCACCTCCTAGATACTGTCCCTGCCAAAGACAGTCGTTACCAATCAAAATTTTTTTTTGCATAAAAGTTCCTGGCCAACTCTGAGTTTGTTGGAATGGTAGAAAGAGGTATTGGGAGAAATAATCACTAGCAGAAGTCAGATTTACCAATTTGTACCCACTCCTCCTCCTTTATTGTTACCTTCCATATTCCTACTTTCCCCCACCAGCAAGAATATCCAGACCTCTTTCCCTCCTCCTCATCCCAACTCACTAGCTTGCTGAAAACCTCTTGCCCGCTAGATAGTAAATTCTTCTGAGTGGCTTTGGACTCAATTATTCAAAAAATGTCATTGATCCCTACTGTGTACTAATACTAAGGTGGGGACAAGGAGCTTAGGATGGAGTGAAGGAGATAAGACAAGACTATCAAATAACAAAGTAGAAAGTGATAAAGTCCCATATGGTCATTCTAAGTATTGTTGAGTGTTGAGCAAAGCATTGTGAACCAGATTCATTCCAACTTGGCAAGAGAAGAAGGAGGTCAGAGAAGAGAAAATCTTCTTATTTCATGGAAGAGATGTAGGCACAGCTGAAAAGATGAGAGTCATGGCTGAAAGCGGGGCTTCATCCTGAATGGTGAGGCAGGAAAGGTTTCATAGAGGTGTGAGGGTCTAGCATGGAGAGACAGAAAGGGGTTTGTGGTCAGAGGGCATTTCAGGTTTGGACATCTTGGAATAATCCCAGGAATAAGAATGCAGAAGACAGAGCCACACTAGAGTAGAGCTGAAGTGGAATACACGTGATAGGAACTGAGAAGTCTGTATACATTTGTTAGCATCACATAAGTAATGGTGAGAGACAGGGTGCACGGAAAGGCTGTCAACCAAGAGCTGAAGAAATGGGAGCATGGAGTAGAGGCTAGCAGGGAAGCTTGGGAAAGGATTATGTAAACCGGTGGGATGGTCAAATGAACTTGGTGAAATGGTGGTCTGGAAACAACAGAGAGGAGCAAGGAAGATTGAGACTCCTTCGAGTTGAGAGAACAGGGGATGCAAGAGCCTTGGCTGCAGGAAGGCGGGACCTTGACAGTATGGCTGGGGCTTACTTCTCCTGCCTTATTTACAACTACTTCACTCTAAACAAAATTGTCATTGTAATCCACTGGGAACAGAGAATAAATTTTGCCTTTCTTGTGTGTTTCCCCCTCCCCCCAGCAATAGGCTTCAGTAAATATTTGTTGATTGCCAAATATTCTCCAGAAGTAGGTAGTTTGAGAAGGAAAAGAAATTGGATTACCAATGAGTTGGATTAGGTAGCTTTCCTTTCTTTTGGTGAATGCTTCTGTCAGGGCTCTTGGGAAAGGATCCCTCTGTTCTTCTAGGAAGCAACAAGGGAGTTGACTTGACTAACCTACTAATGATAAGACAGAAGCCAAAAAAGGAACTTACTTTTTCTTTGTCTCTAGCATTGAACTAAGCCTTCCTGGATCCTACTACTTGTTTAAACAGATTGCACTGTGGCTGTCGTTGCTATGACCTTCAAAGACCCCGCCCCTCAGCCTCAGTTTGATTTATGAAGTTGCTCTGTTCTCCTGAGTCCCATTGGAACTGCCTGGCTAGTTGGCATAGAAACCATCATGCTGTTTGTAAAAAGAATATTGATTTTAGGTGAAGAATGAGCAGGGAAGAAGTCTTAGGAAGGGAGGAGAGCTCACTGCTTTCACCTTGGTTGTCCCCAAAAGAGCGTGTTTATTTTCATTCTCCCATATCTCTTCCCTAGTTTCTTAAGTTTCATCCATCAGTAAGATGCCAGGATGTTAAGAGCTGATCCAGCTCCCTCAATTTAAAAATGAGAAACCCACGGCCCAAGGAAGTAAAGGGAATTGCTCAAGGCCAGACAGTTATTATTAGTAGCCTAGCAGAGATTGTTTTACTTTTTTCTTTTAATTTTACTTTTTTTATTATTACTTGCTTTTCACTGTTGGTTTACTGCCTTGTGAGTGGAGACAGCCCATTCATTCCAGGGTCTTCTTAAGTCAAATTGGCACACATTCCTTCAGTTTTGGTAAAGAGGCTATCATGGAGGTGACAGAAGAATAGAAGGCACTGGGTGTGTGCGATTTGCAATCTGATAGGGAGTGGCAGGAAGCAAACAATGCCTAATAGATGTTAGACTAGAGAATTTGTGTAAGATAAATAGAATTCAGTGTTGTGATGTATGGTCCCAATGACAAGTGCCATAGGGGTTCATAGGCTGGAAAGAGCGCTGTGGACTTGTTGTACTTGAAAGTTTCATGGGGCTTGTAGATTCTGAGATGGGCCTTGATGGAAGCAGTAGAATTAGATTGATAAAGAAGAAGGAGAGGGGCATCTAAGAGCACCGGCCCTAGAGTCAGGAGGACCTGAGTTCAAATCCGGCCCCAGACACTTGACACTAGCTGTGACCCTGGACAAGTCACTTAACCCCATTGCCTAGCCAAAAAAAAAAAAAGAAAGAGAAAGGCATTTTTCCTGGAGTCAGTAACAAGAAGAAAAGCACAGTCTAAGAGTGAACACAGTTTGGAGAAATTAAGTAGGTCTGGCTATAGCAGCAAATTCTCATGAGGAGAAATGTCACAAATTTTGAGAAAGTAGAGATGGCCCTTGACAAAGGCCCTTTAATGCCTAGCTAAGGAGTTTGGGCTTCATCTGATAGACAGTAAGGAGGTATTGAAAGTTTTTGAGCTGATAAAAGGTTTGTTTTGGGGCAGCTAGGTGGCGCAGTGGATAAAGCTTTGGCCTTGGATTCAGGAGGACAGGACACTTACTAGCTGTGTAACCCTGGGCAAGTCACTTGACCCCAATTGCCTCAAAAAAAAAAAGGTTTGTTTTAAGAAGACTAGTCTGACTAAAATCTTTCAAAAAGATTAGAGGGGAGAGAATTTGGAGGCTATTGTAGTGATCTTGGTGTGAAGTGATTTGGCTCAGTAAAGATGCTCTATAAGCGAATGGAAACAGGAATGACTCTCAGGTGGGTCATCTGAGCCATAAATGCAGATTTTCTAGACATCAGCATAGGGATGGAAACTGTCACTGTGGATAGCATCTTAAGACTGGGTCTTGGAGGTGGACCCCATTTATCAGACAGGAGATTCTCAAATCCCAGAATAGCAAGGAGATGGTTGAATAAGTAAGACTGGGTTGAGCACCGATAGACATTCTCACTTCTTTTCCCAATCAGTCTGGAGTTTAGATGTGGGGTAAGAATGTGCTGCTATTCAACTTTTCCTCTTTTTCTTCTCATCCTCCACCTCCCATACCTTCTAGGGACTCTTTCATCCAGTGGGATCCTCCGAGCTAACTTGGGGATCCAGTGTGCTTGAGATCCCTGAGAAGTTAGGGCTAGGAGAGGGGCTCATGATTCTGAGTGTTCACTTCCTTCTCTGGCTAAATTATGCTTTCCTTTCCCCCTTCATGGCATCATAGAATCTAGAGTGCAAAGAAACCATTCTAATCGTCTAGTCCAATCCCTTCATTTTACATGTGAGGAAACTGAGGCCTAGAGAAGAGGTTATTGCTGTTGGCTTTCTGATTTGTGGCACTTTATTGAGTGCTGGTCAGCATGACCAGCTGGTCTTATTAGGCCAATACAGCTCCCTGGAGTTTTCCCCATCCGGGAGAGTCTTAGCATGCTGGAGTGAGAGGAAGGACTAATGCCAGAGAGAATCTGGACTAGAGTCCAATAGGTCTCCCCCATGGACCTTCTCCCTTGGAGCTCTTTCCCTCTCCTTGTTGTCCTAGTGAGGTGACTAAGCACTTCAGGAAGTAGGGCTTAAGTACCTCATGTGTTCTAGGTGTAGCCCACCCCATCCTGCCTTCAGGCTGGTCACCCCAAGGCAACCCAAAGGCTCTCCTGAAATGAACTGTCTTCTTCTAGCTCCATGGCTCAGTTAAGACACCTTCCGCCACTCCCCCCTCCCCCGGTCACTAATCCACCCCAACCCACCTAACCCCATTCCTGGTAGTATTGGCCTGCTTTGTTCTCCCACGAGGCTAATTTTCTAACCAATGTTTCTTTTTCTTTCCAGGCCAACTTATACCCCACAGTGGGCTTGCAGACTCCTGGGGAGATCGTAGACGCCAACTTTGGGCAGCAACCCTTTGTGTTTGACATTGAGGACTACATGAGGGAATGGAGAGCAAAGATTCAGGGAACCATTAAGCGTTTTCCCATCGGTGACAGGCTTGGGGAGTGGCAAGCCATGCTGCAGAAGTGAGTTCCCTGATCCTTTTGTGGCCCCAGCCAGCTGCTCCCATATCATCCCTACCAAGCCCCCATCCCCAAACCTCCTCATCTCTGTTTTCATCACCACAACTTAAGGGGCAGTGCCTCTTGGGCTCTTAAGATTCTAGCTTTCAGTTGGTTTGGTCTCAAGGACAAAACTTGGGCCTACCACCATCCTGGGCTTTCTTTTACTTTGGCCAAGCTGTTTGCTCCTAGAATCCCCAGGTAATGGCTCAAATTATGAAGGAGCTTTGGGCTGAATTTGGCCCAAAGGGGGCCCCTGTTGGTATTTGGATCCTGTTTGTGGTAGGGGTTGAGGAGAGGAGAAAGGATGTTCTGGTGCTGTCTTTGGCTTCTTTCTCCTGTAAGACTCTGTGAAGCCCCAACCTGCATCTGAAGACTATCTGTCTGAGACCGGATCTTTCTAGCATCTAGCAAAATAGTAAAAGAGACTTTGTTCTTATTGTACATTAGAAATCTAGCCAATGTCGGGGCACAGCAGGCTCTGGCCCAGGCTGCCTAGTTAGCTGTGTCATACCTTTAACTGACCCTTAAAGTCTTTGGAGCAGTAATTGTGATTGGATGATGAAGCTTTAGGGGAAGGCACATGATCTCAGCTTGATTCGGAGCTCCACTCTCTGTTTTAGAGAGTGATTTTGGCAAAGTCACTTCCCTCTTCTGCGCCACATTTTCTCCCCATGTGCATGTTCATCCTAACTTCTCCAGTCTTTTACCATTCCTACAGGTTAGGCTAAGAAGGAAAGGGTTTAGTTGTCCTAGTCAGTGACTTGAGTCTTCACATTCAATAGCTATGTGAACTCATTGTCTCCGGGTTTTGTGGCAGAAGTGGAGGGCCTCACCCTAGGGCCTTAGAGGGGACGATGCCAGCAGCGAACTCCTGAGCCCTGTTTGACTTCACATTTAAAAAAGCAGCTGAAGGTTCTTTTGATCTCCTTGGGGTATTATGGCAGCCTCCAGTAGCTGATAAGCAGCTATTATCATCTAGAGCTCCCCCTTTTGTTTGAAGCTGCTGAAGGTGTTGCATGAGCCTGGTGAGTGGACCTAGATCTGACCAGGGACTGGGGATAAAGTCCCCACTGGTCAGAGTCCCCTGTGCTTGTTCCTTTTCTCTTGGCTCTGACACTCACTGCCTCTCTAGGTGACTGTGTAGAGAGCTTCACCCCTCAACTTCTGCCAAAGGAATGTAATAATACTTGGGTTAACTCCCTCACAGGGTGGTTGTGGGGAAAGGACCTTGTAAACCTCCAAGCTCTGTAAAAATGAAAGCATTTTTTTCCCCATTTAAAAAAATTGTATTAATTTATTTTTAGTTTTCGACATTCACTTCCATAAGCTTTTGAGTTTTAAATTTTCTCCCCCTCTCTTCCCACCTCCCTCCTCAAGACAGCATGCAAGCTGATATAGGCTCTACATATACATTCCTACTAAACATATTTTCACATTAGTGATGTTGTAAGGAAGTATTAGAACCAAAAGGAAGAACCACAAGAAAGAGAAAACAAAACAGAAGAGGAAAAAAAAGAGTATGTTTTGATCTGCATTCCAACTCCATAGTTTTTTCTCTGGATATAGATAGCATTTTCCATCATGAGACTTTTGGAGATGTCTTAGATCCTTGAATTTGCTGAGAAGAGCTAAGTCTGTCAAAGTTAGTCATCACACAACATGGCTGTTACTGTGTATAAAGTTCTGGTTCTGCTCACTTCACTCAGCATCAGTTCATACAAGTCTTCCCAGATTTTTTTGAAGTCTGCTTGCTCATCATTTCTTCTTTTTTTTTTCCTTCTCATCATTTCTTATAGCACAATGGTATTCCATTACATTCATATACCACAGCTTGTTCAGCCATTCTCCAATTGATGGGCATTCCCTCAATTTCCAATTCTTTACTACCACGGAAAGAACTGCTATAAATATTTTTGTACATGTGGGTCCTTTTCCCATTTTTACGATCTCTTTGGGATACAGCCCTAGAAGTGCTATTGCTGGGTTAAAGGGTATGTACATTTTTATAGCCCTTTGGGCATAGTTCCAAATTGCTCTCCAAAATGGTTGGATCAGTTCACAACTCCACCAACAATAATACATTATTGTTCCAATTTTCCCACATCTTCTCCAGCATTTATCATTGTCCTGTTTTGTCATGTTGGCCAATCTGATAGGTGTGAGGTGGTACCTCAGAGTTGTTTTGATTTGTAATTTTCTAATCAATAGTGATTTAGAGCATTGTTTCATATGACTATAGGGAGCTTTAATTTCTTCATCTAAAAACTGCCTGTTCTTATCCTTTGACCATTTATCAATTGGAGAATGACATGTATTCTTGTAAATTTGACTCAGTTCTCTATATGTTTTAGAAATGAGGCCCTTATTAGAGACACTGGTTGTAAAAATTCTTTCCCAGTTTTCTGCTTCCCTCCTAATCTTGGTTGCATTGGCTTTGTTTGTGCAAAAACTTTTCAATTTAATGTAATCAAAATTATCCATTTTGCATTTCATAATGTAAATGAGAGCGTTTTTGTTCCCTTCCAAACAGTGATGTTCGTTAGAGAAGATGGACTCATTCTTGGTGTTGAGGAGAGGAGGCTGAGCCTTAGAAAAACCTCCTTGTGTCCTGAGAGTTCAGATGTGAGGGGCATCAGGCCATCTCCTGTCCTGCCTTGTTTTGCTGGGTGGGGAATTCAGTAGCCTGTGTGCCCACACATACACACCCACACCCACCCACACAACTCAATCCCTTGATAAATGCTTTGCCCGCAGGGTTGTCTGAGTGGAATCCAAGGACTCATTTGTTTTAATAGAGAGAAACATGAAAATAAAGAAAACCCAATTACTGAACCTGTAGTCTTCTGTCTGCCGTTTGCCTTTGGCAATAAGTCTGTTTCTGCACAGAGTGAACATGGTTATTCCAAGCCACACTGAACTAGCTCCCTCAACCCAAAAGTCACTAATAAAATGTTTCCATATAAAGTGTTTGGCTGCTGGATTTCTGGAAGCCAGCTTGAGTAGGGAAAACTGAGTAAAGGTGCTGTCATTTGAAGGGAGTCGATCTGTAAGAAAGGAGCCGGTATATACTCATAAACAGAGACATATGCTCATGGGCACAGGCCTGCATAAGAATGCCCACAAACTTACACATGCCTGCACTTGGAGAACCAGAGACTCTTAGAGGGAGGTCATCAGATCCAGTGTCCCTCCCAGTACAGGAGTCTGGGTCCTCCCACTCTGCTTCTCTGCCAGCTGTCATCCAGCCTGTGTTTGAATCTTTCTAGTGATGAGGAACTCACGACCTAACAAAGCATCCAGTGTCAGTCCTGATTGTTAAAAAGTTCTCTTTGTTATGCTGAGTTGAATAATAAGAGTTGTAGTTCCCATTTCTGTAGTACTTTAAGATTTATAAGGCATGTTCCTTATAACGACCTAATTCACAAGTACTATTATTCTCATTTTGCCCATGAGCTTCTGTGTCCTTGGTCACAGAGCTAATAGGTTTCAGAGTTAGGATTCAGACTCATGTCTGCTGACTCCAGGTCCAGCTCTCTCTCCATTACACCTCACAGTCTCTTATCCTTTATAAGGTCCACGTATTGGTCGTCATTCTGCCCTTTTCCACATAACATTCCTTTAAATTCTTGAACTCATTCTAATACTTTACACACATCGGTATGAATAGAAAGGCCTACAGAGGTATATCTGAGTGCTCGCACAGATATAGCGTACATATGCATATTTGCACATGTGTGAGGCATATATGTAGCCCTGTTTGGCTTTTCACAGCCCCTCTGGAGGTGAAGCAGACTTGGGAATGTAGCTTCTCACTGAGTCGCCTTTTGAAGCTGTTCATCTCACCCAACTTTCTTCTCTCCTGTAGGTTTAGTGATTGGTCTTAGAAGATCTAGCTTGAACTCTCCTTCCCACAGCTCTTGCTCAGTGACAAGCAGAGTAGATGGTTTCTCAGATAGGGGCAGAGCCAGCATTTCTGAAGGTTTAATACAGCCTAATGAGAGTGATGTGTCTGCAAGAAATCAGCACAGCCAGCCTGGCCCATTATGGGGCAGTGAGAGGAAAGATTCTAGTATCTCCTGAAAAAATGCTTGCACTGCAGTCTTTCTCAAGCTAAAGTATAGCAAGGCTGCTTCTCAGTGCCATTTCAGGAAGTACACAGCAAAGAAATTAGCGCTCTTTCTGGTTGCTGATGTCCCTGAGGTTCCTCAAGGAAGCTGCTCCTAGAGCAGTTTCTTAGCTTTGTAAGTGTGCCTGAGAAGATGGTACTAATGAGCACCAGGCAGTGCATCCACCATGATTAGCCGCCTGCCTCATCTCAGACTCTGGCCATCCTCTCCCTTCCAGCACCTATTGTTGCCAAACCCAGTGGTTTGGATGGAGAACGGTCATAGAGTGTTAGAACTAGAAGGAGCCTTGGAAGCAGGCAGATATAGGCTGAAGAACCTTAAAGGTCATCTCACAGAGGAGGAGCCTAGCTTAGGAAGGTGAAGGTCTTGCCCCAGGTCTCGGGGAGCAAGGAGGAGGCCCAGGATCTTGGGCTCCATACCCACTTCCCTGACTTGCATTTGCTTCTGTTCTAGTCCAAAGATTCTTATCCTTTTTTGTGTCGCACATTCCTCTGGCTGGCTGGTGAAGCCTAGGGACCCCATCTCAGAATACTGTTTTTAAATTGACAAAATAAAATATGTAGGATTGTAAAGGAAGCCAATTATATTGAAATACAGTTATTAAAAGTTTCTTAAAAATAAGCTTAGAACCTGGGTCAGAAACTCTTGATCTAGTCCTACCCTCATTTTATAGAGAAGAATGGGGCTCCAGTAGCTGAGCTCGGATTTGAACCCAGGTCTCCTGACTGGTAGCCCAGGGTTCTTTTCTTCTTCATGAGCTGAATTAAAGTGCTTGGGTCCTTTTTCAGTACACCAGTAACAGCTGTATGTCCAGAGCCTCCATCATGGGTTCATTTTGGGGGAAGCTTGAATGAGGAGCACAGTTCAAAAAAATGGTATTTCCAGTCACATCCTATTTTGCAGAGTTCCTTTTTTGAATGTCCCTATTTTTCTGTCTTTTTTAGCATGGTCTCTTCCTACCTGGTGCATCATGGGTATTGTGCTACTGCTACAGCTTTTGCCCGTATGACAGAAACCACGATTCAGGAAGAACAGGCTTCTATCAAGAACAGACAAAGTAAGACCAAGCCTCCTTCTTCAGCCTCCCGCCCTCCTCCCCACTGCTCTGTGTTCTCCCCACCTGAGACCTTCTTTTTCTCCTCGGGTTCACTGATGCTAGCCTTAGCCTGATTGGGAGGCCATCAGAACCCTGAAGCTCAAAGCTTTGTTCCTCCTCTTGGTGGGGCCTCTGCTGGGGGGGGGGGGCAGCTCAATGGAGCTGCTCAGCCCACCAGCTCTAACCATCCCCTTTTCCTTGACCAGGAGGTCTTTAGAGACCTTCTGCTCCAGCCTAGCCATTCTCTTTAGCCAGGTGCTATGGGACTGATTCTTTTCTTGATGAGGACAAAGCTCACTTTATCCATCACGCTGGTTGCTGGCCTAGGACACAGAGCCTTGGCAAGCTTAGGTTCAGAGCCTGCTCTGTGAACTTGAGTCCCATTGAGCTTCGTTGTCTCAGTCGGATCACTGTGACATCTGAGTCACCAGCTTCTTTCTTAGAGGCCTTCCATCCTCACTTTATCAAGCAGCTGTTCATGTTGGTGCTGGAAGAAAGGGCTGCAGGTCTCAGGCCTGTTTAAGGGCCTGTTGCTCAGCAGCCTGAGAGAGGGCAGTGCCTTCCTCTCTTCGACCTCCCTGCCTTCCATGGGGCCCAAGGAGGGTCCTGGCTGGCCAGCCCTAAAAGACCCACCAAGAGCTCAGAGTTGGCAGGGCCCTGTTCTTCCCTATATTGCTGGTCATAGCAAAATGTTCCAGTTATACAGTCAGTCTAGAGGATCGACCATAGAAAATGAATGTTAGAAAGGTGAAGAACTCCCACGTGGCCCTGCCGATGTATTTTCGTTTTTCTCAGGTTCCCCCTGACAGAGGAAAGAAAGGAAAAAGAGAAAATAGTGTGGGTGGGCGGTTGTCTCTATACTTGTCTCTGAACCTGTTGGTATTTGTATATATATCTGTGTTTGTGTCTCCCAGAAAAGCAAACACTCAACCAGATAGGCAGTCCCAACATGGGACCTGCACCTGAGAAAGACTGAACCAGAGATAGCTTTCGTGCAGGCAGATAAAAAATAGAGTCAAGAATGAAATGTAGCAGTGCAAAGACTGAGAAAATCAGAGATTTGGGGATAAGAGAGAGGGAAGGGGGGCAGACACAACCCCCCAAACTTGTGGAGAGAAGTGTGGTAGTCAGAGAATGCCCCACTACCACACCCTGAGACTTGTGGTCCGTGGGTTTAAATGATTTGAATAATTACAATCATTTGAATGATTTGAATAATTACAGTAGCAGTTTGCATGTCTCCAGTCTCTAAGATTTACAGAGCACTGCTCTCACAACCATCAGTGCAGTAGGTGATGGGAGAATTCTGTCTCCATTTTACAGATGAGGAAAATGAGGCATGGGTGACTGGTCTGTAACCACACTTGTAATGAATGTCTGAACTGGGCTTCATAAAATCATGACTCTGGGGCTGGGGGATCTTGGGACTCCTCTGTCCAGTTCTACTCTAGAACCTAGCGAGGTGAATTATGCCTTCTGCCTATGGTAGAGTTGAGATTAGCACCAAGATACAGTGGATTCCTTTGTCCTGGTTCCCCTACTTTGCCCTTAGGTCCTGAGGAGCCTCCCATGACCATTTCCTGATTTCTCAGAGTCTGGAGTGCTTTCAGCACAGTGAAAGTACTCCCCAAGAACAGGCACCAAAGCCTGCTTTCCTGCCTTTTCACTGAGACTTAGCTTCTAGTTTTTTCTCATCTACCCTTAAAAATTCCTGAGTGCCCTTTCACAATGCAGAAAAGGCCAGAGGATAGGAACAGACAGACAGGGTCAGAAGAGAAAATTTGAACTTCTAACAATCACTTGAAAAAATGCTCAACCTCAGGAAGTGCAGAGATGTCAGTTAAAACAGCCTTGAGATGCCACTTCACCCCTTAAATGAGCAAAAATAATGAAAAGCAGCGAAACAGCTGGCCAGAGTTGCAGAGAACAGCTATTCTCATTCTTTGGGGCAGAATTAGAAACATGTAAGATCTTTGTGGAGTGCAGTCTAGCAGTATATACTAGAAGATGCAAAACCCATAATTCCATGCAGGAATGTACCCTTCAAGAATGACTGAAAACAGGGCAGCTCAGTGGCACAGTGGAGAGCACCGGCCCTGAAGTCAGGAGGACCTGAGTTCAAATCTGGCCTCAGACACATAGCCCTCACTATCTGTGTGACTCTGGGCAAGTCACTTAACCCCAATTGCCTCACTTAAAAAAAAAATGACCAAGAACAAAAAAACACTATCTGTTGAAACAATGTGAAATTTCAACACTAGGAAAGTGGTCAAATTATGGTACAGTAACTTAAGGGATTACTCTAGTGGAAACTTGAGATCAGTAAGTTAGGAGAATACAAAAGAAATATGGAAAGACCCTATTTGCATGAAACAATGCTTCATGAAAAAACAGCCCCAAAAGCCCAAATGTTCTACAGATATAAAGAGTTAAAAGGGAATGAGAATGAATCCTGATGGGGACTTAGAGGGAGAGATGGAAAAGTTAGGATATCTTAGGCATTGGAATGAAGGAGTTTAAATGTAAAAAGTTACTATGCAATATTGATGTTAAAAGTTTAATTTTTAATAATTTAATATTGAAAGAAACAAAGATTCCTTGGCCATTTGCAGAATGAGGGGGAATTCACAGCAGAATTCTACCTCAGTGAATTTGCCCCAGTCCCTTCTGGCTTCATAGCAGGCTGGTCCTGCTGCCTGGCTTCCTGTGGCTTCACCATCTTGCCCAGCTTTCTTCATGCTGCAGATCAGTGGGCTGGACAGCACTGACATGGCATTGAACATCTTCTCACCAGAGCCTAAGTCCTTGGTGGCCAGGCTGCTGGAATCTGCCAACCAGTCTTCCTCACACCAGGCTCTTTTCCTTTCTAATTAATCTCTTCCTCCCCCACTATGAAGTCAAAGCAGTGTTGGAAGAAGCACCAGATATCTGCCATCAGAAGACGTGGGTTCAGAACCTGGCTCTGCGTGTCCTCGGGGACAGAGCACTAGACTTGGAGTCACAAGATTTGGGCTTTAATCCTGTCCTGTGTGACCCTGCTCTCTGGGCCCCCATATTCCTTATCTGTAAAAGGAGGGAATTGGACTTAGCAGCCCCTGGAGTCCTTTGCCCTCCGAATTGATGATCTCATGGTGGAACTGTGGGCAAGTGATTTCTCCTCTGTGTCCTCCTGTGTGACCTGAGAAGCTCATACTGGGTGATTGCCAAGGTCCCTTCCAGATCTTCTCACTCCTCCAGTTAGTAGACTTCCCTGGCTCCCCACTGAGTGTTGAGTAAAATAAGAAATCCTGGCACATAGGGCCAGTCAGGGTTGGCTTCAGACCTTCTGGCTCTGTCATCTTCTCTTCCTCTGCACAGACTCTACATTTCTGTGAGACGGGCCTCCACATCCTGTGGGTTTGTCCTGACAGGCCTGTCTGTCTCTCGCTTGTGCCTCTGCTTCCTCCACCCTCTACCCTGCACCAGGTTTCTTTCGTCTTTGCCTCTTGAAATCCCTCCTTTTCTTCATGGCCCAGTGAGATGCAGACACTCCCTAAGTGTCTCTGTCTCTCTCTGTCTCTCTTCTCTCTCTCTCTCTCTCTCTCTCTCTCTCTCTTCTCTCTCTCTCTCTCTCCCTCTCTCTCCCTCACTCCTTCCTCAGATTTCTTCTACTTTGCCTCTGTCTTTCCTTTACTCTTGGTCTCCCTTAGATCTTTATTATTTGGGATCTCTATCTCTTCCCTGTGCCTTAGATCATAAACTTCCTGAAGGCAGGGGCAGGATTTGTGCCATGTCTTTATATCTCCAGTACCAGGCATAAGACCTTGCCCATTTGCAGATTCTTTAATTAGTGGTTGTTGAATTAGTTTCTTAAGCACTGAGAAATGCTCAGTGGTCAGGGTACTGAAATGTATTTCTCTTTTGCCATTGGAGTCCTGACTGCTACGTTCTTCCCTCTAGGAATACAAAAGCTTATGCTGGCAGGCCGAGTGGGAGAGGCCATCGAGGCCACCCAGCAGCTCTACCCTGGTCTCCTGGAGCACAACCCCAACCTGCTCTTCATGTTGAAGTAAGTTGGCAGCCCCCGTGCAGTCTGAGGTGTCTGGCCCTCCTGTTGGCTGTAGCTCTGACAGATACTTATGGAACAGACCATAGTATTTACTTAAAGCATTTTCCCTCTGCTCCTTCTCTGACTCGCCCCCTCCCCCCAGGTGCCGGCAGTTTGTGGAGATGGTGAACGGAACAGACAGTGAGGTTCGCTGTTTCAGTGCTCGAAGCCCCAAATCCCAAGACAGCTACCCAGGGTCCCCCAGCCTCAGCCCTAGACATGGACCCAGCAATTCCCATCTGCACAGCACTGGTAAGCCCCTGCTTCTGACGTCTGTGCTAGAGGGCACGATGAAAAGCAAGAATGAATCTTTTGTCAGAAACTCTTGGCCCAGATTTGGACCTGATCCCTTTTTTAGGAGTGTTGCTGACTCCAGCCAGACTCCACCACTCCATAGTTGTGTGAGCCTGGGCAAACCCTGAACCTTTCTGAACCTTGTTTTCCTTATGAGGATAATGACACTTGAACTACCTACTTCACAAAATTGGTTTGAAAAAAATCTCTTCATAAATCCTAAAACACTAGAGAAATCTGAACTGTTGCCATTCTTGCTCGTATGGGACTGTTCTTTAGGCTTCTGGGTGAAGACTGTGACTAATTATCTCCCAGGACCAGGCCCTGTTAGAGACCTGTCTCTGATTACTGGGGTCCTTGATGGCTTGCTGATCCAAAGTACAATGTAGGAAGGCAGACGTCGAGTGTACAAGAGTGCCTGGGTTGGGTATAGACGTGAAACGGAGCATGGATACTCTTGGGGAGGTAGGAGAACAGGTTTGGAGAAGGATTTTAAAAGCAGAGGCTGATGAGGCTAGTTTCCTGCATGCTCCCTGGAGCGACTTTTAGAAGAAGGGAGGGATTGCAGAATTCCTTGACCAGGGATGGAGCTAGATGTATCTGCTTTACATGAAGTCTTGGCAGGGATGCTGCTGGACAGGAAATGCCTGAGCAGCAGTGATGTTACTGGTTTTATTGGAGCCCTAAACCTAGAAAAAAGTCTCTGTCCCACTGCGTGAGGTTCCCTTCCAAGGAAGATTCCACTAGGGAAGCCTCAGTTCTCAGAGCACCTGGAGTGAAGACAACTTGCCAACATATGTCCAAGAGTAAGACCCAAGTGTCTCTCACAGTGCTGTCCAGTCTCTTGTGCTGTGGCACTGAGGAAATCAGTATTCCACAGGTTTTAGCACCCTGGCAAGGAGGTCTCTGGGGACCCTCTCTCTCTCTGTGTCTCTTTCTGGGCGCATGCTCCCGTGCCGGCAGGGAGGGGAATCACTCGGTCGCATTGCCACTCTCTTGCCGCCCATCCAGCCTTTGACTCTGTTCTCTTGGCTTTCAGGAGCAGAAAGCCCAAGCTGTAGCAACGGGGTCACATCCACCAAAAGCAAACAGAGTCACAGTAAATACCCAGCCCTGAGCTCCTCCTCGTCGTCGTCGTCCTCCTCCTCCCCTTCGTCAGTCAACTACTCTGAGTCCAACTCCACAGACTCCACCAAATCCCAGCAGCACAGTAGTACAAGTAACCAAGAGACCAGGTACCACATTTCCCTGCTTTGTTCTCGGGCAGGCCCCAGCTCAGCAGCGGTGCCCACCTGAGGGCCTTGCCCCTGGCAGTGCCACCCTGTCCTCCTCTTCTCCCCTCATCCCCACCATCCCTGCACAGTCAGTCCCCCTCACTCCCTAGGAGCGATCAGAGCCTAAGCTTTGAGCCCTTCGGTCAGCTTTGTTGATGCTTTCCTCTCTCCCAGACAAGGCTCTGCCTTAAGTCATTTACCTCCAGGCCTCAGGAATTCTCCTACCCTTGGGCCCATGGGGAGCAGCAAGCTCTCTTATTCCTTTCAGCTCTCTCCACTACCCACCATATACTGTTGACAATTCCATTGTATGATGCAGGAGAATGTTCCTTTTAGCTTATAGGGCCTTTCTGGGCTCCGTGGTTAATGCTGCTGAAAGGGACAGGACTCTTAGGATGACCAAATACACAAGAACACTGATCACTTGGGACCACTGCTTGGCTGGGCTAGACTAGATCTGAGCTAGAGGTGGGGAGAAGACAGCCCCAGGCAATTCCTTGGGTTCAGTGGCCTGTGAATGAGGCTGTGGAATAGAATCAATGCCAACTTAGCTTAGACCTCTGTAAGGCCCAGCCCCATGTCCAGGGCAGGTACTAATATAAACAAGGTGCTCTAGTCATTATGATGCTGGAACTGGTGTCTCTCCACTTACCCATCAGAGACTCAAGGTTTCTCTGTCCTGGTTAAGCCTTTTCTCCCTGCTGTCACCAACATGGCCACTTCTACCAAAGCTGACAAAGGCCCTGAGGTCCACCTGGAGTAGCCAGAGGACTGGAGAGGACCTCTTAGGGGTCCTGTAGGATTCAGCTTAAGAGGAATTCCATCTTCATGCTTTAGTGCATGGAGACTCAGGGAGAAAAGGACACTTAAGGAAAGAAGAAGGAATCAGAAAATGGTCATTCTAAGGGGATGGAGAGAAAAATTGCGGTTAGGTGCCAGCTTCAAAGGATGCCAGAGGGAGTTAGGGTTTCATGAAAAGAACATTGACTTTGGAGTCACAAAGACCTGAATTCAAATACTCACTCTACTATTTAATATCTTTCTAACCTTCTCCTATATGGCCCTGTTTCCTCCTCAGCAGAAATGAAGGCATTTGAGTAGGTGATCTCCAAGATCCCTTCTGGCTCTAAATCATATGATTCTGTAGGCCTCTGATTATAGAAGGAGGATTAGCCATTGGTTGATGTGAGGATGGGGATGGAAGGAGAGAAGAGAGAATTGGGAGAGCAGAGTGGTAGGAGATGGAGAAATTAGGCCCCAGCCCATCATGGTATACTGGGCAAGTTGGTTTGAATTGAAATTAAATTAAAGTGATAGGCGGAGATGATTGTCCAATCTTGAAAGTGAAGACTACCTGGAAAGCTGCCTGACTTACCACAGGAGCTCAGGGCTGGGCTTCAGGAGGGCAGCTCTGTGGGGAACCCCAGCCACGTCCAAGCATCTTTTCTTTCCTGACCTGTCTTGGCCAACGTCCTTTCCTCCCTCTTTCTCAGTGACAGCGAGATGGAGATGGAAGCAGAACATTATCCCAATGGAGTGCCAGAGAGCTCGTCCACCCGGATCATGAATGGTGCCTACAAACACGAAGACATCCTGCAGACAGATGAATCTAGTGTGGGTAAGGCCTTCCCAGGAGGACAGTAGCCTGTCCCTTCTCTATGATAGCCCAGAAATAAACTCTGGGGAGGTGGCTTTCACCATGTGATTCTCAGCCTACAGTGTTGGGGACTGAAGCCCTGACGACCGCTGGAGCTTGGACTGAACGAGTGAGGGCTGGTGGGAATTTGAGAAGCCCACTGGTCTTGAGAAGCCTCTGGTCTACCCCTGGCCAGGTCTTCTTTAACAGTGCAGGGGCATAGATAACCTATGTCAGATTGCTTACCATCTCAGGGAGGAGAAGAATTTGGAAGATTTTTAAAAATGAATGTTAAAAATTTTTTTATGTAATTGGGAGAAAAAAAATTCCTAAAAAAAACCACAAACAAAACCAGCAACAGTGCAGGGGGCTGACTCCCTGTATTCCTCCCAGTGAAGTTGTACATTGGAGTATTTCAAGAGCTGAATGAATGTCTAGATTTATTTTCAGGCCTAGTATGTCATTTGGGGCTTGAGTGAGATCATAGTTTAGTAGTCAGAGGATGCAGAAGATGTCTGACAGAGCATGCTAAGTCAAAATAGGTGGTTAGATCTAAGGTGGTCTTCCCAAAACTGTGCCAGCTGGCTTCTCCAGCTTCCTGAAGTCTGGCCATGTAGACAGACCCAGCCACAGCTCATCCAGAAGCAGCCTTAGCCTTAGGTCATCCAGGGGCCCCCCCATCACACAGCTGTTACCTTTTTTGACTGCCACCGTCTTTCCTTAAAGCCCTGTGATGGGAAGACAGTGTACTAGGCAACCCCTGGGATTCCTGCTAGCCTGTCATTAATGTATGTTTTATGTGTCCTCTCCCTCTCGGCACAGAAGATGGGCATCCTCGGCGACAGCTCTGTGGAGGCAACCAGGCTGCCACAGAGAGAATTATCTTGTTTGGCCGGGAGCTGCAGACCCTCAGTGAGCAGCTGTGCCGGGAGTATGGCAAGAATCTGGCCCATAAAGAGATGCTGCAGGTAACTCCAGGATGGCCTTGGGGCCTGAGGGCTAAGGGACTGGGTAGCACTTGGGTATGACATTCCCCCCTCATCTGTTCCTGAATGAAGCCTGTAGGAAAGGCCCCGTCCCAGTGACAGGCCCTGGCCAAGGGTGAGACATTTCTCAAGAGAGCAGAAGCACAGAGGCCTTTGGTCACATGGTAGAGCCAGGCCCCAGCCCTGAGTTAAGTGGGTGACAGGATTGGCTTGGTATACAGTTTCCAGTAGGACTGATTTGGTAGCCCCACACGGGGGGAGGGACTTCTGTGTCTGAGGGAGAGAAGGGGCAGCAGCAGCTTGTTATGTTGGGAGTAGCCCCTTCAGGGGATTCGAGGATCCTACTTCATGTTTCAGCCCCAACAAAACAGTCACCTCCTCTGCAGTTCAGCTCCAGAAACTCCCGCTGCAGGAGAAGCCCCTGAGCTCCTTTCCAGCTGCTGCCCGGGGCTCCAGGAATAAGGCCAGGCCAGCAATCTCAGGGGGTTGGGCTGGGAGCCTTCACGAAGAGGACAGCTTTTTACTCTGCCTGAAGGGGAGCTCCTCGGAGACGGGGAGGAAAGCAGGTCTGTTGGAGCTTGTAGGCTCGGCCCCAGCGCTCCCCAGCACTCCAGCTGAGGAGGTGGAGGGGGGCTTTGGGAGGGGAGGGCCTCAAGGGAAGGGCCCCTCCTATCTCACCACTTCTTCCATCTGCTTTCTTCCATCCAGGACGCATTCAGCTTATTAGCATACTCCGACCCATGGAACTGCCCTGTTGGTCAGCAACTAGACCCTATCCAGAGGGAGCCTGTGTGTGCAGCTCTCAATAGTGCTATTTTAGGTAGGAAAAGAGCCCCAGGCAAGATTCTGCTGTTTCCATGACTGGGAGTCAGGGGAGTCTAAGCTCCCCAGCTTCCCCAGGGAGCTTTCACTGCCGCAGGCTTAGACAGAACCTGGGCAAGATGATGAAGGAAACTTTCCTCCCTCCTCTCTTGAATCTGATCAAAGATAAGGTTTGGTGTCTTTTAAAGGGGTTGATGTTGGGCTCAGACCCACTGGGACATAAAGAGATCATACAGGATTGTTGGCCGCCTGCAAGCCATATACTAGGCACTTGAGGGCCTTTTAGGGCTCAGGAAGGATGTGGTTCCCTGTTCTTAAGGAGTTCACTCTCTGGCATCTACCAGATTGGGAATGGAGAAACTCAGTAGATCCATGTCAGTGGGGAATTCCCTTCCCCTCCCTCCTCTCTCACCCCTCCTTTAGCCACCTTCACCCTCAAGGCTCCTGCCTGCCTTCCCCCCTTTAGGATATTTGGGCCTGGGGACTCCCCTTTCCCTCTGGAGGATCATTAGACCCTAGTCTTCATTATGTCCTTTCTGGGATAGTCAGGTCACTAATTATGCCCAAATTCTACCAAGGTTTGTTCCATGGACTAGTCCCTAATCCCAGCCATGGACCGAATCCCAATTCCTACTCAACCCTAACACCAGGCTGACTCTAACCCTGGTCGTAGATGGACCCATAACTTTGAAATGAGCTTCAGCCTTCACAGACTGGGCCCCTGACTCTGGGCTCTGACTGACTGCCTGCTCCTGGCCACAGACTGACCTTTGGGTTTGTTCCCTAACCCAAGACACAAAGACCCTCAAATCTGACCTCAGACTGACTCCCCACTCTGACAATAGATTTGTGCCTCACCCTAGACACAGACCCTAATACTCTGGATTGAATCCTAACCCGAAACTGACTCCGTAACTGTGGTCATAGATTGAACCATAACCTTGGCCACAGACTGACCCTTTCCCCAACTCTATTTATAGGTGGAGTGTCTTAACCATCACCACAGATTGCAACCTTTACCCTAGTCTCAGACTGTATCTAAGCCTAGACACAGATTGAGCTCCCTAACCTGGACAGAGCCTGACATTCTCTTCCTCCATCTCTCCCACCAGAATAATCATCTAACTCTTGCCTTAGTTTGAGTTTTAACTCTGAGCGATGATTGACCTATAGCCCTAGCCTAATACCCTAGCCCTGGCCATGGATTGATGTCTTCATGCTGATCATGGTCTGACCCTTTCTCCCTAGCCCTGCCCTGATTTCTAATTAGAGACTGTGTTAACCTTAACCCTCAATATAGGTTGGCCTCTAACCCCAGCCATGGACCAAGGCCCTGACTTTGATCCCATACAGACCCCTTCTTCCACCTTAACCCAACTCCCTAACCCTGACCACAGACCAGCCCCTAACTCAGATTATACATTAATCTTTAACAGTAGGCACCCCTAAGCTTAGCCACATAGAGATTCCAGTCAAGGCCACACAGGTCAGCTCCCTGACTCTCACCATAGGCTATATCCCTCTCACTGAGCTCTTACAAGTATGTGCCCTTGGTCACAAAGAGAACTGGACAAGAGCTCGCATGCAGCCACTCTCCTTCTGACCCCAAATTAGGTTCTTTGAGGCATTTTCCTCTGCTCTGAGTTTCCTGTATTTCTCTATACAGACTTTGCTGTAGATGTGGGAACCAAACCTAATTCAGCACCCAATTCTCCCAAATCTGACTGTAGGGTATATGCTGGTCTTATGCAGTGATGCTGAGAGCTGAGGCCTTTGAGAGAATAATCTGGTCTTCTCTTTTTCCCCTGCAGAATCTCAAAACCTGCCAAAGCAGCCCCCACTGATGCTCGCCTTGGGCCAAGCATCCGAGTGTCTTCGGCTTATGGCCCGAGTTGGCCTAGGCTCCTGTTCATTTGCCAGAGTTGATGACTATTTGCACTAGCCACCTGAGTAAGAGGGGAGCACCATCCCACCAAGCTGCCCTAACCTGGCCCCTGGGCTCAATCTGGCCTTCTCCATGCTGCCCCTCCTCACCCTGGGCTAGCCCAAGGACTCAGGGCTAGCCTTATCCTCTCATTATCATCATGGCCCCTTCTCACACATCTGTCTCAGAGACCTGGAAGCTGCTGGCAGAGTTAGATCTTCCTCTCCCCGCCCCCCCCATCCTTCCTTTTCCATTCCTTTTCTCCATCCTCTCAACCTCCCCTTGACTCTTTTTTCCATCATGTGCAGCAACAGCAGGGACAACACACACAGTATTTGGCTGGTTACCCTAATGTAGCACCTTCACTCTTAGGGACATTGTTGGGGGGAGGCAGAGGGAGTTGGTTGCTTTTGGTTTTTTATCTATATTTTTTCTGACTGAGCCACCAGTATTTATCTCTGGAGAGTTTGTGCTGAGCTGGTTTCTGCTAATTTAGTGATGATAAAGCTCATCCAAGTTGGTGATAGCTTATTATTTTCTTAAGTAAAAAAAAATGAGATTATATATAAATATATATATATAAACAAACACAGTATTTATCGTAGTGCTAGTTGTCTGGACACTTTGGGGAGAGGCAGTCCAGACAGTGTATGTTTTTAGGGGGAGGGGGAGGTCCCACTCACTAAAAAGAAACCATCTCTGTCACCTCAAACAAGTTGTTCATTTCCTTCTACCATATCCCCAGCTGAACTTCCAAACCATAAAGTCAGTTGAAGAAAACACAGTAGGAACTTTGTTGTGTTGGATATGGCCAGAGATAGGGAAGAAGAGAGAGACCAGGAGCCAGGGGAGATTGGTCATCAGATCATGCAGTTCAGAGTGAGACACAGTGAGAACAGTTTATCTGTTCCAACACCCTCGTTTTACAGATGAGCAAACAGTCCCTGAAAGAGAATGGGACCTGCCTGAGGTCACATAACAAATAGTAGCTCCAAGGCTAACCTTGGTCTTGTGGCTCTAAGTCTAAGCTGCCCTGTCCACCATGACAGGTCACCTCTCTGAAAGTGTCAGAAGGAGGATGCCTGCGAGAAGGGGGAGGAACAGTCCTTCAGTTCAGGCAGAGACAGCCAGGTAGAACTGGGCACTGGGACTAGAGATGTCCCATTTTGATTGTTGAGGCCAGTGAGACCCTCCCATCCCCTTATAAGGATGTAGTTAGAATAACCCAATGTGGGGAAGGGGTAGAAACTTAGAGAAGTAGTCAGACCTTTTCTGAGAAAGGGCTCAGAGCTCTGTCGGGTATTGATGTTCCAGGCTTCAAGGCACTGCTGATTCAGAGAGCAATAAATTGTAGTCTTAATTCCATCTTTTTAAGGGGCAGCAGCCATCTTGGGTCAGTTGTTGGTTTGCTTTTTCCTTTTTTTTCCCCTTTGAAGTGTTTATTTTGAAGTCTTGAATTTTTTTATGGCTATTCTTGGCAAAATGAGACTTTGAGGAACATGGTCCTTTTTGCAGAACCATTGTCTGGTCTATATGAGGTGGAGTCACTGAATTCTGGGGGAGTATGGATGTCATGTTCAGCAGTTTAGCACAGGGCCTTTGTTCTGTTCCAGAGGCCAATAGTAAGTAAGTAGTGCAGAGGATTCCCACCTGTAGGGATAATATTCAGCCTTTGATTCCAGGAGTTCAGAGCATACCTGCCCCTGAAGTTTGTCTCCAGTCAGTAGAAGGGTTGTCTGCATTTAAAACACTGGAAGAAAAGAAAAAGGTTATTCTTACTGAGCTCCTAAAGGCCTGAGACACGAGCTGGCCATATGCCAAGGCTCCCCTGGGAAGACTAGAGAGGATGATTTTTCAGGTGGAAGAGACCTTTCCATTTGTCGAACGAGAAGAAACCTGTGCCTAGAAAGGAGCCGTGATTTGTCCAAGTTCTGTTGCCTTCCTGAATGAGAGCTTTCTCCTGGGTCAGGGAGGACAGCCGTTCAGCATCAGGAATTAGGTGTTTCAGGGTTTCTGGATGGAGAGGAAGATGACCACATTCTCAAGCATCAGAACCTATGGAGCTACCAGTGCCAGGTGATCAGCCACTCCTCCCATCTCAGAGAGCTCTCTGTGGAAAGACTATCAGCATGCTTCTGGGGCACTTGGCTTTAAGTCCTGGCCCCCTTTCTAGCTACCCTCCTTAGGGCAGGGAGGGTCTCAGCTGCAGAAGCTTCTGTTCCCATCTATGCTGCCATTTCCTTTCTCATCTCTAGCTCTGCCGTGGTCTTCTGATGAACTCTGGTGACCTTTTGGTGTGGGCTCTGAACAGGATCAGATTGGTCAGTCATCCTAGTGTAGATATAGAGAGGAAGAGACCCAACGAGTCATCCAGTACACCCTCGCCACACCAGGACTGGAAACCAGGTTCTCTGATTCCACATCTAGGATTCTTTCTACCTTGCCCCAATTGGAGAAAGACAGGCAGTGTTGTAGAATGGAAAGAGCTCTGAATTTGGAGTCAGAGGAACTGAGTTCTGTACTGTTTACCACCTGGGAAACCATGGACAAGTCACCTGTCTTCTCCAAGACTCAGTTTCTTCATCTGTAAAATGAAAAAATTGAACTAAATGATCTCTAAGGTGCCTCCAGATCTAACGTCTGTGATTCTATGAGAATGTGAATTATGACTTTTTGATTTAGTAGTGATCAGCAGGAGTGAGTAGGAATTACTAGCTAGCAGAAAAGGAAGACTTCTCATACCCCTCTGGGTTGTCTTAGTGAGTGTGGTAGGGCTTGTCTACACATTCCCAGTTCTCGTACCATCTCTTCATTCGTTTCTGAAGTGAAAGCTACCATCACCTCAAAGTGACCCAGTTCTCAGACCCAGATTACCCTGCTGATTTCTGTTGCTCTTCAGTATCTTTGGAATTTATGGTAAACATCTGAATGTCCAAAATGGGATTAGGGCTCCCCCTGGGTCCTTGTGCAGTCTTTAAGAGGGAGTGCCGAGTTGAGTGGGAATCTGTTTTGAGTGCTTGAAGACAGCAGCAGAAACATTTTCTAGAAACTGGTTAAGATTCACCAGCTTAGTATTTCCTAGGCTTGTCTCTTGCTCGTCACAAATTTTGTCAGTTGGAAATGCAGCCTGTGCCCCGTAAGCATCAGGTTGACATGTCAACCAAGGAAGAAGAGAAGAGAGCAGCTTCAGAACCTGTCAGATCAGTTCTGGGCTTTAAGTTTTAGACCCAGGAATAGATTTCTGGAGATTTGTAGCCAAATGGTATCCATAGGAACCCTGTAGTAATTGGAGAAGCATAAGAGAGGAAGCTGGACTTATGTGTACTTTTGTCTTGTTAGGGTGAGGGAAACAGTGATGTGGAGGTGAGGATAGGAAGCCAGCTTGAATGGGGGTTGTCTAAATGAATGGAAGAAATGATATTCAGGGTATTAGCTAGGGCAGAGCAAGATATATCCAGGAAATCCAGCCTGCCTCCCACTATGGCCTCAGTCCTGGGCTCAGTCCAAAGAGCCAGTGAGCCCTAGAGGATGCGGTTAGGGAAGAACAGGAATTAGCTTCCCCAGTTTATGTATGAAAAAGTTTAGGTCCCAAGAAGCTTAGATGTAGCCAGTCATCTAGTAAGAGGGTTAAAATTCAAACATAGAATTTCTTATTCTAGGCTACCGGAACTGCTCAGTCCCTAGGACTGGGAGAACAGTCTATAATATTTGGCATGTAACAGGTATTGGGTTTAATTCCTAGATTCCTTAGAGATCATCTAATCCAATTGTCTAATTTTACAGTTGAAGAAGCCAAGTCCCTGAAAGATGATTTGAGCAAAGTCACAGTAGCAGATCTGAGATCTGAACTTTGGCCTCCTTACCCTTGTCCAGTGTTTTTTTCACTATACCATACTACCTCCTAATGTAATTGAATTTTCCAGTGAGAGACACCTTCCTGAGACAGAATGCAGGCTGTGGTGGCCAGTGTATAGTGAGTGGTCTTGGAACTGAATGCCCCAAAGAGACACTGATCTGGTAATAATAGTTGACAATGAAAAAAATAGAGAAACTGTCACTCACTGTCAAAAGATTGTCTCTTTATCATAGTGCTGGTCATTTCCTGCTTGTCCGAGGAAACTCTCAGGAGGTCAGAATAGTTCTGGAACCACCTAGGAGCATCAGGCCTCTTCCAGAGCAGATTAAGAGAGGCCCAAACCTGATAGCTCCTCACAGCTTTAAAGGTAGGCCAAGATTTTTTTTTAACATTTTTTGCCCCCCCCCCTTTTTTTTTAAAGAGTAAGAATGATACATAACTGGAGGAGGGAGAAGGAGGAGAACTCATTTTTCTAAGTGCCTTGATGTCTCAAAAGGACATCAGGGAGGCCAGGCTACACTACCTCCTCCTCCCAGGGACTTTCCATGCCCACGTGTGTATCTATGGTAGAAATAACTGCTTTTTGAAAGTCAGTGGTATCTGACTTCCAGTGCCCCAGAGTTGAGGCTGCTGGGCTGCTTTTTTAATTGGGTACCAGCTGGGTTCAGGAAGTAGAGTGGGTTCTTAGAGCTAGAAAGGACCTCAGAAATCATCCAGAGCTTGCCCTTTCATTGAAAACGTTGAAACCCAACAACACGCAGCTTGTGACAAGCAAAGCCAGGAGGGGTAGGATGCAGGCTCACTCCTAAGCCAGTTCTCTCTCTACTCTCTCTTGGCACCAGTAGTGAGACAGTATCACAAACTATGGCTGGAAAGAGAGGGAGTCATCACACCCCGCAGGTATCATAAGATGCCACAGATGGGTAAGGTCCTGCTGATTTGGGTGAATGGCCAAGTTTTGACATTTGATGGAAAAGGCTGTCCTGCAGGTCAGTGAAGACCCCAGGAGAGTTAGCATAGCAGGAGAAGGGGATATTCTCCATTGGCCACTCCCTCTACAAGGTTTCCTCTTTGTTTTCTGTGCCTTATCTGAATATTTCAGCTGACTCCAAGTTGTTTACATTTCTTGTCCTTCCCCAGGGAGGGGGCACCTTCAGTCCCAGGTGGATCATCTGCACCTCTTGAAATTTGTAGGTAACCAGCACCAAGGTCCTATGGGCCCTCTGTCTTCAGGGGAATTGTCCATGCCATCTCTGACCATGTCCAGGGGACTCTTAAGCTGCAGGAGGCCATAGAGCTCTTGAATACTGAGGTTGAATCAGGTTTTCTGTGGTTCCTCAAAAGCTGCTAAAGGGAGATCCAAACCCTTTCCCTCCTCCAGGAAGCTAACATAAGAGGCAGGCCCCTTCCTTCCTTTCTTCCAGGCTTTCCTCACCTTCCCTAGAGGTGTGGTCAGGAAGGTCATTTCTAGGAGAGGCGCCCTGTTGGGCACTCTTTGGGACAGCCGTCAACTGAGAGAGCCTTTCTGAGACCTTGCGATGCCGTGATCCAGGAAACAAGCAAGCAGGCAGATTCACAGAAACCAGCTCACAGGCCCAGGCCCTCCCTAGCTCCTGCTGTGTTGACCCTTTCAGTCCCAGCCCTGGGTTCCTGGAAATGGGGTCAGAGGTTCTAAGTTTGGAGCAGTATAAGGATAGAAAGCAGGGAGTGGTTCCCCAGAATAGCAGGAAGTAAACCCTGGGGGCATTCCCTTTACCCCATCCTTGACTTTGGAAGCTCTGGCTTTCTTTTTGTGGATGGGGAAAGAGAATTCAAGAGCCCTTCCTGTCCACTCTACCCCCAGCCATGCCCATTGGTCTCTGGTGGACTTATTCTCCAGATCTTCCAGTGGGTGGGCGTATTTGGTTGTGCATGCTGTTCTGGGGACAGGGAATCCCCCTGTTCCCTCCCTTGGAGATGGAGGAAGAGCAGAGTCTGCTATCTCGGGACACTGACACACCTGGGTCAAGCACAAAGTAAGACAGAGACTATTAAAATGGAGAGTTGTCTTTTGGACGCTCAAACCTCAGGTATGAAGAGCTACATCTGAGCATGAAACCAGAGAAAAATGTGTAGTTTGCCAGCACCATCAGCAGAACTTCCGTCAGCCCCTGCTCACTCCTGATTGACACAGAGATGGCGACTCCGACCCTCAGCTTTCTAGGCCTCCTCCTCATTAAAAAGAGCGTTTCCTCTTTATGAATAACGTCACCAAAATGGATGTGATCAGAGTTGTGCACACTGGGTCTGCCTCTGCTTTGTATTTGTGAGTTGAGTTACCTGGCACTAGCATGAAGCCTTGAAGAAGGGGTGGGAGGAGGGAGGGGGGGACATTTTAACTAAGGAAAAAAAAACCTATTCAAATGTACTCAAGATATGATAAAGATGAAACTTTCTGTTGTATTTTGACAGAATTATTTTTATTAAAATATACATCCATGTGTAACTTTGTGTGTCAACCTCTGCTTTTGTTGGTCTTTGTTGAGTCATTTGTTTCTTTTTTTTTTCCTTCTTTTTTAGGCAGTTGGGGTTAAGTGACTTGCCCAGGGTCACACAGCTAGTAAGTGTCAAGTGTTTGGTCTGAGGCTGGATTTGAACTCAGGTCTTCTGACTTCAGGGCTGGTGCTCTATCCACTGCGCCATCTAGCTGCCTGGCTCATTCGTTTCTTAACAGAACCATTTAAGCCCCAGGCCTTATTTCCCTTCCCCTCTGTTCAACTTTGCTGATCCTTTGCCTTCCTGGCTTCTCCTATTACAGAGAAATAACCTCTTCCTCCCCTCAGTCCCAAAGGAGATTTCTAGATTATTAGGTCCTTCTACTTCAAAGACACCACCAGTGATCTGCAGAGGGGGAAGATTCTGCAGGACAGCAGCAACACAAAGGAGCTGGGGCTGTGAGAACTTGACTTGCTTGCACATGTCAAATGTTTCTTATGTCGTCGCCTGCCAGGATTTCAATTTTAAAAGACAAAATGGCACTCAGACCATGGATCTTGAACTATGTTATAACACTGCTGTCATCAAAACCACTGAGTGCTGGTTAAAAAAAAACAGAAGAGAAGCTTGAAGGAACAGACTAGACGAAGAATCGGGAATAACTCAATTTCCCAGCCAGTGTTTGAGAAACCTGAAAATATAAATTACATAGGAAAGAACTCCCTGTTTGACCAAAATTTTTAGGAAAATGAAAAGGTGTCCGACAGATTTAGATCAACATATCATACCATTTTCCACAATAAATTCAAAATAGATACATGACAGGAATAGTAAAGGTCATACCATGAAAAAAATTATACATCTTTTGTAGCTGTAGGTGGAGGAAAATCTTAACCAAAGAACAGAGGTAATTACAAAAATAATAAAACATGGCTTTGATTATGTGAAATTAAAAAGCTTTTGCATGAACAAAGTGCAAATATAGGATAGGAACGTAAGTGGCTTAGTGGTTAAAAAAATCCTACAATTTTGTATCAAATATTTCTGAAGGATCTGCTAGCCAAAATATGTGAACAACTAAGAAACAGATCTCCCCATCGGTAAGTGGTCAAAGGATAGAAATAAACAAAAGAAATGCAAATTATTAGCCATATGAAAGAATGCTCTATTCTTTCTAGTAATAACAGAAATAAATCAAAACAACACGGAGGTTTCACTTCTCTCCTAGCAAGTTGGCAAATGTGATGAACAGTGGGAATAGGCGGTGCTGGAGCAACTATATAAATGCATTGTTGGTGAAGCTGTATGTCTGGTATGACATCACTATTTGAAGTATTGCCAATATGTGAATTTCTGCTTCTAACAAGGGGACAAAATGATGAACAAGCCCATGTGTGGGATTGGACCTCATTTCCAAAGCAAAAGGAACCAAGTGTAGTATCTTGGTAAAAAAAAAAATTGACTAAAATACTCATCCCTTTAGACACAGATTCTACTAATAGCCATGCCCATGTGTGCCAGAATATTCAAAACTGTGCTTTTCGTGGTGGCAAATAATTGGCAACAATGTAGGTGCCCATCATTTGGGGAATAGCTAAATATGGTCAGTGGATGTAATGCGGTATTACTAAATAAGCCAAAGGAAACTAAATGAACATTTCAGAGCATCGTGTGAAGAAATGAACTGAAGCAGAGTGAAGTAAGCAGTACCAAGAAAATTTACATGACTACAATATAAATAGAAAAAAACAAACCTGAATGAAATGTGATTATAATGACCCAGCTTGGCCTCAAAAAAGAAAAAAGATGAGAAAATACACTTGGTAGAGATGGAAAACAATGTGTAGAATAGGGATCAGCAAACTTCCATAAAGGGCCAGACAGTAAACATTTTAGGTTTTTTGAGCCAAGAAAAATCAAAGATAGTTTGTAAGTACTTATATAACAGGATAAAACAAATTTCTGGAAATTTTTTTACCAAATTTTAAAATATAATTAATAATTGGGTGCAGTTTTTTTGTAATCTAGTCTACAAGTGAGAAGAATGAAATTCTTATTTTGGCATAATATTTCACAGTTAACTGGGGTTCAGAGTTAGTGTTCCCTATTATCAAGTGGTCATCTGTTAATGTTTAATCTAGAATGAGACTTTGCATATTTCATCATTTTCTTGCAGACAAGTATGACAAATGCCAATATTAATCCACAAGCATATGATTTTAATTGAGCACGTTAACCACTTGGAAAGCATTTATAGAATTCTATTTCTTCTCTTGATAGTTGCCTTTTAGCATATCATTATGTTGCAGATGAATCACTTCCAATTGAAGATTAGGTAGAAGTTCCTCAGTTGCAGTTAATGGATTTTGAAATAGAAATTTCTTTCTCATTCATATCAAGGTCTGAAAAATGCTATTGGAATTGTAGTTTGAGCTCAAAATTTGTATAGAAATGGAGATCTCTAATTTTTGGCATTACTAGAAATGTTTAAAGCATCTTGACATACTTGGGATTCAAACAACATTAGTTGTCATTGAAGTGACTTCACCACAGTAGAAGTTTCACATACAAGTCCTGGTTTGCTTTACAGTTTTAGGTTGAATTCATTAAGAAACATCAACTGCAGCAGAAGCTAATTTCTAAAGCCATCCACACTGTTCGTTAATTTCTTTCTAAAACTTTTTTTCTCTTTGCCATTTTTGATATGATGGGTATGCACTGATGTTTAAAAAAAAAAAAGATGTTGAGTTGTGGCCGTGCACATGGCACTGGAAACTGTCCACCTCACTGATTTGTACCAAGCAGCAGTGCCAAGCTATGAGGCTGCCATATGGGTGTTTGTTGCATCTACTCGGCTCTGTCATGGACAATACATAACTGAATGAGCTTGGCTGTGTCCAAATAAATATTTATTTGAAAATACAAAACTATCCTTAGTTCGAGGGTTGTATAAAAACAGATGTGCCAGATTTGGCCTGCTGGCCATAGTTTGCCAGCCCCTAGTATAGAACTTTGCATGTTCTGTCAGGTTTAGTTGATGTGTGGTTAATTTTGCAAAACTACTTTCTCTTTTTTTTCTTTGTTGCAAGAGATGGTTTGTTGTGTGAGGAAGGAAGGACATATTTGGAAATCAAAATGATATAAAACAAAATTAAATTACTCTTGTCTCATAAAAATAGTAATAATGTCTTGTAACCCTTTCTACTTGGATTTTGAGGTAATTGTTTTCTTGAAAATATAGTATCATTATTATAACTTTTGTGAGAAATCTTACTATACAGGTTTTGATCTCACCCACCTTCTTTAAGATTATAGTAACTTCTGCTACTTCTGACAGTTGACATCGGCACTGAAGCTGCCCACCATGAGACAATAGTTGCCTCCCATGGTTACCGAGTTTGGCCCATCCTTAGGTTCCTTCTAAGACACTGCCCAGCAAGAAGGCTCTAATGAAGATAACAACAACCTATGTATCTATTGCCAGTGATTCGATTCAATGTGTCAAAGTTTGATCAAGCTGTCCAAAAAACTAATTATGAGTTCAAACAGACTGTCCACAAGTTCTGTCACTACTACCCTGGCAAAGCCATGCTCGTTATGGCTTCAAAGCCAGATCAAAGGTGACACTCAGATAATAAGCCACATCAGAAGCCAGAGCAAGCCAGCCTTAAATTGCCCTACTAAAGAGCATTGCTGCGTGCTATCCACGGACATAATGGGAATTGACCAAACCCAAGGACTCATCACAGACCCAAGAGTAACATCAGAGGCAGTCATGTTCCAAATCTCTCTGTCATTTTGGGACAGAGCCAGCTGCCTGTCTTTCAGTAAGCCCTATTTGAATAACTAAGTTATGCACTGGGATCTCTCTCTTTTTTTAGTGTACTATTATTAATTCTTACACCATAACCATCCATATAGAAGCCATTTGTTTCTAAATGTTAAAGAAAGAGCAGGAGATACTGATCGCCTCTCAGAAATTAGCTCCTCAAACCTAAAACATACCAAAAAGCATATTTGTCAGCTAAGATAAATAAGATTCCTCTTTCCATATTCCTTAAATATATAATCTAAAACTATTGTCTCCATTTCCTGCACATTCTTTCACTTCTCAACCCCTGCCATCTGGCCTCTAGCCCTGCCCCTAAGATTACCTATACATTTGCCTTATCCAGTGGCATTTTCTGTCCTGATAGGTCAAATTCTTTTTAGTATTTGACACTGTTGATCATTTCCTACTGCCTTTGTACAAGCACATCCAATTTTTTCCCATCCTTAAAAAACCCTACCCTCTCTTTAAGCTACCATCCAGTTTCTCTATTTTCGTAGCCAAACTCCTAGATGAAGTCATCTATGCTCTTGCCTCTACTTTCTTTCCTTTCATTTGCTTCTCAACCCTCTGTGATCTGACTTTTGGCCTCGTTACTTAACTGAGATGACTGTCTTCCAAATTACCAATGACTTGTTAATTACCCAATGGCTTTTTCTCTGACCTGTCTTCAGTATTTGACACTGTTGAACACCCTCTTTGTTGGGTTTTAATGACACTGCTCTTTTTTGGTTCTGCTACCTGTCTGACCTCTCTTTCTTCATTCTTTTGCTGGTTTATCATCTATCTCATGCTCTCCAACAAAATATATGCTCCAAGGTTCCATCCTGCATCCCCTTCTACTCTCCCAATACCAGCAGTTCTTAACCTTTTTTGTGCCATGGACTCCCTTTGGCAGTCTGGTAAAACCAGTAGATTCTTCCAAAAAATGTTTCTAAAATAAAATTAGAAGCTTAGAAAACCAATTACATTGAAATGTAGTTATCATCAAATATTTCTAAAAACAAGTTCATGCTAGGTTCAGAAGCCCTGCTCTAGAATGTCTCTTTTGGTGACCTCATCAGCTCCCATTAGTTTAATTATCATCTCTAAGCAGATGGCTCCAATCTGTATAGTTAACACTAGTCTCTCTCCTGAGCTCCAGGATATTTCAAACTGCATGTCCCATAGGGCTCTCAAACTCAAAATGACCAAAACAGAACTCATTTCCCCTCCCTCCTCAAACCTACCCCTCCTGTAAACTTCCCTGTTTCTACAGAAGACACCACCATACTTCCAGGTCACCGTGATTTGGATCTTGGGTGTTATTTGCTATTCCTCCCTTTCCCTTATCCCACATAGCCACTCTAGTTGCCAAACCCAGTTGCCAAAATTTATCATATTGGTAGGTAGGTGGTTCGGTGAATTAGAGCTCTGGACCTGGAGTCAGGAAGACCTGATTCAAATTCAGCCTTAGAAACCTACTAGCTGTGTGACCTTAGGCAAATAACCTCTGCCTCCCTCAGTTTCCTTATCTGTAAAATGGGGATAACATGAGCAACTACTTCAAGGGTGGTTGTGAAGATCAAATGAGGTAATATTTGTAAAGTGTATTGTAAACCTTAAAACTATATAAATACTATAATTATTTCTGACTCAACAACATCTCTCCTGTCCACCCCCTTCTCCATAATCACATAACCACTATTCTAGTTCAGGCCCTCATCACCTCCTGTATATTGCAATAGCCTCCTCACAAGTTTCTCTACTTCGAGACCCTCTCAGCTCCAATCCATCCATTCCTTGACCTATAAAGTGATTTTCCTAAAGAGCAGGTCTGAGGGGCACCTAGGTGGTACAGTGGATAGAGCACTGGCCTTGGAGTCAGGAAGACCTGAGTTTGAAGTCAGCCTCAGACACTAGCTGTGTGTCCCTGGGCAAGTCACTTAACTCCAACTGCCTCCCCACCACCACCAAAAAATTAAGAAATAAAAATAAAGAACAGGTCTGACCATGTCACGTCTCACTCCGTGGTTCTCACAGGGAGTGCCTTGGTACATCTAGCATGCTGGGAGCTTTGCCATGTGTGCAGCAAGATTCTCCACGCCCCGAGACTCTGACATTCCTGAGCTTCCACCGCAGGCTTCAGTTTGGTGACTGCTCTCTCTGGCTGAACTTCTGGAAGGTCGCAATAGCAGCTTTATCCATGGCAGCACAAAGCAGTTTCCTCTGCTGGAGATGAAAAGAAAGATGTTTCATTTTTTTTGTTTGTTTGTTTTCTTCAGTGAGGCAATTGGGGTTAAGTGACTTGCCCAGAGTCATAGAGCTAGGAAGTATTATGTATCTGAGGCTGGATTTGAACTCAGGTCCTCCTGACTTCAGGGCCAGTGCTGTATCCACTGTGCCACCTAGCTGCCCCAAAAGAAGACATTTCAAAGAAAGGTGGAGGGATCATAAGGCTCAGGCAGTGGGCCTGGCAGCCAGACTGCCCAAGGACCCTTCACTGTTGCCAATTTAAATGTTAAATATGTGAAAAAAAAGTTTGAGAAGCATTGCCTTAATTCTCACTCTAATCCATCTGTAGGTACAAGCCTAGCTATGGCCCTCCTCTATTCTGAATACCAGTAGCTCCCTATTACTTCTAGGATCAAATAGAAAGTGTTTAGCTTTACCACCTGGCCCCAATCTAACTTCAACCTTGCATATTACTTTCCTTCCTGAACTCTTACGTCTAGCTATATAGGCTTTCTGAGGGATTTTGGTAGTGCAGTGGCTGCAGTACTGGCCCTTGAGTCAGGAAGACCTGAGTTCAAATCTAGCTTCAGACACCTACTAGCTTTATGGTGGTGGGCAAATCATTTAACCTCTGTTAGCTTCAGTTTTCTTATCTGTAAAATGGGGATAACAACAGTACCTACTTCTCAAGGTTGTTGTGAGGGTCAAGTGATAGAATATTTGTAAAGTGCTTAGCACAGGGCCTGTCACATAGCAGGCACTTAATAAATCTTCCTGCCTTGCTTCTCTCCTTCTTGCTGTTCCTCACACATAACACTCCCTTTTCTGTCTCAGTGCCTTTGCACTTGCTGCCCCTCAGGTTAAATGCACTCCCTCCTCCCTCCCTCTGTAAGACTGCCTTGTTTCTTTGCACATTCAGCTCACATGCCATCTTCTAGACTAAGTTTCCTCTGATCTCCCCAGCTATGGTGCCCCCTCCTCACTAAGTAGTATTTATTCAGCATATGCTTAGACATTTATATCCCTTGATGGAATGTAGGCTCCTTGAGGGCAGGGACTTTTACTTTGGTGCTTAATAAATGCTTGTTGATTTAATGATTACTCCTCAACATTACAGTCATTCAGATATTTGAAGATAACTGTCCTGATCTCCCTAAGTTCTTCTCTAGGCTAATCATCCCCAGTTCATTCAACTAATCCTCATATGGCATGACCTCAAAGCCCTTCACCATCCTTGTCAACCTCCTTTGGACACAATAAAGCTTACCATGTTGTAAAGGGCCATCATTATAGATGAGTTCATAGATGAATTCATCTTCTCTTCAAAACCTTCCCAACAACCACATTTCTGTCAATAGTACCACTATCATTCTGCCATGCTTCTTCCTGGTCTAGGAGTCTGAATGAATGAATGAACATTTATTAAACACTTAATACATACAAAGCACTGTGCTAAGTCCTGGGGATATAAACAGAAAAGTCAGATAGTCCCTCCTCTCAAGGAATTTAGATGCTAATGGGTCAAGATAATGTATGTGAGGTTCCAGCTGCAAATCAGATGGAAATGTCTATTGGTCCTTAGGTAAAGCAGCAAAATAGATGGTATGTCATTTCTGGTGACAAAATCACATCAGTTTCCAATACTGAATGATTTGACAGTGCCAAAGACTTTGGTGGGTCTTCAGAAGCTGTGGTTATAGCATCAGCAGAAGTAGTTACCAGGTTTCAATTTCACAAGTATTGCTCCCTGGGATAATTAGTGGCCGTGGAGGTTGGGCTAAGTGACCTTGGGGATGTTACCATTCCTAGTGCTCTTGGGTTTATCTTCTTATTGGTTACAGTTGGTCAGGGGTTAGTGTCACTGCTGTTGAGGAAGGTAGGCCCTTTCTCCACAGGGATCAGTCCATTTGTTAATGGCAACAGAGGCCAGTTTGGAAGCAGGATTGGTGGTTTGGGAAGCACTGCTGTTCCCAGGACTCTTTGGTTCAGCGTCCTGAGCTATCTCCCTTTGAAATCATTCAAAATCCATTAAACTAAGCTTTTACTCTTCCCTTTAAAAGGAGGTGACTCAATGCTAAGGGGAAAGAAAGACAAAAATCATCGAACCAACCCCACCACATTCAGTCTTGCTAATAGAAGCTCCCAAGATAATTTACATGGATTAGAAACATCATGGAAATTGAAAGGAATTTTCTTACTCTAGCTCAAAGTATAGAATGAATTCAAGAACTGGAAGAAAAGGAGCAAAAAAAGGGCAAAATTATAGCTCTAGGAAGGGTTTCTTAACCTGGGGTCCATGAACTTAAAAGATGTATATGTATATATAAAAGAAAACATTTCATTTTTATATATATATATATATATATATATATATATATATATATATTATATATATATATACACACACACACATATGTATATATAATGTTTTCCTTTATAGAGATGGACAATGGGGGCGTCCTTGAACTCCTGGGGGATAACCTCTTCTTGTCATATAACCCCAATATTTCAGTCAGCTTTTGTATGAGCAGTGGACCCTCTGCCTTGTAAATCTCAATTACAATAGAATCAGCATTGGGCACTTTGCCACATGAGGGGAGTCTAATGGCATTCAAAACTTCTTCTTCACTTGGAAGTTTGATTAAGAGGGATTGACTTCAACCTGAGGTAGACAGTCAATGGCTTCAACATTGATTGATGACAGTCTTTTGAGAACACTCTGAAAGTGTTCAGCCCCTTTCCAGGATCATGCAGTTATCACTGATCAGTGTGGCTCCATTAGCACTAAGTAGCTGAGATGCACCAAAGGTCTTTGGCCCATAAATAGCCTTCAGGGCATTGTAGAAGGTCTTTGGATTATTGCTATCAGCTTAAAATTGAATTTCATCTGCCTTCTTACTGACTGTAGAGTGTTCAGGGAGGACTTGTATCTCTGTGTGAGGGCTCCTGAGCCTGCCACTGGTTGCCACCTGGCACCAACTCAAGAAGCTACATACAGCATGTGCAACAGCCACACCTCAATAAAACCATCTTGGCAGATGGGCTAAACCAGGTTGAGGGAAACCAGCAGGGCTCAAATTTATCAGTGAATTAGGGGGGTGCCTACCCTAAGCATGTGATTACTTTTCTTGACAGAATGGGCAGATATGAATAATGAAGGCAGAGAAGCAGATGCTATGGAACACTTAGAGGTTGGTTAGACATGGAAGATGCCAAGGTCATCTGCCATATACCAAGCCATCGCCCCTTGTCTTGACTTTTGTGTTGCCACTGGACTCTTATGATTCTGGGAGAGAGGGTGAGGCTGATGACTTCTTGTAACTCTGCTTCACTTAAATACAATTTACACACGAGTCAAAAGATATCACCCATACCTTTTTATTATTTTATCATTTTACTATGCTATAATTTTACCATTTTACCTGTGGCAACCAGCTGGTGATGAAGCAGCAGGTGTGGATACACTGGGAGCTGTAGTCACAACCCTGCACACAGGAGGCCCAGGCCATAGGGTCATCTTCTCACTGGACTGAAGCAGCAGTGGGATTTGGCAGCCCCCTGGGTGTCTGAGCAGCCTTTTTGGGTATTATACTGCTCATCTCCTGGTGTGAGGAAGGGGCTGGAAAAAGTGCCCTAAAAATCGTCTCCTTACCCAACTCTGGCTTGTTTACCACAGCAGGTGGGGATCTTACCCTGTGATTAAAATATAAAAAAAAAAATTATAGAAAAACTATGGGTACATGGAATGTGCATATGCTAATGGACAACACAAAATCCAGTAGACCAGAGAGATGAACAGCTTTGGTTGGGAGAGAACTCAGCAGGCATCACATCCAAATAGCAGCCCTGAGTGAAACAAGACTGACAAATGAATGCCAGCTTACCACAGTTGGTGCTGGATACACTGTTTTTTTGAGTGGCTGCAGTGAAGGGGAGCACTGGGAAGCTGTTGTGGGTTTCACAATCAAATCTAATCAGTCAGCAAGCTTGTATGCCTCCCAAAGGAGTGAATGACAGGCTTATGACAATGCGATTGTCACTTGTAGAAAGCACTACCATCATCAGTGCATATGCTCCCACCATGATGAACCTTGGTCAGGTCAACGAAAATTTTTTATAAAGAGCTAGAGACCCTCATCATCAATGTGCCAAAAAAGGACAAGCTTGTAATGTTGGGTATCTTTAATGCCAGGGTTGGTACAGATTATGAGACAGGGCAGGGAGTCCTTGGAAATGGAGTTAAATGGAGTCAGAAACAGCTACAGCAAGGGTTACTTAATACTGAAGACGTGTGTCTCATGATCTCATCATCAACACTGTCTTCCATTTACCTAAACACAATAAAACTTTTTGGATGCATCCTAGAAGCAAAAATTGGCATCTAGTAGACTACATGTGGTGCAGAGAACTGAACTACCAGAATCTTGAGTAGGTGATAAATACAGGATGGATGAACCTCAAAGGAGAAGCTACTTAGTGATGGTGGTAGGAAAGCCTGGAAATGAACGCAATAGCTAGCATCTGTATAGGGCTCTTGGCTCCGCAAAGCACTTCGACAGATGTTTACATTTTACAAGAGAGGAAACTGAGGCAGGCAGAGGTTAAGTGACTTGTCCAGGATTACGGAGGTTCTGAGACCAGATTTTAACTTGGCTCTTATCTGATTCCAGTCCTGCCTCTACCTTCCGAACACACACAGACCGCCCAGCCCGGGTGGGAGGCTCAGCTGCTCCACCCCTACCCCCGTCCCTCACCTAGTCCAGCCCGGCCCCAAGGGAAAAGAAAGGATCCAGGCACCAGCTTCAGCACCAACGCATCCCCCGCTGGCCTGTGAGACGGGAGAGCCACTGCGGGCCGCCAGGGGGCGCCCTCGCACAGACGCCAGGCCTAGGGGCCGAGCCCGCCGAGGAAGCTCAGCGGCCGGAGGATGGGCAGTAGGAGCCGCCCTCGGGGCAGCCGCAGGTCTCCGGGCGTGGGCCATCGGCGGTTTCCTCGGCAACTCTAGAGTACCGCCCCACCCGAGCCTCCCGGACTACGCCTGGGGTGCTCTTTTCACCGCCGCCAGCAGGGGGTCGGGAGCAAAAGAGCCAGCGCCGGGTACCAGTACTGAGGGGCCGCGGAGGGAGAGTACGGGCCCTTTAAGAGCTGAGCGACGTGGGGGCGGGGCCGCCCCGCCTCCCGCGGGCAGGCATGCGCAGGAGCGCTTCCCCGCGGCGCGGTCCCGGTCCCTCTCTGCCCCCGCCCCTTTCTGAGCCCTGGGTTCCTTAGAAACGGCCGCAGTCCCGGCCACGCGCGAGGCCGCCGCCGTCTCCCGGCGCGCCCCCCCGCCCTCGCCCTCGCCCGCTCCCGCCCCGTCCCGTCTGGTCCCGCAGCTCGCGTCCCCGCGCGCCGAGCTCCCGGCTGCCGTCGGGCCCCGCATGGGGCCGTCCCTGGCCCCAGGGCCCCCGGCGTGGCCTGAGGAGGGGGTGCTGGGAGGCTCGGGCCGCACCTCCGCGGGCCCCGCGCGCCAGGTGAGAGCGGGGAGCGGCGGCCTCGGCTGGGGAGGGCCGTTGGGGGAAGGGGCGGTTACCTAGGAGATGGAAGGGGCGGGGCCGCGGACGCGTGGACCGCCAGCCTCCCGGCCTCAGTTTCCCGCTCTGTAAAACCAGGGGCTTGGGCTTGGTCACGGCCGTGAGCCTTTCCAGTTCTGCATCCTGGCACCTTGCCCGAGGCCCCGGGGATAAGAGCCGTTCCCACCCCCTGGTTTTACGAACGGGGAAACTGAGGATTCAAAGAGGGGAAGCCGCGGCTGGCCCGGCCTCGGTCCGGGGGCAGTGACAGAATCCGCATTCAAACCCAGGACTCGCAGCTTCGTGTTCTGCCCCTCCGCTGCCTTCTGTTGTGCTTTGGCCTCCTTCTCGGCTCCCCCAAGCTGTAGGTTTTGGGGGGCGAACCCCTGTGCGGGCCCCCCCCCATCCTCCAGGCATCCTTGACCGCCGGGTGTTCGGTCTGTGGTTAAATGCTTTGAGTGATCGGAAGCTGATGAAGGACCGAGGCTGCCGCCCTTTGTTGAATGCCTCTGATTGTGATCAAGTTATTTGCTATGTTCGGATGAGGAAGGGAGGGAGGGAGGGAGAAGGAGAGGAGAGGAGGGAAGAAAGGAGGGAGAAAGGAAGGAGAGGAAGGAAAGAAAGGATGGAAGAGAGGGAGGAAGAAAAGAGAAGGAAGAAAAGAGAAAGGGAGAGGAAGGGAGGAAGAAAAGGGAGGGAGGAAAGAAAGGAGGAAGGAAGGGAGAAAGGGAGGGGGAAAAGGGAGGGAGAGAAGAAGGAAGGAAAGAAAGGATGGAAGAGAGGGAGGAAGTAAAGAAAGAAGGGAGAGGAGAAAGGGAAAGGGAGGAAGGGAAGAAGAAAAGGGAGGGAGGAAAGAAAGGAGGAAGGAAGGGAGAAAGGGAGAGAAAGAAGGGAGGCAGAGAGGAAGGAAGGAAAGGATGGAAGAGAGGGAGAAAGAAAAAGAGAAGGAAGGAAAGAGAAAGGGAGAGGAAGGGAGGAAGAAAAGGGAGGGAGGAAAGAAAGGAGGAAGGAAGGGAGAAAGGGAGGGGGAAAAGGGAGGCAGAGAGGAAGGAAGGAAAGAAAGGATGGAAGAGAGGAGAGAAAGGGAAAAGAAGGGAGGAGAGAAAGATGGGAGGAAAGAAAGAAAAGAGAGAGGGAAGAAAAAAGGAGGAAGGAGTGGAAGGAGGAAAAAAGGAAGGGAGGAAGGAAGAGAGGGAAGGAAAAAAGTAATCATTTATTAAGTGCCTCCTATGTGCCTGGCACCATGCTAAGACTTTACAAACATTCTGTCAATTTGATTCTCACAACAACCCTGGAAGAGTAACAGCAGCTCTAGTTTGCATGGCACTTTGAGAGGTATGAAAAGCACTTGGCTCACAACAGCTGGGTAAGGTACATGATGCAAGTAGGATCACTATTTTACAGACAAGGAAACAGATTGAGATTTAAGTGACTTGTCTGTGGTCCCATTGCTAATAATCTTCTGAGCCCAGCTCTCCAGAGTCCATGAGACTGCTGTTCTAAAGGCTGTTCCCATCACACTACATACTTTCTGACTATTAAGAGCCCTTTGGAGATCCAAGCACAGCAGGAGGGTTGCTGCAGGGAACCTCCTAGAACCCTCCCAACCAGGTTGGTGTGGTGGGAAGAACAACTGCATCTGAAATCAGAAGTTCTTGGCTCAGTTCCTACTTAGGCTCTTTGGCCTTTGCTTCTTTGATATGGCCTACATGACTCCTAAGGCCCCTGCTAGCTCTAATGGTGTGTGACCTGAGTGATTACCATACTTACATTAGAAAGACATGGTTGTGGAACAGACCATGAAAAATGGGGCAAGTGGGCAGAAAAATCAAGTAATGACAGCTTCTTATTTGTGGGCAACAGGGATTTCCATGAATAGAATTGTCTGTCAGATTTTGATTCACAGGATACTGTGATGCATTGAATGTAGAATGTTAGGGTTGGAAAAGGACCTCGGAGATCATAGAGTTTGGTCTTGTCATTTTACAGTGGAGGAAACAGCTTGTCCAAAGGTACAAATTAGTCTACAAGTGTTTGTGATCATCAGTGGAACCTCCACCTTTTAACTCCTTGTCAAGTAAACCTTCTACTTCACTTCCTTCCTAATTCTACTAAGAAGGGGAAGTTGAAATTGGAGCTTTAGATCCCTCAAGGAAGTGTCTCATTATGTTGGGAAAAGCCTGGGATTTGGAGTTGGAAGAACTGTGTTTGAATGTTGTCACCTTACTTGTCTGGACCTAGAAAAGAGGAAGTTGGACTCATTGATACCAGAGGTCCCTTTCAGCTCTAAACTCCTGCTTTATCAAAATGTCAGAAGCAGCTCTCAGAGGAATTATTAATCCTTCAGCATCTCAAGGGTCTGAGGTTTTTTATCAGTATGAGAAACAAAGATAGGATTTTGAAATAGAGGACACTTGCCAAAAAAAAATAGAGAAATGAATCCAGAACCTCATGAGTGTAGTTTTCCCTTTTTAAAAAATGCAATTTGATGTAACTTTTGAATAATTCCACACAAATAAACAGGGATTTTTCATGGATTAAAATGTCAAAATCCCGCTTTACATAAGAAATACCTGACAACTTGGAAGAATCTTATTAAATATGTTTCATTAGTTAGCGCTTAATCCTTACCTCCTTATGTTTTAGACTTATTTTTGCCTTTTAAAAGGGAGCAGGTGGACCTAGAGAGACAAATGAAAGATGATATCCCCATATCAAAGCAACGTCACAAGTCACAGCTGGTGGTGTCCAAAGAACTGCAGATTAGTCATCCTGTACCCATCACAAAATATAAATACATACACATGATGTGCAAGTAAAGTGCTTAAAAAATTAAGGGCCAGGTTAAATATGCTGCTGCTTTTTGGTCTGGACTTATGATTTCCTCATTGTAAGGCAGAGAATTACCTCTACTCTTGCAGACTAGTCACTGCTTAGCAATTTAGAATCTTGAGTTGCCACACAACCAACATGGCTCAGAGGCAGGAGAGAGGAAGCTAAGGGAGAAATTTAAAGAAGCTTAAAGAAAAACAGGGATAGTTCAAATTATGAAGTATCTAAAATCCACCATTCCTATGGTACCATACCTATAGTGTGAGGTGTGCTTATAAGGAAAACAAATGCTCCTTGGCAGGACTGCAGAAGGAATAATTATCCTGGCTTTGCTAACCAGTGTTTGGCCTAAAGGATGGTCACAGGGGGCTCTCTCGGAGCTTGCTATAAGTTAGATGAAGTCAGCACCTGTCATTGGTTTCAGTACTTCATTGTGTAGGGAACATAGACTTAAATAGCTTATATTACAGCTAACATGTAGGCCCCTCCAGTGCTTCACCTGTTTCCAACCTTAATGTTTATGCTCTAGCTGGGAGATATAGAGATTTTGGCCTTGTTAAAGTAGGACTGCAATGAACTTGGCTGAAATTAATAAGACCATCATCACCTCTCTTTTGGGAAAATTTGACATAGATTTTTTGGAAATAGTATTTTATTTTTTCCCCCAATTACATGTAAGGGGCAGCTAGGTGGCACAGTGGATAGAGCACCGGCCCTGAAGTCAGGAGGACATCAGTTCAAATCCGGCCTCAGACCAAACACTTGACATTTACTAGCTGTGTGACCCTGGGCAAGTCACTTAACCCCAATTGCCTTAAAAAAAATACAACCCCCCCCAAAGCCAATTATATGTAAAGATAGTTTTTAGCATTCATTTTTTATAAAATTTTGAGTTCCAGATTTTTTTGCCCTTTCTCCCTCCCTTCCATCTCCCCTTCCCAAGATGGTAAGCAATCTGATATAGATTATATGTGTGCAGTCATGTAAACATATGTCCATATTAGTCATGTTGTGAAAGAAGAAACAACAAAAGGGAAAAGCCATGAAAAAACAAAAAAAAGTGAAAATAGTATCCTTTGATTTGCATTCAGATTCCATAGTTTTTTCTCTGGATGTGAATGGCATTTTCCATTATAAGTCTTTTGGAATTGTCTTGAATCATTGTATTACTGAGAAGAGCTAAGCTGATTCACAGCTGATCATTGTATAATGTGGCTGTTACTGTGTACAGCATTCTCCTGGTTCTGATCACTTCACTCAGCATCAGTCCATACAAGTCTTTCCAGTTTTTTTTTGAAGTCTGCCTGCTCATCATTTCTTATAGCACAATAGTATTCCATTATATTCATATACCACAACTTGTTCAGCCATTCCCAATTGATGGGCATCCCCTCCATTTCCAATTCTTTGCTACCACTTAAAGAGCTGCTATAAATATTTTTGTGCATGTGGGTCTTTTCCCCTTTTTTATGATCTCTTTGGGATACAGATCTGTTAGTGGTATTGCTGGGTCAAAGGGTATGCACAATTTGATTGCCCCTTGGGCATAGTTTTGACATGGATTTTTAATGCTACCTATTGCTTTATCTTGTAGAAGAGAATAGGTGTTATATATCTCACTTGACTCATTATTGATTAGAACTTGTAGCCTTTATTCATTTTAAGAGGAAGCTAACAGTGACTATTTTATAATCATTAGTCCTATATCATGAGATAATTATCAGAAGAGACCTGAGAAATGACCTCATCCAATCGCATCATATGGAGATGAGGAAAATGAAGTTTAGAGGGTGACTTGCCCAAGGTCACACAGATTAGCGTAGAACTGAAACTAGAATTTAGGTCTTGTTATTCCTTATATTCTTTCCATTCCCCTCTGTCACACTGCTTTAGTTTTATAATTATTGGAATGATCCATTCATTAATGGTAAAGGAATATTAAGAAAATGTAATTTTTTTTGGATACTTCTCTAGATCTGTGGTCTCATTAACATGGGCAACTCTTTGCAATAATCCACATCACATTAAATCTGAGGAGACTTCCTCTGGACCTCTGGATATTGCATGAGTATCAGCAAAACACACGTAGTTATCTAGGTCCTTGGGTGCAACCTTTTGACTGAGTCCAAATTTTGCAGAACAAATCCTTTTAGAAGGTGATTTGTTCTGTGAAGTTTGGATTCAGGCAAAGGGCCGCACTTGAGGACCTAGAGGGCCCTTGAGGCCGAAGGTTCTCCACCCCTAGAAGTACAGAATGACACTTTGCTCTTCAGAATAAATAATGTAGAAGATTTCTTTACTTGGGACTGTAAAAATTTTCTCTAGTTGTCATGCCAGTAGTACCTTTGACAGACAGTTATATAACATTTCATACTATTCTGGGACAGTGAGGGCAAGTAATCAAGCTTAAACTATAATAAAGTCATTGACTGTGTTTGACAAGAAAGACTACAAGGAAATGAGGAAGCAGAGAACTTGTAATATTATTAACAGAGAATTTGTAGAGTAAATCAATATCTTCGTTATCAACTTTCACTGAACACATTTCCTAGTTTCAAGATAACAGGGGAAGTGGAACTGGTTTACTGCAGATCACCTGATCTTGGAAGTTGTAATGCAGAAGTCAGGAAACAAAAGAACTGAATAAACATTTGAACCTATTGCACCTGAATTATTCTGATGTCTTTAAAGTTGCACATATCATTGTAGGGAGTCTAACTCAATAATTAGTGTATTTTATATAGTAAGTATTTAACATATGTTAATATATGTTGAATATGAGAGTTGCAATGGGAAAAAGTGTTTTAGAGAATATTATTGTTAGAATATAGTATGTCAGTACTTCAGTGGATCCATGATTTCATCTTCGGGCATGCCCCATGATTTAGTCTAATCAGTAAGCATTTGTTAAGATCTTGTCACGTCTAAGGTACAGTGCCGGGCACTAGAGATGCAAAGACAAAACGATCAAAACCCATCAATGCCCATTTGTCCTGTGCTCTTGTCTACAGGCAGCAGCCTGTAGACCTTCCCCTAAGTCTTTTTCTGTTTTGTAGACATCAGTGGTATTATGTGGTTGGAAATCATGGAATGCCATGATCTCGTAAGGGTAGGAGATTTTGCAGGCGACCCACATAGCAATGGAAAGACACGTTATGGGTATAAGTAAGTTATAGCTCACTACCAATTATAATGTGTGCAAAAAAATGGCATAAAGGAAAGCAAGGCCACATATGACGTGGTTAAGTAGTTAGTGTTGCCCTAATGTTATCGATATATTTTTAAAATACAACATAATGACAGAAAACACTCTTTCTGGCCTGTAAAAGTAGTTCTGTCTCACACATACCATTTTGTCTCACTGTCTTGCCTCCTTGGCCTAGTGCGATCTGGGACAAAAAGCTAATTAATTCCTATATAGACTACAGGAATGTTCAAGGAAATGTTCTGATAAATGTGGTCAGTAATGTTGATTCAAAGAGCTGGGGACAGCGAAGGATTAGCAAATTCCTCCTTGCCTCGTATTCTCCATCACTGACCTTCCGTGTTCTACCTTACCTCGCAGTGAACATATGCAGAAATAGCGGGGCAGCTAGGTGGCGCGGTGGATAGAGCACGGACCCTGAGTTCAAATGCGGCCTCAGACCAAGCACTTGACACTTACTAGCTGTGTGACCCTGGGCAAGTCACTTCACCCCAGTTGCCTAAAAGCAAAACAACAACAACAACAACAGAAACAGGACAGCAGTGTTGGCATTCAGAATGCTGACGACATCCTCCAGAGCAGGGTGAGGGCGTCACTGTGGATAGGACAAAATGGCCGCTTTAGACTGAGAATCCTGAACATGTGGAGCATCGCGAGAGAAGAATGAAATGTATTAAATCCCTACATTATAGCGCCTAACATTGATTTCAGCGTTAGTTGAGAATGAGTTCAAACCAGTCACATTACAAAGCCTTTGCTCATAGGTAAAGAAGAAAGTTTGTGGTAAAGTTGTAAGTGGCAAGGAAAGAAGCAAACGTTTATTAAGCACCTACTGTATGTGCCAGGCACTGTGTTAAACACTTTAGACTAAAGTGTCTTATTTGATCCTCACAACAGCCCTGGCATGTAGGTGCTGTTATTATCCCCATTTTACAGTTGGGGTAACTGAGGCAGACAGTGGTTCAGTGACTTAGGGTTACAGTCAGCAAGTGTCTAAGACTGGATTTGAACTCAGGTCTTCATGACTGCTGCCCAGCACTTTAACCTGCATCAAGAACACGATTTAGAGTCAGAGGACCTGGATTAGAATTTTGTTCACTCTGTGACTTTTCATAAGTTATTTAACTCTGAATCCCCATCTGTTAAAGGAAGGGGTTGGATTAAATGACTGCCAAGATTCCTTCTCTCTCTCTGAATCTTATCATCTTGAATTTTTCAGCAAGGTGGATTGATGTCATATAAAAAAATAAACACAAGGAATTGTAGTAGCAAGGAATGAAATAGTCGTACTTTGTTTAAAGATAGAAAATTCCTCATCTAGGACCTGTTTTTTCACGGTATCTGCCCAGAGAAGATGACTTGTAGGTCCTAGCTCTTTGTCCCTGTCATCAGTAGTTCTCACGTCGGTCTTGTGACAGGATGCCACCGAGTCTGTGACCTAAATAGTGCCCGCTGGACTGCTGTGATCAGCCCTGGCAGATTAATCCCAGCATGTCCAAAGCCATTTATAGGGAGGGCTTTCTCCAACTCACACCCTACTGTGGAGCATTAGAAATAAAAGCCACAAAACACATGACCTAAGTCATTTCCTGGTGTTGAAGTCATGCTTCTACTGGGACCACCATCAAGTAAGTGGGAAAGGAAAAGGCAGCTCCATGAACTTTGCTGTTGTTTTTTTTAATAGTTTTTTATTATTCATAGCTTCTGGTTCTTACAATATCATTAGTTATCCCTCCCCCTTCCAGAGAGCCATCCCATAATCAGATTTTTCAGAGAGGAAAAAAAATCAGTCAACTGATCAAAATATTGAAAAAAATCAAAAAACATGTGCAATGTGTGACATGTCTGGACCTCCCATCTCCATGAAGGTCTGGGTTGGGGGTGTCCTCTCATATTTCTCCATTCAAGTCCTGCTTGAGCTTTATAATTTTGTTACATTCACTTCTGATTTTTCTGCACAGGGTAATTATTTTTTCCCCTCTTCTCCTGAAAATACAGTATTTTGTCTTTTCAGGTGCTTTACTTACCAGTTCCCACTGGCTCTCTTCCCCTCACCTCTGATCCCCTCCTCTCATTTGTTACCCCTTTCCCTTTGGAGATTTGTTTATTGGTGCCTTTTTCTCTTTCCTGCTTTTATCTGTTGCATAATTCCCCTCCCCTCCACCTTTTCCCCCCCTTAGTCAGATAGATTCCTGTCCTCCCCTTCAACTAATCCTGTTTACTAGTTTTTAAATTTCATTTTTTGCACCCCTTTCCAAAAATTATTTCTCTCACTCTCTTCATTATCTATCCTCTCCATCTCCTCTGAATCTTCATTGTCTGATTCATGACCCCTGTAATTATCTGGTTTTTCTCTTTTCTCTGTATTCCTTATACAATCAAGGCTTCCACAATATCCAGTCTCGGCTGTCTCCTCCAGGTGGTTTCTGCCACTGCCTTGTACAGCTTGCCCCATTAATTCCCCATTTCCATTGTGTCTCACTTCCTGAACAGTGACAGTTATTGCAGGTTATCAGAGAACATGCTGTGCCATGGTAGGGCCTTACGTACCACATCCTTGATTATGTAGCCCACCACTGATCTTTACCCTTCTTTAGTTACCTTTTTTATCCCATTTGCCTCAAAATCTTCCTGGGGCCATGTTCTCCCAATCCCCTGTAAAGGTTGCTTCCTGGATTTCCAACTCCGCCCCTCCCTAGGTGGGACAAGTAGACTTTTCAAGTATCAAATCCCTGAGGCCAAATGTAGCACAAGGTCCCTATCTCCCTTCACAGACTGTCTCTTCACCCATAGCAGCAATCTTCCTGGAAACCCCTCCCATCGCCAAGGCAAAGCCTCCTTCCTTTCCTCCTTTTTCTGTCCTTTCCTCCTCTTCCACATCCACTTCCCTGTAGGCTTTTCTTTTTCTGAGACAACGGGGTGGGGGGGGTGTCACCTTCCCCTCATTTCCTTCCCCTGATTTGACCTTGGTGTATCATATATTCTTTATCACTTTGTTCTCCTCACCTCTTTCATGTAGCCTTCCATGTTGTGATGTAGGCCACAAAACGTTGATTTACCTGTAGGCACAGTGTTGCTCAGTTCTGTTCATAATGCCTCTGTCTGCCTCTTTACTGTTACCTCTACCAGATTTCCACCTTCACCCCTGTCTCCTTGTGAACATTTAGAAAGAGGTCTCTTCCTGGTCTCTCTTCTGTTGTTGCTGTTCTCCTTGGCTGCAACATGTATTTATTCCGCATTTCTGTAGTTCAGGGTGTTTGAGAAGCAAAAAACCTCTTCAGTTCTGATTTTCTTTCTAACAGTGTTTAATACTCTTCCTTATTATTGGCCTTTCATCTTTTTTCGTTCCCAGTTATGCTCAGATTTGCAGGGTGGGTCAGTTTGGGCTGCATTCTGATCTCCATTGCTCATGCTTCCATTCCCTCCTACATTTTCTAGTGGGTGCAGAACAGTCCTGTATTTTTTAAAATTTCTTTCCTTTATGTTCGAAGGTCTTTCTCCCAATCAGTTGCAGAGCTTGTTTTTTAATTAAATTGTTAAATTTAACCACTATGTGTCTTGAGGTTTGCAGCCTTGGGTTTTTTTCTGGAGGTGAATTGTGAATTCTGCGCTCCCAAAGTGATCCAGGGCAAAGTCTGATTGCTTTTCCCCTTGCCTGAGCTCTGCAAGTTCATGCCATGGGGCTGGGCCAGAGCAACAGTAAACAGTTGCTGGACTCAGCCCCTATCAACTACCCGGGTAGGTTCAGTGACAAAACTGCAGGCTCTCCTGTGGTCTGGGTTCCTGCCCTGGTTATTCCTCTGCAGGCTTCAGGCTGGGCTGGAAGCTGGAGCTGAGCCCTTGCTCAGTCCTGGGTCTGAGCCACATTGCTGCTGCTAGCTTCTGAACTTGCTTCTTGCGAGTGTAGGCCCTCACCTTTCCGTACACCAGAAGGCCAAACCTGGGTGCAGGTCCCTTCCTCGGCCTACCCTGGGACTCCTGCCAGATGTCATCCATTCCAGTCACAGTACCCTGGTAAGGTCTGGACCCTCCTCTTGCCCTGGTGTGCAGCCTCTCCCGAGGCAGTGGAGTGCACCACTGGGTGTTTACTCCTAGCCAGGCCCTTTTGGAGGCTGGGACAGACCAGACCTCTCTGCCTGTCTCCCAGTGCAAACCTGGACTGGAAAAAATGATTCACTCTGACTTTTTCTTGGATTTCTCCTTCAGGATTTGATCTGGTGTGTTTTCTAGATCTGTTTGGAGGTAATAAAATGACAGCAGTTTTTTCAGGAAAATTAAAGGGTTATAGCATGGAGTTCGAAGATAGGGAAGAAGATCCAGTATGGAAGTAGCCTGGCCGTGGCGGGGCAAGAGTTCAAACTGAGGTGGTTGCAGTAAGAATGTAAAGGAAGGCATGAATTGATGCAAGAGATTCAATCAAGGATATGAAGGAATACCAGAGAGGACTTGACTTTTTAACCCACCATGCCTCCTGATTCTGAAGGCTAGTATTTTACGAGGAGAAAATAAGGACACGTAAGCTAACCTTGCACTTCAGTTACAAAGTGTGGTAACATCAGTTACCACATCAGTTGTTACTAACTCCATTAGAGTCTCACCTGTTGCTCTCCTTGGCCTTCTTGATGCTTGGAGAAAAGCATAAGAACAGGAACAGCAGCAACAACAGCATTCACAGAATGCTTTCAGGTGTGCAAAGTTCTTTAGGGCTATTGCATTTGATCTTTGCCACAGCCCTAGGAGGCAGGTGTTACTGTTATCATCACTGTTTGCAGATGAGGAAACTGAAGCAGGCTGAGGTGAAGTAGCCCAAGGTCACTCAGTGGGTAGGACTGAGATTGCATTTGAATTCTTCTGTCTTCTGACTGCACATCTGGCACTTTATCCACAGGGCTCCTCTGCAAGCAGATCTTTGTCAACACTGTGCACTCGGAATATATACCAACAGGCCTGTGCATTTTGGTAATACTATGACATAAAACTAGTCCATTAGGTGGGCAGAACCATTCAAAAGCCTAAAACTTATATCTAACAGTACATATCTATTACAGATTTCATAGATTCAAAGCATATTGTAAATATGGGAAATTGAAACACACACATCTGTGTGAATAACATCAGTCCTGTTAAAACAAGATGTGAGCCTAAAATAGAGAAAAAACTTAGAAGAAAAAAATAATTTCCTCATGCCAAATGAGTCTGTGCAGGAACCAGGATTTGCTTTGGTTTCCCAGGCCAAACACAGCACTGGAGGTCAGTTCTACTTCCTTTTGGGTATTAGCCATTTTTAAAGCTGAAAATAATCTTTGCCTTAAAACTTTCCCATAGAATCACCTCAGCCTCGTGCTCTGTTTTTCCCTCCCTTTAGGGATTTACTAGAAACTAGGCATGGGGGAAAAAATCTTAAAGCCAAGCAATTCTTTGCTTTATCAACATGTAAAAAATCTTTTTTTCTTGTCAGTCTCTGAATGATTATCTCGATAAGAAGGGGAGGGAAGGAGGGAAGGGAGCAGAAGCTTGTTTTCCCCTATCTTATTGGGAGAGCAGTAGGGGGCAGATGGCTAGCACAGGGCCTGAGTTCTCTGCTACCTTCTTCTCTGAGATTTCAGAGAAGCAGTAGCTCCCTGGGTGGTTTGGCTTGATTGTTAACTCTTCTGGAGGGCTATTCTTTTTACCAGCCTGGCTTCATATTAACTCAGTTCATAAAACTCTTTGGATTATTTTATATGCTAGTAAATATAACACTTTAGGCATTATATTTCATTGCAAATGTTTTTTTATTCCCAGATCATAGAAATGTGCTATTAGGGCTTTAAAAGTTTTAAGATACTGTTGTTGATTTACTCGGGAAATTGTCCCATTGTGCCAGAGTCTTGTTTCTTAAACAAATTGCTTTGGGCTTCTCTTTGACTATAACTGGGTAGGCACCTTGGGCTTGCCAGCACAGGAAAGTGACTAGTGCTTGGTTTTATGGACAGTAAATCTAAGAACCTTTTTGAGGTTTTGAAAGCGTATGCTGTTTGCTAGAATTTGGAAAGAATTTCATCCCAGCTGAGCAGCAAGGAAATAAAACTATAGGTTTTATATATAGGATTTGGAGCTGAAAAGGACTATAGAGGTCACATAGTCCAACCCATCATTTTAGAAATACAAAAACAGGCTTAGAGTGGGGGAATAACTTGGGTTCCACAGCTAGCAAGTAGCAGCTTTGGGATTTTAGCCCAGATCTTCTGTCCTGTATGCTTTCCATTACATGTTATAATTCTTCAAATCTACCTCACTTCTTTAGGGTCATCATTGATTAAAAAAAAAATTAGAATTTATTGAGTGCCTGCTGTTCTTAACCAAAAGTTGGGATACATGCATGGTCTGACAAAAGATACTCTTTCTTTCCAAGCCTTGTTAAAAATACACTTTCCTTTAAAAGTTAGGACTGTCTCATAGAATACAAGATAGGTATACATGTGTGTATATAAACACACACACAAACACATCTCTGACTTCCTCCTCCATTTGTTTCTTTACCTCAGACCGCTGGTTCTCACAGTTTGCATTCTGAAGCATCAGCGTATTCTCAGGGTTGTCTTGTTTGAGACAAGGTTTAGCTGCTACTTCTTGCATCTAATTTCTTGAAAACTGTATCTTTCCACTCTATAACTAGGTCATCTGTAATTACTCAGTCCTCAAACAAGTCCTCAAATGGATGAGCCACGAAAGACAAGTCAGCATTATTTGAAAGTGCAGCTTCCAACGCTAGAGTGAATTCTGGTCGATGGAAGAGTGCGTGGATGAGCTGAGAGAAAAGCTCTAGCAGGGAACAGGTGAAAAGAGGCCGGGGTCTGCTTAATGGCCACAGACAAACTGACTAGGAAGATCCAGTATTTCAGTTCAAATAATGTCCTGGCAGGAAGAAGAGCAGCTGTTAATCTGTTTCAGTCAAATAGTGAGCAGCACATCAAGCTCGGCATGTGAAGTAGTGAAATGGTGCTGCCGCATCCTCTTTGGTTATCCTGTTGAGACAGGAGTGACTTTTGTACTTGGGTCACCTCAGACAAACTTGTGTCAGTACTGAACTGGATTTAGCATCTTTTCCTTTTAAAGCAAGGGTCATTATTGACAACCTGCCTTTCTCTTCCACTTCTAATTTGCTTACATAAAACTAATGCCATAAAAAGAGAGGATGTATTTTCTGGCTTGATGTATTCAAGTATGAGCTTCAGTAAATCAATCAGAAAAGACTTTACTCAGTACTGCTGATTATTTTCATTAGTTTGACAAGATATTCCCAAAACCAGTCATTCAGACAGTAGGAATATTATTTGACAGCTGTAAAGATACCTACTTGTTTCGTCTACTAATTTGTCATTGATTTGATCGATGATCTTAATTGCTGTATGTCACTGTCTTTTGTTGTATTCTTTATTGGCCCAGTGAGGGTACTGTCCTTCCTGCTAGGAATATACTTCTCTCCCAACATCTCAAGAAGTTTTATAAAAACAGTTAACATGTACTGCCACAGTTGGATTATTTCTACTATTCAGATAGGGTAGAAATAAGCTTTCTTTGCAGGTCATGTTGCAGTCTGTCACTTAGATGGGCTCCCTGCCTCTACGTTACAAATCAGTTTAGTGTTTATTAAATTACAGAATCATAGCATTTTAGAGCTAGGGGTACATCTAATTAACTCTGAAGGACTGAAGGCCCAGAAAGGTCAGATGACTTGTAGAAGGTCACATAGCTAGGCTTCCTGGACTAGAGTACTCTAGTCCACCATATGACTCTGCCTGAATTTGAGGTTGACTTCTTTCTTAAAAAAAAAAAAACAAACAACAAAAACTGGTGCCCCTGTAGTTTGTAACTATTCTGAGTAAATGTGCTTATGTATGTAAATCATGATTCTTAATGGCCAGTTCAACTTAAATATGAAGCATAAAATGTCAGCATTAAAGATGTAGGTTACCTAAAGGGCCATGGAGAAAGGCATGAGGGCCATCAGACAGACGGTAATCGATTACTAATAAAGAGCTCTTTGGGCCATCATCAGAGGGCTTATGACTGGGAAAGAATGGTGACACAGCAGAAGTAGGAGACAATCAGTGGAAAGGCCAAGTGCCCTTAGGGCTCTAAAGGAAGGTGCCCATTCATGTTAGCTGGTTAACCTTTGGAGGATTTATAGAGAGGACACTGGTGGATGGTAGGTCTAGCTAACAGATCTGTTGAAACATTTAAGTATGGGAGCAGTTTGATCCTTGCCTGTATCTGTGTGTCTGGTCCTTTAGAGTATGTGAGTACCTAAAATAATGCCTTTGCATTTTCCAGAGAAATGAAGTTCTCCCTTTAGGTACCAGTGGTTTTATTCAAACTATTTTTTAAAAAAATGTTGACCTGTGAGGCAACTACTGTGCTATGTCTACACAAAACAGCATTGAGAGGGAGATTTTCCTGGCTATTGATGTTGGGTTTTTATTCACAATGAAGCCCATTCTGTAGCTGGCCTTCGTTGATGTGCTTCTGGTGCCCCCCCCCCCCTCCCCTGCTGCCCGTCCTCGCCTCCTTTGGTTGACCTTATAATACAGTAAGTGCTTTGATGGGTTTCCTAGCCACAACTTGTTTATTAAACTCACTGTGGTAAAAGGCAGTGAAGAGGTTCATTGGGACACGCATTGCAGTCTGGGGACAAAGTCTGTGCACGTAAAACACCTACACTTAGAACTAAAAGGGTGGGCAAGCATGAAATGTCCTTTCCCATGGAAGCAGGTGCTGTGGATTGTCAGGCCTTCTTCACATCTGGAAAATCATTTTTTAAATTCAACAAGCATTTATTAAGGCCCTAGAAAGTCTTTCTGTGTCTACATCATTCTTGTGCCTGTGATGATTATTTCCCCAACTTGATTGAAAGGTTCTTTTCACAAATCACTTACCTTCTGTAGGCCTCAGTTTCCATCCTCTGTAAAATGAAGGGTTTGGATTTTCTTTCAGGCCTCTCCAAACTCAAATTTTGTAAATCCGTGTCTTAATTCTGTACATCCTCATTGGACCTTGTTCATGATAGGTGCTCGTTAAATGTTTATGGATTAGACTAGTCTGCTGTGTCCCATCAGAAAAGCAGTAATTATGGTAACTTTTTAATGACAAAGTCACGAATGCTAGTGTATCAAATAGATGCCATCTCTGTTGCACAAAAGCTAGGATGTAGGTGTGTTAAAGATTCAAAAAACCTATTCAGAGTTTAAAAATCTATCTTTTCTGCTCATGGGAGTCAGTTTTTACTCAGAATCTTACACTTAGTAGAAACATCTGTAAGAGAATGAAAAATGTTACTTGATCATGAAGTGATTCTTTAGAACCTTTTAAAAAACTCACCTCATTTTAATTTCTTCTAATCAACCAAACAATTAAAAAAAACCCTCTGCTCAAACTTTATCTTCAAGTTGAGGCTTTGAGAAAAGATAATCATGAGCCTTCATTGGCTTCCTGTGGCATTAGATACGATAAAGTTGGAACTATGCTCACATTTAAGGCCCACCACAGTGCAGTTCCAGTTTGCCTTTCCAGATTTATTTTCCACCAGTCTCCTTCATGCCTTCTAGGTTCTAGCCAAAATGATGTAGCATCTGTTCCTCAATTTCATACTGAAACTTCAGTGCATTCCAACAGGTCATGGTTGGAATGTACTCCCTCATCTCTGCTGGATGAAATCCTTCCCTTTCTCTAAGATGTAACTCAGCTGCTACCTCCTCAACGAAGCCTTCTTTGATCCCCCAAGAGAAAGTCAGATTTTCTAGAGCATTTTGTTTGTCCTTAATCCCATCATATAATTAATTCCATGTATTTTGTTTAAGTGTATACATGTCACATCTCTTCCATGAATTCTCAGCACCAACCATGGAGCCTTATAATTAGAAAGTAATCAAATGGTTACTGAATTGAATTTAGTATTTTAATTTGATTCTTCGTTTGAAAACTTTGTTTACATAATCAGTGAAATGTATGTCACATCGTACCTATTAATTTCATTTGAGGTCAAGGGATAGAAGGGGGAGGGGTTCCTGACCAGTGCCTTGTGAAAAGGACTGTCAGTTTATTTGAAGGTACAGAAATGAGGAGGGGGGATGGAAACAAGGCTTTGTAGACGTTTGATTCTATGACTACTGCTCCACATTGTATTCCGAACCTGTTGGAATTGTAGTCCTCTTCTTCACCTACATCTTCAGGCACATGTAAATGGCAGCTTCTTTAAGTTAAGAAATACTGTTAGGTTTCTAGTATGTGCAATAACACTGTGTTAGTCTGAGGGAGAGAAAGCTTAGCTAAAACAAGGTCCTTAGCCTCATGGAGCTCTTCCTGCCCAGAAGGGGCGTAAGAGATAAACACAGATAACTATAATATACACTATTACATGATAAGTAAATTAGAGAAGTGCTTCTATGATGGAGGAGTATGAAGTCACACTGGATTACAGGCCACTAAACTCCTGTTTTTGTACTGTGGGGGAGCTAAGAATGATTTTTACATTATTAAATACAATTAAACATTTAAAAATGTAAAAATCATTCATAGCTCACTGACTTAGAAAAACCAGGCCACCAGTTGGAACTCTCTGCTGACCTCCAAAACCGAATTTATTATCTTTCTCCTTCTACTCTCCCCCTCACCCTCCCTCTCCCGCCTCTTTCCCTATTACTGCAAAGGGTAACACCATCCTCCCAGGTCCTCAGGCTCACAAACTAAGAGTTAACCTAGACTTGTCACTGTCCCTCAGCCCCCATACCCAAGCTGTTGCTAAGGCCTGTCGATTTCACCTCTGCAACATCTGTCCAATACGCCTCCTTCTCTCCTCTGACACTGTCACCCCCTGGTAAAATTCCTTGACCCTTCGTGCCTGGACTGTTGCCCTAGTCTGGTGGCAGGGTCTGCCTGCCTCAAGTCTCTCCACTCCAGTCTATCATCCTTCATTCAGCCACTAAAGTGATTTTCCTAAAGGGCAGGTCAAACTATATCAACCCCCTATTCAGTGACCTTCAGTGGCCCCTTATTGCCTCTGTGATCAAATACAAAGCACTATGGTTGGCATTCAAAGCCCTTCGTAACCTAGCCCCTTCTCATCATTGCAGTTTTCTTACACCTTCCTCTCTATAGTCTTCAATCCAGTGACACTGACCTTGTGGCTGTTCTGCAAACAAGACACTCCATCTCTTGGCGCTGGGCATTTTCTCTGGCTGCCCCACACATGCCTGTAATGCCCTCCCTCCTCCACCCTGACTACGGACTTCCTTGGCTTTCTTGAAGTCCCAAGTAAAAAGGCATTTTCTGTAGGAAACCTTCCCCAACTCCTCTTAATTCCAGGACCTCATATTTATTTGTTTGCCTGTTGTCTCCCCCATGAGATTGTAAGCTCTTTGAGGGCAAGGACTGTGTTTTGCCTCTTTTTTGCATCCCCAGTGCTTGGCTCAGTGCCTGGCATGTAGTAGGTGTTTAACAAATATTTATTGATTGATTTGGCTGGGGCCTAGTTTGCCAACTCTTTAACTAGAAACATCAGAGATGCTTTCCTGGAGGATATGACATTTGAGTTGTATTTTAAAGGAGTTCACTGATTAAAGGGAGAGGGAGGAAATTCCAAGTTTTAGAAACAGTCTGGTAAAGGTATGGAGGCAAGAAAGCTTACTGCTTTCCTTGTGTTATTAGAAATGAATAAAAAGTAGCCAAGAATTTTTTTTCTGCAAAGCCTCTTGATCTTTAGAGGTATAGGGGCACAAAAGCAGTTCTTCACACATTCAGTATTCCACAAACATTTACTAACTGAGAAGCATCGTATTTCTACAAACTCATTTACAAAACAAAAATATCTAATTTCTTTAGGTTATTTATGTTCACATTGAAAAATTAAAATAGAACTGCAAAGGCCAAACTCTGAATAATAATTGCCTACCAACTGACATGCCATATATTCTTTTACCTTTTTTTAGGACATAAACACAAATGAATTATTTATTTCTGTGCTCTTATTTTGGGCTGCAGTCAAAATTCTATTTTAGATGATCAGTTGTGAGCCTTATGATAATTGTGTTTCCCGTCCCCTGAATATAGCCTATAACCTATGTGCTCACTTTGGGCAGTGCCACAAGTTTACGGTAAAGATTGGGTTTTTTTCTTCTTTGGGTCTATCTTTTTTATGCATTTACTGAAGGCTCCCTTCCAAAAATCTAGGACACAGAGAATAAAAAATGGGAAAGAGCTGGTGTCCCATCCAACCCATTCAACCGTGAAGGCTGTATTTTATTTTATTTTTTTGCTGTTGTTGTTTAATAGGTTCTTTGTGACCCCATTTGGGGTTTTCTTGGCCAAGATACTAGAACAGACTGCCATTTCCTTCTCTGGCTCATTTTAAAGTTGAGGAAACTGAGGCAAATAGGCTGAAGTGACTTGCCCAGGGTCATACAGCTAGGAAGTGTCTGAGGCTGCATTTGAACTCGGGTCCTCCTGACTCTAGAGCTGGCTCTCTATCTGTTGTGCCAAGGTCACTGCTAGATGGTCTTCATTTTCTATAGATTGCTCAGGTTCAGTGCTTCATGAAAAATGTTCTTATAGCTTCCTTAGATTATTTTTGTTATGTCTTGTTCTGTTTAAATAAAAGAAGTTAGGGGGCAGCTAGGTGGCGCAATGGATAGAGCACCGGCCCTGGGTTCAGGAGGGCCTGAGTTCAAATCCGACCTCAGACACATAACACTTACTAGCAATGTGACCCTGGGCAAGTCACTTAACCCCATTGCCTAGCCAAAAATGAATGAATGAATGAATGAATGAATAAATAAAAGAAATTGGCCATCAGTATATGCCTTCTTTACTAGGCTAAGAATTCTACTTGCTTATTTCATATATGCTTTGTTCTGTAAACTAATTGTCCATCTCTCCTGGAATTTTTGCCATTCCTTACATTTAACAGTTCTTCTCCTATCTCTGGTTCTGCATAGACTTCCTCCTGTGCAGAGATGCAGTTTCTTTTCATCTTCACACCTTAGAATACCTGGCTTCCTTCCAAGCTCAGTGTCACCTTTTCCATGAGCCCCTTCCTGATCCCTCCAGCTGCTAGTACCTCTTGATCTTTTGTATAGGAATGCTCACCCCTCCCCCCCGCCCGGTAGAATGGAAGGGTCTGGCGGGGCAGTTTCATTTTTGTCTTCACTTCCCTAGCATCTGACTCAGTGTCTGATATGCGTACAGCAAGCTAATAAGTGCTTGTTGATTGATTGTCGTTACATTTGTCTTTCTGAGATTAGATAACATTAATTTTTGGAGAGTCAGAAAGAAAAACAGGAAAAATTAACATAAAACGCTGACTTGCATTTCAGCATTCTTCAAAACATTTCATATGTGTATCAGTTAAAATTCAGCTAAATGGGCTTATTGTGGCCTCTAGGTAGGTACCTTATGGACGAATGAAATGAAGATTTGCTTAGACAAAAGGAAAATAAAATTCGTGGAGTTAGGGATGCACTCAGCACCAAGGGAGCCAGACAGGAAATGCCACCTCAGTGGTATGGCAGTGAGGAGACTCTCTTGCAGGGCATGTTGTCATGGCAAATGGTCTAGAGACCTTATCTTCCTGATTCTGAGTGATGAGGTAGATTTGAAAAGGGACTCGATACAGTGAAAACATCTCTAGAATAGTTCCTTTGTGCCAAATCAGAACAGATAAGCATGTTTGTTAGTCTCATAGAAAGCATTTGCTGCAGAGAAAGTTTGTTGTTTGGACTTTCCTGGATCCCTGATCATTCTGCTTGTAGCACAGACACAGTCTTTCTGTCTTCCTGGCCTGTCTCGTGAAATGTTTTTCTGTGGCTTCTGTCTTCCTGTGCACATATTTCAGATCTGTTAAACTGTACACAATGCTAAGCACAAAGTAGGCTTTTAGTAAATCTTGTCGGTAAGGACAAAGTTTTCTGAAAAGTTAGTTAATGTGAGGGTATTAGGTGAAATTTGTTTCTTCAGTCATGGAGAATTGAGGCAACCATAGTGTAGAGTCAACAGCATTGGATTTTGACCCAGAGGACCTGGGTTATATCTCCCGACTCTCCTGCTTTATTAGCTGTGTGCTATGGGTAGAGTCCCTTCACCTCTGGACTTTGGTGTTCTTATCTGTAGAGCAAGGACTTGGACTGAGTTTTCAGTGCTGTGATCCTGTAGGAGGCTGGATCTGGCTGGATCTTTTTTTTTTTCAATATAAATTTATTTATTTTTAGTTTTCAACATTCACTTCCACAAGTTTTTGAGTTCCAAATTTTCGCCCCATCTCACCCCTCCCTCCACCCCAAGATGGCATGCATTCTGAATATCCCTTCCCCTAGTCTGTCCTCTCTTCTATCTCTTCCCCCTTCTCTTATCCCCTTCCCCTTCTATTTTCCTGTAGGGCACGATAGACTTCTATACCCCATCTCCTGTATTTCTTATTTCCCAGTAGCATGTGAAAACATTTTTTTAAACATATGTTTTTAAAACTTTAGGTTTCAAATTTTCTCTCTCTCCTCCCCACCCACCCTCATTGAAAAGGCAAACAACTCAATATAGGTTATACATGTGCAGTTATGCAAAACACTTCCATAGTAGACATGTGAAAAACTAACTCTATTTCCCTTAATCCTATCCTGCCCTCCCATTTATTCTATTCTTTCTTTTGACCCTGTCCCTCCTCAGAAGTATTTCCTTCTGATTACCCCTTTCCCAATCTGCCCTCCTCTCTATCATCCCCCTGCTCTCTTGTCCCCTTCTCCTATTTTCCTGTAGGGTAAGACAGATTTCCATACCCAATTGAATGTGTATGTTATTCCCTCCTTAAGCCAAATCCTATGAGAATAAGATTCACTCATTCCCTCTCACCTTCCCCTGTTTCCCCTCCACTGTAAGAGACTTTCTTTTCTTTTTTTTTGTGAGATAATTTACCCCATTCTACCTCTCCCTTTCTTCTTCTCCGAGTATCATCCTCTTCATCCCTTAATTTTATTCTCCAGATATGACCCCTTAATCTTCAACTCACCCTGTGCCCTCTATCTATCTACATATACATACATATAATTTTTTTCCTCCAACTACCCTAATACTGACAAAGGTCTCATGAGTTATAAATATCATCTTTCCATGCAGGAATGTAAACAGTTCAATCTTAATAAGTCTCTTATGATTTCTCTTTCCTGTTTACCTCTTCATGTTCCACTTGAGTCCTGTATTTGAAAGTCAAATTTTCTATTCAGCTCTGGTCTTTTCATCAAGAATGCTTGAAAGTCCTCTATTTCACTGAATGACCATTTTTTCCCCTGAAGGATTATACTCAGTTTTGCTGGGTAGGTGATTCTTGGTTGTAATCCTATCTCCTTTGCCCTCCAGAATATTATATTCCATGCCCTGTGGTCCTTTAATGTAGAAGCTGCTAAATCTTGTGTTATCCTGATTGTGTTTCCACAGTACTTGAACTGTTTCCTTCTGGCAGCTTGTAATATTTTCTCCTTGACCTGGGAACTCTGGAATTTGGCTACAATATTCCTAGGAGTTTTCCTTTGGGGATCTCTTTCAGGAGGAGATCTGTGGATTCTTTCAATTTCTATTTTGCCCTCTGGTTCTAATATATCAGGGCAGTTTTCCTTGATAATTTCTTGAAAGTGATGTCTAGGCTCTTTTTTTTGATCATGGCCTTCAGATAGTCCAATAATTTTTAAATTCTCTCTCCTGGATCTATTTTCCAGGTCAGTTGTTTTTCCAATGAGATATTTCACATTGTTTTCTAATTTTTCATTCTTTTGGATTTGTTTTACAGTGTCTTGATTTCTCATAAAGTCACTATCTTCCAATTGCTCTATTCTAATTTTTAAGGAAGTATTTTCTTCAGTAATCTTTTGGACTTCCTTTTCCATTTGGCCAATTTTTCTTTTTAGGGCATTTTTCTCCTCATTGGCTTTTTGGACCTCTTTTGCCATTTGGGTTAGGCTATTTTTTAAGGTGTTATTTTCTTCAGTATTTTTTTGGGTCTCCTTTAGCAAGCTGTTGACTTGTTTTTCATGATTTTCTTGCATCACTCTCATTTCTCTTCCCAGTTTTTCCTCTACTTCCCTTACTTGCTTCTCAAAATCCCTTTTGAGCTCTTCCAAGGCCTGGGACTGATTCATATTTTTCTTGGAGGCTTTGGATGTAGGAGCTTTGACTTTGTTGTCTTCTTCTGGTTGTATATTTTGATCTTCTTTTTCACCAAAGTAAGATAATATAGTCTGACTCTTTTTGCGCTGCTTGCTCATGATCCCGGCCAATTACTTGAGTTTTAAACTCTTTGTTAAGGTAAGAGTCTGCTTCCAATGTGGAGAATGTACTGTCCCAAGCTTCAGGGGTTTGTACAACTGTTTTCAGAGATACTTGTAGGGACCTGTAAATTTTCAGTTCTTCCAAGGTGGTATGATAAGGGGTGAGGTGTTTACTCCTTTCCTGGCCTGTGACCACAAGTATTCATTTCTGTCCTGTAACTGTGAGGAGGGGTTCCTCTCCACAGCCACTACAAGCTCCACCAGGCCAGTGCCCCTCCTCACCCCAGGACCACCGCCCAGAACTGTGACCTAGATCCAAGCACAAGGCAAAGCAAGAGATTCCTGCCTCAGCACTGGCAAAGAGATCCCTGCAATCCCTCTCTGATCAGCCTCTGTATTTCCCCTCAGTCTGTGGGCCGGAATCTTGGGAAGCAGCTGCCCCCTGCCCCCCCCAGCCACGCTCTTGGGGAACGGAGCTGAAACCCCACCTTCCTGTCTCAGCACCGACAGAAACAGACTTTTCCCACTGACCGTCTAAGTTTTCTTTGGCATTGGTGGATTGAGGAGTCTGGAAATCTCCACAGCTGCCTTTGATTCAGTCCTCTGAGGCCTGCTCCAGGTTCGCTGCGGCCTGCATGCCCACGCTGCGCTGAGCTGCGCTCCTAGCCCAGCACGATGTCTTGGGCTGGAAGTTTGTTTCACTCTGTCTTTTTGTGGGTTCTGCTGCTTCACAATTTGTTTAGAGCCATTTTTTATGAATATTTGGAGAGGTTTGGGGGAGAGCTCAGGCAAGTCACTGCTTTCACTCCGCCATCTGGGCTCTGCGCGCCCTCCCCCCCCAATCTGGCTGGATCTTCTGAGCTCCTTTTGCAGATCTCTATTTTATAGGTGAGAAAGCGAAAGTCCAGAGAGACTGACTTACATAAGGTCACGTGGCTAAGTCGGTGCCAGAGAGAGGACCAGGACTCCAGGTTCCTCCTGACGCTGTGTCCGTTGTTCTGTCCATTACACAGTGTGGGGGGCTCAAAACTCCCTAGAACTGGCCATTCTTAATGTCAGTTGGTATTGCTCATTTTGACTTTCATGTCTCTCAAGCTGTGCTTATTAGAGATTTGAGTAATTGATGATTTGTGTATTTTCCTTTTCTTTCTCTTTTCTCCTCCTGCCCTGATTTGAACCTACTGAATGCTGCTTTTTGAATACACCAATGCAATGTTGCAAGGTCAGGGTCTCCTCTTTATCAGTGAGGTGAGCACCACACTTTCCACAAGTCATTCATCTCTGAACCTCCACTTTCTGAGCTTAATAATACACTACTTACATTACAAGGATTTTTGGAATGATCAAATGTTGTTGTTCATTCAGTCACATACGACTCTTTGTGACCTTACGGACCATACTGTCCATGGGGTTTTCTTGGCAAAGATACTGGAGGAGTTTGCCATTTCCTTCTCCAGTGGATTAAGGCAAACAACAGTTAAATGACTTGCCCAGGGTCATGAGCTAGTAAGAGGCTGGATTTGAATTCAGGTCTTCCTGACTCTAGATCCAGTGCTCTATCCACTGAACCACGATCAAATAATCATGGATATGAAGTGCTTTGTAACCTTAAAACACTATGTTGAATGTCAGTAGTAGTAGTAGTAGTAGTAGTAGTAGTGGTAGTAGAGGCCTGTGACCTTTGTGTGACCCTTCAGGCATCCCATTGTGTGGGCATCCCAGATCAGGTTACATATTGCCTTCAGAAGGCAATATGTAACTCTAGCAATCATCCAGAGAGAGAGCGCACTCCCTGCTTTGCCCACCAGCCAGCACTCTTTGTGGGTCATTGGCTGGTCTTCTCATCAGTTCTTGGGTGTCCCCTCTGGTCACCAAGGTACATCTTTCTGCATGTGCTGAGGCAGCGCGCCCCCCCCCCCCATTGCTGCCACACAGCTGCAAGCAGTGGCATTGAGTAAGTTAAACTGTGCTTGTATTCAGAATTTGGCTAGGGGGTGATAATAACAGTAATAAGGAAGGAAAAGCATTTATTAAGCAGCTGCTGTGTGCCAGGCACTGTGCTAGGTGTACTGCAAACACCATCTCATGTGATCCTTACAACAGCTGTGGGAGGTAACTGCTGCTATCATCTCCATTTTACAGAGGAGGAAACTAAGGCAGACAGAAGGGACTTGCCCAGGGTTATACACCTACTAAGTGTCTGAGGCAGGCTATGAACTCAGGCCTTCTGACTCCAGGCCCAACGTTCTATCCGGGTGTCCCACCTAGCTGCTTTTGTAATATGACTTAAATATCAAAGTAGGAAATCTCTGGCTCTAGCCTCTGCTCCCACATCTTGAATCATTCTCTCCCCACCTTTCTCTCTGAATGACCCCCTCCCCCCCCACATTCACCATACACTGTGACCACATAGTTTATTGACCATAGCACCAATGAAAGGAAAAATGTTAAGTACTCCTACTTGGAGCCTTCTGTCTTTAATCATCTTGCCAGTCTCTTCCCCCTCCCCCTCCTAGTTCTTCAGGTGTAACTAGGGAATTCTCAAACCATATTTGCCATAAGGGAGGTGGAGTATTTTTCTGGTACTGCAGCTCCAGGCCACAGAGTACAAACAAGGGAAGGGGAGGGGGGAATATGGGTCCCACAAACATATACAGAGCTGCCTGTCTCATTCAGGAATGAGTGTCCTGGTATTTCTGTTTTGGAATGTTGTCTCGAGCTTACTGTTTGTCTCTGGCTAAGTCTAAAGAAATTGGCTTCAAAGGAAGGAAAATGACTAATGTGTATACTACTCTCCCAGACTATTCCTGTCAATGAACATACCCATTTTCCTTTAAGTGGTAGTCCCATTGAAGGGAACCGGTGGTGGCAGGTAGGGTGCGGTGCTTCTATCCCTTTGGTGTGTCTGATGCTTCTTAAGGGGTCAGGGTTTGACAGACCTGACTGATGGAGGTAGAACCCAGCTCTAGGTCTGCAGGGCTCAGATAGGTTCAGGTGTGCCAGGGACGTAGACAGAGCATTTCTGTTTCTTTTCCAGAAGGAAATCCTGGGCAATGGATTAGCCATGCTAAGAGGTTTTCATGGGCAGTTCTGGCTTGACTGCACCATTCATAGTTCCCTAGATAATACCTCAGACTCAGTGGCACACCCAGGGAAATGACTGACTAGTCTCCAAATGCCATTTATTTACAGAGGTTTGGCTCAGTCTGCACTTTCAGTTCTCTGTTTGGACTCCTTCCCTTCAAAGTTCATTTGTTCTTATGGCATCAGCCAACTCCTAGATCAGTTCTTAAACTGAAGGAACTTAAGGACGTGGAGCCCTTTGGCAGTCTGGTGAAGTCTATGCTCCCTTTCTGAGAATGATATTTTTATATTTATGAAATAAAATACACAGGATTACAAAGAAAACTAATTGTACTGAAATATAATTATCAAAGTATTTTAAAAACAAGTTTACACACGCAAGATTAAGAGCCCCTATCCTAAATACCGATGACTCCCAAAACCTACGTGGGTTGTTTAAAAAGTAATTTTACAAGGTGTTTTTTAGATTAAAAAAAAAATTTTTAATAAAAATAAAAAATAAAAAACAAAACATTACCAACATTTTAGAACCTATTAATAGATTCTAAGATTTTGAGTAGGATAGGATTGATAGTCTGATCAGGTCAGTTCTAGAGCCTAGTTTATATCACTGGCTTCCTGGGATTTCCTTTTCATTCCTGAAACTGTGCTTTTGCATGCTGGTTTGCGGTCAGCTGAGCACATTATCTACATGAATAAGCTAGCCATGAATTTGGGCCTGAGCGGGGTACTATTTCATCCACAGTGGGCGCTTGGGAGGCTTCTGAGCACAAGCAGCATCATGAAAGAGAGTCTTAGAGAAAACAGTGCTTTTGGGAGCTGAGAAAATGACTTATGGTCATTTCCTTTCCCCCAAAGGATTCCACAGTGTTCCTGTTGGTACTGCAGAAAGACTAGTGGTGTATCACACCAAATTCTAATTCCTTGCTCACGAGCAAAATTTGCTTTTTATCAGACCTGTGGTTTCACTGGTATAGGGAACCCCTGGTAAAGAAAGCCAAAGCTTGGAAGCACCTGCTCTGCTACTTAGAGCCGTAGAGTTGCATGGGACACTAAGTGATTAAGTGCCCAGGGTCAGAGGCAGGATTTGAACCCAGATCTTTCTGATTCCAAGGCCAATTCACCATATACAACACCATGCTGCCTCTCCAATGTATTATTTGATATTCTACCCACTCCTACACACAAATGCCATTTTGAAGGTATTTCCAATATTTATGAATGGGTATAAATGGTATCCTCCAAATGTAAAAGTTTTAGATATAGCATATAGAACTGAGATTACAGATTGAGCAAGCTAACCCCCTTCATTTTACAGATGAAGACACTGAGGTCCAGAGAGACTCTCTTATCCCTTGTTAGTGCCAAACTAAAATCTCCATTAGAGAGGGAGCCCTACCTTCATGAGCACCCCTTTTATGTTTAAAAGAAGGGTGGGAATTAGATGATCTCCAGGTTGTTCCTGCTCCCTCAAGCAGTCCCTCAATTTGAAGATGAGGAACTTGCCTACAATCTCCCAGCTGATAGATTATGGAATTGCAACTTAACTAGACAGTCAACAAATGTTTCTTCTCTGTGTGACCTTTGGACAAAGCCCTTTCACTTTTATGGCCCCTAGTTCTCTTTTCTGATAAAATGAGTTGATATTTAAGGTGTGTTCAAACTCTTAATTTTAGAATTCCTTTTAACCCAGGTTTTCTAACACTAAGCGCTTCCTGTGATACCACCCTGCCCCTTCCACTTTGTGGATTGAGCATCAAAGGTTTAATGAGTTAGATTGATAGAAGGTATCCTGCCATTCTAGGAAGAATGGAATCCATAAGTCCCAATTCCTAATCAGGACCATTCTGACACAGAGAAGGTGCCTAATAAATGCTTGCTGGCTTGATTTAGGGTTGGTTATGTTGCCTCTAATCAGTGCCCATCTGTAAAGTAGCAATTGTCCAATCAGGTAGGTTCGATAGGAGAGGTGAGAGGAAGTGAGTCAGTGTGTGTTCCTTGTGAAGCCAGTAGAGCCAGGGAGGGGCCTGCCCTCTGTCAACATTATTTTCCGCCTTTTCACTAAATGCTAAAGAGGAATGGATGGGAGCGTTTCCAAACAAGGGTTACTAGGTGACTATTCTCAAATACTTTACTGTTTTTGTAACAACAAGGAACCATATCTAACTCCAAAAGTGTAAGACATAGCACAGCCTGTCACCCCACCAAATGGCCATGCTTAGAAATAAGAGAGGAATCAAAATGGATCATTTAGCAGTTCCATATATTTTCTATATTCTTTTTTGTTTTTCTAAACTAATAGTACAGGTGATTCCACCAAAGCAATTGTTTGCCCTTTCTTCCTGGCCAAGCAGCCTGAACAAGTTCCATCTAAGCTTGTGCCAAGGTGGGAGAGAAGTGCTGTGATGGGAGCAGAAAGAACCCATGGTCAGCCAGTGTTTATTGAGCCCCTTCGAAGTGCCAGGCTTAGTGTTGGTACTGGAAGTACCAATGCAAAATGAGGAAGTTTCTGCTCTTGGAGAATGCTATCTGCAGCTCAGTGAGTGGCCCAGAGAATGCAGCTTGGGGCCTGGAGTGGGAGCCTGGGCAATAAATGCTAGTGATGATTATCGTGTTCACAGAGAAGTAATTATGAGATACTTATAAAAAGAAGTACAAAGTAATTTCAGCGGGCCCTTAAAGAAAAGCTTCTTGAAGGAACTCTAACTGAACCAAACCTTGAAGGGAGCTAAGCGTTCCTGGGGCAGAGGTGAAGAAGGCAAGCATTTCCAGCCTGGGAGACAGCCTGTGCAAGGATGTGGAGACGACAGCAGGCAGGGCAGCTTGGCTTAAGGGTAGAGCTCCCGAGGGGGATGTGCAGTCTCACCTACCACGGACCAGACACTGTGCTAAGGAAGCTAGTGGAGGAGACAGCATACAAACAGCTAGGTACGATTAAGCTGTGTGCGAGTAAACTGGAGACAGTTGACATAGAAAAAGTACTAGAATTAAGAGGGCTCAGGAAAGGCTTTTTGTGGAAGATGGGATTTTAACAGAGGCTTGAGGGAAGCCGTGAGATGGAGATAAGGAAAAGTGAGATGGAGATAAGGAAAAGAATTCCAGACGCAGATTATGAAAGGCTTTAAACACCAGAGGGTTTTGTATTTGATTCTGGAGGCAGAGAGCCACTGAAACTCCTTAAACAGGGGAGTGATGTCACACTTGCATTGGAGGAAGATAAATTGGACAGTTATATGGGAGTGGGCCTAAAGAGGAGAGAGGTGGGATTCAGGAAAACCAGCGAGGATACTGCAGTAGTCCATATGAGAGATGGTAGGGTAATTGTGTGAGGAGATCAAGCATTCTGACCCTTTTTATGTATCATGGCCCCTTCGGCAGTCTTGTCAGGCCTATAGACACTTTCTCAGAATAATATTTTTAAATGTATGAACTACATAGGAATACAAAAGAAACCAATTATATTGAATACAGTTATCAAATATTATTGATAGTAGGAATAGAAATTGGACTTCATTGTTACATGCAACTTTCAGATAAAGGAACTCCCTTTTCCATTGCAGGTAAGGACCTCCTCTGCAACATGTAGTTTTTTAAAAAATTGTTAATTTTTAACATTAATTTTTAAAAAAAAAAATTTTAGTTCTGAACTCTCTTTCCTGCCCTTTTCCCCACTGAGAAGGCAAGAAATGTGATATCAATTATACATGTGAAATCATGCAAACATATTTCCGTGTTAGTCATGGGCAACATATGTAGTCTTAGAGGGTTGCTCAGAGGACTGAGAGGTTAAATGACTGGCCCAGGGGTCATATAGTTCAGTTTGTGTCAGAGGCAGTAGATGAATGAGTCTTTCCATCTCCAAGGTCAGCTCTCTGTCCACTGCATTTATCAGTTGGGGAATGGCTCTTATTTTTATTCTCTGTATGTTTGAGAAATTAGGCCTTTATCAGAAGGACCAGAAAAATACTTTATTTTAATTGTATGTGGTGAAGGAAGAAGTCAGGTGTACGTAATGGTGGAAGCAGGCCTGGGGCACTGTGTCTAGAACTGGGCAACATCTTTCTTATAGGTAAATCAATATGCTTTATGCATCTGAATTACAAAATGGGAGGATGAGTGGAAGGAGGGAAGAGAAGAAGAGGAGAGAAATTAATGTGTTATGGTCCCCCAGTTAAACTGAGGGCTAGCAATGAAGTTAGGGTGGCTTTTGTGGTTTTCAGGAAGGGAAATACCTGCAGGGTAGAGGGTGAGGAGTGCATAATGATGGAAAAGGTGGGAAAAGAGAGAAGCTTTTTAGTGGTGGAAGGAGGTTCTCTTGATGAATGTTCTATGATTGAAGAGAGATGTTCTGTGAAGGGAGATGGGAGCCCTTCCTTCCACACATCCTCCCTTTTTGTAATTTAGATGCACAAAGCATATTGATTTACCTATAGTGAGAATGTTGCCCTGTTCTATACCCGGTGCCCCAGGATTGCCTCCACCATTACGTACACTTCACTTTCGCCTTCACCCCATACAATTAAAACAAAGTCTTTTTCTGGTCCCTCTGATAAAGGCTTCATTTCCCAAACATAAAGAGAATAAAAATAAGAGCCATTCTCCGATTGATAAATGGTCAAAAGATACGAACAGTTTTCAGATGAAGTAATCAAAGCTACCTATAGCTGTATGAAAAAATGCTCTAACTCACTATTGATTGGAAAAATGCAAATTAAAACAATTCTGAGGTACTACCTCATATCTATTAGATTGGCTAATAGGACAGAAAAGGAAAATGACAAATGTTGGAGGGGATGTGGGGAAAATGAGGCAGTAATGCACTGTTGGTGGAGTTGTGAACTGATTCAACCATTCTGTAGAGCAGTTTGGAACTATAAAAGGGCTATAAAACCATGTATACCCTTTGACTTAGCAATACCACTACTAGGTTCTATATCCCCAAGGAGATAAAAAACAGAAACGAAAAGAACCTACTTGTACAAAAATATTTATAGCACCTCTTCTAGTAGTGAAGAATTGAAAATTGAGGGGATGCACATCAGCTGGGGAATGGCTGAACAAATTACGTGATGTGATTATGATGGAATACTGCTATGCTATAAGAAATGATGAGCAGGATGCACTCAGAAAAACCTGGAAAGACTTACATGAGCTGATACAAAGTAAAATGTCCTGGGTACCCAGTAGCAGCAGCAGTGTGTGGTGATCAGCTGTGAATCAGCTTAGCTCTTCTCAGCAATCCAGTGACCCAAGACAATTCAGAAGGACTTATGATGAAAAATGCTCTCCATCCCCGGAGAAAGAAGTGATGATGTCTGAATACAGACTGAAGCATACTATTTTAACTTTCTTTTTCCTGAGGGTTTTTTTTTGTCTTGTTTTCTTTCACAAATGTGGAAATGTTTTACATGTCTACATAAGTGTAACCTATATCAAATTGCTTGCCTTCTCAATGAGGGGTGGTGGGGAGGAAGGAAGGGAGAGAATTTGTAACTCAGAGTTTTAAAAATGAATATTAAAATTTGTTTTTACATGTAACTTGGGAAAAAGAAAATACTAAATAAATTTTTTTTTTAATAGCAAAAAACTCCATTAAGAATTACTGTTTTCTGCTGAAATATGGAATGAGAAAAGTCATGAAAAGGGGAAAGTGTAGAGTTATAGGGTTCAACTCTGAGAAGCCAAAAACAGCATCCAGTGACAGACTCTTGGATTTAGAAGGGATCTGAGAGGCAGTGTGATACAGTAGAAAGAATATTGGAGTTGAAGTCAGGGGGCTTGGGTTCAAATTTTGAATCTGTCATTTATTACTTGGGAGACTTTGGGCTAATCACTTAAACTCTGTGAGCTTCCTAGCTTTGTCTGTAAAATGAGGGGACTGCACTCTGACAGCCCTTCTACCTCTAATGTTATTAATGTTGGGCTCTCTAAAATATACTTGATAATGATCCTCTAGCTTTCGCTTGCAGATCTCTAGGGATGGTGACCTCACTACCTCCTGTGGACAGTGCTAATTTTTAGAAAGTTGTTAAATTATACCTTTCTGTAACTTCTAGTCTGATTCTGCCCTCTAATTTTGCCTTTAAGGATAATACCTTAATACTTAATAACAATCCTTTTTCTGGGCTATCATGTTCATAGATGTTTAACAACTACAAAATCGAGTTAACATTTTGCTTATCCATTGATTAGATGATCCTTAATATTCAGTTTCCTAGAATACCTATAAAGTCACCAAAAAAAGGCTTTTAGGGAAAAGATCAAATAAGGGAGATAGGACCACCCAGAAATGCCATAATGGTAATGGATAAGAGAAGGCAGAACTATTCATTTTTAAAATTTTGCTTCTGACTCTGCCAAGAGAAATAACAGAACAAAATGGTTAATAGAGTTGAAACCTAACATGAGTAAGGATGTAGTAAGAGAGTACCTGGCAGGTGTGAATTCAAGCCAACCAGACATCACGAGCATTCCTGAGTGCCTACTGTGTGCCAGGTCTGTGCTAAGCACTGTGGACACTGATGGACACAGTGCTGAACCACTGCCTGTGATCTTTGAGAGATTATGGTGAACAGGAGAGGCGTGATAGGACTGGAAAGGTAAAATGTCCTGATACTCAAAAAGAGAGGAGAGTGAAATCTGCAAATAGTAAGCTGGTATACTTAGCTTCAGTTTCTAGAAAAATATAGCCATTGTAGATCACTTAAAAATGTTATTTTTTTTTTTTACATTTTACATTCTGAGTTGTCTCCCTCCCAACCCCAAAGGCTAACATTTGATATGCCTATATATGTGGAGCCATCCAATACATACTTCCATATATCACTTCTTTCTCTGAAGGTGGATAGCATTTTCATTCTTAAGTCCTTCATAGTTTATTTTAATTATCATATAATTCAGGAAAGCTTAATCATTCCCAATTTTTCTTCGAACAATATTGCTATTACTGTATCCAAAGTTCTCTTGGCTCTGCATTATTTCATGCAAATCTTTCCATGCTTTTCTAAACCCAACCTGCTCATCATTTCTTACAGCAGAGTAGTATTCCCTCACAATCATATACCACAACTTATTCAGCCATTCTCCAGTTGATAGGTATCCCCTCACTTTCTAGTTCTTTGCCACCACAAAGAAAGCTGCTATAAATATTTTAGGATGTATGTGTTTCAGCTACAAAGGACCTATAAAGAAAGATGCTCTCTACCTCCGGAGAAAGAACTGGTATATGGAACCATGTATTTTATAGTTTCACATGTATATCTGTGTCAGATGTTGGCTGGCTCTAGTGTGGGGTTGAGAAGGAAGGAGGGAGGAAAACAGCTTGGAACTCAAATGTAATAAAAAAAAATTAAATTAAAAAAAAGAACATATAGGTACTTTTCCTTTTTTCCCCTGGTCACCTAATAATGGTATTGCTGGGTCAAAGGGCATACACACTTTTATAACTCTTTGGGCGTGATTCCAGTTTGCTCTCCAGAATGGTTGGATCAGTTCACAGTTCTATCAACAGTGTATTAGTGTCCCAATTTTTCCACATCCCCTCCAATATTTGTCATTTTCTCCTGTCATTTTAGCCAATCCAATAGGTATGAGATGATAACCTCAGAGTTGTTTTAATTTGTATTTCTCTAATCAATAATGATTTAGAGCATTTTTTCATATAACTATATATAGCTTTGATTTCTTTTTCCAAAAACTGCCTATTCATATCCTTTGACCATTTATTAATTGAGGAATGCTTCATATCCTTATAAATTTGACTCAGTTCTGTATATATTTGAAATATGAGGCTTTTATTGGAGAAACTGACTATATAAATTTTTCCCCTAATTTTCTGCTTTCCTGTAGAGCACATTTTTTTTAGAGCACATTTTAAAAGGTATTATTTGTGGTGGTTTAACAAAGGAAGTCGTGGCATTGATCAAGTTCAGCATGGCTTTGTCAACAATAGGTCATTTCAGGCCAGTATTTTCTTTTATGACTGGGTTACTAGACTGGTAGAGACTGGATTAAACCAAGAATGCAGATTGGGTCGACATTAGGAAGACTGTAAAGATAATAGACTATGTTGATAACAAAACTAATAAAATCATATTACATCAATAGATACACAAAGAGCATTTGACAAGTACATTTATTTATGTTAAAGACACTAGAAAGCTTAGAAATAAATGGATTTTTCCTTAATATATTAAAAATATCTATTAAAGCCCAAGAATTAGTATTATTTGAAATGGAGTCCCTGATTAGAACAGCAGTGGGGAAAAAACACTACTTAGCGGTATGGAAAATAGTAAATACAAGAATTACAGAAGAAAAGTTTTACAGCCTTGGTGTCATCCTTGCCCTCTCACTCTTGCTTACCACACACATCTTAAATCAGTTGCCAAATCTTGTAGTTTTATACCTTTACAACATCTTCTGCTTTATTTGTATCTCTCCTTTCTCTCTACCCATGGTCATCATTACCTCTTATTTGGGCTATTGCAGTAGCCTTCTAACTGGTGTCTTTTCTGTCCCTACTGCAGTCCATCCTCCCCTGAGCTGCTAAGGTTGCTTTTCTAATGCATTGGTCTCATTTAATTAGCTCCCTGCTCATTGAGCACCACTGGTTCCTTGTTACTTCCAAGATCAAATATAAGCTCTTTTGTTTGACATGTAGAGCTCTTCTGATCCTGGGCCCTTCATAAGAAGCCTCTATTCTCCTTACACGTCATTCTCCATCACAGACTTCCTGATGTAGCGATACTGGCCCACTTAAACACTCCTCTTGATTCTGTGCCTGGATGCAAGTGGTCTCCCTGGCCTTGAATGTTCTGTCTCCCTTTTCTCCCCCTCCTGTCCACCCTGGCTTCCTTCAGGACTCAGCTCAAATCCAGTCAAGCTTAAAGAGACCCTTCCCTAAGAAATCACTATTTAACAAAAACTGCTGGGAAAACTGGAAAAATGTATGGCAAAAACTGGGCATAGACCAACGTCTTACACCCCGTATCAAGATAAATCAAAATGGGTATAGGATTTAGATATAAAGACTGATACTGTAAGCAGAGTAGAAGAGCCAAGAATAGTTTACCTTTCAGATCTATGGAGAAGGGAAGAATTTATGACCAAACAAGAGATAGAGAACATTATGAAATGCAAAATGGATAATTTTGATTACATTAAATTCAAAAGTTTTTGCACAAACAAAGCCAAGGCATCCAAGATTAGGAGGGAAGCAGAAAACTGGGAAAGAGTTTTTACAACCAGTGTCTCTGATAAAAGCCTTATTTACAAAATGTATAGAGAACTCAGTCAAATTTATAAGAATACAAGTCATTCCTCAGTTGACAAATGGTCAAAGGATATGAACAGGCAGTTTTCAGAGGAAGAAACTGTAGCTATCTATAGTCATATGAAAAAATGTTCTAAGTCACTGTTGATTAGAGAAATGCAAATCAAAATGACTCTAAGGTACCACATCACACCTATCAGATTGGCTAACATGACAAAACAGGAGAATGATAAATGTTAGAGAAGATGTGGGAAAATTGGAACACTAATGCATTGTTGATAGAGTTGTGAACTGTTCCAGTCATTTTGGAGAGCAATTTGGAACTATGCTCAAAGGGCTATAAAATTGTGCATACCCTTTGACCCAACAATACCACTTATAGGTCTATATCCCAAAGAGATCATAAAAATGGGAAAAGGACCCACATGTACAAAAATGTTTATAGCAGCTCTTTTTGTGGTGGCCAAGAATTGGAAATTGGGGGGATGCCTATCAATTGGGGAATGGCTGAATAAGTTGTGATATATGAATGTAATGGAATATGTGCCATAAGAAATGATGAGCAGGCAGACTTCAGAAAAACCTGGAAAGACTTGCATGGACTGAGGCTGAGTGAAATGAGCAGAACCAGGAGAACGTTGTACACAATAATAGCCACACTGTGCGATGACTGACTTTGATAGACTTGGCTGTTCTCAGCAATGCAAGAATCTAAGACAGCTCCAAAAGACTCACGATAGAAATTGCTCTCCACACCCAGAGAAAGAACTATGGAGTCGGATTGCAGATGGAAGCAGACTATTTGCTCTCCCTTTCCTTTGTTGTTTTGTTTTATTGCTTCATTCTTTTGGTCCTCCCATTTGTTCTAATTGTTCTTTACAGCATGACTAATGGGAAGATACACTTAATATGAATGTATAAGTAGAACCTGTATCAGATTGCATGCCATCTTGGGGAAGGGGAGAGGAGTGGGAGGGGGAGAAAATTTAAAACTCAAAATCTTATGGAAGTGAATGCTGAGAACTAAAAATAAATTAATTAATTATCAAGGGGGAAAAAAAGAGGCCCTTCCTAGTCCCCTAGCTGCTAATGCTCTGCCCTTTCAAATTGCCTTCCATCTCCTCTGTATCTGTCTTGTATGTACCTAATTATTTATGTTGTCTCTCCATTAGCATGTGAGCTTTTTAAAGATAGGTGCCACATGTTTGCCCTTCTTTGTATCCACCTGGCACAGTGCCAGGTATATAAATAATAGCACCAACTAGGATCTGTGAGTGTTTTAAAGTTTGCAGATGTTCTCAAATCAACCTTGGGATCCAGGTACTATTATTATCCCTCATTTTACAAATGAGGAAACTGAGGCAGGCAGATGTTAAATGACTTGTCCAAGGTCACACAGTAAGTTTGAGACCAGATTTGAACCCAGGCCTTCCTGACTCCAAGTCCACGGTTTTGTCCACCGCCTCCTTGCTGCCTGTGGTAAACACTTAATAAATTTTTTGTTGCTTGACTGATTATAGTGGTGAGAATTGTAGACTGAATCCCATCTGAGATGCTTACTGTATGTGTGACTGGGGCAAGTCACTTTACCTGTTAGAGCCTTAGTTTCCATATGTGTAAAACCGGAGGGTGTAATTGAGATGGTCTCTAAATGACCTTCTAGGTCTAAATCCTATGATAATAACATTGATTCCAAATGAATCAGAAAGTAGCTGCTGAATATTGTCTTTTCTACTAATAACGAGGTGTAACATTCTTGCTGTTTTAGGAGCCATCCTTGATCGGCGAGCGTGAGGAGTGAGGCCCTAGTAAAGAGATGAATTGGTGAAGCCAGGATGAAGCTGCTACCGGGCGTCGGAGTGTTTGGGACTGGCAGCTCTGCTCGGGTTCTGGTCCCGTTGCTGAGAGCTGAAGGCTTCACCATTGAGGCACTGTGGGGCAAGACTGAAGAGGAGGCAAAGCAGCTTGCTGAAGAGATGAGCATTTCTTTCTACACCAGCCGGACAGACGATGTATTGCTGCACCAGGACGTGGATCTGGTTTGCATCAACATCCCCCCTCCACTCACTCGACAGATAGCTGTGAAAGCTCTAGGTACAGTGAGGTTTATCTGTCAGGCCACCAAAAAAGGCATAGATTGATTTTAATTATTTCTTTTTCAGTGCTTGAAACATTACCAGACACCTTAACGGGTATATGTACAGATTGTCAACCAGCATGCCCTAGTTTCCTTCTCAATCCAAAATCTTCAGTAGTAGTAACTGGTGTTTACACAGCTCTTCAAGGCTTACAAACCACTTTCCTAAACATAACCTTGGATAGTACTAGTATTGTTTATCCCTGTTTTATAGATGAGGAAGCTGAGATTCACAGAAATTAAGTAATGAGGACATAAAGCTGGATTTTAAAGCTGAGTCTCCTTACTACAGTTCAGCTTATTTTCCCCTCCCTTTCAGTCAGTGTGAAAATGTAAGTGAGCCAGTGATCTAGAACATATCCCCCTGGGGTGTATCAGGATGATATAAGAACTTCAGCTGCACTTCTGCCTTTTAGAAGGGTGCCATTGCTTGAAGTAAGTACGTTTGTCTTGCCACTAAAGTCCTGGGCTGGAAAATGTTCATGAGAAAACATTCCCCCTCAATAAGGCTGTGCCCTATAGGTTAGATAATCTGTATTCTCTGTGACTTCGTGGAGCCTCAGAGCTAGAAATGACCTTAGGGTTAATTTAGTCCTAATATCACATCACCTAGGAAGTGGCAATGCTGGGGGTAGATATGAGATCTAAAAGGGATCTCAGAAGCCGCTCCTGGGATTTACTTTTTGAAATAATGCTCTGTTTTATTTTCTGGTTTGAATTCTCTCCCTCCCAACCTCTTCTTCCCTCTCCACTCTCCTCCTTCATTGAGAAACAGGAATAACAAAGCACATTACAGAAGCCAATAGGCACCATTTGCCATGTCCAGAAAAAGCCCCCCAAAACCACGAGCCTCAGTCTGAACCCCTCACCTCCCTATTTGGAGTAGGTAGCATGTTTCATCACACTCATAAAGGTCAGATAGTGCAGGAAGAGACCTTGATGAACATCTAGTCCAACCTTCTCATTTTGCAGTTGGGAAAACTGGAGCCTACAGAGATCATTACATGACCAAGGTAGAGCCAGGATTTGAACCTGGAACCCTTGACCCCAAAGCCAGTTCTCTTTTTGTGCTGCCTCAATACTAGAGCTACTGTCTTCTGATTCCGAGGCTCCTGTTGTTTCCATGTAGATTGGCTAAAAACAAGTGTAAGTCACAAAGATCTCCAGTTATTGACAGTGCAGTTTGTAATGCAAAAGGCAGTTTAAGCAAAGGCTGATCCAAGGACCCTTTTAACCCAGTGTGTTATGTACTTACTATGTGCCTTTCATTGTGCTAAGGACTGGGACAGTTTTTGTGGTTGTAGTTGTTCAGTCACATCTGACTCTTCATGGTCCCATTTGGGGTTTTCTTGGCAAAGATACTGGGGTGGTTTGCCATTTCCTTCTCCAGCTCATTTTACAGATGAGAAACTGAGGCAAACAGGGTTAAGTGATTTGCCCAGGGTCACACTGCTAGTTAAGTATCTAGGGCTGGATTTGAACTCAAGAGGATCAGTCTTCCTGATTCCAAGCCCTATCCAGGCTGTAACCACTATCCACCTAGGTGCCTAAGGACTGGGGCAAAGGAAAGGTGAAAACATGGTCTTTGTCCTTGAGGAGCTCACATTCTAATAGGGAAGACAAAATGCAGATAACTGTATAGATATCATGTATGTAGTCTATCTCAACTTTGAGATTCTGTGCAACTATGCCTTTAGCGGTTTTGTTGTCCCGCTTCTGATTTCTGCTCCATATTGCTGAATTCAGTGGCCTGATGGCTGGTGGTCATTATCATAGTTGGCACATATGTATTTCCATTTCTATATCCTGAAGCACCGTAGACACTATTGCTCAGTGTTAGTAAATACCATTGTTTAACAAAGATGTTATTATAAGCAAATTTCACTGTTTTATGTCCTGAGGACACAAAATCCCCAGCAGACTCTGGGAGAATGGCCTTGCCAGTTCATTGATGTCTTACTTTCAACCTCTAAAACAGATCAGAGACACAGTGATATTCTATCATACATTGATCTGGGGCCTGCAGAACTTTTTAAAATTGCTTCCTAAAGTTCCTGTAATAAGAAATAAAGTTAAATCAGTACCTATTGTGTATCTGCTGTGAGTAAGGCCCATGAGGCAGGCACTTGGGGGATGTACAATGAAGTAAAAAAACCAGTCCCTATCTCAAGGAGTTTGCCATCTCATTGGAGGGAACCAAGGAACAAAAGGCATGAAAACTGAAGTGATACTATAGTAGAGCTGTCAATGCATTAGTTAACTTTTCTTGAATTGTTTATTTCTCTCTTTTTTTTTAAATCTTTGTTATAAAGAATGACACTGGGAGAAGAGGCAAAATATTTGGAAATAAAGGTGATCTCAAAACAAAAGATCAGTAAAAATAAGATTTAAAAAGGTAGAAGGGATGTCCTGAGGTAGTATGTTATTGTCAAATTTTATAGATAGTGACTACTTAGATTCAAAAATTTTCTTTTACAAATTTCTAAGACTCTCAGAATTTAATTTTCAGAACATTCTGAAGATGACACTCCTGTCCTACAAGCTAATGTTGCCTTTATTCTGGGTGCTATTCCTGTTTGTTTGGGGTTTTTTTTGCTTTTAGGCAATTGGGGTTAAGTGACTTGCCCAGGGTCACACAGCTAGTAAGTGTCAAGTGTTTGGTCTGAGGCCAGATTTGAACTGAGGTCCTCCTGACTTCAGGGCCGATGCTAGCCCCTTCTGGGTGCTATTTCTAAGCATCCAGGGACTAAAAGAGTAAAGTCACAAGGTAGTGGCGCTTACGTATGGGGTCCTCTGCTTGGCTCTGGGAATATGAAGATGAAAAACAACAGGGAACTCGAAGATGTGGTCATCTGGGAAGCTAGGGAAGTTAGAGGTGTAGTGCAGTGTGTAGAGGAATCAAAACAAAGTACTCTAGGAAAAGGTTTTTGTCCGGAGGAGAAGATTCCCCTGAGGGGGTCGGGACAACGTCGTTGTGGAGGGGGCACCTGAGCTGAGACATGAAGGAAAAGGAAGCTCCGGAGTCAGTCTGTGCTCCTGCGTGCACTTGAATTGAGAAAACACACACACACACACACACACACACACACACACAAAACCATGTCACTGAGGTGGGAGGTGGCAGGTCAAGATAGGAACTAACTGACCCAATTTGGTTAGAGCCACAGGGTGTGAAGGGCAGTAGTATGAAACAAGGCCAGAGAGGGAGGTGGAAACCAGATGGAGGAGCCTCAGATGCCAGAATGTGGAGCCGATAGTTTGTCCTGTATGTCATAGGGAGCCACTGTACCTGGTGACTTCAGTAGGCCAGGTGAGTTTACAAAGTAGCAGTAGGATTAAGAATCAGAGGACCTGAGTTTGAAGTAAGACTCTGCTGCTTGGTGTGGTCTTGAGCAAGTCACTTCCCTTCTGAGCCTCAGTTTCCTCATATGTAGAATGGGGAGATTTAACCAGCGTTTCTTGAAATGTGGGTTGCAACCCACAGTTTAAGAAGTGCTGAAGGGGTTGTGAGTGGAAAAAGTTTAAGAAGCCCTGGACTAGACAATAAAGTCTGTAATTCTTTCTACCTCTAACAATAAAATAATTTGTTGACATGGCTAATTTTATTTCACATTGTTTAAGTGCAGTCTAGCACAGATGAAGTCAGTAGTTCAATCAGAGACACAGCTCAAGAGCTTCCCATTTTCCTGGCCGCCTTTTAGGACTATAGTGACTGTGGCACTGTGCTAGGTGACAGAATTCCCCAGTAATCTTTGGTCAGGTGCCTTCTGTTCTTGGTGTGTAAGAATTCTGCAATTTTGGCCCATTTAGGTAAACAGGAAGTAGGAAAAAAGAACAAAGGTATCTGAGAGCTTATATAGTAGTTCTATGTATTTTTTTTCCTTCTCCAAAAAAATCTTCTCTCAGGAAGTGAATGTACTAGAAACCACTTTCAGAATATGCTTTGTACCTTAGTGACCTGGCTACTAATACTAGTTAACTCTAGTCTGTGACTGTAAGGTTTTTTCAGTGTTTCTTTCAGTTTATCTTGACCTAGTCAGCTTAGCTGTGGTCAGACAGCCCAGGTAAATTAGTTTTAAAAATTTCATCCACAGTATTGCCATAGCAGTAGTCTGGTGGACCAAGCACTAGACTGGTCTAGGGGTCAGAAGACTGTGTCTCTATGCTTTCTGCTCTGTCACAAGCATGGCAAGTCACCCACTGTAGGTCTCAAGTTCTTTGCATATAAAATGAACATAACAATAATTGTCCCTCCCTAATTAACCAGGCTGTTGTTAAAGAGAAAGGAGTTAATAGATGACTGAACTTTGAACTCTTTGGAAGGAAGGCACCAGTGTCATCATAAAATAGAACAGCTGTCTTCTGCTCTGCCAAGCTAGACTGGTCTGGAAATCAGATAACCAGCGTTTTGAGTTTGGGCTCTGACCCATACTAGCAGTGTGGCCCTGGGCAAGTCAGGTCACTTATCTGAGCCCCAGTTTCCTAAACTATAAAGTGGTTAGTAGTAACATCTCTTAAAGCAGTGAGGAGCAGTGGAGGTTAAAGTAGGTTCAAGAAAGCTTACCAAGAGAGCCAGCTTAGTTGAGTCATCCCCAGGGCCTTCGGGGATGGACATGGAAAGAGGACTACAAATGGGAGAAAAATGGAAAAGATGTTCAAAATGCATCTACATGGACTTTTTTCCATCAAGGCCAATAGAACCTCCATACTTGGATCCTGACATCACTGTCCCTGAATCACTTACAGAGGTGTTAGAAATGACAAGAAAGATAATACAGGTGGGGAAAACAGCTTAGGTGCACAATGAGAACAGTCTGTTATTATCCCCATTTTACGGATGAGGAAACAGGCCCACACAGGATCACATGGCTAGTACACATCTGAGACAAGGATTTGAACTCAGCTCTTCCTGACTACATTTCTGTATAGAGGAAATACATTTGTAAACACACCGAGGAACCGATCTCCATGATATCTGGAGGGGAGAACCTTAATAACTGTTGATCTCAATGCCTGCTCTCCCCTCTACACAAAGTCTTTATGAGTCATCTCTGTAAGACTTGAGGGAGTCCTCAAGGGGGGTGTCAGTATATTCATGAATGAATCACATCTTTGCTGTCTCACAGAGAATGATAGTCCCATTGTACTCACAGTGTGCTGAAATGCCACCTTACAGGCTCTTTTGTGATGCACTAAATGTTATTCCCTACTGTAATGGAGGAAATACTGCACAGAATTCAGACTGAGGGATTTGTCTTCACTATCCATAGGGAATTCTTATTTCTTGTGGATAGTGAGGTCCTCCACATACTTCTACTTGTGGATGACATTATGTTGATTGCTTTAAATTCCAAGACTTTGTAGCCTCTTGAAATAGGTCTGTGATCACTGAAAAAGAGTTTGGCCTATCCATACACAAAGGAAAGATCAAGAAAGATCAAGTGGATGAAGAATGTTTATTGCACAGATTTCACCATGCATTTTGAATGGACACTCTATAGAGCTTATCCAACAATATGTATGCTTAGGACAAACAGTAAGACATATATCTGGGCCCACATACAAAAAAGAGAAGGAAAGTGGACTGTGTTGTGTTTTTTTTTAGGAAATTACAAAGCACTTTTCCTGAAACTAAGCTTTCCGTGATAGCAAAGGCCCACCTTTTTCAGGACAAACATTTTACCAGTGTTGCTATATGGCAACTAGGAAACCACTGCTTCCAAAAAAGTAAAGATATGTACCACACAGAGGGAACTGGAAAGGCTCGTGCTAGCTATGAGCAGGCTGCAACACAGAACCAATGAAGAAGTTCAAAGAAAAACAATAGATGTTCTCCAAGGTTTGGTCCTAGGCCTCCTCTTCTCCTCTAGTATTCTCTCTTGGTAAAGTCATCAGTTTGCTTGGGTTTAACTATCATCTTTATGATCCTAGACTCCCAGATATATATATCTACCCCTTTTCTCTCCACCGAGCTTCAGTTCTGCATTACTAATTGCCTGTGGGACTTTTTTTTTCCCAAAGAGGATGCCCTGGAGACATCTTAAACTTGATGTGTCTAAAACTAAAATTATTTTAAAAACCATTATTAAAACCGCCATCATTCCAGTGTTTCATGCTTCTCATCTTGGTGTTATTGTCACTTTCTCACTCTATTTAAGCGCTCGGCATGCTTCTTGACACATTGTTGTTATTCTCATTCAGTCATGCTCGACCCTTTGTGACCCCCTGAACCATAGCATAGCTCTCTTCTGTGCTCCACTATCTCCCAAAGTCTGTCCAAGCTTATGTTCATTCCTTCCAGGACACTACCCATCTCATCCTCTGCTTTCCCCTTCTCTTTTTGCCTTCAATCTTTCCCAACATCAGTCTTTTCTGATGAGTCTTGTCTTCTCATTATGTGGCCAGAGTATTTCAGCTTCATTATTTGTCCCTCCAATTAAATATTCTGAATTAATTTATTTCAATATTGACTGATTTCATCTCCTTGCTGTCCAAAACACTCTCAAAAGTTTTCTCCAAGGGCAGCTAGGTGGCACAGTGGATAGAGCACCGGCCTTGGATTCAGGAGGACCTGAGTTCAAATTCGGCCTCAGACACATAACACTTACTAGCTGTGTGACCCTGGGCAAGTCACTTAACCCCATTGCCTAACCCCCCCCCAAAAAAAAAGTCTTCTCCAGCGTCACAATTTGAAAACATGGATTCTGTGGCACTCAACTTTCCTTCTAATCCCACTCTCACAGCCATACGGGAAAAACCATAGCTTTGATTCTAAGCACCTTTGTCAGTATGCATTGTTAGTATGCTATCCAAATTTGCCATAGCTTTCTTTCCAAGGAGCAAGCGTCTTTTAATTTTATGGTTGCAGTTGCCATCTGCAGTGATCTTTGAGCCCAAGAATGTAAAATCTGACACTGTTTCTGTTCCTTCTCTTTGCTAGGAAGTGAGGGGACCAGTTGCCGTGATCTTAGCTTTTTTAATGTTAAGCTTAAAGCCAGCTTTTACATTCTCCTCTTTCACTCTCATCAAGAGGCTCCTTAATTCTTCAGTTCCTGCCATTAGAGTGGTATCATTTGCATATCTGAGATTGTTGATATTTCTCCTGGGAACCTTAATTCCAGCTTTTGATTTGTCCAACCTGGCATTTTGCATGATGTACTTCAAATATAAGTTAAAATAAATAAGGTAATGATATACAGCCTTGTCATATTCACTTGTTCCATGTTCAGTTCTAACTGTTGCTTCTTGACCTGAATATATATCTCCTCAGGAGACACTAGTAAGATGATCTGGTACTCCCATTTCTTTGAGGACTTGCCACATTTTGTTTCGATCCACACAGTCAAAGGCTTTAGTGTGGTCAGTGAAGCAGAAGTAGATGTTTTTCTAGAACTCCCTGGCTTTTGCCATTATCCAGCAAATGTTGGCAATTTGGTCTCTAGTTCCTCTCCCTCTTTGAAAACCAGCCCACACTTCTGGTAATTCTCAGTTCACATATTGCTGAAGCCTTACTTGCAGAATCATAAGCATAACCTTGCTGATGTGTAAAATGAATGCAATTATTCGGTAATTTGAACATTCTCTGGCATCACCCTTCTTTAGGATTGGAGTAGTATAAACTGATTTTTTTTCTAATCCTGTGGCCACTGTTGAGTTTTCCAAATTTGCTGGCTTCCTGAGTGCAACACTATATATGTGTCTTCTTTTAGGATTTTAAATAGCTCGGCTGGAGTTCTGTCACCTCCACTAGCCTTATTATTAGCAATGCTTCCTAAGGCCTAATTGATTTCATTCTCCAGGGTGTGTGGCTCTAGATCAGTAACCATACTATCGTGGTTATTGGTGACATTAAGATCTTTCTTGTATAGTTCTGTATATTCTCGCCACTTCTTTATCTTTTCTATTTCTCTTAAATTCCTACTGTTTTTGTCTTTTATCATGCCCATTTTTGCATGAAATATTCCCTTAATATCTCTGATTTTTTTGAAGAGAGCTCTTTTCTTTCCTATTCTATTGTTTTCTTCTATTTCTTTGCATTATTCATTGAAGAAAACCTTATCTCTCCTTGCTATTCTCTGGAACTCTTTCAGTTTAGGTATATCTTTCCCTTTCTCCTTTCCCTTTCCTTCTTTCCTCAGCTATTTGTAAAGCTCCATGAGATAACCATTTTGCTTTTCTGCTCTTCTTTTTCTTTGGGATGTTTTTTTGTTGCTGCTTCCTGTACAATATTGCAAACTTCTTTACATAGTTCTTTAGATACTCTGTCTACCAAATCTAATTCCTTAACTATATTCGTAACTTCCACTTCATATTCATAAGGGATGTTATTTTGGTCATACCTATACAATCTGAGGTATTTCCCTATTTTTTTCAATTTAAGTCTGAAATTTATAATAAGAAGCTCATGATTTGAGCCACAGTCAGCACCAGGTCTTGTTTTAACTGACTGTGTAGAGCTTCTCTCCATCTTTGGCTGCAAAGTACATAATCTGATTTCTGTATTGACCATAATGGTGAAGTCTATATGTAGAGTCACCTTTTGGGTTGTTGAAAAAGAGTGTTTGCTAGGACTAGCAAGTTACCTTGACAAAATTATTAGTCTCTGCCCTGCTTCATTTTATACTACAGGGCCATACTCATCTGTTATCCCAATTATCCTTTGATTTCTGACTTTAGCATTCCAATCCCTTATGATGAATGTAACATTTTTTGTGTGTGTTACTTCTAGAAGATGTAGGTCTTCATAGAACTGATCAACTTTGGCCTCTGTAGCATCAGTAGTCAGTTTGCCTTGGCTGGAAATGTATCATTCTGTCATTTTTGAGACTATATCCCTCTGCTGCTTTTCTCCCTCTTTCACTGACGATGAGGGCTACTCCAATTTCTCCTAAGGAATTCTTGCCCACAGTAGTGTATGTAATGATCACTTGAATTAAATTCCCTCATTCCTGTCTATGTAAATTCACTGACACCCAAGGTGTCAGTGTTTAATCTTTCCATCTCCTGTTTGACCATATCCAGCTTACCTTGGTTCATAGATCCAACATTCCAGGTTCCTATGCAATATTGATCTTTACAGCATCAGACTTCCTTTCATCACCAGACACATCAGCAGCTGAGCTTTCTTTTGGTTTTGGCCCAGCTGCTTCATTCTTTCTGGAGCTTCTTGTAGTTGTCCTCTGCTGTTCCCCTGTGGCATATTGGAGGCCTTCTGACCTGAGGAGGTCATCTTCCAGTGTTAAGTCTTTTAACATTTTGATACTGTCTGTGGGTTTTTTTTGGCAAAGATACTGGAGTAGTTTGCCATTTTCTTCTCCCAGTACACAGTAGGTGCTTAATAAATGCTTGTTCTTCCACCTCCCCCTGTATCCAGTCAGTTGCCAAATCTTACTGTTTCTGCCTTCACAACGTGTCCTACATCTGCCTCTTTTTTCCAGACATACAGCTACTGCAACAGTCTTTTAATTTTTGTTAGACTCAGTTCTCTTACCACTCCCATCAACTCTACACATTGCTGCCAAAGTGATTTTCCTTAAGGGCAGATGATCACATCCTACTCAAGCACATGGAGTGGCTTCCTGTTACCTTTAGGATAAACTCCCTTGTTTAGCTTCTAAATTCCTGTGCAACCTAGTCTAAGACACAATCTATCTTTCTAGACTTATTGGACATTACTCCTCCACTTGAGCACTTTACTGTTTAGCCAAACTGGCCTTCTCTCTGTTTTTTACATGAAACACATCTCCCATCTCCTTCAATAAATAAGTATTTATTAAGCACCTACTATGTTCCAGGCACTGTGTTAAGCACTAGGATACAAAAATTGGCAAAAGGCAAGGCCCTGCCCATGAGGAGCTCACAGTCTAATGAGAGAGACAGCATGCAAACAAATATATATGAAGTAAGCTATGCACGGGATAAATAGGAAATAATTAAGAGAGAAGACTTGAGTAACAGAGAAGACTTCCTATAAAAGATGGGACTTAAAGGAAGCCAAGGAAGGCAATAAGCAGACTTGAGGAGAGAAGCATTCCAGACAGGACAAGCCTCCATGTAAAGGGGGCACCTCTTTGACAGAGACAGGGGAAAGGAGGAGAGAATGGGAGATGATGTCAAGGGGTTTTGAGATGAAGACAAGAGGGAGCTCCCATCCAATAGCCTTGGGTGAAGTTCTCATCTGATAAAGAGTGATGAAGGGAAGTTTGAGAGGGAAAGAGAAGGCTTAGTATAGCTTCTGTGAGAACTGATATAAGGAATCAGAAAAAGATAAAAAAATACTGCCTTGATGCAATGAGGGTTCTGTTGATGTTGGATAACATGAATTTGTAATGTATCCAGTTGGCTAGTGAATAGGAGAGAAGGAAGCAGAAGGTGGAGTAATCCAGGGTTGAGATTTGGCAAGAAGGGAGCAGCAATAGGACAGACTGGGCAAAGGATTTGAGAGCAGATGACAGCATAAGGTTGGAATGGCTAACTATTGATTGAAGTTGGAGAGTGAAGAAAGTAAAGTCACACTGGTGGAGGTCTTCATTCTAGTGCTAATTCCGTGAATGGAGGTCTCCATGAAGGCAAACAACAGATGTAGGAAAGATAGAGCCTAGGGATAGGTGGGGTAATAGGAGGTTATGGTCAATTAGAGAAATGGAAAACTTATGGATGATGTTGAGATGTAGTGTGTGCTCATCTTATGTGGCTAAGGTGGTCATGAAAGTGGTCATGAGGCTTAATGAGGTTGAGGGGACATCTACATTGCTATTAGAGTCCTGTGGTATAAGGCAAGGAGGAGTTGGGCAGCAGAGGGACATGGCAAGAAAGGTCCTGAACTCCGTGAGAAAGGAGAAAGAAGGACGACAGCTAACATAATTTTAATTGGGTGGGAAATTGCCTTTGAGTGGACTTCAAAAAAGGAAAGTTTACTTTATGAAAGAGATAAAGAGAAAGTCTGGCAGTAATGATGGGCAGCGAGAAGCATTGCAGCTTCTCTAGGACCAGTGTGAAGGGGCTAATACATGCCTAGTGTTAACTAAGGTAAATCAACATACAACCCCACATCCCACCTTTGAGAAATGTACAGTGTGAAATGCTGTAATCTCAGGAATTGTATTAATTGTAATAATTCTTATTTTTAAAATACTGTGCTCAAAATTGTCTTCTGTTAACAGGAGAAAACAGCTGCTTCTCCAGATTATTTTCCTTTTGTGAATTAAGATGACTTTATCATCATCATCAGCCCACTGAGTAGAAGGAGACTAAACCTGATATTCTGGGTTTGGAATCTAAATATTGACAAACCCATTTTTGTGAGATAAAATAATAGAGAATTTCAAACAGCTTAGACTGCCAGGCAAGCTAGCAATTGCCACTCGACTCAACCTAAAACAAATCAGAAACAGAGGTCAAAAGAAATTGCATAAACTCTGCCTCTTGTCTGAGAGGAGGGGGAGAATAAGGGATAAGGAGGAATGCTGGTTATTGGCCAATAGACAGACAGGGGCAGCGACAAAAAAGGGTCACGACTATCTTTGATCGGCAGAGGCAGGGGCAGGAACGAAATTATTTTTGACTGGAAGCAATGACAGCAACAGTCATAAAGGGGGTAAAGATTCCTTCCCTTATTATGAAGACGACTGTTTAAAAAGAAAGGAGTTGCAAAGAAGAGAAACAATATTTTTTAGGTTTTCACAAAAACAAAAAATATTCCAGAAAGAATCATAGCTTTTGCAAAAATTAAGGGCTAAAAAGAAATAGGAAAAGGAGGATGAAATAGTAGAATCAGAAGTTTAAAACTGAAACCTTTATATGCTGCCTAGTCAACACCTCCCCTATTTTACTAGTGAGGAAACAGATCCAGCGAGATACAGCTGTTGTCCAGGGCCACAGAGAGTCTGGACTTGAACCCATGGCCTCTGACTGCTGCTGCTGCTACAGAGATTCCTCTTCCTTCTTTGGAGCATGCTTCCCTTTCTCTGCAGCAGCAATGGAGGGAGGCGTCTGCCCCAGAGACTAAAAGAAAGGAATCCCACTGCTGCATTGGTCTCCCGTCATGTAGGGGATGTTCACAGATCAAAGGTTTATACCTTGGAGATGGCTGGGCTCATCTCCTTATTCAGCCATCAGTCTTCAGTAGCCAACTTCGAATTATTATTGTAGCATACAAGTCTTCTTTCACTAACCCTAAAATAAGAAGACACAGCAGTCGTACCAAGAAGAGAGAACAAAAGCAGAGCAATTGGCTCCCTTTCTCACAGCCTCTTGGAAGCCATATGCATCATGTGAAAGTAATGCTAATCAAAGTCGCAGTCTCCAGACATGCAGAATCCTGGGATGTATAGGTAGCAGGGAGGTACTTTAAAGACCATCTCAGTCAACCCTCCCCTTTTGGAGATATAAGGAGACTGGTTGGGGAAAAGGGACAGGGCTTGTGTGAGGTCATAGGCTGGGGAGAGAGCGTCTGGGATTTCTTTATGAAGCGCCTCCTAAGTGCCATTCACTGTTTTTTTTATTTGTTGGAGATCTCAAGAACGGCAAAAACACAGTTCCCTTCCCTCAGGTAGTTCACAATCTAATGGAGACAAGAGACAAATAATTATGTACATACAAGATATAGAAGTGTGTGTGTGTTACATATACCTGTACACACACACACATACACATACACACAGAGTCAGTTCTCTTTATTTGTTGTAGTTATGTTCCATAGTCACCGTGAGCACTGAATTAACGAATAGGGAACCATTGCTCCAAGGGGAAACACAGGGTTAGGCTTTTTTGAGACTCTGGGCATAGCCTTTACTGTAACACTTTCTGGAGCTCTCATGTACAGATCAGTCGGTTCCTTTTTCTGGATGGCCATATTGTTGATAAGTTGACATTGAATTCACAGCCAACAGCACTATGGCTCATGCTTGAAGGAAGCTTATCTAATACATGTATTTTCTCTGCAAGTCACTTCACAACCTTCTTAGGCTTAGAAATACTAGATAGCATTTCAACATTATACTTGAGGGCCATTTTAAACAGTGAAATCACCAACAAAACAACAACAGCACAAAAATGCAAAAACTCCGGCCCTCAATATAGATCGAAAAGGACACTTGCTTATAGGAGGAGAGCTGGAACAAGGCCAAGCCTTATTTGACCTCAGCTGGAAACGTGCATGTCAGGCGACTCACATTTTTCATCATGCTGCAAATAACTGCTGGTGCACCATGAGTAGTGATTTGGGGGTTACAATTAAATTTTAGTGAGTAGGCAATTTTACAAATATGCAGTCTGTGAAGAATGAGGATTGGTCGTATATGTTTATATATATATATATATATATATACATATACATATATATATGTATGTATGTATATATATATATATGTTTATATATATATATACATATACATATATATGTATGTATGTATATATGTATGTATGTATGTATGTATATATATGTATGTATGTATATATATACATATACATATATGTATGTATATATGTATGTATGTGTATGTATATATATATGTATGTATGTATGTGTATGTATATATATATATATATATATATGTCTGTGTGGTGTAAATAAATGGAAGGAGACCTGAAAGGGCCTCCTGTTCAAGGAGGGACTCAAAACTTTTGGGCTCTTGGCTTTCTGGATAGAGGAGGTCTGCCACAGCCATTGTCTTCTTTGAACTTAATGATCTCTTTCAGATAGCACTTCTGCATGACTGCTTCTATAGCTTGTAGGCTTGGTTTTGGTTTTGTTTTGTTTTTAATTTTTAAAACAGCCTTAGGGAGATCAAAAGTTTGAAGGGCTTTTAATGGGGATTTTTTAGCTCACTGCTGTTAAGAATACCCTTTTTTACAGTGCTAAGTATAGTAATAATCTGCCATATGGTCAGAACTAGTGCAAACAGCAGATCCTGGAGTGAAGTTCTAATGCCCCTCTTCCACCTGGACTGGACTGGGTAGGAAGATAGTCAAAATGTGTGGTGCTCACAATGGAGGAACAGTGAAAAAGCTGCCCAGTACAAAGAGGCATCTAGTTTGGGTCATGCTTCCAGTGGGAGCTCCTTAAAGGATCAGAACTGTTTTCCCTAGATGTCCTTGTGAATGGCATACAGCAGACCTGTACAACTTGTAAACTTCTTCAGGCCACGGATAGGTTAGACTAGAGACAGACTGACAATCATATGACAAGCAGGAGAGTACACAGTGGCAACCCTACATTTTTCCAGGGCCTCCCTAAATCCTTGTGGCTGTGTGTTGTGCAGGCTTGGTATACAGTGTAGTGGAAAGAGCTTTGGGCTAGGAGTTCAGCAGCCTCAGTTCTAAGCCTGGCTTGACTGCCAATTCACTTTGTAACTTTGAGCAAGTCCTTCTCCAAAGGTCAGTTGGAGGGTCATTTAAAATGAGGTAAAATCTCCCTTCTTTGCAGAGGTGACAGGGCGATCTCAGTTGTATATTATATGTGCTGTCAGACAAGGTTGGTGTCTTGGTCAATTTGTTTAGTTTTTTCTTCTTCTGTAATTTTTGTTCAAGGAATGGCTCAATGGGTAAGGGATGTGTTCAGAAATAAGGCTGATAACAGAATTTGCCGAATGGAAAAGGAAGTACAAAAGCTCAGTGAAGAAAATAATTCCTTAAAAATTAGAATTGATCAGGGAAAGCTAGGTGGCACAATGGATAGAGCTTCAGCCTTGGAGTTAGGAGGACCTGAGTTCAAATCTGGCCTCAGACACATGACGCTTACTAGCTGTGTGACCCTGGGCAAGTCACTTAACCCCGATTGCCTCACCAAAAGGCAAAAAATAAAATAAAATAAAAAAATTAGAATTGATCAAGTAGAACCTAATGACTCTGGGGCAATCAAGATACAATAAAACAAAATTAAAAACAAGTTTAAAAAAATAGAAGAAAATCTTAAATTTCTCATTGGAAAAACAACTGACCTAGAAAATGGATCCTGAAGAGATAATATAAGAATTACTGGACTACCTGAAAGCCATGGGAAAAAAAAAAAAACTTGGACAACACCTTTCAAGAAATTATCAAAGAAAACTGCCCTGATATATTAGAACCAGAGGGCAAAACAGAAATTGAAAAGATCAACTGATTACCCCCTGACAGTGATTCCAAAATGAAGACTCCCAGGAACATTATAGCCGAATTCCAGAGCTCACAGATCAAGGAGAAAGTATCGTAAGCAGCCAAAAAGAAACAATTCAAGTATCATAAAGCTACAGTCAGGATTACACAGGATTTGGCAGCTTCCACATTAAAAAACCAGAGGGCTTGGAATATGATATACAGGAAGGCAAAGGAGTTAGATTACAACCAAGAATCACCTACTCAGCAAAATTGAGTATAATCTTTCAGGGAAAAAATTAACATTTAATGAAATAGTACACTTTCAAGCATTTTTAAAAATTCAGAGCTGAATAAAAAATTTGACCTCCAAATACAAGACTCAAGGGAAACAAGAAAGATAAAACATAAGGTATTTGATAAGGTTAAACTATTTATATTTCTATATGGCAAGATAACATTTGCAACTCTTAACAACTGAGCATTTAGAAGACAGAAGGTATAGATATAAGATGACTTTGATGGGGTGGTACCCCCCCCCCAAAAAAAAAAAGGAGTGAGAAAGAAAATTGCACTGGAAGAAGAAGGAGGGTGAGATTTATGTGGGATAATTTACCCCATTCAATCTTTTCAATTATCCCTCATAAAAGTGTCATGAAAAAGCTATTATAATGGAGGGGGAGATGGGGGTGGGTGGGCAAAACTTTAACCTTACTCTCATCAAAATTGGCTCAAAGAGGGAATTACATACACACTCAGTTGGATATAGAAATCTGTTTTACCCTATAAGGAAGTAAAAATGGATGGGGATTATGGGAGGGGGAGGGGGACTGATAAAAATCTCCAATTAAACACCAAACTGGAAATCCTGAGAATCAATGGAGCTTAATAAAATTGAAACTAAGAAAACCATTGAACTAATAAATAAAACTAGAAGCTGGTTTTATGAAAAAAAAAATAAAATGGATAAACCATTGGTTAATTTGATTTAAAAAAGGAAAGAAGAAAACCAAATTATTAGTATCAAAAACAAAAAGGTGAGCTCACCACTAATGAAGAGGAAATTAAGACAATTGTTAGGAGCTATTTTGCCTAATTATATGCCAATAAATTTGACAATCTAAATAAAATGGATGAATATCTAAAAAATTACCCAGATTAACAGAAGAAGAAATAAAATACTTAAATAACCCAATCTTAGAAAAAGAAATTGAACAAGCCATCAATGAACTTCCTAAGAAGAAAATTCCTAGGACCAGATGGATTCACAAGCAAATTCTACCAAACATTTAAAGAACAATACTATATAATCTCAATACTATATAAACTATTTGGAAAAATAGATGAAGAAGGAGTCCTACCAAATTCCTTTTATGACACAAATATGGTGCTGATACCCAAACCAGGAAAAGCCAAAACAGAGAAAGAAAATTATAGACTAATTTCCCTAATGAATATTGATGTGAAATTTTTAAATAAAATGCTAGCAAAGAGATTACAGTAATATATCTCAATGATCATACACTATGACCAGGTGGGATTTATGCCAGGAATTCAGAGCTGGTTCAATATTAGGAAAACTGTTAGCATAATTGACCATATCAATAACAAAACCAACAGAAATCATAAGATTATCTCAGTAGATGCAGAAAAAGCCTTTGACAAAATACAGCACCCATTCCTATTAAAAACACTAGAGAGCACAGGAATAAATGGAGCTTACTTTGAAATGGTAAGTAGTATTTATCTAAAATCATCAGCAAGCATTATCTGTAATGGGGATAAGCTAGAAGCCTTCCTAGTAAAATCAGGGATGAAGCAAGGATGCCCATTATCACCTCTATTATTTAATGTTATACGAGAAATGTTAGCTATAGCAATAAGAGAAGAAAAATAAATTACAATAGGCAATGAGGAAACAAAACTGTCACTCTTTGCAGATGATATGAGGTTCTACTTAGAAAATCCTTGAGAATCAAATTAAAAAACCACTTGAAATTACTAACAACTTCAGCAAAGTTTGCAGGATACAAAATAAACCTACATAAATCATCAGCATTTCTATATAAGACCCAGCAGCAGGAGATAGGGAAATTCCATTTAAAATAACTGTAGACAGTATAAAATACCTGGGAGTCTACCTGCCAAGACAAACCCAGGAATGGTATGAACACAACTATAAAACACTTTTTACACAAATAAAGTCATCTAAACAATTGGGAAAATGTTAATTGTTCATGGATAGGCTCAGCCAATATAATAAAAATGACAATTCTACCTAAATTAATCTATTTATTTAGTGTCATACCAAACTGTCAAAAATTATTTAAGGAGCTAGAAAAAAATAATAACAAAATTCATCTGGAAAAACAAAAGCTCAAGGATATCAAGGGAATCAGTGGAAAAAAAAGTATGAAAGAAGGTGGTCTAAAAGTACCAGATCTCAAACTGTATCATAAAGTGGCAATTTTCAAAATAATAGGGTACTGGCTAAGAAATAGAGTGGTAGATCAGTAGAATAGATTAGTTACAAATTACATTACAGTAAATGGCCATAGTACTCTATCTAGCATATGATAAACCCAAAGATTAAGCTTTTGGGACAAAAACTCATTATTTGACCAAAACTGCTAGGAAAACTGGAAAACAGTGTGACAGAAACTAGACCAATATCTCACACTGTATACCAAGATAAGGTCAAAATGGTACATGATTTATACATAAACAAATTAAGAGAGCATAGAATAGGGGTAGCTAGGTGGCACAGTGGATGGAACACTGGCGCTAGAGTCAGGAGAACCTGAGTCCAAATATGGCCTTGGACAATTGACCCTAGGCAAGTCACTTAACCCCAGTTGCCTTGCCAAAAAAAAAAAAGTGATAAGCAGGATGACATCAGAAAAACCTGGAAAGACTTACATGAACTGATGCAGAATGAAGTAAATAGAACCAGGAACATTATACCCAGTAACAGCAATATTGTTCAGTGAAGAGCTGTGAATGACTTAGCTATTCTCAGCAATACAATGATCCAAGACAATCCCAAAGGCCTAATGATGAAGCATACTGTCTGCCTCCAGAGAAAGAACTAATATTGATTGAATACAGACTGAAGCATATTTTTCACTTTTTTTTTTGTTCAAGTCTTCTTGTACAAAATTACTAACATGGAAATGTTTTACATAATTAGACATGTATGGCCTATATCTGAGTAATTACTGTCTGAAGAAAGGAAGGAGAGAGGAGGGAGGGAGAGAGGAATAGAATTTGGAACTCAAAACTTTAAATAAAAATGTTAAAAATTTTTAAAAAAGAAAGAAGGGTGATGTAAACCAAAAAGCATCAATAAAATTTTAAATGATTATGTTAGATCTGAGGATTAGTTGAAGGACTGGGAATGTTTAACCTGGAAAAGAGAACACGTGTCTGCTATCTTCAAGTATCTGAAGGCTGGTCTTATGGAGGAGGAATCAGATTTGTTCTGCTTGGTCCAGAGAACAGAACAAAAAAGCAGATTTAGACTTGGTATAAGAAAAAAATTCTTCACAGTTGGAGCTAAGAGTAGGAAGGGATCCCTCAAAAAGTCATGGGATCCCCATCACTGCAGCTCTTAGGAAGTTGAACCACCATTTGTCCTAGATGTCATAGGGTAGGTTACACTAGGTAACTTTCAAAGTGCTTTCCAGACATGGGATTCTGGGATTCTGAGTGATCAGATGATAGCTGTTACCTTCTAGTTCTAAAGGTCTGCACCTTAGAGATTCAGATGCTAATGATGCAAAGGGATGATCACCAAAACGTACAGTTTGGTTTAAAAGTAGCAAACCCTAGTAGAAAAACACTCAAAAAAACGCCAAAATTTGGAACTACAGAGAATATGAAAATATTCTAAGAAAAATTTTACTTTCACACAAATCTGAAAATCTCAAAGCTGAAATGGACTCCTCCCACATAAAATTGAATTAACATCAGCTTAGTCATATTCCCACCCGACACATACCCACACACACCAACAGTTATTCATTTTGAGGCTGCCTTTCCTTAGGACAGGATCTTGAAAACCTTTTCCTGTTACTGTTCTCTTGTCAGAATCTTCATCTGCCAGTTGCAGCCCTTTCCTTTGGAGGATTTGTGGCCTTCCTGCTTGCTGCATGCAGCTGAATGATAAGTGGGTTAAGACCTTTATTTTGTGCGTGTTTATGTCTTTACTAACAGGCAGTTCATTTTTATTTGTTTGGTTTGAAATCAGTGGGTGCCTGGTTGCTTTTCCCCCAGAAGACTGAGCCTGAATACAGCTTGCCTGACCATGGAGATCTGAACTGTTCCTCAGTCCCAGAGGGGGCCTTCCTTCTCTCCACCAAGCTCTTAGCATAGTACCTCCAGTGCCTGGTACATAGTAAGAGTTTAATAAATGCTTGTTGACTGACTTAACACCTCCATCTTTAAATTTAATCTGAAGCATTTCCACTTAGAACCTCCTTGACATTCATCTGGGAGGTTAGCTTTTAGGCCATTGCCCTTCTCCCTTTTGAGATACAGAGTTGGAAAGCTTTCACTTTGACCTCCATTAATATAATATTCTAGGAACTACTTTCCCTTCCCCCCCTTAGCAAACATAGCAGGATGGACGCATCAGAAATAGTGTCCTACTTCAAAACAGTCACCTCAAAGGGCTGTAGACATCATTCAGCTCAGTTACTCGCTTTCCTCATCAGACTCAGCTCTGAAATGGACTGATTGTTCAGAAAACTAAATCCATCCTCAAGCAGTTAAGATTTGCCACTGCTGAGAATATTCAAAAGAATATGCCCTGGGTTCTGAAGAACTTCCCAAAGAAGAATTCCAAAAATGTTTTTAATGATGATGATGATGATGGTGGTGGTGGTGGTGGTAGTGATGGAGGTTACGGCGGCTATCAGCTTGGAGAGAAGGAGGAGAAGAATTCCTGCTTGGAGCATCTGTCCAGTTCCCCTGCTTTGGAGGCTTCTAATAGTGCACTTAGGCACCTGCAGGGAATTCCTCCTTATAGTCAGCAGAGTAATTATAACAGCTTACATTTTCAGAATGCTTTATGATTTGCAAAAATCTTTCATCACAAGGTCCCCAAAAGGTAGGTATTGCAAGTATTGATCTTTCCATTCTAAAGATAAGGAAATTGAGGCTTAGAGACATTAAGTGATTTGCCTGTAGTCACACTGTGTCACAGTAATTGAACCCAGGTCTTCCTGACTCCAAGTCAATGTTATATCTACTATGCAATTCTGCTCCGCTACCTTAATATTTTCCTTGCTCACTTTGCAAGAAATGGAAAGTCCACGTACTGAAAATAGCCCATAGAATCTAAGTTGGAAGAGATCTTTGGAGGACAATCCAACTTGTACCTGAACAGAAATATACCATGAGACCATCCCTAACAAGTGGTCGACCATTCAGCATCTGCTTGAAGAGCTCCAGTGATGGGAAACTCACTGCCTGCCAAGATAGCCCATTTCACTTTTATACAGGGCTCAGGAAGGGTTTACTTAATGTTGAATTGAATTTTGCCTCTCTGCTGCTTCCACCAACCCCGTTCTCTTTAGTATCTTTTCCTTTCATGAATGCTGCCAATCCCATCCAGAAGAGTCCTACCCAAGTGCTAGAGTGGGAGTTATATTGCAGGTTGGTGATTTAGTAAGGTCTTATGTCATTACTGCAGCTATCATAATATGACAGCTTAAAAAGTCCAGTGTCAGGCTATTTTAAGAGAAAAATGTGTTTAAGAGAAGAATAAGGAGGCAATAGTTTGACCACATACCCTATTCTACATTTTAGGAGAAATATCGATAAGCTGAAGATTGGCTAGACAATTGGACAGCCAGGGTGGGGAGGGGGGACCTACAGGTCATCCCGTGTGAGAAATAGTTGAATGAACCAGAGATGGTTAGCCCAAAAAAGAGAAGTGGGAAATCTAACTTTCTTCAAGCATTTGAAGACAGTGCTGTGGATGAGGGATTAGATTTGTGCTTCTTGAACCCCAGAGCTAGAAGTAGGAGAAATGGCTGGAAGTTTTAGTGAGGTATATTTTAGGCTTGATGTGTTGAGGGGCAGATTATTTACATTTAGAACTCTCCAAAAGTGGAATGGGCTGTTTCAATAGACCAGAGGCCACCAGGCGAAAGTTGAATGGCTCCTTATGAAGTGTGTTGTTTGGGTACAAGTTTTACTAGATAGTCATTGCTGTCCCATTCCAACTCTGGAATGCTGTGATATAGCTTATCGGACCATCTCATGAACTTTATATTTGTGCTGCAAATATTTTATAAGTACTTGTTTCCCCTATTAGAATGCAAGTTCATTTGGAATAGAGATTGTTTCATTCTTTGTTCTTATGGCCCAGTAAGTAGCACAGTAGCTGACACGTAATAGGTGGGTACTTAATAAATATTTGTTAATTGATCTGATTTGAGAAAGCCCAATTCTGAAATGGGAAAAGATCCGCCAAATAGTCAAGGGGGATGGAAGACCAAGAAGCTCACCGTGTCTGGAGGCTTTTAAAAATGAAGATGGAAAGGAGAATAGCATGTTTTTAGAGACCCGATTACGAACTCCTCAGATCACTTGGTAATCCTTGTGAGTTTTCATCTGGGGTTTGAGGAGCTATGATTCAACTAGGAAACAGCTGGGAAAGTTATGGAATTTTTACAGGGCTTAAGCAGCCCCGGGCTTTGGTAACTTAAAGTGGAGGCACAGAATATACTGAAATGTAAATAGGCAGAGGGCAGGCTTAGGCCTTTGTCTGTCCCACCTTGTTTCTTTTACCCTTCTCCCCTTTGAAAGCAACCATAAAATTAAAGACAAGCCACTGACATTCGTAGCTCCTTTTAATGGACCCATTATGGATCTAAGAGATTCGAATTTTAGGCATACTTTTACTTGCAGGTTGTAATATCCAATAGGCCATGTTGCTTCACAAGTTTAGTATCAGCTGTGTAAAGTAATATTTTTCTAGAATGAGTTTTAGGAGGTAGGTGGCAACATGGCATAATGGAAAATATTCACATACTCTATATATTTCATTCCTGATTATAAACATGCTGTCTCCCCCATTACAGTGTAAGCTACTTTCAGGAAGGACTCTTTTTGCCTTTTTTTATTCCCAAAGTAAGTGATTGATCCCCTGATACATGATAACCATTTAATATGGAGCTTTAAATTCCCATGAACCTTAGGTACCCCCAGTTTTAGTCTTGGGGATTTGGTAAACAAATTTGTGTCATGTTTATAATATCCTTTAACAAATTTTAGACTTTTATCATATATCCTCTGGGATACATATATACATGTACATGTGTGTGTTCATATATTTATATTTGTGTAGTGCATGGCACATAGTAGGCACTTAAAAATGCTTGTTTCCTTCCTTTTTCTAGGTTTCTTTCATACTAAAGTTTGGACCATTCTATTTACCCTTGATCATTCTAGTTTAATTCAGCAGACATTTATTTAAATGGCTACCAGGTGCACTAGGGTTATAAATAGAAAAACAAAACAATCCTTATTCTTAAGGAGCTTATATTGTACTGGGTTTTTACAACATATACATAGATAATTAAGTACAAAGTAATTAGAAGAGTGAGGGGGCATTAACAGTTGGAAAGATGGAAGGAAAATTTCATTGAGGAGGAAACAATGGAGAGATTCTTTTAGAGGCAGAAATGAGGGAGTGAATTACAGTGAGGGGACAAGGCTTGTGCAAATGGAGGGAAACAGGAGATGGTCTGTCAAGATTTAGAAAACAGTTAATAGTACACTTTGGCTGGAAGGTAGAGTGTGTGAAGGAGAGTCTTTCTACAGGTAAAAGTTGGATTAGTTGACTGCCGAGGTCTTTTCCAATTCTTAAATTCCATAATTCTGTGAGTAATGTGAAGCAAGTCTGAAAAGGTAGGTTGTAATCAGATTATGGAGGTCCTTAAATACCAGTTTGAGGAGTTTATATTTCATCACAGAGGTAATAGAGAGTCATGGAAGGGTTTTAGGCAGAGGGGTGACATGGTCAGACCTGTGGTTAGGAAGATTGTTTTGGTATCTCTGTGGGTGATGGATTAGAAATGGAAGAGAGTAAAAGCAGGGAGACCAATGTGAAGGCTATTAGATTAGTAACACATTTGAGAGACCAGAGGACCAGAGCTCTTGTGGTAATTATGAGTACAAAGAAGGGAATGAATTCCTGTAAGAGATGTTGCAGAGGGAGAATTGACAAGATTTGGTGCTTGATTGAGTATAAGGGATGAGAGAGAAAGAAAACTCAAGGACTGAAAATTTGAGTGATTAGAAGAAAGTTTTTGCTTTCAACAGAAATAGAGAACTTTGAAGGAAGGGCACCCTTGAGGGAAGGGGATGACTATGAGTTATATTTTGAACATGCTGAGTTTTAGGTGCCAGTGGCATATACAGGAGGTAATGCTGAGCAAGCAGTTGGCAATGCCGGGCTGGAGTTCAGCAGAAAGATACGAGCAAGATAAATACATAGAGTTACCTGCATAAAGGTGGTATTTAAATCTATGGGAGCTGACACCACCCAGCGAGGAGAAAGTGTATATAGAAAAAAAAAAAAGACCAAGCACAGAGCCTTGAGGAACACCTCTGTGTAGGGAGTGAGACATGGATAATGAACCAGAAAAGGAGATTGAAAAGGAGCAGCCTCATAGGCTTATAGGTGACACAAAGGCTGTTGGAGGAGGAGATGTTCAACAGTGTCAAAAGTTTCAGAGATGTCAAGAAGAGACTAAGAAAAGTCAGTTGTATATAAATGACAGTTAAGAGATCATTAGTAATCAAAAAACCATTGAACTACTAAAGCTTGGAGCTAGTTTTGTGGGGGAGAAATCAATAAAATAAATAAACCATTGGTTAATTTGATTTTTAAAAAAGAAGAAAACCAAATTGCCAGTGTCAAAAATGAAAACCGTGAATGTACCACCAATGAAGATGAAATTAAAGCAATAACTATGAGTTATTTTGCCAAATCATATTGCCAATAAGACTGATAATCTAAATGAAATTGGATGAATATTTATAAAAATATAAATTGCCCAGATTAGCATGAGGAAATAAAATACTTAAATAATCCTATCTTAGGGGAAAAAGAAAATTGAACAAGCCATACATGAGCTCCCTAAGAAAAAATCCCTAGGACCAGATGGATTTACAAGTAATTCCACCAAACATTTAAGGAACAATCAATCCCAATACTATATAAACTATTTGAAAAAATAGGTAAACAAGGAGTCCTACCAAATTCCTTTTATAACACAAATATGGTTTTGATATCTAAATCAGAGAGAGCAAAAACAGAGAGAGAAAACTGTAGGCCAATTTCTCAAAAATTTTAAATAAAATACTAGCAAGGAGATTATAGCAATATGTGACAAAGATCAATACACTATGACCAGGTGTGGGATGTATGCTAGGAGTGAAGGCCTGGTTCAATATTAGGAAAACTATAAGCATAACATATCAATAACATAAACATACCCATATGACCATATCAGTAACAAAAACAACAAAAATCATATAATTATTTCAATAGATGCAGAAAAAGCTTTTGACAAAATACAACACCCATTCCTACTAAAAACACTAGAATGTATAAATTAAGCCTTTCTTAAGTAAGTAATATCTTTCTAAAACCATGAGCAAGTATTAATTGTAATAGGGATTAGGTAGGGGGCAGCTAGGTAGAATACCAGCCCTGGAGTTAGGAGGACCTCAGTTCAAATCTGGTCTCAGACCAGACACTTGACATTTGTTAGCTGTGTGAACCTGGGCAAGTCACTTAACCCAGTTACCTTGAAATAAATAAATAAATGGGGTTTTTTTGGGGAAAGATCAGGAGTGAAGCAAGGATGTCCGTTATTACCACTACTATTCAATATTATACTAGACGTGCTAGCTATAGAAATAAGAGAAGAGGAAAAAATAAAGATAGGCCATGACAAAACAAAACTATCACTCTTTGCAGATAAAATGACATATAGTTAAAGAACAATTAACAACTTTAGCAAAGTTGCAAGATATAAGATAAACCCACATAAATCATCAGCATTTCTGTATATTACCAACAAAACCCAGCAGGAAGAGATAGAAAGAGAAATTCCATTTAAAATAACTGTCAAGACAAACCCAGGGACTATATGAACGCAATTACAAAACGCTTTTCACATAAAGACGGATCTAAACAACTAGAGAAATATTCATTGTTTAAGGGTAGGTTGATCCAATGTAATAAAAATTACAGTTCTATCTAAACTAATTTACTTACTCAGCATCATACCAGTCAAACTGCCAAAGAATTATTTTATAGAGCTAGAAAATATAATAGAGGCAGCTAGATGGCTTAGTGGAATAGAACACTGGGCCTTGCGTCAGGGAAACTTGAGTTCAAATTCAGCCTGAGATGCTTACTAGCTGGGCAAGTCACTTAACCTCCATTTGCCTTAATCCGCTGGAGAAGGAAATGGCAAACCACTCAGTATCTTTGCCAAGAAAACTCCACTGACATGCTATGGTCCCTGGGTCATGAAAGGTTAGACACGATTGAACTACTCAACAACAACAGAAAAAATAATAACAAAATTCATCTAGAAGAACAAAAGTGTAAGAATAACAAGGGAATCTGTGAGAAAAAGAACATGAAGGAAGGCAGCCTAGCAGGACCAGATTTCAAACTATATTGCGAAGTGGTAATCATCAAAACAGTCTGGCATTGACTAAGAGTAGAGTGGTGGATCAGTGAAATAGATTAGGTATACAATACACCATAGTAAAGGACTGTAGTAATCTAGTATTTGGTAAACCCAAAGATCCAAGCTTTGAGGATAAGAACACACCATTTAACAAAACTGTCTATACCAAGATAAGGTCAAAATGGCAAGGTGATTTAGAATGAAAGGTAATATCATAAGCAATTTAGGGGAGCATGGAAATTTTAGATCTATCTAAGTCAGATCTATGGATAAGGGAAGAGTTTATGACCAGACAGGAGATAGAGAGGATCATAGGAAGTAAAATGGCTAATTTTGATTATACCAAATTAAAAAGTTTTTGCACAAACAAAACCAAGGCCAAAATTAAAAGGAAAGCAGGAAATCAGGGTGGGGGTGGGAGGGTGGTGGGATGGGATTTACAGAAAGTTTATCTAATAAAGGCCTAATTTCTTAACTATATAGAGAATTTTATAAAAATATGATCCATTCCCCAATTGATAAATGGTTAAATGATATAAACAGGCAGTTTTGGGAAGAAATCAAAGCCATCAATAATAACATGAAAAAGTACTCCAATCACTATTGGTTACTGTTTTTTCTGTTCAGTCATTTGCAGTCATGTCCAACTCTGACCCCATTTGGGGTTCTCTTGGAATAGATACTAGAGTGTTTTGCCATTTCCTTCTCCAGCTCATTTTACAGATGAGGAAACTGGGGCAAACAGGGTTAACTGATTTGCCTGGGGTCGCACAGCTAGTAAATGTCTGAGGCCAGATTTAAACTCAGGAAGATGAAACTTCCTGACTCCTGGCCTGGCACTATATTCACTCCACCACATAGCTGCCCTCAATAGCTGCACTACTGAATAGACAAATGCAATTGAAACAACTCTGAGGTATCATCTGATACCTATCAGATTGGCTTATGTGACAGAAAAGGGAAATGATCCATGCTGGAAGGGATGTGGAAAAATAGGGTCACTAATGCCTTGTTGGTGGGATTCTGGAGAACAATTTGGAACTATTCCCAAAGGGCTATAAAACTCTGCATGCCCTTTGACCCAGCAATACCACTACTAGGGCTCAAAGAAAAGGGAAAAGGACCTACACGGACAATATTTATAGCAGCTCTTTCTGTGGTGGCAAAGAATTGGAAATTGAGAGGATGCCCATCAATTAGGGAATGGCTGAACAAGTTGAAGTATATGATTGTGATGGAATACTGGTGTGCTATAAGAAATAATGAGCAGGAGGACTTCAGAAAAAGCTGGGAAGTGAGCAGAATCATTGTGTCATATAGGAAATCAGAACGGTTTTCCTGGCAGTTCCCAAATTATCTATTCAGGTTTCCTGTTCTGTCTTGTCCTCAGGTATTGGAAAGAATGTGATCTGTGAAAAAGCAGCAACCTCTGTGGATGCCTTCAGGATGGTGACAGCGGCACGCTACTACCCCAAACTCATGAGTCTTGTGGGGAATGTCCTTCGATTCCTGCCTGCCTTTATTCAGATGAAGCAGCTGATTGAAGAGCATTACATTGGCAATGTGATGATCTGTGATGTGCGTGTATACTGGGGCAGCCTGCTTAGCCAGAAGTACAACTGGATCTGTGATGAGCACATGGGGGGCGGTGGTCTGCACACAGTGGGCACCTATATTGTTGACCTCTTAACCCACCTAACTGGGAGGAAGGCTGAGAAAGTCCATGGTTTTCTGAAGACATTTGTGAAACAGAATGCCGAGATCAGTGGGATCCGGCATGTCACCAGTGATGACTTCTGCTTTTTCCAGATGCTTATGAGTGGGGGTGTTTGTAGCACAGTAACTCTCAACTTCAACATGCCAGGCTCCTTTGTGCACGAAGTCATGATTGTGGGATCTGCTGGTCGCCTCATAGCCCGAGGACCTGACCTCTACGGACAGAAGAGCACCTCGCTCCAGGAGGAACAGTTGCTCACAGACTCTTTGATGATCAACGCAGGGCTTCTAGAAAAGGGATTTAAAGACATTCCCTTACTGTACCTGAAAGGCATGGCATACATGGTGCAGGCTCTACGCCAGTCATTTCAGGAACAAGATGACCATCGCACCTGGGATTATAAGCCAGTCTCCATGGCAGCCTCGTTTGAGGACGGGCTTTACATGCAGAGTGTGGTTGATGCCATAAAGAAATCCAGCAGGTCTGGGGAGTGGGAGACTGTGGAAGTCATGACTAAGGAGCCAGATGCCAATCAGAACCTCTGTGAGGCACTACAAAGAAATAATGTATGAGCTGGCTGCTGGCCATTTGGGATGATGGTGTAGGGTAAGGCTGGACCCCAGCCTTCTTTGTGCAAGACACATGAGTTTGTATTTAATAAGTCAGGTTCTCATATGCCTGGGCAAAAACCTGAGGTAACCATGGGGAAAAGGCAGAGTGACTTCTCCTCAGACTCATTTGGAGGTTTAGAGCTTTCATTGTTGTTGGATCAGATTGTTAGCAAAACTTGAATTTCCCTTTGCACTTGCAGAAAAGGACAGAGCTGTCACCCGTGACGTCATGGGTGTGAGAAGAAATCAGGCCTGCTTGTTCACTCCTTGTAATAGGATGGGAAAGCATACACTGCGGAGCCAGATCTGCTACCCCGGCCTCCTGGGAAATTACTTTAGGGATCGAGACCTGGTCTCTCTCCTCTTCCCCTTCCTGGGCAAGGGTACCTCCGTCAGGGCCACGGGGCTTATCTCTGGCTCTCTTCCCTGACCTCCCTTACTTTGTTCACAGAGGGGCAGGGTGCAGAGAAAGGACTCTTCTCTCTGTTGATTTATAGGCTCAGGCCTTCTAACTGAAAGATAAGATGGGGAACATGGGACCACCTTCCCACACACTACCCAGAGTCTAATGCTGGAAGAGAAGGGGAAAGTCCCTGTTTAGGGAACTCCCTCTTGGAGGTAACTAAACTCTAAAGCAAATGTTAGGTGAGTATTTCAACCATAAAAACAAAGAGAAGAAAGCGAGGATTAAAACACCTGGAAAAAATCTAAAATAAATTAATCAGAAGATCTGATATTCCGAATTGTTTGTGGGGTAGGAGAGGGAAGAAATTTTATGGAAATTACAAAGACTTGTTTAAGGAGACTGAAGTTTTCATTTACTTGTGGGCTCTGCAGTGATTTCCATGAAACAGGCATAGAGCTAACTGATTTTTGGACAAACTCATCATTTGGACAACTGACCCATACATCTGGGCCCCTTTCTCTGCCTCTGACCTTCTAGCTTCCATCCTGCCCTCTGCCAGCCCCTCCCCACCATAGGTCCTATCTTTGGTGTTTCCTGAAGGGCTGGCTTCTCTCTCAGGGAAAAAACAACACAAAACATACAGAAATGTAGATGGTGCTTATGGCTTCCTGAGGTCATGTGTAGTTTCAGGAAGACTAGGCGATACAAGGCTTCTCAGGAAACTCAGAGCTGAGGAGACAGAGGAAAAGTGATGACTGCCACAGAAATGCGCATGCAGCCCCTAGGATAAAGAAGGGGCACCAGCAGAAGAGAAGCATCTGGGGGCTAGGGGGTGGGCAGTCAGGCCTCCCAGGTTTGGGTGGAAAACACACTGCAGGGACTAAATCAGGAGGTAACTACATTCTTATTAAATGTGTTTTGTGTATACATAAGGATGCTCTAGAATCTGTTCTTTTCAGCCTTCCATTGTGTTCACATAAAGCATCAATTTCATGGTTCCATGAAATGAATCTTTTGGGAAAAACAAAAGGCATCACCCTGCTTATTTGTGTGAAGCTTCTCTTTCTTAACCAAGAGGCCCCCAGCCCTGATAGCTAAGGTCCCTTTCAGCTTTAAAATTAGGTGGCCTTGATTCTAATGATCTCACTTGTCCTCAACCAGATCCCCAGAAAAGCTATCTAAAGAGGATAAGACTTGAGCCCTCAACCACTTTCCGTTCATTGGCGCTCTCTTCTCCCCCTCCCCAAAAGGAAACGAAGATTCAATGAAAGCTTCATCACATTTGTTATACTCTAGAGATATCACAGAGCTTGCAGTCCAGTATTATCATCTTATCCTTCATTCCTTCCTTCCTTTGTTTATTCTTTTATTCAGTAGCATTATTAAGAATCTGTGGCATGCTGAGCACTAAGCTAGGGGCTGGTAGAGATACAGTCCTTAAGTAAGCTCTACCTTCATGGAGTTCATAGTCTAATCGAAGAGATAAGATACAATCACAGAGAGCTGGTCGGCAGTATTACATCTGTCCTGTGTGCGGGGAGATGCTGCTTGGTGGGGCTTCTGGAGAACCTTCCTCAGTGTGCCTGATGTTAGAGTCACAGCCTGAGGAATGGAAATTTTTATTTCCATCACTGGTGTCTCTCCTCTCCTTGATTTATTGTCTCCTTTGCCTGGGCCAACAGATGAACTGGGACTCTGGGCGTTTGTAAATCTGGTCTTGGGCCGGGGGCCAGCTGTCTCAATGGTGACAAGCCTCAAACACAACTATAGGGGGTTTGGAAAGGACCCCTTCTGTAGCCTTTCCTTCTCAGTCGTGTGCAAGACATTGTCCTAAGTGCCAGCCATAGGGCTACAAAAATGAGTTTTTATTCTCCTGGAAATACAAGGATCATCCCAGTAATGGAGCAGGAAAAGAGGCATAAAGAGGGACAATGACAAATCTCCAAAAGACATGTCTGTGATTTGGGAGTGCATGTAGACATGCTCAGACACGAGGGGGTCAGTCTGGTAAAGTAGAAAGTGTCCTGGATCTGCTACTTACTGTGGGACCTCGGGAAAGAAAATGAATTAACTTTCCTCAGCCTTGGGAGTAGCCCAGATAATCTCTAAAGTCTGGGGACACAAAGTCAGAAACAGGACAATTCCTGCTCTCAGGGGCTTCTATTCTACTGGGAAGATAGAATATTGGGGAGGGAATATTAACAACATCTGCATCTGAGCTGGGCCTGAGAGGCCGAGATAAGAAGGGGGTCACATACAAGCCAAGGACAGAGGGAGAAGATGAGGGAGCAATTCATAATCTAGTTTGGCTTGAGGCATGGTGTTGAAGAGGACTATTATATATTAAAATTAAACAGATATGGGGAGCACCTCCTTTCTCCCTCAAGGGACCCCAGATTCCAGGTACTCAGTGGTCCTTACTCCTCAAATTATAGCTTACTGACCCTCCCTGGTGTGTAGACCTTACTCTAATCAGGCAGAGGACATAATTCAAAGTTAAGTAATTTACTGAAATGGCATGTAAGAACGAGAAATATCTTCACCTAGTCATATACCTAGGGTGCAAGCTCCCACAAATAGGCAGTGTCAGTAGGAAGAGTGAGCACATAGAGTTGTCAAGTAGATGGGCACACACATAGGAAATATAATGGCCAAGCCAGTGGTCACTCATGGTACCAAGGGTGTTCCTAATGACATTCTTGTAATGTTCTTGGGCTATTCTTCTTGGGAATGGCCCTGAGGACCTCTGGGCCTGCTCCTGGGCTGAAACATGACTCCACTGTTTGGATGTGGCCTCTACATTTATCAGGCTTAGCTGACATCCAAGCCTTGGGTACCGTTATGCATTTTTGGAAAGAACTGGAACCACATTTTAGGTTTAGCAACAAACGGCTCTGGAGCCTGCCAGTTCCAGGCACCACCAAAGGTTCCCAAAATGGGCAGTACCACCCCCGGGGGGGGCAGTAGTAGCCTTGGATCAGTTGGGGGGCATTGAATAGAAATAAGGGGGCAGTGGAAGTGTAAGGAAAGAAGAAAAGAGAATTTTGAAAAACCATTCATACATGTTTCATCTGTTGTGTGACAGAGTTAAAGGCATAATGATTACATTATTTCCCAAATAAACACACAAAATGCAAGTTATAGCCCATCAGTGGTCAAGTCCACTGACAGGTCTTAACCAGCAAGTATTGGCAGGTGAGCATGCTGTGTATTGTTGGGAAGTCCAGCATGCGTTGGCAGGAATATGTTCATGTGATGACTCGTTTACAATATAATACTTTATGGCTGCATGACACAATATTGCATCATCAAAATTTCAATGCAGGAAAAAACCACAAATTCACAATAAATTATTAAATTTAAGATGTGTCATTTAAAATATATATAATATTTTTTTGAAATGACTCCAAAAAAACCCAAAACTTGAAGGGTTAAAGAAAGTATTTTTCCAGGGAGGGGGTGTGCTGAGTAAATTTTTTTAAAGGGGGAAATAGGCCAAATAAATTTGGGAACCTTTGATTCCAGACTGTACTCAACAACTATTCTTCCTTTGGTCTTATGCTATTTCAGCAAGATATCATAGAAGGGAGAAAGAGAAATTCCCTTCCCTCCCATACCTGGAGGTGCCTTATAAGGGAAAAGGTGTAGCTCATCCTCAAGAGAGAGAACCTCTCCTCCAACTCCTCTGTTGAATTGCTCTGCTTTTAAACTCTCCAAGGAGACCGTCTTCCCCTAAAGCCCAATCCCAGTGGTAACTGAGCTGCTCAAAAGTTTTTGAACAGAGGAATGACTAACATGATCACACAGCCTTAAAGAAGGTTATTTTGAGGGCAGCTGGGTGGTGCAGTGGATAGAGCTCTGGCCTTGGAGTCAGGGGTACCTGAGTTCAAATCCGGCCTCAGACACTTGACACTTACTAACTGTGTGATCCTGGGCAAGTCACTTAACCCTGATTGCCTCACCAAAAAAAAAGTTATTTTGGCAGCTATAGGGAAAATAGGTTGGAGAGAGAGACTGGAAGCAGGGAGACTCATTTGGATAGTATTTGAAAAGTGTTGGGAGGAGGGGGCAGCTAAGTGGAAGTGGATAGAGCACCGGCTTTGGAGTCAGGAGGTCCTGAGTACAAATCCAGCCTCAGACGCTTACTAGCTATGTGACACTGGGCGAGCCGCTTAACCCTGATTGCCTCCAAAAAGAAAGAAAGACGTGTTCGGGTGAATGAAGAGGAGAAGATGTGGAGATAAGAGTTGGTAACTGCTTGGATAGGGGGGTATGAACCTTTGGCTTATCCATGTTAGGGATGGAATCCACTGTCATTATTTAGGATTTGACCTTTTGCATCTTGGTAACCTTGAATCTGAAGTACTGTGTGCTATACCAAGGTCTGGCTACATTAGGAGAACTTTGTAGCTGGGCCCAAGGCAGGGAAGCGGATGACTGAGCTGCTTGAAAGCAGAGACTCTTTGACCTTTCTGTATATCCCCTGTGATTGGACTAGTGCCTGGCACTTGGTAGGTGCTTAATAAATGTTTATTGGCTCACTAATCTAAGGTATTCTATTCCTCGTCATTGACACTCTGAATTGTTTCCCTAAAAGGTTTTAATAAATGCACAGGTCAATCAGTTAGCAAGCATTTATTATGTGTTTATAATGTGCTAAGCACAATGTTTAATTCTGAAGACACAAATGGGCAGCTAGCATTTATCAAGTGTCTACCTGTGCCAAGTCACAGCCAAGCAATGGGCTAAGTTCTGGGGACACAAAGAAAGGCAAAAAGCAAACATCCCTACTCTCCAGGAGCCGTCTAATGAGAGAGACAACAATTAGGTATGAACAAGATAATACACAGGGCAAATTGGGGGATAGTCTCAGAGAGAAGGCACCAAGATTAAAGGAGGACTGAGAAAGACTTCTTGTAGAAGGCAGGGCTTTAGCTGAGACCTGAAGGAAGGAAGCCAGGGAGCCCAGAAGGGAGAGAAATGGTGAAGAGTGTTCCAGGCAAGAGAGAGAGCCACCGAAAACATTTGGATTATGAAGAAGAATGTCATGTGCGAGCAGCAGAAGGGAGGGTGGTGTCACTGGATCACAGGCTCTGTGGAGGGGGAGTAAGGGATAAGAAGACTGGAGACTGGGGGTAAGGATCAGGAAGGGCTGCAAAAGCCAAACAGTGGGCTTTATATTTGATCCTGGAGTAGGAAGTCCATGGAGTTGATTAAATGGAGGGGTGATATGGTCAGACCCATGGTTTAGGAAGATTAGTTTCACAGCTGAAAGGAATGAAGGATGGACTGGAGTGAGGAGAAAGGAGGCAGGGAGATGAACCAGAAAGCTATTGAAATAGTCCTGATTGAGGTGATGAGGGCTTGTACTTGGTGGTGGGAGCATCAGAAGAGAGAAGGGGTTATACAGAAGAGAGTTTTCTCTTTTTTTTTGTTTGTTTTGTTTTGGCTTTTTTTTAGGCAATTGGGGTTAAGTGACTTGCCCAGGCTCACACAGCTAGTAAGCGTCAAGTGTTTGGTTGGAGGTCGGATTTGAACTCCGGTCTTCTGGACTCCAGGGCCGCTGCTTTATCCACTGGACCACCTCGCTGCCCCTACAAGAGAGTTTTCAAAGGTGGAAACAAGAAAACTTGACCATCGATTGGATATGAAATTGAGAAAGACATCCAGGTTCCAAGCCTGGGAATCTGAGAGGTTAGTGGTATATGCCACAGTAATAGGAAAGTTATTAAAAAGGGAGGATTTGGGAGGAAAGATAATGAGTTCAGTTTTGGACATGTTGAGTTTAAAATGTCTATAAGACATCCAGTTCTAGATGTCTAAAAGGCAATTGGAGAGGTGAGACTGGAGGTCAGGAGAAAGGTTAGGGCTGGGCTAGTAGATCTGAGAGCCATCTGCATAGAGATGACCATTGAAACAATGGGAGTGGATGAGATCACCAAGTAAAATGGCATAGAGAGAAGAAAAGAAGGCCTCGTGCAGAACCTTGGGGACCCACTATTAGAGTATGACATGGATAAAGTTCCAGCAAAGTAGACTGAGGAGTGGTCAGAGAAGTAGGAAGAGACTAGCAAGGAGGAAAGGATGGTTGACAGTATGAAAGGCTGCAGAGGGGTCAAAAAGGATGAAAGTCGAGAAAAGACCATTAGATTTGGCAATTAAGAGATTATTGGTAATTTTGGAGAAAACAATTTTGGTCCAAAGCCAGACTGCAAAGAGTTGAGAGAGAGGGGTAAGGAAGTGGAGACATATCTGCTGTTGGTCTTCTCAAGAAGTTTAGCCACAAAAGGGAGGCAAAAACCATTCTCTTCAAGCACTTCCCATTCTAATGGGGAAACTTCATGCAAACAACTACAATGCAAGATACAATACTGTGTAAATCAGAAGTAAGCAGTAATAATGAAAAGAATTCACATAGTAGAGCTTCCTAACTTGGGAGATTTTTTGAGAGGGAATACCCTCCCTCTGAGTGTTTTAGAGACAGAATCCTGAAAAGCAGGCAGTGGATCAGATCTAGGATATTCTATTTTATCAAATCCTTCTCTGGATTTTGCTGCAAATTCTTTATATGTCACAGTAGCCAGTCCCTGGCACATAGCATTTAAATGCTTGTTGATTGTTTTGCAAAGGGTGAAAGAAGAGGGTTTCCAGACAACTTGAGGCCTGAGATCTGATGTACAAGTAAGGATACAATGACGACACAGATTTTGAGCCTGGGTGACTGGAAGATTGGTAGTGCCCTTGATAGTAATAAGAAAGTTGGGAAGAGAAGATTTGGAGGGAAAGATAGTCAATTCTGTTTTGAACATGTTGTTTGAGATGTCTGAAGGACATTTTGAGGTGCCCAATAGGCAGTTGGTGATAAGAGACTGAATGTTAGGACTAGCTAGGTAGAACTGGGATTCTGCAGAGATGATCATTGAACTCATGGGAGGTGATGAAATCACCAAGTGAGAATAACTCTTTTATTCAAGCTGAGAGGCTATCCATCCTTTCCAAACCAGAGTAGGAGGTTGCCTGCTGATTTGTGCAGAGACTGTAGTACCCGAAACCTTGTCTGGTCCAAACTCTTCATTTTACAGATAAAGAAACTGAGTCAGAGAGGCTAGGGCAATTTGACCAAGGTCACATAACTAGCAATCGGCAGAGCTGGTATTCCAGCTCAAACCCTCTACCTTTAAACCCAATGCTCTTTACACTGCAATATTGCCTTAAGCCCAGATTCAACATTTGCAAATAGATTGAATGGGGTTTTTTTTAGTGCCTTTTCTACCTAATCTGTGCTTCTTTACCTTCAACCCAATTTCACCCACATCTATGTTCTGTCTACATTATTCAGATCATCTGTTTCTACCTAGTTCTCCTAAAGGACTTTAAAACTCATCCTTGCTCAGCTTCCTAGGACGTGTTTAACAATGGAAAATCCAGCTTCCTCCTCATCTATAAAATGAAGGGGGTGGACTCAATTAGCTTTGGGTTCCTTCCCTAAATCCTATGACCCTAAGAACACCTTCTTTTACAAAATAAGAAGCAGCAGGAGTCAGAGAGGTTAAGCTCAGAGAGAGAAGTCATTTGCCAAGGGGCTCGCAGGTGGCCACAAGGGAAGGAAGCCTAGGTTCTGATTGTCCCAATCCAGTGTTCTTTGGAGTACACCACATGGTAGGAGAAGGCATCTCTATCTGCCATTGGAGAAGAGGCCTTTAATACTCCTGCAGGAAATACAGGAAGTAAAACTGATTGTGCTTTTTGCCTTCAGCTTTAATTTTCTGGGGAAAATACCTAATTTGGCCAAAACATGAGGAATGCCACAGGGTGTTAGCTCTCCAGACACAAAGAATAGTGGGAATCAGATTAGCTTCCGTGGTCTTGGACCTTGTCACAGAGTGACCCCTACTGGAGAAAGGTGCAGTTACACTATTGTGCAGGAGGATTTTTTTCAAACGTCTTGAGGATCCGTGCTTGAAAAATGCATTTTATTGATGCCTTTTGTACTGATATCACAGTATCAGTCTCTAGATTGAACTTTCCCTTACAACAATTAAGCAAAACCATACAAACCTTGTTTGATGTGTATGTAATATTCTATCCTAATAATCCCCCACCTCTCTGTGGTGAGAGAGGAGGTATGTTTCAATCTTTTCAATGTCTGTTTAACGTATCTTCTCTGAGACCATTTTTTTTTCATTTCTCATTCAGCTTCCTTTTAGTGATTTTTACATTACATTGTGTAATTTTTTCTCTTAGTTTGGCTTACTCCATCAATTTATAGTCTTCCCAAATATTAGGACATATTTCTCACTTCTTACTGTACAGTAATATTCCATTATACTCATATACCATAGCTTTTTTCTTCATTATCCAAATAATGGTGCTCACTTTGTTTCCAGTTCTTTGCTATTACAAAGAGAGCTGCTATGAATATTTTGGCATATATTGTACCTGTCTTTAATTGTTTCTGTCTTTAATTTCCTTGGGATTTATGTGAAATCTTGCAGTTGCTAAGTCAGAGGGTACAGGCAGTTTGGTCATTTTTCCTGCACAGTTCAGAAATAGTTGAAATCTAGAATTGCTGAACCATTTCATATCTGCACTGATGGTGCATCAATATATCTGTCTTCCCACAGCCCTCCAACTTTAACTGTTCCTACATTTTCCTGTCTTTATCCATTTGGGCAGTGTGAAGTAAAACCTCGGAGTTGTTTTAATATACAATTATTGCTAGTAATTTTGAGCATATTTCCAGGTGATAATTTATAATTTGTAATACGTTTGAAAACTTTTTGTATTACTTAAGCCATTTATCTTTTGGGGAATTTATTTTTTTTAAGGCAAAACTTTTCATGTCAATCAAATATAGATTAGTTGAGAACAAGTGGTTTTCTCCCCTCTGAAATGGTCCCCAAAGGAGATTTTTTTTTTCAGCCAAAGACAAGGTTTATTAAAGATCCGCCATATTGGCCAGAGTCTTAAGGAATCTGGGCACCAGTGAGCTATTGGCTAGATTATAAGAATCCGAGCCAAGGTTTTTCTTTTTTAAACTACAATGACCTCAGTGATGTCAGGAGTCTGAACTTCCTCACTTCTGTGAGGACAGACCATGGCATAACTTTACCTGAGTATGACCATAGAACTGAAAGAAACCTTGCAGAACATCTGATTGAATGCCTTCCTTTCCTAAGAAAATGAGTAGCAGAGCTGACATTGGATTATAGATCTTGCTGCAATTCAAGTGTTCTTTCCATTACAACAGACTGCAACTTTCTCCTCTCCAGAGGGAATTTATTCCAGAAGAATATAAGATAAAGGACGCCGAACTGAACCCAGTACTGGTTCTATCTGGACCTCAGTTTCTTCCTTTGTGAAGTGATGTATAATACTAGATAAGGTTTTTAGGGTTTTTTGTTTTGCTTTTGTTTTTAATTCTCTGGAATGGAATTCTGACTCTCCTGGGGACAGCAAACGATACTTAAGCATGTGACGCTCATGGCTCAGGCACTACAGTTGTTATTTGGTCCATTTAACAGGTGAGGTAAGGGCAGCCAGGTGGCACAGTGGATAGAGCCTGGGCCTAGAGTCAGGAAGACTCATCTTCCTGAGTTCAAATCTGGCCTCAGACACTTACTTGTTCTGCAAACCTAGGTGAGTCACTTAACCCTATTTGCTTCAGTTTCCTCATTTGTCAAATGAGCTGGAGAAGGAACTGGCAAACCACTCCAGTATCTTTGCCCAGAAAACCCCAAATGGGGTCACAATGGGGTCAAATATTGGACTGGAAAGTAACTAAACAACAATCACACAGGGAGAGGGTCTTTTTTTCTGTTTTGTTTCTTTGATTAAGCCATACAAGAAAGGAATCCCTATAACAAGCCCAATAAATAGCCATCTAGCCCCTTCTCAAAGATCTCGAAGAAAGGAGAATCTACTGCTTTTCTAGGCAGCCCATTTCACTTCTAGACAGCTCTAGTTAGTGGGAACGGGTTTTTTTTTCCCTTTATTCTTCTGATCTAGCCTTAACTGATCACAAGTAATCACAAGTGATCACAAATTTCCCAATAGATAAGTGACTAAATAATGTAAGGGGCCTCATTACAACTTGTACTGATTCTATTGCTGTAGTTCTGCCTTTGGGGGCCAAATGGAACAAGTCTAAGATCCAGAGTGGATCCCACCCTGAGGCCATATCCCTAGGATGTCCATGACCTACCTGAACTGATTCAGCAATAATGAAAAAAAATCCCACCTGGTCATACCCTCCCCATCCCACCGCTCCTGCATCCCCTCAAAATACAAGTCCTTCCCCAGTCCATTTCTACTGCCCACTCTCCTTCCCATTCCCTTTAACCCTCTAATACTACCCACCCTTCTATGGGGCTCTCTTTGATTCATCCTCCCTCATAGCTAACAAACACATCTTTTCCTTTTATACTCCTTTCATCTTCTGGCCTCCACGGAGACCTGGCTTCTTCCTGACAGAGGCTAGCCTCACTGGCCACCTTTTTCAGCAATAGTTGAACTTGCACTCATTCCTTTCTACCACCACCCTCCTTCACTGGTTGAGGCGGAGGAGTTAGAATTCTCCTCATTCCCCATTGCCACTTCCAGGCTCTCCCTCTACTTCTTTCTCTCAGTAACTTCTCTTCCTCTGAGGTTCGCCAAATCTATATCCAAGACACTATTAAAATTCTGGTAGCTGTTGTCTACCAACCATCAGGATACTCCTTTTCTTCCTCCCCCCAGATCCCAAACCTTCATGTCTTCCAAACATTTCTATTACTGTGGAAAATACCACCATCCTACCCAGGTGTCCTCTATAACTCCTCCTTCCCGCCCACCCTCATATCTCATATGTTGTCAAGGCTTGTAGATTTTACCTGCAGTCGTCTCTCACGTATACCTCCTTCTCGCCAATGACACTGAACCCACCCTGGGGCAGGCCTTCATCAACGCCCACCTGGACACTGCAGTCACCTGCTGCTGGGTCTGCTTCCTCAAGTCTCCTCCCACTCTAGTCCATTTTCTACTCAGCTGTCACAATGAGCTTCTGACTATTTTCCTCTCCTACTGAATGAGCTCCAGGGTTTTTCTGTCATGTCCGGGACCAGATATAAAATCCTCCAGCACTCAGAGCTCTCCATAACCCGCCTCCCATCTTTCCTGTCTTCTCATGCTTTACACCCCTCCCCACAGTCTGAGATCCGGTGACACTGGACTCCTTGTTGCTCTTTGCTCTGTCTCCCACTGTCGTTGTCATGACTGCCCTCGTGCCTGGAATGCTCTCCCTCTTCATCTCTGCTTCCTGGCTTCCCTGACTCCCTTCAAGTCCCAGCTACAATCCCACTTTCTACTGGAAGCCTTTTCCAATTTCCCTTAATGCTAGTGGTTTTGTTTGATTTATCCTGTATATAGTTTGTTTGTACATAATTGCCTGCATTTTGTCTCCATTAGACTGTAAGCTCCATGAGGACAGGGCCTATCTTTTGCCTTTTTTTGTATTTCCAGCACTTAGTATGAGGCCTATTACATTGGTTGTTGTTCAGTCTTTCCAATCATGTCTGACTCTTTGTGACACCATTTGGGGTTTTCTTGGCAAAAATACTGTCCCGGCACAAAATAGGTACTTAATGTTTATTAACTGACTGACTGATTGAGGACCGGAGATGTAAGACAATTTGCTTAAGTTTCCACAGCTAGTAAAGGGGGGAGCTGAGACTGGACCCTAGATCTAGCGACCTGAAGAGACAGATAATAAAATCAGATGAATTCAGAACTGGTTGGATTCAAAGAACAGTTATTGGCTCATTGTCACCACGGCAGGACTCCTGCAGGGATGTGTTCTTGTCACTGGCTGTTCAGCAACTTCTGAATGGATAAAGGCCTATTTGGATAAAGCCTTATCAAATTTTCAGATAATGTGAAGTTGGGAGGGTAACAAACACTGGAAGACAGTGTCAGGATCCAAAAGAGTCTTGATAGGCCAGAACATTTGGTCAAATCTATTAAGATGAAATTCAATAAGGAGGAATGAAAATCTTACACTTAGGTGCAAAAGAAAAATCTACTTCATAAGTCTAAATGGGGCAAGTTACTTGGAATTGTGTGCAGTTCTGGACTTAGTGGTTTTAAAAGGACACTGATAAGCTGGATGGTGTCCAGAGAAAGGAAAGCAAGATGGAGCCATGTCTTCAGAGGATTAACTGAAGGAATTGGGTGTTTAACCTTGAGAATGGAAGATGCAGGGAAGAGGAACTGGGCTTATTCTGTTTGGTCCCAGAAGGCAGAAGCAGGACAATACAGTAGGTGGAAGTGGTTAAGAGGCTATTTGGTCACTTATCTGTTGAGAAGTTTGTGATTGATTTAGACTGGATCAGAAAAACAAAGCAACACTTCCTACCAGTTGGAGCTGTCCAGCAGTGAAATTGCCTGCCTGGAGAAGTGGTAGGGCCCCCCTTTTTGGAGGTCTTCAGACAAAGACTAGAAGTTTGTTGTAGGGCATTCCTTATGGGTTAGGCAAGATGGCCACTGAGGTCCCTTCCAGTTATCAAAGAGTCCCATGGCCAGATTCCAAGTTCGGTGCTTTCCCTCCTCCAGAGCTCAGTGAAGGAGCAGGTCTTGTTGACCAGGAATCCTAATTAATACAGTTTTATTGTTCTGTACCATACAGTGCATGGAAGGCCAGCCTTGGACTTGAGAAGACCTGGGTTCATGACCTTACTCTGACACACTAGCTGTGTGACCATGTGCAAGGTATTCATTAACTTGTCAGTCCAACACTCTTCAATTATAGATGAGTATCCAATCTCCATGAAGTGTGGAAGATTCCATATTAGGATTTCCCCATGATGAAATCACAAAAGAATATTGCTCTGACAACTTCTCCTTGGAGAAGCCAAACTGATTCACCCTATAGTACATCAGGAAGGGAGAAGGGGGAACCACCGTCTAGAAGAAAGAGTTCCTGGTAACACAACCAGCTTCCCGCTGCTGACTGGCCTAACCCCCAAAGAGCAGGAGCAATGTGGTAGAACAATTACAACAACAATAATAGCTCATATTTACAAAGCACTTTAAGGTTGACAAACCACATTCTCATTTGATTTCACAACCCTGGAAAGTGTGTACTATTATTATCTTCTCCTTTTGACAGATGAGGAAACCAATGCCCAACATAATTAAGTGACTCATTCAAGGTCTCACTAATAAATACCAGGCAAAATTCAAGCCCAGCTTTCCCACTCCAAAGTCCAGGATTCCTACTTTTACATGAAGGTGAGCTTGGGCTTAGGAAAACCTGGATTTAAATCAGGCACTCCCCAGCTTTAACATTAGCATAGTACTTGCCTTGCCTATAAAGGTGTTGGAAAGAAATTGCTTTGTAACCTTTAAAGCACTATAGAAGTGAACTATCATAATTAAATCCAAAGGTGCTCTGTGCACACACAACCAGGATCTAAACAACGCCTTCCTTTTACTCTTAAACTTCAATTTTCTTTGTAAAATGTGTCCAAAGGGAGAAGATTTAACCCTCAGGTAGCTCCTTGTTTCCCCTGGTTCTCCTCAGTGAAGTCAATCCCACAGGCAATAAAAATGCCAAAGGCCAAAAACTGCTAAAAATGTTTATTGCCAGCAAAGCTAAGAAAGCTTTCATCCAGTGATACCACCAAATGGAGAAAGTGGCATAAGGGTATTTAGGTAGAGACATGATAAAGCCCCTTGGATCCTTCTGGCCAATAAGTTTCTCAGCAGAGTGACCCTCTTCAGCCCCCATTGTGAGCTGAGCCACTCGGCCACAGCACTAGCATGAGCAAGACAGGCCGCTGAGGTTCTGTCACTTATACTGGGGGGAAAGTGGAGGAACGAGGTGAGCTGCACACACGCTCAGCATCTTAGCGATATCCACCTGCGTCGATTTGTCCACCTCAGCCTTCAGCTGGCTGCCTGGAGTAAAGCTCAGAATGGGCACAGGCTCCTCTCCTCCCTCCTCTGCAAAGGAAGCCAGCCCAAGAGAGGGAGGGAATGGGAGCATGTGGAAGAGGGTCTTGGTTTGGCTCTCACCCCAACCCTGGCTCTGGACAGAAGTGGAATTCGGTGTCTGGGGCCAGGAACATTGTCAGAGCCATTCCCCAGCAGTCATCAAGGTAATGAGAAAATGGACCTGTGCTTAGCCTGGGTGAGGCTGGGAGCACTGAGTCCAGTAGGGGAAGACCATGGCTTGACTCAGAGCAACACTGACCTCCCAGGGGTGAGGTCTGTGGCTTCTCGACTCCTGCCTCCTCTGGGCCTCCTGATGCCTCGTCTGGGACCACGCCCAGCTCCACTTCGACCTCGGCTTCTCCCTCCCCAGCCTGGTTCAGCTCAGGGTTGCTGTAGTTGATGTACTGATATAATGGCCTCAGGCGCTGAGCTTTCCCTGCAGGTGACCATAAGTGCAGCCTCTGAGCCATTGATGGCACCCTGTGTGGACCCTTGCCCCCATCTCCTTGGGGAATCAAGAGAAGGGGCTGGGGGTTCTTGGAGAGAAGACCCAGAGCAAAGGCTTCAGGGAATGCTAGCTCAGACAGTGAGAGTGCGGGCCAGGTCCTGAGAGCCACAGAAGCTCTGTGCCCACCACCAAACGCCACTCACTCTCCAGCCCCAGGGCTTCTGCTGGGGTGGGGACCACAGCAGCAGTGGCCAAAGGGGGCGGCACCCCAAGGCTTTTGCGTTTCTTGGCCTTCTTGTGCTGTTTGGCTGTTGGGGAGGGTTCTCCCTGCGCTCCATCAGAGTCTTCCTTTCTCAACGGCGGCCTTCTCAAATCAGTATGCTGCAGCTGCAGCTCAGCCTCCACCCTGGGATGGACATGGGGAGAGAAGGAATAGGGCAGTACTGGAGAGAAGCAAAGCCTAGCCTTAGGGCTCCCACCGCAAACACCAACCCCACCCGGGGCACCAGGGGTAGGAGTAGGGGTGCAGCTGGGCCTATCTCCAGCCTCTCTCCCTTGAAATTCCTTTTAACCACAGAGGGAAGGAGGACCAAGGTTGCCTTTGCCTTCTCTCTTGTCAACCCTTCCAGGCCCAATTTACCTCGGGATATGGAACTCTATGGCCACATTCAGCCACATTACAATCTACCAAGTCTTTCCTTTTCTTCCTCCCAACCAAATCCTCCTGACCCTCCCTTCCTTCCTCCTTACTGACTATTCCCCACTAATCCCTCCTCTTTGCTGCCAACCTCACATCCCACTCTTAAGGCTCCGTGACAACTTTCCCGACTTCCAGCCCCTCCCACCCGCACCCCCAGGCTTCATGCCTGCCCCGCCCTCCTCAGCAGGGTCGGCTCCTGCCCAGCGACCCTCGTCCGGGCCATGCCCAGAGCCTGGGGGAGCTGGGGCTCCGCCAGGCTCCCCACGTGGCAGGCAGGCAGGCGATGTTTCGGTAGAGGAGTCAGGGCAGCCTCGGAGGAGCTGCTGGGAACCCGGCCCTCGCCCCCTCACTTGGCCGGCTTCCTCTTGAGCCCTTGGCTGGCCCGCAGGGGCAGGACCGGCGGCCGGGGGCGGGGACCCCGCGGCTCCAACTGCTCCTCATCCTTTGCCAGTCCCTCCTCCAGCTCCGGCTCGGGTTCTGGCTCCGGCTCCAGCTCGGGCTCCGGCTCGGGCTCCAGTCCCGACCCAGCCTGGTGCTCTTCCCCCTGGGGGTCACCGAGGTCTCGGGCTGGGGCGGGTGGCAACCAGCCCCTCATCCTGTCGCCAGCCCCGGGCCGTTAACTGGGACTAGTGGAGCCCTGGCGGGCAACCCAGTCTACTCCTCTCGCCCGGGGGACCGCCTCCCGCCCGGAAGCTGCTTGCTAAAGGGTCCCGCTCCCCTCCCCCTTATTCCTTAGCTGCCTCAGCCGGCGATCCCCGACTGTCACCTTCCCCATACTCAGAGACCCCAAGCCAGTCTCACTCTCGCCCCGCTTACTCCCGCTTTGCCTTTCACGCTGAACTCCCACTCCCACCCACCGCAGTCACCTCTGCGCCCGGGCTCCCCGGGCTCTCTGGGGCCTCTCCAAGCTGCGCTGACCCTGCCTGGTGTCCCGGTCGCCTCCCGAGCCCTGCCATGGCCATAACCGCAGGGAAGAGAGAGGGAGGTCCTCTTCCCTTGGAATCCCGGGACTCGACCTCTAGTCCTTCGCTCGCGGGGTGGGGAGAGTGTTAGGGCGGACACTCTAATTGAAGGTAATCGTGGGCAATGGAGGGCCTCTACGTACCTGGTTATTAGGGTTATTGACAATCTGATTGACATTGTGGATGCTGATGGAAAGAAACCCACGAGAACCTGTTCCTCCATCCCAAAGCCCCAGGCCCACTGCCCTTCAGCATCAGGCTCCCCCACTCAGATAATGAACAAATTCATTCATTCATTCTTCCAACAAACATGTATTGAGGCCTTTGCTGGGGCATGCAGCTGATATTTTAAAAAAGAAATTAGTTTGTCCTTGCCTTCAGGGAGCTTTCACTCTCCTAAGAGCTAGCTCCTTTACAAACATCTCATTTTGTTCTCACAACCCTGGGAGGAAGGTGCTACTATCCCTGTTTTATGGGTGCAGCTAAGTGACTAGTCTAGGTTCACAGGCTCTGAAGTGCCTGAGGCCAGGTTTGAATTTAGGTTTTCCTCACTCTAGGTGGAGGGCTCTAGCCAGCGCACCAGGAGGTACAATAGCAGAAAACACATCTATACTACTTGGCTTGGCTCTTCATCACTTACCATAGATTCACGTCTCATCTCTATGCTTATGACTCTCAGATCTATTTGTCCAGCCTTAACCTTTCTGTTGACTTCCGGTATCCCATCTCCACCCTCCATTCCATCCATCTGGAACTAGATGTCTCACAATCACCTTAAACTCAACATGTCACAAACTGAACTCCTTCCCCATCCCACCTCCTTCCTGCACCAACCCTCCCCTCTTCCTAAGCTCCTTCTTACTGTGGAGGCAACACCATCCTGCTAGGCCCCCAGGCCTCACTCTCACTCCCCATGTCCAGCCAGCTGCCAAGTCCTCTGGCTATTTCGCCTTTGCAGCATCTCTTCTCTGCTACCCCCTTCTCTCCTGCTCCCAGCCTGTTTCAGGCTCTGGTCAACTTATACCTAAACTACTCCAACAGATTTCCAGTCAGTCTCTCTGCCTCACAAGGCCAGCCCATCCTCCACTTAGCTTTCAAATTGCTTTTCCTAAATCACAGGTCTGACCTTTTGAGGCCCCCCTGCTTGACAAAAGGCAGTGGTTCCCTGTTGCCTCCAGGATCAAATATGAAATCCACTGTTTACCTTTTAAAGCCCTTCAGAACCTGGCACCTTTATACCTTCCTAGTCTTCTTACACTTCAGTTCCCTCCACGAACTCTGAGATCCAGTGACACTGACCTCTTTGCTGTTCTTCACACTAGATACTCCATCTCCTGACTCCAGGCATTTTCACTGACTGGCTGCCCTCCCCCCCCCCACCATGCCTGGAACTCTTTCTCTTCTCATCTCCACCTCCTAACTCCCCCGATTTTCCTCCAGTCTCAGCTAAAATTAGTCTCTTTTCTCAAGAAGCCTTTCCTTAGCCCTCTCAATGCCTCTGAGAGCATCTGCAGGTCATCCGGTGTGTATCTTGTTTGTACAACGTTGTTTGCATACTGTCTCCCCATTAAACTGTGAGGTCTTTGAGAGCTGGGCCTTTTTCCTTTCTTTGTAAGTCCATAGCTTAGCCCAGAGTCTGACACAAGCTTACTAAGTGCTAGTTGACTTGACTTTGTACACAAATAACCATAACACAAAAGGTATAATGAGTAAATGCACCAGAGAGGTAGGAACAAAGCCTTTACTGGAGGAAGGGCCTTGGTTTCTAGATGGAGTTTAGGAAAGCTGCCTGGAGGAAATGGCCTTTCAGGTGGGCTTTGGAGGGCTTGGTGGTGAAGTAAGAAGAACCAGTGGACCTTGGTGAAAACTGTGATTGGGACACTTGCCCCTCTGGTGCTGCTGCACCGCCAGCCAGCATGGCTGATCCCTCTGGTCCAAAATGCCCTCCTTTCTTCAGGCTGCTGAGGAAGGCCCAGCTTCCTTCTAAGCTCAGTCTCAACACCACTGCCTACAAGAAACCTAACCTGCTACTTCCCTCTCCCTCTGGAAATTACTTTGACTCTACTTCTATTAATATTTAATTTTCTATATACTTGCTGCCATAAAGAAGGGGAAAAAAGAGTGTAAACTCCTTGAAGACAGGGAAAGACCTATTTCCTTTTCTGCCTTTATAACTGGGGCCTAAGCCAGGGTGCCCCCCCCAGAATCCCTTACCTGTTCTCCAGTTATAATTTAACCCAGGGCCAAAGGAAGGGTAATTTGGGGAGGAGGGTAGATGAGAGACTGACACTGCTGCTGAGGATGGTCCCCATCCCTCCTCAGAAATCTGTCTCTGATGGTGGAGATTTTTCCACCTTTCAGAGAGTTCCAGGGAAGTTTACACTTTTGGGGACGCAGGAGGCTGGGGAAGGGGGGTTATGGAGGTCAGGAGAAAGGACAGAGCATTGACAAAGCAGCAGACTGGTGTATTACATCAAGTGCTTTCTCCTTTTCCCCTTAACCCCTGGGACTCAAACATCCTTCCTCATCATTTCTTTGATACAGTGACACTGGCCCTCTGGCTGTTCCATGAACTAGTCACTCCATCTCTTGGCTCTAAGCATTCTCTCTGGCTGTCCCCCATGCCTGGAACACTCTCTTCAGCTTACACGCTCTTTCAGTCCCATCTAAAATCTCATCTTTTACTGGAAGCCTTACCCAACTTCCTCCCTTCCCTTTGTTAATTCCTATTTATCCTCTATATAGTTTGCTTTCTATACATATTTGCATGTTGTTCTCCCCCCCATTAGATTGTAAGCTCTGTGAGGGCAGGGACCATCTTTTGCTTCTTTTTGTATCCCTACTGCTTAACATAGGATCTGATATACGGAAGGAATGTTTACTGATTAATCATTTCATCAGAGAGCAGAACATTTCTGAAAGGTGGGATGGGAGCCAGAGCCATGCATCATGTCATGCCCCAGTTTCATTGAGAACCCAGGTCAGCAAAGGCTGCTCTTCGTCCAACTCTTTAGGCCAATCCAGCTTGGACAGCTAGCACATGCACAAAGAAACCATGTTTACGCATGGGCCAAGAGCTGGCAGGACCCCTGGGCTTGTGCCTGGGGTAATGTACCACCTGGTGGTCAAAATCCTACATTACACTTCCTTGCTGGTTTATGGCAAAGTAATGGTGTCTTCTAGGCTGACAGAAGGCCAGATGTGGGCTGCTATTGCTATTGTAACACATCACATGTTACCTTAGACACCAACCCAGTGCACAATGTCCAGCCAGCACCAATGTCACATCCGCGGATCCTTGGATAGCGTTTGGAACATTGCAAACATAAGGACAGACCGTATCTATGATTTCATTGGTACGGGGAAATTCCAGATAAAGAAACTTCCTTTATGAGTTCTGGTCAGCACTTTCTGGCAGCTTAGTCATAGAGAATTGTGCCTCTCAGAGAGGTTAAGTGACTTGCCCAGGGTCACACAGCCAGTCTGTGTCAACAGCAGGACACGGTCCCAGGTACTGCCTCTCTCTAAGTAGGCATTTAATAAATGCTTGTTGAAGGTCGAATCCTCCTGTGACCTTGAGCAAGTGACTCCTCCATCCTGGGCCTCAGTTTCCTTGTCTGTAAAAATGAGAGGGTTGGGCTAGACCAGAGCATGGCTAAAGCCCCTTCTAGCTGAGAGGTCAGGTCACTTCAGGATTGCGGGAACTATTGAAAGCCAGGCCAACAAGTCTGGTGTCTATCCTTCAGGCAATGAGTAGCTTCTGACGGTTTTTGGATAGGTAATAGGATCAGAAGAGAGCTTTATGAAGATTAATTTGGCAAGAGTGTGAAGAAGGCAGTGCAATCAGAGAGAGAACACTGAATGTGGAATCAGGCACCTGGGTTTGAATCCCTACTCTCCCTGTAACTAGCTGCATTACTTTGAGCAAATCTCAACCTCTGGGAGCTTTTGTTTCCTCACCCCTAAAGTGAATATTTAGACCGAAAGACATTTAAGACCCCTACCAGCTCTAAAAGGCTCTGAGAATCCCCATTTTATACATAAGAAAAAATAATAATAAACCACATTTATATAGCAGTTTAAGGTAGGTGTTGCCCCCCAGATTGTTGTGAGGATCAATGAGATAACAATGTGAAGCATCTCCCAAAACTCAAAATAGCATTCAATCAATAAACAAACACTTAGTAAGCACCTACTGTGTGCCAGGTATGACGATAAGTGCTAAGAATATAAATAAAGGCAAAAAAATAGTCCCTGCTCTCATGGAGCTCAAGGCATGCAAACAGCTCCGTACACACAAGGGGCAGACAGGATGAATAGGGACTTCTCAGGAGAGCCAAGGCACAAGAATTTAGGGAACATGGCAAAGGTGAGTGTTAAGCTGGCACTTGAAGGAAGCCAGGGAGGCCAGGACGTGGGAATGAGGAAGGAGGGCATTCATTCCAGGGGTGGAAGAGGGGCAGTGACTAAAACTCATGGAGCTGAGAGATTGAGCTGAGCAACAGGAAGAGGACTTGAGGGGGGATAAGGTGTAAGAAACCTGGAAAAGTCAGAGCGACGGGGCCTGGGTTATGAAGAGCTTCAAATACCAAACAGGATTCTCGTATTAGAGTGATAATGGGAGTGATAGGCAGCCCCTGGAGTTTACTGAGTAAGGGAGTGACATGGTTAGACCCCAACGGTCAGAAGAGTTGCTTTGGAGATTGAATGGAGGATGGAGTGGAATGGGGACTTGAAGCAGCAGACCCACCAGCAGGCTACTGAAATAATCCAGGCATGAGGTGGTACAGGCCCGTACAAGGGTGTTGGAAGTATCAGGCCTTGGCATCTTATTTCGAGGTAAAAGATAGTAAGGAGTCAGGAAGACACTTAGATTTCGAGCCCGAAGGACAAGGAGGATGGTGGTAATAGTAATAGTAGGGATAGAAGGGATGGCATTTAGTAACAGTAATGGAGAAGTTTGGAATCATGGAGGTTGTGGAGAAAAGATGATACATTCAGTCTTGGACATGTTGAGTGTAAGATGTCTGCGGGTCGTCCAGTTTGAGATGTCGGAAAAGCAGTTGGAGATGTGACACTGGAGATCAGTAGGGAGTTTAGGGTTGGATTCACAAATTTCAGAATTGTCAGCATAGAGATGATAATTAAATCCATGGGAACTGATGAGATCACCAAGTGAAATAGTAAACAGAGATAAGAGAAAGCCAGAACAGAACCTGGGTCCTGCAGGAGACTCTCATGCTTAGCAGATGCAACCTGAATGAAGGTCTAGCAAAGGAGAAAGCTTAGACAGATATGCGGAAGGAAAACCAGCAGATATTATTACTGTGTGGAAACAAGAGAGAAAAGAATGTCAAAGAGAAGTTGGTGACCAAAGGTGTCAAAGGCTGCAGAGAGATCAAGAAGAATGAGGACTGAGAAAAGGCCATTCCAGGGGTGGGGAACCTGCAGCCTGGAGGCCAATGTGCCCTTTTAGGTCCTTGGGTGCGGCCTTTTGGCTGAGTCCAAGCTTTGCAGAACAAATCCTTTTAGTAAGGATCATTTGGAGAGGGCAGTTTCAGTGGAACGATGAGGTCTCGAGCCAGTTTGCAGAGAGTTAAAAAGTGAAAGAAGATAAAGCTGAAGCATGTATTGTAGGTGGCCTTCTTAAGGAGTTTGGGCCACAAAAGGCAGAAGAGATTTGGGATGACAGTGAGAATAAATGGATCAACAGAGGGGTTTTTAATGATGGGAGAGACATGGGTATGTGTGTAGGCAACAAGGAAGCAGCCAGTGGAAGAGGGAGATTGAAGGTAAGTGAGAGGATGGGGATTATAGCGGGGAAGACACAGGCTGTTGTGGGATCATCTGTGCAGGCCAAGGGGTTGGCCTGAACAAGAAGTACCTCCTCATCATGGGAGACAGGGTGGAGGAGATAATGGCAGAATGCATCTGAGTGATGTGAATTCAGAAAGCTGGGGTGGAGGGGGAGGGAGCTTACAGTAAACGGCCTCCATTTTTTCAGTAAAATACGAGATTCTCAAGGTCCTCAGCTGAAAGAGGGTGGGAAGGGAGCCATGGGAGGTTTGAGGAGGGATGAAAAGGCTTGGAGGAGCCACTGTGGTGCATGGGATAGTGAGTTGATAAGGGAGGTATAAAGGATTGCCTAGCAGCAGTGAGGGCCCAGTAGAGGTGATACAACATATATTTATAGTGGACCCCTTCAGAATGGTTGCATGATTTTCTCCACCTTGCTCATCAGTATGTGGAGCAGAGGCAACAGATGGTGGAAGAAATCCAAGACAAACACTTGGCAGGGTGTTTATATCCTCATCGATATAATGAGGAGGCAAGAGATTCAAGAGAAGAGGACAGTATAGAGTTGAACTGGTTCACCCATGGGGCCAAGATGGGAAAAAGAGGAGAGAGTGTGGTTAACAGAGGGGGGAGGGGTAGACTAGGAGAGAACTGAGGGGTCCATCCACAGTACAGATGAAGAACCAGGTTGGGTAATGAAAGGCAGAGGGAGAGGGAGAATCTAGTAGACTATGGTCAGATGAAGGAATTTCTGAGTTCACAAATGTGGAGATGGTGCTTTTATGGATGATGGCAAGATCAAACGTAGGACTGCAGGTGGAGGCGGGATGGAGGAGCAAGTTATGGGAAACCAGTGAAGTGATGACCTGGGGAAGCTGGGGTGTTTAAGGAAGGATGTTGAAGTCCTCTGGTATAAAAGCAGGAGCTAGGGAGGAAAGACTGTGATCCGGGAACTGGATTCACCGAGGGAGGAAGATTTGGAGATCCGTAGACAACAGCTACCAGGATTTTTATTGGGTGGCAGATTTGAATTTCATGAACCTTAAAGGAGGAGAGGTTTCTGAGTGATGGTGGCACCCAGAAACAAGCAGAAGGAACGAGCAAGGAGCATTCCAACCTCCCGCATCAACTGGTAAGCCAAGGGAAATGCCAGGGGAGTGAGGGAAAGTGCAGCCAGTGCCGGAAAGGATGACCACAGAGGCCTCTGCAAGAGCCAGAAGAAGGGAAGAGCAAGCACGGAAAAAACACAAAGATCAAGTCATCATCAAGTGTTACCTGCTTCTTCATCTACAAGAGCACAGCCGGCTGGAGCTAGCGGGGGTCTTAAAGGTCATTTAGTCCAGACATTCATTTTGCAGATGAGGAAACTGAGTCCCACTGGTAAAAAAAAAAAAAGACTTGCCCAGAGTAACCCATTGAGTAAATGTCTGTGACGGGGTTTGGTCTGAGCTCTTCCTCACTCCAGGTCCAGCTCTCCATACCCTGTGCCACCTGGCTGAAGTGACAGGCGTTGGGAGCCCCAAACTTATTAAACTGGCAAATATTATAAAAGACTAGAAACAGCCAGGCCTGGAGTCAGACAACTCACCTTTCTGAGTTCAAATCCAGCCTCAGACACTCATTAGCTGTGTGACCCTAGGCACATAGTTTCCTCATTTGTAGAATGAGCTGGAGAAGGAAATGGCAAACCACTCCACCACCTTTGCTATGAAAGCCCCAAATGGGGTCACAGAGAGTCAGATACAACTGAACAATAAGAAAAGAAACAGTAAATATTGGAGGGATTGATGAAAGAGAGGTACACTAATAAATTCTTGAAGGAGCTTGAATTGGTTTGAATATTTGGGGAAAAAATTGGAACTATGTGAGAAATGTCACTAAACTGTTCAGATGATTTGATTGTGGTAGCCCAGGAGCTTGGGAACAGAAAGAAAGGCCTCAAATACACAAAATATTCAGAGGAACTTATTTTTTTGTGTGGTAACAAAAAAAAACCCCTAGAAAACTGTGGGTGGCCATTGATTAGGGAAATGACCTAACAAATTGTAGTTTATTAAATGTAATAGAATACTATTGTGTTATGAGAAATGATCAATAGGAGGTATTCAGGGAAGGCTGGGAAAACGTGCATGAACTGAATGAATAAGAGGACCCTGGACCCAGAGCTGGAAGATGTCTGAAGGACCAACTATTCCAACCTGCTCATTTTACACCTGGCTCTGATGAAGTAAATATAACTGGGGCACCTGGGTACAATGTGGTTGCTGGTTTGCTTTGTTTGAATGTTTTTGTTTGTACAAGACACAACTCAGGGTTGGGGAGGAGAATACTGGAAGATGGCTGTGGTCTAAAAACACATGTGCTATCACTAGGCAATCACAGTGTCAGGAGACTTATGTGAAAACCAGGTTTATTGCAAGAGAAACGAATAGGCATGTGGGACCCAAAGAGTTCACAGGCCTCACAGAAGTTTGAATATTTATGATAGCATAACCAAAAGAGGAAAAAACAGGAAGGGGCGTGGGATGGAGGGAGAAAGTGCAGTAACCCCTCCCAAAGGGAGGCAAAAGCTGCATTCTTTTCCCTTGGGGGAGAACCAATAGACTGAAGATCAGAAGGTTCACTTATCTGCAAAGGATCCCAGCTGCTTAAGCATTTCCCAGCCTGGCACAGACTGGCTGGCACCTGTCTTGCCTCCCAAGGACACAAAGGGGATCCAGTTTGGGGTGCAAACAGCAAATTATGTCAGCTGGGGGGCAGGGGAGCACTTCGTCCTTGACATATTCAGGGCCTCATACACGTGCTGAGTCCAGTGTCTCTGGAAAATATGGCAACTCAAAAAGACAAGATCAGGGGATGCTTAACGGCCCCAACACTACAGAGGCAGGTTTTATGCTGGCCAAAAATATGTATCACTAAAACAATGGGAGTTTTGCCACTGTGGTGTTTTTTTGTTTTGTTTTGTTTTTGCTTTTGTTTTTTTAATTGGCACAAGAAAGGCCTAGGTGAGTGGAGAAAAATGGTCTTAAAAATTGGTCCTGAAGCTTACCTTTTGTTCTGGTTCAAACTAATTTTCATGCTGAACCAGAAAGGATTTTGGGAATGTCTAACTTTAAGTGAGATAGTTGCCTGGAACAGAGGGTGATAATCTCCTAAACAAAGGGCTCATCCTCAGTGCCAGTGACCAGCACTTTCATCCCACTGAAGCCACAAATACTCCTTGATCGTTGTAATCACAGTTGTTGGCCCTTCCTGATCCAGAATTCTGAAATTCTACTCTTAGGCCTCTTATCCTCTCTTAGACACAGCTAGGTGGCACCACAGTGATGAGACCGCTGGACATGGAGTCAAGAAGACCTGAGTTCAAATCCTACCTCAGACTCTTACTAGCTGTGTGACCATGGGCAAGCCACTTCACCTCTTCCTCAGCTTTCTTATGTGGAAAATGGGGATGATAACAGTCCCTACCTCTAGAGTTGTGAGGATCACAGGAGATAATATTTGTAAGGCACTTGGAAAAGTATCTGGCACATAAGAGACGCACTTCTTTCCCTTCCCCTTATCCTATCATCTCTGCCTATGCTTCATTCCTCCTAAATATATATATATATATATATATATTTTCCCCTCATTGAGACCTGTAGTCACTCTACCCTTTCCTTTATTCCCAGTACATCAACCCTGTTCTGGCTTCCTTAGCGTTAACCAGCCCAGCCTTACAACACTCGTCCTATGCCACACATACTTTTCCAAATCCCATTCTTAGCCCAGGGCCCTTTGCCCCTCTTGAGGGTAGAAGGAAGAATTAAAAAGAGTCATCAGCCTGCTTTTATCAAGGAGAGTTTCCAGCCTCGGTACCTCAGCAGACAGGAGCTGAAATGACTACCACAGTCAGGGTGGAGGTGGCAGGAAAGAATGTGTACAACAGGACCAGTGACACAGCCTCAGCTGCACATCTGCGGTTACCACAAGACCCAGACCACAAAGATATCCCTGGACAAGTTGGAGGCGGGAGGTGACGTCACCAGACCAGTCTCGCCAGACCGGCTAGAGGCATGAGTTGTCCCTTACCCAGGTTTGTGCCCTGGAGCAACCTCCCACGAGTGCCAGCCACACCTGTTGTTTATATTTGTATCTCTCATGTGCAATTGCGATCCCTACGTGTGCCCACTCTAACCACCTGGCAGTGTGTGCGTCTGTGGGGCAATGGACGCCAGGTCTATGGGGGGAGGGGAGTGTTCTGTTGACATTTCATTACTTACTGTCACAATATTTTGGAGATGTCCTGTTTTCCAGAACTAAGCCCAGCAAGCAGCTGTGTCCTGAGCTTGGCATAACAATAATCCTTTGTGCTCAGGATGATCTCACCCTCTGGCAAAGTGTATTGCACCAGGTTTTACTCGGCCATCCATTACATGTTCACAGTCCCTGTTCTTCATCACTGCCAGGTACTGCAATCCTGTTCCCATCATAGAACTCTGCTTCTGTGCTCCGAAGTGTGGGCACGACCCCAAGACAATGACTTCCCACAGGACCTGTGGGAACAGTAACTCAGTACCTAAAAATGATTATGTCATGGTCCACCCCAGGATATATATATAAGACCCGCCTTTAGTCCAGCATGTTAAGATGTCTTCTTTTTTTTGGGGGGGGCAGCTTTCGTAGCATTTTCCTCACTCTGAAATTAATTAAACTTCTGTTTTGCGTCCAGACTCTCTGGTCCCTAGCCTACTCTGTTTGTTCAGCTCCAGCCAGGTTAGAGGCCGATTTGGTCCGGTTGAGATTACTGTACCCTTTCATTAAGCATGCCTTTGCTTTGAACTAATTGTGTCCTAGAACTGATGAGGGAAAAAGTAAATGCATTAGTGTGGATTCAAGAACTATGGTTTTAAGTGGATATGGACCTGTGGAATATATTAAACATGGAGTAGCTATCATGGGGTGTCCCTAATGCCATCAGTATCAATAATCGATAAAACCTAAAAGTAAAAAAAGTGCTGAGAATTAACTAAGTAGCCAACAAATAGTGACTCCCTTGTGTGACTTTGGGCAAGCCACTTCCCCTCTCTGGGCCTCAGTTTCCCCATCTATAGGGGACAGCTTGGTGTTACAATGGACAAGAGTGTTAGGCCTGGAGTTAGGGAAACCTGAATTCAAATCTAGCCTTAGACACTAAGTGGCTGGGTGACCTTGAGCAAGTCAGTTTGCCTCAGTTTCCTCATCTGTAAAATGGGGATGATAATAACAGCACATACCTTGCAAGGTCATTGTCCAGATCAAATGAGATAATAACTAGCACCGTGCCTGGCCCATTTTTGTTGTTCTTGTTCAGTCGTTCAGGCTTCCTGACCTCATGGTTCATGGTTGGCCCTACGTAATTGTTAGCTATTATTATTATAGAAGGGGAGAAGGGTAGTGGGCCAGAAGCTCTCTAAATCCTTTGAACTACAAATCCCAGAATGCACCGTTCTCCAAGGATTTTTTTTTTCCCCCCCCCACCTCCCCAAACAGGAAGCTGGTGTTGCTGAGCGACACCAACTCCCGCTTGGGCCCTGGAGCTGCAAAAGCCTGGGACTTGGATGGTGACTTGGTGGTGCGAGGGCGGGTGCTTGTGATCCCGAAGGAGAGATGGGGGCGGTGGGGGGGGCCTAAGTGTAGGACTGGCCCGGGGCTCGCCAGGGAGGGCGGGGCGGCGTGGGGGAGGGGGCAGCTGGGCGAGGAGAGGTCCAGACCTTCTGCGGGGGCGGGGCGGCATGGGGGAGGGGTCAGTGGGGCGAGAAGAGGTCCAGACCTTCTACGGTGGGCGGGGCGGCATGAGGGAGGGGTGAGGGAGGATGGGGGAGGGGTGGGGGGAGGTCCCGACCGTCTGCTGGGGGGAGGGGTTGACATTAGAACCAGGCTCTAACCCTGACCCCTGTTCTTCTCTAGTGGCCGAAGCCCACGCCATGTGCGAAGGCCCCTCCAAGATTTCTGGCCCCATCCCCCCTGACCCCACCCTGTTCCCCAACTACTACAAGCGCCCAGGCACAGGTAAGCAGCCGCAGCAGGACCCCAGGGTGCGCTGCTTGGTGGAATGGGGTAGTGAGTCAGGCACACCTGGTGGCAGGCATGCCCAACACCCCCATCATTGGCCGGAAAGGTCAGTGGCTTTGGACTGATAGAGCTTCCGTTCTGTCCCTGAAGCTGAAGTTGGCTAAATAGCTGAGCTGAGCTTTATTTGTAAAGTGTATGATATTTTGCAGCATGGCTAATATAGAAGTATATATAATTTGTATCAAATTGCTTGCCTTCTCAAAGAGAGGGGATGGGGAGCGAGGGAGAGAATTTGGAACTCAAAATTAAAGCAAATTTTTAATTGTTTTTACATGTAATTGAATAAAATAAAGTGGATAATAACAATGTAGATGAGATCGTGTAAAATCATGATTTTTATGCCCCTGTTTCACAGGTGGTTGCAAGCAAAGTACTTTCTAGCCCTCAAAGAGCTATACCTGTGAGTTCTGATTAGTCTAGCACCTCCCCTCTCTTGCTTCCTTCCAGCCCGGAGCCTTGAAGGAAGTTCTCTGAAGCTAGGCCTGGAGCCTCCCTGGCAGGGTGCCCCCCTGGACCAGCCTGCCCCTCGAATTCGACCTGCATCCCAGCAGAGTCTGGTGGGCGTTCTCCTGCAGCTCCAGGAGATCTCACTGGGCAGGGAGCCCTTGCCCAAGAGTAAGTGCTAAGAGCAGCAGCCTGAGTCGGCTGGCACCAAGGGAGTTTCCCTTCACCCACTGCCACTTACCTCAGGCCTTGGGAAATGGGATGGGAAGCCAGGAAGACCAGGCCCTCAGATGGAGACAATAACAGGCCCATCCCCCAGGCTAGAGCCAGAAAAGACACTAGACTAGGAAGTTAGGACATGGGGGCTGTGGCCAACTGTATAACTTTGGGCAAATCCCTCCATGCTTTAGTGGCCTCAGGGGCCCAGCATAGTGAGAGGCGGTATGTTTGGTGTCACAGGACACGGGCATTTTCCATTGCCAGCCATTTGATGTTGGACAAGGCACATGGTGGGGCCTCAGCTTCCTTTTCTATAAAAAGAGAGGTTTGGACCCGATGATGTCCAGCCTTCCTTCCAGCTTATAGGAACTTATGAAGTTGCCGGGGGTTCAGGCCTCTGTGCCCTGGAGCAGGCCTGGCAGTGTCTCCCTGATCCCCAGGGAAAGACCTGAAAGACCATGAGAAGGAGAACGTGAGGCGGATCCGTGAGATCCAGAAGCGATGCCAGGAACGGGAGAGGGGACGAGACCCCAGCCGGCCAAAGCCTCTCAAGGCCCTGTGGCGATCGCCCAAGTATGACAAAGTAGAGTCCCAGCTGAAAGTCAAGCTGCAGGTACCTCAAGCCCCCAGACCCTGCCTGGCCAGCATCTGACCTTTTTTGCCTCGCTGGCTGGGCTGAGGGCCAAGGGCTGCAGAGGGCTTGGCTTCAGAGCCTGCCTGCCTGAGTCCCTCTGCTTCTCCCAGGAGCCATGCCCTACCTCTGGACCAGAGTTGCCGGCATTCCTGCGAGCATATTCCCGCTGTGGACCTGGGGTGCAGCCTCGTCGTGTGGCTTCTGCAGGCCTGGCTTTGCCCAGTACTGATGGGTCCCAGACACCAGGCCCTGATGCCAAGGTGATAACATCTACTGGGAATGCTGGGGTTGGGGAGAAGGAAATAGCAGTATGGCGCAGTATGGCCCAGTATGGGAAAAAGGGCTCCCTAAGTGTTCTAGGCCGTCCTTCTCCCTCCACTCCTTCCTGCTGCAGCCCCAAGAATCCTACCATCCATCCTGCTCCTCTGCCCTGTAGGGGCAGGCTCCAGCTGTGGATTTCATCACCCATAATGCCCGTACAGCCAAAGTTGCTCCTGGCGGCGTTCACGCTCCCTCCAGAGTCTGGCTGCGGTACAGGAGCGGCAGCGGCGAGCCCAGGAGGAGTACAATGCCAGGCAGAAGGGCCAGGTGCCTCACTAGTAGGTCCTCACTTGTCTCTTCTCTGTGCCCTGTGCCCTCTAGCCCCAAGAGGGATCTCTTCAGCCTTCGTCAGGAGGGAGGCCAGAGAGCAGATCCAATGTCCACTTAGGGAGGCAGAGCCTCATCCTTTGCTCCACTTTCATGAATGGCTGAGGGAGGTGATTGGGTCTGGTCTGGGCATTTGGCCAGCCACTCACTCTGCCCTTTGGTAGCCTGGTGGAACGTAAAGATGTGTGGTGCCGGGAAGCTGAAGAGCGCAGGCGGAAGCAGCCTGACCCTGACATACCCCCAGGTCATACCATGATGCCTGAGAGCCAGCGCCTGGATACTTTGAACTCCCTTCTGCAGAGTGAGTGTCCAGGCCAATTAGGGGGACTAAGCAGGGCTCTAGGGAGGGGGTGAGGAAACAGATTGGAGCTGTCAAGCCTCCTCAGTTCTTGCCAGTGTGATTCCTTGCTGATTGCAGTCTTGCTAAGCAGCATCCATGTACAGTGTCATACACAGAGTAGTTGGTGCCTGAGAAATGTTTGCTGAGTTATATTGAATCCCGGGGTCCAAGCTACCGAGGAAGGGAGCTAGAACCCTGTGCCCCTAGGCCTTTCCTTCCTTAGGCCAACAAGAACTGCTCCGAGAGCTGGTGCTGCTGCCTTCCAGAGCAGACTCCCTTCGAGCCCAGAACCACAAGGCTGAGCTGGAGAAGAAGCTTTCCCAGGTGGAGGAGGCCCTCAAGATCTTCTCCCGATCCAAAGTCTTTATCAAGATGGATTCCTGAGCTCTTCCCCTCTGGCCCACTGGAGACCCCTCTGCTCCTTCCAAGGAGAGCAGTGCCTTGAGGCCTCCTGGGCAGGAGCTATCTGGCTGCTGGAAGGGAAACTATTGGCACTTGTGGCCCTGGCCCAAGGAAACCCCCCCCCGCAACAGGGGCAGCAGAAGGAACAGGCCCAGGGAGCTATTAAGAATATTTTCCTGTTTTAAAATTAAACCTTTTTTGACGTGAGCAGTGACCCCAAATTACTCCTGACGCCTTCCTAAGCTGACTCCCATCTTTCTCATGCTTCTCTAGAAATGCCAAGCTAAGTGATCATGGAGGCATAGAGATGGGGCTCAGCCATATCAGGCAGCTTGGGGTGGTGGGGGGTGACAGGAGAACAGCTATTTTTGCTAGACCCAAAGCTCCCATACCTCAAAGCTAGACCAAAGCTCAGGATCCTTGCCAGCTGTGGGGACCCATGCTCACAGAGAACAGCCTAAGGGAGTCACAGGCCCCTTTCTGACCTTCCATCCTAGTCTCAGCACTCAGGCTTTAGGTGAGCCTCTCATGGAGGTCCAAAGCCTGAGGGCTGGAAGGAGGAGCTGGCAAGACCATGACATTTGGGGCAGTGCAGGTTACAAGACATCCTGACTCCTTCCCCTTCCTCTCCCTGAGCCAGTGGTGGCCCCTTCGGGCAGAGCCCACTCAGGGCATTCCTGATTTGGCAGGGAAGTGATCCAACCCCCCCCCCCCAAAGTGCTTTCCCTAGTAGCAGAGAAGGGCCAGGGTTTTCTAAAAAAGCTTTACTATTTCATAGATGGGGAGGGGCAAGCGAGCAAAGGCACTGCCTCGGCTCCTGAAAAGGCAGCTCCCCAGCTGGCTGCCAAGGGGAGTAGGGCAGGGAAGACAACTCTCTCCCGGAAGGAGACAGCAGGGGCACCGAGGTCAGGAGCTGTTCTCCCATGTCCCATTGGTCCAAGCAGAGGCTGGGAAGACAGTGGCCCTCAGGGTCCAGCTGGCCAAATCCCAGACTATAGGGTGCTGCCACTGCCATCTTCTCTTAGACTGCCCCCCCGGGCAGGGCTGGCCCCGTCCTGACTGTCCAGTGACTGTAAAGATCCTCGAGAGCCAGGCAGTGAGCGACTGGGGCGCAAGTCCCATTGGGAGGGGGCCAGAGGCACTCCATTAGGGCAAGGAGAGAGGTAGCCAGGCAACCTATGGCTCTCAATGACCAGGTCACTGTCCTCATCGCTGTCTGGCTCAGGAGCTTCCGCAGGAGGGAGGGAGGCAGCAGGCTGAGCGCCTGGAGGTCGGCCCGCCCCGGCCCGCACCACGTTGTTGCGTTGGTTGGCAGGCTTGACGGTGACGATGAGGTTGTGGCTGTTGGCCACCATCATGTCTGTCACCTGGTCCAGTGACTTGCCAGCCACATCAATGCCATTGACCTCAAGGATTTCATCACTGACTGCCAGGAGCCCGGTGCTCTCCGCCAGGCCTCCGCGGACCAGGCGGGAGATGAAGATGCCAGGCACCTTCTCCAGGCCCTGGGGTGCCACGCGGACACTGACGCCATCTCTGATGTAGAAGCCCAGTGGGCGGTCTGAGCCGTGTTTGTGTAGCTTCACACGCCGGTGGCTCTCGGGCAGCAGGTCCACATCGATGACAGAGGAGATCTGGCGGAAGTCCTGGGGAAGGCTGATGAGTAGTGGGGGGCGGGTCCGATGAGGGGCTGCAGGTCGGAGGAGCAGCCCCTTCTTCCGGCGTTGCAATGAGTTGGAGGTGAAGGCCATGCCCGTGGGATCCGCTTCTGCTGTGGGATGGAGCAGAGCTCAGTATTGTTCACTGGGCAGCCCAGCCCTCCCACACCTCAAGCTAGTTGGCTGTCAGGTTAGCTTTTAACTAACTAGCTGTGCTCCAGGGTCCCCAAGCCATCCTAGTCCCCACCTCTAGGCCTCTACAGGATATGGGGGGGGCAGCTAGGTGGTGCAGTGGATAGAGCACTGGCCCTGGAGTCAGGAGTACCTGAGTTCAAATCCAACCTCAGATCAAACACTTGACACTTACTAGCTGTGTGACCCTGGGCAAGTCACTTAACCCCAACTGCCTAAAAAAAATAAAGAAAAAAGAATATGGGAGCCCTTGGCTGGGCCCTAGGGAGGATATCCTGTCTGCCCCATGGTGGGGAGAGAGCCAGCTGGGGCCCATACACTCTCTTCCCCTCCCCCACACAGCATATTGCCTACCTAGTTTTGCCTAGCTCTTCTCTCAGACACAGCAGTTGCCTCGAAGACCCAGGAGTCAAGCAGGAGCAGCAGCAGAAATAGTCAATAAAACCCTACTGGGGGATAATAGGACCCCAGCACTGTGGTGGGTGCAGTATAAAGAGCCCTGGATTTGGAGTCAGGTTCAAATCCTGGTTCTGCTACTCCTTACCTGTGTGACCTTTGACAAGTCCCTTCCCTTCTCTGAGCCTCAGTTTTCTTTATCTGTATAATGACATAGTTGGTCCAGATGATGCATAAGGCTCTTCACATGTTCAAACCCAAGGAGCTCGAGTGCAGGTGGGGAAGAGTACCTAGTTGCCAGGTCACCTCGACCTACCCTGACCTTAGTTTCCCCATCAGCCCCATGTGCAGCCTTAAAGTCTTCTTCCCGGTCATCCTAGTCCCATCTCTGCTGAGCTTGAAGCGCTCCACCCCCCCACCCCCACCCCGTGACAGATTGTGTGTAGTGACCCCCACCGCAGGCCTCTCACCCCTCTTCTGCACGAGCAGGCGGAGGGGCGGGTGCGTGCTCGCCAGCGCCCGATGTAGGTTGTCATCGTTGGTGAGGGGCAGCAGATCCCCGTGCACATCCGTGTAGCCCAGCAGCACGTCCAGGCCCGGGATCTGGTGCACGGCTCGAAGCAGCCTGGAGAACTCCTGGAAGCCTCCCACCGAGGCTCGGGGTAGGGCAAAGCGCCGGAACTCAGCATCGAACTGAGGGGGTGAGGGATAGGGAATGAGTCAGGCTGCTGCCAGTCCTTGACCGGGGCCTGAGCCATCTTGATGGGCAGAACCTCCATCGGCCCCAATAGGCGCTCACACAGACACAGACACAGACACACAGACACAGACACACACACACACACACACACACACACACACACACACCACACACCCGCGAGCGCACACGGAGGCAATGATGGATCCATCCAACCCAACAGCCTGTATCCCCTCCCCTGGGAGGGGACCTTGAGAGCTGGGGGGGGGGGGTCAGGGGCTTATGGGTAAGCTCGGGAGAGAAGGCGAGCCGCGAGGTGCTGATTTAGGCAAGGGGTGGACGCGTAACGAGTCGGGGACAGTGGGGTGCTGAATGCAGGGGACAGCTCCAGGACTCAGCCGCAGCCGCAGGAAGCCCGGGCATAGGGCCTCTCTGCACCCCAGCCCCCCACTCCGAGGGGCTAGCTCTGCGTGCGGGGCAGGGAGCCGAGAGCAGAGCCAGCCCCCCACCCGCCCCTAGACTCAGGCCCACGATGCCCGTCTGGGCATCAGGCGGAGGGAAAGCCGGAGATGGGAGGACAAGGAGCGCAGAGCCGCGGGAGGAGGTTCAGGGATGGAGAAAGGGAGCCAGGACCCAGGCAGGGCGGGGGGCGAGGGGCACGGGGCCGGGGCCCTTACTTTGCTCTTCACCTCGATGATGCTGTCGGGGCTCCGCGCCGGGGTCCGCTGAGGCTTGGCCATAGCTGGGCCGGGGCCGGGCCGGGCCGGGGCTGAGGCCGAAGCGGCGCAGGTGCACAGCCCGGCCCCTCCCCGGCTCCCCCCCGCCCGCGCCCTGCAGCAGTGCCCGCCCCGCCCCCTCTCCGTTCTTCCCTCCCCGCTCCCCTCCCTCTCCGTCCGCGCTGTCCGAGAGCCGCTGGCCCCGAAGGCTGCGGGGGGTAGTGGCGGGGGGAGGGGTGGTGGTGGCGGGCGGGGAGGTGGGTACCGACCATGACGTCATCTGTATGGGGGAGGGGGAGGTCTTCGAACGCCCTAGCGGATGGAACGCGGAGACAACGTTCCCTAGGTAACTGGGGGCGGGAGGGGGAGAAGGACAGGCGACCCACGGTCCGCGCGGACGTGCTCGCGCGTGGGTTTGTGCCCGTGCTCTCCGCACCCCCTCCCTCCCAGGCCCCGCAGGGTTCCCCGCGTCCCTGTCATTACTCGCCGCTTCCCCTCCCGAGCCGCGGGCCCCGCTTCCTCCCCGGTGCAGAGTCGGGGGGAGGTGGGGCAGGGAAGGACATCGTGGCCAGGACACAAATCCCCGAGACCTGACGCCTGGATCCCCGATCCAAGAATTCGGCACCCCCCCCCCAGCAAAGGCACGTACGGGAGACCCGAGGGACCCTGGACAGACCTCCCCATCCCTGACCCCCTCTAAGATAAGCCCCGTTGTCTCCTGTATTCTTTCATCCAAAAAACTGATTAAATACCTACTCTAGGCTTGGGAGCCCTTTGGGCGCTTACATCCCCCCAGGGAGTACAGAGTGAGGTGGGCAGATGGATGGGCGCTAGACTTAATCTCGAGAGACCCCGGTTTCAACCCTGCCCGACAATCCTGCTAGCTGTGGGCAAGTCATTTTCTCTGAGACAGTTTCCACATCTATGAAATGGGCACAATACTTGAACTACCTACCTCACAGGGTAGTGAGGAAGGTAAATCTTAAAGAGCTAACATTAAGGCACAAAGATAGCTAAATAAACAAAATTACCTCCTAATTAGGGAGGTGCAAAACAAAGTTGTTTATGTGGTCCAAGAAGGGTGTCATTACCAACAGAGGGATGGGGAAAAAGCTTCATGATGAAGGAAGTGGCATCTAAGTCGGTTGGAGGATGGTTCTCCAAAGAGAAGAACTCCCTAGAGCTGCTTCCTCTACATTGTGTTACCTTAGGCAAATCATTGATCCTTTCCTTATCTGTAAAATGGGATGAGTGGATGGACTAGATAATATCGGGGGTCCATTCCAGTTCTGTATCTATGATCTTAACAAATGGGGCTGCATTCTCTCTCTCTCTCTCTCTCTCTCTCTCTCTCTCTCTCTCTCTCTCTCTCTCTCTCTCTCTCTCTCTCTCTCTCTCTCTCTCTCTCTCTCTCTCTCTCTCTCTTTCTCTCCATTGACCCAATCTTTTCCTCAAAATAGGGCTGCCTTTCAGTCCTCTACAGGTTAGGTTGCAGGGAATTTCTTTAGCCAGAGTTGCCAGCAGAGAGGACGGTGAAACTCAGTTATCCTGGTAGGTAGGGACCATGCCTTATAGTTGTGTCATGCCAATTTCATCCCCAGGGCTGGTCATTTCTAGCTGTGACTAACTGCTCACTTCTCTAGAAACTGCTTCATGTAAATAGGGGTTTCATGGTATATTTTTGATGCTAACAGTATTTCCCCTCTAAAATATGAAATCACACATGTATTAAGATGCTTATTATTCAGGGAGATAAAAACAGGCTTTATTTTGCTCCATAATTTTCCCAGGGGGTTCCATACCTCCCCAGCAGTCCCTCAGCCAAATGTTTATGGCTTCTGTCAGACATCAAGCACAAAAAAAGGCCAGAGAAGTCTGGGAAAATGCTGCTGTAAGTTATGAGGCAGACTTTTAAAATGCTCTGTAATGGGCAGTGAGGTGGTGCAGTGGATAGAGCATCTGGCCATGGATTCGGGAGGACCTGAGTTCAAATTTCGCCTCAGACACATAACACTTACTAGCTGTGTGACTCTGGGCAAGTCACTTAACCTCATTGCCTAGCCAAAGACACAAAAATGTCTTTTAAAAACAGCGTTTCTATATCCACAGGAGGACTGTCCCCTTCAAAATATTTGGGAAATTGGTTATAGAACTGGAAGACATCTCTGAGAAATTCCTTCTTTTGATAGATGGAGAAATGGGCTTAAAGAGAGGAAATTGCCCTGGGTTGCACAGCATAAGTTGCATAAATAGAAAAGCCGGCATTTGAACTGGAGCCTTCTGACTCCAAAGAATAATATTATCAGCCAACATTTATATAGCACTTACTGTATGCCAGGGGCTTTGCAATTATTATCCCAACTGATCCTCACGACTCTGGGAAGGAGGTGCTATTATTATTCCCATTTTATAGATGAGGAAACTGAGACAAACAGGGTTGAGTGACTTGCCCAGGGCCACACAGCTAGGAAGTGTCAGAGGCCCGATTTAAACTCTGGTCTTCCTGACTTCAGGCCTGGCACTGTATCCACTGCCATCACCTAGCTGCTCATTAGTAGGTGTGTGAGGCCTCGTTTGAACTCCTCTTCTCAACTCCAGGGCCAGTACTCTGTGCACCATGGCGCCACCTAGCTGCAAATGAACGGTTCCTTACAGTATACTTCATGGGGAAGAGGGCAAGGGGCCATTGCTCTCCTGCCCTGCCCCCCCAAGATGCCACTGATAAATTGCAAAACTCTTCTCTGTGCTATCCTTTGGAGCCTGTGGCACATTATCCTCAGCAGTGGTAAACCTAATTTTGAAGGAAATAATCCTAAACCAATACAATTCAATACATTTCTTAAGGGGGCAGATTGACCACCTCATCCCAGGTCTTCTGACTTCCAGGCTAGTGATGATTTCACTAGTGCTGTTAGTTTTGTTTTGTTTTTGCTTTTTGGTGAGGCAATTGGGGTTAAGTGACCAGTCCAAGGTCACACAGCTAGTAAGTGTCAAGTGTCTGAGGTTGAATTTGAACTCAGATCCTCCTGACTCCAAGACTGGAGCTCTATGCACTGTGCTACCTAGCTGCCCCTGTTAGTTTGTTTTTTTTTTAAACAAAAAATCGGTCACACTTAAGGTGCTCAGTTAATAATAAGATTTGTAATAATAATAGCTGGCATTTATACAGTTTTAAGCTTTTCAAAGCACTTTATATATTATCTTATTTAATCAATTCTTTCATGCAAAGAGCATTTCTTTAGTAGTTTACTGTGTAGTGGTGGCTACCTGGCAGTGGAGAAGTTACAAATGGAAGTAAGAAATATGTGATGTCTCACTTACCTTGGGCCACAGTGTGAATCTAGCTTCAGTGGGCAGGGGTGCTCCCTCCAGGTCATCTCAGCCCCTTGCTGAACCCAGGTGTGTCCTATGTCCTCCCAGACCCCTTTAACCTTGTATACCCCAGGTCCGAGAGCCCTTTACTGCTCCATGAGGAAGGAAAGGAAGCAGAGTACACCAAAACTCAGGAAACCACCACCCCCTTGGACATAGAAAGGAGGTAGCATTCCTCCTTCCTTGGAGAGAAAGCACTTGGATTAGAACTCTGGAGCTGCATTCAAATCCCAGCTGTGAGTATGTGTGTGTATATATGGTGTATGTCTATACACAGACACACATACACACATGTGTATATATGTGTGCATATGTACAATATACATACACATGTGTATATGTACATGCATGCACACACATATATATATATATACACACACACATATACATATTGGAATAGTTTGCCATTTCCTTCTCCAGCTCATTTTACAGATGAGGAAACTGAGTTAAACAGGATTAAGTGACTTGCCCAGGGTCATACAGCTGGTAGTGTCTGAGGCCAGATATGAACTAACTCTAGGTATAGCACTTTATTCACTTCACCATTTAGCTGCCCCATCCCAAAGAGATCAAAGAAAAGGGAAAAGGATCTATTTATATAAACATATTTCTAGTGGTGGTAAAAATGAGTGCCCGAGCCCCTCTGCCTTCACCTCCAGCCCCAGTCTGTCTCCAGGCTCTAGCCCGAGGAACAGATTCCGGATCCAGGACTGCAGGACAGGCTTCCACAACCAAATCAGGCCTCCAGAGCCCAGGGCAGAGGCTAGGGATGGCCAATCTCTCATTAATAAATGTATTGAATTGTATTGGTTTAGGATGATTTCCAAAAATCAAGTCCACCTCCAAAATTAGGTTTGCCACTGTGCCACAGGCTCCAAAGGATGGTAAAATACATCTATTTCTTTGTGGTGGTAAGAAATTGGAAGTTGAGGACATGCCCATCAATTGGGGAATGGATGAACAAGTCATGGTATATGATTGTGATGGAATACTATGTGCTCTAAGAAATGACAAGCAGGATTGTTTGCAAAAAACCTGGGAAGACTTATATGAACTGACGCAAAGTGAAGTGAGCAGAACCAGGAGAACATCAGACACAGTAGCAGCCATATTGAATGATCAACCCTGAATGACCTAGCTATTCTCAGCAATACAATGAAGCAAGACAATTCAGAAGAACTTGTGCTGAAAAATAATGTCCACCTCCAGAGAAAGAACTGATGAAGTCTGAATGCAGATGAAGCATGCTTTTTTAAAACTTTTTTTGCATCTGTTTTGCAACATGACAAATATGGAAATATATTTTGCACGACTGCACACATGTAATCTATATTGAATTGCTTGCCTTCTCAAAGGAGGAGGGGAGGGAAGGGAGAGAATCTGTAACTCAAAAATTTTTTTTTAAAAGTTAAAAATTGTTTTTATGTGTAATTGGAAAAATTAAAATATAAAAAAAAAACACTACAGAAATCAGTCAGTAAACATATATTAACTGCCTTCCATGTGCCAGGCTCTGTGCTAAGCTCTGGGGAAATAGACAAAAGACAGTTCCTGTCCTCATGAAGCTTACAATCTGATGGAGAGGACAACATACAAATATATGCAAACTATATGGCGGATAAATGGATAATTAACAGAGGAAAAGCAGTGGAATTAAGAGGGGTTAGGGAAAGCTTCCTGTAGAAGGTGGGATTTTAGTGGGGACTTAAGGAAAGCCAGGGAGGTCAGGAATCAGGGCCGAGGAAGAACATTCCGGGCACCGGCCGGAGAGAATGCCCACCAAGAACAGTCAGGAGTCACTGGATGGAAGAAAACGTGCAGGGGAGGAAGAAGGCCGGAAACGTAGGAGGGGGTGGGTTAGGAAGGGCTTTGAATGACAGCGCTTTGTATTCGCTCCTGGGTGCAATAGGAGGCGACTGGAGGTTATTGAGTGGGGGGTCGCGTGATCAGACCTGCACTTTGGTGGGTGGAGGATGGACTGGATAGGGGAGAGACCCACCAGCAGTTACCACAGTAGTCCAGGGGTGGCTGATGAGGGCCTGCACTAGAGTGGGGACAATGTCAGAGGACAGAAGGGGGCCGCTACAGAGATGACGTTGAGGGGAAATGGGAGCTGCACAGACATTAAGACACAGCCGCGAGAGGACCGCGCGAGCTCCTACGGACACAGGCCTGACGCCGCGCACGCGCGCACGCGCACACACGGAGCGCCCGAGCATCAGGGGGCGGGGCCGAAGGCAGGACTTCGTCTGAGATTAGCACTTCCCCGCCCAGACTAGCGGTTTCCTCTTCCGGAGACAGGGGTCAATCAGGGAGGCGGGAAATAGCGCGCATCCGTCGCCTCTGCCCCGGGCTTGGGCGGCCCGATTTGGCGGCCATGGCGATGTCGTGGAAGCCTGTCCTGCAGCCCTGGATCCGGGAGCTGCTCCTCGGGCTGGAGCCTGGAGAGAGCTCCGGTCTGGAGGAGAAGGGAGAGGGGCTTGGGCAGCTGCTGGAGGTAAAGAGGGTGCAGAGAGGGGCGTGGCGGCCCCAAGGGTGTAGCCTAGGGTTAAAGAGGAAAGGGTGTGGTTAGAAGATAGGGGGAGAGGCGGAGCCATTGGGCGGGGGGGGGGGGCGCGGCCGCGGCCAATAGGGCGAGCGATGTTAGAAGAGAAAGCGGTATTGGGTGGCTCGGTTAGAGCCACTGGGTAAGGGGTGTGGCCTTGGGGTAAGGGAGGTGGAGTCACGTCTTGGGGGCGTGGCCGTCGAGGGCTAAGAAGAAGTCATTGGATAAGGGATGTGGTTTTGGGCGAGGGGGTGGTATCACATATTGGGGCGTGGCCATGCCTGCTCTTGAAAGGGGCTCTTTGGGCTAGGGATGTAGTCATGGGGCCAGGGGGTGGGATCATCCGTTGGGGGCAGGGCCATGGTGACCCACGGTGATCTCTGCAGGTGATTGAGGAAGCAGAGCCTGGAGGGAGCCTGGAGCTGCCTGATGGAGCGGCCGCTGCCATCCTGCTGGTGACCGACGGGACCCACAGTGTGCATTGCCTGGTGACCCCCGAGGCCCTGAGCATGGCAGCCTGGTGAGGGGCCCTGGCTGGATCTCAGGTTCCCTCGTGGGGCTGGAGGGACGGAGTATGGGGGGAAGGGTCGATGGAGGTTGTGTGAGGGGGTATTGGGGAAGGGGTGGTCTGATGTGGGAACTCCTGCAGGGAAGAGAAGCACTTTGGTTTTAGGAGGGCAGTGGGCCGGCTGCTGCTGCTGCAGGACTTCAGAGTGTCGGTTCAAAAGGTGGCTGAGACTTCCATGGTGAGTGGGGGACAGGGGACTTCTCTGGGCACGGGGTGGCAGCTGGTGGGGGAGGAGTGGTCAGAAGGCTTCAGCTCTACCTGACTTTCTTCTCCAACCTGCTCAGGGGAATGGGGAGTTCTACCTGTGGGTACATCGCTTCATCCTGCTGCCCACGGAGCTCCCCAGGGAGGGAGTGACAAGCTGGTGAGAGGGTCCCTCCTTTCCTTTTCAGAGTCCCCTGTGCCTCCCAGACCCCTTTCTTATACTGACCATTTTTTCATCTCCTCTCTCCCCTGTATTGATTTCCTTCATTGATACCTTCCCTCCTTTTTCAAGGAACTCCTGATCTCAGTCTGGCCTCTGCTTGAAGACACTTTTGGGGTGGGTGGAGCTCCCCCCTCCGTTCATGGCTTAGTGGGTCTATAATCCTTATTCCTCTTCCTCAAGACCATCTTCCCCAATCAAACCTCTGTCCCATCCCTGTCTTGTGCCTCAGGGCCCTAATCTTCCCTTCTCCTCCTAGTTTCTCTGTTCCCTACACTGACCCTCATTGCCCAGGGGAGAAGGGGAATCCCCAGTAACTGTCTTCATTGTCACTTTAGTAACTGGGACCCAGCTGTTCGAAGAAAACTTAAGGAGTATAAAAAGTGAGTATGTGCTTGGAAGAGAAGGGGGTGGGAGCAGTGGGGAGGTGGGAAGAGCTATAAGGGAGACTTTGGGACCCAGGAGTGGCTCTTAAGCTACAAGAAAGCTTTGTGGGGGCCTGGGGTCCTAGGGCCCACTAAGGCCCAGCTCTCTGCTCTGTCCCTACAGGCACCATGAAAGGGAGAGGACTCCCCCTAACATAGGTACCCCTGGGAGTCCTGGTGGGGATGGGGATGGACTGAAGGAAGAAGGGAGATATTTGTTTTCACTCCCTCACTCAGATCCATCCTCCCCCAGATCGAAGTTCTACATTGTCCCAGTTGCTGGAAGAGATGTGTGAAGACCGACGGAGCTTACTAAGCTGTCAGGCCCAGAGCTGCCTGGAGCTGGGAGGTTCCCAGGGGGGTTCTCTGCCCCTTACTCGATGGGAAGCCTCTCGAAGGAGGGCCCAGGTTTGGAGAGGGTTGGGGGCTTGAGAGAGAGAGTTTGTGAGTGTATGAGAGTGTGTGTGCATCACTTAACGATGCCCTGGCCCAGTGGGAGGAGGGGGTGGTGAGCAGCTCAGCAGTAAAGGAGGCGAATGTCATGAGATGTAGAGCTGTAAGGGATTGTAGAGATCATTTCTAGTCCAGTCTCATTTATAGAGGAGAAGAGAGTTGGCTCCTGGAAAGTCAGTTTTCCAAGTTTCAAAGCCAAGTCGCATGTTCCTTTCCTGTCCCCCACAGGGAGAAGCTGTGTTCAGTATTCCAGGCCTGAGGCTGCATATTAGTGAAGAAGAGGAGGACACCCTTCAGAACCTGAGGGCAGGTCAGGGATCCCTATGGGGAAGTGGGAGAATGCACTGGTTTGGAGGCCCTCGGATCTGTGAGTGGAGACCAGAGTGGCTCACTGTGTGTTTTCCTCCTGCCCCAGTGTCTGAAAACAGCCCTGAGCTTCAGAGTTTAGAGAGGACCCCAGCAGACCCCTGGCAATTACTTCCTGCCCTGTCCTTGACACAATCCTCTTCCTCTTCTTCTTCCTATGTAGGTAGGTGAGGAGCAGGGGTGAGGTGGGAAGGGTCCCAGAGCAATCTGACTGGAGCCAAAGGACAGAGGTGGGGCAGCACTGCTTGGCCTGAAACACTCTGCCTTCACCTCCTCTCCCAGAGCTTAGTGATGTCTCTGGCTTCCTTCCCTCTCTTCTGTCATTGCCAGAGGCCCTGGACTGTTTGCCCTTCTCGACTGAGGGAAGCCCAAGTCACCTAAAGGATAACTTCACCAACAACCGGGAATCCCCTTCTTCCGGGTGCAGGGAGCCCATCGACCTGTCAACTCTGCTCTTTCAGAGCAGTGGGTCCTCTTGTATCCAAACTTCCTGCCCCCAGGAACCACCACAGGACGAGCTCCCTCCAGCTCTTCCCTCTTCCTCCCAGGCAGCAGCCAGTATATCTAGGGACAAGTGGGAAACCCCCCAGCATCAGTGGCCATCAGCAGCCCCTTGGAGCCCTGTTGAGGACTAGGGCTAGGGCTAGGGCCAGGGGAAGCAAGGACAGACCAGGAAACAGGAGGGCCAGCCTGGAGTTCGTGAGCAAGAGGGCCAAGGGTACCCTCTGGGTTCCAGAGAGTGCTCCGTCAGGCAGCTCCAGCCCAGGAGAAGGCCCAGCCTCAGCCAGGGTGAGAGGGGGGAACAGGGGGGAGGTGGTGGATGGAGGGGGCCGGGGGGGGGGAGAAGAGAGAAAAGGATGATCCTCTGTACTGGAGGGAATTGGGGAGGGAACAGGCTTTGGACTGGTTGACTTTAATTTGAAGGTGGTGTCTCCCCCCACCTTCTTCCTTTTTCCCCATAGGTCCCTCCAGAGAGACACCTGGATGGCTCACCTTTCCAGTACAAGTACCCAGAGCCCTGTGTCCGCCTCTGCTCCCAGGTTGTAGCTACCAGGTTAGTGTCTACCAGCCTTCCCTGTTTGCCTTCCGCTGGAGGGGCTCCTGTCCTAGCCTGTCACCCCTAAGCCTAGTCTCTGTCCCCTCCCCCACAGACTCTGCCCATCACTCCTGGACTGGGCCAGACAAGTACTAATGGAGAGCGACCTGGTGGAGGTGTGAGAGCTCAGAGATGCCGCAGATGCTTGTCTGCACTCTCATCCTTGCCTTGGGGGCCAGAGTTAATAAAAAGCAGAACTGCAGTCCTCATCTCTTCCTTTTGGTGCAGAGGAAGTACCTTGGGCGGGGTGGGAGGAGAAGGTGATCAGTTCCCCCATCCTCACCTCAGTGAGGGCACAGCTAGGATGAGGTTTGAGTTTTTTAATAAAATAATCTCATGCGGCCGAAGGTGTGAGGGTGGAGGATTAGGTCAGGGGCTGGGGGTGGCAGGGGCTTGGCTGCCCACTCTTTGGTCTGTGGCTGGGGAAGGGGTAGTCGAGGGGATGGACTCCAGGCCGGCAGGCACCTCTGGGGGCAGCTCGTCTGGTGGCAGCAGCAGCTGGGGCTCTGGGCTCATGGCTGACCCTGTAGGTGGAGGCACACAGCATGCTTGAGGCTTAGCCCCAGCGCTGCTGATCCCCCCATCTCTAGCCCTTTGGCCTCAGTTTCTCCACTTCATGCTTCCCTCCCGCCCCCAGTCCCTGCCTCTTTACCCAGACTCGGTGATGATGAGGGGTCTTCAACCCGGGGACGACGTTTGAGGACAGGAGAGCGATGTAGCCGCAGGGGCAGGTCTCTGATGGGAGATGTGGCTGCTGGGTTGAAGAAGAGAGGTTCTGGGTAACTCCTGGAGTTGGGGGGGTGATCCCAGCCCATCCCTTCTCTGTCCCCAGCACCTTGCGTGTCCCTTCATTTCTGTCTCTTCCCCCTGTCTCCTCCTTCATGTTCTTGTGCTCGGGAACCTGTGCTCACCTGCTGGGGCCTGGAGCTGTTCCTCGTGCACAGATACAGCTCTTCGGGTGGCCAAGACAGCTCGGGGCTTCAGGTGATTGTCTGGAGGTTGTGGTGAGGAGCAAATGAGATACACAAAGGGCTTCGAAGACCTTCAGCTGCTACCTAAACTCTGTCATCATTGTCATTACATGGCTCTTCTGTGACACACCAGGCTCTTTCTCTACACTGGCTTCTTGAAACGAAACTGGCCTCTCCCCATTGCCATGATCACCACACTACCTGAGGCTCTCATCTAGACTAGGTTGCAATGGGCGGTCTCCCTCTCCAAATCAGGCAGATTGCCAGGGAAGTTAGTTGTTTTAACCGATCACCCTTATGAGTAAGTCACTTTCTCAGAATTTTCAGTGGTTCTCCATCTCCCACAGCATCATTTCTACCCCTGGAGAGCCTGGTGTCCGAGGCTTTCCACAGTGGAGCCTCTCTGAGGCCTCTTGTCCATCCAGCTGACCCTGCCATCATCTCCAGCCACGTGCCCTATTTCTAGCTGGCCTGGCACATATCACTCCTATCTGGAATCTCCATCTGTCCAGTTCCTACTCATCCATCCATGACAGCTCATCTCTTGAGCTCCGTAAGCCTTGAAAATGCTTTCCTACTCACCATCACTCCAAGAGAGACCCTGTTTATTTTCCCCCATCTTATAGCTAGAACTGAGACTGAAAGGTGCCTGAGTGTAAGGTTCACCTCCTCTCTGAGGCCTCCTGGATTCACTTCATCTCAGTGATCTCTGTATTTGATCTGTCCTGTGATAGAACAGGGTGAACGTATCCTGGCATGTATCATTCTCCAAATGGATTATTAAATGTCCAACACCTGGCTTCTCACTGGACTATGACCCTGAGGTGGGCAGAGACCCTCTGGGTCCCCTAGCCTGGGTGGCTGTTGTGAAAAGAGGTTTTGAGCTAGGGATGTCCCCTAGCCATACCTTCACTCCTGGTCAGGGTAGTGCCCTGGGTGAGCTGGCAATTCCCAGCATTGCTGGCTCTTCGGGGGGACAGCCGAGGGGATGGGATGGGACTGGGACAGGGGCTTGGGAAGCTGGGCTCAGGTTGAAGAAGGTTAGGGGAGGGTGTCCGGGGTCCTGGTCGGTCCCAGCCCTTCCCTCTGAGCTCTGCATTCAGCTGCCGGCCCAGGGCCTTCCAGGCCACAGGCTCAGGCCCCCGGCCTCCTGGTCCTGGACGGCATGATGAGTCTGAGCAGAGAGAGTATATGGGGGGCCGAAGTCAGAAATGACCTGAACTCTCAGCCAATCATGCCTTCCCACCCGAACACCAAACTTTCAGACAGACCTGGCACCTCCCCTGACCTCTGGTCCCGGGTAGAATGGGGCTATGTATTCATCAAAGGTCCCATACGGTGGGAAGGTGGTTTGGATAGGGATGTGGAAAGATAACCTGTGCATTCTCCAGAGAGGTTCACCCATCACCACCTACCTGCAGACACTGAGTGTGTTCTGGACTTGAGGGAGAGGGGCGGTGACTCAGTGGAGCTGTCCATGATGTCTCCTGGAAAATGAGGGGTTGGGCAGCCGAAGCTCTGTGGTCATCTTCTAGCCTATGTCCCAGGGCGCCACCCCTCCTTCATTAGCCCGTTTCTGCCACCCTGCTGTGGGGGTGGGGGTAAGGAGGGAAGACTGCTGGCCAAATGGGGAAGAGGGGCTTTGACCCAAAAAAGAGGCACTCCCACACCCTCCTACTCCAAAAGCAGAGGCCCCACTCACCATCCGAGCCGGCCTTCTTTATCTCCCCATCTTTGCTCTGGGGGAGAATGGAGATAGTAAGTCAAAGAGTTCCCCTCTTCTGCCCTCCTCCCAGTCACTCAAAGGGCCACTTTTACCCTCAACACAACACTCCCCAGGGTGGCGAGTTCCCCATAGCCCCCGTCCTCTGATGAGGTGTCACGGTATTTCACACTTCCCACCTGGGTCAGTGCTGTCTTGCACAGCCCAGGGAAGCTCCCAGGTTACCCCACGGGCTCTTCCTCTCACCTGCTTCCTCTTGCTGTCACCTCCACCACCCCTTCCCACACCAATTCGCTGCAGCATGACGTGCACTCGCTGCTCGAAGGATGGAGGCATCTCTGTGTCTCCTCGCTCCAATGGTCGGCGCTGTGGGGAGTTGGGAGGAGTCAGGGAAGCTCGAGAACTAGGGGGGCAGCTCCCTTCCTCAGCTCTAGTGCAAAGCTCCCACCCCACACCCAGGAAGGGCCCCAGTTTGGGGAAAAAAGGATGCTTCACCAGGAAGGTGAAGATGGGAACCGTGTATCTAGCTTTGCGGGTGGAGAAAGGGTAGCCAGAGAGGGGGCCTTCACCTTCTCCTGCCGCCCACCGAGGGCCTCTTCCTCATCTGCAGAAAGCAGGATCATAGAATGAGCTTTGCCTTCTCTCGCGTAACGAGGCCGACTCCTACGGGCGGGATCTGGGGAGCAGCTGGGCACTCCCTCCAAACTCCCTTCGACTCCAGGTTCCTCTGCTCGGCCAGGCCGGCTGGGTGGACGCAGAAGGTCACTGAATGCGGCTTTTCGGGTTCGGGGAGGAGCTCCAGGACTGGTGTCAGGCTCAGCCCTAGACCCCCGAGTTGACCGTGGCTTTTTGAAGGCAAAAAGGGTGCCCAGCTTTTTCCGGAGTGTTCGGGAGCTGACAGGGGTCCCAGGTTCAGGGACTGCATCCTGAGGGGACCACCTATAGGGACAGAGTCAAGTAGAATGGAGTGGGATCATAGGAGAGAGCTCCCAGTGTCCCTCAAGATTAATCTTAAGAGCAAGAGAGCTGACTGGTCCACGTGGGGTCCCTTCCAATCCTGATCACTCCCACGCCTGACTACTTCTAGACCGGCCACTTGGCTCAGCACTGCCAGCCTTGGTAACTCCGGACCTGGTCAGATGGAGCTCCAGCTACTCTTGGCTTGGTCATTCCCGTGCCTGCCTAGACATTCCTCACCTGGCTGCTCCTGGTTCTGGTCATTCCCAGGCATGGTCCCTTCCGATGCTAATTACTCTTAGCTATTTACTCTCAATCATGGTAATTTCTAGCTCTAGAAACTTCCAGCTGTAGTTAGTTACTCCCAGGTCTGGCTAATTCCAGCCTCAATGCCAGGCACATAGTAGGTGCTTAATAAACGTGTTTATTGACTGACTGACATTCCTGGCTATTCCTACAAATGGCCACTTCCAAACTGCCATTACTTCTGGCCTCAAGCACTCATTGCTATCAGTCAATACGCATTTATTAATCACCTGCCACTTGAGGCACTGTGCAAAATGATGGAGATTCGAAGAAAGATAAGAAACAAGGAGATCAATGTCACTGGATCAAAGAATGGGGGTGAGGAAAGAGACTGCAAAGGTTGGAAGGAGCCAGATTATGAAAGGTTTTAAAAACTGAACAGATTGTAGATTTGATCCCGGAGGTGACAGGCAGCCCCTGAAGCCAACTGAGTAGGGAATGGAATGACACAGTCAGACTTTGACTAGAGCAGGTTGTTCAATCCCAGATGAGGTGACAACTAACCAAGGTCATTTCCAGCTGTAATCGCTCCCCATCCTGGCTGAAGGTACCTCTAGGTACTCCCAGCCCCAAGCATTTCCAGCCCTGCAAACTCTCATGCCTGGCTGCTCACAGTCATGGTCCTTTCTAGCCAGTCATTTCTGATCCCCCTTCTCTCTCATCTGGTCATTCTCATCCCTGATTGCTCCCCATTCCTGGGTCACTTACAGTCTCTCTTGGTGTATCAGTCTCTTGGAGAAGAACTCATCGACACCTTCATCCACCCGGGCATTCAGCCTGTTCTCCTCCTCAGGCACAGCGGGAGGCACCTGGGGGCACAGGGCACCTCAGGAACTCATATAAGGCTCCTTCCCTCCCAGGCCAAATTCCTGGGCCAGGAAACCTGGAGCAGAAGCAGGTAGAGCCCCTGGCAGGGAGTGGCATGGCTAGTGCCCACCTTTCCCATATCCTGGGGACCCTGGAGTCCTGGTTCCTAGTTCCAATCTCCTTCTCTAGTCTTGGGTAGGGCAGGGCTATGCACTCATCCCAGGTGCCAAGGGGGTAGGGTGGGGTGGGGTGGGAAGATGGTTAAGAGAGGGGCCATGAGAGATGTCCATAGTCACCTACATCACAAACAATCATAAACACAGTCGAACAAAAGAAGGCAGTCACGTACATGCACAGGCACATTTGTCACTCACACACACACACACACACACACACACACACACACACACACAGCCACATAAAGTTAGTCCTAGTCATACTTTCACATACACCATCACATTCATGCCACCATTCACACACACCCACAGAGACAATCACACGCAATCAAAGGTACATTCATACTCATACAGTCTCCCACGATTTCTACCTCCCCAGCACCCAGCTGGAAAGTCAGCCTTTGCTCTGATCACCTTCCTGCAGTGTGTTTTCCCTTCCATCCCTCCAGCTCCACCCCCCCCCTTCTCTTCTCCTGCTGCGTCAGACTAGCTGGGGAGACTTCAGCCTTCTCTTTCTACCACTTTCTCCTTTCTTTTCTTTGCTGCAGAGCCCCCCTACTCAGCACTATTATATGGCTGACCCACGTGGTGGCTAAAGATCCCCCAGTTACTCAGCAGCCCAAGTCTTCTCCCCACCTTTTCAATTCTTCTTGGCCCCAACATCCAGCCTCCCCCTTAACTCCCAGAGCTCAGGACCAGGCATGTGGGGGAGGGAGGGAAAAAGCAGGCAGCAGAGGGCAGGAACTACAGGGCATGGGGACCTTGGAGAGGGAAAGATGAGAGATCCTGTCCTTGTCAGTGCCCATGGGCCTAGCTGCCTAGCTGTGGGGTAGGAATCAGTCTCACCCTTTTTCTCACATCTGAGGCCCTATGTAGACCCAAAACTGGAGACTATAGCAGGGTCACAGGGTCACAGGGATATAGTGGTTTCTGGCAGTGTTTGGGTAGAGGCAGGGAATTGGAGTAGGAAGGAGGCTTGGATAGGAAGCTCAGGGCCCTAGAGGCAGTTTCAAAGAAGCAAGTAGGCCCAAGGCTGGGCCTCCCTCACACCTCAAACTCCTACCCACACAGTAATCTGTTTTGCGGTTTTTGTTGTTTTTTGGGGGGTGATTTCCTAGATTTCAGACCTCTGGTTCTCAGGCTCTGTTCTTTTTCTACTGTCCATACCTAATATTCAGGCCTAGTATCCTAGCATCCATTGGCTCCAGAGATGAGTAGGAGGCAGACAGAGCCTCTAGCATCTTCGGGTTGGCCAGCTCACTTGTCCTGTCTTATTAGACTCCTCTCCTTCCTCCTTTCTCCCCCTCTCCTCCCTGCCTAGGGTGAGCAGCCAGGCCTTAGAAGTGTGGCCAGGCTCCCTCATGTACACATCTCACTGTCTCCAGGAACACTTTCTCAGGTACCCCAATTCCTTTCTTGCTCACTAGGCCCTCCTCCCTGTATACAGGAGGTCAGGCCACCCCCATGAGTTATAGCTCCTGCCCCCTGCTTCCTGCCTTCTTACTTCCCCCCTACCTTCGTGGCCTTGAGCTGTGTTACTGTGGGAAGATGAGGGGGAGGCTAGATGTTGAGCCCAAGAGGAGTTGGGGAGGGGTCTGGGAAAAGGAAGAGGGAGTGATTAGGGATCTTCATCCAGGTAGGTCAGCCTTGCAAGGATGCTAGGGGAGGCTGGAGTGGGTGTCAGAACCAGGATGTAGCAACTTAGGGCACCTAAAACAGAAACCTTTTTCAGACCCTTCACTGGTCTCCAACTCTACCGCCTTCAAATACACACACATAAACGTGCACATACATGCATGTCCCCTGCCAGGAACATAGAGAAGACAGTCAAACACATGGTTCCCCAAGGGTACATACAACCCCAGCCTCACACAGTCACACCCACACCCACACAACTGACACACACCCAGGCAGATTCAGAAACACACTATGGACAGATAGGCTGAGGTACACGGAATCCCTCACACAGCCTTCTTCCACTTACACACATGCAGTCACACATACAGCTGCCCTCCATAGCCTTAGACATATGTACACATATGTGCCCACACATATGGTGACACATACACTCTCCCAGTCAGTCGTACATAGCTCCATACACTTACTTGCTTGCACACTGCCTCCCACAAAGTCACAGCCTATTTTACATACAGTCATGCACATAGAAATATTTTGCACACACAGATAAAAGCCGCCTTCCCCCATCCTCACCAGCAACTCCCCTTCCCGGCTAATTAACCAGCCAGTTCCTCGATGGCCCTGTCATCACAACAATCCTGAGGGCCCCCCACTCCACATACTTCTCCGGGTAGGGTGTTGTCAGAGGGCAGGTTGGGCTTGCCAGACAGAAGAGGAGGAAACACCCCCCCCGGGGGGAGGGGAGGCCGTGGCAGCGCCAGGGGCATCCTGCACTCCCGACCTTCCCCCTCCCCCCCGCACCAATCTCTGGGCCGGGCAGCGCCAGGGGCATCCTGCATCTCTCCCCCGCATCCCTGGGCTGTGAAGCACCGGGAGCATCCTGTCCGCTCCTTCCCACCAACCCAACCCTCGCATCCCCTGGGCCGCAGGGCCGGGCTCACCTGGACCTTGCTGGGCGGTTGGTGGTGACGGCGGCAGGGCCTTGGCCGGGCCCGAGTGGGGTGGTCCAGCGGCTGGCTGGCAAGCGGCAGGTCCATGTAGAGCACAGGGACTGCGGGGAGCGGGGTCGGGACCGGGCCAGGCTGGGACGAGACTGGGGCGCTGCTGCTAAGTGACGGCCCCGCCCGCTGCCCGCCGGGTTCTGCATCCTCTCCCTGAGCCGCCAGCTCGGGCTCCGGCTCCGGCTCCGACTCCGGCTCTGGCTCCAGCTCCGGCTCCTCCGAGGGACCTGCGGGGAGGGGGCGGGGGAGAGAGGACTGAGGGCAGTAAGGGAGTGTGTGTGAGGTGGGGGCGGGGGGGGCGGGGAACCCCGCCCAGGGCGGAGGGAGAGGCACCTCCCCCTTTCAGCCCCTCTCCTCCCAGTCGGCCCGAGGGCGCTGTCCTGGGTGCTGAAGAAGCTCAGGCCTTGGCCCCCGTAAGGGATGGAGCCGCCACTCCCTGAGTAGGAGAAGAGTTAGGAGGGGTGGACCTGATCCTGGATACTGGGCTGGATCAGTAGCCCCCAGCCCGGAGACAGGGCAGAACCACCAAAGGGCACGACTCGGCATACCCACCATGACACCCCCTCCCCCAACTCAGCATTCTCAGAGAAGGATTTGAGCAGGTAGATGAGGCTGAGATCAGGTCTTAACTGGATACCCCCTCCCTACCAAATTCTCCCCCTCGCCAGTCACCCAGTCATTCCTAGTGCTAGAGCCTTTGACGTCTAGCTGATCAATAGTGGGGGAAGGAGGCCTGAACTGGCACTGATATCCTCTGGGTTCTCTCCCACAGCTGTTTTGCTCATGACTCAGGGGTCTTGGAGGAAAAGGTCCCCAGGGACTAAGTATGCGGGTCTGAGCAGTACTCATTCGGCAATAGGCACAAAACTCTCTGCCAGGCTTGCCCTGAGGATAGGTAGTCTCTGGAAAAACCCTTTCCTACTTCATTCCCCTGCAAGGACACTGAGAGCCAGAGGGTCAGGGGCCCAGGCCTTACTTCGGACAGCAGGGGTAGGCCGGATGCTCTGATTGTGTTTATTTCTTCTCCACTGGGCCACCTTGTCCTGGGGGTGGGGAAGGAGAAGGACAGGACCAGGCCTCAACCCATCTGCCTCAGAACAGAAGGTCTCTGGGGGAGGAGGTGGGCAGAAGGTCTGGAGGCTCAGTTCATGCCTCCCTGAAGAATGGAGCAATTCTAAGAAAAGAATTCTGAGAGGCTCAGAATCCATAGTTAAGTCAGGGTCTGACAGACTCTTAGAATGGGAAGGGACCCGTTCAGATCCTGCAGTCCAGGGGTTCTTAAATTGTAGTTTGTGGATTTGTTTTAAAGAATATTTTGATAACTATATTTCAGTAGAATTGGTTTCTTTGCAATCTTCTGTATTTTATTTTGTGCATTTAAAAACAAGATTTTAAGAAGGGGCTTTATCAGACTGCTACCAAAGGGGGCCATGGCACAAGAAGGGTTAAGATTCCCAGAGCTGGTCCAACACTCTCATTTGACAGATGGGGCAAACAAAGTCAGGAGGTAGATGCTATTTTCAGGATAGTCACTGTGCTCTGGAAGCAGGGGGAGCTCTGTGCCTAAAATCTTGTATAAGTGGGTGGAAAGCAGGGACACGGGCTGGTAGAGGAAAAAGTTTAAGTCACTTGGACATCCTGCTGGCTGGCCTAGAGGAGGCTTCCCTCCTCCAGGAGACCCAGGGCACAGCTGTAGTAAGTGGCAAAATAGGGCCTTGAACCTGGGCCTCCTCTTGTCACTTTTGGAGCATAGAGACTTGGAAGTCAGATTGTCTTGAGAATTCAGAAAATTTAGGAATTCACCAGTGGGAATTTGAGGGACTGGGAACTAGTCTTGTGATTTTAGATAACTGCTCATGCAAGATGAACTGAGGGGTGGGGTATGGGGCATGTCCTCCTCTCCTTGGAGAATTCAGACCCTTAGGAGTCCTACCTTGCTGGTGGGGAAGAGGAGCTAGTATGAGAAGCCACCTACCTCCCCCAGGGTAGAGAGGCCTTCTATCTCCCCCTCTCCAGGACTTCTGTCTCCCCTATGTAGTAGAATCCCACTCTTCCTGGCCCCTGCTTCAGCACAGTCTGTGAGAAGTGGGGAAGGGGGTGCTTCTGGTGTGTGCTGGGACAAGCTTTCCACCTAAAACCAGGAAGATGGTGCCCTGAAGTGGCTCCCCCAAACCAGGGAACAGGACAGAAGTGGTTATCACTTCTTAGGTTCTGGTGGGCAGTTGCATTCTGCCAATGTCCACTCTTCAAGGGGACACTGCTCAATGGAAAGAAGGACAAGGGAAGGAGCGGAGACATTTGGCTCCATGTAGATCTCACATAGTGTCCCCACATGATAAATGTGATCAGAGGGATGAGAGGGAGACCTGTGTAGACTGGACATCAGCCCGAAGCCTCTCTTTCTTTGTTAGCCTCCTCACCACCAGTTCCTTCTCCTCCTGAGGCTCCCTCCCCTTACCCTAGGCTCACCAATCGGTTCTGGGCAGCACTCAGGTCCTCTACTACCTGGGCAATGATTCGCTCTGCAGCAGCTGCTGTGATAGACAGTCGGATCTCACTGGCAAAAGTGAGAAAGAGACTTGAAGAGCAGGGTCAAGGACATGGACTAGACCTCCGCCGGTACATTGCTCCCTCCTCCCGCTCCCTTCCTTTGTCTTCCCTCCCCAGAATCCCGGGGGCAGAAGGCTACTTGAGTTTGCTGAAGGCATCATTGAGAAGCTGCTCCAAGAGTAGGCTGAGGCCCAGGTGGTCCTGCCGGCTGACCTGGCCCGAGATAGCACTACTCAGCTGCTCCCGTCGGCCAGCCTTCTGCATCACCCTCGGGCACAGGTTCTGAACTGTGTCCAGCGTGGCTTGCACAAAAGACTGAGGCACAGGCAGAAAGGTAGAAGGCATGGAGGTGAGAGGCGCGTGAATCAACAGGGAATTAGGGTCAGAGGATATGAAAAGTGGGGAAACCAGTTGGTTTTGAAGGCATGGGCATTTTTAGAGCACATAGGGAAGCTTTAAACATTCAACTTCACAGTGGGAGCGATAAGGTACACTCTATCGACTCAACTCTTGCCTTAAATTAGGGACATCCCTCATTTCTCACTTCATTCTCTCAGGACTCGGCAGCCTGTGGTGAAAGCCACTGACTTGAGAAAGGTACTAAGCCATCTCTTCACCATTACTATCTTTCCACAAATATGATGGAGATGAGACTAGGCCTTAAGCAGCAGTCTGGGAAGACCTGTGCTCAGGTGGATAAGTAGGCTCATTATTTTGCTCTGGGGGTAGGGGAAGCCCTTATGTGAATGGGTGGAAGGTCAGGGCCTGGGCCGGCAGAGGGGAAAGGGGAGGTCACCTGGATCTCCTGGTGACAGGCCTGGCCCACCTCCTCCAGGAGGACCTCTAGTTTCTGCTGCAGCTGGCTGTTGTGATATGGGGAGTTTCCAGCCTCATATAGCACAGGCAGGATCTAGAGTGAAGGTGACAAGGAGGAACCAGGGTCTGTGGAGGAAGGCTGGCTCCAGCCCACCACCCCAGCCTAGACTCTGATACTCTGGATTAGGTATGAAGTGGCCTCAGTCAATACCTTTAGTGATGCGGTTGGAATAGGATCAGGGGAACTGTCAGGCAGACACATAGACAGACAGGTAGATGGCACAGTGGTTAGGGCATTGTACTTAAGGTCAAGAAGACATGAATTCAAATCCTACACCAGACTCTTACTAGCTCTTTGTCTCTGGCTAAGTCACTTAAAGCTCTCTTGGTCTCAGTTTCTTCATGTGTAAATAACAGCCCCTACCTCATGGTATTGTTTTGAGGGTCAAACAAGTTAACATGTGAAGTGCTCTGCAAATCTTCAATTGATGTATCAATACTAATACTACCACTACTAACAACAACAATTATTATTATTATTATTAGATAAGAGAGGGGTTGCTGCTAGGCTGTCATCAAATGGACCCACAGTAGCTTGAAGCATGCATTGGATACCAGAGGGGTTGGCGTGGGTGAACTCACACTGATGGAAAAATTAGCATCACGGATAGCTTCCTCAGCCTGGCGCAGGGCAGCCTCACCCCGAGGGCTGGGCCAGCAGCCCAGCAGCTCCATGTGCTCCTGCACTGTCAGGCACATTTCATTCACCATCTGGGAGTGGGGGAAGACACGTCTCTGACACCTGCTCCCTGAGCCCCCCAAATCTTCACTTACCCCCAAGGACCTGGGCAGCCTGACCCTGGGTGACCCTTTTGTTTCTGAGAGTCACGAGAAGGGTTGGAGGCAATAGGGTAGGAGTGGCAGGGGCCTTTCTGTTCTCTCTGCCCCAGGACACCAAGGTCCAGACTGACCCATCCATTCTGAGCCCAGCCTAGCTCAGCCTAGCCCCTTTCCATGGCACAGGAGAGACCCCAGGGAAGGGAACACAGGGCCAGGCCTGACCTGTTCAGAAGATCGGGTGACAATTCCCTGCTGCAGGCGGAAGGCGTGGTCAGGGAGGGTTCTGTGTGTGTGATTATTCCTCAAGAGATAGGCCTGGATCTGGGGGAAGGAGGTAGGGGTGTCCCAGAGGGCCTGAGGCCCCTGCTTCTCCTATGCCACCTTCCAGTCTGTGCCCCCTCACACAGCCCCACCCTTTCTCTTCTCCTCCCCCATCCCCAGTCCAGACCTGGTGTATCGCAGCAGAGGTTCGCTCTGGGTTGCTTCGGTAGGCCTGGGTCAGGTCACTCAGAGGCAGGGGCATGTTTTTCAGGGTGTGGTTCCCCTCGAGGGCATGAGCCACATCCAGGAACCCTTGAGCTGTGGTGTTGTTTCGGTCCCAGATCACAGTCCTAGGGGACCAGAGTTGGAGGTAGCAATGGGCCACATAGAGACATCTCCATTGGCCTCGGCCTGACTCCCTCCTGTCCCCTCTGCTCTATCTTCTCCTCTTGCTGCCCTGCCTCTGCCCCTCCCATCCCTGTCCTTTGCTTTTTCTGTCTCTCTTTCTTCTAGTCTTTTTTTTTTTTGTGGCAGTAGGGGTTAAGTGACCTTCCCAGGATCACACAGCAAGTAAGTGTCAAGTGTTTGGTCTGAGTCTGAATTTGAACTCAGGTCCAGTACTCTATCCTCTGCGCCACCTAGCTGCCCCTTCTTCTAGTGTTAAGTGACTCTTGTCTTCCTTTCCGTATCTGTGTTTGTGACCCTACTCTGACCCTTGCCCCTCTTGAGCCCACCCCCCCCACCCCTCTCACCTGAGCTGGGTGTTGATCTGCAGGGCCTTAGCCAACATCTTGGCACCTGTGTCCCCCATGGCATTGCCACTGATGTCCAATGACGTCAGGCTAGGGTTGCTGCCCAGGGCATTCAGCAGAACACTGGTGCCCAGTTTCAGCCTTGACTCGGCCACAGAGAGAGACTGTAGGGGCTGGGTTTGTGGGAATGGGTGGGGGTCATTGACAGAGGTGGGTGAGGTCACCAGAAGATACCAGTAGCAGGGGCCTCACAGTACTCTTAGGACACTGACTTTAAACCTCTTACAATGCACCCCTTAATTACTTCTGCCCCTTCCCTTCATACTCACACAGTCATCGTCCTGGGTGAGCTGGACAATTCGGTGTAGCACATCTCCAAGGGACTCCCTGTGAAGGGAAAATAGGGTGGGTGGAAGTCCCTAAGCTTATCAGAGCAAATACTGGGAAGATGATGGAGGACATATGCTGCAGGTGTGGGCTTCATGTGTGTTTGTGGGTAGGTTGTGGCTCCTTAAACTGAATCAGAGGTCACTGGCTACTTAATTGGGCCCCATCCCGTGAGGAAGGAACAGAAGTAAATGACAGTGCTATGGTGTCAGGCTGTGGAAGTATAACATTTGTGAACTGTCAGATGGGATTCTTCTTCTTTTTAAACAGGTGATATGAACCCAATCTTTGTTACTGCCTTCTTTGTTCTTGAGTGGGGAGGGAAGTGATTTTGTTCACTTAGTCTACATGGGCATATTGGCAGAGCACCTGAAAGCCTACCGTGCTATTAAGAAAGAAAATTTCCTGACTGGCTGAAGGAGGACCGACAGAGTCCTTTGGGCTCAAGACTGTTGTGTGGATCTCTATTATGGATGGAGGAAGGCTCCAGAGGCCACATCATGGGTCATGCTAGGCCTGGAGAACTGTGGTTACATCTTAGATTAGAAAGCTTAAGTCCTGTTAAATCTGGGAGTAGGTAGATTTCTTATCAACATGTTGAAAAATCTAGGCTTTTTGCATTTTTTCTGATTTTATAATCTTTTTTCCCTTAAAAATAAACCCTACTACTTCTTTTTTTTTTTTTTAAGACAATTGGGGTTAAGTGACTTGCCCAGGGTCACACAGCTAGGAAGTGTCAAGTGTTTGGTCTGAGTCCGCATTTGAACTCAGGCCCTCCTGACTTCAGGGCCGGTGCTCTGTCCATTGCACCACCTGGTTACCCCCCCCCCACTACCTTTTTTATCTTCTGGATCTGCGACCTCTAAACTACAAGAGACACAGTAGGTAGGACAGAGAACTGGGAAAGACATCCAGTCACATGATAGTGGTAGAGGAAAGGAGTCAGAGAGTCTAGATCTCTAAACCAGGGAGTTAAGTAGTCTAGGTCACTAGGAAGGTCCAGGCTTCTAGTGGGGGACACATTTTTTAAAACAGTGAAAGCTCTGAATATTGGCTTGAAATGACAGAACTGGTCAGTTGTGACTCTAAGTCAGTGAGGTTTAAGGGTCAAGACTGAATCCTGTATGAGGGTGTGGGATTGGGGGAGTGCACCTCACTTTGATTTGATGTTGAAGTTCTTCCCCAGAGCCACATGTCGGATGGACTTGCTCCTCCCAATGGCCAACACCAAGGTTACCATGTCTGTGTCAAAACCTAGGGAACAGGAAATCACAGCTCAGCTGAGGGGGGCTGGGGAGAGACAAGGAGGGGGGGCCACGTGCCATCCTTTCCTCCCATGCTAATGTAATTCTGAGTTCCCGAGCTGGGAAGGCTCTTTCCCTGGGGCAGTCAGAGAGGCAGCTGTTTCAACATTTCCCTCTCATCCCAGACAAAGATCAATCTCTCTGCCAGTGGACTGGGTGTAGGGGGTAGGGGGATGGGTTTAGGACGCTCCGGGCTCAAAGCCTGCAGGGTAGTTGTGGGGCAGGGCGTGCCCCTCCCCCAAAGGCCCTAGGCCCTGCGGTAAATAAAGGGTCACTTCCCCACCTCAACAATCCTTACCATTGTCAGACAAATCCAGGGCCCTCACTGAATTGATGTCAAAGATGAGGTCTTGAATCACTTGAGCACCAGCTGAACGAAGCTGTGTTTTTTTTTTTTTTTGCGGGAGGAGAGGGGGCATACAGAGCACTGTCAGGGTCTCTTTTCCATTCCTCAGACTTGCCCAAGCCTGAAGACGCTGAGGATTTTCCATACCCTTACCTCACTTCCCCAGTCACCCAGCAAGCAAAGCTGTAACTAGCATGAGATGAACGGGGCTTTGCCCCAGTGTCTTAACATGGTGTTCGTGGGGGGGAGGGGGTATTCTTCCCTGAATTGACAACTACTCCTGTGCCCCACCTAGATACTCTTTGGAGGTGCCATCTTCAGGGTCCTGTTGCCTTGAAACCTCTCTCCTGGGGCCTGTCGTTTCCCCTAACCCCCTTGGGCATGGGAGCTGGTATTCTGGGGTATAGCTTGTCTCCTCCAGATAAACTGGACCCCAAAAGTGAGAACGTTCTCTCTGCCAAATGCATCGCTACGTCCAGCTTACCTGAATTTCCCACAGGAAGTTTTAGCTAGATATGGCCTCACCAGCAGTTCAAAGGCAGGAATAGCCCATATGCAGGAGACAACCATAGCATCCTGGCCTCCCAGCTTAATGATCTCTGGGTTAGGGGGACAGGGACACTGAGTAGGGCTTAGGGCCAGGGGCCTCACCTCACACGTGTTGAGGTCCAAGTAGATGTCGCTGAGTTGAGTATTGAGAGCCAGGCCTTGAAGAAGACTCCTATGGAAACAGGGGAGTAGTCCTGAGCATAGCACGAGGATTATCATCCCCATTTTACAGATGGGAAAACTGAGGCTCAAGGAAGGGGAGTGACTTGCTTAGTATGTGTTACAGCCAGGTTTGATCCCAGGTTGGCTGACCTTAAGTCTACTCTTTTGCTATATGCCAAGAAGTAGTGTGCTGCAGTGGAAAGAGAGCCCAGGGTTTGGAGTCAGAGGACCTGAGTTCAAATCTGTCTTTGTTACTTACTACCTCTGTGCCCTTGGGCAAAATCACTTCCCCTACCTAGGCTTCAGTGAGGGGGTGGGATCAGATGACCTCTCAGGTCCCTTCCAACTCGAAATCCATGATGCTAGGATCCTTTTGGCCTTAGCTGCACCCCACCAGGAGCCACCAAACATGTCCATCCCTCATGTCCAGAATAGGCTGAGCCCTGTCTTGGAGGGCTGGACCTCTGCCCTCTGCCTCAGGACTGAGAGGTAAAGGGAACAGTGTTCTTTACTCACCTGAGAGCCTCTGAAGGCAACTTGGTCCCTGCCAAAGCCACATGGTGAAGTGACCTCGCCTGGCTGAAGAATGACTGCAGCGAGGAGGGCACTGCCCGGCTCCTTCTGGGGGAGGAGTGGAAAGAAGGGAGGGAGGTGGGGATCTAGGACAGGTCTACTCTCCTGCCTAACTTGCCCACTCTGTGGCCCTTCCCATAAGCTGTGGATAGTAACTAGTCCTACCCTGTTTCTTGACTGACTCAGGGACAGCCCCAGTCAGCCCTCCCTCCCAGTCTGGTCTGCTAGGAGAGCTGAACTAAGCTGAGATGTCAGATAGCCCCCTCCTTCCTCCACAATACATCCCCAAATTAAGATGGGCCCTGCCATTCCTGGGGCTCTACAGGGGAGCCTAGGTGGGAGGGCTCCTCTTACGTGTGGGAGAAGATGTTGTTGGAAGCGTTGAGATGAACAAGGTTGGCACAGCAACCTCGAGACAGCGCCCGGAACAGCTGGGAGGGGAAAGAAGAATGCCAGGTGGTCAAAGAACAACAGAGGCCACTACTTGCAGACCCCCTGCAATGGCAGGATCCGAATCCAGCTTCCTCAGCCCCTCTGTGTCCAGCACTATCTACCTCTGAGGGGCTGCTGTTCAGAGCTCCCTTCATGATGTCCAGTTCCACCTCCCCACCCCTCACCCTCCAGGGTTCTTCCAGCAGTATCTACTGGGTTTTTTTTTGGTTAGGCAATTGGGGTTAAGTGACTTGCCCAGGGCCACACAGCTAGTGTCAAGTGTCTGAGGCCAGATTCGAACTCAGGTCCTCCTGACTCCAAGGCTGGAGCTCTATCCCTTCCAGCAGTATCTAAAGGCATACTTCTCCAGCCTGCTCTCCCTCCCCAACACAGTGAGTGACCCAGGGCCCTTTCCTTACAATGTCCAGGGCACTGTCAGTCCCGGAGAGGTTTAGGTGGGTCACAGCATTGGGATGACTCAGGAAACTGTAGAGACCCTGGGAGGACACAATTCTTCAGTGGGGACCCCCCAGATCTTCTTTCTGATCCCCCTCCCCACAATGGCTTTGATAGACCGGTCCAGTAGAAAAGACCATGAAGAAACCTTAACTCTAGCCCTAGTCCTGCCTTTGGGTGGTCACTTTCCTTCTTCAGGACTCAGTTTCTTCATTTGTAGAAATGGGGGAATGTGAATGGCTCCTCCAAGTTTCCTTAAGTTCTAAACATTCTATAAAATTTAAGACCTAGGCTGTGACCCCCCTGCCCATGTTTCCATGAGATCAGGGCTTGGGGTGCAGAATTTTAAGCTTAGCAGGTAGGATTACTCACCCCTTCATCCTCTGTTATCCCCAGAGCCCCAGGATTCCCAGAGAGGTCCAAGTGGGTTAGGGAGGAAGCAAAGACAGAGTTGGTGAGTAGGGCCTGGCCCAGGGTACTCATCCCTGGAAGAGGAGACAAGAGGAAAAGGGGTGGGGGTGAGGGGAGGTCAGGAGGTGGGATTCATCTCCATCCCCACTGCCCTACCCCCTCTGGCCCAGGAGGGGCTCTCTCCCCTCATGTGCTCCCCCGCCCCCCTCAGTGCAGGCCACACCCCCACCTCTGGCTGTCAGCCCTGTCCGGGAAAGGTTGAGTCTTGTCAGAGCTCGAGGACGCTTTTCCAAGTGGCGGCTGAGCGCTGTCACTCCTGGGAATTGGAGGGAGAGAGGGAAGACTGTGGATCCTTTGAGGGGGACTGGAGGGGAGAGGGATGAATGTCTATTTAAACACCCACCCAGAGCTGTACTGGTATCTTTGATCTGCCAGTGCCCCGGGCAGGAGAGGCCAGGCTGCTGGGGGCACATCATTCAGCTTAGGGATGCCCCTATCCTCTCCCAGGGCTGGACTGCGAGCTCCCTAGGGGACAGGGACTGCTCTCACATTACCTAAACTCTGTGTCTCCCCCACTGTGTAGTATGGTGGGTCAGTAGTCAGTAAACAAGCATTTATTAAATGCTTACAATGTGCCAGGCATTGTGCTAAGCACTGGGGATACAAGAAAGGCAAAAACGAGGTGCCTGCCTTCCAAAAGCTTACACTCTGAAGAGAGAGATAACATGCAAATGAACAAGTTATATCCAGAAACCTGGGAAAGGCATCTTGGAGGGAAAACACTAGCAGGGGTGAGGTGGGGGTGGGGTCACAGGGCCCTCTATCCAGCACAGCTGTCCAAGGCATGTTGGTTGAATGTGTTGGAGGCCCATAAGAGGCAGAGAGGTGGTACCTTCCCCATTTACCTCCTAAGACCCTGGGTCCCCCAACGAGGCGAGTCGGAGCCAGGAGAGGGCATGGATGGTAAGGGTCAAAGGAGGGTATGGGGAAGAGGGGAGGAACCGGGACTGGTTTTTGGGGAACTGGGAAGCGAGGCCAATGGCAAGGACCACTAGAGGGTGGATATGAGGTCGGGGTGAAGACAGGCGCTGGAGAGGGGTCTTAGAAGGGGGGGGCCGGGCTGGTACCTCGGTCCTCCAACGGGTTCCCTGCCAGGCTGAGCGCACTGAGGGCCGAACGGGGATGCTCCGCCAGGGACTGAGCCAAGCGCTGCGCAAAGTCCCTGGGAGGGCGAGACGGGGGTGCTGGGACTCCCAGTCTTGCCCAGCTTGGGTCCCAGTCCTCACTGCTCGCCCCGTTGCCCCCTCCTTCCCTCTCCCCAGCTTCCCCACCTTCTCACCCCTTCAGACCGCAGTTGTCCAGAACCAGCTCTTCCAGCCGGGACGACTTGCTCAGCATGTAGAGGATCTGCTCAGACACCTCCAGGCTCTGGGGAGGGGGAGAGCGGAGGAAGCCGTAGCGGGGGGGGGGGGGAGGAGAAGAGAAGGGGGAAAGGCGTCATGTTCAGAGACCCTTCTAATAGTCCCGACATCGTGCCATCAATCACTTTATGTAAACCCCCTCCCCCCCATTTCCACTGCACTTAGGACAGTGCCTAGCACACAGTATGAGCTTAATAAATGATTTATTCCTCTCCTCGTTCTGTTCCCCTCCTTCCACTCCCGCTCCCTCCTCACCAGCTTGAGGTCAGAGCAGGAGAGGCGGCTGAACCAGAGGTTGTAGGACAAGGCAGCTACACTTATGGCCACATCCCTGGGGAGGGGGGTGGGGGGAAGTCCAGTCAGTGCTGAGCTCTGAGACGAGACAAAACCTTAACTCCCCCACCCCTGCAGTCACAGGAGAGGCAGAGGAAAGTTCAGCTGTCCTAGCTCGTCCCACCTGGCTTTCACAACTACCACCTTACCTACCCTTGGGGAAGCAGGCCCAAAGATGGGAGGGTTGTAGGAAAAGCAATGGATTTGGAGCCATGCCATTTCCCTCCCAGCTCATTTTACAGATGAGGAAACTGAGGCAAACTGGGTTAAGTGACTTGCCCAGGTTCACACAGTTAGTAAGTGTCTAAGGCAGGATTTGAACTCAGGAACAGCAGTCTTCATGATTCCAGGCCCCACTCCCACCCTCCTCCCCTATCCACTACAATCACCGAGCTTGCCCTTGGAGCCAAAAGATCTGCATTCAAATCTCAGCCCTGCTACTTACAACCTGTATAACCTCGGGCAAAGTCATTTTCCTGCTCTAGGTCTCAGTTTCCTCATCTGTAGAAGGAGGACTGGACAGTCGTTAAGGTCCCTTCTGAATCTAAATCTCATAATAGTAAGAAGGCAAGTGGAGCTCAGTTCCTCTTCTACTTTTGACTTCTCCTCAGCTTCCTCCCTTTTAAGCGTGTGGCCCGCTCACCGGCTGTGCAGATGACTGAAATCTCTTAGGCTGAAGTTCCGACAGTCTTGGCTGTGGTAGATATTGTCCACATCCTGGGCTCAGTAAGTACACAGGGTCACCTCCAGGGTATGGCTAGTGCCTCCTGGGGTAGGGGGTGGGAGGATCCATTCCCCTTTCCCCCCTCCCCTCCTCCCAACTCTCACTGACTCCTGGAGGATTGAACTTCATCCTTGCCCCCCACGATACCAAACTTCCCACAAATCATCACACCCCCTCCCCCACGGCCCATGTGGAAATTATTAGACTCTAAACACCGTAAAGACAGGGGCAGTGTCTTAGCTACACTTTGTGCCTTGCCTAGGCATCTGTACACAGTAGGTACCCAATAAACATTTTTTGGGCCGCTGTCTCACCCATTGGATCTCCTCCCGGAATGGGAACCCATTATAGTCACACAGAGCTGCATAGGTCTCAGAGAATCCTCCTAGAGTCAGACAGGGATAATGACCATGTTGGGGGTATGGAGGGATACAGGAGACAAGTACCAGAGAGAGACAGGGAAGGAGGGACAGAGGCTCAGCACAGGACAGTGGTCAAGGCTGGGCAAAAGTCTCTGTGTTCTATGTCCACATGACACTCTACTTCCACCTCTCATCTAACACACTTAGTCAGTTTAATAAATTTAAGAATTTATTAAGATCCTAATATGTTGAAAACCTTGTCTTTGTTGTCAGGAATGTAAAAAAAAAATAAGATAAAAAGGCCAAAGTTTTTGACTTCATGTAGTTGACAATCTAATAGATTAAAAGGTACTTTATAAATATTTGTTGAAGGCTCAGGTTTGGAGAGATCTGATTCCCTTTTTTCCCTAAGGCAGAAAGGGAGGGAAGGGAAGGGAAGAAAGGAGCAGGGAGAAGAGGGGTCCTAAGATCTGAATTTATATTCCAACTCACCACTTGATAGCTGAATAACTCTGGGCAAATCACTTCCCTGGGCAAATCTGGCTCTTAATTTCCCTGTTTTAAAATGGTGGTAACATTCGTTCTACCTAACCTCAGACAGCTGGCAGGAATTTTGTTGTTCAGTAGTTTCCGACTCTCCGTGACCCCATTTGGGATTTTCTTAGCAAAGATTCTGCAGTGATTTGCCATTTCCTTCAACAGCCCATTTTACAGATGAGGAAACTGAGGCAAAAAGGTGCAGTAACTTGCTCAGGGTCACACAGCTGATAAGTGTTAGAGGCCAGATTTGAACTCAGGAAGATGAATCTTCCTGCTTCCAAGCCTGGGGCTCTCTATCCATTGCACCACATAGCTGCCTTTGCAGTGAGGAAAGCGCTTTATAAACCTGGAAGCATTGAAGAACTGAGCACTAATATTGGGACTTGTAAAAGTCAGCCCAGAGTCCTTGCTCCTCCCCAACCTCCTTACCACAGGGACCAAGGCTGCCTAGTGTCACCTCCTCCAGGGAGCTACTTCGTTTCTCCAGTCGGGCCAGCAGGGCTGAGGGAGACTTCCGGAACAGCTTCCTGAGGGGTGGGAGAGGGAAGCAAGAAACAGACCACTACCCCTACATTGGAGAGAGAAGCCCCTGCCTGGAGGGTTTTCTCTACCTAGTGTGGGTCCCCAGCTCCAGCAGGGTGGGGGTGGAGATAAGGGGAAAGGAGAGGGGAAATCCCTCCAGCCCTGCTCCCAGAAGGGCCTCACCTGGGTGAAGTCTCCGGGAAGACTTTCCGGATGGACATAGCCATGTGTAAGGCCAACTGCTCCAGGGCCCCAAGAGCAGGAAGTTTCATCGTCAGCTTGGGCAGCAGTTCCAGCTCGATTATCACCTGATGGTCAGAAAAGCTGCTGCTCTCCCCCTCTGACAAATGGGTCAAAGGAAATGAACTGGCAGCTCACAAAGGAAGAAACCCAGGCTATCAATAGCTGGTTAAAAAAGTGCTCCAAATCTCCCTCAATGTTTAGAGAAAGACAAAAGAACTCTGAAATTCTACCTCAGCAATCAGATCGACAAAGCCGACCAAACTAGAAAACGACAATTTTTGGAGTAGCTGTTGGAAACCAGGCACGTTGATACACTCATTCAATCAGAGAATTGGTCCAGTCGCTTGGGAAAGTGAATTGCAACGATGCCCCAAAAGTCACTAAACTGTGCATATCCTTTGACCCAGCAATGCCACTGCTAGGCCTCTATGCCAATGAGGTCCAGGAAATAAGATAAAGGAACCATGTGTACAAAAATATTTACAGTAGCTCTTTTCATGGTGGCAATGGACTGGAAACTAATTGGGGCAGGGGGGTGTCCATCAGTTGTGGAATGGTTGAACAAATTACAGTATATGAATATAACAGGGTTATATTACTATGGGTAACCCGAGCTTCTCTGGGCAGGCCCAGTTCTAACATGGAGATACCCTGGAGGGGCCTTTTGAGTGTGCCTAGTTTGCCCAACATGGAACCCACTGCATCCCCTACCACTTGGGTGAAGGTAGCCTCCTGTGATTGGCTATCTCCATCTTTAAAACAGGAGAGGTTATGCCAATCACTGTGCTGCTTTTTTCTGCCATGCTTTACTGTTTTTTTTTTCCAGAATAAAAACTCTGCTAACTGAACCAGTAAGAGGGAAACAATCTAGAGGCCCCTCAAGGGCAGCTCCACGATAGATCTGGACAAGTCCAGAGAAGCCCGGGTTACGCATAGTAAGAAATGATGAAAAGGATGTGTTCAGAAATAGAAAGTGATGCAGAGGACCAGGAGAACAATTTCTACATCAACTACGGTATAAAGAGAAACACTCTTAAAAGACTTAGGAACCACAATCAGTGCAATAACCCAGAAGGATTTCAGACGACCATGATGAAGCATGCTACTCACCTCCAGACAGAATAGGGATGGAATCAGGGTGCAGAATGGGACTTAGAATTTTGGTCTGGGACAGTGTGGGGATTGGTTTTGCTTGACTATATATATTTGCTACAAAGGTTTTCTCTTTTTTTTTTGTAGGAGGGGAAAGGGAGAAAATGTTTTGTTAATTGGAAAAAATAAATTTAAAAGCTGGCTGGGAAGAGGGCTGGAAGAGAATTGTCTCCCAAGTTGGCAGCAGCCTAGCCAGGGCATCATGGTTGGGGTGTCCTGGAGGCAGACCCTCACCTGGGGGGGGATCTCCTGAAGAACCATCTCCTTCACTTCCAGGTAACTGAATGTGCAGTCCACCTATGGGGAGGCGGGGGGATACCGGCTTAGCTCAGCTCGAACCCCTTGTCCTCCCAGGGGTTTCCTGCCCAGGCTGAGCACACTGATGGTCTAACGGAGATGCTCCACCAGGGAGGAACTGAGTCAACAAGCCCACTGCCTCCTAGGATACAACATAAATGCCTTAGGCTAGTCATCCTCACGGCCATCCCCAAGCTCAGAGCTCAGGGCTCAGGCTAGCCAGCCCCTGCACACAGAGCAGAGCAGCCGCAGGAATGAATCACTCATCTTAGTGATACACAAAGTGGGGACTTAGCCTTTGTTCAGTGAACACTTGTTTCTGGAAATCCCCTGTTAACTTTGCCTGTCCCAGAGCCTGCGGGACGGAAACCTAGAGTTTGGGAAAGCCTCGAGTTTGGAGGTTGGGGCTGGTGAAGATTTGGTGGGGGAACTCACCCGAAGCGGGAGGGAGGTGTGAAGTAAGTAGGCTCTCCAGGGTAGCAGTGCCTGAGGGCAGTGAGGCAGAAAAAAAAAAAGGGACAAAATCCATCTGTAGCCACCTGGAGGTGTAGGCCTCATGGCCAGAGCACCCCAGGCTCCAAGATCAGTCCCCAGTCAATGCTTCCTCATCCATCCACCTTCCCCTCACTTGGCTCAATCCAAGTGTACCCCCTTCTCCCCACTTCTCCCCTCCCTGCATAGCCACCCCCACCCAAACCTTTTCCACAAGCCCTACCAGCACCCGCTCTCTCTCTTCATGTCCTTCTCTCTCATACATCTGGATAATCAGCAGCAGTTTGACTTCCTTTGGCCACAGAAACCTGGTGATCTCATCTGTGGGACCAGCCTTAGATGTCTGGTCTCCTCTTGGCCTCCCACTGAGGTCACTACAGGCCACCCTAGCCCAGGCCTCCAGGGGTCACCGCAGTCTAGGCTCCGCCCAACCGGGGGCAGGGGTTGCAGGGAGGGGAAGAGTACCAGGGCTCCCCGATTCTGGGGTCTCTGAGGGGTGGAGGCTGAGCTCGAGGATCCTTTGGATTGGGGGAGGAGAGAATTCAGGGTGCCTTGAGCCTTGTCATGAGAGGGGGTGCAGGGGAAGACCTGTCACATGGTCCTCACCCTGATCTCGGAGGCCATCCTGCTAGGACTCCAGCCTGTGGGGAAAAGGGAGAACTCACCCTGCAGCTCATAGGAGATGCCCTCAGGGGGCTGGGCCATTTGTAGGGGATGAGCTTGGGACCCTGCACAGCCAGGACTGGTGCCAGCTAGCAACGGAGCGAGTGAGCAGCAGCACAGGAAGCCCTTGTCTTCCCCTGACCCCTCACCACCTGTTCCTCCTTCCGCAGAAGGTGAGAGCTGCTTCCTGCTCTCCACCCTCAGCGGTGACAGCCCCATGCGACTCTAGGCTCCCCGGGGTTCCCAGTCAGCCCTCCCCTGCCACAACTGTTGTAGAGGAAAAAAACAAAAGCTAGCGTCAAAAAGGCCTGGTTCAAATCCTCACTGTGCTAATGATTAATTACGTAACTGTTCTGGGACTTAATTTCCTTATCTGTAAAATGAGTGGGTTGGACTAGATCAAGAGTTCTTAACTTAGGGCTTGTGAACTTGTTTTACTATCTATTTTGACAATTGTGTTATTTTAATATAACATATTGAATATTATATTGATATGTAATATACACAATAATATATTTCAATGTTTTATTCTACTCATTTAAAAACATTATTCTGAGAAGAGATTCATCAGCTTCACCAGACTTCCAGAGGGGTCCATCATACCCCAAAAGGTTAAGGACCCCTGGATTCGGTGACCAATAGATTCTTTCCAGCTCCCAATTTGGGACAGGGAAGAGCCCATGTGGCTATGGCCCAGTGTGACCTGACCGCTGGAGTCAGAACCTGTGGGGACTCCCAGAACAGAGATAGTTGTCCAGGTTAGGATCATCTCTCTATCAGTCAGGAGGCTGCATGATTCTCTTCTCCTGAACAGCCAGAAGGAATAGAGGTGCTCCTAAAACGGGAGCCCGGTCCTTCCTCAACATCCCTTTGGCTCCCCAGAGCTGTAGTTTTCATTGAGAACACCAGAGGGTGCTGTCCACCCGTTGATCAACCTCTAAAGAACCTCCTTGGGTCGATGCATCCTTCTCTCCTCCTCCAGATGAGGGAAGGCAGAGTGTGCGTGTAGATTGGTTGGGGCCTGAGGGAAAGGGGAGGGTCTAAACTGGGCTGGGAATACCGAGTTTAGCCTTGGCCACACAGAGCAAGAGCAGCAACTCCTCCTTGCTGCCCTCGATGGGGTCTCCCTCTCCTTTAGTACTCTCACCTCTTCATTTGTAAGCTGAGGGCAGGGACTGGATCATTTTTCATCTTTGGGTATCTCACCTTCACTTCCTCCACTCCAACCCTAACTGCCACCCCAGTTCAGGACAATATCTCATCTCCCCATGGCTATCATAACACCCTGATTTGTCTTCCTGTTGCCAGTCTTTCCTTTCTCCGGTCTGTCCGTCACACAGTTGCTTCAGGAAGTTTCCTAGTGGCTCCCTAGTGCCTACCAAATAAATAGAAGCTCATGATCCTGGCATTCAAGGCTCTCCGTCATCTGGCTCCATTTTACCTTTCCAACCTTTTCTTACGATACTCCTTTTCCAGTAGTTTACCTTTTTCATTTCAGCTCACTAATTCTCAGTGGAATTATTGAGATAGCTTCCGGCTCCTCTTCCTGCATCGTCTCTTCCAGATTCAGTTTATTCTTTATGCAGTTGCCAAAAATAATTTTCCTAGGGTGCAGATCTGCCCATGTCAATGCCCTTGCTCTAAACTTCAGAACTACCTATTGCCTTTAGGATGAAATACAAGCTCCTTAGCCTGGAATGTAAGTTCCTCTGTGATTGGTTTCTAATCAACTCTGTTCCCCACTCCTACCATTTCCCTACTATCTCCCCCCCCCAACTTTTCTGGCTTCATTTTATACATCTTAAGCTCCTTGAAGGACTATTTAATTTTTGTATCTTCAGTGCCTTGGGGGAGGAAAGGGAATAAGCATTTATAGAGCACCTACTATGCACCAGGCACTGTGCTAAGTGCTTTTGACAAACATTATCTCATTTAATCCTCACAATAACCTGGCAAGGCAGATGCTATTACTATCTCCACTTAGGAAACTTGAGGCAGAAAGAGGTTAAGTGACTTGCCCAGGGTCACACAACTAGTAAGTGTCTAGGGTTGGACTTGAAATCAGGTCTTCCTGACTCAGGTTGTCCAACTCCCTATGCACTGCGCCTCACATACATTAAACACTTAAGATAATGATTATTTCCATTCTTATACTCTCCTTGACTTACTTTCTCATGCCTCTATGGTGTGCATACAGGTCTGTCCCTCATACTTGAAAAATAATTCATCTTTGCCTCCTCAAATCCTTCTCTACTCAGCTGAAGTACTAGCACCTACCTCCATGAAACATTCCCCAATCCCCAGTATTCTTGTCCCTCAAATTTTCCTGCAGCACCTACAGGTCTGTAGTCTCTCCTTGACCCCTGTTAGAGTCAGCCTTGAGTCTGCATACCTACTATATATTCCACCACCTCCCTTTTCCATAGCCCTAAAGAGATTGCTGTATATTGTAGTGGAGAGCGATCGACTTGGAATCAGAAAGACTTAGGGTTGAATCCCACCTTTGACTCTAGTTGTTGGAAACTGGGCAAGTCCGTTTGCCAATTTCGGCCCAATAATGAGGATTACTTAGGATGAGCTCTGACCTTGAACAGAAGAAACTTTTCCTTGTGTATCAGTTGAATGCTGGATTACATTACACAGCTTTCATTGTTCTCATTGGTTGTGTTTTTAATTCTATGGCTTAAAAAAAGTCATTACCGCAAAGAAACAAGTGGAAGTCATAGCTTTTAAAGAGCACACTTCAATGGCTGCTAGAGACATTGCAATGTCTATTGGTGTGACAAAGTCAAGAGGTTTTTTTTTCTATTGAAATTATGAAATTTTATTACCAAAATTGACTCAACTTGATTGATCTAAGAAGATTTTCACATAAGTAGATTTACAAAAGGCTGTTAAGTCTCTGACCTAGCCACAGGTATGTAGCAGGGACCAATGGGGGCCTCGTTTGACATTTTCATTAAGTAGCTGGAACAAAGTCTAGTGCTTTGTGGATCATTCAAGCCTACTGTGACTGGAGCGATTGTATCAAAATGCGAAAGAAAGTGTGGTCAAAGATGGAAAAAACAAACAAATCCAAAATGATGCCAAGTACTGACAAGCTATTGGCAGCTGGTGGGATTGTTACTGATTCCTCCACAGTGCAGTGCAGCTGAAGTTGATGGGAAAGTGAGAAGACCCGTTTTAAAAAACAACTGACTTAAGGAGGAAAAAAATACTTGTCATGGACTAGACAATACAAAGACTAGAGTATTGAAGATTGGAAAAAGGTCATTTTAAACTTTTTTTTCATTCAAGGCTATACCAAAATCACTGCCAGAATTAGTCCAGGGGTGCCCCTACAAATCAACAAGCATTAATTAAGTGCCTATTATTATGACAGGCACTGTGCTAAGCACTAGGGATATAAAGGCAAAAACAGTACCTGCCCTCAAGGAGCTCACAATCTAATTGTGGGGAGACAACATGCAAAATGTACAAACAAGAGAGAAGTACAAATATATGTATATATAGTAAAAAAACCCTATATACATACATATGTACATATCCAGAAAACTGAATTGGATGTGAAGAGAGCTTTTGCAAAAATAATCACATTTGGCAAGTCCTAATGAGTGCATGTTGAGGGGATGTATGCAGAAGGTGGGAATTTTAGCTGAGCTTTAGAGAAACCAGGGAAGTAAGACTAAAACATCTACCCCCCCAAAATGTTTTTTTTAAACTTCTAATAAGCCTAGAGGTTTTATCTCCACTGAGGGAGTAATAAAACCTGATATATTGCTATACTGAGAAGCATAATTGTTCTGGAATTATAGAAATTCCCAAATGAAGAGGGAATACTGCTACATGGCATTGTACCATGCTACACATCATGAAATATTAAGAAAATTTCCCAAGACATGGAGCTAGACATGCTTCATTGGCTGGAGAACCCAATTGACTTAAGCCCCACTGAAAGCCTATGATCAAGGCTAGATTTGGGAAAAAATTAATAATAAGGACTGTTCAAAGGTACACAATGTCCAACGTGGCAAATGTGGTTTCCTTATGAAGGATCAAAGAATATGCATCAAAATCTCATGAAGTTAATGCCAAATAGTGTAAACCACGTGACTGGAGCAAAAGCACATACTGTATATTAAGTTCCTTTTTCAGATGTAAAATTTGTAAGGTTTATTATAGGTCACAAATTGAATCACTTTACTTTGTCCTAATTAATTCACACACCAGTATAGTACCTACTCCTCAGTGTTATGAGGCCTAAATGAGAGGATTCACGCATTTTGCAAAGTACTTTGCAGACTTTAAAGCAACACACACACACACACACACACACACACACACACACATTACTTCTCAGTTATGCTCTTTGGGGGCAGGGCTATCTTTTTCCATGAGCATTTCTGTCTTGTGAAGCTTAAATGTTTATAGGACTGAATTCCTGACAAACAACTGTATCACCTGTTTTTCTGCTCACCCATAGGTAGAATGGCTTCTTACCCTCTTCATCACTTGAAGCCCTTTCTTTCCTTCCTCCAATGCCCAATTCATATGCAATCTCTTCCAAATAATCAATCAATAAACATTTATTAAGCACCTACTAAGTGCCAGGCACAGTGCTAAGCACTGGGGATACAAAAAGAGACAAAAGAGAGTCCCTGCCCTCCAGGAGCTCACAATCTTATAGGGGAGACAATATGCAAACAAATATATACAAACAAGCTATATACAGGATAAATAGGAAATCATTAGCAAAGGGAAGGCACTAGAATTAAGAGGGTTGGGAAAGGCTTCCTATAAAAGATGGGGACTTTATAGTTGGGACTTAAAGGAAGCTAGAGAAGGCAGCAGGTGGGTTTAAGGAGGGAGAACATTCCAGGCTTGGGGAAGACCTAGAGAAAATACTCAGATGTGAGAGATGGAGTGTCTTGTTTGTGGAACTGCCAGGAGGATGTCCCTGGATCAGAGTACGTGACTGGTACTAAGGTGTCAACTGGCAAGGAAAGAGTGGGATAGATTATGAAGAGCTTTGAATACCAAACAGAACATTTTGAATTTGATCTTGGATGTGACAGGGAGCCAGTAGAGTTTGAGTGGGAGGAAGGGGTGGCGGTGACATGGTTGGACCTGCATTTTAGAAAAATCACTTTAGCGGCTGAATGAAGGATGTACTGGATTGGGGAGACTTGGGGCAGTCACCAAAGCCACCAACTGGCTTTGACAATTACCCATGTGTGAGGTGATGAGGCCCTGCACCAGTGTGGTGGCAGGGTCAGAGAAGAGAAGGGGGCTTGGGGCGTATACAAGGAACGATGAGAAGGTTGTGGCAACAGCTTGGATATGGTGAGGGTGAGAGTGAAGAATCCAAGGATGACTCCTGGGAAAGATTGGAGTCTAAAAGACTTCCTTATTACTCATCTGCTTCTCCTCCAACTGAAGTGACTTCATTATGCAGCACCTGGATCTTGGCAGTTATTTCACTGCCTCAAAACAGTAGCTTATGGATAAACATTCAAGCTCCTCCTATGTGAAAAGTGCTGTGCTAGCCACTGGATCAAAGACTGGAAATCCCTGCCCGCAAAGAACATTCCACTGGGGCAAAACAGCAAGTACATATAAAGGTACAAACAGAATATATACATGATACTCTTGGGTGGAAAGGCACTAAACTGGGGATAATCTGGAAAGGATTCCTATAGGGTAGCAGCATTTGAGCTGACCAGGAATTCTAAGACACAGAAGTGAGGAGTGCATTCCAAGTACGGGGGAATAAGACCATGGTACACATTCTGTAAAGAGGAGAAACGTGTAAATAGGCAGGGGTTGTATTTAGAGTCAGATTGTGAAGGACTTTTGATAAGTTTATATTTGATATTAGTAATGGAAGTCTCCAGAATTTGAGTAGGGCAGTGATATGGTCACACCTGCACTTCAAAGTGAATTGCAAATTCAATGAGGGAAGAGTCCTAGTGTCCAGCACCGGCCCTTGCAGAAAGGTGTAGAACATAATATCTCTCAAAGGGGATTATTTGCCTTGACTGGAGGGAGGCGAGGTTCACCTATTAGTCCCAGATAGCTAACTGAAACCATCCCCATCGGTCCAAAGCCTTTTGGGGGTCAAAAGCACTTCGTGTTGGACTTGGACTTGGCCCGAAACGTTCAGTCTTCCAGGGCTCAGAATGACTGACCACTTAAAATGAGATAATCAATACCTGTTGGTTTGACCTCTTCCAGGAGACAAAGACATACTTTAAACAAGGAGAGCACAATGCAAAAGAGCTGCCAGATTATGTCAACACTGAGTGATCTACGGCTGCCAGTGCCAGCTACAGGAAAAGGAAAGAGGACAATGCTTTTCTTCGGCACCCACTTCTCCTTCCAACCCCCTCTGGCTAACCTCCGATCCCTGGCCTACCACACCTTTCTCTCAATCAAAACTTCCCACTCTTGTGGCTCAGACCTCCAGGGCCTTCCCTTCCTTTTTATAGGTAAGAATTTGATTGGGAGTAGGTCACAAAGTTGATGGATGACAGTGCTTTAATGCTACCCTTCGCAGAATTTCTCTATTTTAACTGGAAATAGCTTAACTGATTTTGAAATTGCAGGCAATTTGGGAAGCCCAGTGGGGCAACATTTCTGGCAAAGAGAGCCTTCAAAATGTATCAGCTGCTCTACTCATAGGATTTAGAGTCGGAAGGCACACATCTGGTCTAATGCCCTCCCTCATTTTACATATGAGGAAATTCAGGTCTTTCTGAGAAGCAAGCAGTGTGTCCCAGGTCAGCTCAACAGGAAAGCTGACTTTTGAACCTGTTTTTGGATAACAAATCCATTTCCACCACACAACAGAGCTACATTTATGCCCATTATGGAGATGGAAGGCCAGCTTGCCACGTGGCAAAGATCACCATAGGAAGAGGTACCCAAGGAAGACTTAACTAGGGCCATCAGAGAACACCCCAAAACCAGATGCACATAAAGAAGACAGGATGATAGAGGCTGAAGCAACAGCCTGAATGGACAAGTACTGAGATGAAAATGGTTGGTAATTCGAACAAGTAAATGGGCAGAGTACATAGATCAGAGCGCCATGAAGATGAGATTGATCCTAGAGGCAAGAGGCATTATTTTTTGAGCAGGGGAGTGACACAAAGAAAACTTTGAGGAGAAAATGGATACAGAATAAGAGCACAGATCAATGGAGGCATCATTGGGCTGGAAATCAGAAGATCTGGGTTCTAGGTTCAGTGTTGCCACTAACTGGCTACCAGAACGTGGTCAATTCATCAGGGAGGGGGTGGAATCAGAAGATCTGAGGCAGGAGCAAAAATGGCAACACCTCTAATGTAGGGAAGACAAACATGTATCCATAGATTCCAAAGTGAATTGTTGGTTGTATGATCAGAGGCAAGTAAAAACTACTAATCCATTTTTATCTGTAAAATGGTGATAATACCTCAAGATAACTAAAAAGCCAGCTATGTTGTTGTCCAGTAACGTCTAACTCTTGGTGGCCCCACTTTGGGTTTTTTCTTGGCAAAGATACTGGAGTGGTTTGCCATTTCTTTCTCCAGCTCATTTTACAGATGAGGAACTGAAGCAAACAGGGTTAAGTGACTTGTCCAGGGTCCCACAGCTAGTAAGTGGCTGAGGCCAGATTTGAACTCAGGAAGGTGAGACTTCCTGACTCCAAGCCCAGCACTCTATCCACTGTGCCACTTAGCTGCCACAAGTGGTTGTGGGAGGAAACATTTAATTAATTACTCAAATACAGTAGTTAAAAGTTTATAACCAGTTATCATAAGCCCCCAAGAGAGGGATTAAAGATGATGGGCATAAGAAGCAAAAAAAACCTTTCAGCAGAGGGGCAAAGTTTTAGCATCCATTTAAGAAATTTGGTTATTAGGCAAAGTGTCTACCAAGGCTGCTCAAAAAATGCTTCCACAAGGTGATGACTAGATTAGAAACAGATTGTCTCTTGCCAATTCTCTAGCCCAATCATTTCCCTATGCATCCTTCTGATTCTTCATCTGCAAATCAATCATTTTTGCCCTAGCAACATAATAGGCAGCAATGTACTTTCCATTGCATTACATTGTAGGGACAGGAATAAGTCCTGGGTTTCTAGTCTCATAATTGGCCAAGTTACACCCACTCCGTCCGTGCCTTAACTTTCTCCTTGGTAAAATAAAGTGATGTAAAGTCTGCAGGGAATTTCATCACTCTATAGAGTGCACGAGAACAGTGAGCCCAGAGAAGACAAGAGTCTTCAGGAAGGAGAGCCCAGACTGCAGTTATGCAAGAACACCACTCCTTGCATATTAATTCTAGAGGGCAGGACAATGATCAATGGGTACATGTTACATGAAGAGGGAGAGCTATTAATTCACAATAAGAAATCAACTTTCTAACAATCAGATCAGTCTGGCAGTGGCTGTCTGGCTAAACAGTGAGCTTTTATTCACTGAAGATACTCAAGCTAAGGCTGGTTGACAACGCATTTTCTTCTTCCATATTTCTTTTCTCGGAAGTCTTAGTTAAAGCAGTAGAAAAATGTGAAGGAACCTTTTTGCTGAAAATAAGGATGAATAAATTTAAGATAAATGTTAATGGAAGAACTAGGGCTTGCTGATCCATTTCCTCCCACTAAGAAAATAGCAAAGGCAGGGTCAGGAAGTGAGATGAAGAGTATCCATTATTTTCATCTTTTTCATGATTTTTCAAACAGGTCAGAATTCACTTGGCACCTACAACCTCAAGAATGGATGAAAGTGAATTAGAAGGTTAAGAGACAGGTCAGTTTCATCACCCCCCTCCCCCAACAGACACTGCTGGTGGCCCCAGTGAGGAAGAAAAAGTAGGAGTGAAAGTTTTTGTCAATAAAGACCAATTACCTCCCACGGCACAGCCTCTAAACCAAGGCTCCCCATCACCGTTCCACTGGTCACGGAAACGTGGTTATACATAAGTGGATATGGGTGAAAGATCCACAAAAATGGAATTCCTACAAAGCTGCTGAGAGGATGGTGGCTGAAGCAGAAGAAACTTCATGGCTGTAATGAAGAACAATGTCAGCTGAAAAGGGGAGAGAGACCGTGGAATACCAAGCTATTGAGATAGAAGTGCTCTAATGGTTTTGGCTTTTGCTCTGGTAGAAGTGGGGAATCTGACTGAGTCCCGGAGGCTCTGGAAATAAATAACATACCTAGTTAACAAATGTCGACCTTGTGAGTCATATGGGAAGGAACAGGTTGACTGCTACCTGGAGTGAGGTTAAAAGTACAGTACAAACCACTGTCTTACAAAACAAAAGGAACTCAGCTAATGGGGCAGAGATATCTGGCAGGAAGACCATACAGACCCAAAGTTCAACAAGGAAAGGAAGTGCTTCAATTTTTTTCTAGTAGTTACGGCCAAGAAAGGGGGCTAGTCATTTTGTACACAAGAAAACTGACACATCATATGAAAGAGCTGGTACAGTGGGAAGAACACTGGACCTGGAGTTGACCTAAGTTCCAGACCTAGCCCTTCTGCCCTGCATGGACAAGAGCCTATTTAACTTGAGCCTCAGGCCACTCCTGCAAAATGGATAATATGTAAAATAAGGTGCGTCACCGACAGATTTAGGACCGAAATGTCAATGAAGGTTCCCCACTTCTCCTGAGAACAGAGAACTGTTGGGACCTAACCCATTAAGATCAGATACTCCAAATCAGAAAGAAATCATCTCAATTATGAGACTGAAGGTAAAGGAGCCTCACATTAAGTGCCTTTGTGCTTAAACTGAGAAAGTCACAAGAAAGATTTGAAGGGGAAAGCACTAATGTCAAGAGATAACAAATGACCTACCTGGAGTTAGTCTGACTGCCATGCAGAGAAAAAAAAAAGAAAAGCAAAGGAAACATACAAGGAAAGTATCATGGTGCCCACAAGGGATAGCACAGAATGGCTGATAAAGCATGAATGGGGCCAGGCACAGCAATAAGCAGAACCTTGAGTGGGAAAGCTTGGATGCTGAACAAGAGAATGAATTTGGACTGGAATCCTACCTGACAAACTCTTAACCACTTCTTCGGGACTAGACTGTTTTTCAAGTTAAGCCTGACAGCGGGTCTCCTGACCCTTATGTGATATGAAAACCACAGGCAGGGGAGGAATAAGGCTAAGTGATGCAGACAACCTGGCTCTTAGTGAATCTTTGCAACAAGGCTGAGGAACCACATTTAGGGACTGACAGATGACACTAATTAGGATGACTGAGATCAAGACTGCTGAGAAGCTACAAGTTTGAAACATGGGATTAAACTTCTAAAAATGACAAGTACATCCAGGGAAAAATAAAGAGACTCAGTGGGAGGAAGAAGTGATGTGAGCTTTTTAAAAGCAGAGACTGTCTCTCCCCACGTTCTGCACAGATCAGGGTACACTGTGGGCGCTTGGGAAATGTTAAACACCACACAATACAGAAAACACAACAGAGTGACAGCGGGTCCTAGGAAGGGAACTGGAAGTGGTGCCCGACATCCTCACTTCCCTCCTCCTCAAATGCCTGATGAATTAAAGAATAATAGACATCTCCCCCACTAGAATGTGCCCAGATTATACCCACATTCAAGTTCATAGCACCTCATTATCAGGCATAAGACAACAGGACGAGGCAAACAGAAATGTTTATGTAACACACATTTTATCTACAGCTATGAGAATGGAGGGGCTTGCTTGTGCAGCTTGGCTTGGCAATGATTTTCAAAGATTCTGAACAAGGCATTAATGATATTAGCTAAAGTTTGAAAATCAGATACAAAGGAAAAAAGGAATTCTCCCTGTTACATTAGGCAGAGGTCTAATTCAGAAGAATGATAAAGGCAAAGACATTAACCATCAAAAGTTCTCCCACAGAAAGGTAGCTGCAGCTCTCGTTGGAGATGACCCTGTTAAGAAGGCTGGTGCTAAGCGCTGAAGCCAATGGCAGAAGGACAACTTGTCACTCATTGATGGAACTATCCTGAGACATCTCACTGTAGCCCGCTCTACTGTCTCACTGATGCCAGATTGTGCTATGACCACCTCTACTTCCTGATTCTCAATGGATTTAAGATTCCTATCTTCTGGTGGCTTGGATTCTTAACTACATACAGGGCTCTTCCATCCCCAAGTTTTATGACTCCTTTGAAAGAGTGGGTGTTAGGAACAAAGAGAGAATAAGAGCTGCGATGGTAATACAGACAGAAATGCTTCTTGGGATTCCACATTTCAGACCTGGAGAGAATTCATTAACATGAACACATTCTTCTCCCCCAGCAAACTTCACAGGAATCCAGCATGTGGCATGTCCCTCAAAATCCAAGGCATTTTGTGGGCTCTTTTCCATATGCTGGAGCAGGCCCTGACTTCCCAGGAACACGGCATGCCATCTGAGGGCAGAGAAGAAAACAAAAGCCTGGCAGCTTTGCCAGTGGCAGCTGGAGAACAGCTTGAAATAAGTCTGGGGATGACAAAACCCTATCAAGCCAGGAACTGAGTTCTTACACAGCTCAAACGAAACTAGCTGTCTAGAGCACATGTTAATCCATTATTATTTATTAGCTGTACAGCAGTATAATTCACCTTCCCAGCTTTCAAACCCCCATTACATATTTTATTACAGTTCTCATGTTGGCCTTCTAAAATAATGAAAAATATCACACAGTACAGCGAAGTACAAAAATGCATCAACCTAGAGTCTGATAGCTATACTCATAGCCTTCCTTAAAAGCGATACATAGAAGAAAAATTTGTTTGAAATCAGCAAGACTCTATAAAAAGCTTACATTTTTAACATGACAGTCCATATACAAGCATCATTTGTTTTGAAAGTTGTGTTTGTTTCACATTATTGTTTCTTTTTAAGATCCAAAATTTAAATTACTGACCTAGAGAAATTTCCTGGCCCAGGTTTTTCAAGGGCTACCATGACCCACTTAAAACCGCTGTTTTTGCCTTAACAGAGGATTTGTAAAACACAAAAATACAGCTAAAAAACAGAGCAAAGAAAATGTAGAGATGTGAAATCATAACAGTTAATTATACAAGGTTCCAATGCCAGTTCCATGTGCTTGGAATAAAAAACGTTCCACGTGGACTCCCATTATCCAGCAAGCAATAGTCTGGGTACCTTCTTCTACGTGATTGTGATCCATTAATTTTTTTTCCAACATTTACATACTATTGAGTCTGTTGTAACTTAATTTGTAAGTTAATTAAAATGCTGGGCTTCTTAAACTGCACTTCTTTCCAACCTCTCAATTAATGGAAAAGATTAAAATGTAAAAAAAAAAAAAAACCAAAAACAAAACAAAAACAAAAAAACAAAAACAAAAACCAGGTATTTACAAGCTTGACCATAACAGATGCTTTGCTAAGAAAGCAGCAAAGTGTTCAGCACAGAAATCAATCATAGCATGCCATATTACTGGTGTGCAGCTAACTCCAAGCCATAGGGAGTCAGGGAAAAAGCAAAAATAAAAATGGTTTAAAAGTCTAGGGCCCTCCCAAGTCTGCATTTACAATTAAAAACTCTTCTAGGAAGGGGGCGTAGAACTTTGGGAAACCTTGGTGGCAATTCCGGAGTGGTTTACCATAAGGGCTTCAGTGAAGGGCTTCAATGTTTCCATTTCCATCTATCAAAACTGGTTACATGTAAACATGGTCTTTGGACCATCACTGCAATGTTGATCTCAAATTTCATCGCCAACCCCCTCAAGGACTCAGTGTGTATTCTAACGTTCCATGATCTGCAATGCTAACATCAAACAGCAAGTTCTAGTTAAATCACATTTTCTACCATAATCTTTGAAGTTTAAGTTCCCAGTATGTTTGGTAAAATGGTCTAAAATGATGCATTTCCCAAAGCCAAGAAAACAAAGGAAAAAGAAAAAAGTAAGATTGAGCCGTTTAAACACAGCCCAGGCCAGTTCAGTCGGCAGAGCCTTCCTCCATCACCGGTCCATCATGCTCAGAATCATCTCTGGAGTGAGATCTCCATTGGGAGCTTCCACCACAGCTGACTGGGGCTCTTCTTCTTCACCTTCTACTGTTTCTGCATCAGGCTCTTTTTTGACTTCCACTATAATGTTTTCAATTGCACCAGTGTTCTGGTCTTCAACCTGAATGATTGCTGTAGCTAATGGGGAGAACAGGGAGAAACAAAAAACAAATGTCAAAATCCCCTTCCATTCCTTTCTCTTGTTAAATATAATCACAGAATTGGCCTCTTCTTGAACTCGTATCCCTGGAAAAAAAAAACAACTCAAGGGAGTAGGCTCTCACTACTTCAGGAGGTGGCCCTTCAGGCTTTAGGAGGGGTCTGATGGACAGAAAGTTGTTTTTTCACACTGAGTCTATATCTGGCCCCCACTGATTCTTCATTCTGTTCTGTGAGGCCAAGCAAAACAGCCCTACATACAAGAGTCCTTCAAATACCTCCAGAGGTCTTGTGTTCCCACCCAAGCCTCTTCTTTTCCAGCTAAATATCCCCAGTTCCTTTAACTCCAATAGATTCTTAGATGGCAACGTTTCCAACCTCTTTATACTAAGGTCCCTGGTTAGGATGGAGTAAAAACAACAACAACAAAAAACAGTGGAGTAAAAATGCCCTGACAGCACGGTACAGAAAGGGCCAGTGTAAGACTACAATGTCCAGAGTGGCTCTGTACCATGTCAATTCTAAATACACGTGGATGTAGAGAGAACACAGAGAACATGCCCTAGTTAGTAAAAAAAGGCTCCACATGGACTTCTTCCACTATTCAGCAAACAGAAGTTGGCTACCTCATTCTACTCGAATGTGACCCATCACTCTTTCTTTCTAACACTTACACACTAGTGAATATTGGTATCTCTGGAAACAAACTGTTATACTCCAGGAAGCAGCAAAGAATGGAACCTCACTATCTGCTTAATTAAAATGCTTCTCTTCAGCAAGTCCCAGGCTAAATCAATCAATAAGTATTTATTAATACAGAGCAGATGGAAAGAGAATCTGGACAGGGGCTGGCACTGTGGTTTCAGTGACACAGAGAAATTCCCAGATGAGGAAAGTCCCTCTACCAATGCAGGCTGGCACCTTCTTTGCAACTTTAAGAGTCTTCAGAGAATTGCTTAGGACCCTGAGAAATTGAGTGACTTGTACCCAGGGTTGCATAAAGCCAGTCCATGTCAAAGGTGGGACCTAAGGCCAAGGCTTCTAGGCTCTGAGGCCAGCTGTCCATTTACAATGCCACAGCTGCCTTGATAAAAGAAAAATACAAAGAAAAAAATATTTAAGTACAAGATCCTTTGGGAGAGAGGGCAGCAAGAAGGTAGGGTGAGGGCTGGCAGAAGAAGGAGGATAAGGGAAAGTAAAATGCTGATAACCACCCACAAACACTTTCCCTGAATGTTAAAATTCTTAGTTTGCTTTGGCAACCAAGTCTGTTTCATAGCTGGCAATGGAGGTGAAGCCACTTGAAAGAAAATTCCACCTACTGAGGCAGGACTAAAAATCTGTTTTCCTGGCTTCCCATGTTATACAGAGCAGCTGCTACAGCCTTCTTAGAACCCCCTAAAGCACAAGCTTTTATTCATATTTTACAGGGAGAGATGGGGTAGTTCTGTTTTACAATTAACCACCTACTTCACCACTACCACCCAAGAGACAAGAGGAAAAATTCACTCACAATAAGGGTTCAAATATAGGCTAGATAATCACAACGTAGAGACAGTCTAAGATGCTAACAGGTCCATTTATAGGCTAAATGCTTTCAGCTGCCTTCCCACTCAGAGTTGGTGCACAGAGAACATTCTTGTGTACGGAAGGTGAAGGTGAGGAGGTGGTAAAGGCAGTGACCTTAAGTACAAATTATACCTTCTATTTCCCTGAAAAATTGATTCCTGTGGCTTAAAAGAGATTTTCAAGTAATTAAAAGAAGGCTAGAGAAATTAAAATGATGGAAACAGATGAGTGATGCCTGCTTTAAGTTCTCTACCATTCCATTTGCTGCATACTTTTATGAATGTAAAGAGGAGCTGGGGCTCTCACAAAAATCCAGGCATTACCCCTGAAACCATTTCAGAGCACAATTTTACATGGAAGACTGGCTCCCCTTAAGAAAATTTCAGAAATATCAGAAGGAAAAAAAAGGGGAGGGGCTGGGGGGGGGAAGAGAAGAGTTGTTTATTCCCTATGTCTTCAAAGGAATCACAGTAATAACTTCTCTGGCTAACTTAAGTGGTTCTTAGCTCCATTTTGCATGCATGGTTATTTCCAAAGACTCTATGTATACACATATACATGGAAATGGTCATCTAAATAGATGTATAGACTTAGAACCTATACATCCTTCTAGCTTGAACCCTACATGTTAAGCTAAGACCATGCCTCCTCCTGCCCACCTCTCCAACATTTTACTATCAAACTCTCGTGACAGAGAAAGATCCTACGCAGAGTGGCAATGTGATCTGGTTTGTCTCGACTTAATTCCCATCCATGTAACAGCACAAAATGTTCTTCTTCACAACAGGAGGATGGGATTAAAAGCTGTCTAGAAGCGGGGGCGTCATTTTTATGGTAAATGGGTTTAAAAAGCAAAGCAAGCCCCCAAGGAACTGCTGCCACACAGGGTGGTGGCCAGTCTGTGAGTCTAAGGAATATCCCAGCCCCTGAGTCAGGGGCATTAACTCACGCTGGGCTTGCTTGGGCTGGCTGGCCTTGCCCGGTGGCCTCCCTCTTCGCTTTTTGGCCGGCGGTGGGGCTGGAGTCACAGGCTGAACTTCTGGTTCGGCTTCAATTTCAACAGCAGTTTCTTCCTCATCCTCATTGTCATCCAGATCTGGTTCAGCATTTTCTTCTTGCAAAATTGTACGGTGCAGAAGGGGGAGGGGATTGGAAGAGTGAGAAAGTGGAAAAAATACTTATATGAATTATCTTTCCACTACTGGAAAAATCCTTTGGGGTGTGTGTATGTATAACACTCTTGTTGGGTTTTTGTTAATATCATCAAGGCAGACTCATGTGTACCTGAACCTGCAAATTTTAATTCTATGTTGCTAAAATTTTATAATGCCAGATGGAAGAGAGATACAAGGTCCAAACCCAGAAAAGCATGCGATCAAAGTACCACTAGTTTCCAGACTTGTCTGATCTCATAAAACTGGAGAGCTGGAAAGGGACCTTAGAGAATGTTTAGTTCAACCCATTCATGGTACGGCTAATGGACGACAGTGAGCCGGCTTTCTAAAAAGCTACAAGAGGTAAGATGGATACCAGCAACTGAAGACAATGGTGGCCACTTTCTTGAATCAAGGGGACAATGTTACTTGGATGGGACAATTCACATATACAGTCTGAATTTCCCCACACAAATTTCTTTAAAAACAAAATTTTAAAAATCCCTTAAAATAACTAGAAAACACTCGCATGGCTCTCATACAGCCTATTCATCACACATGTAATTAATATGGGGCAGTGGACATGTTTGTACCCCAATCTGAACACTTCACACGTGGTGCTGGAGCAAAGTCACTCTTCTCAGTATGGTCATAACCGGTAACAGCAGCACCACATCACATGAACTAGTCCATGTGGTGGAGCGCTATCTGGCCTGTGCTGGGACAGGGGCAGGCAAAGCTCTCACCACTATCGGAGGACTCCTCTTTTTTGGAGCGCATCTTTCTTTTCCTCCCACGCTTGCCCTTCTTGGTTTCACCTCCATTTTCTCCGTCGATGCCATCTAGACCAGTACAATTGTCAGCGTGCCTCGCCATCGTGTTCTAAACAGAAGGCAGAAACCCAGCGTTTGACTAATGCAACAGGCCGCAGAGCAGGATCTCCACACTTTTTTTTAAACAAGATGCAAAGAGTCAGAACGGTCTCCTTAACTTCATAGAGAAGGGGGAGACAAGAGGCGTGAAGACGCCCCAGATGAGGCCCTAACATTTACTCACTGCGTCCCACTGTGGATGAATCTAATCTGTGAAATGAAGAGAACACTCGGACTGCCCACCTCACAGGCTGGTTTGGCTAAAAGTAGAGTGTGAACCTCAAAGTACTACAGAAAGATTGGCTTGGATCATTTATAAAAAGAACTTGAGGCATTTCACATTAAGGATGTAGGTACACAAGTTCTAAGTAAATCCAACTGATAAGAGTCTACTAATGTCAAGTAGGGAAGAATTCACCATTAGAGGAAATGCATTAGAAAAGGAAGACGACACTTACCCGGCGTGTAAATGTTTTACCGCACTTGGAACAGACAAAAGCAGCAGGGACAAAGTTGGGGTCATGATAGCGTTTGAAATGCATGTCCAGAAGCTGTTTCTGGCGAAAGGTCTTGTCGCAGTGACTACAGGCATAGGGCTTCTCTCCAGTGTGCGTTCGTTTGTGCATTATCATGTGCCGCTCCTGAGAATGAGAAAATGGTCTCAGAAAGTACCGCCTGCTAGTAAATTAAAGTATCTAACAGACCTCTTGAATTTAAGTCTCAACACCCACTGAGCATTTTTAGTTAACACTGAGGAAATAAAGGAGATTTTTTAAGGTATGTTCTTCAGTTTTCAAAACTGAATTAAAAAGCCCCTGAGGACACACACAAAGATTCTTCACTGTACTAGCAGTCATCTGAATAATACAAAATTCCAACTCAACTCAAAATTCCTGTCACATAACATTCCAGTTTTCCATTTCCCTTCCCCCCAAACTCCTATCCCTTTTTCAACTTTTCTAAAGTTTTTTTCCAATTCTGTACTTGTTTCCACATAACTTGTTTAAGCCCTATAAAGTGGCCAAAGACTGCATTTTGACACATCTTATCTCCTCCTATGTAACACAAATAGGACCATTATATACACATGAGCAAGAGAGGCAGTAAATGCTTTCTCACCCTCCTGGGAACCCATCAAAGAGTACCTGTCTGCATGCATAGTCGCACTGGTCACACTTGAAACGCTTCTCATTTTTGTGGGATTTTTGATGCTGAATTAGGGCATACCGCTCATGAAACACAGCATCACAATAACGACATTTCTTGCCCTGCTCGATGTAGGAATGCTGCTTTCGCAAATGGACACCTGAAAGAATAACAGTATATACTTTGATGCATAAAACAAAAAGCAAATGAATGAACACTATTCTAGTGAATATTTAATCCCTACGCTAAAGGCATTTCTCTAGCTAGCTGACTTTAACCCACATTTATAGAATAACAGCCCACATATGTTGTGCTTTAAGATTCACAAAGCACTTTCCTCACAACAAGTGTATGAACAAGTATTATCTTCTACTTACCGAGTGAGTGAACTGAGATTCAGACAAAAGAAGCCTCCTACCAGACAAATCCTCCAGAGAAACCAGGCTGTTTGAGAACCATTTCCCTCAAACCTCATTTAACACTCCATTTTTTATCTTTCTAAGGCATCCCTCATATAACTATATATTATAATGGCATATTTTGTTTCTCCCTAACTAGATTATAAACTTGAGAGCCCATACCTTACCTAAACTTCGCATCTCCTTAATACCTACCACAGTGCTCTACTGAAGTAATTCATCAAATGGTATTTGTTGATGAACTGTATTCAGGGGTAAAACTTTTTAGCTTGAGTGCTACTTTCCGTGGTCTGTAAGAGCTGGAATTTTGGCCTAGCTCATCCCATTGCATCACACTATCTCTTGTGCTTTGTTTTACTGGTAAGATTTTCTTTTTTGAGTGTACTTTCAATTAATTGTTATAGGATGTAAGCAATTTGAAGGCAGACAGGGATCAAAGCTTACATTTCTTTCTTCTACAATGTCCAAACAAGATGCCTCATAAATTATCCAAGTATCTGTTTATTACGTTTTTTGTTTTTGTTTTTTTTTTTAAAAAAAGATAACTTATTGAACTAAAATGCCATGTGGTACCAATCACAGCCTTGAGCTCGAGTCAGTATTAGTTCTTGGGTTGAGAGTCTTACCCTGGATCAATCTCTGTAGGCCTGTTTCTTATCTGTAAATGGGGCTAAATAACACGTGTACTCCATAACCTCATACGCTTGTGAGGATCAAGTGAGATGATGTATGTTAATGTTATTTCTAGCTTAAAAGTTCTAGATCATTATTAAAGTTCCTCTCCAATACCACAATTCTACGTAATCATATTACTGCTTTTTCTTTAGCACGGTGTCAGTTTAGATTTCAGCTCCAATTTTTCAGTCTTCATTAGCAAGATCATTTATTTTATGAGCAAAAAAGAAGTCTACATTCAAAAAAGGCCTATGTTATATCAAGAGAAGACAGGTTCATTCTCTACCTCAATTAAAGGATATGTGAAAATACTAAATTGGATAGCATCTAAGAAAGAATTTTGGATTAATTCTATAAAACTCTATTTACCACAAACTCTAGTAAGGAAACTATTTACTCTATACAAGCTCCTGTCTGAACAACATGTATTAAGTATAAGCATCACCACCTTCCTTAACAGTCAGCAAAATTTTCAATTATGAAGAATATACTGACATAATATGCCAGGACAAGGCTTATAACAAGGGCTGAATTCAGTTGTGACAAATATTTCACTTCCTAACAGGACCTGACTCTTAACTAGGAAATAGTCTGATGAAAATGTATTTTTTCTTCTTTTTCTATGCCCAACTCTGGCCATGTCACTCTTCTGCACAGAAATCTTAAAGGGTTTCCTTACCTCCAGAGTCAAATTTAAACTCCTGTCCAGCACTTCATGCTTTCCATAACCTGGCAGCAACTGCTCTCTTTGACCCAATTTAATATTATTCCTGTCTGTCCCTGCACTAAATGTCAGTTTCCTCTGAGTTCCTTTGTTGGAATTTCTCCCCATCCTTTAAACCCCTAACTCAAATGACAATTCCTCCAGAAGCACCAGCCTGTGTGAGAACCCTCAAATCTCAGTGAATACTTTGCTTTGTATTTTTCTAAGGCATCCTTCATAGAACTGCATATTATAATTGCATGTTTGTTATTCTCTAACTGGATTATACATTTGAGAGCCCATACCTTACCTATACTTTGCATCTCCCTAATACCTACCACAAGTGCCCTGTTGAAGTAATTCATCAAATGGTATTTGCTGGTGAATTGTATTCAGGGGTTAAAACCTTCTAGCCTGAATGCTACTCTTCTTGAAGAAACAACAGAAACAGCAACAAAGCAATTACTTTCAGTAAAACCCAGGCATATGCACAAATGCTAGTTTGTAGCTTTGGGTCAGGTCAGTTGGCTCATCCTGATTCTACTGATAATTATTCTAATACTCATGTTTTCACATACTCCTCAGGGAGGACTTCTGATTAATAAGCGGCTGTAACCACTTACCCAAATCACTTTTTCTGGCTATGACAGTGTCACAATGTGGACAGTGAAATTTGGCCACATTCTCTGTGTGCTTCTGTAAGATGTGCATTTTCATTGTGCCACTCTGGGTAAAGCGAGCATGACAAATATAACATTCATACGGCTTTTCACCTTAAAAGGAAACAATTTAACATGTTTGTTATATCACTCTGATTGTAAATTAAGATGAGTATAATCAAAATTTCATAAACCACAAAACAATGAAGAAAATCTATTTGGGCAACTACTGTCTAGATTTGTACCAGTCTTCCCAAGAATCTTAAGATTGTATTAGAACTCTTAGATCAACTGGCAGGTAGCAATATTCTTTTACTTTGTTTCTAGCAAATGTTAGGAGAATTTAAAATCTTCTGTTCTCTGACTTTAGGAGTATATGATACCAGTGCTTATTAGAGAGGAAAAGGAAGATGAGAAAGATGACAGCCTAGAAGTCTTCCATAAATTAGTAAATTGATTAAAAAACCCAACTAGAGATACACAGACCTCATCTTTTTTTTATTTTTAGGCAATTGGGGTTAAATGACTCGCCCAGGGTCACACAGCTAGTAAGTGTCAAGTGTTTGGTCTTGAGGCTGAATTTGAACTCAGGTCCTCCTGACTTCAGGGCTGGTGCTCTATCCACTGTGCCACCTAGCTGCCCCAGACCTCATCTTTCAAACAAGAATTCCATCTGGTGAGTTCAGCTATCCTCTACAAAGTCCTAGGATGATGACTCACTGAAGGGTTACATGAGCAGAATAAAAGGTTTGCCAGGTTTTTCCATACTGCAAAGGCTTTAAGCATAACAACAGTGGCAGATTGCTTTCCAAGGACCAGATTCTTCATTGTTAGTAAACTGATCACTTGTGGATGAATCCTTTGGCCATGGTAGCACATAAATCAAAGAAAACATAAAATAGTTTTCAATCCCAGGTGACCAATTCCTGCTTCTGCAGTGAAAGGAGTAAGAGAGTGGCAGGGTGGCGTCAAGAGTGTTTAAGAATCAAGATACAGGCCATCTATAAACACTAATCTGGCACGTTGGTAAAGAAGAGATTTTTGTTCAATGACCAAAGAGCAAATATAGCATGGGGGAATTTAAGCACATCAATCTCAGCCTTCTTGCTTTAAAGGTAATCAGAAGTTAAAAGAAGTTATGGCTCAAGGGAAGAATGTCTCAAGTTCTCCCTGGAGAGGCAAACAAAGTAGCTGCCCGAGGTTGGTTTTATCTTGAGCCCAAAGGCAATAAGAAACATGATTTCATGGGATATCTGGTTGTCTGCTGCTACAGTGCTCACAGTAGTTATCTGCAAAAAGACTATTAAATAAATGCAATGGATAAGTCAGTATCTGTCACAGAGGATGAAGAGGAAAAGAAAATTATTAAGAATTGCTAAGACTCTCTAAATTAAAACATAAATTTGATACTTGCTGACTCTAATGCAAAGGTGGATATAGACAAGGCTGGTGAAAATTATGTTGGAAAATGCATGTCTAGAATAAAAGAATACAAGAAGTCTAAGACTTACTGACCACACAGAAGCCTCACAGCTATATATCATGAAGACTTTCTTTTAAACTTCTTTAATTAATTTATTTTCAGTTTTCAACATTCACTTCCACAAGATTTTGGGTTCCAAATTTTCTCCCCAACTCTCCCCTCCCCCCACCCCAAGATGGCATGCACTCTAAATACTCCCTCCCCTTATCCCCTTTCCCTTCTATTTTCCTGTAGGGGAAGATAGATTTCTGTACTCCCTTGCCTGTATATCACATAAATACTTTCTTCAAGAATTGGAAGGCAGCAGACACGGTTAGCACAGACTAGCATTCCCCTTCCCTCCTAAGTGACCATATTTTGAGAGACAGAGAATCATTACTAATGGAGGTATCATTCCTGAACTTGTAGTCTGTGTATAATCAAAACAAAGAACCAGATTAATAAAAAGCTAGAAGAATAAAAATAATGACAGGATGTATAACACATGGACACCGGAAGGATACTGATGACAATGATTCAATGAGGGACTGTTGCTCTTGTATGGTTGGTCAAGCCAAAATCTTTTCAAATGATGGATCTTATCTAGGGCTCCGTTCTGGGCCTTGACGTAAGCAGTACAACGTCATCCCCATAAAGGACCATCTGGAAGAACCCATCCTCTAGGAGGAATCCTTCCTTCATCTTGGACTCTTTATTAGATCTCCTCTATGACAATGGCAAATACCTCTGGGGGACCATACATTTCCCTGTCCGGCACTTTGCATGATATTAATGACCACAAGGTTATCAAGGCCCAACTTTTGAATACTAATATTTTAACAATGTTGCTGAATGGTTAAAAGTCATGGAACACTACAGTCTCCAAAGAAGTAAAAATAAGTACCATTCGGAGAAGTGTGGTGAGTAGGAGGAGGTTTTAGCACTTAATAAGTAACTAAAAAGGATAACTGAAGTAAAAGATATCTGAGAAAGGAATGAGTGAAAAAGATGATAAGGGGGTCACTTGGCAAACTTGAAGGATAACCCACCATGTGTCCACCAGAATCCTAGAAACATCAGGAAGAAACAAGTCCACAAACACACAGGGTGGACTGGCTGTGGCTAACTCATGGGGAATATCTGGAGCAGAATTACACAGGATGGGCAGGCAATCTGAATGGGATGTGATCTGCCTTGTTGCTGAGTGACCCAGATGATGAGAACATAGGTCAATCTGAATTTTAAAAATACCGAAACTAGACATTGGCACACATATTCATCACATGGTAGTTGTCCATTTGGCAACAAGTGGGTCAAGACTTCCCAGACAGATGATCAAGTGAAACAAACCTAACACCTGACAAAAAGCAGTTTATTAGTCCAGTCATAAAGGCAGCATACCGGAATGGGTTCTCATGTGTCTTTTCAGCTTGTATGTGTCCCTGCTGGCGTAACTGCACAAGCTACACTGGAATGGACGCTCTCCAGTGTGAGAGCGAATGTGACGTTTCAACTTGCTGACCTGCAACAAAAGAGCACCAAGTTATCAACCTTCTCAGATACAAATCGCAACTTCATCGGTGCTTGAGCACAAAAACCTGGTTTAAGGACATTAACTTGATCCCAGGTCAACCTTGTGCCCTCTCCACTTTCTTAAGAACTCATTTATTTCCATTGTTTCAATGCCCGCCTAGGTAGGGCTAACCCTCCATACTGCACTGCCAATCCCTCCTATGCTTCTTGCTGCCTCCAATTCCTATCTTCCCCCTCACTAATACAGTCATTTTCAAGTACAGACCTGGTCATTTGATTCTCCTACTGAGAACGTCTTCTAATAGCTTTACGTTTTAAAGAGCAAAAAGGTTGGATTCCTTACTTGACTTACTCCGTTTCTGGTGTATCCCTGCTATTATCAAGCAAACCCTAGCAATGGCAGTATCTTCTGCCTTATCCCCCATGCTTCACCTGCTTGCACCTCCAAAATCTTATCGATGTTAGCCATCTTCTTGGCCAACTAACCTACTTCTCTGCAGTCATATTATGGGTCCTTTCAAGCACTTTAAAAAATATACCTAAGAAGGATCTAAGACATCTCCAAAGGTCTCATGATGGAAAATGCTATCCATATCCAAAGAAATAACTATGGAGCTTGAATGCAGATCGAAGCATTCTATCTGCTGTTATTTTTCTTCTGTTTTGTTTTGTTTCCTCTTTCTGGTGGTTCCTCCTATTGGTTCTAATTCCTCCTTACAACATCACTAATGTGAAAATATGCTTAATTTTAATATTAATATAGTATGTTTACTAGGAATGTATATGTACAACCTATATCAGATTGTGTGCTACCTTGGGGAGGGAGGGGGAGAAAAATTTAAAACTCAAAAGCTTATGGAAGTGATTGTTGATAAATCAAAATAAATTTTAAAAAATTATGCCTAAGGAATGACCCCCACCAAAAGTTTCCCAACAAATTACATCTGGTTCCAAATGCTCTAGCAACTCCTTGGCATTCAGATATTTCTAAATGGCAATAATAAGGTTTATTTATCTAGTGTTATGAGGTCTCACAAATGCTTTCCTTCTTTCAACTTTGTAAGATGTATCATTTGAATGATCATCCCACTTTATAAATGAAAAAAGGGAGGTCCAGTAACTCCCTAAAGTCACACCAGGACACCCACAGAGCTGGAATGGGAACTGAACCTAGGCCTTCTGGCTCCAAGCTCAGGGCTTCAGACTCAATATACATCACGCTGGCTCTCCTGGATAGCTAGAATTGTGCTTATTTGTGCTCACATTACTATCATTCATCTGCCCTATCTCCATCACTAGACTAACAAACTTCAAAGCAGGTGTCATGGTGGCTCTGCTCCTTTAGTAGCCCCAACTATGACTTTACACACAACAGCTGAACATTAATTAGTTAAGGAACTGCATTCTCATCCACTGCAGCTAAATTGTACCACGAGGTAAAAACAATTGGTGTGGTAGGAAAGATTCAGAATTCATTTTACAGCCCTCTCCACCCTACCCCTACCAGTGACTACTCTTGGTGTTTATATACAATCAAGAATTAATTATTGCAAATCCTAATCTAACTGTTCAACATAAGAAACTTAGTTTCAATGCTGGCATTGAAGAGATCTGTTCAAAAGAAGACTGAAAAATGCAACCTTTACCTCAACACTAGCATAATCACACATGGAACACTTGAAGGGTTTCTCATGGGTATGTTTATAGCGTCGATGCCGCACTAATTCTCCACTGGTTACAAAGGCCATGTCGCAGTCGGGGCACTTATGAGGACGAGTACCTAAAAGGAAAGTACACAACAAACAAACCTTAGGAGATCCCCAATCAAGCCAACTCTGGTTTCCTAAGCACCATCACTTATTAAGAACCCACTACTGATAGAACACTGTGCTAGGCCTCGGGGGAGATCTACTGTTTAGAATAAGACATAGCCCCTGTCCTTGAGGAATTCAGTCTAGCAGCAGCACAGAGAGCTGTAATATACAATGCATGATAAAGACATGAAAAATGTTACAAGGCAAGAGTACTATTATGAGGCCTGAGTTGTTCATGACTGAGGTAGGGGAAGCCTTTATGGAGTTGATGACATGGGCTGGGCTTCCACAGAAGGTAACTAATCTCACAGACCTAAAGCTGGAAGGGGCTTCAGAGGCCTCAAGTCTGACACCTTCATTCTACAGATGGAAGGGGAAAGGACTTTTCCAAGGTCATACAAGTCATGAGCATCTGTGCTCCCCCCTTGGTACCACACTGACTCCCTTCATCTTTAAAAGATGAGGACTCCAATAGGCTAGAGAAGACCAGTGACGCCATTACCAGATCAAAGCATTTGTAAAGTGCTTTGTAAACCTTAAAACTACAGTGTAGTTCTGGACTGGTGCTACCATGGAGAATTGCCATTGTGGGCCAAGCCACGGGGGCCATGGTGGGCTAAGCCGTGGATGAGTGTGATGGCATCAAGACACAGCTGACCCAGTACCCCCGATTCAACTCCTTATAGCCTTGCCAAATGAGAGAAGAATGATTTATGGGAATTCCTCTTGAACCTACATATGACAAAAACCTCAATTAATGAGAGTGATTAGGTTTTAAATTTCACTTCCTGGCTCACTAATTGGTTTTAATCCTCACTGTCAAACAATTCCACTGTCTTCAGAGCCTGTCCTGGCTTTGCAGGTTCAGTACCTTAAATAAATGAGTTGTATTTGCTGAGGCAGGATCATCCCTGAGAACAGCCATGAACAATGCTTAGGAGAAAGATCTGCCGGAAATCTGAGGAATGCAGGACCTCATGCCTGTTGGGGCTGAGGATGGCATCAAGTTCTGAACTTTAAAAAGCTGCTTGTTTTCTAGTGATCTGCGTCTTCTACCACAAAAACAACATCTGGCAGGTTTCTAGTTGATTACAGTTTGTCCATAGGATTCAACAGTTTTAAAGTAGCACAGACTTTCCATGGGCTAAAGAGACAGGGCAGGAGCTACCGGTTATTCTCTTTTTAAGATCTAGTCAACAGTTGCACACCCTCCTGAGCTTCTGGATGATTCGACAGACTTGCTGCTACTTAGCTTACTTCTTCTAGATTCAAGAGTACTAATTTTGAAATCTGCCACATTGCAGGCATTGGCAGCTAGGTGGCTCAGTGGCATCTGCAGCCAGCTAGGTCTGCAGTCAGGATCTGGCCTTGGACAATTCCTAGCTGTGAGATCCTGACCATGCCTGCCCCAGCTTCCTCATCTGTAAAATGGGGTCCTGTCCAGGGTTTCTGTGAAGATCAAATGAGATATGTGTAAAACTGCTTTAGCATAATGACCCTGGACATGGGGAATCACCTCCCTGAAGTTCTCTTTCCCACTCTGTAAAAGAAGACGGCTGGACTAAATAGCCTACGTAATTTCTTCCAGCTCTAAATCCTACATCCAAGGATGGATGAGGCATTACCTGGACACAGAGGTGACCCTTGGTGCCAGAAGGGATAGCACCAATGGGATGGCCTTCCTGGGATCATGGCTCTAGAGCCTGAAGCAACCTTGGAGAAGAGCCCATCTAGTCTAATCAGGGATCTTAGGTGAACTGCCCATGGTCACACAAATAGTGTCAGGAGAAGGATTTGTACCCAAGTTCTGAGAGATCAGGGTCAGCGCCTCTAACGTAACGTTTTATTGACCTCTTATAAGGGAAATACTTGATAAACCTTAGGAGGTCTACAACAAGGTAAATATATTGCATCCAATGTTTTGCTGATTTATAGAAGCATGATGGAATTGAAGTCCCAAGACTGCTGAGGGAATGCACAGTCCAGATTTCCACATTAACTACAAGAGCCCTTTCCTGGCTCTTCATCTTACCATTAAGTTGAAGGAGGAGGACGTAAGCCTACACTTCTCCTACCTCCAAGTCCGGGCTCTTCTCATGCTCTGCCTGGCCTCCATCCACCCAAGAAGACTACCCAAAACAGTCATCTACAAGAAATTCCTTCTAACGTATTGTCTATACACCCAACACCCACCACCCACCACTTTCTGTTCTTAAAAGGAGGCCTCTTTGTAGCACCCCCCTCCATTCCTTTCTCCTAAAGCACCTGTGTGAGTATTTAGGTGGTTCCTCAGCAAGGTGACTGTGCGGAAAGCTCTGCCACAGAGATGGCACTTATGTGGTCTTTCATCCGTATGACTTTTCATGTGTCGATCCAAATTTGAACGTCGTGGACACGTATAACTGCAAAGCTCACACTGGAATGTCTTTTTCACACCTGTATAGAAAGAAAGGATTTTAGCCAAAGCTTTACTGACCCTGGATTGTCCCAGGGATTTCTAGATTAACTCACCTGTGGATTTCTAAATTTCATTTGCCCTTCTAGGTAAATCTTAGCTGAATTTCTACCTTTAAGCTCACTGCTGTTATAGCCACACATTAAAACCCAAAGTATTTAATGTGGGAAAAAAAACCCAGAACTTACTTTCAGACTGGTTAATAAGAGTTCTACCGACAACAAATCAAAACTAGATTGACCTGTACACAATGTTGTTTACCTTCTATTCCACCTCAAACAAAAAGCTCCGAAGGTCAACAACGGAAAAAATTCATCTTACCTTTCTTTTTTATTTTTGTTGGCTTTGGAGGCTTCATGTTACCAACAACCTTCTCTGCGTTGACCTCTGATAATAAACCCTCTTGTTGCTCTTCCTCAAAGTCATACACAGAAACATCCACATCTTTGCCCTCCTCTGTGTAACGAAGTTTGCTCTTTTTGGTTTTTTTTGTCTTTTTGGCAGGTGGCTGATAGTCTGGGTCTTTCTGCCAATTGGGATCTTCCTGGGGCTGCAGCTCCCCTTGCTCTAATGTTTCAACCTCACCATTGGCACCTACTTTTACCACCTGGAAACCTTCAGGCAAAGGTAACGTGTGACAAATCATGGGCTCGCCTTCAGGCAGGCCTTCTTTAGAGACCTCATTTTCATAAGCCCCCTGCAGTTCTTCTACAGAAGTGGTGGCCACAGGCACCGTTACTGGTACAGGGACCTGAACAAGCTGAAGTTCCCCAAGGTTTATAGGTTGTTCTTCCATATTAACAACTTGAAGTGTTATTATTTGCGTGTCATCCACAGTGGCATCAGCTTCCTGAGGTACGGTACCCTCCATGACTTCAGTCTTCATCTGAAGTAGGGTAGGATCCAGCTGCTCCATCATGACCATCTGGACACTGCTGTTTACCTCCTGAACCACTTCATTCCCATCCGCCTGGGTCTGTGATATATGGCAAGTATCCTCATCCTGGCCCCCTTCCCGGCGTCTCTGATACGTTTTTCTCTCTTTTCCTTTGATGAAGGTTTCAGACTCCTCCATGATTGCTTCAACCGCCTCACCTTCCATTTTCCTTCCCTTTATTAAAAAAACCCCAACATATAATGATTAAAAAAAGAAAGTAGACTGCCTTCAGTCAGCTCAAGGACAAATGAGAAATGTAGCACAAATGAGAGAACTTAAGCAATGAGAGAAATTGTATTTTGTTCTCCCTTATAAAAAGCACTTATATAAACTGTCTATTAGTGATTTTTTAAAGTTTTAATTGATTATAGTTTTTAACTAAAAGGCATTTCTAAAAAATACCAGCCTCTCTACACTAGGAAGTGAACAATTATCACCACCACCAAAAATAGCCAAAAATACATATGATAATATACGTAACATTTTGTTCTAGTAGTGGGGGGAAATACAAACACAAAAAACAGAAACAAATGTAAAGCACAGTTCCAGGAATATTATACTTCAGGCTCCAATTGGTTTGTGGCATAAAGGGCATATTGGGTTAAATCCTCTATGGAGGATTTATAGAAGGGCATGGGCAAAATTATTGCATTGGATGAGGTGATATAGACAGGTAGCAATTAGAGCATATTTGGAGTAATCATGTATTCCCTCAAATGTTACAGATTATCAATCCTTTTAGCTCATGTATACAATTCCTTCTTATACCTTTATTAAGATCTATGGAAGAGTTTCTCCTATGTTACTGTAATTTTTCTATAATTTCATCCTTTCTACAATATATTTTGTTTTCTAAAGATATGTAATTCTTCAAAATTAATGATCACTAAAATAACTTTACATATATAATATATATAATAGTAAATCAGAAAAGAATGGATAGTCAGTCTACCAACACATTATGTATCAGGAATTTTAAAGATTTTGTGATTTGTGAATCTGCTAACAAACGAGGTAATAATCCCCTACTATGTCCACAAGGATCACAGATTTTTGAGCTGGAAGGGATCTTAGAGATTATATCAAGTCTAACTTTCTTGTTTTACAGATAAGGAAACAGCTCCAGAATAAGTGACAGCCCAGAGTCACACAGCTAGCAAGTATCAGATACGGACTTCAAAAGAAAGTCTTCCCTCTCTTTCTTCAAGTATCTGGTTAGTTTAGAGTCTCTTCTCTCCTTATTCAAGCAAATAATTAGGCCACATCCCTTCACCTAAACTGATGTTTTTTAAGATCTTTCTTTAGAGGAAAAAAATGTTTCAGGTGTAATTTCAGTTACAACATTGTATTTCCACAAACCTTATATATAGATCAAAAGAACATTTACTTTGACAAGGCACTGAAAGGCTGTGGGGTGCACACAGCAGGTCTCAGAGGTAGGAAGATCCATGCCCAAGCCCTGCTTCTGACACATACTGGGTGTAACCCAGGCATCTCTCCAGGACCACAAGTTGGAGAGCAAATACTAATCTGCTCCTTACCAGAAGCTCCTGACACCCATAAAATAACATATAAGTCTAGTTTAAAAAATATATTGATTTGTGAAAACTTTCGTAAATAGCTAACTACAAAAAAAAAGTCACAATCCCAAAAATCAGTGGTTGGGTGCACCTATGTGCTAAAAAATTATTTCATCTGTGGATATAACAAGCAACAAGCTTATATAAAAAGCTAAATGGAATTTGTTTATAACTATCCTCTTCACTTGGGGATTTCTAATACAGATGGCTCTACCACTAGTAAAACTTCTATTTCCTTATTGTTTGTGTTGTATTCTATTGCTATCAAGTGAAAAAAGGAAGAATTTTTGTGCTGTTTAAAAACTATTCTAATGTGAAAAACTGATGTTTGCCTCAGGCCTGGAACCCAATCTCTTCTACAGAGCACTCAGAACCCTCTCATCCTAATCTAACCCCACACTATTTCTCCAAACTTACTTTCTACTGCTTCCCAAAATACCATATTTCCAGTCCAGTCGACCTGGTTTTTCTCATTATCTTCTGTATAAACCAAGACCAGACAGATTTCACTGATGGCTGTGGTTTTTTTTCCCCTTCTGCCCTTATGTCTTTTGACTCTGCTGGTTTAAGTCCTCCTGATCCTTCAATGTCCAGCTCAAGCCCATTATCTTACAGGAAGCCTTTTTAAATCTCTCTTTGAACTCTCCTTCTTCGTTAAACTCCTACTGCATTTATCTTCTAAACCACCCAATTTAATACATAATTATTTTCTAATTGTCCCATATTATCCTCTCAGCTGGACTGCAGGGTCCATGTAATGCATGCCTCTTTTGTGTCACCTATACTTAGGTTGGTCTTACATATTATATACAGGCTGACTACTTTTTACACTGTCTTTTTTCAAGAAGCTCCTTTTTTCCCAATTAAAAGAGAAAAATGAAAACAAAAGACAGATTAAAATAAGATTATGGTCACCAGATATGTTGAATTTAAAGACAAACTTATAAAGAATGGATTTCTGAAAAGAACGCTTTAGTAATATTGCCATATGAGTCTACAGAAAAATATTCTAGTTTCCTCAAGTACAATCAGGTAAACAAACTTTCTGCTCCCATTTGGTATCCCATGCCTACTGTTCTCCTCCCACCCCCCAATTTAATTTGTCCTTCCTAATCTGGCATTTCTGGTACCTGCTGTCCTACCCCATTCATTCCCTTTGGTCAGTAGCCAGAAGCTGCAAACAGCACTGATTAAATGACCCACCCTTCCCCCCCAGCTCCCTCTCCTTTTGGAAGAAAATGAGACATTCTAAAACTAACCCAGAGAGAAGAATCAACCCCAATTTTCTAAGACCTCAGGGAAAAGGATTTTACAAACCTTCCTCAGTAACCCGTTCCAACATTTAATTCATTGTTAGGAAAATTCTTCAAAAATACTTTGAGACTGCAATTTTACCCATTCCTTCTTATTCTGGCTTTATCGTAGATAGAGACAAAGCATATCTATCAAGAAAGACAGAAAAACAGCCAAAAGTGAAATTTTTGTATGGTGTTATTCTCAGGCAAGTATACTTAAATATCCACCCCATCAGGAAAAAAAAAAGTTTAGTTTTAGTTGAAATAAGCAAAAAAGTTAATCTTGGCAAATGACTTAAGACAAAACACTGTAGAACATAAAACTACAACTGAACAATACTCTGAAGTGGAGTCACAGATGCCATAAATCTAGAACTGGAGAAGCCTCCAAAGTTACCCAATCCAACCTCATTAATTTCCAGATGAAGAAATTGAGGGCAAAGTGAAGTATCTTGCCCAAAGTCACACAGGGAAAAAGAGCCAGAGGTGAATTTGAAGCCAGGTCCTCTGATAAAAGAAGCAGTGTTTCCTCTACTATACCATGCTGTGAGTCTATAGGAAGGTGAAGAATAAAAGTCAGACCTTCTTTCCCTCAAGAACGAAGATTACATAAGTACTCTCACATAGGCTGTAATCGTGTCATTTATCAGTATTTCATGAGGCATCTAGGGCTAGTGATAAAGCAATGGACTTGCTGAGAGGCAGACTAGTTTGAATCCTGCTTTAGACATTTTCACTACTCAGTCTGTTTCTTCATCTGTAAAATGTGAATAGCATCTACTTCACAGGGTTATTGTGATAACAAAATGAGATAATATAAGCAGAGCACTCTGTAAGCCTTTAAATTATTGTTAGCTCTTCAATCATATATGTCATATATTTAAAAACACAAAAATTACTTAAAAGGGATGATGAATTAGTAAGAAGCAACAGAGATGCTTCTTAACCAGAAGAAAACAAGTTCAGAAGGAGACAAAGAAAATTTTGTTACTACCTTTTAAATTTAATATTTTTTTAAAAACAAAATATACATAACAGAAGTTCAGTTTCATAAACAAGCCTCCTTTTTGTTCTTTGTATATTAGAAATGCTTGGATTTTACATAATTAAGTCCATAATTTAAAAAACAAAAAGAAAGAAAGAAATGCCTCGGGCAAAATTTCAAATCTGTTGGAAACCCTGGGCCTTGGTTCCCTGATTTGCAAAATCCCAAGACTATAGAACCAGAGCTAGAAAGCCCCTCAGATCATCTAGTCCAAACACTTCATTTTACAGATGAAGAAACTGAGGATTATAGTAAATTGAGCTCCTTGCCTAAGGCCAGCTAGATAGTAAGCAGCAAAGGCAGGATTTGAACCCAGGTCTTATGAGCTAATAAAAGACCATCTTCTTTCTATGTGGCTGCCTTGTGACAGGAAACAAGAGCCTGCCTAGCAAAAGGCCACTAGTTATAAGACCTGGGTTCAAATCCAGTACCTGCTGTAGTAAATTAGTACACATGAGACCAAGGCCCTCAGCCTCTCTGGGGCTCAGCTGCTTCAAAAGAAGAGTCTTTGCTATACAGCCGAAGTTCCTATGACTAGCTGTCCTCTTTAGCTTTAACATTCTTTGACTCAAATTTCAAACCACCAAGAAGGCACAGAGACTCCTTTGATAAAAACAGCAACATTAACCTTCTGCTGGAAACAATCACAGCCAGCCGATGTCGCTGACACACAGATACAACTAGTGGAGACACTTCAAGGTTAGTATGAGAGCTCATGTTTGCTCTGCTTTTACTAATTCCTTATGGTACCTTTCTCTAGAGAACTAAGAATACTTTGGCCTTCACTGAAAGAACCTCTCCCTGTCATGCGCCTGAGGGATGGCTACGAAAAAACATCTCCTGGATATGAATGTCATAATTCTGTATTATACAAAGTTCTTTAACATGTTTCCATTCAATTACTAGCAGCTGTGTAGGAATACAGGCAGATCTGGGGACTATTTGATGGTTCCTACTTAAAAAAAAAAATCAAATTTCTCTTTGCTACCTAATCTCTTTATTGTCATCCTAAGAATTAAGGAAAACACTTCTTCCAGTGCCTAAAGCTAATTCTAAAGGAAGATATGTGACTGCCTGACAATTCAGTTCCAGAGTAAGGTGGAAAGGTCTCACCCACTTCACTGGAGAAAACAGTAGACATTCTTTAGGGGTGAGGGGGAATTCAACATTCATTACATGCTTATGTTCAGTACACTGTATTAGGCACTAAAGAGAATAAAATATGGAGCTAATCTCAAGGAGTTTTCTAATTACATAAAACTAGAATTCAGGTGTCGTAAATTCTAATCCTATTGCTCTTGCTAAATTTTCTACAGCACCTTAGATAACAAATATTCCAGTCAAAAGTAGGGGAGATGAAAAGACTAAAACTCAAATCTTAGAGAACACAAAACACTGAAAAAAAATTTTGTCTTTAGCCACTGACAAAATACAGCATTAAAAGCTGTGATAACAGGTTACCTATTAGAGGTGTTTATACACCATAAACTGAATCCCAAAGTAGCCACAGATTCCTAATCTACACTGAAAAATGATCAGAACAATACACAAATCAGAACTGGATTATCCTGCCAAAACATAGCACCCTCTCACTGTGAAAAATATTTGGCTTAAAAAAGTCTAAAATCAGCATTCTACTTGAGAAAGTCAATTCTTTTGCCACAGAAATTCAGCAGGTGTGACCTGGGCCTAGCGGCTTTAAGCAGCAGCTTAAATTTTGTAGTGAATGGGTAATGGGGCACATGAGGCCATTCACATGTCTTTTGCCCCTTTTCTCATGATTTCTCTTCTGTTGAGTCCAACTCAGATATTTCTTCTTTTCTGGCCCTTTACCTGATCTTTTCTTTGAGTAATATTTGCCAAGACAACAGCCAAGCACCAGAATACCTTACTGGGTTAGAAGATCCAAGAATAAGGTATAGCAGGTACTACCAGACCTGATGCTGGCAGTGGCAGGGGAAGTCAAAGGATTTGGCTTACCTCTGGATTTCAGCTTAAAGCTTAATGCTATAAAGATGCTAAGGAATAGGATACTACAGGATCACAAATCTTAAGTTGGCACAGATCTTAGAGATCAACTAGTCTACCCCCACCTTGGTTTACAGATGAAGACATGAAGGTACCAATAAGCTATACAACTTGCCCAACGTGAGAAATATGAGGGCTGGAACACAAACTTAGGTCTTCTGATTCCCATATCTGGTGCCCTTTCCACTATACTACACTGACTTCAAAAGGCAGCATGAAGCTGTTTTCCTACCAATTCAGGATTAGCTTTAAATCTTGAATACTTGAATGTCATTTTATACTAATGTGTCTTCCAAAACCTCAAAACCCATGTCAACTAATATAGGATGATAGCCTTGACTTTGTTTTAAACCACATCCAAACAGAATACAGAAATTAAAGATTTCTATTTCTTTCTACAAACTATGGGAACCAGCTAATGATCTATATGCCTGCCTGCCACAGGGAGATGGGTTTCCATTCTGCATCTCTGCCTTTGCACACCCATGGCACTTGCTAAACAGTTAACTCCTTGCCTCAGAAGCACCTCTTTTCTCCTTGCTACTTAGGTCCCCTGGTCACTATCTATAGAAAAGTTTACAACCTCCTGCCTGCCCCTCTCTAAAATGAGCCAAACTCTCAAACTTCTATTTAGCTTTTAAAGATCTTCAGTCTTTTTTTTTAACATCTTGCTTCACCCTCCATGAGCTGTATGGCCTAGTGACATTGACTTCCTGGTTCTTCCTCAGAACAAAACACTCCATCTCCTGATGACATGTTCACTGGCTGTCTCTCCCCAGGCCTTAAATGTTCTCCTTTATTTCCACCTCTTGCCTTTCCTGGCTTTCTTTGAGTCTTAACTAAAATCCTACCTTTTGTAAGATTTTCTCACTCTTCCTGGATGTTAGTGCCTTCTCTCTGAGATGACCGCCAATTTATCCCCATACACATCTCTCGTTTGTCCGTAGCTGTTTGCATGCTGTTTCCCAGTTAGATTGCTTGGCTCTCCCAGCCCTTAGCACAGTGTCCGGCACATAGTAATAATACTTGTTGACTTTACCAAACTTTTTGACACTGGAAATAAAACTGCAGTCTAATGACTGAAGCAAACAGAAAAGCATGCATGTTAATGTACTCAGCTCTAAAATTATGATTGCCTTGCTGGCCAAGCAGAATTTCTTCTTAACAATGACACTGCATTTAAATGACTGGTAAACATGTTGTATTAACTTACATGGGAAGATACAATGTAATGTTCAGAAATATGTATATTCAATATTTTCCCATTCATAAGACACTGTAAATATTTAAAAAATGAAGTTTTTCTATACTCAGTTCTATATTTTCCTTTTATCTGGTAGATTCACCTGGCTACCGTGTCTTTTTTTTTTTTTTTGCTAGGCAATGGGGTTAAGTGACTTGCCCAGGATCACACAACTAGTAAGTGTTATGTGTCTGAGGCTGGATTTGAACTCATGCTCCTGAATTCAGGGCCGATGCTCTATCCACGGCGCCACCTAGCTGCTTCTGTTACCATGTCTTTTTGCAATTCAATCAGCTTTTCCTTCATGAGCTTAATGATCTTGTTTTATTGTCTTCTCTTTTTCTTTGTGCATATATGTATTTTTAGATGTTTTCTATATGCAGACTGTTGGATTCTGTTTTCTTCTCCAATCTGCATTCCCTATTTTAGAGGATTGCTTAATCTAGTCGTGCTAATACTAAGTTTGCATTTCCCCTCATTTTTTGGTATTGATTTTTATCTCCTTCTAAGTTTTTGCTTTGCTGATATAATTAAACACTGTTTATACTCCAACAGTTAATGAAGTACTGAGTGATACCTAGGCTGTTAAGAACTGTACTAGGAAGTGTGAAAAGGACATACAAAAGAGGGAAAAACAGTGCCTGCCTTCAAGGAACTTATATTCTAAGTGAAAACATATAGGTCAATAAATATAACATAATGGGGGGGGAGAGGGAAGGAGGGGGGGGAGAGAGAGAGAGAGAGAGAGAGAGAGGAGAGAGAGAGAGAGAGAGAGAGAGAGAGAGAGAGGGAGAGAGGGAGAGAGAGAGAGAGATCGCGAGCGAGCACTAATAAAGCAAACAACTTATCTGCCTCTATCTCACATGCATTCATTTTGGCATGTGTTGGTTTTGTATCCTCAAATTATACCAAATGCCTGGTTAGCAAGAATCATCTTATTTCTATGTTTCTACAAAAACTGAGCACAGTATTAGCCACATAAACAGCATCCAGGCAACATTAGTTGACTGATTTAGCCAATGCAGCTTAAGTCAATGCTAGCTATGGTTCAGATATCACCCATGACACAGACACCTGGGTGCTGGAAGAGTAGCAGATGGAAAACAAGACTGAGATGAGTGACTTTTCTTCTTTGGGCCTCAGTTTCCTTATCTGTAAGAGAAGCTATTGATCTAGATGATCTCTAACATTTCTAGTGCTCCTAAGGATCGGTAAGTCTGGATTTAATACATTTTTGTCTTTTGAAAATATAATGATCTGATTTCACTAAATCAAAACATTTATCCTAAAAGGTATAACAATTTTGCCAAATTTTAAAATCAGCTTTAAAATTATGCATTCATAAAGATGCTAAAAAGATTTAGTCATAAAGATATGGTTGGTAGCTGAGCTAGTTAATTAAAAACTGATGGGGGCAGCTGGGTGGCGCAGTGGATAGAGCACCGGCCCTGAAGTCAGGAGTACCTGAGTTCAAATCCAGCCTCAGACACATAACACTCACTAGCTGTGTGACTCTGGGCAAGTCACTTAACCCCAATTGCCTCACTAAATAAATACATAGGGTAAAAAAATTTTTTTTTTTTAAATTTAAAAACTGATGCAGAGGCAGCTAGGTGGCACAGTGGATAGAGCACCGGCCTTGGAGTCAGGAGGACCCAAGTTCAAATCTGGCCTCAGACCAAACACTTGACACTAACTGTGTGACCCTAGACAAGTCACTTAACCCGAACTGCCTCAAAGCAAAACAAAAACAAACCAACAAAAACAAACCTGATGCATTTTATTCTGACAGACAATTCTCAACAAACTCCTAAAGAAGTAATAGCTCTCTCTACTAAATTTATTCATTTTTTTTAAAGGAGTGTGTTACAACTAACAATATAGCTCTAACCTAACTTGTATTTGATTAGTGTTTTGTTCTCTCTTAACAATGAATTTACATTGTTGCAGTTGCTATTTACATTGTTCCTTTAGCACTACCCCTTTGCACTATTTCATTGTCTTCTCATGCTTCTTTGAATTGTTCATATTTTAGACTTATGTAAATATCAGGCTAACACCCAAAGGAAAACTACTGTCTCCATTTCAGATTTTTTTTGGCGGGTGGGGTAGGGAGGAGGAGGAGATAGGTAAGGAAAGAGGGAAACAGACATGATGAAATAGCTCTACACATATAAGATATTGGAAGAACAAGAACTTTTAGTGATCTGCTTTATTAAGCAGAAAGCCATAGTCCTTTTATTTAATACATGATTTGCACTTGTGAAGTCCAAATGACCTGCTAAAATTTCACAGCTTGTTTTCTAAAGAGGCTTATAAAAATACTTACTGGAGAGCTTCTTTCTCCCCCCACTCTTCCAAAGGGTAGCAAGCCTGAGTTAACAGTGGACTCCTAAGAAAAGAACCATTGAAAGAGCCTAATATGCATCCCAAACAACCTCATACACGTCCAGCATCACCTTTTTGGCAAAGGAAGTGGAAGGAGAATCCATAATCCTAGGATCATAGGATTTAGTGTGGAAGAGACCTAAAGATCATTCTGTCCAACACCCTCATTTTAAAGAAATGTTTAGTGGGCTAAGGATATTTAACCTCACAACAGAGTGAGAACTATGCAGTAGGCATTTAAATGCCTATTGGCTCTATTTCCCATTATAGAAAAAAGGACAAGCCAAAAAGCATCTATTCATCTCCTAAGAACCAAAAGCTCTTCCTGGATATAGTCTAAATGCCTGAATGTCAATGTTAGAATGGCATAAAAGAAAGGGAATGAGAAGTTTTCAAATCTTTTAGAATGAAAGCTAAGCTAAATGAGAAAAATTACTTTTCTTGTATTTTAAAAAAGACATCATCACCTTATAGAAAACATAAATGCTACTGTATTATATTATTATGCTATCATAGCATATGACATTAAACACCAGAGAAGAGCTGGACGGAGGAGCTGGCTCAAACTGGGGTGGGAAGAGTATTAGTGGCCATGGTAATGGGTCCTAGCAAGAACTGACCAGAAAACAGCATCTATTCATAGCCTCCTCTTCTCGCACTCTCTTTTAAAAATAAAGGGGAGGGGGGAGGGAAGAAAAATCAAGGTATTGCATGACTAAAAGTGATATGACATTTTCATACAAAGGCATGGCATAGTCTAGAAGTGTCAACAAACAATCATTAAACCAAGTGGCTAAGTAGTGAATGACAAACATTCTAGATGGAAGTGTGTGACCAAGTGATGATATAATTTATTACTGAGATTTGGATTTATAGATCTAGTCACAACCAACTCCTGAACGTTAAGAGGAAATATCCACTCATTCAACAACTATTTATTGCACCCTTTGTATGTTCAAGGTGTAAACTCATCTGGAGAGCCTAAACTTTGGATGGATACAACTAACTTCTGAATATTCCTAGAAACTCCACTGGATTAGGTGCAACCCTAGTTCTCAATTCGTTTGAGGATTACATGAAGAGAATACTGGCTTCTTCCTTACTTCCTTCTGAGTAGAGAGAACAATAGCTCCTTCCTAATCACACATTCCTGGAACAGGGTGCTATGATGGAAAGTAGCTGAAAACCCCATTTTCTTTGGAATCTAATGTGTAGCCAAGTTTTGATAATTTAGAATGATGGGGGAGGGCCATCATTTTAGAATACTATCATCTAATCTGCTTAAGAATATACCCTATTAGAGTTTGTTGTGAACAGTTTATAAGAGAAAAGGTAAAAATGCATCCATTAACACTCGGGAAATATATATTACCTTGAAGATTTTGCTTGTAGCCCTCCTGTCAAAAACTAGTAACCAGTAATTAAACATACAAATCGTAGCTACTGGTATGGTGGCCATAAGATTTTACATGTCCCCATTATTATCTGAAGAATAAACTGAAATTTTTTACATCTATAAAATAAACTGAAAGCCAGGCTCAGATTAAAATGACCAAGACTCTTAGAAGAACAGCATTGGGAAAGGACAAACACTCTTATGCTCAGTCTACCATTACCAAGAAGTCCTCAAGTCAAGATCCCAACCTTTTTTTTTACACACCATCCAAGCCAAACAAGGCCTGTGGGAGTCACCGGCAAGCTCCGGGCATAACTTGAGATAAGAAACAGTGGTGTACAGCATTATTGTGTAGCCGGGACGGGCTGAGAGTCATATGTGAATAGATGGCTTGACATACTAGCTTTGTGATTGTGAGCCCTTAGGCCTTTCCTCATCTGCAAAATGGCGGGAAATTATCTTTATCATGGAAAAAGAGACAGAAAAAACACATATGGCAAAGTGGCACTAATAACTGCCCAAATTCCCACCCTTATGATGGGTGGGAGTCCTTATGATATCAAATCTTACATAATGCACCCACATAAGTAGTTTACTATATAGTACAGGGAAAAGAATACTGATTTAAGTCAGAGGACCTGAGTTTGTAAAGCTTACTACCTGTGTGACCTTGGCCAAATCACATCACCTTAATGGGCCTCAATTTTTTACACCTATAAAATGCAAGGGCTGGACCAGCCAGGCTGCCTCTCAGGTCCCTTCTAGCTCTAAATCCATGTTCTTCCATAGCAGGCTCATGACTTCTGTCCAGGGAAGGTGTGAGAATATGTGTATATGTGTGTATGTGTATGTATATAGAGATAAAAACAAAATAGAGATACATATCTCTATCTCAATATTAAGAGTGAAGCTATCATTAAAACAAATGAAACACCTGGCATACGACAGATGCTTAATGCTGGCTGACTATTGAGATAGGCTGATTTGGTGGAATTTCATTTCCTATCACTAGAACAGAACAAGAAATAGTTGGTATTTTGAAAACCACCAGCAACGACCAGCATGGTCATACCTGTAATCCTTGCTACTAGGGGAAGCTGAGGCTGGCGGATCCAAGTTCTTAGGTGCAACAGGGCTAAGGCACTGACATGGTGGGCCCCTGGGGAGTGGCAGACCAACAGGCCGCCTAAGGAAGGGCAAACTGGTTGTGGCTTCAGTACGAGATTGGGCCTACAAGTGGAAGCTGCATTTCTAGCCTAGGTGCGAAGGAAGACCCAGTCTCAAAAAACCAATGAAATAATGTCAGAAAACAAATTAAACTGGACAACCAAACAGAAGAACGGAAGGGAAGCCCAGAGAAGAAGTCGAGCCCTGATAACTAGGGAACAAATGGATCTAAAACCAAAGTGGCAATATGACAATGGTTTTGAGTAGAACCACTTCACTGAAATAATCAGAGGAATCAAAGGAATACAAAAAAAGTAACCGTTTAACAAATATGGTAGAAAAGCATAGAGTGTGCAACTTGTACATATATAAAAATAAGGGGAAGTATCTACACCAAAGACCAAATTTATCCTGACAAGGGACAAAATTCAGACAAACCAGTCTCAATACTTTATAGTTACAACGTTAGCTACAAAGAAAAATTTGGGAATATTAATTAAAAAAAGCTTTCCCCTTGTTTTTTCACTACCACCAATTTGCTTTAAATGCTTATCAGGTTAAATGCCTCTAATTAATCCTAAGGGATAAGAGAACAGGTAAATCTCACTGTTTCATGGTTTAAAAAAAAAGGCAGAAAAATTGGACTTGCTAGATTCCTGAGATGTTCTGTAAACTGTGATCCTGTTTTAATGGGAAACTGCTGTCAATTCTAATGAAAACTGCAGCCTTAAAGCCAATTAAGGTTATAATCATTTTTGACAGGGCAGCTATGTAAGAAGACCTGCCGTATAAAAGACATAAAATATAGTTAATTGTATTATTGCTCATAGGAGTCTGTCTAATCACATTTTTAAGGCCTCAAAATCAAATAAAACTCTGAGAGTTGACTAGATTACTCCTAACCTATGTTCTATCATGTGTTGCATTTACTGGACACATATGATAAATTTGTAATCCAACATAGCTACTAAATATTGGTTGCCAATCCATGATGTAAATCATTCTGGGAACAATTTGGAGACTATTAAATCCTAGGATAGGATACCCTTTCTATCCAAACTGGCACAAAGGTAGTCTGAAATTTGTCAGTTTGTTGAAGTGACAGCTCACAGACTTTTTCATATTTTAGAAGGTGCCACCAGCATGCAAAATGAGAACCATTAAAACCCAAATTTAGTGAATACAGGATCCAAGAATACTTCACGTAATCTGAAAATAGCAAATGAACTTTCTTCCTTCAAAAAACAAATAGAAGAAGGAAAAATTTATTACTTCTTCAAATAATTCTTTCAACATACATTTATTAAGCCCCTATTATATTGGGATCAGCTGTTTCATTTATAACTTTTTACTGTTCTTTGTAAGTGAAACTTTTTTCTTACTATGTACAAATCAAATCAACACACATTTGTTAAAGATGACTATGTGCCAGCTACTTTGCTAAGTGCTGGATACAGGTAAAAAAAATGTACAATGCCTATCTGGAGGAAGATACAAGAAAAAATAAGTGTGAAGGAAGATCTTAAGATAAACACTCTTGGCAGGGCAGGAACTGATGGCCTCCCCCGCAACCCCATACTGGGATTTTAAAGGGAAACTGCTAAACATCTAATATACAGAATGAGGAATTCCAAGAAACAAAGGAAGATTTACATGGACTGATGCAGAGGGAAATAAGCAGATGCAGAAGAATACACAGACTTTTTAAAAACTGTGTAAGTGAAAAGAGAACTAAAAGGAAACCAAAACCAAAGGCTCCTGGGAAAAGATTAATTAGTTATCTCTGAAAATATCTCTCCTTTTGGTAAAGAAGTAGGGGGCTTCTGACCATGAGAGAAGGTTGTATACATTGTCAGATGTGGTCCCTATTATCAGTTGTTTTGCTTAACTCTTTTCCTTTGTTATGAGAAGGTTCAGTTTTTCTGGGTCAAGGTGAAGTGTTATATGTGAATATTTGGCAATGGCACAAAAAGAAATGAAGCATCCAAGTTGGGCCTTTCAGAGCTAAATTTTCTAACCCAATTAATATTAAAGCAACTAAGCATCAGTCTTTTGGGAGAAGCTTTAAGTGTAAAGACAATAAGGATCTAATTTTAGTGTGAAAATTGACTAAGTTTAAATGCAAAATTTAAGATACCCAATAGTATCTTACTTACTTACAGTATCTACTTAACCACTTAATGTATGAAATATTGATCCACCTCTTTTGCCTTTCAAATTTCAAGTAACCAAAGCATATGAGGCACAATGGGGTAAGACTCAAAGCAACTAAAACAGTAAAATCAAATCTACATAAAGTTCATAGTCAAGCTGCTCAGGTTTACTCTTAGTTTATGCATAATTCTAAAAAAATTTCAGTTTGTAGATCTTGAACTCATTATGTCCCAAACTTAACTTTTCATCCTCCCCAGACCCTGCTCCTCTATCTTGACTTCCCTTTTTCTGTTAAATGGCATCAATCTTCTCCCACTCACCCATGCACAAAACCCTGGCAGTCACTCTTTCTGTCATACCCCTCCCATCTAGTCACTAAATCCAGCTGATTCTACCTCTATTATGGCAATGTTCTCATCTCCTCTCTCATTCTTATCAACTTCCTGGTCCAAGCCTTCATTCTCTTTCACTAGGACTAGTCTGTTCATTTCTAGATACCACCTCCTTAAAATCCAAAAGCTGTAACTCCTTATCCAGGGATAGGTAGGCGGCACAGTGGATAGAACACTGTGCTGGGAGTCAGGAAGACCTGAATTCAAATGCAGCCTCAGATACCACCTGTGTAAACCTGGGCAAGTTAGTTGTCTCATCTTTAAAATGAGGGTTAACCTACTTCCCAGGGTTCTTGTAAGGCTAAATAAGATAGTATTTGTAAAAGGGCTTAGCAAATTTGCCTGGCACATAGTAGGCACTATATAAATGCTTTTCCCTTCCCCTTTCCCCCACCCTCCCTTAACCAATAAGTCTAACCTCTCTAACCTTTCCAGTTTCCTCCCATTACTCATTCCCAATATTTCACCCCAACCAGTCAGGACTGTCACTATACCCCAAACACACCCCTGCACTTTCCTGTCTTGATGTGTTTGCTCACAAAATACATTATGTCTGGAATGCCCCAACCCTTGCCTCTGTTGACACAGGACTCATTCTTCAAGATCTAGCTCAAATGCTACATGAAAGCCTTTCCCAGGTACGCAAGGGACTGGGTTGAAGTTCTGTATAACTCTTTATTGATCATCAGTTCTTCTGACCCCTGTAACTCTATGGAGTGGGCATTAGAAGTATTATCCCCATTTTACAGGTGAAGAAACAGAGGCTATATGCTCTACCCCTTCTCCTCAACTGCCCCACTCAGTAAGAAGAGGTTAACCCTTTGCATAACTGGGTAGTCTTTGAAGTAAAAGATGAAGTTCTGTCTTACCACACAGCAATTCTAACTCAGAACGAGTCAGTCAGCAAGCATTTATTAAGTACCTATTGTATACTGGACACTGTGCTAAATGCTTGGGATAGAAAGACAAAAGCAGATAGGAGCAAAAATTTGGAAAACTATGTCAAAAAAAATTACATATGTGCAGGATAAATTGGAGATAACCAATAGAAGGAAAGCTTCCTATAGAATTTACCAGGCATATGAAAGAAGACAGGAAAAGCCTGAGGTGGAAAAAAAAAGAATTCCAGGAACAGGAGATAGCTAGTGAAAAATGCATGGAGGCAGGAGATGGAGCATTTTGTGCAAAGAATAGATCTTGGGCATAATCCTATGTTTCACTTATTTCCTCTCCCTACCATTCCTAATTTCCCCCTTTATTAAATGCTCCCAACTTGTTCAGAGAAAGAGGACTTGTTTAAGCAAATATTTTATTTTTTTTATTAATTTATTTTGATTTATCAACAATCACTTCCATAAGCTTTTGAGTTTTAAAATTTTTTTCCCCTCCCTCCCCAAGACAGCACACAATCTGGTACAGGCTATATATATACACATTCCTATTAAAAATATTTTCACATTATTGATGTTGTAAGGAAGAACCAATAGGAGAGAGCTGGGTAGAGCTCAGGGTTACATACCTCTGAGCCAGAGGTGAGGCTCAAACCCCGTCTTCCTGGTCTATTATATGTCATGTTTATTGCCTTTTCAGTAACCTGAATAATAGATTATAATAGAACCAATAGGAGGAATCACAAGAAAGAGAAAACGAACAAAAACCAGATGAAAAAAATAGCAAATAGTATGCTTCTATCTGCATTCAAACTCCACAGTTCTTTCTTTGGATGTGGATAGCATTTTCCATCATGAGACCTTTGGAGATGTCTCAGATCCTTGTATAAACAAATATTTTTGTGTTTTTTGTCTGCCACTTGCAACTGGCCTCTCATTTGTTCAGAGCTCACATACAAAACCCTCAAAGAAACCTTCACAACTCCACAAATGGCTGAAGCATGTAAAAGGGTGTCTGTTTCCCTGAGGTATCTGTACTACTACTACTGTAAAAGAATGCAAGGAGATCATAAATTCCTGAGTTTGAAGGAACCATCAGTTTCATTTCACAAATGAGTAAACTTATGTCAAGTTAAATGACTTCAAGGTAACAAGTATAAAAAGGCAGTAATTGTTTAAAAAACAAAACAAAACCCTCTTAATCCCTTTAAATAGCATTTAAAAGTTTACAAGATTGTGCAGCATTATTATACTACAGATTAGGAAGCTGAAGGCCTGGGAAGTTAAACAGCTTGCCCTGATTACAGGGCTGGTGTGAAAAAGGACTCAGTTCCCAGCCTTTTTTGGTCAGGCTTTGTGGGGGTGGGGTAGACCACCTGGTCCAGACTCAATTTCTGGCTCTATCACCTCTATGGTCTTGGGTAAATCACACCTTTCTGGAGCCTCAGTTTTCTCATCTGTAAATGAGAGGGATGACTTCTGAATTACCCTTTCAGCTCCAAATTTATGATCCTATACCTTGGAATCCCGTGGTTTAAATTAAAAACAAACAAAACTACACACACAGCCTTTGGCAGAACTGCCATCAGCCTCTCCTACTACCTGACTAATAGGGATGGGGATTGCACCTGTGATTCCCTCTGGGCTGAGCCAATGCAGGTTGGCACCCTTTCTGCATCTCTCAGTCTCACAGAGAGCTGAGTGGAGCTCAGGGTTACACACCTCTGAGCCAGAGGTGAGCCTCAAACCCTGTCTTCCTGGTCTATTATATGCCATGTTTGTTGCCTTTTCAGTAACCTGAACAATAGGTTCCTGAAGTCCAAGCCTCCACTCACAAGGCTGGCTCATCTAGTAGAATTTCTCTTGAATAGCTTATTAGCATGCATTCTCTAGCCACATTTTCAATAGGACCTTCAGGACACAAGTAGCTACCCAATTCTAGCCTACGTGGTTTCTCTTTAATCCAACAAGGGACCAAAATTTCAGTCTGAAAAGCAAATAGCTGTAGAGAGAATTTCAGAACTATACTTCTTACCCCAACCCGCCCAATAACCACTGGGGAGATTAATAAAAAATTATAATACATAATATAAATAATAATATGAACAAATGTATAAATAAATTAAAATGTTTTATCATATAACTCAAAAAGTAGCAAATCTGTTAATATTAACATATTTACTCTTACTTGGAAAACAGTCTAACTTAAGTCCTAGGCTCTAAGATTCATCATGGGACCAGGGATTGCCTTTTTTTTTTTTTTTAAATAATTTATTTATTTACGGACTGCTAGGTGGCACAGTGGATAGAGCTCCAGCCTTGGAGTCGGGAGGACCTGAGTTCAAACCTGGCCTCAGACACTTGACACTTACTAGCTGTGTGACCCTGGGCAAGTCACTTAACCAGAATTGCCTCACCAAAAAAAGGCAAAAAAAAAAAATCCTTTTTAGTTTTCAACTGGACCAGAGATTTCTTGAAGGCTTTGTTGAAGACTATGTTGGAGAAGCCCAAATTCTAGCAGGTTCTACCAAACTGGAAAGGGTATAAGTGGGATGACAGGCTGACATTAGATGACAAATGGCACCATCAACTGCAGGCCTTGGTTCCTAAGCATGCAACTTGGGCACATCTCTCTGCCTGTTGCTTGGCTTAACAGAGAAAGGTTTGTTTAAACCTTTGCTGAACTTTTTGGTCACTTTAAGTCATTGAATTTCAGAGCTGGAAGCCACCCAGTCCAAAAGAGAATGCTTCTCATAACAAACCCAACACCCAGCTTTTGCCTGAAGATTCCCAGCAAAGAGGATTCATTATATACTGGGTCAGCCCATTCCACATTGAGCCCAAATTTGTCTCTCTGTAACTTTCATCCATTACACTTGCCAAACAGAAAAGGTTTGATACTTTTTTCCATGACAGTATTTAAGGTTAAAGACAGCTATTAGCTTCCACTAACCATGCAGAAGGGCTGTACAACTGTAATGTTAGAAACAAGACCCAAACCCATGAATTCAAAAAGGATGTCAAGTATTTAAGTAAACTGTGACATGAATACTCCTTTCAATAACTCCTAAGAGAAAAAGCTCTTATGATTCAAGAAAAGAATTTCACAAGTGGGTCACCACCACGATTTTAAGAGTTAAAGTTACAATACATCCAAATCTGGGAAAGGACAAAAAGAAAAAAGGAAACCACCTATATTACATCCATCTCTGAGATCAAGAAATGAAAACATTTACCTTTCCGTGCCTGCAAAGTCAGCTTGTAGAAAGGGAACAGTATCCAGGTTTCTTGACTCCAAGTCCTCGATGATTGGTTCACTACAACATCTTGACCCTCTGATGAAGATCAACATTCATTCTAAAAGAATAAAGTGCAAATTATTGTTCAACACAACAAAGAAGTGTCTGTAATGTTTTATCAATGGTAACATAGGTCTTTCACGGTTATTTGTCAACAACATATTTAATCCTAGCCACAAAATCAAATAGCTAAAATATTAACCTTATATATACTGTGCTAAATATAGAGATATCTTTAGTAAAAAATTTGAAATATCATGGGCTGACCATTCCTGAGTTATGCATTAATGTAGTCAGGATAGTTTCAGCCAAAATACTGTTAAGAAGCTATATCCCTGAATTTACATTAGGAAAAGAAAGTATCAGGGCAGATAGGTGGTGCAGCAGATAGAGCTCTGGCCTTGGAGTCAGAAGGACCCGTGTTTAAATCCAGCCTCAGATACTGGACACATACTAGCTGTGTGACCCTGGTCAAGTCACTTAACTCCACTGACTAGTAAAAAACAAAAAACAAAGTATCTAAAGAAACTGTCATGTAAATTCCAAAAGACTTATGATGGAAGAAAATGCTAGCCACATCCACAGAAAGAACTATGGGGTCTGAATGCAGATTGAAGCATGTTATTTTCACTTTTTTTCCCCCAATTACTCTTTCGCAACATGACTAATGCGGAAAGATGTTTAATATTGTCCATGTATAGCCTCTATCAGATTGCTTGCTGTCTTGGGGACGGAAGGGAGGGAGGAAAAAAAATTTGGAACTCAAAACTTATAAAAGTGAACGCTGAAAACTATCTTTACATGTAATTGAAAAAAAAAACACTATTAAGTGGGAGGGAAAAGAAACTATCATGTAAAGATAAACATATATCACAAATTACCAAAACCCCACAAAACTAGGCTGACATAGCACTAATTAAAGTAGAAAAGGGAAAAACTCAGTTGAGAGTAGATTTAACAATGTAGGTATTAAAAGGATAATTCATTTAGCCAGAATGAGGAGGATCATTTTCCAATTTCTTCATGCCTTCCCTGCCCACGCCATCCCCGGGACCTTGGAATTCTTGCCCCTGGGTGCTGAGTTCTGAGGGAATAAACTTTCATTTCACGGTAACCCTCTGTACTGCCCTGAATTTCTAGCTCCCTTTTATGTGTTGTCTTCCTTCACTGTAAGTTAAGCTTCAAGGCAGCGGACACTCTTGCTTGTTATTTGCATCTTTCACACTTAGCTTAGTGCCTGGCATGTAATTATTTAATAAATGCTTTTATTATTTTTTAAAATTATTTTTATTTGATGAAAAACATGAAGAACAGATTCTTACAAATGTTTGTACCAAAACTGAAAAAACCCTGAAGTTATAGGTGACTGAAGAAAAGCCTGTCTCTGGGCTCTGTACTGTGTCCTCTACATGATATTCAATGAAATCATCCAGTTAATCCCTAGAAAGACAGCAAGCCAGGTTATGAAGAAGGCATCACCATCAAGTAGTGATTTCTGAAAATCAAATTAATACTTCATGGAGCTATTGTGACAATCAAATAAAATCATGTGCTGCAAAAGCACAACATAAATGAGTTATACAAATTTGAAAGAGTCACCATGGGAAGCAATACACTGATTCCAAGAAAACTGTCATCGCCCATTACTCTCTTTAAATCTTCCAAAGCCTATGGCAGATTCTTTCTAATATCATTAACTGTCACAAAATGTTTTTCCTTTGAGGCTAAATTTAACTTTTAGAAGCAACCAAAAAGTTTATCAAAGCCTAGCATGGGAAAGAATTCTGCTCAACATGATTTTGGTTCAAAACAAACAAAAACCAACTAAATGAATAAGATAACACCCAACAAGACCGCAACCATAAAATAAGTCTTTTTTAAAAAAATAGCTTGTAAACAATTACAATGGCATTCCAAACATATTTGGGGGCATTAACAATAGCCTCATGTGAATACTGAATAAGCATTCAGTCTCCTCCATCTAACAGGTCAACATTTATTTGGATGGATAAGCTCTGGTCTGGTTTTGTTGTTGCTTTTTAAAGTCTTATGACTTTCCATTATCTTTACAGATCCAATTTCCTAATAAAAGCAGGGGAAAATTACTGGCACTGTGCCTAGCATAGTGAAAGCTCTTGAAGAGGAAGACAAGGATAATAGTCATAAGATAAAAGGACCAAAGAACTAAGTAGTCTCAAGATTAGGACACTGTACGAGAAGTAACAGGTTTTTTTCTGGCCTTACCACAAAATTTAACTTGATTCTTTTAAATTTACTTTTTTTCATTAACAAACACTAATTTTCTCCTTCCATCTCTCCCAAATAAAACAAATGAACTCTTGTTACCTTATTCTGCACTCTGAGTCTATCACCAAGGTCGGGAGGTAGGAAGCACTGCCTACTTCATCAGTCCTCTGGAATTCTGATTGGTTTTTGGATGGACAGAACTATGTCTTTCAAAGTTGTTTGTCTTGATAATATTGTTATCATATAAAATGGACTAGTTTTTTTCCCACTTCACTCTGAATCCATTCATAACAAAATTTCTCAGATTCCTTTGAAACTACATTTTATCACTCATAGGGCACAACACTATTCCAACACATTTATATACTGTAACTTGTTTATCTATTCCCCAAATGATGGAAATGCTCTTAGTTTCTAGCTCTTTGCCATTCCAAAAAGGCTACTGTAAGTTATGTGCATATACGGGTTTTTTGTTGTTGTTTTTTAATCTCTTTGGAGGTGTCAGTCCGCCTAGTAGTGGTATTGCTGGGCCAAAGGGTATGCACAATTTAGTGACCTTTGGGGCAAAGTTCCAAATTGTTTTCTAGAATGATTAAACCAATTCAAAGCTCTAGTCAGTCAATAAACATTTATTAAGCACCTACTGTGTGCCAGGCAGTATTAAGCACTAGGGATACAAACAGGCAAAAAAAACAGTTCTAGCCCTGAAGGAGCACATAACCGAATGGTGGAGATAAACAAATTTGTATTTACAAGAGGGGACGTAATTAAAAGAGGAATTAAGAGGGGCTGAGAAAAGCTTTCTGAAAATGACTTGAAGGAAGCCAGAGAAATCAGTAGGTAGAGATAAGGAAGGAGAACATTCCAGGTAGGGGGGACAGCCAGAAGGCCAGCTTCACTGGACTGAAGAGTACCCAGTGGGGAGTAAGGTATAAGAAGACCAGGAAGATGTGTGTGGGGTAGGGGGGGAGTTGATTCCCTAGGTCATAAAGGGCTTTGAATGCCAAATAGAGGAGTTTGTTTTTGATGAGATAATTGTAAAGCACTTAACACAGTGCCAGGCACATAGTAAATATTAGCTATTATTATTATTATCATCCTGGAGGTAAGGAGCCATTAGAGCTTACCGAGCAGACAGGTAACAAGGTCAGGCCTGCACTTCAGGAAAATCACTTTGTGGCTGAATGGAGGATAGACTGAAGTGGGGAGAGACTTAAGGCAGACTCACCACCAAGCCTATTGCAACGATCCAGGTGTGAGGTGAAGAGGGTCTGCACCAAGGTGGGGGAAGTGTCAGAGAAGAGAAGCCGGTGTATTGGAGAGATGTTGCAAAATTGAAATTGATAGCTTTGGCAACAGCTGGGATATGGTGGGTGAGAGATAATGTGGAGTCCAGGATGAGGACCTGAGAGACTTGGGAGGATGGCCTAGCCCTCAATAGTTCCAACAATAATGGATTAATGTGTTTTTTTTTCTCTTGCCACCTCCCTCAATATTTGTTGTTTTCCTTTTTTGTAACCTTTGCCAAACTGATGGGTGTAAGATAGAACCTCAGTGCTGATTAATTTGTACCTCTCTAATTACTGATTTACAGAATTTTAAAAACATGGTTTGTAGCTTGGATTTCTTCCTCTAAGAACTATGTTTTTGACCACTTACCAATCGGGGGATGGCTCTTATTCTTATAAGTTTGAAACAATTCTTTATGGATCATAGAATCAAGATCTTTATTGAAAAAAACTTGCTGGAAAGTTACTCTTCATATTTCAGCTGCATTGATATTGTTTGCGGAAAAGCTTTTAAAAATTTTACGTAAAAAAGTTTCCATTTTCCCTTCTATGATTCTATCTATCCTTTGTCCAGTCATAAACTCTTCACCTGTCCACAGATGTGAAAGGAATTTCGTAGCTCCTATTCATATTTTCTTCCTTATTCCTCTCATGTGTTTATGTAACCTCTGATATTTATTCATTGGAGATATTGGTCTAACCTTAATTTCATTCTTTAACCTATCTGTTCCTCTATTTAATAATACCTGCTGCCAAAAGCTCCTTCAAGAGGATACTGGGGTTAAAGAAAAATGTTTCAATAGAAGGGATAATGCAAAGCATATGAAGCAAGAAAAGGATACCAGACTAAACCAGACCTCATTATTATTTCCAACAACAAAATCATACCAATGACTGAATGTAGTTTTCAGTATGTCTATCTTTACAAAATGAAATAGGAGTGCTGAGGAGTATAAGTACATATAAGTCAAGAAGGAAGTGTTGCAGAGAAGTTTGTGATCCTAATGTGGTAGCAGAGAGAACTCCAAGATTCAGTCCTCCTGCACCTGGACTAAGCTTTAGGCAGAGCACTTTTATCATTAATCTTCATTAGATGAAGAACACATTTTTCTTTCTAAGGATGTCTCAAATTTCACCCTTTTTGCCCTCTCTGCAGCACATGATGCTGCCCATCACGCTCCTTCTGGATACTCTCTGCTCTATGAGTTTCTGCAATACTGCTCTCTCTCCTAGTCTTCCCACTACCTGATTGCTCGGTTTCCTTTTCTAATTCTTCATCCATGTCTCACCCACTAACTGTGGGTGTCTCCCAAGGCACTGTCCTGGGATCTCTTTCCTCTCTATACTAGTCCACTTGGGGTTCAATTATCATCTTTATGCAAACAGACCCAGATCTATATGTATATCCAGTCCTAGTGTCTCTGCTAACTGCAGTCATGCATATACACAACTGTGACTTGAAATTCTCCATCTCAAGATGTCCACAAGAGAACTCATTATCTTTTCTTGGAAACCCTCCCCTTTTCCTAACTTTCCTATTCCTGTAACCCCCCCAATCTCACAGTCACCCCCCTTCTGTGTCATCCTCAACTCTCTCTCTTTTTTTTTTTTTAGTGAGGCAATTGGGGTTAAGTGACTTGCCCAGAGTCACACAGCTAGGAAGTATTATGTGTCTGAGGCCGAATTTGAACTCAGGTCCTCCTGACTCCAGGGCTGGTGCTCTATCCACTGCGCCACCTAGCTGCCCCTTCAACTCTTAATCTGTTGTCAAGTCTTGTTTCTATTTTCACACCTCAAAGTACTTTCCTTTGTACTCACACAGTCACTTCTCATTTGGACCCTTGCAATAGTCTCCCCACTTATCTTTCCCCACTCTCCATCATCCCCCAGTCGGTGGCCACGGTAATTTTTATGAAGTATTGGTCTGACCACCTCATTTCATCGTCCCCATTACTTCCAGCATCAAATACAAAGCCCTGTTCCACACTCAAAGCTCTTCACAGACTCAACCCTTCCTAGTTTTCTTGCAGCCAGCTCTCGTCCATGTGTAGGCCCACCTTCACTTCCTCCAACAAGGCAACCTTTCTCCTGCCTCTGTCCGCTGGTAGCTGCCCAGACCTGGAATGCTTCCCTTGTTCCCCACTTCAGCCTCTTGGCTTCCCTGGCTTTCTTTAAAACACAGTACCAAGTATCCCCATCAGTAGGAGGCCCTTCTGGTGCCCAGCTAGTGCCTTCCTCACTCAGGTTATCTTCCGTCTACTCTGTATATGTCTCATTTCAGATGTAATGGGTTATCTACATGTTATCTAACACACTAGGATAAATGCTTCTTGAGGGGAGGATGTTTTTGTTTTCCTTTGAACCCCTAGAACTTAATACAGTGCTTGGCACATAGTAAATGCTTAATGTTTGCTGATTAACTGAATTGAGGCCCATTTTCTTCAAAAGTTTTTAGCTCTACATAAAATTGTCATTTTCTACTAATTAAAAACTGGATAGCACTATAATGTGTTGCTAGGGCAATTCAAAAAAAGATGTAAAAAGGGCAGCTAGGTGGCACAGTGAAAAGAGCAGAGGCCCTGGAGTCAGGAGGACCTGAGTTCAAATCTAGCCTCAGACACATAACATTTACTAGCTGTGTGACTCTGGGCAAGTCACTTAACCCCAATTGCCTGCCCCCCCCAAGTACATAAAAAAGGAGAAAAGGACCCCAAACTCCAAAAACCCAGGGCTTGAATGAGAGCCCAGAGGACACAATCCTTATCTTAGCCACCTAGGTGATTCACAAGAGTGCTGGGCCTGGAGTCAGGAAGACCTGAATTCAAATATAGCCTCAGACACACTAGCTAACCATGGGCAAGTCACTTCACCTGTCTGCCTCGGTTTCCTCAACTGTAGAATGGGAATAATTACAACATCTACATGGCAGGGTTGTTAGGAGTTTCAAATGGTATATTTGTTAAGTGTCTGGCACAGGGCCTGGCACATATTCAGGTACCATACAATGCTTATTCCCTTCCCCTAAAATGGCCAGCACTGAAAAATTAAAATTAAGTCCAAAGATTTGAACCAAGACAAGAAATCTCTTCTCAGGACCCCTACCAAGGGCAGGAGACGTTAAGGGAAAAGAAAAGTGGACTGTACAGAAATTTTAAAATAATATCAATGAACAAGTCTATAAGTGCTTTGAATTTACAACTCATTCACCCAGAACCTTTATAACTAATCCATTTCACTATAATATACAGAATTATTGATATATTGGTCATTCTTACCCCTTGAGTACATTACAGGTTTTCTGAAGGCAGAGATGACATTCTAATCTAAACTTAGTATCTCCTAATACAATACTCTACACACTCTAAAAGTCTCTCCTGGGTTATCAGAGCAAGTATTTTCATTCTAATGATGGAGAGAAAGGTGAAGAGCTAGTACACAGAAGCATCTGGAACATAGGCTGTGGGGGTTTTTTTTGTTTGTTTTGGCATTGCTGAACTCATCAAGTCTTTAAATTATGAACAAAGAATATAAAACTAAGATGTTTTAAAACAGTTATATGCTTTAATTTCATACTATACCTAGTTAACAAACAGAGGAGATGACAGAAAAGGGGAAGAGAGGTTAAATAAACAGTAACAGAAAGAAAAATATACACACACTGTAAATGGAAGGATTCGATTTAACTAGAAGAAAACTGAAGCTATCACTTCAGCAATGTCTCCTAAAATCTCATTTAGTAGATGAAATGTAAACTATTAACTGCTCATTATTCATTCAGAAACTTTGCAGTGAATGGGACACAGCAGCTTAAGTGAGACATTCTCTGGAAGAGTGACAAAAGCAGTTCATTACCTTGAAGAACCGATGAAATCAAACTGAAAATCAGGGAGAGATTCTTGCACTTCTGATGCATGACATAAGAATGCTGGGAAAAGGGCCAAGACAAAAGTGGAGGATAAAATCCTCCACTTTGTATTTGCCATTGCAGGGTTTCCATTAAATAGAATGCAAAGGGAGAGCAGAAGAACCCTGTATTCCCTTTGAGATAAGTAGTAGTTCTGAGAAACACAGAATCAATCTAAATTCTTTCAAGCTAATTTAGAGATCAAACAGTAGTTAAGATTTAAGGTGACAGTGCAGTGAACACTGTAAATCATTATTTGCTACAAAACTGTGGTTGGCCACAATCATCACTTTGCAAACTAAAAATTATTCTATAAAATGCCTAAGTATGGGAATAGAAAAATCATTGGAGATATGGTTACTAGTCTCTCAGAGTGACTCACTTTCCTAGGGGAAGCTGCTTAACCTCTCTCTCTGTGAAGCTTACTTCCTGATTGTATGTAAGGACACTACACCACCAACTTCATACATAGGACTGTCCTAAGGAAAGGACCATAACCCTACTACCCCCACTTTAGTTACTTTCTCTTACTCCCTCTCTCTCCCTACAACCAACCTAACTGCCTGACCATACAAGTGTTTATAAATTAAATACACAGGCTTAAAAAAATTACACATGGAACTATTTTTAAATCAACTTTAAGCTGGAAGAATATGAATTTTTCCAGTTAGTCATAATTAAGTTATAAATACTTTATAAAAGTTTTGAGTTAATAAAAACTGCCCAAATGTGTTTTTATCTTTAAAAGGGGTTAATTTGTCTTGAACAATCTAGGTTCCAAACACATATCACTAGCGACTGTTCTGCTTAGTCTTCACTTCCTCTGAGGTTGAAGGAAAATGAAAACGAAAAAATGAAAATCTTTCTAAAGATAATGTTCCACTCAAGTAGTGAAAAAGCAATAGACAGAAAAATAAGTTTACATGGAAGAGAAAATTAGTTGTTATGGCAGGGTAGAAGAGGGTGAAGATCTGAGTTTGAATTTCACTTGTGACATCTACTAACTGTGATCTCTAAGAAACGGAGGCTCAGAAAATTACTTGTATAATGGGGATAATACTGGTGTTACTTCAGGAAACTGTCAGGAAAGCTCATCATACAAGTGAGTTATTATTACTAGGATGGTGCTAGTAATTTCGAACTGAGCCATCCCAATTTTAGACATCAAGATCGAATATTTAAAAATATACATAGGAATAAACACACACACTAGAAGTCTAAATGCCAAGGAAAGGAGACCAGTTAAAATGTCTTATGTCACCAAATGCCTGTAATTACTGTTACATGCTTAAGAAGAATTCAAAATTCCAGCCCCTTCCAACATATGCTGATCTAGCCCAAAGGGTAAAACTTGGGCACAAGAATTCTTAGCAGAAGCAACAAAACACCTTAAGACTTCAAAGATGCTTGCCCAGTGACAATATGTTGTCAATGGCACACCGAAGACGGCATAACACGTTTTTTGTGCAAGAATCAGAGGAAAAGCCCGTGCAAACTCCTCATACAAGATGACTCTCTGAATTGGGCCACTTCCCGGAAACAAGTAAAGTAGTTCAAGGAAATTGAAACAAGTAAGACGTCTGCCTAAGTTGGTCTGGCCCTGGAGCCGCTTCCGCACAGGCAGGGGCTTCACTCGGGTTTTCTGGTGTCAGGGCAGCTCTAACTACGAATTTGAAGGATCCTTGTGCACGAAGCAGGAGCCGAGGAATCGAGAGCCCTGGGGGGGCTGGGGGGAGGGTGCACAGGGGGACGGACCGACGTGTCATTGGTGTAGGGCACTGCTCCGCCGGACAATCGGCGGGCACGGGGCACGGGGCTCGGTGCGGGCCCGGGGCCAGGTCTTCCAAACGCAGCCCGCCCAAGCGGCCCCACATGGCTCGGGGGCCCGCCCGCGGGGCCGCGGGGGCGCGGGGCCGGGGCAGCACTTGCTTCCCGCGGGGCCGCGTGTGTGCGGGGCGTGTGAGTGTGTGTGTGCGTGTGGCAGCCTTGCTCAGCCAGAGTGCAGAGGGAGCTCTCTCCAGCTCTCGGGGTCTCTTCTCTCAGCAGCAGCAGCAGCAGCGCCGCCTCTGCCACTCTGGACCACACAGAGACTACGGCGGGCGACGAGGCGGCGGCGGCCGGGCGGCGCGGGCACACGGTCGCCCGCGGCCCCCGGGGGCTGGCTGCCGGCCTCCCGCCGGGGCTGCGGGGCCCCGCGCCGCCCCGAGCGAGAGGCGAGCCACGGAGCGCCGGCGGCGAGGAGGCGGCCAGGCTGCGGAGCGGGACAGGCGGGGACGGCGGCGGCGGGGCTCGGACGCCCAGGAGGTTCCAGGGACGCGGGGGCGGCGGGGACGGCGCCGGGGCTGGGGGAAGGACGGAGCGAGAGGAGGCCCTGGGCGCGCGCGGGCGGGCAGGGAGAGCGGTCGCGGCCGGCCCGGGGCCTCCGGGCGGGCCGAGACAAAGGAAGGAAAATGGAGTCGGGGCCTTCGGGGCTCGGCCCCGCCCGGCCCTGGCCCCGGGCCTCGGGCCCCGCCGAGGCGGCGATGGCGGCGGCGGCAATGGCGGCAGGGAAATGGCGGCGGCCGGCGCCGCAGCAGGGACGATAGAGGGAGACAAACACCCCCCGGCGGCGGCGGCTGGTGCCGGGGCTGCAGCCAGCGCCAACCGGAGCGGCCCCATCGTGACACCTAGAGGCGGCCCGCGAAACCTCCCTGCAAACCCCGCGTTTCCCCCCTTACCTCCGCGCCGCGCCGCGCCACACCCCCCCGCGGCGCCCGCTCCTTCGCCTGCCCGGCCCGCTCCGGCCGTCCCGGCCGCCGTCCGGCCCGCTCCGGCCTCCCAGCCGCCAGCCGCCGCCACCGCCGCTCGGAAACAGGCAGCTCCGCGCACGGTTTAATCGCTCCACAGCCTCGGACACAAAATGGCGGCGGCGCGGCGCAGTGCGCCTGCGTCGGGGCTGCCGGTACTGCTGGAGCTGATAAGGGAAGCGGGGAGGGGAGGGGGGGGGAAAGAGAGAAGAGCAGGCCGGGCGGCGGGGGGAGAAGGAGGGAGGGTGACGGGCAGGGGAAGGGAGGAGGGGGGAGTAAAGGTGAGAAGAGGGAGGAGTGGCGCGGGGTATCATGGGAGGCGGCCTTAGGGCGCCAAGTTTCAAATGCCGGCGCGATGGCGTCATGGGGCACGCCGCGCGTCACGCGCCCGCCGGGCTCTGGGCCTCAGACCCCGGCGTGGTGCGCGGGTTTCCGCGAGCGTAGAGTCATCCGGGTCATCGCGTCCCTGCCCCCTGCGTCTCTTTCCCCGCCCGACGACGGGGCGGGGCGGAGCGGAGCGGGAACGCAAGCTGGGGGCTTTAGGCTCCTTGTCCCCCTGGGACCGGCCCGGCGCGGGAGGGAGCGGCGCGTCTGACGCTTCTGGCGGCCGCAGCTTCCCTCTACCTGGGGAACCCCGGCCTGAGCCTATTAAGAGAACCCCTCTCCCCCACCGAACCCGTCTGGCCCCGGGTCGTTCCAAAGCCCCCTCCCCCACCCCCGCTTAGCAGGTGAGTAACCGCACCCCCAGCGGAGTGAAGACCTCGCCCCAGGGGACCCCTACCCAAGTGTCACCTACCCCCTACTGTCAACTCCGGGGGCTCCCTCTTGCGCCCAGGGTCAGCCATCCCATGGGCATTGAGAGCCCTTCCCAGACTGGCCCCTCCTTACCTTCCTGGTGGTCTTTGGCTCACCTTCGCCCGGCCTCACTGTTCCTCCATCTCCCAGCTCCGTGCCTTTGCTCTAGCCCAGAGGTGGAGAGCCTGCGGCCTTTTGACTGAGTCCAAATTTTACAGAACAAATCCCCTTAATAAATGGAGTTGTTCTGTGAAGTTTGGATTCAAAGGGCCACGTGTGGCCTCAAGGCCGAAGGTTCCCCACCCCTGCACTAAGCCTCCTCTTGGTTCCTGGAGAATGCTGCCCCTCCTCACCTCACCAGCTGCCTTGGAGACTCGCCTCGGATCCCACCCTCTTCGAGAGGCCTTGTCCTGTCCCTTGAACTTTCTTCCCCCCAGCTAATGCCTCTGTTCTGAAATTAATTTCATTTTACATTGTATATGTCTTAGATGTGCATATTTCTTATATTGACTCTTCCTTGTAGGAATGAATGTGAACTCCTTGAGGGAAGGGACCCTGTTCTTAGCCCAGTCCTTTGCACTTAGTAAGCACTTAAAAATGCTTTTTGACTGGCTGACTGACCAAAACTCAGGGCAGAAAAAAACTTTCTCTCTCTCTCTCTCATATCTCAGGTCTCTCCTCACTTCATTCAACAAACATTCAGAGCGCCTTGTGAGGGAAGATACAAAGTTCAGAGAAGGCAAGGTACCTGCCCTCAAGGAATTTACCAACAAGACAGCCAAGACTGGTAGCTGTCCCACAATAATAGTGAGCAAGTTCCCTTGAGAGGTACAAAACAAGTATGTTAGGTGAGGTGCAAGGAGGAAGTTTGGAGAAGGTTTCCTGGAGGATGTGAGATAATAAATAGTCTTAAGTAAATATTTATTAAGCACCAGCTAGGTACTGTGCAAAGTGCAGGGAATACAGATGAAAAAAACCGGTCTCAGCCTTCAAGGAGCTTGCAGTCCAAATGAGGCAGAGAACATACAAAAGGATGTTGAGGGGGGAAGGGGCAGGGCAGTCAAAGATACCTGATGGGAGAAATCCAGAAAGTTCCCCAGTAGTTCAGCCCCCTAATAAAGATGTTTTGAGCTGGGCTGCCTCATTAAATGGAGGTTTTGGAGTTCTAGGCTACCTTCCAATCAGAGGGACAGAGGGTGGTGGTTAGGTGAAATCCCAAGATCTTATAGGATGATGAGGTTTTTCCCAATAATGAACTTCCTGGGGCATGATACAGATTTCCCAGCTAGGGAGAAATGATATTTGAATTAGCCTTTGAAGGATTGGAGCTGTAGGTAGTAATTTAGCTAGTGTATAGAGAGAGCAGATGTCCAGGCAAACCTGAGCAAAAGCCCCCATTGACAGGAAAGCACAGTGCATTTCATCTAGCCCCTAAAATGTGTTAGAGGGAAGAGGATTGGGCTTCACTCCAGGATGTACACCTCAGGCGGTGAAGGATCAGAAAGGCCAGACTCAGGGCTTGCCTTTTACATAATTCCTCCTGACATGATTACATCAGTGCTAGATCTCATCGCTGTTAGTATTTTCTCTACCCCTTATTGACTAAAGCTCCTTTGGCCACAGCCTGTCCTGTGTGACCCTGGTGCAAGACTTCACATACATTCTCTTTTGAGAATCATCTAACACATTGGAGGATTTTCTCTGTCTTTTTTTATCTATTGAAAGTATCTGGGCAGCTAGGTTGTTCAGTGGATAGAGCACTGGCACTGGAGTCAGGAGGACCTGAGTTCAAATGTGGCCTCAGACACTTACTAGCTTGTAACCCTGGGCAAGTCACTTAACCCCTATTGCCTCTACCCAACCACCCCAAAGTAGCAGTTCAGTTGTTACTCCATGACTGGCTCACCTTTTCTCCCTGTGACTTTCATGTAAGTCACAGCTTGTATTTTAGAATATTACCAAAAATGACTTTATGCCTCTCACAGCAGCATATATGTATGTATTGGGTGCTTTTATGAATATTTCCTGTCTCTCTTTTAATTGAAAGTTGAATACAGAGTTCATGTAGGCCCCTTGGGTCTAGTAGGGGATGCACCTGCACATTGTGGGCTCCAAGCAGGCTGTAAATAACAGCTGACTTATAACTGACTGAAAAATCACTCTGTCAAGAGATGCCACAATTAAGAGCTATTTGGTTCCCTTTAGCAGGACAGGGATAGAGTTCTCCTCACTATTGTAAGCTGCTTCCACTGGTTGGATTTAGGTACTTACTGGAGCTCACTCAGTTAAATTTAATTCAGCAAATGTTTATTAGGAGCAAGACAATATTGTGCGCAAATTGCCAGTTTTAAGAAAGTATCCATGGGGCTGGTGGAGGGGAACCATTCCACATTTCCCACAATTCCCTTACAGGTCCCAGCCATAGTGATCAAAAATGCTTCTACAAAAGGACTGGCAAAAACATGCCAAGGGGACCTGTGATCCAAAGCTTTTAAAATACTCAGTAACTTCTGTGTAGGTGTCAGAAATCTTTGTCAAGACCTAAAAGTTGCGAATGGACCTTAGAGATCTAGTCCAATTCCCTCATTCCACACGTGTGCAGACAGGCTCAGGGAAATGAAGGGACTTGCCGAAAGTCATACAGCTACTAAGAGCAGAGTGGGATTCATACCCAGGATCTCTTGAATCCGAATCTGGTATTCTTTCCAACACAAGGACACTACCAGACAAAAACAAGTTAGCCCTGAGTCATTTGGTTTCTGGTTTTCCTTGACCTGATGAGCCAAGCTACCTGTTCATTTCCAAAAATTGTGAAATTGCCTTCAAACCAAATTAATTCACTTCTAAAACTTCTTTTCCCTTAAATTCCCTGTTTCTTGAACTTCTCTTTGTAGGTAAGTTGCAGGAAAACTTTGTAAAGCTGTTTTGAGTGAGCAGAAAAATGGCAATTGAGCAACCATGAAGTTGGGAAAAAATGATTAAAACTCTGCTTACGGGATAGGTTCTGGCCTTTGTCCAGAACTTATCCAGAAGTCTGTCAAAATACTGAATGTTATCAGAGAGAGACCCTTTGACCAAATACCTGGAATACCTTAGGTGCCTGTGGAGAAAGACAACTAGGAGGAGATCGGAGAAGACAAACTAAAAACAATTTGAATGCTTCAGTATGGAAAGAAGACCTTTGAAAGAAAAACTTCAAACAGAATCTTGGTCTTGCTTAGAATCAGTTTTAATGAGCAGTTCTGTTCCTCCTTAAGTACCCTCCAAGTATAGATTTAGTTCTTTTTGCTTTACCACAGTAAAGCTCATTTGCTTGTTCTCTATCCACCCCAAAAGGCCTTAGATTGCATTGAATTCACTTCTCTGTATAAGTGGGACAGGGCTTAAAATTCTAGGATATTCTGAATTACAATCTGGGGACTCTCTTGGTGGCTGAGGAGGTAGTTAGGTGATCTGTATATAAAAGGAAACATTTGCATAGTATGTAATTACTTTGTAGTTACTAAACTCCTTATTCCTTCTTGGCAATACAAGCTGGAAATATAAATTCCTTATACACAGTTTTGGGCCGGTCTTGTGGTTTCATTTGTGTTGATGTTGATCTATAACTCGTTTGTAACTTAGAGATTGAGAAGCCTGGCCTCCGGCAGGACATCAGCTGATACCCCCCCCTCCCATGTTTCAGAAGCACAGCTTCGAACTCAAGACTGGCCTGTCCGTTTGACCATACTGGGTCTAAGGAAAAGAGATTAAGATAAATCCATGAATAAGAGATGCCTAAGGAGTTATTAAGAGAAGGGTGAAGCTTTTAAGTTATAGGTCCCCAAACCTTTAAGGTGGATCTTAGGAAAAGGCACTCTTACTTACACCCCTCCCTGTGTCTGCTTTCAGAAGTGGTACTAGTCTGCATGGACCACACATCTTTACCATTTATATTTTGTATCTTCTGACCATAACTAGATGTTAGTATCTACTTTGTGTTTTCTGACAAACGGGAGGGAGGAGTTTTTTGATTCTAGATCCTAGAGATGCAGCTTTTACTAAACACTTTCCTGGTAGGCAAACTGGGCCCAGCCATTGCTGCACCTCTACTTTAATCTGCCTTTCTCCACTTTCTTTGAGTATGAGGAAGAATTCTTCACAAGGCCTGAAGCAACTGCTGGCGGAGTAGACCAAGCAGAGTCCAATATGAGGAACATTGTGATAGAGTGGACAGAGTACTGGACTTGGAGGCAGAAAGACTTGGGTTCTGATCTTACCTTAGGTACTTAGTAGCTGTGTGGCCTTAGGCAGGTACCTTATTCTTTTTCACCATTATTTCCTCTTTGCCAACCATTTGCTTCCCACAGGGTAGTCAGGCCACCCAGTTAAAGCAGCAAGGTGCTCTGGGAAAGACAGAAAGCAGAATGTTCTAGAAGTCACCACTGAGCGACCACCATATCGCCTCAGGCTGTGATGGAGACAGCCCAGAACCCTGAGCCCAAAAGCCTTGGGAATTGTCCAGTGCCCTCAGCCATCATTCTGGGAAACCACTAACCTGTGGAGAGGATTTGCAGGGGCTGCAGCCACAGCTCCAGAAGACCCAGAAAAGAAGGTTCTTGCTACCAAAGTCCTTGGCTCTGTCAAATCATTCAGCATCAGAAATGGATGTCGTTTTATTAATGGAAATGACAGCAAAGAAGAGGCATTAACATCTGCTTTGCTGCTGTACTCTAAGTACTATGGGATTCCACCTGACTTAGACCTGAAACCTTCCATATATTATGATAATAATAATAGCTAATAATAATTTATGTGGGCTGCTAGGAGGTACAGTGGGTAGAATGCTGGGCCTGGAGTTAGGAAATCCTGAGTTCCAATCTGGCCTCATATACTCACTAGCTGAATGACCCTCGGCAAGTCACTTCACCCTGTTTGCCTCACTTTCCTCATCTGCAAAATGAGCCTGAGAAGGCAATGGCAAACTGCTCCAGTGCCTTTGCCAAGGAAAACCCCAAATGGAGTCGCGCAAAGTTGGACACAAACAACTACAAAGCATTTGTGTAGGACTGGCCGGTTATGTGCCAGGCATATGCCAAGTATTTTACAAATACTATTTAATCCTAACAACAACCCTGGGAGGGGGTGTGCTACTGTTATCCCCATTTTGCAGTTAAGGAAACTGAGGCATACAGGTTAAGTGAGTTGCCCAAGGTCACAGAATTTGAACTGGGTCTTGACTCTGGGCCCAACACTCTATCCACTTAGTTCCTCCCATTAGAATGTGAGCTCCTTGAGAGCTGGGGACTGTCTCATCTTTCTGTTTGTCTCCAGATTTGCACATAGTAAGTGATTGATTCAGACATTCCTTTTTAAGGTGAAGGGGATGGGCTTGATGACCTCTAAGGGCCCTTCCTGCTTTATGGCTATGATGCTAAGTGCTCTGATCCTCAGAGAGCCTGCTTTGAGATCTCACTGAGGCATGAAGATTCTGGGAATGTCTGTAGTTGCTTGTAAACTGTGGCAAGTCCTAGTGAGCTGAAGTAACTACTGAGTAAGTCCAAGGCCTTGGACTGTTTGAAGAATAACCTCATTGAGTTGAGAGAGACTCCTTATTGAGTGAAGCTTGACCCTTAGATGATTACTATTTTTTAACCATAGCCTCGGATGAAAACAGTCTCTCTCAAAGTATTGCACTGTAGTAGTGTTGGGGGTGTGGTGTGGTAGGGTGTGGTCTTCAGTCAACAAGCTTTTCTGTGTGCTAAGTACTGTATTAAGGACCAGAGATGGAATTGTTCTTGCAGTTGAAAAGCTTGTATTTTGTCACAGGAGAGAGCTGCCTGTTGGAAGTATTGAAACCAAGACCTGATAATCTAAGCCTTGTAAATCAGAAAACTCCTAGCAGTAGCTGCCAAATTCAGTCTTTTTTTTTTCCTCCGGAACATTCTGAAGGTCCTCTTGGGACCACTGGTATTCTCTACTCATTTACCTCTTTCCTCTGCTCAGGCTAAAATAACTTTTCTCGCTTATTTCATTTGATCCTTACAAGAATCCTATAAGGTGAGCAGAACAGATTATTCCCATTTTACAAGGGAGTATACTGAGAATACTGGTCTTTAATATTGACTATATAAACTTTATGGGAGGCGGGGAGTGCTCTGCTTGCAGTAGACACTTAGTAAATGTTGGAGGAAAGACCTAAAACCACACTGTTACTTAGTGGCAAAGACTAGCTTAGGACTACGAGTATGTAGTGCAGTGAGTGTAAATCAGGAGAGACCTGGGTTCATATGTCATCACTGACACTCAGTAACTAGGTGAACTCAGAAAAGTCATGCAGTGCTCTGAGCCTTGCTTCAGTTTCCTCAGGTAAAAAATAAAAGATGATAGTACCGATGTTACTTACCTCATAGGGTTGTTGTGAGGCTCAAATGGTATCATTCCTCATTTCTCACCACACCACTTTGGGACTTGTCAGACTTTCTACGATGCCCCAGGAAGCTCATTATTGGGAAAACCTCATCAGCCTTGGGCCTCCACCTCATCCTCACTCTCTGATTGTAGGGTGGATCCATGAACTCCAAAACCTCCCTTTAAGGAGGGAGCCCAGCTCAGTACATCTTTCTTAGGGGGCTGAACTACTCTGAGATGTCTCTAAATTAACTACCTGGGCTGTCTCTCACTCCCTCCTTTTCAGTTTCTTTTTGTTGTCTTTTCCCATTAGATTGAAAGCTTCTTGAGAGTAGGGACTGTTTTCTTTATTTGTAACCCCAGCACTTAGCACAGTGCCTGGCATAAGATAGGCACTTCATGAATGTGGATTGACTTTATACTTTATACTCCAGTTGTGGAGACTGGAGATCGAATATCATGTAAGTGCCAAACAGGAGTTTCTATTTTAACTTAAAGATAATAGGGAGCCATAGAAACTTCTTGAGCAGATAATGATGTGGTCTGATCTGAACTTTTTGGGTAGCTGTATGAGGAAGGGTGGATTGGAGAGGGGAGGAACTGAATGCAGGGAGATAAGTTAGGAGGCTAGTATAGGAGTTTGGGTGAGGGCCTAAACTAGAGTGGTTATGATTTATGTAGGGAAGAAGGGATGGTTGTGAGAAATGTTTCTAATCAACATCTATTATGTGCATCTCTCTATTGTTACCACCATCTGTTACCACCATCATCGTGGTACAGACCCTCATCACTTCTTTGGACCTTTGCAAATGGTCTGATAACTGGTCCCCCATTCAAGTCTTTTCTCACTCCAACCTATCCCTTCACTCAAAACCAAAGTGAATTTCCTAAAGCTTAGGTCTGATCATGTAACCTCCTCTACTGGTAAGCTCTAGTGATTTCCTTCAGGACCAAATGTAAAATCTCTTGTATTTAAAACCCTTTACAACCTAGACCCTTTCAACTTCTCAATCTTTTTGCATTGACTTCCCTCTGTGAGTTCTAAGAAACTATATTTACAACTTGCCTGGAAGGCTTTCCTTCCTCGTCTCCCAAGCTTTCCTTCCTCATCTCCCAATTCCTGACTTCTGGTTTTCCAATTTCTGGTTTCCTTCAAGACTTAGCTCTGCTGTCCCCTTCACCATTCCTGTTTCCCTCTCAGCCTTCGCTCTGATACTACACTCTACTTACAGTGTATAAATGCTGTTTGTGTGTGTCGTCTGCCCTGTTAGCACGTGAGCTCCTTGAGGGCAGAGGCAGTGTCTTTGCCTTTCTTAGTATCCCCAGAACTTGGCACAGTGTCCGGCACATAATAGATACTTAATACATGTTGTGTTGACTGACCAAAGGACTGACAAGAGTAGTCAAGTGATTGTATATGGGACAGGGGTGAAAGTGAGGAGTTGAGTATACCTCCCTCCTGAGCTGTGGACCTGTGTGACTAGCAGAATGGCGGTATCCCCGTTAGAAATGGAGAAGTTAGGAAGAAGGATGGTTTGGGGGGAAAGATAGTTCTATTTTGGACATGGTGATTTTGGTTCGTCTCTGGGGCATCCAGGTAGAGGTGTCAGGAAAAAAACAACAGGCATATACTGAGTACCTGCTATCTGCTAGGACTGTGCCAGATGTTTTACAAGTATCTCATCTGATCCTCACCACAATCCGAGGAGGTGCTGTTCTGTTTTCCAGTTGAAGAAATTGAGGTTGATAGAGGTTAAGTGACTTGCCCAGGGTCACACAGCTAGTAAATATGAGGATTGAATTCAGGTCTTCCTCACTTCAGAGATGCAGGACTTGATTTCAGAAGAGAGATGGGTACTGGTTTGTAGATTTAGAGGTTATTTACCTAGAGACAAATGTTGAATCCATGGGAGTTATTGAGATCACAGAAAAAGAATATAAAGAGAGGGGAGGATGGTGAATCTACTAAAGGAGACTGAGAAAGCTCACACTGACAGAAACATGAAGTAATTCCACAGAAACCCAAGTAAGAGAGAGTATTTTGAAGATGGGAGGGGTTAGCAGCATGAAGTGTTGCAGAGAGGTCAAGAAGGATAAGGACTGAGGAAAGGCCATTGAATTTGTCAACAAAAAGATCGTTGGTGACCTTGCAAGAAGTTTCCCTTGAATGTTGAGGTTAGAAGCCATTTGGCAAAGGTTTAAGAAAAATGGTGAGTAAGAAAATAGAGACAAGAATATTTACAGAAATGTAAATTGACCAGATAAACAGCAGGAGATACAATACTTAAGTAACCCTATCTTGGAAAAAGAAATTGAACAAGCCAAAAATGAATTCCCAGAGGGGGAAAAAGAAACAAACCCAAGACTAGTTGGACCTACTAGCAAATTCTACCAAACATTTAGAGTAATTCTAATTAATTTACTATGTAAATTGAAAAAAATAAGAAAAGGTCCTACTAAAATTCTACTGTGACACAAAAGCAGTCTTGATGCCAAAACTAGGAAGAATCAAAACAGAATGAAAACTGTAGACCAATATTGCTAATGAATATTGATCAAAAATTTTTAAATGTTACCAAGGAGACTATCAACATATCACAAAATTATATACTATAACCAGGCTGGATTTATACTAGGAATGAAGGGCTGGTTCAGTATTAAGAAAACTACAAATGTAATTGACTATATTAATAACAAAGATCATACAATTATCTCAAATGCAGCAAAAGCTTTTCCATCCCTGTTAAAAACACTAGAAAGCATAGGAATAAGCAGAGCTTTCTTTAAAAAGATATGTGGTAATTATCAAAAACTAAGAGCCAGCATTATTTTAATGGGAATAAGCTAGAGACCTTTCCAATAAAATCAGGAGTAAAGCAAGGCTATCCATTCTCACCGTTACTAATCAACATATTGCTAGAAATGCTTGCTATCACAAGACAAGGAAAAGAAGTTGAAGGCATAGGCAAGAAAGAAAGAAAATTACTTTTTGCAGATAATAGGATAGATAGTTTACTTAGAAAACAGAATCAACTGAAAAACTAATTGAAACATTAGTTTCTTTAAACTTCTTTAAAAAATTATAACAAGCAAAGTTGCAGGATATAAAACTCTCACTAATCACCATTTCTGACTATGACCAATAAAATCCAGAAAGAAGAAAGAGAAAATTTCAAAAAAGGAAAAAAAGAAAATTTCCATTTAAGCGAACTACAGATAGTTTAAAACTTTCAGGAGACAGTGTGCCAAGGTGCACTTGGGAACTATGTGAACACAGTTACAAAACAACATCAATTGTTCATGGTTGGCTGAACCAATAAAATTTAAAAAAAATGCTGCCTGAATTTACTCATTAAGTGCAATGCCAATCAAACTACTAAAAGATTATAGAGCTAGGGGAAAGTAGTAAAATTCATCTGGAGGAATAAAAGATCAGGGATGTCAAGGGAATTAATTTTTTTTAAGTGGCAGCAAAGGGACCTAGCAGTACCAGATCTTAAATTATACCACAAAGCTATAGTTATTGAAACCATTTAATACTGAGTGAGAAATAGAAATGTTGGTCTTTGGGACAGATTAGAGGAACACTATACAGATGCAGAGAAGCACGGCACGCTGGCATGTGATAAGCCTACAGATCCCAACTTTGGAGGCAAGAACTGTTCAACAAAAACTGTTGGGAAGACTAGAGAGCAGTCTGACAGAAACTAGGCATAAACCAATATCGCACACTGGATACCAAGACAAACCCAAAACGTATGTGATTTAGATGTAGTAACGGGAGAAGCATGGAAGAAATTCCCTGTTGGATCTATGAAAGGGGGTAGAGTTCATGACCAAGTAAGTGCTAGAGAGGTTCGCAGGAGGTAAAATGGACAGTTTTTATTAATAAACTTGGAAAGGTTTTGTATAAAGCCAACACAGCAAAAATTAGAAGAGAAGTAGGAAACTGGCGACAGGTGAGGGGTGGGGTACAATCTTTTCAGCAGTTTTTCTGATACAGGTCTTATTTCTGAGATATATAGAGAATAAACTGATATGAATAAGAGCTATTACGCATATCAAAATTACATGAACAGATAGTTTTCAGAAGAAGAAATTCGAGCCTTCCTCACCTCCAAAAAATTTGGACCTGATTTTTTAAAATTGAGTTCCAAATTCTCTCCTTCCTGCCCCTCCCTCCATCATTGAGACAGCAAGCAACATATCAGTTATACATGCGAAGTCATGTAAAACATTTCCATATTGTCCATAAACTACATATGCATAAATAACAATATGCATGCATAAAAAAGTTTAAAAGATATATTTCAATCTGCATTCAGTTAGTCAGTTCTCTTTCTGGAGGTGGATAGCGTTACTCATCATGGGTCCTTTGGAATTGTCTTGAATCATTTTCCTTATCAGAGTAGCTTTCACAGCCATCCTTACAATACTGCTGTTACTGTGTACAGTGTTCTGGTTCTGTTCACTTCGTTCTACATCAGTCCATATGAGTCTTCCCAGGTTTTTCTGAAACTGTACTACTCATCATTTCTTTCATCACAAAAGAATTCCATCACAGTCACCACAGTTTGAGTCATTCCCCAATCCATTGACACACCCTTAATTTCTAATTCTTTGTCACCACAAAAAGTAACCTTTCCCATTTTCGTTGATCTTCCCTTTGGACACAGACCTAGCAGTGGCATTATTGGTCAAAGATATGCAGATTTTTATAGCCTTTTGGGTATAGTTCCAAATTGTTCTCCAGAATGGTCAGACCAGTTCACAACTCTACCAACAGTGCTTTAGTGTCTTTATTTTTCCACATCCCCTCCAGCGTTGATCATTTTCCTTTTCTGTGTGTTAGACAATCTGAGAGGTGTGAGGTGTACCTCAGAGTTGTTTTACATTTCTCTAATCAACAGTGATTTGAGCATTTTTTCATGTGACTATTGATAGCCTAGATTTCTTCTGAAAACTGCTTGTTCATGTCCTTTGGCCATTTATTAATTGGGGAATGGCTTTTGTTTTTATAAATCTGGCTCTGTTCCCTATATAGTTGAGATATGAGGTTTTATCAGAGAAACTTGGCTATTAAAAAATCCCCCCCTTCCCAGTTTCTTGCTTTCCTTCTAATTTTGACTACATTGGTTTTGTTTATGCAAAACCTTTTTAATTTCATCTAACCAAAATTATCCATTTTACTTCCTGTGATCCTCTCTGTCTCTTGTTTGACCATAAACTCATCCTTTATCCATAGAAGAAATCTGAGCTTTTGATAGCATACTTTAAAAAATGTTTTAATGCAAATTAGGGACTGGGAGATGCAAATTAAAACAACTCTGAAGTATCATCTTACATCCATCAGATTGGTAAAGTTGACAAAAAAATGGAAATGACAAATTTATAAGAATACAAATCATTCCCCAATTGATAAATGGTCAAAGGATATGAACAGGCAGTTCTCAGGTGAAGAAATTGAAGCCATCTATAGTCATACGAAAAAATGTTCTAAATCACTATTGATTAGAGAAATGCAAATCAAAACAACTCTGAGGCACCACATCACACCTATCAGATTGGCTAACATGACAAAACAAGAAAATGATAAATGTTGGAGAAGATGGGAAAACTGGAACACTAATACATTGTTGGTGGAGTTGTGAACTGATCTAACCATACTGGAAAGCAATTTGGAACTATGCCCAAAGGGCTATAAAAACGTGCATACCCTTTGACCCAGCAATAGCACTTCTAGGGCTATATCCCAAAGAGATCTTACAAATGGGAAAAGGACCCACATGTACAAAAATGTTTATAGCAGCTCTTTTTGTGGTGGCAAAGAATTGGAAATTGAGAGGATGCCCATCAATTGGAGAATGGCTGAACAAGCTGTGGTATATGAATGTAATGGAATACCATTGTGCTATAAGAAATGATGAACAGGCTGACTTCAGAAAAACCTGGGAAGACTTATATAGTCTGATGCAGTGTGAAGTAAGCAGAACCAGGAGAACGTTGTACACAATAACAACCACGTTGTGCGATGACTAATATTGATAAACTTAACGCTTCCCAGCAATACAAGGATCTAAGACATCTCCAAAGGCTTTGTGATGGAAAATGCTATCCACATCCAAAGAAAGAACTATGGAGTTGGAATGCAGATCGAAGCATACTATTTGCTATTTTATTTTCTTCTGTTGAGTTTTGTTTCCTCTTTCTGGTGGTTCCTCCTATTGGTCCTAATTCTTACTTACAACATCACTAATGTGAAAATATGTTTAATAGGAGTGTTTGTGTATAGCCTATATCAGATTGTGTGCTGTGGTGGGAAGAGGGAGAAAAATTTTAAACTCAAAAGCATGTGGAAGTGATTGTTGATAAATCAAAATAAATTAATAAAAAGTGGAAATGACAAATGCTTATGAGACTGGGAAAACAGGAATATCGATGCACTATTAATGGAGCAGTGAACTGGTCTAGCCATTCTGAAAAGACATTTGGAATTATGCCCCCTAAACTATTGAACAGTGTATAACCCTTTCCCTCTGCAATACCACTAGTATGTCTGTAACCTAAAGAGATCAAAGAAATAAGTCAGAAATAATTGAAATTAAAATAATTGAATTTTTAAAAATTTTAAACAGAGGTAAGAAGTGTAGACAAAATATATACAGAAATATTCATAGTGGCTCTTTTTGTGGTGGCAAAGAATTGGAAATCAAGGAGTGTCCATCAGTTGGAGGGTAACTGAACAAGTTATGGTATATGGATACCACGGAATAGTAGTGTGCTATAAGAAATGATGAACAGGATGGTTTCAGAAAAACCTGGAAAGACTTATGTGAACTCATGAAAAGTGAAGTGAGCTGAGCCAGGAGAACATTGTACACAATAAAGGCAGTGTTATAAGGATGATTAACTGTGAAAGACTTAGCCATTTTGATTAAGATGATGATCCAAAACAATTCCAGAGGACCCATGATGAAAAATGCTATCCACCTTCAGAGAAAGAGCTGATAAACTCCAAATGTAGATTGAACATACTTTTTTTTTTAACTTTATTTTTCATCTCTGTTTTGCAGCATGGCCGATGTGGAGATGTTTTGCATAACTTCATATGTATAACTGATATCAAATTGCTTGCCATCTCAAGGAGGGGGGAGATGAAGGAAGGAAAAAATTTGTAACTCAGTTTTTGAAAATGAATGTTAAAATTTTTTTAACATGTAATTGGGGGATATTTAATGGAATTAACATATATTTTAAAAAGGGGATGGTTTCAGAAAAACCTGAGGAGATTCATATAAACTAATTCAAAGTAAAGTGAGCAGAACCAGGGGAACAATGTATACTTTAACAACATTAGAAAGATAAGCAACTTTGAAAGACTTCAGAACTCTGATCAACACGATGACCAGCCACAATCCCAGAGGACTCCTAATGGAGCACGCTGTTCACTTCCAGGCAGGGAAGTGGTAGACTCAGTTCAAATTATGGCATTTTTGAAAAACATGGCTAATGCAGATACTTGTTTTGCTTGACTATACACATGGATTTGATTTTTCTTGCCTTTTCAGTGGGGGGAGGGAGAGAAGTTAGACCTGAAGATAAAATAATTGAATTTTTTTTTTTAATTGGAGGCAATAAGTGTAGGTGACTACTGGTTTAATGGGGGAAAGAGATATAGAATGGTAACTTGATAGCCCATTTTGGGGAAAAGATAATGAGGAAAGTTTTGAAAACATCAAAAATAAAAGGACATTATCAGAGTAGTTTGAAATGCAGAATGGAAGAGCTGGAAATGTAGAATTGTGAGGCATTGAAAAGATGGCAAAGTCATGAGAGTTGATGAAGTTCTTTGGGAATGGGTAGAGAGAAGAACTATAGGCCAATAGTAATTTACTGTTACTATTATTGAGTATTTAAGAGTACCCAGTAAATGGGCATGAAGATATAAAAGATGCTAATATTTAGATGGAGCTATCAGGTTTACAAAGCTTTCCTCACAACTTTTCAGGTTAGTTAAATGCAATGATCTTTATTCTATAGATGAGGAAACAGAGGCATAGCAAGATGAAATCAGGTGCCCGAGGTCACATAGCTGGTGGGTGTCAGAGCCAGGCCTTGAACTGGTCTTTGACTTTAGACCGTCATTCTCTTCAAGGCAGTTGGGAGGCAGGAAGAGGACCAGGGTGGTGCAGTGTCACAGAAACCAAGGGAGGATAGAGTTTCAAGAAGTAGGTCACCTCTAGGATGTTGCAAAAAGGATAAATAGGGCAAGGACTGAAATAAAGCATTTGGATGTGATTCTTCATCTGCAGGATGAGGGGATTGCACTAGCTGGCAGTCCTCTGGTCTGCCTAGGGAGGAGGTCATGGTGATCTTATGATTGACTCTGCCTGCTACTAAAAATGTAAGAAAAAATTTTGGAAGTCATCTAGCCCCATGCCTTTCTTTTATGGGAGAGGAAATTTTGAGGCCTCAAGATTTAGTGACTCGTCTGGCCACATGGTGAGTGACAGAACTAGAAGCTGAGTGTTAGACTCCTAATGCCCAGTCCCTCTTCTCTGCCTGGCAACAGTGCCTGTCCCGGTGCTGGCCTCCACACTTTCATTTTCCTCATTCCTGTACCCCATGCATTGACTGACCCACTGAGGTTTCCACTCAATTTTCCTTTTGGCATTATTGCTCCTCAGGCAGACATACTCCTCCTGAAATGACCCCATCTCCGTGTTCTTCTCTGGCAGTGACTTCTTCCTGGAAAAGCCGTGTTTTCTTGAGGGGGTCCATGAAGTCCTGGCAGAAGGCTCCCTGAGCAATCAGACTCCTTCACCAGTGACAAGCCTGGGTCCTTGCTTTATGTACTTTTTTCCCCCCTCTCTCAGATAGACTCAAGCAAACAGTGACCTTAGAGGACCCAGGCTTGTTTCTGGGTTAATATATCAGACCAATCATTTTTCTTTTTCAGCCATGGATCTTGCAAGGTGCAACCTTCATTCCTAGGCCACTGAGGGAACAATTTGCGTTCCTAATGGCTGATATTTATAGAGTTTTGTCATTTACAAAGCACTTTGCGTGCACACTGTCTAGAGCTGGGTTGGGAGTCAGAAAGCCCTGAGTTCAGATACAGATACCAGCTGGATGACCTTGTCCTCTGCCTCAGTTTCCTCATCTGTAAAATGGGGATAATAATATAGCAAAGTACGAAAAGAGCCCTCTTTCACACACCCCAGAAACATCTGGGGACTGATTTGAAAACAGAGACAGGAAATAAAAAAAGGTAAATGATCCCTGTCTATCTACTCTCCCTTTAACTCCTCCAGAAGAGGTGAGACTAGGTCCTGGAAGACCAGCTCCCAGGATTGTTGTGAGGATGAAATGAGATAGTAATTGTAAAGCACTCAATACAGTGCCTGGCACATAGTTAAGTGCTGCATGAAGGTTAGGTGCTGGTATTATCACTGTTTGATTCCAAGAAGGTATATAGTCTCTGTCCGGTTTGGGTCCTGAGATTGCTTACCTAGCTGTTTATCCAGCTGTCACAGCTATTTGGAGCCCTTCTGACCCCACCCTCTGTCCTAGGTGGGTAAACTGCTGTTTGTTGTATTTGTTTAAAGATGGCCAATATCTTGGAGTGGGTTTGCCTGTCTTCTCCAGCTTATGTTACACATGAGGAAACTGAGGCAAACAGGGTAAAGTGACTTGCCCAGGGTCACACAACTAGTAAGTGTTCTGAGGCCGGATTTGAATTCAGGTCTGTCTTGCTAACTGCAGGCCCAGCACTCTATGCGCTGCACTTCCAGGGTCTAGAGCTGCTGTTCCAGGACCTGTCTCTCCCTCCTTATATACACCTCCTGGCTTCCCTCAAAGGTGGCCTTTCCAGTGCTCCCAGCTGCTCAGTCCCTCTCCTCTGAGATCATCTTCCACATACTCTGCATATATCTTATGCATATGTAGATATTGTTGCCGTTAGACTGTGAGATCCTTGTGAGGGCAGAGCCTACTTTTTTTATTCTTTGTGTCCTCAGTGCATAGCACACTGTGGTGGCATATAATAAACACTTAATCAATGCATGTTGATTGATTGATCTGGCTGGATGTGGAAGTGGCAAACTCATTGGACCAGTGGCCATGGCTTTTATTCACCCTGCTGACTTCGGGCAGCATAAGAGCCATCCACGAGACTCCTCTTTAGGAGTTTCGTTGGGAGAGAGGGAAGGGCATTCTGTATCTTTCCTTTCTGGGCATGAATTGGCTTTCCTCTCAGAGATTCTGGGTGGAATCAGAGGACTGTCCCCTTGATTAGTCTGCTATGGTGGGGACACGTTTAAACATTAGGTCACATTTTTCTTCCAGGTCCATTTGGCTTAGCTGTCACCAGTCTTATTAGCTGGTGACTGGAACTTGATTTGATACCTGATCTCAGGGGCCAGGGGTGCAGAGGTGAGTGTGAGAGGATGAGCCGGAGCTCTTTGGTGGGACCCCCACAGGGCAACACCGAAAAGGCAGGTGGGAGGCTAGGAAGAGCATTTTATTAACTTTCAGAACTCTGGCCAGAGGCCAATTGTGACCTCAGAGCCCAGAGAGGTGTGCCTGTGTCAGCAGAGGTGATGAACCATGTGTGCAGAACTAGGATTAAATTTTTAGAGATAGGCAATGTGTTGATTTGTTTTATTCAACTGTAGTTGTTACAAGAGAGGGATCTGTTGGGATCTGTGGAAAGTTGTAGTCATGTAAAAAAATACAGTAAAATTTTTAAAAAAGAAAAAAATGTTAACAACAATAACAGCTAACATTTATATAGCACTTGTGTGCCAGGCACTGTGCTAAGCCCTTCACATTTATTTAGACCCGTACAACCACCTTATTGATAACAAAACCTTACTGAACTACTGTTTTAGGGATATAGACACTTTTGCTGCCCTTTAGGGTTTTACTGGAGTGAAGCAGAAAATATTCCCATGAGCCTAGGGATGTAGGAATGTGGATCTGCAGTCCAGAGCTTTCAGTGCCTGTGTTTTTGTTGAATTGCCCCTTAGCGTAACTAACACCCACTGTGGTCAGAGCAGCCCTGGCCCCTATGGGGAATGAGACATTTTATGTGCTTTGGGATTATCCTATCTGTTCACATTTTAGCACAATTATTGAATTCACCACTCCCGAGTTTATTTGTCTCTCATGCCTCATTGCCCGTGCTCATTTACATTTACTGCTGCTGTGCTTCTTCCTCCCACATATACATAAATAAAGTCTAACTTTCTCTTGTTCCCAGTTACCCTTGCTCCTAACTGTTCAGACCTACTTTTAACCTTCTTTGCTCCAATGCCGTCCTGGTTCTTCCACAGCATTTGTGGGCAACTAGGAGGTGCAGCAGGTAGACAGGTGGACTTGGAATCAAGGAGACCTGAGTTCAAATCCAGCCTCACACACTAACTGTGTGACCCTGGGAAAGTCATTTAACCTCTGCCTGCCTCCGTTTCCTCATCTGTAAAAGGGAGTTGATAATAGCACCTCCCTTCCAGGGTTATTGTGAGAATCAAATGAAATAATATTTATAAAGTATTTTGCAAACCTTAAATCTCTATAAATGCTAGTTTTATTACTGTGAATTTTGAACTGGAAGAGACCTCAGAAATCATCTAGTCCAGCACCTACTTCACTTCCACTAGTTTATGCATTCGGTAAGTGACTTGCCCAAAGTCACAGGGTGGCAATCAGCAGAGACAAGATTTGAGTCAAGATCCTCTGACTTCAAATCTGATGCTCTTTTCTTGACTTTTACCCTCTTCCCTACCCCCATCCTTCAAGCCTCTTCAGTGAATGCCTTTCCCATATTTCCTGTGCTTTGCCAAGACCCCCTGGTGAGGGGGAGAAGGATTGGGTAGGATTCTGCCAGAGTCTTACCCCACCCCAGGTATTTCTCTTTAGAGATGCTGGGAGCCAGAGGTCCCAGGAAAAGAGTTCTGGCTTACACAAGTGGTGATGCCTTGGTTTTGAATTGGTATGCTAGAGTAGCCAGAGATGGTCCCTTCTTCCTCCTGTTTCCTAGGCCCTCCCCCTTAGTGATCCTGGCTCTACCCTGATACTTCCATTGACCCCAGACTCCAGGTCTCCTTGCTAGGAGCTTCTGGACTGAGGGACAAACCCTAATGTTGGGCCGGCAGATCCCAGCTGGTGGTCCCTCAAGATTTATTCTGTCTCTGTCCTGAGAAGTTTCTGGGGAGGTTCCACTTCATACCATCATGGTTTCAAAGGTTTATTCTTCTTTTAAGGTGCTTCTTGTTATTACCCACATCCATTTTTCTCTACCCTCCCCCACTTCTTCCCCAGTCAGCCACCACAAGCCTGCTCGGTTATACACACATAGACTTTCCATGGCCCCTGAGGGTCCTAATGAGAGAAAACTCCTCATAGGTATAGGCAAAAAACTTGAATGTCCCAGCCACCACAGACTTCACATTGGCTCCTCCCGTGCCCTCATTTTCCTGCCTCAGCTAGACTCGTTGAGCCCAGGGACCACTCTTGCATCCTGACCACAGGTGTTTCCTGTGAAAGTTCCTGTTGGCTTGTTACTCTATTCAACTTCCCCAGCAGGTGGTTAAGGGCCAAAGCCAGCCCCCCACCCCCTTCACTCCCTCCAACTTATCCACCACAATTCTTTTGGGGGTGGAGAGGATCAGGATGTACTGGGGGGGTCCCCATGAGGGACATTATCACACAAAGAGGTTACCATGATGATGGGTCTGAAGTAGAAGGGGTGTTAACTCTGGAAACAAGTTTATAGTATACACACAGACCTGAAAGCAGACACAGTAAGCATGTGTATATTTGCTATTAGTACATACAGATTTTTCAGCCCCTCCTTCATTGTAAAGGCAGGGGAGGGGATGTCTTAATGACATGTAAAAGAAGGGAGAAGAATGGAATGCACTGGGTAGAGTATGTAAGGGAACCCCCTCCCCAAATGTCTTCCTTCTTTCCACATGACACATGGGTACACCTAAGACAAATACAGGAGTAAGATATGGAATGGTTTGGGAAAGGGTGTAAGGAGGAATCGTGGTTTGAGCTCTGGGGTCTGAGGGCTCATCAGGCTGTTATTTCCCAGGCCTTCCTACGCGCTGCTGAGTCTTTGATGTGAACTGGCACCTTCCCCTTCTCCCCTGCCTCTGCAGCCTCAGCTACGTCCCCCTCCAGCCCGATTTCTGTAACTCCAGGTCTCTATGGAGCTCTCACCTCCCCACTCCTATTACCAGGCCATCCTTCTCCAAACCTCCCTTTGTAACCCTTTCAGGGCCTCCACTGGACTGGAGTTGGCTGCTCTAGATTAGTGAATACCTGGGGTGCCACTTCACCGAGTACTTTGGTAACATAAAAAGAGTGAATTACAGAGACACTGCAGTTCAAGGTTCATCATAGGATCCCTGCTCCTATGAGAACCTAACTTTAAGCTCTTTATTGGTTATTTTAAAAAATCTTTTTGCGATCATTGCTCTTTATCTTGCCCCAGCCTGAAGTGCTGTGATCACTCATGAGCCTGACTCCAATACTAATCCGTACAGAAGATCAAGCTGGACTGGTCTGCTTCTCTTCAGCAGTCTAGTGGCCTTCTGCTCTTGGGGTAGGGGAATTCTATTTGTGGGCCACCATCCCTGGCCTTGAGGCTCTTTAGAAGGCACTTACGTTCCCTACTGTCCCCCTTCCCTCACACATCTCTGACACTCTTGGTCCTTTGGTCCTCTCAGGTGACGGTATTCATGGGACCCATGGAAACTGGAGCTGGAACAGACATCAGCTTGTCCAGCCTCAACGTTTTGCAGCAAAAACTGAGACCCAGAGGAATAAAAGCAGTTACTTAAGGTCACAGAGTAAGGATTTGAACCCAGGTCCTATGACTTGAAATAAAGTATGTTTCTACTATACAGCCTTCTCTTATTTCCATTTCCCCATAGTCCTGATCTTTGGCTTCCCCCACTCTCCCCATCAGTCCCCCTCATACTCATGGCTCCTTCTCTTAGTGAGAAGGGAAATCCTAATGAGACTCCTAGGTTCGGGCCCTACTCACCTGATCCTCACCCTCCTTGCCAGGCCCTTCCCTTGCACTGAAGTCTCCTCATCTCTGCCTGGCTCAGACACAGACTTTGGCGCCCTCTGGAGGAGGTCCAGCTCTTCTAACCAAACCGGTTCAGTCTGTCCTAGCTTGCTTCAGTATCCAGACCCACTTTAGCTTTTTTTTTTTTTCCTTTTCCAGATTTTGGTTTCTTGGGGCTTTCCTTTATCTTTTGGTCTCTACTTCGCCCTTTCCCTCCCACCCCCACCCCCACCACTTCCAGTATATTCCCCATCCTCTCAAGAGTCCTCTGGCTCCTGGGATCCATCCTTGTCCAGGGTCCTGAGCTCCTAGTATTGGCCACACTAAGGGACCTGGAAGCTCAGGCCTGGTCTCCAAACTAGTTCAAAGGCAAATTGCAAACAAAATTAAAGACCCATAGTCTGTGACCACCCTTCCCACTAGCTTGCTGGGCTGGGGGAAGGAAGAGAGCTCAGATCTCCATGCTTGTTTATACAATTATTTTGTGCCTGCTTCTTGGTACGTTATACTTCTAGAGGCATCAAGTTCTACAGGAAGCAGCCCTAGATGTGGAGTCAAAGGATTCCTGGTCAGACAAGATGATCTTTGCTAGCTTACATAATCTGGGTTCACGTTCCTCCTCTGGCAATTACTAGCTGTGTGATCTTGGGCAAAATTAGTCTCAGAGCCTGCAATACCTGCCTCAAAGGTTTTGTGTGTGTGTGTGTGTGATGCTTTGTAAATGTTACTGTGAGCTCTTATTGGGTACACATTCTTCTGCTTATATCAACACACTTTTTGGTGCATAGGCAGAAATACACACCAGGGTCCCCAGGGAAACAGTGACAATAGTATGGGTGAAGTAAAAGACACAGATTCTCCAAGTCTCCTCTCTTCCTTGATGAGTTTAGAGTTGGAGGATAGGCAAGACAGGGTGCTCCACAATGGTGGTGCTGCCCAGCATAGGAAAGAGATTTTGCCTTTTATTTTCTGCAAAACTCTAAATAAAATACAAAATCAGACATGAAGGGGAGAGGCGGGGTGACCAGGGATTAGAAGGGATCCCAGACACCGTGTGGTGAGGGAAGCCTGATGGAGGCTGGGGAGGCACTTGACTGCAGGTGGCGGTCTCTGCTAGGGGTAGCAGAAGAATATATTAAAGAGATTTATATTTATAGGAATCTGTAGGATGGGAGGGAACCCTGGAGCCTGGGTCCTGACACCCAGCCTACCCCTGCCAATGTCAGTTGGGCCCATCAGGTTGGGGGCTCCCAGGGCAGGGCCAGCCCTGAAAGGTGGTAGTAGGGGGAGGGGCTTGAGGGAATAGGCAGTGACTCCCGAGTCCCCTGTGTTCCTGGGACAGAGAGCAGATAGGGAGCTCAGAATGCGGTGCTGGCCATGCTTCCTGGCCCGAAGATCCGGGGCAGAGCTTCCAGAGACTCTTCCAGCCGTCGGTGAGCTGACTGCCCATCCTCCCCTAGAAAAGGCACAGTAGGCCAGGGTCAAGTAACGTCCTCTTGCCCAGCAGTCCTTCCCCGTCCGGGTTTGCCTTTCCTTCCCACTCGCCTCGTGTGACCACCTCCCTTCCCCCCGTCTCTGCCTCCAGGACTTGGTCATGAAGAGCAGCTCAGAACCATAACACACTCACCACACTGCAGGAGGCTCTGCCGGGCAGCTTCCCTCACAGCCTCCTTGTCTGTTTGGCACAGATACACCAGTGGTTCAATGCCCTCTGGAGCCTGTTTGGAGAAAGGACAAAGCGTGAAATGTTAAAAGAGCTGAAACAATCATGGGAACGGGACCCAGGCAGGCGTAGGCATTGAGGACAGAGAAGGTCGCAAAACAGATAGGATCAAAGCAATGGGGAAAGGACAAGGGTGGGGGGTGGGGAGTAGAAGCCTAGCAAGGAGGCAGTGGAATGGTCACAGAGGAGTGGAGTGGTCAATACAGTATGGGGACTTTGGAGGGGGGAGAGCAGGAAGTCTGGAGGGACATTACCTTGAGACAGCCCAGAGCCACGCACCCTGCCACCCGTGTCTGCATATCCTCATCCTCTAGCTGTTCCAAAAAACAAAGCAGGGCCTGGGGGTAGAAGGAGAAAGGGCAGAATGAGCCCCCTGTGCCCACTGTGTTAAGCCCAGGCCCTTTGGTCCGTCCCTGACCTTCTTCCGGAAGTCCGAGCCCAGGGCTAAACTTCGAAGCTGGGTGCTGACAGCAGCCATCACTTTGCTGTTACCGTGGATGAGAAGGGAGCTAAGGGCCCGGAGCCCATCCCGGTGGAGCCGCCCCTCAGGGGCCAGTCTCAGTGCCCGGAGCACCACGGCCTGGTCGTCTGAATTCAGGTTCTTCACGATCAACACTGACAGAAAGGTAGGAAGGATGGGGAGGGAAGGGAGAGGTAGGCTAGGATGATATTGACAAAAGGGGGTCTGCTTCCTGCCCCACCCCATCACAACTGTGAAGGGAAGATAGGAGCCCACCAGCACAGGTACAGCTAGCAGTCACCTCAGTGACAACAATGAGGACTGTGTGTGTGTGTGTCTCCAACAACGACGACTCACCCTCTTCGGCTGTCTCTGTGACATAAGCCTCCATGGAGGGGCTATTCAAGGCCTCGATGTGGCTCCAGAACTGGAAGATTGTGAGCTGCTCCCCAGGCCCCGGCCGAGGCCTCCGGGGCAGCCTCTGTCCCATAGCGTCCTCCAGGAGCTTAACACACACTGGGAAAGGAGACAGGAAGGACGGGGTACTCAAGAGGGATGTCATGGAAGCCTCTGGATGTGCCCAGGTGAAGGTGTGCCTCAGCCGCCCCAGCCACGCTGCAGATTCCTGACCAGACCCATCCCGGAGTGCTCGATCCCTTGTCTGACCTGCAGCAGCCCTGACTCTCTCTACCCCTCATCCAAACACGTAAGCTGCCTGGTATCAGAGCAAGAACTCTGTGATTCGTAGGAGATCTGGGCTCGAGTACCAGATCTGTCACCCACTCCCTGGGTGAACTCGGCGAGTCACAAGGCCTCTCAGGGGCTGAGTTTGGTCCTCTAATAAAATGGGGAAGCTGGCAAAGGTGGCCTCTTCTGTTCCTTCCAGCTCCAGATCTTTGTGCCTGACATGCCGCGCCATCTCCACACGCACTCGCTGGGCTTGGCCAGTATGCCATACATTTTGGGTGCGTCTCAGTTAATTCTCCGCCTTGAACACGGTACGCGCTAAGGACATGTTTGTGAGGGGGTTGTGCGAGGGCTTGGCTAGCACGTGGGGAAGACGGGGACTGTCACTCACCAGTCTCGGCCAGGCCTGGCTGGCGCAGCGAGAGGCGGGCTCCATACTGGCTGCAGAAGGTGAAGAGGATGCGCTCCACAGGACAAACCAAGAGGCTGCCTCCCTCAGTGCACAGGTCCCAGAAAGGCAGGAAGCCCGGCCGGGGAACAGAGAACTGCAGCACTGGTGGGGGAGGGGCGTGGGGGGAAACAGTCAGGGGGACCAGGAGGGCCGATGAGGGGCTGCAGCGGGTAGGTGAATGGAGGGCTTGTTGGGCGGGGTGGAGAGTGGGGGCAGGTCTCGGGGGGGGGGGACACGACGACAAAAGGCAGAATTCTGGAGAAAGGACAGACGCAGATTTCCCGATTTTGCTCCAGGGTGGAAGGGAGTGGGTACCTTTACCTTCCTGAGCAGAGGTGGCCTTGCCCACTTGCCCCCCACAAAGTTGGCACACCACCTCCAGCACCAGGGCCTCCCGAAGCAGCCGCTCCAATGCTGATGCTTCCTGGCATCGTAGGGGCCCAAAGGTGCCTAGTTTCTGAAGAGCAGAGACCAGCCAGGGCCACCTCAGACACAGGGAGTAGGAGTTCTACTCATCCCCTATTCAGGGTTGGGGGTGGTGGGTAGCACAGGGGACCTAGAAATATGGTGTGGAGCCCAGGGACTGCAACTCCCAGCATGCAAAGGGCAGGTGTGTCCATCTGAGGTTAAAAAAAATGCTGGTGGAGATTACAAGCGTGCAACGGGGTAATGGAGGCTAAAGGTCCTAGTGTGCTAGACTCTTGGGGTCAGTAATGGGTTAATGTATTGGAGGGGAGGGCTGCTGGCCTCACCAGCAAGAGGTGGCCACAGTGCTGTAGGTGCAAGACCAGGGCTGTGTCCAGGGCAGGGCAGCCAGTGCTGAGGGGGCCAGGCGTAGAGGAGTCCAGGGCATCCTCAGACACACCACTAACCCCAGCCTCAGACCCAGGCCCTGGGCTGCTCAACATCCTGCAGGAGAGACCTGAGTGGTGAGCACCTGCTATCCAGATCATCAGAGGCAGAGTATCACCCTCACTGTGCCCAGTGTACATTTATTGAGATGTATACCCATCCTCAGCCCCCTCTCCCACCTCTAGATACAGACAGGATGGATAGCTGGTGTAGAACAGCACATGAATCATCACATGGAGGATGACTTCACATACACATACATGGCTGCGATAACTGGACTTCCTGGATTGTGGAGACCTCTGAGCAGGGGCCACCATGGGTTGTAGTGATGGGAGTGTATTTGAGTGGGGATGAAATGGATCTCAGGGAGGGCAGAGAGTAAATGTAGTCAGAGGGGCAGAAGACTGGTGCTGGCATTTTGAGTATTGGGAAGAGAGGTCACCAGGTTGGCAATGGGAAGGCCGTCGGTGAAGTGACCGTCTGACAGAGCACCAAAGGAAGGGACAGGGGCTCTGGCGGGAGGACAGAGGTGCTGAGGCTTTGGGCTGGAGCAGCGGCGAGGGGAGAAGGGGCAAAACTCGGTCAGTGAGGTGGACAGTACGAAAGCTGCTCCGAGGGAGTTCATCAAGGGACCAAAGCCTCCGCCTATGTTGGGCTGAGGGAGTGAGGGCCGAAGGGGAGAGATGAAGATGATGAGGCCAGTTTCCAGCCATGGGTGAGTGAGGAGATGATGGGGGGGCATGTCCAGAGAGCAGGTCCAAAATGAGACTGAGGGAGAGAGGCAGAGCTAGAGGTAGACAGATCAGGGGTACTGGGAGGGGGTGTCCTGAAGACTCTAAGGAAGACACTTGAAGGCGGGGTGGGGGCAACGACCCAGGAAGGGGGTAACTGGGGAAAATGGAAACACAGGGGAGAGCTGGAGAGAAAGGTTAGATACAGGTCCCCTTCCCAGTAAATCCTAACTGTCCTCCCCTCAGCTCCCCCTCCACTTTCACTCTTCTGTGTTCTTAATCTCTCAACGGTCCCTCCCTCACCTGTACCCCAGCCCCTTCTTCACCTGTCCTCAGGCCCGTCATCCTCATCTTCATCATCATTGAGGAAGCTAAAGCTCTCCAGTGCATGCTCCACAGTGAGGCTGAGGCTGGATGCCCGGCTTCGGGACATGCCTTGTCTCTGCTGCAGAAATGGTAGAGGAGGGGGTGATGGATCATTCTTTCCTCCTTCTTTCCCTTCCTGTCCTCCCCATGTCCATTCCCTCTCACCATAAGTAGACTCTCGAGCCGAGTCACCTCCTGCTCCAGTCCTTGCAGCTCTGGAAATTGGCCCCGATAGTCATCCAGGGGCAGAGCTCAAGGCCCCCAGGGCTTCTTCCAGCCCTGTGTCCCTCAGCCCTGCTCCCTGCTCCAGCAGCCCCTTCTGAGGAAGAACTTTGGCCTCTGTTAGGGAAATACCAGCTGCCTCCTGGACTGGAACCTGGGGCACCACAGGGGGACTGGGGGCATGGTCTGTGAGGGGTGACTGTGTGGGGGTGGGATCTGTATGTGACGAGGCAGGGTATGAATGGGGGTAAGATGAATCTGAGTGTCGGGATGCAGGGTCTGAGTGCAGTAGGGTTGGGGCTGGGGAAGGAGAAACATGGTCTGTGAGTTCAGGACTGGTAAGTGGGAACACAGGGGCAAGGTCTGAGTGTGAGGGGGAAGAGTCTGGGTGGATACAGCCATGGTCAGAGTGCAAGGTTTCAGGCGCTGGATGGGAGGCGATGGAGTCTGGGCAAGAGGATATGGGATCTGAGGTGGGGGGGAGGGGGCCTAGTTGGGTAATATCAGACTCAGACGGTCTTGGATGTGAGGGAAAGGACTTCAGATTTAAAGTGACTGGTTCTGAGGGTGAGGGGGTAAGGCCTTCATGCAAAGTGGTCTGGTCTAAACAAGAGAGGGTGGGGCTTGGGTTGAAGGGGTCTGGATGTGCCTCTAGAACAGGGAGTGGGGTAGTGTCAGTAGAGTCTAGGTGTACAGAGGAGGTGAGGCCCTGGGCACGGCTCTCTGAGGCCACAGATTCATTGGTAGCCTCAAGCACAGCATCTACACTGGCCTCACTGATATGGCTCAGAGTTCGGCTATAGGGGATGTGCCCATTGGCCAAGACTGGGGCTTTGGCCCCCTCCTCCTCCAGGGCCTCCCCTGAGGGATGGGGAATCTCTGGTCGAGAGAAGGCAATGTGGATCGGGGGAGCCTCGGGTTGTTGCACCAGGGGCCGAGAGGGTGGGGTGAGGCGGGCAGCCCCTGACAGCTGGGGGCTGGAGGAGTCATCTGAAGATTCTGAGGACAGAGACCAAGCCGTTCCGTTCTCTAGCTCCTCCTGACGACGGAGCATGTTCTGGCAGGGAGAAGCAGGGGCAAGAGGCATGTAAGAAAGAGAAGAGACAGGACCCGATCAGAGCCCCCCCAATTCATTCATGGAGCTTCACACCATTCCTTCCAATCAGACTCTATTGCCTAGGGTTGGGTCAGAGGAGAAAAGAGGGCAAGACTCCTGGGGTCTTGAGGTGATACCCCCACCGAAGACAGTGACGTGGACAGCATGGTCTGAGGCGCTGAGCAATCTTGCCCAGTGGGCCACTCCTTGGGGCAGTCTCGGAAGGGAGCTGACGGGGTGACCCTCACCTGGGGAGCTTAAGGATCACTCACATAGAAAGCCTGTTCCCGCAGTGAAGGGGTATCTGGAGGACTCTGGCTATAGGTGGAAAAGCGTTTGCTGACAGTAGAGGTCTTGGTGACCGTGGACGCCGCTGAAGGTTGGTCATCCTTGTCGAAGGGACTGAAGGGGAAAGTCAGGGTGTTGCTAGAGACAGTAACAATTGCCGCTCCCCTATCGGACAAAAGGCCCTTTCTTTTCTTTTGTCAAATGGCAGCCCCTTCCCAGGCACTAACCTCCAAGTGACCTCAAGGCTGAGTTTGATAGTGCCCAGGTCATTGATATCCACAGCGACAACCTGAGGCAGAGCAGCAAACAGGTCTTTGGTCTCACAAGAGACACTGCCCACAACCACATGGTTCGCCAAGCTCTTTAGTTCTGTGACCTGTGGGGCAGGCCAGGGGGACAGTCAGTAGTGGGGAGAGCCACAGACGAGAGCTTGTGTCTACCCAGAAGGACTGTGGTTGGGAATGGAAAGGGCTAGGACTCTGGGAGAAAGGAAACCATAGTCACCTTGATGGAGAGGAACTCTGTGAGCAGTGGCAGGAAGACCATGTCCTCGCTGTCCCAGACTTGCTTCCCACTGCTTTCGATTCGTCCACGTAGCTTCCAGCGCTGACGCCCATATTTCATATAGATCTGAGGAGGAGGGACAATGGACAACTTCATCCCCAACCCTCCACCTGACAGAGAAGTGATAGCGACTACCAGAGACAAGGATGGTGCCCTGTAAGTCACTTCCCCGAGAGACAGAAGATCCACTGGTAAAAACAACTTCATGCCTAATACCTTCCTCCCACCCCACCCACCTCATTCACCGTTCCCACAGTACCTCGTATTGGTCCCCAACACACAGCCGGGCAAAACCAGCTAGCCCTGAAAAGAGAATTGGAGAGAGTCTGAGAGCTTTCAAGTTTCCCTCCCTCTTTTGGGGCTCCTTATGTCCTCCTTATATCTTTTCACTAAGCTAGGCTGTAACCTTCCCCACCATTTACACACACCTTTCATTTTGAGGTGGAATTCACCTAATTGTCCTTCAAGTTCACTTTCCAGCAAACACATGCTCTGGGGACAGGAAAGGAGAGAGGATCAAAAATCGTCATCCCTCCCCAGGCCTCCTCAAAAGTCTTACAAAGGAGCTTTGCCCTACTCCTACTCCACATGCCAATCAGCCTTCTCACCTCTGTGTATTCCCGGTGCCCACGAGTAGCCTCAGCCAGGCTGTCCCTGGCCTCCCGACTCCCAGGAGTCCCTGAAGTATAAGCCCGAACCATGTTGTGTGCTCCATCCCGTAACCGCCGCTGGATGCAATATCCGTCATACAGCTCATCAATCTGGAGGAGAGGACCAAGAAGGGATCAGAGGAGGGTGGAGATGAGTGAGAAGCATCCAACCAGGCAGCCCCCGAGGACTGAGCAACTTCACCTTCATTGGTTCTGTAATCTGGGAATCTCCAAGAGCCACCCCTTCCACCCCAAGGAGAAAAGCACCAGCCCTGGCATTTTAGCTCAATGTCTCAATCTTTCCCTTGCCTTTCCCCTACCAATCCCCATCACAGTTCTATGCCTCTCACCTTGCTGACATGGAACTCTAGGCGCCGGAGGAAACGCTCGATAGATTTCACTTGCTGTGGAAAAAAAGATTTTGGTGAGAAAAGGGCTGGTTGGCATGTGGGGGAGGGGAGGAAGGGGCTGCTTCTTTCTGTTCCCTCTCCCCAACCTTCTGATCTCTCATACCCTGACTTATTCTCTCAGTCAGCCCCCAACTTCTGTCTCAGATTCACTTACCTTGTCCAACTCATAGAGAAAGCCCTGTATGGGGAAAAAAAATTAAGGTAAGATAAGAGATGGGGGTCCTGGATAGCAGGGGTGTGCAGAATGAAGCACCTATTGCCCTATTGTTGGGGTCACCTTATATGTGGATAAAGGAAAGAGGGGGACAGAAACCTATTGGACTTAGCTGGATATGTGAAGCACCCTCTCTAGTTCCCCTCCCTGGAAATGGCTGTGAGAAGAGGAAGGGCAAAGGGAAGGGTTGGGGACGTGCTGGAGTTCCAATCCCCTGGCAAGAACCTGTTGTTAAGTGTTCAGTGTGAGCATTTACTCCTCAGAAAGATGGGCATGCTACACATCAGGGCATGACATATTGTTTTGCTGATTGTCTAGACTTGAGGAAGTGATGGAGAAAATCTTAATAATGCATATTAAATTTAAAAGTGTCTGCTTATACTCCCACTCCCTCCCCCAAGCCCCCCAGCCAGGTGCTAAACATTTACCCACACACTGCTGGCTTAGCTCCTTCTTATCCCATCATTCTTTATTCCCTAACCTATATTCAAGATTCTGAAGGGCTCTGAGGGTTGGGGGAATGTTGTGAAGTGACCCTTTGTGAACTGAGCTTTTCATTTAAATTACAGTGTTCTGTGTCATTAATGCCAGAGAGGCCCCTTTCACCACTCTGTAAGACCTGTGATGGACGGGTATAGGGGAGGGCTTGGGGAGACAGGGAATGCCATGCCTTAGGAACACCTGGCCACTTCTGAGTCAAGAAGTGCCCTAGGAAGGGATGGGACTGAGAGAGGGCCAAGAAGAGAGCCAAGGATGGGCCAGGATGGAAAAAAAGGCACAGAAATGGAAGAGACAGTCCCAAGGCTGGAAGGTGGAACTTTGCTAAGAGCACAAGTTTGATCTGCTTTGTGGGACAAGAATAACATTGGTGGCTTGGGGTGGGCTTACAAAGCCAGTCCTTGGATTCAAACCACATCAGAACTGCAAGGAACCTTAGAACCCCTGAGATCTTACAGAGGAGCAAACAGGACCAGAAAGAAGCATCTTCTAAGAATTTCCACATAGTCAGTGGCAAAGCCAAGCCCAGAATCTGGGTCTCTTGAATCTTAGTCCAAGATGCTTTCCGCTATTCTAAACTCTCTTTTACAACTTTAGGTACTTTCTACCTTTTAGTTTTCTTTCATTAAATTCTTTCCTTTAACCTATAGCAATAGCAGGAGAACTTTTGAGTACCTGGGTGAAGAAGGGAGCGGGGAGACCAAACAGATTAGATGAAGGAATAAGTCCTGGAAGAATTCAATTAAATTTCACCAACTTTGATTAAGCAATGGATGGAGTGCTGGGCTTAGACTCAGGAAGACTCCTCTTCCTGAGCTCAAATCTGGCCTCAGACATGTACTAGCTGTGTGATCCTGGGCTAGTCACGTCACCCTGTTTGCCTCAGTTCCCTCATCTGCAAAATGATCTGGAAAAGGAAATGGCCAACCACTCCAGTGTTTCTGCCAAGAATCCCCCAAAAATGGGGTTACAATGATAGGATACGACTGAATGACAATGTTCAGGGCACAGCTCCAGGATGTTGAGTATATGAAACCAAAAATTACACAGCCCCACCCTTCAAGGGGCATACAAAATTAGGGGGATGCAATATGTATAGAGATAAATATGTCAGGGCAGGTAGGTGGTGCAGTGGATAGAGCACCGGCCCTGGAGTCAGAAGGACCTGAGTTCAAATCCGACCTCAGACACATGATACTAGCTGTGTGACCCTAGGCAAGTAATTTAACCCTGACTGCCTCACAAAAAAAAAAGAAGAAGAAGAAGAAGAAGATAAATATGTCAATGGTTGTTTAGGGAAGGAAAGAATACTAATAATTGGAGGAAAAGAAAGGTTGGTTCACAGAGAAGTTAGTGGCAGTGCCTAAGTAAGGCTCTGAAAGAATACAAAGGTTATGACAAGGGATGAGGAGGAGGAGGCTGTGCCTTCCAAGCATGGTAGAAGGCCTATATGTATGAATGCATGGACATGGAATGCTGAATTTGGGGGAGAGCTACTTGTCCCACTAGGCTGGAATGCAGAGGGTGTGAATTGGAGTAATGTGAAATAAAACTCAACCTGACTGGAAATCGATTTAAGCTAGATTGAGAGTTCTGTATTTGCTATGGTGACAGGAGGCCATTGGAGGAAGTTCAAGGTCACTCCTGGGTTTTGGAAGATTGTTTTGGCAGAAATGTGGAAGAGAGATAGGAGAGGAAAGAGTCTGGATACAGAGAGACCATTTAGAAGGCTATTACCAATAGTTCAAACTTTTGGAATCAGGAAAGAGTCCAAAAATGTCCTAGGTGTACTGTGGGATCACATGAGTGGCCTCTCCTGAGCCATCTTGGGCAATGGCAGGGAGAGATCCCTCCCAAGTGACAGTAACCAGGAATCAGCCCACCCACAATCCAATACAGAGAGATTGCTTTTTCTCCCCCAAGCTCTCCCCAAGGGCTCTTTTCAACTCATGCTAGTGGTCTAAAGGAAAGGAAAGGTCCCAAATCACTCACCAGCCTAGAGTTTCTCTTGGATTCTCTGATTTGAACTTGGAGTTTCTCCTGTTCTAACTGATGCACCTCCAGATAGGCCCTGGGAAGGAGTATGAAAATGTTTAGGTTCTCCCCAGGCAGATTCACACATACTCATTCAAGCAGTATTCCCAGGCAAATTCACACATTTCTTCTCAAAGAGGAAACCAAGACACAGCTTGGTCTGTCTGTATATGGCCTTCAGTCTTGGGGGTGGGGGGGCTGGTGTGGTGTAGGTAGGGGCAGGATTCCAGGTCATCGCTGGGGAAGACAGCGGGGTAGGTAGGATTCTTGGTATAACAGTACATGTGTGGTATAACCTATATCAAACTGCTTACCATCTGGCAGGGAGGAAGGAGGGAGAAAAATCTGGAACTCAAAATCTTATTAAAAATGAATGTTAAATGTTGTTAAAAATTGTCTTTATATGTAATTGGGGAAAAAATACTATAAAAAAGAGTATATGTGTGGGAAAGGGGGTTTGGGGAATAGTAGGGGGTTGGACCTAAAATTTCTGTGGATGGGGGGGGTTCCCCAGGATTATGATGGGAGAGAGTCCTGTAGGTCATTTGGGGACTGGCCTAGAAAGAAAGGAAGAGTATCCTTACGTTAGACCCCTCTTCAGGGCTTCATACACCTGGTCCAGCCGCTCTGGCTGAGGCACCTTTGGAGGTGGGTGTGCCATGGAAAACATTCTGGAGACTCGGACGATGGCAGGTGTTTTTCGGGGAGCCACAGGGGGGCTGAAGGCTGTTAGGCTCCTGGAGAGAGGAAGCAGTTCAGAATGAGGACAGGAAGAGTCCACAAATTCACTGGCACCATATGTCTTCCACCTCTTACATCCCTTCTCCACATATCCCATTCTTATCAGCTGCCCACTCTAGACCCTCTCCACCCTCGGTTGTCCCCTCAGTACCTGCCCCCCCCGGTCTTGGCCACTCAAGACCCCTGCGAAGGACTGGCTCCTACTGATCCTGGCGCTGAGAATGCGACGTTGGGGCCGAACAGACAGCGACATCATCGAGTGAGTCCGAGATGGGCTCCCTGATGGGAAGAGGAAGGACATAAGAGGAGGAGGAGGCAGATGAATTTCCCAACCCTCAGGGAGCAAAGGACCAAGCTTGAAGTTCAGCAAGAACATCGTCCTGGGAGTGGGAATCCCAGAGTCTCCCCCAGCTCTTCCCTGAAGCTGGGGTCAGGGCAGAGACAGGACAGAAATGGAGCAGAGGGCTCTAGAACTGAACCCAGGGCTCCAGACTTCTAACCCCTGACCGTCACAACTTGGTCCAGTTGGCTAAGCTTTAAAGGACAGGGTGAGAAGGGGATCCTGCCCCCCTTTTATCCAGTCCTTCTGTCTCTGTGACAACAGCTTTCCACTCCCTCCCCCTTCACTGTAGGATTACAGATGTAATCCGATCAGGGAAGATGAGGAGAGGAGGAGGGAGAAGTCCTGGCTGGACCCCTAAATGCCAATCCTAGGGCGCCTTTCTTGCTCACTGCCCTGGGGCTAACTATTCCAAACAGGGCAGTCCCTGGGGTGGGAAAAGGGAGAGAAGACAGCTTCCCTTAGACACCATCTCTCAGCAGGGATGTTCCCAGTCAAAACATGAGGTAATGAGAGAACAGAGGTAATCACAGGGCTTGCAAGGCAGGTGGAGTGCAGACTCTGCTTGGCAGCTACCGGGATCTCCTTCCTGCAGCCCTTCCAACTTCCCAAATAACAATCCCATCCCCTCATAGCTTCCACCTTCTGCCTCCAAAGCCTAGGTCAGAGAGCCTTCTCTGCCCCAGGGCCCTGGCCCAGCTCCAGAGACACCCACAAGGGGAAGGGATTAGGAAAGATGACTTGGATAGGTGAAGACTGGGGGGGAGGGCAGGGGAGGTCAAGGTAGAGGAGGGGAGGGGATGGAGAAAAACCTTGGCAAAAGTGCATGGCAGAATCACAGCTGGCTGGACCTGGGACTGACTCAGCCAGAGCTGGCCCTCCCACCATTATCTCTGGGAGATTCCCTCCCTAAGCTACACGGGCCACCCCCCCCCAACCCCAACACATACACAGAGACACTGACACATCAAGCCTGGCCCTGGGAGGGGGCAGGAAAGGGAAGGAACATATTCTGAAGAATGGAAGGAAGCGAGTGTTTACCCCAGAGACACGAGTGGGCGGGGCTGCCCCTTCTGGCCTCCTCAGCCCTCCATTTCCAGCCCCCCTCCCCTCACTTAAACTATTTACCCTTCCCTATGATCCCAAGGCTTGGAAGGGGAGGGAAAAGTGAAGGGTCCAAAACGTGGGTGCTGTGGCCTAACTTTGCACTTAAGGCCCCTGGGGGCTGGGCAGGGGTGGGGGGCAGACAGGCGGAGCTTCTCAGGCCCTCCCAGTAGAGGTGGGGGAAGAGAGGAGAGGCCCTGAGGGTCAGAGTCCCTCAAACCTTAAAGGCCTACAGAAATGTAAGCTATTAATTATTAGTAGTGATAATAATGATGACAGCCACGAGTCGGGACCAGGATGGGGCACAGGGCAGAACGGGAGGTAGGAGGTAGCCAGACCCGAGCGGCGTTGAACCTGCTTCCCCGAAACCAGCCTGACCTCTCCCTGATCCCGGGCCACGGGGTAGCACATACACACCTACACAATCTGTCATTCTGTGCCTGCTCCCAAACCCACTCTACCGCCCCCAAATCAGAGCCCAGATGCTTGGGTCTGGGGAGACTCTGGAGGAGCCCGGGAGCTGCCAGCAGGATTGATAAATAGATGTGGCCACCCAAGGGGGCAAGGACGCTCCTCAGCTACCTCTGTTCCCCTCCTTCTGGGTTCTGCCTGATCCCCTAAGTCAGTCTGGAGGAGTCCCAGGTTTTAAAGTCCAGAGCACAGCAGGGGATTCCCGGATGGGGGGGAGGGGAGGGAAGGGGAGAAACGTTGGAAGGAGGGGTCTCGGGCTCTGGGGGTTATGACGGGAAAAGCCCCGCCCCTGCCGGTCTTCCTGAGTTCCAAGAAGGGAAACCAAGTCACGACTAGACTACTGCCCTCTCTATATTCCTATTCTGTCCACCCAGGTCTTCCAGCCCTAGAAACCCAGAGTTGAGCACCCCGCATCCCTGCCAGTCCTCCCTAGGAGGCGAGGGGGGAGGGGGGCGGTTACCTCTCTTTCTCGAGTTCATGGTGGGTGGGGGTGGCTCCACTACACCGGACCTCAACCGGCCCCGTGAAGCTGACCTGCTCGGGCCTAATCAGCCCTGGTGCACCGGTCCCGCCTGGCTGGGCTCTGCTCGGGCTCCCGCAGCAGCTGAGGCTGAGCCTCGCTCTCCAGCTCCTCCCCTCGGCCCTGGCCCGGTCCCCCCGCCCAGTTCCTGCTGTTTAGCGCCTGACTCAGAGTCCCTCCGGCAGGCAGGCAGAGGGGTACTGGGCGGGACTGGGGTGGGCTCCGAGGACCCCTCTTCAGTACTGACCCGGGGTGAGGGTGGGCCCCTTAAACTCTCCCCCCCCCCCGCCGCCCCCTTCAGGGTGTCGTTAGACTGGGTGAGCCTGCTAATGCAAGAAAAGGGAGTGGACACACACTTATCCCTGCCCCCAAGATCTTCCCCAGGGGCCCAGGGCCCAGATTAGGGATATGCAAGATCTGTGGCCACTTACTGCACAACAAACCAGGAGCTCTAAGGGAGATGCATTTGCCTTTCTCTGCTGCACATAGGGGCCGCCTGCCATAGCGGATAGCAATCTGGCCACAGAACCAGGAAGACCTAGGTTCCAATCCCACCTCAGACCTTACAGGCTGTCTGACCTTAGGCTAACTTCTCCAGGCAATTCTCTTAAGTCAAACTTGTTGAGAGTTGGACTACTGGACTGGTTGAGGGAGTTTTCTCACAGGGCACTCTTTACACCAATGAATTAAGTTCAGGGGGGGAAAAGTGCATCTACATTTTAATACTAGAAAATTGTTCCTAAACTTTCTGTTCACCTGGCTGGCTGAACCTCAGTTTCCTCATCTATAAATTGAAGAGACTGGATTAGATGATCTCTCCAGTCCCTTCCAGCTCTGACATCCTATGTCTAGATTTTGTTCCTTATTTGTAATAAGTTGTTACATGTGGTCAGTGAAGGCTCAAAGTTTACAGGTGGACAGTTACACCTTTCCCAGGCTGAAAATGCCTTGTTCAGGTCTGGCTGGGAATCCTGCCCCACCTCCAAGCCCAAGCCTGGGACCGGACCACTCAGGCTGATTCCAAATAAGTGAGTAAATGGAGGTCGGGGAGATTAAATGAATGGACCAAAGTTACACACAGCAAGCTTCAGAGGTGGGATCTGAACCCAAGCCTTTCCCATGGAGTTCTGACGCTCCCCAGCTTGTTTCTCCTTCTAGGGGAGTGAGATCAGGAAGGTCCTTTGAGTCAAACACCCTTTTCTGTGTGCTCCCCTCAAACCAGGGACATCTCCAGTAGGGGCTCACTTCTTTGCCCCTTCCCCTTCCCTCTTTGTTATCCAGGGGAAACTGGGTTAAAATGAACAGCCACAATGGTGTGGAAAGAGCAGTGCACAGGAAGTCAGGATTCCTGGGTTCTGTGGCTGACACTAACCATCTGGGTGACTTTGAGCCTGTCACTTCCCTTCCCTAGCTAGGCCTCGGTCTTTTTTTTTATCTGTAAAATGGAAGAGTTAGATAAGATGATCTCTAAGGTTCCTTTGAGCCATAGCTTTCTATGATAAAGAGAAGTCTTGGATGGGGGAAGGACCTTGCCTTGGTGATTAGGGAGGATGGGGTTTCTATTTGTGCACTTCAGGGCTTTAATACTCCTGGTACATTTTTTGAGCCCCTTCCTGGGCTAGTTTCCTCTTAGTCATTGGAGGATGCACTTTCTGAAGCAATCTCAAGAAGCCAACATTTCCTAAAGGGTATGCCCCTCTGCACAGAGGAAGAAACTGAGGCACTGGGGACTGAAAGCTAAGGCCGGACCCACAGAAACAGATGGGGTAGAGGGATGTGACTGGGGTGAGAGTGTGCAGAAAGGCCTGGGCTATTTGCCCAAATAAACCTGAAAGGAAAGAACAGCTAAGGTGGAAAACCTCTGCTACATGATCCCTTGGAGGGGTGGGAGTGGGCTGGGCTGCTGGGACTGTGGGAATAGTGGGAGGTAGGACCCTGGAGACACCGGCAGAGGTGTCAGCATCTTCTGTAGCATCTTCCAGTTTACAGAGCTCTTTCCTCAGAATGCTGGAAGTAGGAGAGACTAGTATTATTCCCCTCATAAAGAGGAAGTACCTGACAGCCAGAAGGGCCAAATGATTGGGATGGCTTATAGGGGACATGCTCTGATAGCTTACTTCATCTACTTCAAGAAAATCAAATAGAGAGGGGGATTAGGCCTGTGCTGCTTGGCCCCAGTGGCCAGAATTAGGTGCAGTGGGTAAAAGTTGAAGTGGTAGAGGAAACTTCGAAATTATTTAAACATTGGCATTAACTGCTTCTGGAGATAGCAGGTCCCTCCTTACTAAAGAACTACAAGAAGAAGTAGGACGATCACGTGTCTGATACGATCTAGAGAATATTCTTACTCAGCTGGGGCTGAGCACAGTGCCAGGAGGCACATAGTAGGTGCTTCATAAATGTTTATTGATTGATTGAAGTGCCTGCTATGTGCCAGGCACTGAGCTAAGCACTAAGGAAAAGATAAAAAGGAAGGCAAAGGGCAGTCTTTGATCTCAAGGAGATCACAAGGTTCCTTCCAATTCTGGCAAAATTCTTTGACCTTGACTATGATCAGGAAGCTAGTAAGTCTGGGAACTGGGATATGACCTCTAGTTTCATAGAGAAGGGGAAGGGAATAAGCATTTATATAGTCCCTACTACTTGCCAGAAACTGTGCTAACTTTAGCCTCACAACATCCCTTCAAGGTAGGTACTATTATCCCCATTTTATGGTTGAGGAAACTGAGGCAGACTGAAGTTAAGTGACTTGCCCAGGATCACACAGCTAGGAAATGTCTGAGGCCAGATTTGAACCCACCTCTTCCTGATTCCATGGACCACACACAGTACCATAAATTAGCCTCCATAGACCTTTAGATTAGGCAGCGACTCTAGAGACAGTCTGGGTTATTTTCTATTGGAATACCTTAATCCATGTGGCCATACGTGGCCTCCAGGCTGCAGGTTTCCCACCCCTGCTAATCTGCTATTATCTGTGTAAAACAGATCTACAACAAAAAACAGATAAAAGCAAGTCTCTTAGCCTCTCTGGACCTCAGTTTACCCATCCATAAAGTGGATTAAGTGACCTCTGATGTACCACTCTCATTTAAACACCCTAGTTCATATCTACAGAGGATCAGAGATAAGGAAGTGATTTGTCCAATGTCTCATAACTAGTCAGTGGCAAAACCAGGTCTAGAACCCAGGCCTCTTGTAGACATTAACTGACCCCCAACTCCCATTCCATGGCATCCAAGATGTCATTCAGACCCAAAGCCAAGTTAAATGCCTGAGTCTGAGATTGGATGGGGATGGGGAGGGGCCAAAATGGAGGAACAGAAGACTGGGTAAAAGTGAGGCACGCTAACAATGAGGACTAGACTTAGGATTTCAAATGTATTGGTCATTCGCAGATAAGAAAATTGGTGATGCAATGGATAAAGCGCTGTTCCCTGGAGTCAGGAAGACCTGAGTTCAAATTTGGCCTCAAACACTCTGTAACCTTTGTCTTCATATTTCCTCAAATTGCAGCATCCTCAACTGTAAAATGGGGCTAATAGCACTTACCTTTTTGGGTTGCCGTGAGGATCAAGGGAGATATTAATTGTAAAAGGCTTAGCACAGTGCCTGGCTCATAGTAAGTGTTTAGTAAATACTTATTCCCTTCCCTTCCCCCAATCTAGATAAGATACCCCTTCTTTGCAGCCCACAGAGTCTGCAACCTAGAGTCAGAGAAAGTTGCTTGGGGGCACAGAGAGTGATTTGCTCAGTCACCCAGCCATTATGTAAGTGTCAGAGGCTGGATCTGAACTCAGGACCGGCTGGCTCAGAGACCGGCTGTCTTATTCACTACTACTTCCCAATGCCACAGGAACCAGATTAAAATATGATTGAGAAATAGTTAACAAAATCACTAAAAAGACAATAAAACACAGATAATATACCATATTTAAAACTAAGGCAACGTGGGGTTGCAGGAATCCTTATATACAGAAGAGCAGCCCTGGTTCTATCTGAGTTTGACACCACCGGCCTATACCATAGGGCTTCTCAGAGGAAAGGCAATAATAGTAAAATAGCAGTGACAGCTTATGTTTATATATCACCAAAAGAGCTTCACACCTGATATTTCATTTGACAATCCCTTCTTCTTTGGGATGGGCAATTAAGGCAGTATTGTCCCCATTTTACAGAAGAGAAAACTGAGGCCCAGAGAAATGACTCAGTGGCAGGCCCATGACTTCTGATTCAGATTTCCTGACTCCCATAGGGCAGCTAGGTGGCGCAGTGGATAGAGCACTGGTCCTGTACTTAGGAGGACCTGAGGTCAAATTTGGCCTCAGACACAAAACACTCACTAACTGTGTGACCCTGGGCAAGTCATTTAACCCCATTGCCTCGCAAAAAACAAAAAACTAAAAAAACAAAAACACATGTCCTGACTCCCAAGTCTATCATTCTTTCCTTTGCCCTTTCTACCATGCTACCTCTAAGGATACCTGAGCTGTAAAGCAAAAGAATAGGTGAATGAGCCCTGAGTCTTAGAAAGCCCTGTGGCTCACAAGTCTATGAGGGGTCTGGCTTGCCTAGCTGCCTTTAGGTCCCAAATAAAATTGCATCTTGTACAGGAAGCCTTTTCTAATCCCTCTTCATCTAATGCCTTTCCTCTGTTAGTTATTTCCTATTTAACCTGTGCATAGCTTGCTTTCAGTAAATTATTTCCTATTTAACCTGTACATAGCTTGCTTTGAATAAATTGGTTTGCATGTGGTCTCCCCCATTAGATTGTAAGCTCCTCGAGGCCCAAAGGTCTTTTGCCTCCTTTTGGGTCCCAAGAGCTTAGCTCCTTTCATTGTGGTTCAGTCATTTCAGCCGTGTCAGTCTCTTCGTGACCCCATTTAGGCTTTTCTTGACAAAGTGGTTTGCCATTTCCTTCTCCAGCTCATTTTACAGATGAGGAAGCGGAAGCAAACAGGGTGAAGTGAATTGCCCAGGGTCACATAGCTAATAAGTGTCTGAGGCCAGATTTGAACTCAGGAAAATGAGCACGTAGTAGGTACTTAATAAATATTTATTGACTGCTTCTAAATCACAATCCAGGCAAAGCAGTGGCATTCTTTCCCTCCTAATCTCAACATATTCTTCTTTAAAAAAGATTTTACTCCTGGTCCCCAAAAAAGGGGAACCATGTGTGTCCCCCTCAAAGGAGGAACTAAAAACGTCTCCTTTCCAAAGCTCTTGTGGCAGCCCTGCCTTTCATACAGTCTAGGCTAATAGTTATCACCATATATATATTTTAATTCCAGTTTCATCTGGGGGGTCCACAGTGTGATTCCTCCGGCACCATCTCTGACAAGCTCTAGCTATGTGACCAAATTCACTTAAGCTCTGAGTCTCAGTTTCCTAATTGGGAAAGAGGTGGTAACAATACTCCCTCCCTGGACAATTGCAATAGCCTCTTAGTTGGCCTCCCTGCCTCAAATCTCTTTCTCTTCCCAGCCATCCTCCACCCAGCTGTCAAAGTAACATTCTTTTTTTTTTTCTTCAAAGTGACATTCTTAAAGCGCAGGTCTGCTCACGTCACTCCAACTTCAGTGGCTCCCTCTATCACCTAGGATCAAATCCACACTCCCCCGTTTGGCATTTAAAGTCCTTCACACACTGGCCCCAGCCTCCTTTCCAGGCTTCATTACACATCACCGCCCTTCATACACTCTGTGGTTCAGCCAGGCTGACCTTCTTCCTGTTCCTCACATAAGACATTCCATCCCCTCCCTCTTTGCTATCTCCCACACCTAGCACCCACTCCTTCCTCACCTCTGCATCTTAAATTCCCTAGTCTCCTTTAAAGGTCACCTGAAGTGACAGATGCTATGAGTCCTCTGCTGATTCCCTCAGATACAAACGCCTTCACCCAAATAATCACCATGTATTTATCTTCTATATACTTACATCTTTCTAAGGTTTGACCATGTCACCTCCATCTATCCACTGATTCCCTGTCACCTCCAAAATCACCAAAGCCAGACTCTATAGCCTGGCCTCTTCTTGCACCTTGCTTCTCTCCAAATATCTTTGAGGCCCTGACACTGGCTTCCTTACTGTTCTTCACACTTGCTACTCCATCTCTCACCTCTGGACATTTTCTCCCATGCCTGGAAACACTCCTTTCCTCATCTCAACCTACTAGCTTTCTTCAAGACCCAACTAAATTTCTATCTTCTTTAAGAAATCTTTGTCCTTCCAACATGACAAAACAGGAAAATGATAAATGTTGGAGAAGATGTGGGAAAATTGGAACACTAATACATTGTTGGTGGAGTCGTGAAATGATCCAACCATTTTGGAGAACAATTTGGAACTATGCCCAAAGGGCTACAAAAATGTGCATACCCTTTGATGCAGCAATAGCACTTCTAGGGCTATATCCCAAAGAGATCATACAAATGGGAAAAGGACCCACATGTACAAAAATACATAGCAGCTCTTTTTGTGGTGGCAAAGAATTGGAAATTGAGAGGATGCCCATCAAGTGGGGAATGGCTGAGCAAGCTGTGGTATATGAATGTAGTACAATACTATTGTGCTATAAGAAATGATGAACAGGCTGACTTCAGAAAAACCTGGAAAGACTTATATGGTCTGATGCTGAGTGAAGTGAGCAGAACCAAGAGGACTTTGTACACAATAACAGCCACGTTATCCGATGACTAATATTGTTAAACTGAACCCTTCTCAGCATTACAAGGATCTAAGACATCTCCAGAGGCCTCGGGATGGAAAATGCTGTCCACATCCAAAGAAAGAACTATGGAAATCGAATCGCTATCACTTATTTTTACCTTCTTTTGAGTTTTGTTTCATCTTTCTGATGGTTCCTTCTATTGGTTTTAATTTTTACTTACAACTTTATTAATGTGAAAATAGGAATGTAAAGGTAAAGCCTATATCAGATTGTGCGCCCTCTTGGGGAGGGTGGTGGGGAGAAAAATTTTCAACTCAAAAGCATATGGAAGTAATTGTTGATAAATCAAAATAAATTAATAAAATTTTTTTAAAAAAAGAAATCTTTGTCCTTATTCCTTAATCTTAGTGTCTTCCCTGTAAGACTATCTCCTAGAAAATTTATCCTTTATAAAACTTGTTTGGAAAAAAAAAGCTTGTTTGCATAGTTTGTATTAGAATGTGAGCTCCTTGAGAGCAGACACACCCCCCTCCTTTGTATTCCCAGAACCTAGCATAGTGCCTGACACTTGTTTGTTGACCTGACCTTAATGTGCCATATGAATACTACCTATTATTATTGTTGTTGTTGTTATAAGCCCTATAGACACGTGGATCTATTTTTACACCTGGCAGAGGGGGCAGGAGCCAAGGGTAGGCTACCAACTGGCATAGTGGAAAAAGCACTTATCCTTCATCCGGACCACCTCGATTCCTGTACCAGTCCTGTACCCCTGACCTCTCAGCCATTTCCCAACCTCTCAGTTTTTCACATCTATAAATTGCAATTGATGCTACCTACCTATAGGGGTAGGCATAACATACATTACGAGGTTTGATTTTTTTTTCAACCTGACTGATGATTTCATTGGTGTATCGGGGAGCTCCCAGGGGGGAAATTCCCGGTTCTAAAATAGATCCACAGGTAATTATTATGCAACCTAAAGTTTTATAGAGTTGCCTGGGTGCTCTAGAAATTTAATGATTTGCCCAGGGTCTCTCGGCCGGTATGTATCAAAAGCAGACTTGAACCTTGACGTTCCACACAGAGGCCAGACCTTTAGCCCACTGCCTTTCTTTGTGAGGAAACCTTAACTTTTTTTTTTTAATCTTTGCTATTCTTATTAAGAGTAGTCTGGGCAAGAATGTCTTGCCGAGGGCACAAGCAGGAAGAGAGCTTCTAAACTCCTGGGTCCTATTCGCAGTTCATCTCCAGCCTCTTTCTCCAGGAGCCGTTCTCGGACCCACGTCCCTACTACCTTTCTGTCTCAGCATTGGGAAGGTGACAGTTTCAGGAACCCAAGCCCGAGGGCTTCCCTCTCATCCCTTCCCAGGCTGGCAAGGGGCCCACGCTGCGGCCACTGCACGCGCTGAGCCAGAAGCCCTGCCACCTGCCGCCCGTCCCCTGCGCTAGGGCCGAGCAGCCAGCTGGCATGGCCGCCCGCCCACACCCGAAACCCTGATCCCCTCTCCAGAAAGTCCCCAACCTCAGGGCGGGCCTGGAGGGAGCCCCTCCCTGGGAGGGGCGGGGGACAGGATGTAAACAGTAGCCAGAAGGACACGGGGTGGGTGACTGGATGGGGATGCCAGGCGGCGCTCTTGGGTGTCCGCGTGGCTCCTAGACCAGCGCGGCAATCCCCCAGGGTGGGCCCCCCCCCCGGATCCTCATGGGTTAAACCTCCTCGGCCTATCCAGGGCCTAGCCAACCCCTTTGTCCCAGAGCCCCGCCCCCGAGCCCCCTCCCCCTCATTCCCCATGACAACAGCCCCAAACCCTTCAGCTGACGCACAGCCCGAGTTGGAGCCTCCGACTCCTCCTCAGCCCCCCTCTCTTCCCCCAAGCAGGGCGCTCAGGCTGAGGGTCTGCCAATCTAGGGGAGGACAGCCTCCTCACTCCTCCCTATCCAAGGAGGTCCCGTGTAGGCGATCAGTGCTGACCCGGGAGAGGCCAGAGGTCCGGGAGAGAGATTGCATAGCCAGGCTCACAAGAGCTAATTCCCACCAGACCAGCAGCACCCTCAACCTTAACAAACAGAACCAGAGTCATCTTAGGTTGCTTTGGTGCCTTGGCATGGGGTGGGGTGGGGTACAAGGAGAGGAGGCAGGCAGGCTGAAGGTGGCTTTGCCCTCACCATATGGGCCTCAATTTTTTTTGAACTGCCACCCTCTCCAGCCATCACCCCATGCACCCGGTCAGTTGCACATCCTGGTCAGGCCCCTCCCTCCCAAGGGTCAGCTGGTCACATTCCCAAGGCTGTAGGCTCACTGAGTACTTGGGGGCGGAGGCGGAGGGACCCTGTGGCTCACCCCATTAGGCGGCAGGGAGGGAGTGTGGGAGGGATCTTGTCTCCCCTCCTTAGGGGCCGAGCTTGAGAAACTATATGAGCCCCCCCTTCCAGCCAGCAAGAGGAGGGGCGCCTGCAAAGGAGTGACTCATCCTGGGACCCCTCCTGCCTTCGTCAGCTTTTCCATCTGGCCAGAGAGCCACTTCTCACAGGGCTGGACTTGGGTGCTGAAGCCTCGGGGATTAGGCGCAAACACTATGTATAACTACCTCACTGAGCCCAAAAAGTTTTGGGGGCTGCATCTCCCCTCAGCAGCTGCTTTAGTTCCTTTGAACCCTTTAGCTCCAGACCTCTTACTTAACCTGAGGTATAACCCGGCTCCCTATTCCCTTCTAACCGAAGCAGAGATACTGAGCAGATGGATAGACTCCCATAGGAGCACTGTGGGGCTGGGGCACAGCAAATAGAGGTGGAATGTTTCCTCAATTTAATCTCCAGCTCTGGCCTGGATCTGTTCTAGCAGAGAGGGTCAGACTGGTAGTACTGGCCTTTCGTTCATCCCCAGAGTTCAAGAGAAGGAGCCCTGCTACTTTCTGAGGTTAAAAACAACTAAACAAACAAGCAAACAAAAAACCTAGGGGGCTCAGTGGCAGCTATGCAATCAGGAAGAGAGACTGCAAGAGACTGACTGATGATATTCCAAGCTAAGGTTGTCCTTGAGCAGCCCCTCTCTCCCATAAACTTAAACCACATCTGTTTTGTTCTCCACAGACTGAAATAACTACATACACACGAGTAACTAAAGGCACTGGGACCTGTAGACCGATACAGTCACCAAAATATAAATTCACACAAACACGTGAGGAGTGAGGGGGAAGGGAGTCTTTTCCTAAAGCTTTCAGAGCAAACATATAAACTATTGCTGATGCAGACAATGTGGCTGGGGGGGTCAGGAGGATGGGCAAAAACAGGATAGGGGGGAGGGTTCTAGAACACCATTCACTTCTTCCCCAAAGCCTTATCCTGCTAAAGACCTCCAGCTTGGATTCTATTTGGGCCTCCTGGGCTGAGCCCCCTCAATTTGCTAAAAACCTGAGTGGAGAGTGATGTCAGAGTCAAGTAATCAGGAAAAGTCTCTGAGACCCCAAACTCTCTCCTCCCATTCCAACTGCCCTCCCACAAAGAACACTAACTGCAATTGAGTTGGTGCCTTCCTCAGTTTCCCCATCATTGCCTCATCTACTTGCCCCTCATCGTGCTTCTACCAGAACTCGCCTATCTCCCCCCAGAAGCAATAATTTCTGCCTCCCTTATCTCTTTCCCCATCAAGCCCCTTTCTGGTCTTTGCTTTCTTTAGTTCCTCCTTCTGTCTCTTCCCTTTCCAAATTGCTTCCTGTGTGGCTCAGCCTTCCCAACCCCCTGTCTCTGTCTCCCCTACTCCCTTCTATCTCCCTCCCTCCCCCCAATCTCCAGGTCTCTGCCTCCCACACGCCCAGAAGCAGCTGCTTCGACAAGCGGCAGCGGGTGGGGGCGGCTGCGAAGACAGAATGGGGGCCACCAGCTCTCACCAAGGCAGAGCCTTTGTAGGGCTCAGATCCCCCCTCACCCTAGACAGGGGAAGGAGGCTGGGCTCAAGGAACAACCGGCTAGCCTGAGATCTGGGGCACTCGAAAATGGGTCCCCCACCCCCACTCCGGCTGCTGGACTGGAGGGGCACGGAGCTGTGCTTCTGGTTGGGGTGGGGGAGATGGCCTGGGCCTGAAGGTTCTGGGTTTCGTGGGGTGCCAGAGGAGTCCCGTTAGCCGCCTGACCCGGGTGCCCAGGAACGCCAAGGGGAGGGATTCTGGAGTGCCCGGGGCCCAGGCAGCCGGCCCTGGGTGGGGTGGGGAGGCCAGGACCAGGCTGCAGACCCAGGTCCCAGGCTCCCGGGCACAGCTTTCTCGGGTACTGGGGCTGAAGGCTGCCGATGGCGCGGATCGCAGGCCCTGGCGCTGGAGACCCCTGTGGCAAGGCCCAAGTCGGACAGGGGGACGTGGGGAGAAGGACGGACAGACAGAGAGGTTTGGGGGACAGATAACACTACCCAGACCCGCGTTAACCTCTGCGGCGCTGGGGGAGCAGGCGTGGGCGGGACCTGCCGGACCTGCCGGACCGGAGCCCCCCTCCCCCTCTTCAGGCCCAGCCAGTAACCCTCTGCAACGCCCTGCAACCCTCTGCCCCAGACCCTGGTCCGGGCAGGGCCCGGGGCGTCCCCACTCACATGGCTCCACCGCTCTGGGCTGCGCTGGGCCCGCCTGCCTTGCCGCTCTGATCTGCCCGCCCGGCCCGGGCCTCCTCCTCTGCCGCCGTCGCTGCCGCTGAAGCCGGCGCCGGCCCCTCCCTCTTCCCTCCAGCCTCCCCCTCCCCCGTTTCCCCTCCCCCTATCCCCCGCTCCTCCCCGGGCCCTGCTCGGCCCGGCCCTGCGCTGCGGCACCGCCCCCCAGCTCTGTTCCTCAGCTCGCACTGCTTTCTCTCCCCCCACCCCAACACCCCCTTCCACCCTGGGTAATGAGAGGAGCAGCAGCCCTCGGAGCCCCTCCAATCCACCCATTCCCGGGTCAGGGATAGGTGCCTAATCTACCCTCCTCACTCAGAGTCAGGCCCCTCTGGACCCCAGAATAGTGGAAAGCCAGCCCCCTCCCATACTCTGAAATCAGAGAAAGGGAGAGAATCAGCGCCTCCCAGACCCTGGAATGAGGGGCAAACCAGTCCCTTCCCCAAGGCATTGGTATTTATGGGAGACTTCCCAATAGGGAGTAGTGTTTGCAAGACCCACCAGCTGTGCACCAGAGACATCCCGCTGCCCCAGATCTATCCAAACAGCCATCCCCTCTGGGGTCTTCTAGGGGCATGTGCTTTTTTTCTAAACTGATCCCAGCTGGGTTTGTGGACTTGGTGGAACTCTCCCTACCTTGGATTTCCAGGAATGAGGGAACAGGGAGGGATTCTCCTTAGTACTCAATCTGACAGTAGGGTGGGGTTGACACACAACTCAAGGATTTAGCCACCTCATCATGAGGCATTGTCTAGTGAAGAGTGCTGGTCTCTGCCACTTACTATCTGGGTGATCTTGAACAAATAACTTAACCTCTCTGGGCCTCAGTTGCCTGGTTTGTAAAATGAAAGGTTTGGACTAGATGACCCATCAGGTCCTTTCAAATTCTAAATCTGTGACCCTGAATTCTGCCACACACACTTGGGGAGGGAGGAGGGGGGGTTGGGGAGGTGACTCCCTCCCAACCTTTGACTTAGCCATCTATTATCTTAAGACTGTTCCCCATCTCTGTCCCAATTTCCTTCCTTCCTTCCTTCCTTCCTTCCTTCCTTCCTTCCTTCCTTCCTTCCTTCCTTCCTTCTCCTCTCCTTCTTCCTCCTCCTCCCTCCTCCTTCCTTCTTCTTTCCTTCCTTCTTCTCCCTCCTCTCTCTCTCTCTCTCTCTCTCTCTCTCTCTCTCTCCCCCTCCCTCCCTCCCTCCCTCCCTCCTCTCTCTCTTTCTTTCTTTCCTCTCTCTGGCCCATTCTGGTTTGTCTTCTCTCTGCCCTCCAGTCTCTCTCCCTTTCTATTCCTAACCAACCATTTTGTCACAATAAATTCCACTTCAAGCCTCAGGAAGAGGAAAGACAAGGCCCTAGGCTATTTCTCAGGCTCAGAGCCTTTGCTGGCCTTAGGGTCGTGGATGGGGTCAGGTCCAAAATTCTGGAGTTGAGTGAGCTTCCTTCCTAGCCTCCAGGCCAGTTCTGCCCTGGACTCAGCTCCCGCAAGATCCAGATATGCCCTAACCTCCAGAATGTCCTTTGCTCAACCTCAGTTTCCTAATCTGTAGAATTGCAGAACGAGAAGGAACAGACAGGTTGGGCTGTACAAGCAGATTCCTGCCTGGGGAGGGGGGGGCTAAAGTGTGACCCTAGTACCTCTGTGTCCTGTCCCGTCCCCCCCCCCCAGCTTGTGGCCTCAGGCCAAACTTAACCCGTGACGCCTGGAAGGGGGTGGGGGCACGTGAGTTTTAAAGCTATCCCTCCCTCCCGTCCTATTTATAGAGAGCTTTCCCCAAGAGAGCCTTAGCGGACGGAGTCTGCTCTCTCACTACCGTCCCAACCCTTGCTCTGCGCAGGCGCACAGGCAGACCGTTTTTGTGCTGAGCCCGTCAAAACGCCAAGTGTGTAATACTGTCATGGAATTAGCGATCATTAGGGCTAGAAGAGTCTAATTTCCATCTAGTGCAACTCTTTTATTTTAGAGATAGAGAAACTAAGTCCCAGTTAAGTTAATATTAACCCGCAGTCAAGCTGGTAGTAAGGTGGAGAGCTGGGGTATGATTCTGGGGTATGATGAATACAGGGTCTTCTGACAGCTAGTGCTCCCGATGCAGTGTTCTTGCCACTGAACCATCCCACCTCAAAAATAATTTAATTCCGGAATTCTTGACTTGGATTTAATGGGTAGATTTCAGGGGATTCTGTAAATTTGGCAGGGAAAAATACATTTTTATTTCCATATAATTGGTTTCCTTTGTAATCCTACATATTTTGTTTTAGAATTTAAAAATTTAGAATGTTATTCTGAGAAGGGGCCCAGTCATTCAAAAAGCATTTATTAAGTGCCTACTATGTACCGGGCACCTTGCTAAGCACTTCTCTGCACTGAATGAATGGATGAAGCATTTATTAAGCACTTACTATGTGCCAGGCACTGTGTTAAGCCCTGGGATTATATATCTATTTATCTACATCTATATGTATATCTATATATCTATATGTATATGTATATCTATGTCTATCTATATAAATAAAAGAGTAAGCCAGTCCCTGCTCTCAAGAAGCTCACATTCTAAAGAGGAAGACAGCACACGTGATTTCAGCTTGCAAGTCAGATGAAAAAGTCCCAGTGTCCTTAGGGTACCCTGGCAAAGCAGATGTTAATGCCTCTTCTGTAATGTCATTTCCACTTCCTGATGTTGAACATTTGACAGAGCCAAGGACTTTGGTGGCAAGAATCCTCCTTTCTGGGTCTTGAGGATTTGAGGCTGCAGCCCCGGAAGGAGCAGCTGTCAGGCTGCATCTCCCCACGGGTTGCTTCCTAGGATTATGGCTGTGGCCACTGGGCTGGATACATTTGCTATTCCACTGACTCTTGGGTCCACGCTCCTGAGCTGTCTCCATCAGGATCTTATGGAAGATGGTGGTCAAGGTGATAAGGGTGATTTGTCTTGCCTGGAACATGTTTCCTCCTGTTTCTCCTTGGGGTGTCTTGTTGCTTCGGTTCACCTGGCTTGCCTGCCCTGGGAGTGGCATTTGGCTGGCAGTTGGGAATGGCTGGCACCTTCTCCAGAGGAGTTGCTTCTCTGGATGATGTCTGTGAGGGCTGGGCTTGGCTGGAAGCCAAAAGGGTCCATGACACAAAGAAGGTTAAGAACACCTAATTTAATCCGACCCTTTAAAGTTTTTTATTGTAATTTTTAAAATTCTGAACTTAAATAGCTCTAAAATCAGGAAGTTGGATTTGATGACCTCTGAGCTTACCTCAAGCCCTGAATATATGACCTATGACCAATTAAAATTGGGACTTCCACATTCACAATAGAACTGAACCAAATGAATTTTTGAGAATTTGAGAACATGAATCACTATGACATATAGCTTGCTTTTTCAAATATAAAACAAATTCAGAATGTAACTTTCAAAGCTGTTCTGCTTGTATGTGATTCTTTCTGGCCTTCCTTCTCTCTTCTGCATACAACTCTTCATTTTATTGATGGAAAGAGTAGAGCCCAGGAAGGAGAAGGGACTTGCTTAAAAACAAGCCTAGCTAACATCAGAGTCAGAACTAAAATAGTCAACAAGCATTTATCAAGCCCTTACACTGTGCCTGCCAAGTACCGTGCTAAAGGCTAGAGATATGAGGAAAGGCAAAACAGACCCTGTTCTCAAAGCACCCTGAGTGTAATGCAGAGAGGCCCACATGCAAACAATAATCTGGTACAAACCAGATATATACAAGGCAAGTTGGAGATAATCAAAGAGGAAAGGCATTGGAATGGAGGTGGACTGAGAAAGCTTTCTTGAAGAAGGTGAGATTTCATGCAGTGGATAGAGCACCAGCCTTGAAGTCAGGAGGACCTGAGTTCAAATCCGACCTCAGACCAAACACTTGACACGTGCTAGCTGTGTGACTCTGGGCAAGTCACTTAACCCCAATCACCTAAAATAAAAAAAAAAAAGGTGAGATTTCAGGTGGGTCTTGAAGGAAGCCAGGGAAGTACCAGGAGGCTGGGATGATAACAGAAAGAATTCTAGGGTTGAGGACAGCCAGTGAAAATAGAATTGGGAAATGGAGTTTTGTGTGAGAAGAGACCAATGGCTTTGGATCACAGAGTATGTTGAAAGGAGGAAGATGGAAGGAAGCTGGAAAGGTAGAAATGATCCAGGTTATGAGGGATTTTGAAAGCCAGAGGATTTTATATTTGATCTTGGAGGTGACAGGGAATCACTGGAGCTGACTGGAATGGGGGGTGGGGTGTATGTGTGACACAGTCAGACTTGTACTTTTTTTTAACGTAAACATAGCCTAATTTATTGACAGAAAGAGCATTAAGGACTCAGTGGAATCAAGAAAAATTTCATGGACATGATACTTTAGCTGAACCTTGAAGGAATATAAGGATTTATACAGGCAGAGGTGAGGGTGGAGTATATTTCAGGCATGGGGAAACAAGCCTGGTGAATTCATGGCAGTGGAAGATGTAAAGTTGAGTTTTGGAGAAACAAGTCAAGTCCAGGAGATATTATTAAATGCCTACTGAATGCCAGACACTGGCATTGGGAGATATAAAAAAAGCAATAAGAACATAAAACAAACAAAAAATATCACATTCTCTTGTCTCAAGAAGCTCCTGGTCTAATAGTGGAGAGAATATGCAAATAAACTATGCAGAAACAAGTTGTAAGACCTGTACTTTTAAGAAGATCAATTTGACAGCCATGGGGAGGATGGATTGGAGTGGGGAGAGACTTGAGGTAGGTAGACCCACTACCAGGCTACAGTAATAATCCAGGTGGAAGGTGATGAAGCCTGCATGGGAGTGCTGGTGATGTCAAAGGAGAGAGGCAGGCAGGAGAGATGCTATGGATGTAGGAGCAACCAGACTTAGCAACTGATGGTTGGGGAGAGGGGAGAGTGAGGAGGTAAGGATAACTCATAGTTGCAACCCTGGGTGGCTGGGAGAATCCAGGTCATCTGACTTCCAACTGCTCATCTTCATAGGTCCAGTGAGAACATTCAAACACGTTCCCAAACAGCCAGTGTAACTTCAGAGGTAGGCATAGCTCCCCTACACAGCTCAGGAGAGGCTGAGGGGTCTGCCTGGGAGATGGGGGGTGGAAGAGGCTGGCCAATTTATATGGACCTTTGGAAGCAAGGTGATGTCTCTGCTTTTTAGTATGCTTCCAGATTTGCCATAGCTTTCTTTCCAAGGAGCAAGCATCTTTTAAATTTCATGGCTATAGTCACTGTCTGCAGTGATCTTTGAACCTAAGAATATAAAATCTGACACTGCCCTGGGTTCAAATCCTGTCCCTGACACATGTAAGCTGCACGACCTTAACTTCTCAGTGTTCTAGGTAACTCTGTAAGACTTTAACTCTCAAAGAAGGTGTAGACCTCTACTTGTAGAGAGAATCCCCTGTCAGTAAAACCATTAGTGCCTATCCCCTACCCCTATTCCCAGTACCTGGCACACAGTAAATGCATGCTGGAATTGATGGAGGGCATCATTGCCCATCACCCAGAGACTGCTGGCATCCATTCCCAAGCCTTGTTAATGACACTCTGACCATTACCCCATTGGGGTCAGAGAGACCTGATACCCACTGACCTTACCAACATCCTAAGCTGAGGAGCCCTACCCACTGTACATAATATAGTGAAAATCAGCCAGGACAGGAAGTCAGGAGATCTGGGTTCTAGTCCCAGATCTACTGAGTTTTCTCTTACTACAGCTATTCAATCAGATAGATAGAGAGAGGTCTACTGGGTGACTTTTGGCATTTCCTTTCCCTTCTCCAACATCAGTTTCTTCCTCTGTAAAGGGTGGATTAGATAAGTCCTAACATCCCTTCCAGTTCTAATATTCCATGTTCTATGAAACTCAGTGATGAGTTGGTCAGGCCCCTTCCCTATTGCCAGCCTAGATCCTATAGACTGAAAGTTGGAAGCAACCTTATAGATAATCTTGTCCAATCTCTTCATTCAACAGATGAGAAAATTAGCTCGGAGAGGTTAAATTAATTGCCCAAGGGAGTATGGCTCAGAAGCAGCAGACCCAGGATTTGAAACTCGGTCCCCTGACTGTAAAGATGTTTTCATTAGAACCAGTACTTCTTTTGAGGGGTTTAGTCAACTTCATCTAATCACTTGCATATATAAAGAACAAATTGGTTCCCCTTCTCTCCACAATTGGGCCCTGGGGGAATTTTTTCCCTTCTCAGCCTCCTCCCTTCCTTTTGGAATTGGGGATATTATTGCTTACCCTCTCCTTGAATACTTATCTGGGAGTCCCACTCTCCACCCAGAATCCTTTGCTGGTTCCTCTCAAAGGTCCCTGTCTTCCCTAGGTGTGGAGCTTCCCTCTCGCTACTCGGGCTGTTTTTGCAGTGAGAACGGACCCTCCATGTAAATTGGTCAGATGGCCCTGGTGTGATTTAGCCCCACAGGGTCCCCAAAGCATATGCTTCCCAAAACAACGCATGAAATGCACACCATTGGAATTGCCAACAGATTTAACAATAGTGCGAGCTTTGTCTTGAGAAGACACACCAACTTCTGGAACTAGTCAAATAAACATGGAGCTCCTCCAGTACTCTTTTATTAGCCCAGATTCACTTCTCTGATTATCGGGCTGTCAAGCTAGAACTAAACAATTCAAGTTAAAAAACAAATAATAAGTGTCCACTATGTACAAAGTACTGTGCCAGGCAATGAGGTCCATAAATCTTGACTTGGGAGGATGTGACACACAGGAAGTATGAATAAAGATCCCAGAGGAGCCTGGGGGTCAATGTGAGGGTAACCAAGCCACAGGGGAAGGAACACGTGGTAGGACATCCAAAGATGGGGTATGAGGGGAGGGAGGGAGAGGAAGGGCCACACACCAAGAACCAACTATGCCTGGCTCACTGTCCGTGTGTGAAAGAGTTGTGATATAAGAATAAGAGCATGGGGCTTGAAGTGAGAGTTCTAGAGTTCTATTACAACTTACTAATTGTGTGACTTTGAGCAAATGATTTCTACTTTCCAGGCCTCAGTTTCCCCATCTTTAAAAAGAAGGTATTGAACTAGACACTTGACAGCTAAGGTCTCTTCCAGCTCCAAATGGTATGATCCTATGTGAATCTGCATATTTCTATACCTTTGTGTTTACATATGTACACTTTACGTATGCGTTCCATGCAGAGTTTTTGTATGTCATATTTAGCCATTAAGAGATGGTTGGTACCTTTGAAGAATGCAGTTTCTTCTTAAAGGTATGTTTCCATATGTGTATCAATGTGTGTGACACAGCACAGTGCCCAGAGATAAATCACTGATGGGGGCTCAGTGAAGTTGTCCAGTAGCAGAGAGGGATCTTTTCCAATCTCTATGTGACCTTCCTTTTCCCACATCCTTAGTGGAGGGTGTGTGTGTGTGTGTGTGTGTGTGTGTGTGTGTGTGTTTTGGAGGTGGAGAGAGTAGTCCCCCATTTCAAGTTGGGAGGTGGAAGAGGAAAGCATCCTGGGTGTACACTAGGTCTCTACTCCCTATCCTATGAGTTCCTAGTGATTGAATGAACAATGCGATGTGGTGGAAAGAGGTTTGAATTGGAACTGGGTTCTAATCGTATCTGGGAAGTTAGCTAAAATGACCTGGGCAAGTCACTTCAACTGCTTTGCTCCTCCTACTCATGAGCCAATGAACATAGCTGGAAGAGATGCCACAACTTTGTGACATCCAACCTCAACTGGGCCCAATCGGGCCCTCACTGCAGCAAGGCAGCCCTTTTATTCTTTCCTAATTGCTCCTCTCTCTCTCTCTCTCTCTCTCTCTCTCTCTCTCTCTCTCTCTCTCTCTCTCTCTTCCTCTTTCTCTCTCTCTTTCTTCCTCCCTCTATCCGCAGAAATGGTTCCAAACCTTCTCTTCCCCACCTTTCACCTCCTTCCTTTCTCTTATCCATAGCCCTCACCTTTTACTTTACTGGGAAAAAAATCAACGTGTGCTCCATCCTCATCTAAAACCCCTTTGACATTCTCTCCCATTCTCTCCTCATGCCTTCGTTGATGACTAAGACTTAGCCCTTCTCCCGACTGAGGCCAGTCCCTCTACATGTACACTTGATCCCATCCCTTTCCACCTTCTCTATCAGATTTCATCTCTAATCATTCCCCACTCTTTCTTCCAACCTTTCACTACCAACTGGTCCTTCCTTCTTGCTTTTAATCATGCCCAAGTCTCCCCAAACCTTAAAAAAAGTCACCAGACCCTACCAACTCCTCAAGTTATTGTCACATCTCTCTCCTCCCTCTCTCAGTCAAGCTCCTTTTTTAAAAAAAAGTTGTCTATACACACTGTCTCTACTTTCTCTCTTCTCTCACTCCTCAGCCTTTTATAGTCTGGCTTCTTATCTATCACTCAAAACTGAAACTAATTCCTTCAAAGGTACCAATGATCTCTTAATGTCTAAACCCAACGATTTTTTTTCTCAGTCCTAATACTTCTCAGCCTACCTGCTGCATTTGACACCATTTGATCACCCTGTCTTTGTTTTTTTTGTGAAACTGTCCTGTATCTACTATTCTGAAAGTTCCTTTTTAGTCTCTTTTTGGGGGCTTATAACTTCCATCACATTCACCCCTAATTGTGGGTGATTCCCAAGGTTCTGTCCTAGGCCCACTTCTCTTCCTCTTCTATAATCTCCCCCTTGGTAGTCATCTCATCAAATCCTGTAGGTTTCATCTTTATGCAGATAATTTCTAGATTCATACACAACCAAGAATGTGCTGAAGCCAGCTCATACTGGCTTTTGAAAGCCGAATGTTAAATTTGCAGTGTGAGCATTTATACCTCAGAAATTGGCAAATGCTACAAATTAGAGCTTGATTTATTGTTTTGTTGGTTGTCTAGACTTAAGAAAGTGATGCAGATGCCATACCAATCAAACTACCCCAAAATTATTTTATAGAGCTAGAAAAAATAATAACAAGATTCATCCAGAAGAACAAAAGATCCAGAATATCAAGAAAACTAATGAAAAGAAATGCTAGTGAAGGTGACCTAGAATCCAGATCTTAAATTGTATTATAAATAAATCAATAAATCAGCGGTCATCAAAACTGCTTGGTACTGGCTAAGAAATAGAATGGTGGATCAGTGGAATAGGTTAAGTATGCAAGACACAGTAGTCAATGACTATAGTAATCTGTTCTTTGATAAACCCAAAGACCCCAGCTTCTGGGATAAGAACTCACTATTTGACAAAACTGCCTGGGAAAACTGGAAAAGAGGATGGCAGAAACTAGGTATAGACCAACATATTACACCATATACCACAATAAAGTCAAAATGGGTACATGATTTAGATATAAAGGCTGATACTATAAGCAAACTGAGATAGCAAGGAATAGTTTACCAGTCAGATTTATAGAGAACAGAAGAATTTATGACCAAACAAGAGATAGAGGACATTATTAAATGCAAAATGGATAATTTTGATTACATTAAATTGAAAAGTTTTTGCATAAACACAGCCAGTGCAACAGATTAGGAAGGAAGCAGAAAACTGGGAAAGAATTTTTACAACCAGTTCTCTGATGGCCTCATTTCTAAAATATATAGAGAACTAAGTCAAATTTATAAGAATACAAGTCATTCCCAATTGATAAATGGTCAAAGGATATGAACAGCAGTTTCAGATGAAGAAATTAAAGCTATCTATAGTCATATAAAAATGCCCTAAATCACTATTGATTAGAGAAATGCAAATCAAAATAACTCTGAGGTATTACATCACACCTATCAGATTGGCTAACATGACAAAACAGGAAAATGGTAAATGTTGGAGAAGATGTGGGAAAATTGGAACACTAATACATTGTTGGCGGAGTTGTGAACTGATTCAACCATTTTGGAGAACAATTTGGAACTATGCCCAAAGGGCTATAAAAATGTGCATACTCTTTGACCCAGCAATAGCACTTTTAGGGCCTGTATCCCAAAGAGATCATAAAAAATGGAAAAGGACCCATATGTACAAAAATATTTATAGCAGCTCTTTCTGTGATGACAAAGAATTGGAAATTGAGGTGATGCCCATCAATTGGGGAATGACTGAACAAGTTGTGGTACATGAATGTAATGGAATACTATTGTGCTATAAGACATGATGAGCAAGCAGACTTCAGAAAAACTTGGAAAGATTTGTATGGATTGGTGCTGAGTGAAGTGAGCAGAACCAGAAGACATTGTATACAGTAACAGCCATGTTGTGTGATAACTAACTTTGATAGACTCAGCTCTTCTCAGCAATGCGAGGATCTAAGACATCTCCAAAAGTCTCATGATGGAAAATGCTGTCCACATCCAGAGAGAGAACTATGGAGTTTGAATGCAGATAGAAGCATATTATTTGCTCTTTTTTTCCTTCTATTTTGCTTTGTCTCCTCTTTCTTGTGGTTCCTCCTATTGGTTCTAATTCTTCCTTACAACGTGACTAATGTGAAAATATGTTTGGTAGGAATGTATATGTAGAGCCTATTATCAGATTGCATGCAGGCAGGGAGAGAGGGGGAGAAAATTTAAAATTCAAAAGCTTATGGAAGTGAATGTTGAAAACTAAAAATAAATAAATTTTTTAAAAAACCAAGTGATCCAGAAAGTGTTAACAATGTAGTTAAATTTAAAAGGGTGTCATGCATATATTTCTTTTTTTTTTCCACCAGAGAGCTGGTTATTAAATATTTACCAACATACTGCTGTATATATCCACTGCAAGTCTCTCTTCTGATCTTCGGTCCCTCTTACCAATTGCCAATTGGATGTTTCAAGCTGGATGTCCTGAAGACATCTTCAATTCAACATGTCAAAAACTGAACTCATTTTCTTCCTCCCTAAACCCTCCCCTCTTCCAAAAGTCCTTATTTCTGCTGAAGGCATCACCATCCTTTAGTCTTGGCATTAACCTGTATTCCATCTTCTCCCTCACCCCATATATCTGATTGACAAACTTCTCTGTTTCTATCTTCTCAGCGTCCACCCACATACACAACTACTACCATGGTTCAAGCTCTCATCAATTCTCAATAAGATTATTGTAAGGGCCTCCTCATTGTGTCCCCATCTCAAGTCTTTCCTCACTCTAGTCCTTGCTACATTCTGCTCCCAAAGTAATTTTCCTTAAATGCAAATCTGACCACATAACTCTGATACTCAACCAACTTGATGGCTTTCTATAGCCTCTGGGATAAAAATATCAACTCTGCTTAGCTTTTCGGTTTTTGTTTTTTTATTTTTGGTGAAGCAATTGGGGTTAAGTGACTCGCCCAGGGTCACACAGCTAGTAAGTGTCAAGTGTCTAAGCCCAGATTTGAACTCAGGTCCTCCTGGCTCCAAGGCTGGAGTGCTATTCATTGGGCCACCTAGCTGCCCCCTCTGCCTAGCTTTTAAAGCTCTTCTCCACCTAGCCCGCACCCTTCTTTCTTGTCTCATTGGCTATTACTCTCCCTCCCATATTTTTCTGGATAAAGCCAAATCAATCTTCTCTCTGCTCTTCATACATGATATTCCACCTTGGGTCTTCATGCTTTTGCCCTGGCTGTCCATGCCTGGAATGCAGGGCCTCATTACCTCATAGTGCCCCTCTCTTCCTTTAAGATGTAGTGAAAACACTATATTTTGCAGGAATCTTGTTCTGAGCCTTCCAAATGCTAGTGCTACCTTATATTTAACGACAGTACTTTGTATGCATTTATATTTTTAAACTTTATTTATGCCATCTATCTATCTATCTATATATCTGTATCTCTCTCTCTCTCTCTCTTTCTATATATATATATATATATATGTATATATATTGCCATCTATATTTTTATATAGCATTGTGGTCTGTCCTCATTGGAACATAAGCTCATTGCAGATGGGGGTTGTTTCTTTTTCTTTCTTTTTTTTTTTTTTTACATTTTCACATTAGTCATGTTGTAAAGAAGAATTAGAACCAATGGAAGAAACCGTGACAAAAAAAGAAACAAAAATAAAAGAGAGAACAAATAATGTGCTTCGATCTGCATTCAGACTCCATAGTTCTTTTTCTGGATGTGGACAGTGTTTTCCATTATGAGTCTTTTGGAGCTGATGGATTGTTTCGTTCTTTACATTCATCACCTAGCCCAGTGCCCGGCACATAGTAAGCACTTACAACATACTATTTCATTGATTGATTTCTGATCCTCAGTCTCTTCATCATCAGTCTATAAACACTTATTAAACTCTTACCATGTGCTAGGGGCTGTGATAGGCTCTAGAAATACAAAGAGAAAGCCTTTAATCCCTGCCCTCATGATATTGGGGAAAATAACAGGCATGCACGTAAGTAGGGTGGGAGGGGAAGGAGACAAGCATTTATATAGTGCCCATGATATGACAGACATTGTGCTAAGCACTTTACAGACATACAATGTACATAAAATAAATATGAGGTAATTTTTAGAGGGAGTCAAGAGCAACTTGGTGGCGGGCTCAGAAAAGCCTCATGTAGGAGGTAATGTTTAAGCTGAGTATCTAGGGATATTAAAGTGGAGATGAGGAGAGACTGCATTCCAGGCATGGAGTGGGGGTGGAGGTTAGGGGGCAGGGAGGGGAGGGGCAGAGATGCAAGATGGAATGTTTTTATGTGGAGGGCAGAAGGGCCCTTCATAGCAAGGCAAGTTTGACTGGACCATAGAGTGCTTGAAGAAGAGTAATGTGTAATCCGCCTAGAAAGGTGGACTGGAGTCAGACTGTGAATCTGTAAAGCAAATCAGTAATAATCCTTGTACTTCCCACAGAAAAGTGTTTGTAAACTTTAGATTGTTATTAAAACGTCAGTGATTATTACTGAGGGGGCAGAGGTCAGACCAGCTCCTAAGACACTATCTTTCCCTCCCTCCACCCCCAGGGCTTTCCCTACCTCTCAGGACTAAGGGGCAGGAGAGGTCCAGATGCTCCATTCCTCAGGAGTCTCAGGGCTAAGGCTGGTCAGTTTCCTCATCATAAAATCAGGGGGTAGATTAAATAGAGCACCCAGCCTGAAGTCAAGAAGATGGGTCTTCCTGAGTTCAAATCTAGCTTCAGACACTACCTGTGTGACTCTGGGCAAGTCACTTAACCCTGTTTGCCTTAGTTTCCTCATCCATAAGATGGTCTGGAGAAGGAAATGGCAAACTATTCCAGTATCTTGGCCAAGAAAACCCCAAATGGAGTCACGAAGTGTCAGGTATGATTGAAATGACTGAATAACAAAAACAAGGTTAGATGACCCATCTTTCCAGCTCTAAATGTATGAACCTCTGATCCTGGAACACCCTAGGACCTCCTCTCATCTCACCACTTGATGGTGTCAAAAGCCCTATACTATCCTGGAAGTTGAGCAATCTGGAGTTTGGTAGAGAAGTGGAAGGTGGATATTCCTTAGTGTGGGGGTCAGCTTGGAGAGCTATACCTGTCAAAATTGCCATCCTCTTTGAAGGGAGGCAAGGTCAGTGGAAACAATGTTATGTTTCCAAGGTTTAGCTTGGCAAAGCAGAGTTCTGGCCTTGGTGTCAGGCCTGGGTTTGAATTCTGGCTGTGTCACTAACTATCTATGTGGCCTTTAGAAAAATCTCTCTGGACCTCAATTTCCTCATCCACAAAATGAAGGGGTCAGGTGAGATAACCTCGAAAGTCACTTCTTGCTCTAAATCTCATGACCATTCCTGCGGCCTCCAGCTTTGGTCAGGAATGGAGGGAGGGCAGGTTCCCAGTCATTCCTGGAATGTGCATTTCTGGGCCTTTGAGCTCAGTGGTGTTTACCTAGGGCCTCAGGCCTTGGCATCTTGCCTACCCCTCTTCACAACCTTCCTCTCCACCAGGGATCTGCTTACTGGGGCAGGGACAGGACTTCCAAAGGCTCTCTTTCTAGCTCTACTTCCTGGCCCGCTGGAAGAGCTATCCTCACACTGTGTGGGAGGTGTGGTCTGCAAGACCCTTTGGGTCTGATCCCTAAATTCGACTTACCCTGACGCTTTGGGAACGGAGGGAGGTGGGGCTGGGGTTCAGAAACTGAAGGGTTGGTCTGGGCCAAGACTAAGGGTGGAGCTGACTTGGAGTCATCAGTCATTGTAGCTTGGGTGTGGTGAACCCCTTGTCCAGTCTGTCCTTCCTTCCTGGACACCTCCACCCCCACAATGTGAAAAGGGTGGAGGCGTATGGAAGCTGTGACCCTGAGAAGGGATGAACTTCTATTTTTGGATACCAAGGCAATTATTGGTACTATGTAGTCCTAGTCTCGTCACTCCTGCCTAGAGTGAATTATTGGAGCTTTTTAGACCCAGCTTCTTCCTTCTATAGAAAGGGAGTTACCTTGTAGACCTAAGGACTCTCTCACAAAAGGAATCATTGGTGCTATGTAGACCCATTCCCCTCCTTCTGAAGATGGACTATTGGTACTTTGTAGAGCTAGCTCTTTCCCTGACTCTTAAAATAAGTTTTTGGTACTGTGCCAACCTAGATTTTCCCTCCTTAGCAAAATGATCTAGTCCCCTCTCAAAGCAAATGTAACCAATGTAAGTACCAGAACTGGGCCCAAGGGGCTGGGACACTTTGTCCATTCCTTTAACCAATGAAAGGCCCCCTTGCTTGGACCCTTGCAGGTCAATTCTAGGGAAGCCTGGCTTCTAATGAGGCTGCTTTTTCTCATACTCTTTAGTTCATTAAACCTTCACTCCTGAGCCCTGGGGACAAATTACTTATTGTTAGATGTTGGCTCGCATTTGGGGCCTCCCCAAAAGTGGGAGTAAAAAACATATTTTTTTACAATGCGAATCAGGTATGGGACAGGAATTTATTTCCTACACACAAAAGAAATGCTAACAAACACAAAGTAAAGAGAACTCAGCAGCTTAACTTATAACTACTCTCAGGCTTTCTCAGGAGGCTAATATTTAAACCTTTTCAACATGGAAAGAGGTTAACAAGACTGCTGATTAGAGATCTGACTTTTCACTTTGACTCCATACTATCTAAACAATTGCCTGCTAAAGTGAGCCGTGTTTGGGCCAGTTTTTTGGTAGTGGTCATCATTTCCAAGAACGCTGGTAGAGTCCCTGAGGACTCTTCCCCCTAACCAACATTCAGCTCTCACCAAAAATATCCACAACTTCTTGAACTCACAAGATCATCTTAATGTCTGGACATCTTCATCTCAGGGTAGATATGTCTTTATCTGAGATCGGTAAAAAACCCAACACAAAAGCCAAAATGGCAACCAGGAACCCAGTTCTCCTGTACCAGCAGCTAGATGAACAAGCCATGGCGTTGAAGGTGAATAAGGGCTAGCTTACTGAAAGACTTGGAGTTGTGAGATCTCATGTGGTAAGTTAAAGGAAGAGATTGAGCTAGAAGCTGTCTCTCTTTTTAATTGACTTGGGGCTATCCACCTAAACTTTCCCCTTCCCCACCTCTCTTGATCTGCCCACCACTTGTATTGTGCTTTCTGGAATGCTTCATAATTTAAGAAACTTCCTTTCAAATTCAACCTCTTTCTTTCTTACTCCTTTTGTCTTCAGCCCTCAGTGAGTCACAGCTCCCTCTTGAATACATTTCTTCCCTCCACACCATTTCTAGTACTAGTTATTCTTTCTTTTATATCCACTGATTCGCTGATCCTGGTAGAGGAATCTCAATACTCGTTGTTCCCCATTGCCACTTCCAGACTCCTCTTCTACCGTCTTCACTAAAGAACCTCTCTTTCTTTGAGATTCATACTATCCAAATTTAGCATCCAGTCCAAAGCCTGGCAGTTGCCATCTGGTGATCCCTGGTCATTTTCCTTCTTTCCTCAATGAGTTCAGTGTTTGGCTCACAATCTTTTTCTTCTACCCAGCTTCTGCCCTTAAAAGTACTAGGGGACTTCCACATGCATATTGATACCTCCTCAAACGCCATTGTCTCCCAGTTTCTCAATAAATTCGATGTTCATGGCTTACTCCTCCATTCTAATTGAGTCACACAGGAATGATCACACCTCTGGTTTTGCCATTACTGAGTGCTCCAAGGAAAAACCCCTTCAGCACATGCCTTTGATCCCTTTCCCCCAGGCTTCTCAGCAAATTACCCCCACTAACAGACTCACATGTTTTTTCTTTTTAATCCCTCCCTATCTACTAGCTCTTTTCCTAGTTTCCCCAAAATTTCCCCATCTTTAAAAATATTTCTACTAGATCTTACCATCCTTGATATGTTATAGTCTGTATCTCTCCTTCTCTTTGTGGCCAAACTCCTTGAGAAAGCCATCTACATTTAGTGTCTCTACTTCCTTTCCTCTCATTCTTTTCTAGAATCTCTAAAGTCTGGCTTGTGATCTCATTGTTCAGTTAAAACTGCCCTCTCTAAAGTTACCAGTGATCTTTTAATTGCCAATCTAATGGGTTTTTTTTTTCCAACTGTGATCTTCTTTGAACTTTGAACTGTTGATCACCTTCTGCATACTCTCTTCTCTAGGTTTTTGTGACACTTCTATCTCGTTCTCCAATTTTTATTAAAAGATATACTCTTTCTCAGTCTCCCCTTTGCTGACTTCTCATCAATGTCATGCCCTCTAACCACAGATTCTTTCCTAGGCCCACTTCTCTTTTTACTCTATACTATCTCACTTGGTGATTTCATCAGCTCCCATAGATTCAAGTATCATCTCTACACACATGATTCTCAGAGCCATCTATTCAGCCTTAGCCTATCTCCAGAGTCATGCATCTCCAGCTGCCTCTAGGACATCTCAAACTGGATGTCCCGCTGGCATTTGCAACTTAGTATATCCCGAACAGAACTCATTATCTTTCTCCCCAACCCTCTCTTTTCTGAATTTCCCTATCACTGCTGAGCACCTTCTGTCACTCAGGTTCACAACTTTAGTGGCATCTTCAACTCTTTACTCTCATTCACTCCACATATTCAATCCTGGCTGATTCAGAATGTCTGACCACGAGCAGATGAAGCTGGATTGAAATGGTTTCCCTAGCTTTAGTTAGTTCTCTGTGCTGGATTTGGTACCATGCACGTGTTTCATTGCTCTGTTTTGTTTTGTTTTTAATTCTATGGTTGTAGAGAATGGATGTTGCAATAGGAGAACATGAAAAAATTCTAAGTCTTAAAGAGCACACTTTAGTCAATGATTATTAGAGATATTGTAGCTGTTTTTGGTGTAGGGAAGTTAAAAGCTTCGAGGAACATTCAACATCACAATGGTTGAATTAAAGCACCAAGGAAAGGTATGATCAAAGATGAAAAATAATGCCCAAAATGGACAAATTATTTCTTTGGTATGGACTAATTAACAATCAGGAAATAAACAAAGACCTTCAGAGGGATCTGGCGGTGGGAGAAGTTGTTACTGATTCCTTTGTAGTGGAGCTCGGTTTCTTAAAGTTGAAGAGTACTGAGAAGACCAGGTTTTCTTTTGTCTTTTTATATGTCCAGTGCTTAACATAGAACCTGGCACATGGGCACTTAGTAAATGTTTACTGACTCTATTTTGTTTCTGAAGAAAAAACCCAGTTGTCATGGGTAAGAAAATACAGAAACTTGAATACTGAAGATTGGAAAAAGGTAATTTTTGTTGATGAAAGTTTTATCATTCAAGGATATGCTGAAACTGTCATCAGAAGAAATCCAGGTAAACGTACGTGTTCTGGGCCTCTTTATCTGTAAAATATCTTCCCTAAAACAAGTTTGGAGGATTTTTTATTTCTAGTAGATCTCAAAGTCCTATCCCTATTGAGGTAGTGATGAATTCTGAAAAAAATACATTGAAATACCAAGGAGCAGAATTGTTTTGGAATTACAGACATTCCCAAGTAGAGACAGAATGCCACAACACGACCTTGCATCATCCCATACCTCACAAAGGTTAAAAAAATCTCAGCAATGAAAAGAAACGTACTTCGGTAGTGTGGGTATTTGCCTGATTTAAACATCATTGAAAGCCTGTGGGCCAGACTTAGGAGCCAAGATGGCGGAGTGGTAGAAGGCAATGCAGTGAGCTCCTCTGCTCTGTAGACTCCTAACAGTTTTAGAAAGTGAACCAGACTGAATTCTGATAGAGAAATTCAGAAAAAGTCACAATGAGTCCTTTGTCCAGTCCATGTTGGCATAGTGAGAAAGATAGACAGAGAGATCTGAAGGCACTGGGCATGGGTCTAGCTAGGAGCACTCACCATGTAGAACACACCAACACCCAGGGAAAGGCTAGGCTCTGCACCAGGGCAGGAAGATGTCTTAGATCCTAATAGGGGCACCCCTAGCCCCACACCAGGGCCAATTGGCAGTTTTCTTGCCCACTACTTAGTCCTAGGTCACAGATTCTGGCTGGAGAGAATAGGGGATCTAGGTAGGGCAGTGACATTCCCTGGCAGGGAAGCCCTGGGCAAAGTAGAGAGAAAAGAAGTTTAAAAAAAATCATCATCAGCAGCAGCTTCATGGCTCAGGCCCCAGGTCCAAAGCAGGATCCCACTTTCAAAATCTAGCCCAGTCTGCAGAGAAGTAAATAGAGTAGAAATCCCAGGTCAATGAGGAGTTTGCAATTCTGATGCTCTAAGCTAATCGAGCTTTCCAATGGGCTGATAGGAGTGGAGACCAGCAGCGGTCAGTTCTTGCTCAGACCCAAACCCAGGTATGTAACTTGCAGAAGTCAGACCAGAGGGGCAGCAATTACATTTGTCCTGGATCAGACCAGTTTGGGAACACTGAAAGCTTACAGGTTCCCAGCCCATCCCTGAGATTCTAGAATAACACAACACTCAATACCCCAAGAAACCTGCCCAGACTTTCCCTCCAGAGCCCAGCCCTAACATCAAGTCTGAAGTCAGGAAAAAGGCTAGAAGAATGGGCAAACAGAAAAAAGAACTCTAACATCATGAGCTAGTTATTATGGTAGCATGGGAACCCAGGACACAAGCACAGGCGAGGACAACTCAAACACATCTACAAGCTTTGCTTTAGAGAAAAACACAGCTTGGGCACAAACCCAACTATGATTCCTGGAACAGATGAAGGAAGAGTTAAAAAAAAAGTTTTTTTTTTGTTTTGTTAAATTGAAAGAGAAATGAGAGCTATAGAAGAAAGAATTAGAAAGTGCATTAACTGCTTGTCACGAGAGGTGGAAATCCTTGTCAAAGCAACAAAGTCCCTGAAAATTTAAGTGGGTCAAATAGAAGCTCACAAGCTCTGGTGTGCTAGGGCTTCTCCACCCCCCAGGACCAGTTGTCTGACTCCCTTACCGTGTGTCGGCTGAGAATTACAGAAGCAGGTCCTGACTCAGTTGCCCCCAAATTCTGCTGCTGGTTTTCCCGGCCCTGGACCACACTACACTTTCACCCTGGTGGGACAGAACTTTCCTGCTGGACTTCTAAGTTGTCTTGAGCTAGAAAATTATTTCACCCTGTCCTTTTGTGGGTTCTGTCACTCCAGAATTTGTTTTGAGGCATTACTAAAAGTTATTTGGAGAGGAAGCTTGGAGAGCTCTGGTGAGTCCCAGCCTTTTTCTCCGCCATCTTGGCTCTGCCCCCAAAGATTGAAGTGACTTGAAGAGATGATCTAGCCTGAAGAAGACTGAAGAGCTCACTTTCTCCTGCTCTCGTGAACTCCCCTCATGCAGGCTGCAGTTCTTGATCTCTGCCAGGAAAGAGAATGTCCCATGCCAGTGGACTTTGGGACTTGGGTTGTATTCAACTATACATGTTTGTAGCAGGGGTTTTGTTTTTCTTCTGGGAAGAGGAAGGGAAATGGGAGGGAAGGAAGGCTGATCTTTGAAAATAAAATAAAATTTAATTTAAAAAAATCCTGTGGGTTGTAATCAAGGCTAGATTTGAAAAACTGGATTGTTAAACATGACTATTATGGAAATATTTTCACATGACTATACATGCGTAACATATATCAAATTGCTTGCTTTCTCAGTGAGGGGGATGGGGAAGGAGGGAGAGAATTTGGAACTCCAAATTTTAAAAACAAATGTTAAAAATTATTTTTACATGTAATTGGTAAAAACAAAATACCAAATAAGTAATTTTTAAAAAATGGATTATTAAAAGTATGCTTAATATCTATTGTGATAAGTGTGATTTCATGATGAAGAATTAAAAAAAAGGTGTCAAAATCTTATAAATTCAGTGCCAAATAATGTAAAGTGATTGTAGCTAAAAGAGGATACATTGCAAATTAGAAGTTTTTTTTTTTAACATGCAAAAAGTTGGAAGTGTCATTGTGGAAATTAATAAACTTGCTTATCTTCCTCTATCCCTGTTAATTTGCATACCGCTGTAGGATCCTAGTTCTGGAGCTAGAAGGGAACTCATCTAGTCCAATCCTCCCATATTACAGATGAGAAAACTGAGGCCTAGAGAAGCAAGAATTAAATAAATGTTTACTAGAGCCAGGCACATACCAGAGAAGTTAAGAGCCTGCACTCACTCAGGTAGTAGATGCCACAGCAGGATTTGAATCCAGGTCTCAAAAACAGAGCCAGACTCTGCCCTTCTCCTGTTGCCAAATGGCTTGTCGAGACTCAGTGCTTGGGCCTGGGCTCCTGCCTCATCACTTCCCCATCCTGCTCCTCACCCTGATGACATGGGACACAATGACCAGTCCCCTGCTTAATCCTGTTGGGGCTGTTTCTCCACTTTGAGGTCAGTTTTCTCCCCCCCTCCACCACTAAAGGTCATTCAACAGCTCTTTGTGACCAGTTATTGGGGGCAGTGGTGGTGCTGATGTGTTCAGTGATCTTGAACCCTGGATTTAGAGCTAAAAAAGGAACTGGGAATCAATTCAATTCGACAGCATTTACTAAGTACTTAGGTGCTAGGTTAGGTTACCTTAGACAGTCCTGAGGCACAATACCTCCAGCTCCCACCCTCCGCTCATTTTACAGATGAGAAAACAGAGGCCTGGGAAGGTTAAATGACTTGCCCTATATGATACAGCTGGTAAGCAACAGAACCAGGATTCAAAGTCAGATACTCTGACTCCAGATCCAGCGTACCTCATTCCCTGATGTACTGCACAGCCTTCCAACGTTGGTTGTGGTGTGTGTTTGTTAGTTAGCTTATGTGAGTGTTAAAATACTTGGATCAGTGTGCATATCAGTGTTAGTAGTAGGACAATGCCTGTATTTATATACATGTACAAGTTTTGAGAACAATATCTCCATGAGATATAAATTAATAATAACAATAATAATGTCTAGCGTTTATACAATGCTTTAAGGTTTGTAAAATGCTTTATAAATATTATCTCATTTTATCCTTATCAACATCCTGGGAAATAGGTACTATTTTTTCCTATTTTACAGTTTAGGAAATTAAGGCAGACAGCAGTTAAGTGACTTGTCCAGGGTCACACAGCTAGAAAGTACCTGAGTCTGGATTTGAGCTCAAGCCTTCCTGACTTCTGACTCTATCTACTGCACCACCTCACATCTATAGTTGCCTCTCTAATCCTCATAGGTCATGGGTAGAAGAATTTTTCTAGTTTTTAAGTCATTTGCATTATTCATAGAACAAAATGTCCTTTCTTCCATCCTTCTACATGGTGTGCCATGGAGGTCTGCCTACTTTAGCTCCTCTCGGAAGGTGGTGTCTTGCCTCCAAGTATGTCAGTGTGCATGTGTGTGCATATCATTGCATACATGGGTATTTCAACGTATACATGTGTGAAAAGCTTGTTTCACCACACGCCTGGTGTCATAGCTGTGTGGAACAGATGTCCCTCAAAGGGACTGGGAAAGGAGAACCCTTTACTCTATGGCTGATCTTTTGCATCTTTATCTTACTCCAGATCTTCCTCTTTCTAGTTCCCCGGCAACATATGGAGGTCCTCAGGCCTAGGAGGCTGCACCATTTTGGGTAATAAAGACCTGAGGCCATGAAAACAGAGAAGGGGAGAGGGGAGGCACTTCATAGGATCGTGGGATTTAGAGCTAGAAAGGACCTACCCAATCTATCAATCAACAAGTGTTTTATGTGCCAGGCACTGGGGATGTGAAGATGAAAATGAAAGTCCTTGATCTCTATATTCTACCAGAATCAAATCAAGTGAGGATCAAATGAGATAATCTTTGTAAAGTGCTTTGCAAATAAATGCTTGCAATTATTATTAATAAATGTAAGGCCATACCAGATGAAAGGCACTTGCTGGTTGGAGGACGGAAAGGAGGATAGCTGGATTCAGAGGAAAGATAATGAGTTCCACTTCGGACCTGTTGAGTTTGAGATGTCTCTGCAGCATCCTGCTCAAGAGATGTCTGAGAGAGGTGGTGATGGGGATTGTAGACAGAAGGAGTCTGTTTTATAGATTGGGGAGTCATCTGCATATAGGTGATGATTAAACCAGTGGGAGCTGATGAGGTGTTCAAGAGAGATTATCCCCAAGACCAGGTCGTGTAGACCAACAGTTTTATTTTACAAAGGCCGAAACTGACAGGGAAGGGACAGAAAGGGATTTGCCCAAATCAGGCAGCTTGTAAGTGCACATTAGGTAGCAACTGTCTACAAACCCAATGCCTTCAGGACAGTGTCTCTCACTGATTTGGTTCTTGTAGAGATGAGCCCTTCCTGTTAAAAGGATGGAAACCTGGGTGGAGGGGGGGAAGGCAGCAAAAACATTACCTCAGCGGACTCCCACATGACACCATCGCTCAATAATAACTTTTCCCAACAAACATTGGATTTCATGTTGGCCTTTGGCGCCATCGTGTGGTCAACATTCTGCATGACACCTGCGAGCTTCAGAAGAGAGGGTTTTTGATGGGAGGGGAAGAAGGGCTGTAATGATTTAAAGGAGACAAGTGAGTACCATATACAACTGTGTCAAACACTTCACAAGTATTATCTCACTTGATTCTCATAACCACCCTGGGAGGTAGGTGCTACTATTATTTCCACTTTACAATTGAGGGATCTGAGGGAAACAGAGGTGAAGTGACATGCCTATGGTCACACGGCAGTTAAGTGTCTAAACTCTGGTCTTTCTGACTCCTGTCCCAGGGCTCTCTCCACTGAGTCCCCTGGCTACCACTGGGGGGAAGGAGCCTCGAAAACACAAATGTCAGAGCTGGACGGGACGTCAGTATTTAGAATGCTGGGTGGGAAGGAACTTAAGAGCACTGATCATTATTGCTGAGAGGACCTTAGGTCATAGAACATTAGAGAGGTGAAGTGGACATAAGAAAGAGCAGAGAACACAGAGCGTCAGAGTTGGTTTCTGCCTTCGAGATCCTCTAGCCCTCATTTTATAGATGTGCAAACTCAGAGAGTAAATTGTTTGCCCAAGATCACAAAGGCAGTGAATAGCAGAGTGAAGGATTTAAACCTGGGTTCTCTGATTCTGAATCTAGTCATATTGCCACTATGACAAGTTGGACCACAGCTCAGTTAAGCGCTGACCTGTGAATACTGACTGAAAGTTACCAGTTGCTGAAGCCAGCAACTCCATTTCCTCGGCATGGGGAAAGTGTTCCTTCTCTCTTTTAATAAAAATTTTCTTTAAAAAATTAACAAACATCTATCCTCTCTCCCTCACATCTCCACCTCCTTACTAGGAAAGGAAAAACAAAAACAAAACTGCAACAAATACACATAGTCAAGCAAAACAAATCCCCATATTAGCCATGTCCAAAACAGCATGTCTCACCGGGCATATTTAATCTATCATCCCTGTGTTAGGAGGTAGGTAGAATTCTAAGTCATCAGTCCTCTAGAATCATGGCTTATCATTGCATGGATTAGAATTCTTAAATCTTTCAAAATAGTTTGTCTTCCAAAAGATTTTGTCATAGTACAAATAGTTCAGGGGCAGCTAGGTGACACAGTGAATAAAGTGCTGGACCTGCAGTCAGGAAGACTCAACTTCCCCGGGCTCAAATCCGGCCTGAGACAATTACTAGCTGTGTGACCCTGGGCAAGTCACTTAACCTTGTTTGCCTCAGTTTCCTCATCTGTAAAATGAGCTGCAGAAGAAAAATGCAAAGCACTCCAGGGTCTTTGCCAAGAAAACCCCAAATGGGGTCATGAAGAGTCAGATACAGAACTGAACATACAAATGGTTCTCCTGGTTCTGCTCACTTCGTCCTGTATCAAAGCGTGGTTGATGTAGTCCTCCTACCCTTTCCTCATTTATAAAGACTTCTATTTGTATCCCCCACTCCACTATGTGAGAAACTTCCCCCTCTCATTCTTTTCTTTTTCTTCCCCAGTAGATCCTCTTCTACCTGTACCAGTTCTTTTTCTTTTTCCTTTTAAGATCATCAAAATGGGGGGAGCTAGGTGATGCAGTGGATAGAGCTCTGGCCTTGGAGTCAGGAGGACCTGAGTTCAAATCCAATCTCAGACACTTGACACTTACTAGCTGTGTTAAGTCACTTAACTCCTATTGCTTCATCAAAAAGCAAAAAAAACCCCAAAAAACAAAAACCACATCAGAACAAAAAATAATTCCTAGGCTCTCCATCTTATCTGATCCCCTCTATGACCCATGCTGACATTTTGGTTTTCAGGGGATGCTTGTATTCCCCCCTCCCCTCCAGAATGTAAACATTTCATCCTTATGAAGTCTTTTCTGATTACTCATTTATATTTACTCCAGAGGTCTTTGAGGTAGTTCTGATCTGTATTCTGGTTCCTGAGTAGAGATCTGGGATTCACTACCACATAATAATCAGGACCTCAGTAGGTTAGATTAATTCTGGTCCCCCTGGGCATCTAGGATCCCCCTAGGACCTCTATTCCTGATCCTAGTTTTGAAGGAAGGAAGAACTATGACCTGGAGGCAAGAAGGCAGGCCTTTCCAGTGCTCCAATCACAGTCCCAAAGGAGGGGAAATTTGGGACTCAAAACTGGGGAGATCTGGGACTCAGCCCTAGTGAGATTTGGGATTCAATTCTTAAGTAGGTTGCCTCAGTTCTAATTATCTCCAGAGGAGAGACCACCAGTGACTCACTAAAGGCAAGACAGAGGGCCTACCAGGGTCACTCTGACATGAAGGGCAGGAGGTCTGGGACTTGACCCTTAGGTGAGGAGCAAGTTCTGGGAATGGTCCCAGAGGAAATGCAACTTGTGACTCATTGTTGTTTGTCCTTGATTTTCTTTTCTTTTCTTTTTTTAAAATACTTTATTTTTTAATTTTTATTTTTCAACAATCACTTCCATAAGCTTTTGAATTTTAAATTTTATTTCCCTCTCTCCCCAAGAAAGTGTGTAATCTGATATAGGCTCTATATATACATTCCTATTAAACATATTTTCACATTAGTTATGTTGTAAAGAAGAATTAGAACCAATAGGAGGAACCACAAGAAAGAAGAAACAAAACAAAACAGAAGGAAAAAAGAGCGAATAGTATGCTTCGATCGGCATTCAAACTCCATAGATCTTTCTTTGGATGTGGATAGCATTTTCCATCCCGAGTGTTTTGGTGTTGTCTTAGATCCTTGCGTTGCTGAGAAGAGCTAAGTCTATCAAAGTTAGTCATCTACAACATGGCTGTTACTATGTACAATGTTCTCCTGGTTCTGCTCACTTCACTCAGCATCAGTCCATACAAGTCTTTCCAGGTTTTTCTGAAGTCTCCTTGCTCATCATTTCTTTAGCACAATAGTGTTCCATTACATTCATATACCACAACTTATTCAGCCATTCCCCAATTGATGAGCATCCCCTCAATTTCCAATTCTTTGCCAACACAGAAAGAGCTACTATAAACATTTTTGTAGAGGTGGGTCCTTTCCCCGTTTTTGTGATCTCTTTGGGATACAGCCCTAGAAGTGCTACTGTTGGGTGAAAGGGTATGAACATTTTTATAGCCCTTTGGGCATAGTTCCAAATTGTTCTCCAAAATGGTTGAGTCAGTTCACAACTCCACCAAGAATGTATTAGTGTTCCAATTTTCCCACATCTTCTCCTACATTTGTCATTTTTCTGTTTTGTCATGTCAGCCAATCTGATAAGTGTAATTTGGTATTTCAAAATTATTTTGATTTGCATTTCTCTAACCAATTGTGACTTAGAGCATTTTTTCATATGACTATTAGATAGCTTTAATTTCTTCATCTGAAAACTGCCTGTTCATATCAGCATTTAGATATATTACCAATAAGACCTAGCAAAAGAAGATAGAAAAAGTAATTCAATTTAAAATAACTATAAAAGATATAAAATATTTAGGAGTTGACCTAATAAGGTACAAATAGGAATTGAATTAATACAACAACAAAACATTGTTTATGGAAATAAAGACAGATCTAAATAATAAGAGAAATATCAATTGCTCAGGGATAGGCTAAACCAATATACTGAAAGTGACAATGCTACCTAAATTAGTTTATTCAGTGCCATACCAATTAAACTACAAAAGAATGCTTTTATAAAACTAGAAAAATATAAAATTTATCTTGAGGCACAGCAAGTCAAGAGTCTCAAGGGAAATAATAATAAAAAAAAGTGGACAGGAAGGAGACCTAGCAGTATTAGATCTCAAACTATACAACAAAGCAGTAAGTACCAAATTTGGTTCTGGTTAAAAACATAGATAGATCAATGTAACAGATCAGGTACCCAATATACCGAAGCAAACAAACTGAGTAGCTTAATGTTCCACAAACCCAAAGACCCTACCTACTAGGGTAAGGACTATCTGAAAACAAATGCTGGCAGAACTGGTTATCAGTCTGATAGAAATTAGGTTTAGACCAGTACCTTACACTACGTACCAAGATAAGCTCTACATGACCTAGAAATTAAAGGTCACATCATATATGAATTAGAGAAAGAGGAGGGAAATTACTTTCAGATCTATGGATGTGAAAGAATTCATGACTAAAGGAATACAGAGAATCACAGAAACTAAAATGTATAAAATTAAAACTTTTTTTGCACAAACAGATCCAAGAAAGCTAAAATTAGAAGGGAAATAGTTAACTGGGAAAACATCTTTGCATCAAGTTTCTCTGACAAGGATCTCATTTTCAAGACATAAAAGGCACTGATTCAAAATGTTAAGACTAAGCCATTCTCCAATAGATAAATGATCAAAGGATATGAACAGGCAGCTCTCAAAGGAAGAAATCCAAGCTATCAATAGAATTATGAAAAAAATGATCCAAATGACTAATAATTAGAGAAATGCAATTTTTTTAAAAAATAAGTTTTTACCTCTATCTTGTTTCTTATATCATCATTTCCTCTCTTTCCCTCAGAGACTCATCTCATATAACAACACTTTTTTGGGGGGGAGGGAGGTGAGGCAATTGAGGTTAAGTGACTTGCAGGGTCACACAGCTAGTAAGTGTCAAGTCTCTGGTCTGAGACTGAATTTGAAATCAGGTCCTCCTGACTCCAGGACTGGTGCTCTATCCACTGTGCCACCTAGCTGCCCCATCAACACATTTTTTAAAGAAGAAAAAAATCAGCATAACTGATTGATACATTGAAAAAGTCTGAAAGCATGTGTAATGTGTATTATCTGTGGACCTCCCACCTCCACAGAGGGCTGGGATTGTCCTTTTGTATCTCTTCATTTGAGTCCTGGTTGAGCTTTATAATTTTGTTAATTCACTTTTGATTTTTTGGTGTGTAGTCATTCTTTCCATTTATATCATAGTTATTATGTATATTGTTTTCTTGGCTCTACTTACTTCATTCTACTTCAATTCATGTAGGTCTTTTCATGCTCCTCTATATTCATTACACACATCATTTCTTATACCACAGTAATATTCCATTATGTTTATAAACCACAGTTTGTTTAACCATTTCCCAATTGATGTTTTCAGTTCTTAGCTATCTTAAAAGTCATTGCTATAAATATTTTGTTTCTTCTTATCAGTGATTACCTTTGGGTATAAGCCCAGTAATGGAATCTCTGGTTCAAAGGGTATGGACATTTTAGTCTCTTTACTTGCATAATTCCAAACTGCTGTTCAAAATGGTTATACCATTTCATAGCTTTACGAACATTGTATGTATGCTTATCATTCCACTGTCCTTCCAGCACTAGTCATTTTTGCCAATTTGCAGGGTGTGAGGTAAAACCTCAGGGTTGTTTTGATGTTCGTTTCTCTTATTATTAACACTTTGGAGAATTCTTTTATGTGGTTGTGAATACTTTGTAGTTTTTTTGAGAACCTTTCATATCTTTTGACCATTTATTTATTTGGGAATGGCTATTAATCTTACATACTTATTTTAAAAATTTTAATATTTTATGTTTTCCAATTACATGTAAAAATTTTTTACCTTTTTTTTTTTTGTGAGGCAATGAGGGTTAAGTGGATTGCTCAGAGTCATACAGCTAGTGAGTATTATGTGAGTTCATATTTGAACTCAGGTCCTCCTGACTCCAGGGCCGGTGCTTTATTCACTGTGCCACCTAGCTGCCCCACCCCCCCTGCCTTTTTTTTTTTTTACAATTTTAAAATCTAAATTCTTTCCCACACTTACTCCTCCCTCCCACCCCTGCCTGGGGATCTCATTGAGAAGGCAAGCAACTTGATAAAGGTTATACATGTGCAGTCATACAAAACATTTCCATATTAGTCATGTTGAGAAAGAAAACACAGACCAAAAACAAAGCAAAACAAAACACACCAACCTAAGAAAAATTAAAAACGTTGGAAAAAACCCCCCAACAACAATATACTTCAATCTGCATTCAGGTTCCATTTCTTCTTTCTCGGGAGGTGGATAGCGTTTTTCATCACAGGTCCTTCAGAATTGTCTTATTTGTATTGTTTGTTGTTGAGAATAGCTAAGTCATTCATAGCTGATCATTGTGCAATATTGTTGCTGCTGGTTCTGCTCATTTCACTTTGTATCAATTCATGTAAATCTTTCCGGGTTTTTCTGAAGTTTGCCCACTCATTTTTTTTATAGCACAGTAGTATTCCATCACAATCATATACTGTGGTATATACTTGTTCAACCATTTCCCAATTGATAGACATCCCCTCAGTTTCCAATTCTTGGCTACCGCAAAATGAGCTGCTATAAATATTTTTGTTTATGTAGGTCCTTTTCATTTTTAAAATATTAATTAATTTATTTTTAGTTTTCAACATTCACTTCCACAAGATTTTGAGTTCCAAATTTTCTCCCCATCTCATCCCTCCCCCAACCCCAAAACAGTATGCATTCTGAACACCTTTTCCCCTAATCTGCCCTCCCTTCTATCTTCCCCACCCCCTTCTCTTAATCCCTCATGTTCTCCATTCTCACCTCTGCATTACAGAGGTATCCAAGGAGAAGGATAATTTTAACGATGATTGTAAAAGTGACCTTAGTCTATTTTGCTAGTCTTTTACAGAGGCACAGGCAGAGAGACAATGCATTTTCTGAGTGATATCTTTTATGCTGCTTTTTGCACATAAATCATTTGGTGATATGCTGCAGCTATTTATTTACGTCCTCAATGGTCCACTGTAATTTTAATTTTTCAGAGAATTTGATGTTCTATGAGTTGAAGTCACATAGCATCACAAGAATAAAGGTGCTAAGCACTGGCCAGAAGGACCTGAGTCAGAAGGACCTGAATTCAAATCTGGCCTCAGACACATAACACTCACTAGCTGTGTGACTGTGGGCAAGTCACTTACCCCCATTGCCTAGCTTTCAAAAAAAAAAGAATAAAGGTGCTAATTTTTTTATATATACACACGTGTGCCAAGGAGCAGCTTGGAGAAAGGCTTAAGGTGAACCCTGGATTTGCACTCAAGCACCATTCCTGGGTTTAGAAAGACTAGGATATCAGGTAACAGCCTAACACTGTCCTTTCAGGTCCTCAGAGCCTGTGACTAGGGATGGAAACATTGGGACTTCAAACAAAGGCTTAGTTCCACTCCAAAAAGGCCCCAGTCACCAGCCTGAATTTGAAAATGAGTAGAGTTATGGTCACTAGGCCTGACACAAATACCAAGTAGCCACCATCTATTAATTTAATCTAATTCTTGGGAGACAGATCTTTGCCACAAATTCCTTGCCACAGCATTTGTAGTTCTTGAGGATTTTGAGAAGGAGACACTTGCTGTAGTGGAAAAAGCACTGAATTTAGGGTCATAGGACCTGGGTTCCAATACTGGCTGTGCTACCCACTGCCTATGTAACCTTAAATTCAGTGGTTATCAATTTTCTCATCTGTAAAATAAGGATATTTGACCAGATAGCCTTTGAAGTCCCTTCCAGTTCCAAATCTGTAATCCTACGACTGGCCTTAACACCTAGAAACCTGAAAGGACCCAACCAAGTAGGATTTATCCAGGACTCTGATTCCCTGATTCATAGTTGCTAACTCCCAGGGCAAAACTTCATCTTCCCCTGCAACCTTTGCCCATTTTTGTCCCCATCCATCTCAGTCCTGTTACTCCACAGCATTCCTTTCCTCACCTGCCCTCCTGATTCATTAGGTCCTTTCTTTTCAACCTTTCCGTATTCTCATGCTTATGGAAACCCGACTCCATCCAGAAAATATAACAATCCTGGATGCCTTCTCTGGTGCTGGCTGCTTCTTCCCTCATGTCTCCTGACACACTGAGTCAGGAGGAGATGACGTACTTTTTACTCCCCACTGTCACTTTCAAATTCTCCCTCTGCTATAACAGAAGCCTTTTCCCCTTTGAGGTTTGCTACCTCCATCTATACCATCTGTTCCAGATCTTTGTTGTTCTGATTTACTGACCTCCAGGATGCTTTCCTTCCTTTCCCTGGCTTATAGTCATTCTTGCCAATCCAATTTTTTCTTGCTTGCTTAAGGAATTTTTAAAAAAATTAATTTTCCAATGAACAAAAATTTATTTTCTCTTTTCCTACTTCTCCCCATCTTGGGAAAAATGAAAATTAAAACCCTTGTGACAAATCTGCACAGTCGTGCAGAGCAAATTCTTGCACCTTCTCACTTTGGAAGTTTCCTTTATCCCTGTGGCCTTCTTACCCTGGAACATATCTTTACCCCTTCCATTTCCTTTCCCATTGGGAGGTCCCTCCCAGAACCTCAATTCTGAGGAAGGGCCCAGATTGGCCATCTTTTTTGTTCTTGCTTCAGACTCTCTGGACTTCACCATCCTACCCCTTCACAGGTATCTATCTTTTCTCTCTTTCTTGCTTTTCAGTTCCTTTTCATGTGTTTTCTTTCTCCATTAGAATGTAAGCTTCTTGAGGACAGGTCTTTCTTTTTGCCTGTATTTATATCTCCAGCTCTTAGCATAAAGCCTGGCACATAATAAGCACTTAATAAATTCTAATGGACTTGAGCTGACTTCACCCCCTCTGTCAGGAGGTGCGTAGCGGGCTTCATCATGGAATCATCATGGAATCTTTGGAATCATGATTGGTCATTGAGTTGATTGAAGTTCCCATGTCTTTCAAAGTTTGTTTTTACACTTTTATTGTTATTGTATACATTATTCCCTGGTTCTGCTCACTTCCCTCAGCTCCATTTTATAGAAATATCCCCAGGTTTCCCTGAAACTATCCCCTATATTTCTTATAGCACAATAGTACTCTATTACATTCATATACTATAATTTGTTCAGCTGTTATCCAGTTGATGGGCATCCCCTTAATTTCCATCTCTTTGCCACCACAAAAAGATCTGCTATAGACATTTTTGTGCATATGGGTAATTTACCTCTTTCTTTGATCTCTCTGAGGTATAACTCTAGCAGTGGCAGTTGGGGATTTCAATATACATGTGGAGATCTCCTCAAACTCCCTGGCCTCTCAGTTCATCATTCTCAAATCCCGTGATTTATACCTTCACAGTACCTCAGTTACTCACAAAGGTGTTCATACCTTAAATTTTGTTATCACTCATAAGTTTGCCATTTTTAACTCTAAAGTTTTGAACTCTAAAATTCTCTTTAGTCATGACACATGAGACACAAAGAATCAATCCAACAAGATCAAGAGAATAAAAAAAAGAAAATATAAAATACTTCATTGGAAAAACAACTGACCTAGAAATAGATCCAAGAGAAATAATTCAAGAATCAGTGGGGCTACTTGAAAGCCATAATCAAAAGGAGGACCTAGACATCATACTTCAAGAAACTATCAAAGAAAACTGCCCTGATATCCTAAAACCCGAGGCTAAAATAGATATTGAAGGAATCCACCGAGTACCTCTGAAAAGAGATCTCAAAATGAAAATTTTCAGGAATGTTACAGCAACCAAATTTCAGAACTCCTAGGTCAAGGAAAAATATTGCAAGCAGCCAGAAAGAAACAACTCAAATACTGGGGAACTTCAGTCAAGATTACACAGGACTTAGCAGCTGTAACATTAAAGGATCAGAGGTCATGGAATCTAACATTCCTGAAGGCGAACAAGCTAGGACTACAACCAAGAAAGAATCATCTACCTGGTAAATTAAGCATAATACCTCAAGGGAAAATACGGTCATTCAGTGAAATAGAAGGCTTTCAAGCTTTCCTGAGGAAAATACCAAACCTGAACAAAATATCTGATTTTCAATATCAAGACACAAGAGAAGCACAAAAAAGTAAAAAGAAAAGAGGAAACATAAAGGATACAATAGGGCTAAACTGTTAATATCCCTACAAGGGAAGGTGATACTTGTAATTCTTAAGAACTGTATCACTAATAGTGAATTTAGAAGGAGTGTACATCGAGAGCATGGGTATAAGGTGAATTTGAGGGGATGACAAGAAAAATTAATTAAGGGGTGAGAAAGAAGATTGCACTGGGAGCAGAAGGAAGGGAGAGTTAGGATGGAGTAAACTATCACACATGAAGAGGTGCGAAAGACCTATTACAGTGAAGGGGAAGATGGGAGGGTGAGCGATGGGCATTGCTTGAACCTCACTCTCATTAGTATTGGTTCAAAGAGGGAATAACATGAAGCTGGCCTCAGACACTTGATACTTCCTAGCTGTGTGACCCTGGAAAGTCATTTAACCCCAATTGCTTGACCAAAAAGCAAAAAAAAAAAAAGCAAAAAAAGGGGTGTGTGTGGAATAACATGCATAATCAGCTGGTTATAGAAATTTATCCTATCCTACAGGAAAGTAGAAGAGGAGGTTAAGTAAAGGGAGGGAATGACAGAAGGGAGGGCAAATCGAGGGAGGTGGTGGTCAAGGGCAAAACATTGTTGACGAGGGAAAGGGTGAAAGGAGTGGGAGGACAAACAGAAGGAAAAATAGAATGGAGGGAAATATACAATTAGAAATCATAAATGTGAATGCGAATGGAATGAACTCTCCCAGTGGAAAGGGAATCCTCTTTGCAGTTCCAAGGCAGAGAAGAGTGCTTGTATCGGATATGGCTTAAGGCGGGAATAACACATACACTCAATTGGGTATGTAAATCTATCTTACCCTACAAGAAAATAAGTGGGAAGGGGATAATGGGGGGGGTGGGAAATAATAGATTGGAGGAGAAGGTAATCAGAAGCAAACACTTTTGAGAAGGGACAGGATCAAAGGAGAGAATAGAATAAACGGGGAGGGGGGAGGATAAGATGAAGGGAAATACAGTTAATTTTTCACAACATGACTACCAGGGAAGTGTTTTGCATGACTATACATGTATAACCTGTATCGAGTTGTTTGCCTTCTCAATGAGGGTGGGTGTGGAGGGAGAAAGGGAGAGAATTTGGAACACAAAATTTTAAAAACAAATGTTAAATATTGTTTTTACATGCAACTGGGAAATAAGATATATAGGCAATGGGGTATAGAAATCTATTCTGCCCTACAGGAAAATAGAAGGGGAAGGGGATAAGAGAAGGGGGGGAGATAGAAGAGGGGGAAGATCAGGGAAGAGGTATTCAGAATGCACACCATCTTGGGATGGGGGGAGGGAAGAGATGAGGAGAAAATTTGGAACTCAAAATCTTGTGGAAGTGAATGTTGAAAACTAAAAATAAATGAATGAATCAAAAAAAGAAAAAAGAAAATATTTTACTACATAACCTTGTTTCTTGTCCTTGGCAAGCTAAACAACCTCTACCCAAGAGGTTGGGCAGATTTTTAAAAAATTAATTTATTTATTTTTAGTTTTCAACATTCACTTCCACAAGATTTTGAGTTCCAAATTTTCTCCTCATCTCGTCCTGTCATAGTCAACTCACACCCATGTGCTATGTCTGTATATACTTCTTCTAACTGCCCTAATAATGATAGAATTTTTAGGAGTTACATGTATCATTTTCCCATCTAGGAATGTAAATAATTTAACTCTGTTGAATCCCTTTTGATTATTCTTTCATGCTTACCTTTTTATGCTTCTCTTGAATCTTGTATTTGAAAATAAAATTTTCTACTTAGTTCTGGTCTTTTCATCAGGAATACTTGAAAACCCTCTATTTCATTAAATATCAACTTTTTTCTCCTAAAGAATCATACTCAGTTGTTCTGGGTAGGTGATTGTAATTCTAGCTACTTTGTCCTCCAGAATATCGGCTAAATCTTATGTTATCCTGACAACAGTTCCATGATATGTGAATTGTTTCTTTCTGGTTGCTTGAAGTATTTTCTTCTTAACCTGGGAGCTCTGGGAGTTGGCTATAATATTCCTGGGAGTTTTCATTTTGAGATCTCTTTCAGGAGGTGATCTTTTAGGGCAGCTAGGTGGTTCAGTGGATAGAGCACCAGCCTTGGATTCAGGATGACTTGAGTTCAAATCTGGACTCAGACACATAACACTTACTAGCTGTGTGACCCTGGGCAAGTCACTTAACCCCATTGCCTAGGCCCCCCCCCAAAAAAAAATAGAGGAAGAGAGCTTTCAAATTCTATTTTACCCTCTGGTTCTAGAACATCAGGGTAGTTTTCCTTAATAATTTCTTGTAATATGATATCTAGGCTTTTTTTTTTTGTCATGGCCTTCAGATAGTCCAATAATTCTATATGTGTATTTTTTTTTTTTGCTTTTTGGTGAGGCAATCGGGATCAAGTGACTTGCCCAGGGTCACACAGTTAGTAAGTATCATGCGTCTGAGGCTGGATTTGAACTCAGGTCTTTGTGACTCAAGGCCAGAGCTCTATCCACTGTACCACCTAGTTGCCTCAATTCTAATAATTCTTAAATTATCTCTCTTCAATTTATTTTATATGAGATAGTTCACATTTTCTTCTGTTTTATTTTATTTTTTCTTGATGCCTTATGGAGTTACTAGCATTCACTCCTCAATTCTAATTTTTAAGGAATTTTTTTCTTCAGTGACCTTTTGTACTTCCTTTTCCATTTTTTTCATCAGTGAATTTTTATACATCTTTTTCAATTTTTTGTGCTTCCTTTAGCAAGTTGTTAACTCTTCTTTTCATGATTCTCTTGCATCACTCTCATTTCTTTTCCCAAATTTTCCTCTACCTCTCTTATTTAATTTTTCGCATCCTTTTTGAGCTTATCCAATAAATCTTTTTTGGCATGAGACTAATTCACTTTTTTTCTTTGAGGCTTTGCATATAGCTATTTTGACACTGTTGTCCTCTTTTGAGATTGTGTTTTGATCTTCCCTGTCATTTTAGTGACTTTCTACAGTCAAGTTCTTTTTTTGTTGCTTGCTCATTTTTTCCAGACTATTTCTTGACTTATAACTTTATGCTAAAATTGGACTCTGCCTGAGAGTGAAGGAACTGTCTGCAGCTTCAGGTTTTTTGTTCTGTTGTTTTTAGAGCTAGTTCTGGGGATCTAGTGTACTAGTGCTCCTCCTTGCCCTGGAACTGTGACTAGGATCCCCATGTAGGCAATGCCACAGAGCACTGCACCTAGTATCAACTAAGGGTCCTCTGTAATCTCCTCCCTACCAGTTGTCCAACACCCTTACTAACTGTGGGCTGGGAGCTCTGGAAGTCACTACTGCAGATTCAGTTGTCCCTAAAGCCTAGTGCTGGCTTGCCCTGGGTGTGGCTGCTGCTGGCTGCTTTACACAGGATGGGAATGGGGGAGAAGGCTGGGGCCTCACTGCTAGCTTTTACCAGGTTGAGGGGCCTCGATGCTGGCCTGCCAGGCATAATATGCACTGCATTGCACTCTTTTCTTACCCCAGTGAGATAGAGCTTTCCTGCCAACCTGCTAAGTTGTCTTGGGTTAGAATATTATTTCACCCAGTCCTCCTGCTGGTCTTGCTGCTCCAGAATTAATTTTGAGGCATTATTTTAAAGTCGTTTGGAGTGGAATTTGGGAGAGGTCAGGTGAGTCTGCCTTTACTCTGCCATCTTGGCCTGATATGCTTATTGTTTATATATCTTGGATACCAAACCCTTGTCAGAGAAATTCAATGTTAATATTTTCCCCATTTGACCACTTTCCTTATCCTAGATGCATTGATTTTGTCTGTGAAGAAGCTTTTCAATTTCAAGTAAAGTTATCTATTTTATCTTTGGTAATTGCCTCTGCTTCTTATTTGGTTGGGGATATATTCCCTATCCATAGTTTGTTAAAGGTATATAATCTGCTTCTCTTCTAATATTTTTATAGTCTGTTCTATTGACCTGTTTTTTAACCAATATAAATGGTCTTGATAACTGCTGCTTTATAATATAGTTTGAGGTCTGGAAGCGTTATTCCCTGGTCTTCTCTACTTCTTTTCATCATTTCCCTTGATATTCTAGAATCTAGATCTTTTGTTTTTTCAAATGAATTTTGTAATTTTATCAAGTTCGATAAATTGTCTGCTGAGTAATTTTATTGATAAAGATTTAAACGTGTAAATTAACTTTGGTAGCATTGTCATTTTTTATTATATTGACATGGCCTAGCCATGAGCATTGAATATATCTCCAGCTATTTAAGTTGTACTTAACTCCTTTTTTTAAAAAAAAATTATTTTTAGTTTTCAATATTCACTTCCATAAGATTTTGAGTTCTAAATTTTCTCCCCCTCCCTCCCCTCTCCCCTCCCCATGATAGCATCAATCTGATATAGCTATACATTTACATTCATATTAAACATATTTTCCCATTCATCATGTTGTAAAGGAAGAATTAGAACTAATGGGAGAAACCATGAGAAAGAAGAAACGGCATCAACAGAAACAAAAAGAGAGCCAACAGTATGCTTCAATCAGCATTCAGACTCCCTAGTGCTTTTTCTGGATGTGGATGGCATTGTCCATCATGACTCTTTTGGAGTTGTCTTAGATCCTTGCAATTGCTGAGAAATCCAAGTCTATCAAAGTCAGTCATCGCACAATGTTGCTGTTACTGTGTACAATGTTCTCATGGTTCTGCTCACTTCACCCAGCATCAGTTCATGTAAGTCTTTCCAGGTTTTTCTGAAGTCCACCTGCTCATTATTTCTTATGGAACAATAGTATTCCATCACATTCATAGACTGCAACTTGTTCAGCCATTCCCCATTGATGGACATCCTCTCAGCTTCCAATTCTTGGCCACCACAAAAAGAGCTAATATAAATATTTTTGTATGTGTGGGTTCTTTTTCCATTTTTATAATTTTTTTGGGATACAGATGTAGAAGTGATATTGCTGGGTCGAAAGGTATACTTTATTTCTTTAAGGCATATTTTGCAATTCAAATCTTGTGTGTTCTTTGTTAGGTCCATCCCCAGATGTTTTATGCATTTTGTAGTTATCTGGAAGGGGATTCCTCCATTATTGGCTTTTGCTATAATTATATAGAAATGTAGTTGATTTTCAAGTCAGCTCTGAGTTTCCATCTCTCACTCCTCCCCTTCCCTCAGAACAACAGAGTTGACAAAAATGAGAAATGACAAATGTTGGAACAGCTGTGGGAAAGCAGCACATGGATGTAGTGTTGATGGAGCTGTGAATTGGTTCAGCCATTCTGGAAAGCAATTTGGACTGATGCTCAAGAAGACATTAAACTGCATGTCCTTTGACCTGGCAATACTTCTACTAGTTCTGTATCCCAAAGATATCAAAGAAAGAAGAAAAAGACACACACGCAAAAGGATATACTTCATTTCCCACTAGGCTGTACTCCTCTGGATTTCTCCATCATACTCCAGAAATTTTTCATCTTGGAAGATCACTTCAGCCCTGGAACACACACTTGACGTTTATATATTACAAGGGTTTTACATATCTTTCTCTCCCCCCCTCCCCAACCCTGCTATTAGGATGGGGAAATGGAAGGGAATTTTTAAAAAACACTTGGAAATTGAAAAAATAAAAATATGACTTCAAAAAAATACTGGAATTCATCACATTGCTGCACTAACATTCAGCAACTGGGACTTGGAAGTTGTTAAGGTGAAGAGGAAGGTGAAATTCTGGAGCAGTAAAGGGGAGACAGTCATGGGTGTAGTGGGGAGCTTCCAACGAAGGGAGAGGCAGGAGAGCACTTAGCCCCTGGTGGTCAAGGGAGGGAATGCCAGGAGGTAGAAAGCACTGGAAATTATAATGATTCATATTTCTCTAGCACTCTAAGATGTACAAAGGACAATAACTGTGAGGTAAAGAGTACTGTATTGTCCATTTTACAGATGAGGAAGGTGAGGCAGAGGCAAATGATTTACTCAGAGTCAGACTCAATACATGTGATAAAGGTAGAACATGACCTGTGGTCTCTTGATTCCAAATCCGCTGTATTCTCTCTCTCTCTCTCTCTCTCTCTCTCTCTCTCTCTCTCTCTCTCTCTCTCCTCTCTCTCTCTCTTCTCTTTCTTTCTTCCTTTCTTTTTTAGTAACAAGAATAAAAAAAATAAACATTTTTTGGTAGTTTCCTCATCACAAAAGAGGTGCGATAGGATAAAGGCAGCCTTTTGACCTTTCTACCTGTGGAAGAAGGACTATCTATAGTCAAGGGTATGCTGGATCCAGGTCCACCTGGTTGGAGAACAGATTGTTAAATTTCCAGTGTGAGCATTTACACTTCAGAAATCACCAATTTTATCAATCAGGGCTTGATTTATGGCTTTGTTGGTTGCCTAGACCAGAGATGTCACATATACAGCCAGAAGGCTGCCTATGGTCTGTAATACTTTCAAGTGAGGCCAGAACCAGATTACAATATAATTGGGAAATACTTAACAAAATAAATAAAAATTTAATAAAACATAGATAACATGACATTTTCAGACTAAGTCAACATGTGGCCCATAGGGTCCTTAGGTATAGATTAGTGGACTTAGTTTCCATTTGAATTTGATGCCACTGCTCTAGACTCAAGAAGGTGCTAGAGAAAACATTAATCATGAAGATGAAACTTACAAGTGTGTCCCCCCTTTTGGAGAGCCAGTTGTTAAACATTTACCAGCACGCCCCTGTGTGTCGGAGAAGGAGGACGTCCAGTCTGTCCTTGGTGTGAATATGGGGTAAGGATATTTCATATTCTTTCCATAATACAATGGGATGGGAAGAGTGTTGGACCATCTTTCCTTTTCCCAGCCCAACTCCTAGCAAAAGCTATTTATTCTCATGGACCACACACCCTTACCTCTCACTACTCACCTCATCGCTTAGCCAAAACTACTTTCTCCCAAAGTTGCCAATGCTGTGTCTAAGCAGTTGTAATTGTTATCAGCCTATTAGATTTCTCCTCTGTTGCTAACTATTTTTTTTTTTGGCATGCCTGGAGAAATCGCTGTGAATCTTTTCTTTCTGCTCTGGGAAATTGTTAATACAAATCAATAATTCTGCTTTGAAAATGAGTTTCCATTCAGAAATCTCTCTCTCCCTTCCAGGGCATTCCTAATTGCCATCCTTCTTCCACTTCCAGTCCTCCACCCTCCATCACCAGGTTGTATCCAAGCATTCATAAGCGCATACTTTTAAACAGTTAACCATGGTTTTTAATAGCATAGAGATTAAAAGCAAACTTAGACAAAGAAAACTTCCAAAGACTTGGAGGCTTTTCCCATTTCTGATAGACAACAAGGCTACTTTTTCTTTCTTTTTTAAAAAACTTTTTTTTATTAATTTATTTTGATTTATCAACAATCACTTCCATATGCTTTTGAGTTTAAAATTTTTCTCCCCCTTCCTCCCCACCACCCTCCCCAAGTCGGCACCCAATCTGATATAGGCTATACATATACATTACTATTAAACATATTTTCACATTAGTGATATTGTAAGTAAGAATTAGAACCAATAGGAGGAAGCACCAGAAAGAGGAAACAAAACTCAACAGAAGAGGAAAAAAAATAGCAAACAGTATGCTTCGATCTGCATTCAGACTCCATAGTTCTTTCTTTGGATGTGGATAGCATTTCCCATCATGAGGCCTTTGGAGATGTCTTAGATCCTTGTATTGCTGGAAAGGGTTAAGTCTATCGATATTAGTCATTGCACAATGTGGCTGTTATTGTGTACAACGTTCTCTTGGTTCTGCTCACTTCACTTGGTATCAGACCATACGCTACTTTCTCTTTCTAAGAGCAATGGAAAAGCAGAAAGGGGTGGAAAGTGTGCTTTGCCCTTGAATTCCTCACCACCAGGCATACATTGATTCAATGGGCAGCTGGTGGTACAATGGATAAAAGGCTGGAGCTGAAAAACTTGAGTTCCCACCTCAGACATTCACTGTGTGACCCTGGGCACGTCACTTAACCGCTGCCTGCCTCAGTTTCCTTATCTATAAAATGGGCACAAGGAAAGCACCTACCTCCCAGAATTGTCGTGAAGATCAAATGAGGTTATATTTGTAAAGCACTTAGCATAGTGTCTTCCACATAGGAGGTGCTTAATAGATGTTAGCTACTATTATTATTATTATTTTTATTTGTAAAGCACTACATATGTGTTAGCTATTATCACTATTATTTTTTTTAGGCAGTTGAGGTTAAATGACTTGCCCAGGGTCACACAGCTAGTAAGTGTCAAGTGTTTGGTCTGAGGTCAGATTTGAATTCAGGTCCTACTAACTTCAGGGCCGGTGTTCTATCCACTGTGCCACCTAGCTGTCCTGCTGTTATTATTATTAATTATATTTGTAAAGGACAATGCTTGGCATGGAATAAGCAGTTTATAAATAGTAGCTATTAGAATGTTGCCTTCTTCTGCAGCCTGTCAGAGTCCTGCCTGCTTCTGCTCAGAATACCTCTAGAAGTTCCTGCTCCTTGGTCGCTGGCCTCTTAAACCATCTGTGCTCTGTTCCTCTCAGTATGGTTCCCCAAAATCTCCACCTTTCCTGCTGCCCTCCCTCCAACTGTGTGCTATGATCAAAGCCATTTTGGGGTATGTATGTGAGTGTTTTTGTGAGGTTCTGTCACTTTTCCAAAAATCACCCTGCTTCAGGAATACCTGCAGAACCAAGTCCCTGCCTTATCTCTTTTATCTCCTGGGGCTTGTCTACTTCTTGAAAGAGTATTCAAACTCTTCTAAATGTTTAATGCCAATCAAACTGTTAAAAAGTAAAAGGAACACCCTTGGGTTGTAAAGATAGCAAGGAAAAGACTGCCTTTTGGATTTGCAATGATCTTGGGGTTGCTGCTTTCTGACCAGGCTGACTTCAAATAGAGCTGGTTCTATGCCTAAAAGAAAGAAAATCTGGGAGCCCTTGTGATATTGTGTGGGACAGCGACCCCAACCCAAATTAAACTCAGAGACTTCTCAAAGTGGAAAGCAAAGGTTACCTTAATTACAATCTCTCCAGATGGCCACTATCCCTTACCCCCTTAACTGGGGGTGGGCTAACAGTCTAAGCTTGAAAGTTTTTTCCTATCCCCTTAACTGGGAGGTGGGGCTTACATTCCAGGCTCAAAATTCAAAGCCAAGGACAAAGGGCTCAGGTTGGGGGTGGGGCAGGGCTTATTCTTTCTGTTAAGTGCTTAAAAACAGGGTCTGAGTGGGGGAGGATTTTGAAAGTAGTAATCAAGAATTATTTGACCCTTTGAGGAACCTTCACTTCTGAGGGTTCATTTCTCACACTACCTTCTGAGCTCATTACCTTAATTACGCTGAGAAATCTTCGCTGGGACATCCCATTCAATATTAACATCCTGCTCTCCTGCTGTACTTTCTATCTTGGCTTTCTGAAAAGTCCTTTTTAAAAAAATTTTTGATGGGTTTGAGCAGCCCTGCTCTGGCCTTTCCCGGAGGAGAGGCAGAGGAGTAGATGTATGGATTTGGAGTCAACAGATTTGTGTTTCAATCCTGGTTATACTATATTTGTGCACATTTGGGATACATGACGTCCAGGATGAGAGAATCTGATAGACCTCTTGTCTTCTTTCATGGTCAGACTACATGTGGAGGACTAACTTCTGTTCTGGGGCCACATTTTATGAGAAGCACGGATAAATTCCCTTTATTAGTGTGTAACTTGGTTTCTCCCAGGAGGACCAGGCTAAAAGAAATTATAGAGATGGTATAAACTGGAAGATGTGTACAGGTATAGATTTCTCAGAGTTCTCTTCTTTTCTCTTTAGAACCACATTTAAAAGGAATGTTGTTTGTTTGATTTTTTTTCCCTCCGCATGGGTTGGGATGGAGAATGAAGGAGAGGAGTCCTTTGAGGAGTTCACGTTCTTCCTCATGTGTTGCTGGGAGTGGAGTAGGCTGGCCCAGTGGCTTTGAGCACGGGAAAGCAAAGCACAAATGGAAACTTCTTTGCTAAGTTGCCAAGGAGTGAGGGCACACAAGAGTGGAGGCTTGCTACTCATCACATCAGAACTGACTAGGGACAGTCTGAGGAAGCAGAGAGCAGCCCAGCCCAGCCATGTTATGCATTGGGATGAGACCAGCAGCTGCCATCGAGTGAGAGCAAGCAGAACACCAGTCCAATGTTCCTCCTACTGTTTCCTCAGATGGTAAGGAACCCCTGCTACTTTTAAGCCTGCCCAATTCTTTTCCTTTTCATTCCCCTCAAATTGTCTGGGAGGAAGGGTGGGGAAGGAAGGAAAAAAAAGTCAACCCAAGCTTCAAGATTGTAGCCTGCTATTTGAAGCATTGTTTTTATTGTTTATTTGAGTGTTCTTATGTTATCTGATTGTGTTAATAAATCAGATGACCATTAATAGTGAACTGTGGTAGTTTGGTCTCAAAGAAGACAGATAGGAAGACCTCTCCTTTTACTCCTTTGCAGAGGAACACCATCAGGTTTTAAAAAAATATGTTAATTGGTTTTGCTTAATTTTTTTTCTTTTCCTCATTAAATCAAATTCTTTGTTATAAAGAATGGTTTTAAAGGAAGAGAAAGGATATAAGAGGAAACTGAGGTGACAAAAGATATCAATGAAAACCTATTGAAGAAGAGTGAATTTCTGAAACTTATGAGTTGGGAGCTGTTATTGAGGAAGTGAAGCCAGGACACTGGAAATGGGAGCTCATGCGAGAGAGAGGGGCTTTAATTTTTTTTTTAATAATGTTGAGTATATTCCACAGTATGTTTTCTAGACTTCTAATGAACCGGGGGCCAGGCCAGTCACTGAGTAGCCAAGAAGGCTTTAAAAATGAGGGATGGGGAGAAGTGAACTATTCAGGGATAACTGGCATGCCATTGGGTAGTCAAACATTATACTATAGACCTCTTGTGATCTCGTAGGTTCTGGGGGTCTCAAATATCCTCCTCCCTTTACTGCCCCCACCCCTCAGTTCTCATAGACATCAAATCCTTCTAACACTTTGGATCCCCACTCCCCTTCCTCCATGGAACCCTAATCTGAAAAATCAACCTCCAGGTTCCTTTATAAACCAAGACTGACACAGACTCTACTGCCTTCAGAAGCTAGAAAATGGGATTATAGGATTATAGGGTCTAGACTGAGATGGGAATTTAGGCATCACATAGTCTAAACATTTTATAAATTGAGGGAACTGAGTCCCAGTAAGTTTTCTGAAGGGTAATTACACCCATCTCTTTGATCTGTGGAAAGTTATAAAGTATAGTGAAAACAATACTAGAGTCATAGGATTTAGAACTGGGAGGGATTGTGGAGATAGTGTAGTCCAAGGCCATGATGGCAGTAGATTGAGCTTTCTTTTTTTTTTTCCTGGCTAGGCAATGGGATTAAGTGACTTGCCCAGGGTCACACAGCTGGTAAGTGTTATGTGTCTGAAGCTGTATTTGAACTCAGGTCCTCCTGAATCCAAGGCCAGTGCTCTATCCACTGCGCCACCTAGCTGTCCCTGGATTGAACTTCTTTCGCTTCATCTCTGCCTCCCACTAATCAAAGAAGAAACCAACACTGCAATAGTCAGATGAGTAAAGGGGAGCTAGGTTTTTTCTTGTGCTGTGCTCTAGGGAAGCAAAGGGAGGACAGGTGCTGTGGGCCGAATTTTAGTAGACCAACCGACTCTAGTCTCATTCACTTGCATCTTTTCCTGCTTTCTTGCCCACTGCATCACTCTATAAGGTCACAGCATTGCTTGCTTTCCCTGCTTTCTGTCACAGACACAGGGCCGGGGACTACTTGATGGCTTGGCAGGAGAATTAGGGGAACTAACATGGATCCAAGTCCTCCTTTTCTTCCATCTTGTCTTCAGGATTTCTCTGTATCTCAGTTGTGCATCTTGGTGGGAAGGAAATTCCTTCCAAAATCAAAAGCCCTGGAAACTAGGAAATTGGATAATGCAGACCTCATAGCCCTCTGGTTCCACCAAATCTCTGTGATAAAATCACTGGGGCTAAATTAATTTTAAATTAAATAAATTAAATAAAATTTAGGAGTTTAAGGTGATTTCTCTTTAGCAGATGAGCAATTTGGTTGCTGAAAAGACAATCAAAACAGACAGAATCTACTTGTAAAGAAAAACAGGTTCTTGGGGGGCAGCTAGGTGGTACAGTGGATAGAGTACTAGCCCTGGATTCAGGACACATAACTGTCTGTGTGACCCTGGGCCAGTCACTTAACCCCATTGCCTAACCCCCCCCAAAAAAAAAAGAAACACAAGTTCTCAGGCAAAATCTGAATGAGAACCACACAATTTTAGGAAGATTAAATAGATAGAGAACTGCCCCTCCAAGGAACGTACAAAGAGATCTGTTTGGGGGCAGAAAAATGAGTGAGACTGCAAGGCCCTGTGATCTGTCATTCAGCTGCATGTAACTATTTTTAGAGTTTGGAAGATTATAACTCATAAAATCTTTAAACAACTGTTTGGGGACTATCAGAAGTTTAAATAATTACTATTGGTTTTATACATGATAGAAAGGTAGATCTCATAAGTTTTAAAGGGAAAGATGAGTCACTGACCACAAGGAGGCTTTGATCTGAGGCACTGAGGGGTTGGGAGTCATGAAAAAGTCAACTCTGAAGGGTCTGATGTAAGAAGCCAAAAGAAGAAGCAGCTGACAAGAAGGCTTCAGTGAACGTGTTAAGAATCCACAGATTGGAAGAGGTACTGCTTTGCAGAGTGATCAATGACAAAAGACGGAGCAATTGCTGAGAAGCTCTTTAGAGGAGACAGAACTCTGGGGCAGTTTTGAGCTATTGTCGTTCTAAACCCATCAATGGCTTCAGAAAGGTGAATCCTGGCAGAAGTTCCTAGTTCTCTTTCTTGCCCTTTCTGGTTTGAGAGGGACAAACAGAGGGGAAAAGACATGATTCGCATCTGCTTTGCCATGGAAAGCTTGGAGCTAATCAGACAAAGCAGAACCAGAAAGCCAACCTGAGGAACTATGTGTTATTGTGCCTTAAGAAAATTGCTTGTCACTACAATAATGTAACAATTTCTTCATTTTTTGTAACGGGTGGGTGTGCATCAAAACAACTTGTTTCTGCTTCTTTAGCTCAAGAGTAGAAGAGCGGGTTTCCCCAAGAAGAAAGTGATGAGTCAAAGAAGTGGAGCAGTTAGCAGAAAAGTGATCTGGTGCAGTTCAGGTTGCTCCTGATGGGATCAAGGACATCCAAGACTGTTGTCCACAGTTGAGAGTTACCCTGACCACATGAGTTTTCCCTGCCTGTATGCCCCCCTCATAAGTATGTGCCACTTTCTTTCATGGGACCTTGTGTGCTAGTAGAAGAATGTGCCCTTTGTCTATGGGTGGATTGTGATGTTTTGATTATTACTGAATTTGCCTTATTTTGAGTAACTCTGAGATAATCATTATTCTTGTGTTTTTGAGTCATAGTAATGTGGTGGTGGTTCCTCTCTGGTAACCCAGATCTTCTAGTTTGAGGATGGCATGGCAATGGTTGTTGTCCTTCCTTCTTGAAGAGAGCTCAAGTGACATCACTGTATTAGAGTCCAGTTACACTGTGTCCGGCTGTGGCTGATCAGACCAACCTGAGCTCAGAATGTTCTACCACAGGTCAGGCACAAATAGTCCATGTGAACATCTGAGGTGGGTTCTCTAAATTTGCACATCTCAAGTTTCTTTTGATCTGCTTCAATTCTGCTTTGCTTATGGTGCACAGCACCTTTTCTGATCTGGGCATGCCATGCTGAGTGGTCCTGTCCCAGTGTCTCCCATGTCACACAATCAATTCCAAAGTTCTTTTTTTTCCTTTTAATATAAATTTATTTATTTTTATTTTTCAATATTCACTTCCACAAGGTTTTGAGTTCCAAATTTCTCACCCCTCCCCCCACCCCAAGATGGCATGCATTCTGAATACCCTTCCCCTGGTCTGCCTTCTCTTCTATCTCTCCCCCCTCCCTTCTCTTATCCCCTTCCCCTTCTATTTTCCTGTAGAGCAGGATAGACTTCTGTACCCCATTTCCTGTATTTCTTATTTCCCAGTTGCATGTGAAAACATTTTTTAAAAACATGTGTTTTTAAAACTTTGAGTTCCAAATTTTCTCCCTTCCTCCCTCCCCACCACCCTCATTGAAAAGGCAAGCAACTCAATATAGGTTGTACATGTGCAGTTATGCAAAACACTTCCTTAGTAGACATGTTGTGAAAAACTAACTCTATTTCCCTTAATCCTATCCTGCCCTCCCATTTATTCTATTCTTTCTTTTGACCCTGTCCCTCCTCAGAAGTATTTGCTTCTGATTACCCTCTTTCCCAATCTGCCCTCCTCTCTATCACCCCCCTGCTCTCTTGTCCCCTTCTCCCCCTATTTTCCTGTAGGGTAAGACAGATTTCCATACCCAATTGAATGTGTATGTTATTCTCTCCTTAAGCCAAATCCTATGAGAATAAGATTCCCTCATTCCTCTCACCTTCCCCTGTTTCCCCTCCACTGTGAGAGACTTTTCTTTTCTGTTTTTTTTGTGAGATAATTTACCCCATTCTACCTCTCCCTTTCTTCTCCGAGTATCATCCTCTCTCATCCCTTAATTTTATTCTCCAGATATGACCCCTTAATCTTCAACTCACCCTGTGCCCTCTATCTATCTATATATACATACATACATTTTTTTCCTTCAACTACCCTAATACTGACAAAGTTCTCATGAGTTACAAATATCATCTTTCCATGCAGGAATGTAAACAGTTCAATCTTAATAAGTCTCTTATGATTTCTCTTTCCTGTTTACCTCTTCATGTTCCACTGGAGTTCTGTATTTGAAAGTCAAATTTTCTGTTTAGCTCTGGTCTTTTCATCAGGAATGCTTGAAAGTCCTCTATTTCACTGAATGACCATTTTTTCCCCTGAAGGATTATACTCAGTTTTGCTGGGTAGGTGATTCTTGGTTGTAATCCTATCTCCTTTGCCCTCCAGAATATTATATTCCATGCCCTGTGGTCCTTTAATGTAGAAGCTGCTAAATCTTGTGTTATCCTGATTGTGTTTCCACAGTACTTGAATTGTTTCCTTCTGGCAGCTTGTAATATTTTCTCCTTGACCTGGGAACTCTGGAATTTGGCTACAATATTCCTAGGAGTTTTCCTTTGGGGATCTCTTTCAGGAGGAGATCTGTGGATTCTTTCAATTTCTATTTTGCCCTCTGGTTCTACTATATCAGGGCAGTTTTCCTTGATAATTTCTTGAAAGATGATGTCTAGGCTCTTTTTTTGATCATGGCTTTCAGATAGTCCAATAATTTTTAAATTCTCTCTCCTGGATCTATTTTCCAGGTCAGTTGTTTTTCCAATGAGATATTTCACATTGTTTTCTAATTTTTCATTCTTTTGGATTTGTTTTACAGTGTCTTGATTTCTCATAAAGTCACTAGCTTCCAATTGCTCTATTCTAATTTTTAAGGAAGTATTTTCTTCAGTAATCTTTTGGACTTCCTTTTCCATTTGGCCAATTTTTCTTTTTAGGGCATTTTTCTCCTCATTGGCTTTTTGGACCTCTTTTGCCATTTGGGTTAGGCTATTTTTTAAGGTGTTATTTTCTTCAGTATTTTTTTGGGTCTCCTTTAGCAAGCTGTTGACTTGTTTTTCATGATTTTCTTGCATCACTTTCATTTCTCTTCCCAGTTTTTCCTCTACTTCCCTTACTTGCTTCTCAAAATCCCTTTTGAGCTCTTCCAAGGCCTGGGACTGATTCATATTTTTCTTGGAGGCTTTGGATGTAGGAGCTTTGACTTTGTTGTTTCTTCTGGTTGTATATTTTGATCTTCTTTTTCACCAAAGTAAGATAATATAGTCTGACTCTTTTTGCGCTGCTTGCTCATGATCCCGGCCAATTACTTGAGTTTTAAACTCTTTGTTAAGGTAAGAGTCTGCTTCCAATGTGGAGAATGTACTGTCCCAAGCTTCAGGGGTTTGTGTAGCTGTTTTCAGAGATACTTGTAGGGACCTGTAAATTTTCAGTTCTTCCAAGGTGGTATGATAAGGGGCGAGGTGTTTACTCCTTTCCTGGCCTGTGACCACAAGTATCCTTTCTGTCCGTAACTGTGAGGAGGGGTTTCTCTCCACAGCCACTACAAGCTCCACCGCGCCAGCGTTCCTCCTCACCCCAGCACTGCTCCCCAGAACTGTGACCCAGATCCACACATGGGCAAAGCAAGAGATTCCTGCCTCAGCACTGGCAAAGAGATCCCTGCAGTCCCTCTCTGATCAGCCACTGGATTCCCCCTCAGTCTGTGGGCTAGAAGCTCGGGAAGCAGCTGCCCCCCCCCCCCACCCGGCCACGCTCTTGGGGAATGGAGCTGAAACCCCGCCTTCCTCTCTGACCACGGACAGAAACAGACTTTTCCCTCTGACCTTCTAAATTGTCTTTGGCATTGTGGATTGAGGAGTCTGGAAACCTCCACAGCTGCCTGTGATTCAGTCCTCTGAGGCCTGCTCCAGGTTCATTGCAGCCTGCGTGCCCACACTGAGCTGTGCTCCCAGCCCGGTGCGATACACCTTTCTGATCAATCATCCAGGTTGTCTTGGGCTGGAAATTTGTTTTACTCTGTCTTTTTGTGGGTTCTGCTGCTTTAGAATTTGTTTAGAGCCATTTTTTATGAGTATTTTGAGGGGTTTGGGGGAGAGCTCAAGCAGGTCACTGCTTTCAGTCATCATCTTGGCTCCGCCCCCCCAATTCCAAAGTTCTTAAGAGAGACTTTGAGAGTGTCCTTGTATTGCTTCTTCTGACCTCCATGTGAGAGCCCTTGCCCTGTGTGAGTTCTCCATAAAATAGTCTTTTTAGCAAGTGTAAATTTTGCATTTGAGCAACTTGGCCAGCCGGCTGGAGTTGAGCTCTCTAAAGCAGAGTTTGAACTCTTGGCGGCTGAGTTTGAGTAAGGACCTCAGTGTCTGGTATCTCATACGGCCAGGTGATCTTCAGAATATTACTAAGATAATTTAAACGGAAGTAATTCAGTTTCCTGGCATGGCACTGGTACACTGTCCAGGTTTCACAGGCATACAACAATGAGGTCAGCACACTGGCTCTGCAGACCTTCAGTTTGGGGTCAGTCTTCTTTTGCTTTTTTTCTGGTGAGGCAATAGGGGTTAGGTGACTTGCCCAGGGTCACATAGCTAGTAAGTGCCAAGTGTTTGGTCTGAGGCCGGATTTGAACTCAGGTCCTCCTGACTTCAGGGCTGGTGCTCTATCCACTGTGCCACTTACCTGCCCCTTCTTTAGCATTTTTTTGTGTCTCCTTTACCAAGCTGCTGACTCTTTTTTTTATGATTTTCTTGCATCACTGTCATTTCTCTTCCCAATTTTTCCTATACTTCTCTTATTTGATTTTCAAAATCCTTTTTGAGCTCTTCTGTGGCCTGAGACCACGTCATATTTTTTCTTGGAGGCTTTGGATGTAGGAGCTTTGACTTCCTTGCCTTCTTCTGAGTGTGTGTTTTGATCCTCCTTGTCACCATAATACCTTTCTATAGTCAGTTTTTTCCCCATTGTTTGCTCATTTTCCTAGCCTATTACTTGACTTTTAACTGTTTATTAAAGTAGGGCTCTGCTTCCAGGGTGGCGCATTGTCCCAAGCTTCAGGGTTTTTGTGCAGCTGTTTTCAGAGATACTTCTAGGAACCTGTAAGTTTTCAATCCTTCCAAGGTGGTATGATATAAGGAAAGGTGTGTTTACTCTCCTGGCCTGTGTTCTGATCTGTGAGTGACCACAAGCACTCTCTTCTGCCCTGAAACAGTGAGGAATGTCCCCCCCCCATCTCCACTGTGGCCACAAGCTCTTCTATGCTAGTGCTCCTTTTCACCCTGGGACTGCCACCCAGGCCTGGGATTGAGATCCAAGTATGGGCAAAGCAACAGAATCCTGCTTCAATGCTAGCAAAAAAAAAAACAACCCAACCCTATAATCTCCTTCTGATGGGGTGCTTGGACCCCATATCTCTCCCCAGGCCAAGAGCCTATCTCTAGCAATAACTCATGAATGGGTCCGGTTAGGCAAACTATCTCTCCCTGTTACAAGAACAAGCTGACTTCTGCAGAATTTCTCTTATATGAACAGGACTACGTTATGCCAGCAGAACCATCATGTACTGGTTCCCACAGTTACTGTATACAATCCAGAGGTCAAGCCATAGAGAGCAACTCCCAAAGCTGTCTTGTTACAGGTGTAGACGTACAGACGTACCGACCTCTTAGAAGCCCCCATCCTGCCAGGCTATGCCAGTACTGAATGATGGCGGTGCCCCCGGCACAGAAACTCTATGTTCACTGGGCACACCACTCACTGAACGTATTCTTTCCAGACAACTCTGCCTAAAACCTTAGTATTTTGGGGTCCCTGCACACTAAAGCTGCATCACTTCCGACCAGTTGTTTGATCTCCTTACTGTTTGTGGGCTGAGAGCTCCAGAAGCAGTTGATGCCGCCACCACTGTTACTTCAGTGACTCCTAAGGCCTGCTCTTGCTGGGGCTGGGGCTATGCTGACATGATCTGGGCTGGACTGTGCTCCACTCTCACCTAGATGTGACAGACCTTTCCTGCTGACCTTCTAAGTTGTCTTTGGCATCTGTGGGCTGAGAGGTCTGGAAACGGCCACTGCTACCAGTGATTCAGTCACCCTGAAGCCTGCTCTGGGTTTGCTGGGGCCCAGTCTGTGCTGGCATGGCCTGTGCTGGACTGCCCTGCTCTCTTACCCTGGTGCAACAGACCTTTCCTGCTGACCTTCTAAGTTGTCTCAGGCTAGAAACTTGTTTCACTCTGTCTTTTTGTGGGTTCTGCTGATCTAAAATTTGTTTAGAGTCATTTTAAAAAGTATTTGGGGGGTTTGGGGGAGAACTCAGGTAAGTCCCTGTTTTCACTCTGCCATCTTGGCCCCACCCTGAATCTAATTTCTGCCAGACTAATTTTTAGTTTTCCCAGCAGTTTTTGTCAAATAGATGGGCACCCAGTAGTTGTGCACTTAGGTGGCTCAATGGACAGAGTTCTGGGCTTAGAGTAAGGAATATTCATCTTCCTGGGTTCAAATCTGACCTCAGATACTTACTCTCTATATGACCCTGGGCAAGTCACTTCACCCTGGTTGCCTCAGTTTCCTCCTCTGTAAAGTGAGCTGGAGAAGGAAATGGCAAACCACTCTAGTATATCTGCCACAAAAACCCTAAATGGGGTCATGGAGAGTCAGACATGACTGAAAAGGATTGAACAGCAACAAAAAACCCAGTAGTTGGGGAGTTTGGATTTATGAAATATTATGTGGCTGTGTTTGTTTTTGTGTGCCTAATCTGCTGCATTGATAGATTTCTCTCTCTCATTTTAATGATTATTGCTTTGTAATACAGACTGAGATCTGTTACTAATAGACCCACTTTTTTCATGATTACCCTTCAGATTCTTATTCCCATTACTTTTGTTCCTCTAGATGGATTTTATTGTTTTTTCTAGTTCTACACAATATTCCTTTTTTAGTTTGATAGTTACAACACTGAATAAGTAAATTAATCTAGGTAGTATTACACTGTTCTATTATAGTAGCTTTACCTATTTGTGAGCAATTAATGTTCTTCTGATTATTTAATGTCTTTATTTCTGCAAAGGGTGCTTTGTAGCTGGATTCATATAGCTCCTGGCTGAATGTTATCAGATACTCTCCCCAATATTGTATACCTTCAGCAGTTATTTTGAATGGGATTTCTCTTTCTAGCTTTTCCTACTGGCTTTTTTTGGGGGGGCGGGGACAGGTATGCTGATGATTAGGTGGATTTATTTTATGTCTTGCAACTTTGCTGAAGTTATTAATTCCTTCAATAGTTTTTTTTTTGTTCACTCTTTAGTATTCTCTAAGTACATCATATCTTCTGCAAGAAATCAGTATTTTCCCCCTCTTTGCCCATGCTTATTTCCTTGTTTCTCGTTCTTATCTTATTGCCATGGTTAGCATTTCTAGAACTATGCTAAACAGTAATGTTGATAACAGGTGTCCTTGCTTTACCCCCAATCTGATTGGAAAGGCCTCTAACTTTTCTCCATTGCCTACAACGTTTGCTCTTGGATTTAGAGAAATATTTTTATTATATCAAGGAAAACTGCAATTTATTCTTATAATTTATAGAATTTTCAGAGAACTGGGAGCTGGATTTTGTCAGAAGCTCTTTCATTATCTATGGATATAATCATATGATTAGTATTACTTACATTATTGATGTAGTTTATTGTGTTTATAGTCTTCCTTATATTGAACCTGTCCTGTATTCTTGGTATACACCCAACCTGGTTATAATGTATAATTTTTCTAATATGTTGTTGTAACCTACTTGTTGATACTTTATTTAAAATTTTGGTATCTATGTTCATTAGGGATATAGCTCCATAGTTTTCTTTTTTTTCATGGTCTCTCTCTAGCATAGGTATCAAAACTATATTTATATCAAAGAGTTTTATGTAGTATTGAAATTAGTTGTTCTTTGAATGTTTGATAGAATTCATTTGTAAGTCTATCTAGTCCTGCAGTTTTTTCCTTTGGGAGTTCATTTGTGGCTAGTTCAATTTCTTTTTCTGTTATTGGTTTCTGTAAATAGTCTTTTTGTTATTCTGGGTATCTTATATTTTTGTAAGTATTCATTCATTTCTTCTAAGTTATCAGTCTTATTAGCGGTAATTGGGTAAAACTGCTTTTGATAATTTTATGAATCTAGGATTGATTATTCGAATAGTGAATGAATTGGAGCTGGTGGGAAATCTGCAAACTGCAGAATCTGCAAGCTTTTTGGTGAAAGGAAATGCAGGGCATGGAGCTTCTGCCCAGAGATGACGGGGGTGGGGGCGGCCGTTCCAGGCTTGAAACCCAGGTTGAGGATTAAGTCAGAAAGATCAAATATTACTCAGTCTCAGACTAAATCATTTTCTTTTACATGTAATCAGTATCCCAGAACCAAAACTCTGAATTTATACACACTTGTTCCAGTCTTGGAGACTTTTGAAATAATTCTACTTTTTTCGTTCCTAGAAATGATGGAATTTGCTTCATTTTGCCCCCATGCATGGTTTCTCATATGAATATCACAATGTAACTTGCATCTAGACCTCTACAAAAAGGTAAAAAGGGCCTCATTTCCTATGAAAGTCTTACAATATGTAAACTACAGGGCAGGCTGCATTTAACCTAACAAAAATGTCAAACAAAAAGGACTTCACACTAGAGATCAAGCCTAATCAAGAGAAGTCCCGCTTCCCTCTCTGAGTAGATTCCACCTTTCTCTGGGATCCATACAGTCCTTCAGTCTCTATTATTACCTTAGTGCTCAGGCTAGGAAAAAGCACTTGGGATCACTAGATCTCTCTTTCTTTCACTCTCTCTCATCCACTACTCCTCTCCCTGTCCTCTCCTACAAATATACACCATAGGGGCACTAGGTAGCCCCCAGGATAGAGCACCAGCCCTAGAGTCAGGTGGTATGGAGTTCAAATCTGACTTTAGACACTTACTAGTTTGTGTGACCCTGGGCAAGTCACAAGAACCTTTTCCTTTCTTCATCTCTATAAAACTAAAATGATCCTTCTTCTCAGGTCAGAAGAGGGTGGAATTGCTTCCAGGGTAGTCACATGCCTTGACAGCTTACCACTGAGGTTGGGAATCTCTCCCCTAAGGCTGTTGGGTTTAGCCTAAATTATCATTCCTCCAATGTGGTGTTAGAACACTCATGTAGGAAATCACTCCCCCAAGCCCTACCCATCCAGGGATTGGTTACAGGGTCCTCTAAATGGGTTCCCTGCCTTGCTATGAGCTACCCAAAGTTCTGCCTCAACCAATTTAAGAGATTTCTCTACTAATGACAAGAATGACTCAATTACTCCTTCATAAAAGAATTTAAAGGCAAAAAAAAATCTGTTTTAGCTCTGCCAACAGGAAGTTTTTAAATTAGCTAGGTGGCTGGCTGGCTAAAAATGAGGAACTAGAAATCTCCTTGGTTTTAATGAAATGAAAGTAAACAGATGAAAAGAAAAAAAATAGTAGCCTATGCTTAAAAAGTTAAAAATTATGATTATTGCCATATAATTTTTATAAATATAGAAATTCATTTAAGTGCTTGGAGCTTATATTTAGACATATTAGCCACAAATTCAAATAGTCCCTCTTAGCCCAATCAGGAACCTTTCTTAAAGAAAAAGAGTTTAGGATAAATCAAGGCAGGCTCACCAATCTTCATCTTGGAGAGACTTATTTCAGCTCAGAGAATTTGGGTACAGCCAGTGAGAGGAGTCCAAACTCCTAGGGCCTGCGTCCATCAGCAAAAATTCGTCCTTGTGTGCACTTCCTTTTTGGGTCCCTTGCAGGGGCCAGCATAAAGAGGGTGAGGTCAAAGCATCACCATCCCATCTAGGTTGCCAACAATGATTCTGGGGAAATGTCTTCTGGTTCCTTAAAAAGAGAGCAGAATGTCTGTCTCATGCCCTGGTATGGTCACCTACAACATGAACTTATTCTCTCTAACCTTACAGAGACCATTCACCAGTTGGCAAACGAGACAGCTTATGGTCTCCAGGAAATCCAGCAATCTTTAGATTCCCTAGCAAAGGTTGTTCTAAATAACAGAATAGCCCTAGACTACCTGCTTGCCTCTAGCAGGGGTGTATGTGCTCTAGCAAACACATCTTGTTGCATGTACATCAACAACTCTGGGCAGGTAGAGATTCATACTGAACTTTTCTGGAAAAGGCTAGTTGGATACAAGAAATCCATAACAACTTTAGTGCCCCCAAATCATCTTCATGGAAATCCTAGCTCCTTTCTATCCTCCTGTTCTTATTCCCCTACTGATTATACTCCTCTTATGCCTGTATGGTCCTTGTTGGATTTATCTCCTTGACAGGTTTGTCTCCTTCAGGGTCTGAGCCATCAGCTTCCAGATGACAGTTCAGGCTATGTACCAATCTCCAGCAGAGTCCAAAGTCTCTAGCCTACTGGACCTGGCATCAGCCAGGTACTGAAGTCTTACCCCTTGAATGGTACTCAGTGAGGCAGCTCTATGCCCCTTGCTAGCAGGAAACAGTTTCAGAAGCCGAGACCTTCACCCCTCACCCCAAAAGAATTTGTGTCCCATTTGTTTGAGGGGGGAATAATGGTGTATGAACCCTTGACACTTCCCTTGAACTTTCCTTGAAATTTCCCACAAGGTTAAGTCTCTGGTGTTTGCCTGAGGCATCAACCCATCCCAGTAATCCTCTCAACTAGCCTTTCATTTTGTGGCATATGAGCAATCTCCCAATTCTCTGTTACCTAGCCCAGCAGAGCCCTTCTTTGTCTGTTACTTCTGGGTAGCCCCTGGCTACTTCCCATGCTTGATTCTATCGAGACTCCATTCTTCCTTGGCCGTGTGGTCCAGGTCCCTGGTGTTCCAAGGACACAACAAACCTAGGAACAAAACTCAGAAAATTCACAGTAGGTTTGGGCATAATTGTTATCAGTATCAAATTATTATTGCAACACATTATCTTGCAAATGGAAATTTAGTAGGTCTTCCAAAAATCACACAAAAAAAGATTTTGTAAAACATTTCTTTGTAAAAAGTATTTCCCTTTCTTAAAAAAAAAGCTTAAAATTTATCCTAATGTTAAAAGGAATACTTTAAAGATTGGAATTTATCAAAAGCAAATTGGCATAAAATATCTTTTAAGTATCACAAATCCCCAAAGTGCCAAAAAACTGATGTGGTTTAAGGGTTCAGCGGGACCCCAAAATCACAACACGTGGGTCCTAGCTGTAAGAATTCAACCCAAGTCTTCTTTCAGCCAAAGACAAGGTTTATTTGAACATCCATCATTAAGGAGTTTGAATATTAGTAAGCTATTGGCTAGAGTATAAGAATCTGACCAGTGCCTAGATTTTAAGAATCTGAGCCTCTTAATGGAGACAAGATGGACCTGATATACAAAAAGATTATGGGAAGGATCTAGGAGTGGCCAAGTAGTCTATGAGGTAATAGAACTCCAGGGGTGGCCAAGGGAGAATGGAGCCTAGATAGGATTAAGGGTGGGAAGTGGTCTGGGGCCATAGGGAGGTATGGAATTATAGCCTCAGGAGAACTCCAGATATTTGGCCATGTGGGAAAGTCCAGGGTTTTTCCTTTTTGGGGTCTAGATCCCTCCCTCATCAAAACCAAAATTCTCAATAATCACAAATTCCTAAGTGCCAAAAGGTGTTTACCTTGGGGAAGAAGTTCAGTTTTTTCCCTAAGGCAAGAACATACCCAATTAAACTAGCCTTATCACAATAATACAATGTCACAAAAACAAAGCCTTACCAGAATAACAAAGGCCTTTAAAAATTTATTCAGTAGGACTTCTACACAGAAGAATTTGCTCAGGGTTGATAAGAATTTATGACAGGGTGGTTCCAAAAATCCTTGTTAACAACCTTATATAATCTGACAGTACAATTCTTAATTGAACAACCTCTATATCATAAGAGAAGTGGATTTTCTAACAACACAGGTGATACAATTGTTAACCAAATTACACGATATAAGAAAATTTAGAAATATAACCATACCACAAACAGTTATGCATTTAAAACTTGGAACAAAATAAATTAATTACCAATCAAGTGACCCTAAATTAGTTAGATGAGCAAATCTAATCTGGATTCATCATCACTAATGTGACATTTTAATTTCTAAGACCCAATACTCTTAGCACTTTAAAGGAAAAGATTATTATAAATTCACATTTCTTTTGAAGACACATGATGACAATTCCCAGCTCCAAATAACCTTTTACTTCCTTGAGCTGGAGGTCCCAGTGTCTTTTAACTTTGAGACTTATCAGATCCCTAAGCATTCTGAAGAGGTCTAGTTCTTTGGGGTTGCTGCTGGGAACCCCAAGAATGTGACACTGGGCCCTTTCTGAAAGAATTCAACTCAAATCTTCTTCCAGCCAGAGAAAAAGTTTATTAGTGATAAATCACATAGGCCAGGTAAGGCCTATGGGGACCAGTGGGCATAAGAAGGTCTCAGCCTTTTGGGCTTGAGATTCTCAGCCTCTGAATGGGGGCCAGGGTAGAATCTTATATACTAGAGTGACTTTGGGTGACCAGGGGAGGGTCTGGGTGAGAATTTGATTGGATTGTCTAAGAGATTGAATAGACAATGGGAATAGATAATGAAGGAACTGAAAGGCATGTGAATGAGATCAAAAAGGTGGGGCTAGGTCTTTCAAAGGGAAATAAAGGGAGTTGAAAAGGAACCTAAAATGGGAGCCAGATTCTTTTTAGGTCAAGGGGCAAAGGCACATCCGAATAAGATTAAAAGGTAGGCTAAGGCTTTCAAAGGGAGATGAGGGGCTGGGGTCTGTAGACAAAGGGGAGCCAAATTCCCTTTGGGGCAAGGGGCTAAGACCTAGGCTTGGGCCACACACCATCAATTCCAGCTCTTCATTCCCATCCTCCTGGAATTTTGAGCTGCATGTGCTAGAAAATGCGTATAAAGTTTTAAGTTAATAACACAGGGCACAGAGTATTTCAAAACCAGGATGCAGGGACCCCCAAAGAAAACCAGGCACAGAGGCCCCCCTCCCTACCTCCCCCAATTGTTCTACAGAAGAAGGTGTGTGGGACAGCGATCCCAACCCAAATTAAACTCAGAGACTTCTCAAGGTGGAAAGCAAAGGTTAACTTTATTACAATCTGGAGAGATGGCTGTCTGCTCCTCTGATACACGTGGAGAGAGAGAGAGACCCACATAACAGGGGCCGCCTTATAAAAGCAAATCTCAGCCCAACACACAAACAAGTCTCCACCCACCACTATCCCTTACCCCCTTAACTGGGGGTGGGCTTACATTCTAACTGGGAGGTGGGGCTTACATTCTAAGCTTGAAAGTTTCTTCCTCTCCCCTTAACCAGGAGGTGGGGCTTACATTCTAAGCTCCTAAGTTTTTTCCTATCCTATCCCCTTAACCGGGAGGTGGGGCTTACATTCCAGGTGCCAAATTCAGAGACAAGGAAAGAGGCCTGAAGCCAAGGACAAATGGCTCAGGTTGAGAGTGGGGCAGGGCTTATTCTTTCTGTTAAGTGCTTAAAAACAGGGTCTGAGTGGGGGAGGATTTTGAAAGTAGTAATCAAGAATTATTTGACCCTTTGAGGAGCCTTCACTTCTGAGAGTTCATTTCTCACAGTACATTCTGAACTTATTAGCTTAATTACACTGAGAAGTCTTCACTGGGATATCCCATTCAAAGGGAAGGAACAATACAGGGTGAACCAGGGTGCAGGGGGAATAAGTCCACTCAAGCAGAGCGAGGTTCCTTTTCTTTAAGTTTTGGAGACCAAATTTCTTACTAAGCTTGTTCTGCTTAGAAATCCCCTTCACAAATCACTTTTCTAGATTACATTGAGGTCAGGCTGTGTTACAATGGAACACTAGGTGCTTTTCCTTAAGATTTCTTCCCCTAAATTTCTTCCAATGCCACAATAGGCATCCTAGTGGAGAATCATTGGGTATTGACATTTTTCTGTCCCATCCTAACAGTCTCCTAGCAGCCTCTCACTGCTTGTACAGAGGGGAGAGGAAAAGAAAAAAATGTGGCTGACCCAGTGCAAGAGTGTCTCCTTGTGTGAGGGTCAACAGTCCAAGTGACTGCCCAGAAGTCAGTGGAGCTTCAGATCCCACTGGCAGTGTCTGGGCACTCCAGAAGTCTCGAAGCTAGGGAGACAGCGGGAGCAGAAAAGGGCTGGGGGCGAGAACAAAGAAAAAGGTTTTTCCTCTTTATCCCAGTGGCTTAGGAGAAGGTCAGGGGAGTCTGATTAATATTTGGACATCCTGGGTTTTGGCACCATTTTATGTTGAGGTCAGAGTTGGGAGAGCAGTTTAGGTATGAAAGAATTCACTTAGACCTTCTCTATAGCCATTCATTGGGAGCTTTATTTAACGTGTAAGCAGCATGGGCCTCCTTAGTAAGAAAGCTAAGTGAGACCCGATATTTGGAGGAGTTATGCTTATATAGAGATTTCAGAATGATGATGTAGTGTTAGAGGTTTTTATGTGTTAGCTTCACCACAAATTCCATGAAACCATTGTTTGAACCAGAAAAAAACTGTATTAACAGCCTCGGAAGGCTGAGTGTCCCACATGTGGGACTCATCTTTTTATTCCCTATTCCAGATTCAAATTTCCCTCCTGTTTCCCCATTGGCTGGGTACTATAGAGGTTACAGCCTATCTGAAGCACCTAATTTTCCCACTTGAGTCCCCTCTCCTAATCTCCCACTCCCAATTCAGGGACCCAGGCTCTTTTGATGTTAATCTATACCTAACCTCAGAACTATTCAGCACCAATAGTGTTTTCTTATTCTAATTTATGGCTTCCTTTGTTCAACTTCCAACTAACCCCTAGATTGCATTTTTGTGGAAATGAAAACTAGCCATTTCTCACATCCCTCCCAGTTTAAACTGACTCCAACGTTGTTACATAGGTGTCCACTCCCTGATTGAGTGCTATACAGAAGCAACATCCCCAACCACATTTTCCACATATGGAAGTTAAAGATTAAAGACAGGACAGGATGAGGGAGACAAAAGGAATTCTTTATGGTTCAAAGATTTAAGGACAGGGCAGGGGAGACACAGGTTAAATATTAGAGACCAGGGGAGTATAGGATAAAAGGGACACAAAAACAATTCTTTTGGTGCAGGTTCAAGATAAGGAGGACAGGATTTTAGGACACCTTCAAGTTACAGGAGTTCCAAAGTACTGGAAAAGTAATCCTTGATGTCCTTTCTAACCCTTAGGGTACCTTTTGTATCCACATCAGTTAGGAGTAGACTCTCTGTGGTTAGTCAGCTGTGAAGTGGGTGGAGAATTTAACTCCCCAAACTCAGGAAGGATAAGGAGAAACAGGTCCTGAAAGGGGGCAGAGGTAGGCAGATGGTCTTGCCCAACATTAAGTTGCCTCAAAGCAAGGAGATACTGGTATGGACATGGGGTCAGCATAGAGTAAACTTCCTGCCCACTTCTGCTAAGGCAAGCTTGTGATAAGGGAAGAATGCCCATTCAAACAAGAATGTCCAAAACATCTGAGTGGTAGTGATGAGGATGGGATCTAGACCCCCAAAAGAAAAAACTTTGGACTTTCCCACAGGCCAAATCCCTGGCATTCACCAGAGGCTATAATCCCTTCAACTGGCCTTTCATTGTGGCTACACCGAATCTCCCAGTTCTGTGTTACTCTTAACCTAGTTTGATCCTCCATTGTCTTACCTACCTTTGGCCCCAGGCCATTTCCCACTCTTAATACTATCTAGGCTCCATTTTTCTCCCTTGGCCACAGGTTCTAGATCCCAGGAATTCTATTACCTCATAGACTACTTGGCCACTCCTAGAATCCTCCCATAGTCTTTCAGTATATAAGGTCCATCTTGTCTCTATTAAGATGCTCGGATTCTTATAATCTAGCCAAGGGCTCAGATTCTTAAAATCTAGCCAATAGCTCACTAATATTCAGACTCCTTGAGTCTGCCCAATATGACGGATGTTCTAATAAACCTTGTCTTTGGCTGAAAGAAGGCTTGGGTTGAATTCTTTTAGAAAGGACCCTTGTGTTACGATTTTGGGGTCCCAGCACCCCTAAATTTCAACAATAGAGCTCAGTTTGGATGGGACTCAGTACTTAGATAATTGTGGGAAACAAATTTGGCCAGATAAGTGGGAGACCTTTTATTGTTGTCAGCTGCACATGCAAAAAATACCAGACTTGAAAACTAGAGTCTAGGCAAATGGATTGATTTTTTATTGGTGCTGTGTGTGGGAATTTCAAACTGAAACTGCCCCTCACTACCATGTCCATACAATGAGGGTTTTTCCTCCCACAGAAACAAAGACCACAGCCCTTAAGAATTACTTTGTAAGGCATAAAAGAAGGAACTTTTAAAAAGAGAAAGAAAAGAGAAGGAAGTGAAGATTTTTGTGGGGTCCCAGGAAGGGGGCTATTCAGGAAGATAGAGCAGAGGGAAAAGACTGGGAGGGGAAATTTAAAAAAAAAGGGCTTCCTAATAGGCCTCTGTGGTGTGGGAGAAGAGAAATATATTTTATCCACCCTCCTGAAATAGCTGTTGGAACTTTTGTTAATGCCTAACTCCCCCACCTCATTGGGTGGGTGGGTGGAGGATCTGTTATGCAAACTGAGGTCATTATTCACCGTGATCTGGGAGGGGTTAGGCTGGAACACAAATGAATTGATTTGGCTCTTTGGGTGATTTTAAAGGAACATAAAAAGTTTTTGAGACCCCTAGTATCTGATTTGCCTCCCATATTACAAAACCTACCTTTTACTTTGTGGGAATGAAACCTCGAAGAAGTGGGGCTCATGAAGTCAGCCAAGTCTGGGTTAGAGAGGGAAACTAGTATTTGGCAGGCATTGAAGTGGGCTTTGATGGGGGTTTACAATTCAGAAGCTCTCTAGCAAGCACAAGATCTTGTTTACCTTGGAGAACTTTGAAGGGAAACACCTCATCACCCATAAAAGCTTCTGTGAGACAGAAAGAAAGGGAACTTAGAAGAGTAGGGAAGACTGGTGAAACCTCAAAATAGATCTTCAGTAATATTAAACAGGGATTTCCTCTTACTGACTTTTGATAAGACTTTCAGTGAGAGATAAGGAGGAAAACTGAACTTCTGTCTGTCTTCACAACCCTGGTCAGGTTGGAGATTGCAGAGATGAAGGCAGATGAAAAAGAAGGAATTTTTTCCCTTTCCCTGGTTCATAGAAATTTATGGCATTCTAAACTAATTAGAAACTAAAATTTGTAACTAACTAATTTCTTTACTGTAAATATTCAAATTATGGTTTTAAAAAGGTTTTTCTAACTGCTAAAACATCTTTGTAGATTTTTTTTTGAGGTTTGCAGTTAGGATTAAGATGAAATGAAAATAGCACTTGCCTCTCTCCCCTTCCTAGAGGGCTACAGATGTTTTTTTCTAGCAGAAAGTGACTTTACCTCCTGGAGAATAAAGAGAATTGAAGCTAGTTTGAAATGATTCAACTGAATTTAATTGTTTAGGTAAATTAATAGCAAAGTCACCTAAATTGAAATAGACTATGAAAATCCAGTTAATTGGTACTGATGGGGTATGGGCCCAAGCCGAGACCTTTACCCCTCACCCCAAAAAGAATTTGGGTCCCATTTGTCTACAGGCTCCAGAAAACCCTTAAACTTTCTTTGAACTCACTTATCTGATCAAGGAAGTTTTACAGTCTCCAGATTATTAACTGGCCTTATCTCCTAGGCCCTATCTTCCTTTGAAACCCTAATGAAGCTTAGGCTTTGTTTTCCTAATGAAGAAGCCCAGTCTTTGATAGCCTAGTGAAGTATCCAGACCCCATTCAACCTCCCAGACATTCCCATTCTCCCTAAACTCTTCCTCCAGTCACCCCAGATATTCCTCCCAGCCCCTCTTCCCAACACCCCAAAATTACTTGGCTGTATATAAGATTCATCCTGGCCCCCATTTAAACACTGAGATTTCCTCATGCCCACTTGTCCTCATGGGCATCACCAATGTTCAGATTCCTTAAGAGTCTGGCCTGTGGTTCATTGGCAATAAAACTTTGTCTCTGGCTGAAAGAAAATTTGGGTCAAATTCATTTGGGCAGGACCCAGTATTGTGATTTTCAGGGTCCTAGCCCCTCTAGAATCTACAGCTCATAAGTACTATATAAAGATAATCGTGGTAAATCAGAACTTAATGCAAAATTCATTTACTACTTGGTATTAAGGCAATATGCTTGGAAAATGCATGAACTGAGAAATCCTAAGTTTAAATGTGGCCTCAGAACTTTATTAGTCATGTGACCTTAAGCTTACCTCAGTTTCCTCACATGTGAAAGGGATAATACTATCACCTATCTCCCAGGGTTATTGTAAGGATCAAATGACTTAATTGTAAAGGGCTTAGTATGGTGCCTAGCATTTGGTAAGCAATATATGTTAGCTACTATTATTTTTATTGAGTCTACATACTCTATACTGGGTTTTGAATGTGACTAGAGTGGAATGCTGAATATGTGGTGATTTTCTATGTGTGAGGAGTCAGAAATACATTTAAATGAATGGATGTTATTTGACTGGCAAAAAGTCAGTGCTATATTTTAAAATCCATTATGTTGTTTACATTATTGTTGTACTTCTAAGTTTTCTTGTATTGTGAATTTTGGGAAACCACTGTGTAGGAAATATTGTTAACTTGAAAAATGATAACCAGACAGTGTTGCAATTGTATCATTAGGAAGGCAACTTCCATCATAATATGGATACTGTTAGATTATGAATTGAGCTGTTAAAGAATGCGGTTATAATGTTTGAAAACTGTTAAGTATTTAATTGGGTATATTGTGCTTTAAAATGGATAAAGTTTTGGGACTTTCTCATTGGACAGGGTCATAAGATCTTATCAGTCCTGCTGACTGCAAGTTGCAAAATTCTACAGTAATGAAGTTTGAGAAAATAGAACTACTCCAAGTGAAAGTAGGGGTTCAGGGAAGGATGACTTACAAGTTTACTTAAAGGGAGAATTTTGTCTGATAGATTATTTGGCTATAACTTACAAAAACTATAAAATTGTACCTGATAATGATGGGGGATGGGATTTGTGCTGGACCCCTAAAAGGACCCCAAAGCCCCTGAAACAAGTCTCTGGCATTTGCCTGAGGCACCCATCCCATCCCAGTGTAATCCTTTTATCTGCCCTTTCATTATGGCCCTAATTGTCTACACCTGGCCCCATACCCACCCCTTCCTCTCTGACCCATCCCAACCTTCATTATCTGTTGCCTCCCAGTCACCCCAAACTATTGGCCACTCCTTGATCATGTCTAGATCTTCCCACAGTCTTTCTGTATATAAGGTCCATCTTGCCTTCCATTAATTTGCTCAGATTTTAAAAATCTGGCTGATAACTCAGACTCACTAGGAATCTTTCCCACCCTAACCAGTATTTTAAGAAATTTTGTCTCTGATTGAAAGAAGGCTTGCATCAAATTCTTTCAAGGTAGGACCTGTGTCTTTTGCCCTTGAATTTTGGGGTTCTCAGCATCCCTAGACCTCATTATGTGGTTCCCTGACTGGGAAAACTACCTAATCTCAAGCCTTCTTTCAGTCAGACAGAGTTTAGTCAAACACCAGTTGAGGTGGGCAAGATTTTAAGAATCCGCACTATTGGCCAGATTTTAAGAATCTGAGCAATTTAATGTGGAGACAAGATGGACTTTATATACAGAAAGACTGTGGGAAGATCTGGATGCGATCAAGGAGTGGCCAATAGTTTGGGGTGACTAGGAGGTAACAGACAATAAAGGTTGGGCTGGGTCAGAGAATGAAGGGTTGGGCATGGGGCCAGGTGCAGACAATGAGGGCCACAATGAAAGGGCAGTTAAAAAGATTGTACTGGGATGGGCTGGGTGCCTCAGGCAAATGCCAAAGACTTGTTTCAGGGGCTTTGGGGGTCTTTTTAGGGGTCCAGCTAGAATCCCATCCCTCATCAATAATAAATAGTCTATACTGAAGTTATATCTTTGAACCAACTTAGTAACAACAATCCTTAGGTTTGAAGATTTCATTTTTGTGTCAGGGGTTAATAGGCAGGACAAATTAGAGGCTTACTTTAGTCAGCATTTTCTGGGATTTTGAAGCAACTATCATGTATTCACTGTATGTGTGAAATTCCAGAATGTGATTTGTTTTTTAATTAATTTTTAATTTGTAAATGAAGAACAAATAAGATGTCCTTATGTGTGCTTATTGCAACATGAGAAAAATAATAATAACCTAGCCCTAAGCTGAGGTTAGTGAAATTTTGCTATTTGAGATAAAATATCTTGGGATTGTAATTTGATATTATTCTGAGTTTTGATTTCAGGGTATGATTGTATTGTCATTAAGCCAATAGTCCACCATTTAAGGAAATGCCATAGACTGCCCAAAGGGAGTGTGGTCTAAGAACTTCTACAGGTGGATGTCAGTGGCTGGAAAGTTGAGGAGATGACCTTGCATAGGCAAAGGTAGAATTCTCTTGACACAGTTTTTGTGTTATAGTATTTCCTTTTGAACAGGAAATTTTCTCACCTGGTCAAATTCTGAGCCTGATTATGATATCAGTGAATAATGTGGAATTTTGTTATATGATTGACTGTTATTTATAACTCGTACCTTGGAATTAAATGGAGATAAGCTTCCCTTGTTCCAGATGAAGGATCAGCCTACTAAGGAAGACTCTGGAAAAAATCTTGCCAGCAATGATGAACAGAGAAACTCCCTTGTGATTGTCACAAGACAACCTATTTGCTTTTCCTTTATAGAGATGGATAATGGAGGCATCCTTGAACTCCTAGGGGATAACCTCCTTTTGCCATAAAACCCAGAAAATTTCAGTCAGCTTTTGTATGAGCTGCCTTGTACCCCCACCTTGTAAATCTCAGTTGGAATATAACCAGCACCAGGTGCTTTGCCACATAAAAGGAGCCTAAGGGCATTCAAAATTCAAATTCAAAAAAGTTGGAAATTCAGCTAGAGAGGGATTGACTTCAACCTAAGATTATACAGGTCAATGGCTTCAGCATTGGTTGATGACAATCTGTTGAGAGAGCTATGGAAGTGTTCAGCCCATCTTTCCAGGATCATGTCTTTACCACTAATGATTAATTAAGGCATGGCATCTGCCTGAACAGAAGAAGTGGAGGCACAGTTCAAGTGCAAAACCCAAAAGTGTTTCTTGAGCAAGAAAAATCCGCTAGCTTGGGGAAGCAGTAGACCTGGTCTGGGCTGCTCTGAAGAACAGGCTTTAAGGAGTGGTTTATATGACTTTACAACAAAGAGAGGTAGGACATGGGGAGTTTCTGGGGGCTTGTGGAGAGGAGAGTTCCAGGAACTGGATGGAAAATAGGAGGAATGCAGAGTACCTGGAACCAGGATGTTTGTGCATTTGGGGTTGGTATGAACCAATTTGAGCCAGTCCTGTGGTTGCTGGCATAGCAGAGGTGTTCTGGGTTCACCCAGTGAACACTGCAAAGCATCACTGGTATGTCAAACTCAAGCAACACTCATTCTTCCTCCTGCTTGGCTGATTTCAATTCCAGGGTTATTTTGGCCTGTCCTCGATAATAAGGGAGCTCAAGCAAATCAAGGTGATTAGTAAACTCATTATTCATTCCATTTTCCTACTAATCAATGTGGCTCCATCAGCACTGAACAGTTGAGATGCATTGTAAGCCTTTGACCAATAAATAGCCTCCAGGGCATCATAAAGGCATTTTGGATTGTTACTAACAGTTTAAAACTGAATTTCATCTGCATTCTTACTGAGCCAAGAATGCTGCATCTCTCTAACCTTCACTTGCACTTACTTTTGTTGGACTTAGACATTGCCTTCTTAGGGAAGAACAAATTATCCTGCTGGTAAACCCTGTGGAATTCTCATTTTTCATTTAGCAGCTTCTGAATTTCCCATCATTTTTGTCAGACCAGTCTTGATGTTTACAAGGGTTCTGGCCCAGATGAGTATATGCAGTGTTGTACATCAAGTCACTGAAAGCCGCCCACTTCTTTTCTGCTCTGCCATTGCCAACCATGTGTTGGCTTAGCTGTCCCTCCAAGTTAGCAACAAACTGTTCATGCTTAGAGAAATGTTCTAAGCTGTTGACAGTAAGTCTTCTTGTAGTTGTCTTGCCTTGGGGCTACTGCTTTTGTTGAATGAAAATACTTAGCTTGGAGAGGATAAGTCTGTGATCTGTCCAACACTCTGCATCACACATCACCTTCATCACTCTTATATCCTGCCTATCTCTTCTCCTTACAATGATATAGTCTATTAAATGCCAACTTTTGCTGCGGTGGTGCATTCACAAAGTTTTATTGCATTTAGGTAAATGAAAAATAGTGTTGGTGATAAGGTTATGAGACACACAAGTCTTCAGTAGTAAGTAACCAATGATGTTGCTGTTTCTGACTCTGTTCGACTCCATTTCCAAGGAATCCCTGCCTGTCTGATAGACTGTGCTTACTCTGAGGTTAAAGTCATCCAGAATTATAAGCTTGTCCTCTTTTGGTACACTGATAATGAGTATTTCTAGGTCTTCATAAAATTTCTATTTAACTTCATCAGGGTTCATTATGGTGGGAGCATATGCACTGATAGTGGTGGCATGGTATTTTCCTGCCAGTAGTAATTGCATTGTCATGAACCTCTCATTTACTCCTGGGATGTGTACAAGCTTGTTGACTAGACTAGTTTTTTTTTTAAGAGGTTTACTTATGTGCATTAATTTCTTTACTTTGAGATTTCGGAGTGTTATACATCAAAGTTTCTTAAAGAAAGAGTACATATATATATATATATATACACACACACATATGTATATATCAGCAGAATATAAAATAGCTTCAAGCCTTACTCAAAAATCCATTTTGTGCATTATTGCAATGTGTATTGGTATCTTACGTCCCTACTCAGCTGTTAGCTTCTTGAGGGAAGGGACTGTTTTTTATCTAAATTTTTTACCTCTCATAACTCAGCATAGTGGTCAGCACACAACAGTAAGTACTTAATAAATGTTTGCTGTTGTTCTGAAAGACAGGAAACCCCATTTTAATTAAAACACGTTCATAGGAAGAATATTAAGAGACATGATGAGAAGGCCACACCTGTAGGAAATAAACTTTTTGGTAATACTGTCCCAAGATCTTATGAATCAGAGCTGTAGCATACACAGATATGAATTGGACCTGTGAGCCCATTGGATTAAAGAATTCTCAGGTAAGGAATCTCCCTCTACCAAAGCAATCTTATCTGCAATTTATGGCCTTAGAGAGCATTACTTAGAGCACTGAAAAGTTGAGGGACTTGCCCAAGGTCACACTGCCAGTACTCGGGTCAGAGGCCTGATTTGAACCCAGCCTAGCTTTAAGTCCAGCTGTCCCCTATCTTCAGCTGCCTCTGTAACATACAGAAGGTGCCTAGATTAGTTTTGATTGTGAAATCTTACGCAAGTTTCCTGTTATTCTCCATCACTACAGCCACTCCAGAAGAACGTGTATTCAGCTCTGACCTTGATAAGCTGACCTTCATTTGCCAGCCTTGCCAGCCCCAAAATGGACAGAGCTTGCACAAATATCCTGGTTCCAGCTACTCTGCACTCCTATTTTCCATCTAGTTCCTGCAACTCTCTTCCCCACAATAGCCTGCTGCTATTTGGGTGTGATACCTGCTGAGTTCTCTCTCAACAAGAGCTGTTTGTCTTTCAAGTCTACTGGATTTTGTGTTGTCTATAAGCATGTGTGTATTCCATGTGGAATCATCTTTGCAAAAATTTTTGTGCATTTTTTCATGTTTCAACCACAGGGTAGGATACCAGGGTAAGGTTAGGTGAAGCAGATCCTTTTTAGGACACCTTTCCTAGTCCCTTCCTCATACTAGAAGGTGAGCAGTGTGGTCCTTCAAAAAACCTGCTCAGACATCCAGGGGGATGCCAGATCCCACTGCTGCCTCAGTCCAGTGAGAAGATGACCCTATGGCTTGGGCCACCTGTACTCAGGGCTGTGACCACAGCTCCCAGTTTATCCTCACTTGCTGCTCTGCCACAGGATTTTAAGGTAGGTAAAAATAATAAAATGGTATGAGTGGTGTCTTCTGACTTGCACATAAATTGTATTTAAGTGAGGCAGGGTTGCACAAAATTGTCAGCCTCTCTCTTCCAAAGTCATCAAAGTCCAGTGGCAAGACAAAAATCAAGACAACTGGCAATGGCCATAGGTATACAGTGGATGATCTTGGCATCATCAATGTCTAACCAAGTTCTAAGCACTCTGCAGAGCCTGCCTCTACCACCTTCATTGCCCTTTGGAAGAAATTGTTCCCATCTGCCTATTCCACCAGGGAAGTCTTCACGTGCTTGGGGTAGACATCCCCCTAACTCACCTATTGCTTGAGGCCCCTCAGTTTCCCTCAACTTGGTTTAGGCATCTACCCAGGTTTACAAGGGTATGGCCACTGGGCATACTACAGCTTCTTGAAGCCACAGGTGAAAGTTTGGTGGCAGGTGGACACCAAAGGTACATGAATAGCATTGAAAAGGGCTTGGAAGCTGTCACTCCAAAGGTACTAGTCTTCCTTGACCACCCCTAGCAATAGACATTTATTAGGCAACTACTAGGTGTTGGCTCTGTGCTAAGTGCTGGGGATAAATAATAAAAATAAAGGCAGGTGCTCCCTTCAAGGAACTTACAACACAAGACAGCACACAGTAGAAGACAAGAAAGGAGGTGGGGATAGGGATGGGGCATGGACACCAAGGAGTATCTTGTTTTCTGCAGTTGAGAAAACCAGAGTGAGCCTCTAGCTTGTGTACTCTCCACAGGAAGACATTAGGAGGAGTTTGGTACTCCAACCTGCAGCCCTTAAGGGCAGGGACTGCATTTTGCCTCCTTCTGCACCCCCAGTGCTTAGCACAGTGCATGGCACATAGTAAGTACTTAATAAACGTTTACTGATTGATAATAACTAGTGTTTATGTAACACTTTAAGGTTGACATATGTTAATTTATTGGATCTTAACAATGATTGTGAGAAAAAGGCAAGTATTATCCACTTATAAAAAAAAGTTTACAAGTAAGGGAACTTAAGTCTCCACAAAGTCTTTAAGTCTCTACCAGCTTCATAAAGCTAGCAAGTGTCTGAAGTGGGACTAAAACTCAGGTCTTGCTGCCTCCAAGCTCACTGTTCTTACCCAGTATGATACCTATGTGAATCTTCAGCCCTGCCTGGTTTTTTAGCTGTCTTGGGTTAAGTTTATTATCTGTAATCTCATCATCATTCTGTTAACTCAAGCCTTGATTTGTCATCTCCCCTTATTATCATTATTCCTTTCAGTCTAGCTAAGTTGTTATCTTTAATTGCTGTTTCTTTTTTTTATTAGTTACTTTATTTTTAGTTTTCAATATTCACTCCCATAAGATTTTGAGTTTTAAATTTTCTTCCCCTCCCTCATCTCCCTCCCCAAGACAGCTTGCAATCTGATATAGACTCTATTTACGCATTCATATTAAACCTGTTTTCACATTAGTCATGAAGTAAAGATGAATTTGAACTAAAGGAGGAACCATGAGAAAGAAGAAACAAAACAAACAAAAAAAGAGAAAACAGTACCTTTTGATCTACATTCAGACTCCATAGTTCTTTCTCTGGATGTAGATAGCATTTTCCATCATGAGTGTTTTGAAATTGTCTTGTATTGGAGGATTCTGGGAAGATGTTGGAATAGGACAGAAAATTCCAGGCTCACCAGATTTCCCCCCAAACAAGACAAAACAGCATCTCAGGGTGGATATAGAGTGGTAAAAAGAAACAGGAGTTGGGGCAGAACAGTGGTCCTCCTGGGATAACCAGAAGAAAGATCCCAGGACTTCGGTTTGATCCCAGTGAAGTATAAACACCTCCAAGCTAATTCCATGGCCAAGCCCCTGTGACTAGCTGGGTTGGGAGGTAATCTCAGTGCCAGCCACAGGAATTTTTACCTCCTGGACAGTGTCGGGGGATAGGTGCCTGAGCAGGGAACCTCTGCTGATAAGGGATATCAGCCCATCTGTGCAGCTGAGATGCAGCCTTGGGTGAGAAGGGACCAGCATGTGTCCGGTGAGAGCAGAAGCAGTGGAGAGGGATGTTGCTGGCTGTAGGCACTTATAAGAGGGCAGAATTCTTGTTGTCTTCCAGGCCAGAGAGGAGAACTGAAGGAGGATCTAAGGCCAGGGACACCATCCCCATACTTCAGGACTAGAGGTGATTACAATAACATTGCCATTAAAAAAAACCACACAAAACAAAAAACAAGCAGGCAAAGGAGAAAGAACCCAACCATAGAAAGCACTATGGGAATAGAGAAGACGAGGGTTCATCTTCAGAAGAGGATACTGAAGCAAAAAAAGCCCCTCCTACTCCAAAAAGTAGCATCAAATGGTCACCTGCCCCAAAAGAATTCATAGAAGAACTTCAAAAATCCTTTAAAAATCAAATTAGAGAGATTGAGGAAAAATTTTTAAAAATAAGCACAATCTAAGAAAAACAAGATTATGAAAAGAAAGTCAACCAACTAGAAAGGGAGATCCAGAATCTTAAGGAAGAAATGACTCTGGAAAATTAGAATTGGGCAAGGAGAAGCCAGCAAAGTTATAAGAGACCAAGAAATAATAAAACAATACAAAGAATGAAAAAATAGAAGAGAAAGTAAAATATCTCATGAGAAAAACAACTGATCTAGAGAACAGACCAAGAAGATAAAACATGAGAATAATTGGACTAACTGAAAGCTACAATCAAAAAAAAGAATCTTGATACAATAATAGAAGAAATAATTAAAGAAAATTGTCCTGAAGTGTTAGAACAAGGGGAGAAAGTAGAAATAGAAAAAAAAATCCATTGATCACCACCCAAATGAGATCCTATAAGGAAAACCTACAGGAATATCACAGCTAGATTCCAAAACCCCCAGTTCAAGGAGAAAATATTATGAGCAACAAGAAAAAAAAAACAATCAAAATGTGGTGGAGCCACAATTAGAATCACACGAGACCTAGCAGTGACTACACTAAAAGACTGCAGGTCTTGAAACACTATATATCGAAGAGCAAAAGAACTAGGGTTGTGGCCAAAAATATCATACCCTGCAAAGTTAAGCATAATGTTGAATGAAAAAATGGATATTCGATGGATTGTCAGACTTTCAGGATTTTGTTGCAAAAAGACCTGAAATTAATAGAAATTCTGACATACAAGATCCAAGAGAAATATGAGGTAAACATCAAAGACTAATTACAAAGGACTCAATAAGGACAAACTGTTCACTTTTTAAATGAGGAAATGTAAATTGTGTGTCTAAGATTGTCATTATTAATTGGATAGTTCAAAAGAAAGATTGGAGTAGAGTTGAATATGATGTGATGCTTTTAAAAAGTAAACCGTCTAGGAAAAGATAAAAACAGTAATTATCTTATACAAATGAGGTGTGAGAGGAAGAACTGACACAGGATGACACAGATGGGGGAGGAGGGCTGGTAGTTCTGTAACCCTACTTTCATCAGGAATGTGTTAAAGAAGGAACAATACACACACACACACACACACACACACAAATATATATACATATATAGATAGGCATAAAAGCTTCTAAATTCAGGAAGAAATAAAAGGCTTAAAGGATAGGGAAGGGGGAGAGGATAAGGGAGGGCTTTTGGGGTGGGGATAGGTTAAGTAATAGGAGGGCAAAGTAGCAGGTAGAAGTAAAGTAAAGGAGTCAGGAGGGGTAAGAAACAGAAGATACACACAAAATAAATATGAAGAGCAGGAGTAAAATTTATTAGGGAGGAAAAAAGCAGGGGTAGTAATTATGATCTCAGACAAAGTTAAAGCTGAAATAGATTTAAGCAGGAGAGAAAAATAGGGAAACTACACTATATGTCAGCCATATTAATATTGTTTTAGATTATTTAATACAACTAGACAGTAAAAGGTTGGAATATTGCTATGGTATAAGAAACGATGAGTTAGTGGACTTAGAAAAATAGAGAAAGACTTGAACCTACAAAGGAAGACATTATCCACCCTCAGAGAAACAGGGGACAAACAAGTATAGTATAGTCTTACATAGATGCATATAAAGGTATATATCTATATGTGAGTATTACTATAGATATCTAAGTATATATATATATATACATATATAAGTGTATGTGTATATATATGTGTATGTATATATGTGTATACATGCACACACATATATGTACATACACACAAACATCTGTGCATAATTATAGCCTTCTTGGGGAGAGGAGGAGGAAGGGGGAAAAAAGAACAAAGTAAAAAGTGCACAGCAGAGAACGAAAGAAAACTTATAAGGAAGCAAAGAAAAGATGGATAGCTTGGAACACAACATGTACTATTTACTATATGGGTTTTCTTAAAGTGGAAAATTATTGCTGTATATTTTGAGTCTTCTCTTATGTTCTGCTGTGCACATGGCAATGCTTTTTTTCCCTTTTCTTATTTTGTATTTAAGTTTTGGTATTTAAGTATATATTTCTTTGTGTTTTCTTATTGTATATTTAAGTTCTAGTATTTAAGTTTAAAACAAATCAATAAAAAATAAGGGAATTGTCTTGGATCATTGTATTGCTGAGAAGAGCTAAGTAAATCATAGTTGATCATCGCACAATGTTGCTCTATACAATGTTCTGATTCTGCTCACTACACATCAGTTCATACGAGTCTTTCCAGGTTTTTCTGAAATCTGCCTGCCCATCATTTCTTAGAGCACAATAGTAGTCCATTACATTCATATACCACAGCTTGTTCAGCCATTCCCTAATTGATGGTCATTCCCTCAACTTCCAATTCTTTGCCACCACAAAAAGAGCTGCTATAAATATTTTTGTACATGTGGGTCCTTTTCCCATTTTTATGATCTCTTTGGGATTCAGATCTAGTAATGGCATTGCTGGATCAAAGGGTATACATATTTTTATAGCCCTTTGGGCATAGTTCCAAATTGCTCTCCAGAATGGTTGGATCAGTTCACAACTCCACTAACAATGCATTAGTGTCCCAGAAATTAATATAATCTTTAAAGTTCCTCTTCATATTTCATCTTACTAAGTTTGATTCATCATTTTTCTAGATCTTAGACCTGTCATGTTAGCCAAGTCCTATTAGCTTTGCAACATCTGTGTATTTGTTATCTATATCTACATTCAAAATATTGATGAAAAACATAGAAGGCTATGCCCTTGGAAAGATTCCTAGAACATTGGCCTTGGTCAAGAATAGATTTCCAAAACATGTTGTTCAGTGTTTTAAAGGATTTTCTTGGCAAAGCTACTAGAGTGATTTGCCATTTCCTTCTCCCACTCATTTTACAGATACGGACACTGAGGCAAACAGGGTTCAGGGACTTGCACAGGGTCACACAGCTAGGTTATCTAAGGACAGATTTGAACTGAGGAAGATGAGTCTTTCTGATTTTAAGCCCAGAGCTCTATCCACTTCACCACCTAGCTGCGCTCATAAAGTCTGGTCTTGGGTCAAAAACAGGGGATTGGACCAGATTATCCTGAAGGTCACTTTCATCTTTGACATTCTATCAGTTATTCAGCATGGTTTCTCCTTTGATCCTTTACAAAGGAATATTTGTTTCAAAGGTATGGTGAGAACAAACATGTTGTTTGTTCTTTGTTTCTGAGAAGGACCAATGACATCACAGAGTGATGAGCTAGAAGGGAACTCAGAAACCATTTTAGGCTAATCCTCCCATTTAATAATTGAGGAAACCATGGTTCATCCTTCATTTTCAAAGAGGACCAGTGACATTGCAGGGTGTTGTCTTGACTTGTGAGTGCATTAGATTTAAGTGAGGTCATCACAGTATAGTCATCAGCCTCACTCTCTCTTACAGAGTCATTGAAGTCCAGTGGCAGAACAAAAGTCAAGATGACTGGAGATGGCCCAGGATGCAGTGGATGACCTTGGAGGCTTCAATGTCTGACCAAGCTCTAAGTGCTCTACAGCCCCTGCTTCAGCTGCCTTCATGGCCATTGGAACAAATTGTTCTATCTGCCTATTCTTCCAGGAGAAGTTTTCACATGCTTGGGGTAGACACCCTCCTAACTCACCAACGGATTTGAAGCTTGTCAATTACCCTCAATCTGGTTTAGCCCCCTCTGCTGAATTGGTTTACTGGAGTGTGGCCACTGGGCATGCTACAGCCTCTTGGAACGACAGGTGAGAGTAGACAGGTAGACACCAAAGGTGGATGAGCAGCACAACCCTGAAAAGGGTTTGGTAATCCCTCAAACCGGAGTTGAACAAACATATAAATGTTCCCTCCCCACAACTGAGAGGGCACAATCTTCCTTACCCCACTTCAGTTTCTGAAGAGGGGAAAGGAATTAGGTTCACAGCTTAATTCAGTTCCTCTATAGCATAGTCCCTACAAATTCCAAATCCAAAGATCTCTGGGCTTATATCTAGGCATCTTGGCTTCTTGGAGCTTCCCTTCTGTACTGGCAGAAACATCAAGCCTAGAATCCTGGCTCCAAAGTCCTGATGGCTTGAGAGAGAAAGAGAGAGATGGAAAGAGAGAGTGTCCTAATGTGACACCAAGTAAACAAGCATTTACATAGCACATACTATGTGCCAGGCACTGTGGCAAATATTATCTCATTCAATCCTCACAACAACCCTGTGAGGTGTTAATACTATTCCCATTTTAGCCAAAGAAAGGAAGCAAACAGAGATTTGTCTCCAAGCCAGTACCAGCTACATAGCCAACGAAAAGGCATTGCTCCTACTCACCTGGTAGGTGGGTAAAGACTGTCTTTTCCCAGAAGCAGGTCACCCGTATGGGTGCCTCCCTATTGGGTGATCTGAGATGCACAAAGCCCCACTACATTTTCTCCCCACTCATCCTGACCCCCATTTGAAACATTTCTCCTCTCCAGCAAATAGGTAGAGGTGCATTCTGAACACAATCCTTTCCCCCAGGTCTTACTCACCAATAGCATGGGCATCATACACTAAGCCAGGGATGGGGAACCTGTGCCCTGGAGGCCACATGTGGCCCTCTAGGTCCTCAAATGCAGCCCTTTGACTGAATCCAAACTTCACAGAACAAATACTTTTATTAAGGGGATTTTTTTCTATCAAGTGTGGATTCAGTACTATAACCCTGAGAAACGGACTTGGGTTTCTGGTCCTCTTTTATCTGTCCTTTCCAGTTCTAGGTACAGGTGGTAGCGTTGCTGGACCTGGAAGTTTGAGCCATGGGGACCTGGGAGCCAGGATCCCAGTCTGGATGTTGCTGTCAGACCTGACCAGGTGCTGAGACAAAAGTCTAAAGAGGCGCTGGACTTGGAATTGGTTGGGCTATCCTATAAAGTAATGGAGTGAAGTTGTGAACCTAATTCCCCTCCCCAGAGACCAAGGTGAGAGAGGGGGAATTGTACTCCCCCTTCCCTGGAGGAGAATGTTCTTAAGTTTGTTCTTTCTGTATTTTTGAAATAAATATTCCTTTGTAAAAGCTAATCTGCTGTTAGGACGTTAAAGGGAACTAGGTGTGAAGGACCCCCTAAAATTAGGGGATCACAGTTGTTGGGGCTTGAGGCAATGATAGAGACTAGAAGCCCTATCCCTTCAACGGTACTGAGGTACTGGGAAAAGGGTGAAATGTAGCATACCTGGCTCTCAGGCAATGAGGGACAGAGTAAACATTATTACCCTTTCATTTTATATTTTTCTGTAATTCCCTAGGAAAGTATTTTGCCCCTCATGTTTGGGTTGGCCATAGGAAAAGAACCTTTATTCTGGGAAGGAGGAATGGATGTAACATTGGAGTATCTTGAGATGCCAGGTTAGAGGGGAAATGAGAAAAAAAGTGTTTGGAAAGAAGGTTTTAGGTTCAGCTGAAACTAGTATTGTCCTCTTGCAGAATTCAGTCAAGTCCACAAGTGTATCGTTGATTGCAAAGATGTCTCATTTGTTATTTGTGGTGTAATCTTGGAGTCTTGACAGTGACTTGAGGATAGGGTCTCATCCCTGGGGATGATGGAAACTGGCTAGGGGTGGAGAAGGCAGAAGTGATCCTAGCATGATGCCTAGGCTAGGTGACCCTGGTATACAGATGATTCATTCAGCATTGCAATGACTGCTGCTTACCAAGGGAAATTTATGACAGCTGTGTCCCTGTTTCTTCCCCCATAAGAACAGAAGGCGTCAGTCTATAGAACCCTGATGCCCAAGATCCTATTGATCTTGGCTTGGAGAGACTTGGAATCCCAATTCAGACAAACACAGGGAAATGGGGGATGATTAAACACTTAGAATACTAGGCAGAGGGGGTAGGGAATTTGGCCCGAAGATCAGGTCAGGGCTAGGCTGGTCGGAGTCAAAGATTATAAAAGGCAGGGAGGGTCTCTGATGTAACTTCTTCAGTCCTTAATTTCCTTGAGGGCCAGGCTGAAGTGACAGAGAGGGTGAAGCTGCTCTCCTTTTCCAGATCTTTATTGCGTGGGGCATAAAGGTGGGACTAGAAGACCGAAAAACTGGGGAGCAGTTTTGTCTGTAGACAGATTTTAGAAAGGTCTTATGGAAAGCCAGGATCCTTCAGTGGCTGTCCTAAGCCCTTCCAGCGTGCTGGTGACCGGAGCCAGCCGCGGGCTGGGGCTGGAGTTTGTCAGGCAATTGCTACAATTGCCCAAACCTCCCCAGATGTTGTTTGCGACTTGCAGGAATCCCTCTGACGCCCAGGTGAGAGGGCTGAACCCCTCACCCCCCTCCCGGAGCTCACCTCCCTCTCCACCCCACCTCACTCCTGAGTTGTCCCGAAAGCGAAGTGCCTTCCATTCCAGACCATGAGACCAAGCATTTAGCCGTGCTGCCTTCTGGGACGCCACGGGTGTGCAAGCTTGGAGTTTTGAGTTTCTGCAGGATGTCTCCAGGGACCCAGGTTTCTCCCCAGAGCCACAGATAAACTCCAGACCTGGGTGTTAACTGACGGCTTAGTTTCTCCCGAGTGCTGGGTCTTTGGGGACGACCTTTTGCAAAGAGGCAATGTCAGATCAGTGTCCAGGTCTGAGGTGGGAGGGGGTGGGGGAATAGTGACGAGGATGTCTTCTCTCGGAGGGTTTACTGGGACAGGGGTCTTTGGGGCCTTGGGCTTAAACTCCAGTCGTGCGCACGATCCTGGGAGTGGGCGAGGAGGGGACTCCTCAATGTTCCACATCCCCGAATCTGGGCGGGAGAGCTCCGCCTGCGTGACTGCCGGGACATCTTTCCTCTCTTGCTGATATAGGAACTTCGAGAGCTGGCGGCTCTGCATTCCAATGTTCGCATCCTCCGTTTGGGTGAGCTTCTCTACAGACTCAGTCCCTTCCCCTTCCCACCCCGCTCCTTTCCTAGTTGTGGAGCTCTGTCCTAGCTCCACACTTGTTCCCACTGGCACTTCCTGGGATCCTACTTGTTGGCACAGGGCTTCACCCTCAAGGTCCCCAGGGGGAAGAGGTAGGAGGACCTTTTTAGAGGGGTCCAGGAATACTTGGGATAGTAGAGTTTAGAGCTGAGGAAAATGGAACTCGGAGAAAAGTGACTTGCGGAAGGTCACACAGCTAAGGAAATACCAGAATCAAATTCTAATTGAGGTCCTCTTTTGTAAAATCAGGCTTGTAGCTTACGCCATACCACCAGCAGAAGGACCAAAGCTAACAAAAGTGAGAGTGTATACCACAAAGGCTTGCCCACCTCGCTGTGTGTCTTAGGGAGATTTACACCCTCTCTGGGTCTTCCCACCTTACTTAGTCAGGATTTAAGTCTGTTTACAGCTCCCTGTTTCTAGAACACATGAGAGATATTAGACATTAGGCATTCTGGTTTTTGTGTAAAGGAGATATTGGCACTGTCAGAAATAGAGTCATGTGATGAGCTGGCTAACCCATGGCACTGATCTGAGGGGCATAGAACAGGGTCTCCTGCCTCCTGGTCTCTCCTGCCAGGTTGCCATGGTATCTACAATTTAGTCCCGAATGATTTGTTTCTTTGGATTTGGAAGGCGTTTCGGTCTGGACAGTGTCATTGACATGTCAAAATACTCCTGGGAGGCAGAGACACTTTAAGCTCTTATAAGGTGACATCATTTCTTCAGTGTCTCATGGTTCTCTTTCCCTATCATGACTCCTGGTAGAAGAATGGACCATTGGAAGCTCTGGTATTAAGTCAATGTATTTGGTGCTGGGGACTGATCAGGCTTCCAGTCAGGTGATAATCACACATGTCACAGGCAGTTGACACACAGGGTGTGCTAGGCAGACATTTGGATTGAAGGGAAAGGTAAGTCAGTGGCAAAGATTTTGCCAACTTGCTACCTTGGTGGGCTACTCACTCAGGTCAGCTATCTCTCTTCACATCTCCCTTCTCTCTCTTCTTCTTCCCCTTTCCCCAGTGTACCTGAGAGCCTTCTCCTGTTTCTCTCTCTTTCTGTTCTTCTTTCTTTCTGCCCCTCTCTCCTGGTTCTCCTCCTACCTGTCTGACCCATTTTTTTCAGACTCTGCTGGCTCATCACAAATATCTTGCCCTCTAATTGTGATTATTCCCCAAGGCTTTGTCCTGGTCCCTCTTCTCTTTCTACACTTTCGAGGCAACCTCATCAACACATCTTGGTTTAATTATAGATTCTTTTTTTCTTTTTTTTGGTTAGGCAATTAGGGTTAAGTGACTTGCCCAGGCTCACACAGCTAGTAAGTGTCAAGTGTTTGGTCTGAGGCCAAATTTGAACTCATCTCCTCCTGACTTCAGGGTTGGTGCTCTATCCACTGCGCCACCTAGCTGTCCCCTATAGTTTCTAATTAATTGTTATCTGGTTGTTATTGTCCTTTGTACTCAAAGAGAACCAGAATGACTATGTCAATGTTAAGGTATAGTGTGTCCAGCTGTGAATACAATGCAATACAAACTTGAAAAGCTCCACCACAGGTCAGGTGGATAGTACACACGAACATTTGGAGTGGAGATATCTCTAAATTTGCACAATTATCATTTATTATTAAGATAGCTCACAGATCTATAAATCCAGCATCAGTCTCTCTTCTGAGATTCAGTCTCTCATCACCAATTGCCTATTGGACATTTCAAACTGGGTGTCCTGCTAACACCTCAAATTCATGTCCAAAACAACTCATTCTTTTTCCCCAAACCCACCCTTCTTTGACACTTTCTCATTTCTGTTGAAGGCACCATGATTCTTCCATTCTTCCCAGTTCATAGATGACGTCAGTACTATCCTCCACTCTTTACTCTCCTTTACCCTACATATGCAATCAGTTGCCAAGTCTTGGCAATGTTTCTACACCTACAACATTTCTCCCATCCAATTCTTTTTCTCTGTTCACATAGCTACTTCCTAAATTCAGGTCCTCATCGTCTCATGCCTGGATAATCACAACCTCTAAATTGGTCTTCCTGCCTCAAGTATCTCCTCACTCCAGTCTATTCTCCATACTTCTGCCAAAATTATTTTTATTAAGTGGAGATCTGACTATGTCATCCCCCTGCTTAATAAATTGCACTGGCTCCCTATTACCTCTAGAAGAAATCACAAATGCCTCTGTTCAGTCTCATCTTCTATCACTCTCCTTTCTTCATTCTTCAGTCCTGCCCAACTGATCTTTTCTCTGTGGGTCATGATCCTACTCAACTCTCATTCCCATCCTTGTATCCTGGCAGTTCCCCCATGCCTGGAATCCATTACCTCTTCATCTTCACTTAATAGAATCACTCTCCTCCTTTGTGTCTTGGTCAGTTCAAGCACTATTTTCTTTTTTTTCCAGGCAATTGGGGTTAAGTGACTTGCCCAGGGTCACACAGCTAGTAAGTGGGTCAAGTGTTTGGTCTGAGGCCAGATTTGAACTCAGGTCCTCCTGACTTCAGGGTCAGTGCTATATCCACTGTGCCACCTAGCTGCCCCCTCAAGCACTATTTTCTACATGAAGCCTTTCCTGACTCCTCCTAGCTGCTAGTGCCTTCCCTTTATATTTGACTACTTTGTTATATATACAAAATATTATCTACTTCTCTTTGTGTTTATTCTGTATATACTTACATACATGTGCACATATATACTTATATATGTGGGTACATATACCTACACAAATATATATACACACACATATACATATACATGTGGTATTTTTGTATACACAAATTTATCTATATCTATCTGTCTGTCTATCTATCTACACACACACACACACACACACACACACACATCTCTCTGGGGCAGCTAGGTGGTGCAGTAGATAGTATTGGGCCTGGAGTCAGGAGGACCTAAGTTCAAATTTGACTTCAGACACTTACTAGCTGTGTGCCCCTGGGCCAGTCACTTAACCCTGTTTAACTTAATTTCCTCATCTATAAAATGAGCTGGAGAAGGAAATGGCAAACCACTCTAGTACTTTTGTTAAGAAAACCCCAAATGGAGTCACAAAGATTCAGAGGTGACTAATCTACTGAACAACAACAATGTATTTATATATCTATCTCTCCCATTACAATGCTAATTCCTTGATAATAGAAATTGTTTCATTCTTTGTTTTCGCATCCCCAGTGCCTAGTATAGTGCCTGACGTAAATACTTTTTTATTGATTGAATATTCTGTCTTGATAGATGTGGAGAATATTGCTTCTATCCAAGAGGCTGCAGTTTCTGTCAAGGAGCAACTGGAAGGCTTGGGGCTGAATTTACTCATCAACAATGCTGCAAGGATCTTCCTGGATACAATCCATTCTGAGTCAGAAGAAAACATGCACCTGCTGTACCAGACTCACGTTGTTGGTAGCCTAAAGATGGGCCAGGTGAGACTCTTCTCGTTAGGGCCCCCAAAGAGAGCTTCACTTCCCATCTAGGCATGAGTGACCACCTCTGTCCACTGTCACAGAGCTGGTGGAATTTGGCATTAGCCTCCCTTTCAAGGCGTTTCTCAGTCTGGCTACTTCCCACATTTCCAAATTAGTGGATCTTTCACTCCATTTAAAGCAAGTTATCTTCATGTATTTAAGGGCTTGTCAAGTAGGAGAGAGGAGTGAGTCTTGTTCTGCTTGGGTTCAGCGCAAATAATATTTAGAAATTACAGGAAAGCAGATTTCAGCTCATTATAGGGAAGAACTCCCTAAGAATTAGGTCTTGGGAAAAGTTAACCCCTTCCACCCTTCATTTCCTCGTTCACTTCAATATAAATGTGAGTGACCTCAGTATTATGTATATAGTTGCAATAGGGCATCAAGGTGGCACCGCAGTGCACAGAGTGCTGGGCCTGGCATCAGGAAAACGGACTCCTTTTCTTGAGGGCAAATCTGGCCTGAAATACTTTCTAGCTGTGTGGCCCTGGGCAAGTCACTTAACCCTATCTGCCTCAGTTTTCTCATCTGTTAAATGAGCTAGAGAAGGAAATGGCAAACTGTTACAGTGTCTATGCTAAGAAAACCCCCAAAGGGGTCACAAAGTGTTGGATGCCACCGAAAAAACAAACAAGAACAACAAATAGTCGTAATAGCAGCCCCCACCTATCTGGTCTCTTTGCTTTTTTCAACCTCCAGAAAAATAAGCTACTGATTGATCATTAGTTAACAGCAAGGTAGTATTTACATACCAGGTAGTGGTAATTTCCAGCTACCAGCCAAGTGACTCGGTCAGAAGGTATTCTGTACTCTGTCTTTCCCCAAAGCCATGATATGCCCTTCACTCTCACCAGAGGGTACTCCCATACAAAACTCTTAACTTTTAGACTATTCTCATTTCTGTATCTCTACCCCAGCCCCTGGCCTACAGAGGATGCTTCTCCTGGTCTCAATTTGATATTCACCTAGGAGTATGGAAAAATGGAAACTTGTTATGAAATATTAAAATTATGGAAATCTTGATTTGTTTCTCCCTTACTCTACATTTGGGAAATTTTCTGCTCTTGGTTGAGGAACCTCATCCACATGACCCAGACAATGGACTTTTTAGTGACCATATGATTTATTAAATTAAAGCGACTGACCATAAAGAAACTGCTTTACTTGGTTGTTTCCTGCTGGTTCATTAGACTACCATCTCTGTTCTGGAGGAATGGGGAACAAGAATTATGTAGTGGGTACCTGCCAGGATTGCTTCTATGAACAATTGGCAGAAACAAGGGAGAGTGCTGGGCATTGGTATCTGTCTCCTAGGCTGACCTTTATAGCAGCTGAAGCTTCAGAGCAGTTGCCAATCTGGGCTCTCCTAGACCACTCATTTTGCATGGTACCTTGGCCATTCTATTCATTATTTCTCATATGACAGTAATATTCCATCATATTCACATAGCATAACTTGTTCAGCCATTCCCCCAGTCAAAGAGTAGCCCTCTAGTTTCCAATTCTTTGCCACCACAAAAAGAGCTGCTATAAATATTTTGGTATATATGGGTCCTTTTCCTTTCTTTGATCTCTTTGGGATATAGACCTAGTAGTGGTATTGCTGGGTTGAAGGAAATCCACATTCTATTAGCTTTTGGGGCACAGTTTAAAATTGTTTTCCAGAATGTTTAGACCAATTTGCTGCTCTGACAACAGTGTGTTAATGTACCTGTTTTCTAACAGTTTCTCCAATATTGGTCATTTTCCCTTTTTGTCAACTTTGCCAATCTTGTGGGTGTGAGGCGGAGCCTTAAAATCTTTTTTGTTTGAAATTTTCAAACCATTAGTGATTTGGAGCTTTTTTTTTTTCCTGATATGGCTATTGGTATCTTGGATTTCTGTTTCTGAATAATGCCTATTCATATCTTTCAACCATTTATCAACTGGGGAATGGTTGGTATACTTACACATTTGAACTAATTCCCTATATATTTCTATCTCAGAAATGAGACCTTTATCAGAGAAATTTGCTGCGTCTTCCCCCCCATTTACCTATTATCTTCCAAATTTACTTGCATTACTTTTGTTTGTGAAAAAGACTTTTTAATTTTATGTAATCAAAATTGTCTATTTTACTTTCTATCATGCTCTCTGTAACTTGGTTATGATTCTTCTCCTACCCATAAATATGAAAGGTAATTTCTTCCTTGTTTCTCTTAATTTGTTTCTATCTCGGTCACGTACCCATTTAGAGCTTATTTTGGTATACTATGTGGATTGCTAGTCTACACGTAGGCTCTGCCAAACTGCTTTCCAGTTTTTTCAGCAGTTTTTGTCAAATAGTGAGTTCTTCCCCAGTACCTCAGATCTCTGGATTTATCAAATATTAGACCACCATGCTCATTTATTTTTGTATATTTTGTCCCTAACCTAGTCCTCTGATCAACTCTCTATATTAAACCAGTACTAAGTTGTTTCGATAATTATGGCTTTGAAATTTTTGACTTTCCATTCTTTCAACTGAATTTTGTTATTATTTTTAAAATTAGCTTTACCAAATAATCCTTTTGTAGTTTGATTGGTATGGCACTGAATAAGTAAATTAATTTAGGTAGTATTGTCATTTTTATTATATAGGCTCAGCATATCCATGAGCAATTAATATTTCTCCAACTATTTAGATCTGTCTTTATTTGTGTGAAGAATGTTTTATAATTGTGTTCATATAGTTTTTGTGTATGTCTTGGCAGCTAGACTCCCAAGTGTTTAATACTGTCTGTAGTTATTTTAAATGGAATTTCTCTTTCTACCTTTTCTTGCTAGGTTTTGTTAATAATATATAGAAATATTCATGATTTATGTGGTTTTATTTTATGTCCTGCAGCTTTAAGTTGTTTGTTTGTTTCAATTAACTTTTTAGCTCTCTTTCTAGGGTTCTCTAAGTAAGCCATCATCTTCAAAAAGCAATAATTTTGTTTCCTCTTTGCCTATGCTTATTCCCTCAGTTTCTTTTTCTTGTTATATCATTGGATTCTGGCTTCTAATCAATCTTGCTATCCACTTCCGTTTTGTGGGTTAGTTTATCCCATTTACATTTAGTTTCCGTTTACATTTACGATAGTGAATTGTGGATTTCCTGCAATCCTATTCTCATACTTTTCCTTCTCTTTGTTTGAAAACAAAAAAGGTTGCAGAGAAAGGATTATGCTTCTTAGCACTAGACTTCTAGATTTGAAGCGATTTCTTCTATTGGCCTACCCCTTTTCTCTGTCTCTGGGCAAGAGCCCAATTATAGTTTCTTAACTTTTCTTTCTTTCCTTTTAAGTCCCTCTTTGAGATTCGCTTTCCATGATTAGAGCTTATTTTGCTTAGGGTTGATCTCTCCTTTAATCTATCCTTCCTCCTTATTCCCTTCTCCCCTTTCCCCCCTTCCCTCCTGTTTGTCTGTTGAATGATACATATATTTCTGTAAGCTCGGGCAATATCTAAACCTTGTGTCTCCTTCAGGGCCATTCACAATGTTGTGCACGCTCTGAGTTTCACAAAAAGCTGTTGCATTGAAGTGGAAAGAAAATGAGGCCATGCAGGACCTCTGTCCTTTTAGATTTCTGATGATAATAAATGTGTCCACTCTCATGTCTTTCCCCAACCCTGCCAGACATTCCTGCCTTTGTTGAAGAAGGCTGCCCAAACAGGACCTCAGCATAGTCTCAGTTGTAGCCGGGCTGCTATCATCAACATTTCTAGTACCGCAGGCTCTATAACAGAACTTTTTGCCTGGGAATATGGTCATGTTTTATCCTATCGCTGCAGTAAGGTATGGAAACTGGGTACTGGGTGGGAGGAAGGGAGAAGGATGGTGATAGGGAGCATGGTGCTACAAGGCTTCATTAATATGGCTGAACTATGGCCTCCTCTCTTCTCTTTGCCCCACTTCCTTCCACCAGGCTGCCTTGAACATGCTCACCCGGTGCCAAAGCCTGGCCCTTAAAGAAGAAGGAATCCTGTGTGCTGCTATACACCCTGGCTGGGTTCTGACAGATATGACCGCTTGTCAACCTTTTGAGGTAAGTCTGCCTCCTGCCTGCATCTCCTTCAGGTTGGGCCCAAGCTTGGGACAGAAAATATGCACTCCTAGCCAGCTTTTGTGGGGAGGATACCATAGGGTAAGGAGGCTGGGGAGGCAGTTCCTTGGAAGGAAGTCACAGGGAATCAGTTAGCGTAGGCTTGATCTCCATCAGTTGAAAGACAAAAATAAATCTAAGTTGCATTAAGATCTTAATGAATATTTCTACTAAGTTTGTTTTAATTGGAACTATTTCCTCCTCCTCGACCTTTCCTTCCAATGCTATCCATACAGGCTATGACCTGTGTCAGGTCCCAGGAAGTGTTGATTCACTGGGTTCCTACCTGACTGGCAACCCTTCTACTATCCCTCAGCCTCTGGCAACTTAGCCCCTTCTCTTTGAGTCAGTTACTTTCTGTTACATCCTCACTGCATCCAGGTGCTATTCTAATAGGTTAGTCTCCTCTTGCTCTTAACCTGCTGTGTGCTTTGCAGCCTCCTTTGAAGAAAGAAGAATCGGTGCGAGGCATGCTGAAGCTCTTTTCTACACTTTCAGAGGAGAATTCAGGGGGTTTCTACAGTTGGGAGGGAAAGGCATTGTCTTGGTGAAGTTACAACCAGCTGGGAGGCAGTGATTGAGATCTGATTCCAGTTACCTTTCATGCCTTTCCATCAGCAGCCCAGGATTGACCACCTCGTCTTGGTTGACCACTTCCCTGAGCTCTGAATGCCAATAAATTTGTTTAACTGCCTCCTTACACTGTTCTCATTCTTCCTAGTTGTAGCCAGGGGTAGTGATGATAATCTAGACTTAAGAAAGTGATGGAGAAGATATAAAAAATTCAGGTTAAATTTAAGAGTGTGCCATGCATACATTTTCCCTCTGGAAAACCAGTTGCCAAACATTTACTAGCAACCCCCTCCTTTGTAGCCCAAAGCTATGAAGGGAAACTAACTTTGATACCTTGAGGGAAGGGATGGGTAATCATGGTCGTTCCTGACTCTTCCATGTTTTTTGTAAGATTCCTATGACTTCTGATTACCAGGGTCCCATAACCTATGGCATAGTCATAGATCTATAGCCTGAAGAACTTCAATCAATCAATAAACATTTATTAAGTGCCTATTATGTGCCAGGCACTGTGCTAAGTGCTGGGGTTACAAAAAGAAGCAAAAGACAGCCCCTGCCCTCAAGGAGTTTACAATCTAATAGGTTCAGAAGCCATTTAGTTCAAAATGCTCATTTTACATGTAACATCCCCTTAGGACATCCCCTTGTGGCTATTTACCTCAATTTATACTTGCACTGGTGGGTCCCCAGAAGGATTAATCCTCTCAGGTTTGAGGCATGATACTGTGGGATTACTCCTCTAACACTGGTTCTGTCTGTGCAGAACCCACTGGGATTGTTCGTTAGAGGACATCTAGTCTCTGTCACCTCTAGCTTCAAGGTTGGTTCTGATCCTCAGTTGGGTTACTGCTGCGCTTTTTCAGATACATTCAGATCCTTGCCTTAAAATGGGCAAAAGCCATTCCAATTCTGGTCCCTCAGAGCCTAGACCTCAAAGTTTTCCATAACCCAAGTAGGACATGACAGAACACAGTTCGTGCCTTTCCTTTTGACCATTCTTCCTGGGTCTCCTCAAAGACCTCACTTTAACTTGTGATGACCATCCAGTGTATCTTTAACTAGACAATGACCTCTTACCCAATAATCACAAACAGTTCTGGGGTTCAGAGATTCCTGAATTTTTTTTTTCATCTTTAAGGAACTCTGTTGTCCCAAATCTCTTCTACCCTTTGTAACTAAACTCTTTGAAAAAGCCTTCTACTATAGGTACCTCCATTTTCTCTCTTCTCACTCTCTTTTTTCCCCCTTTTTAATTAATTTATCTATTTTTAGCTTTCAACATTCATTTCCGCAAAATATTGAGTTCCAAATTTTCCCCATCTCATCCCTCCCCCAACCCCAAGAGGGCAGGCATTCTGAATACCCCTTCTCCTATTCTGTCCTCCCTTCTAGCTCTCCCCTCTTTCTCTTATCTCCCTCCCCTTCAATTTTCCTGAAGGGTAGGATAGATTTCTATACCCCATTTCCTGTATATCTTATTTCCCAGTTGCATGTGAAAACAATTTTTTTTAAACTTTTATTTATTTTTTTTGTTCTTTAATATAAATTTATTTATTTTTAGCTTTCAACATTCACTCCCACAAGTTTTTGAATTCCAAATTTATAACCCAGCTCCCCCCTCCTCCCACCCCAAGATGGCATACATTCTGAATATCTCTTCCCCTAGTCTATCCTCTCTTCTATCTCTCTCCCCTTCTCTTATCCCCTTCCCCTTCTATTTTCCTGTAGGGCAGGATAGACTTCTGTACCCCATTTCCTGTATTTCTTATTTTCCAGTAGCATGTGAAAACATTTTTTTAAACATGTTTTTAAAACTTTAGGTTTCAAATTTTCTCTCTTCTCCTCCCCACCCACCCTCATTGAAAAGGCAAGCAACTCAATATAGGTTGTACATGTGCAGTTATGCAAAACACTTCCATAGTAGACATGTTGTGAAAAACTAACTCTATTTCCCTTAATCCTATCCTGCCCTCCCATTTATTCTTTTCTTTCTTTTGACCCTGTCCCTCCTCAGAAGTATTTACTTCTGATTACTCCCTTTCCCAATCTGCCCTCCTCTCTATCATCCCCCTGCTCTCTTGTCTCCTTCTCCCCCTATTTTCCTGTAGGGTAAGACAGATTTCCATACCCAATTGAATGTGTATGTTATTCCCTCCTTAAGCCAAATCCTATGAGAATAAGATTCCCTCATTCCCTCTCACTTTCCCCCATTTCCCCTACAATGTAAGAGACTTTTCTTTTCTGTTTTTTTTTGTGAGATAATTTACCCCATTCTACCTCTCCCTTTCTTCTTCTCCAAGTATAATCCTCTCTCATCCCTTAATTTTATTCTCCAGATATGACCCCTTAATCTTCAACTCACCCTGTGCCCTCTATCTATCTATCTACATATACATATATATAATTTTTTTCCTCCAACTACCCTAATACTGACAAAGGTCTCATGAGTTATAAATATCATCTTTCCATGCAGGAATGTAAACAGTTCAATCTTAATAAGTCTCTTATGATTTCTCTTTCCTGTTTACCTCTTCATGTTCCACTTGAGTCCTGTATTTGAAAGTCAAATTTTCTATTCAGCTCTGGTCTTTTCATCAAGAATGCTTGAAAGTCCTCTATTTCACTGAATGACCATTTTTTCCCCTGAAGGATTATACTCAGTTTTGCTGGGTAGGTGATTCTTGGTTGTAATCCTATCTCCTTTGCCCTCCAGAATATTATATTTTATGCCCTGAATTTCTTTAATGTAGAAGCTGCTAAATCTTGTGTTATCCTGATTGTGTTTCCACAGTACTTGAATTGTTTCCTTCTGGCAGCTTGTAATATTTTCTCCTTGACCTGGGAACTCTGGAATTTGGCTACAATATTCCTAGGAGTTTTCCTTTGGGGATCTCTTTCAGGAGGAGATCTGTGGATTCTTTCAATTTCTATTTTGCCCTCTGGTTCTACTATATCAGGGCAGTTTTCCTTGATAATTTCTTGAAAGATGATGTCTAGGCTCTTTTTTTGATCATGGCTTTCAGATAGTCCAATAATTTTTAAATTCTCTCTCCTGGATCTATTTTCCAGGTCAGTTGTTTTTCCAATGTGATATTTCACATTGTTTTCTAATTTTTCATTCTTTTGGATTTGTTTACTGTCTTGATTTCTCATAAAGTCACTGTCTTCCAATTGCTCTATTCTAATTTTTAAGGAAGTATTTTCTTCAGTAATCTTTTGGACTTCCTTTTCCATTTGGCCAATTTTTCTTTTTAGGGCATTTTTCTCCTCATTGGCTTTTTGGACCTCTTTTGCCATTTGGGTTAGGCTATTTTTTAAGGTGTTATTTTCTTCAGTATTTTTTGGGTCTCCTTTAGCAAGCTGTTGACTTGTTTTTCATGATTTTCTTGCATCACTCTCAGTTTTTCCTCTACTTCCCTTACTTGCTTCTCAAAATCCCTTTTGAGCTCTTCCAAGGCCTGGGACTGATTCATATTTTTCTTGGAGGCTTTGGATGTAGGAGCTTTGACTTTGTTGTCTTCTTCTGGTTGTATATTTTGATCTTCTTTTTCACCAAAGTAAGATAATATAGTCTGACTCTTTTTGCGCTGCTTGCTCATGATCCCAGCCAATTACTTGAGTTTTAAACTCTTTGTTAAGGTAAGAGTCTGCTTCCAATGTGGAGAGTACTGTCCCAAGCTTCAGGGGTTTGTGTAGCTGTTTTCAGAGATACTTGTAGGGACCTGTAAATTTTCAGTTCTTCCAAGGTGGTATGATAAGGGCGAGGTGTTTACTCCTTTTCCTGGCCTGTGACCACAAGTATTCCTTTCTGTCCTGTAACTGTGAGGAGGGGTTCCTCTCCACAGCCACTCAAGCTCCACCATGCCAGAGTCCTCCTCACCCCAGCACTGCCCCAGAACTGTGACCCAGATCCAACATGGGCAAAGCAAGAGATTCCTGCCTCAGCACTGGCAAAGAGATCCCTGCAATCCCTCTCTGATCAGCCACTGGATTCCCCCTCAGTCTGTGGGCCAGAAGCTCGGGAAGCAGCTGCCCCCCCCCAGGGCCACGCTCTTGGGGAATGGAGCTGAAACCCCACCTTCCTTCTCAGCACCGACAGAAACAGACTTTTCCCACTGACCTTCTAAGTTTTCTTTGGCATTGGTGGATTGAGGAGTCTGGAAACCTCCACAGCTGCCTGTGATTCAGTCCTCTGAGGCCTGCTCCAGGTTCGCTGCAGCCTTAGCGCCAACGCTGTGCTGCGCTCCCAGTCCGGCACAATACACCTTTCTGATCAATCATCCAGGTTGTCTTGGGCTGGAAATTTGTTTTACTCTGTCTTTTTGTGGGTCCTGCTGCTTCAGAATTTGTTTAGAGCCATTTTTTATGAGTATTTTGAGGGGTTTGGGGGAGAGCTCAAGCAAGTCACTGCTTTCACTCGCCATCTTGGCTCCGCCCCCCCTTAACTTTTATTTTTAAAACTTTGGGTTCCAGATTTTCTCCCTCCCTCCCTCCCCACCGAACTTCATTGAGAAGAACAAGCAACTCAATACAGGTTATACATGTGTAGTCATGCAAAACACTTCCAGAGCTGATGAGAATAGGAAGTGAAGTAGCGCAGAGGGAGAAGAGAAGAGGGCCTTGGACAGAATCCTGAGGGGTGCCTATGGTTAGAGAATATGATCTGGAAGAAGAACCAGCAAAGGACGCTGGTCAGATAGGAAGAGGAGAGAGTGGTGTCCCGAAATCAAAAGCCAAATCTTCTGGTTTAAAATCCAGTGTACTTTCTGCCATAGGATTTTTTAATGGCATTTTTCTGTTTTCATTGTAATTGTTATGAAAAATTAAAAACCAGTGTCAGTTTTTAGTGTTTATCCTGTCTGCTAGAGAAACTTCAGTGGCTTACTACCGGTATTCATGGCACTGGAGGCTTACCCTAAGAGATCCTGGTTCTCATGGAAGCCACTGACTTCTTGAAAAATGGTCACATATGTTAATTGTAAAGCACAGATCTGATGTTTTTAGTGAAGAATTTGAGATTTTCGTGTGTTTAAGACAAGCTACTCAAATTGGAAGGCCATTCAGTTGGCCTTACTGCAATGGCCTTGTTCTTGAGTTGTTTCAGTCATGTCCAACTCTTCGTGACCCCATTTGGGGTTTTCCTGGCAAAAGATATTGGAGTGGTTTGCCATTTCCTTCTCCAGCTCATTTGATAGATGAGGAACTGAGGCAAATAGGGTGAAGTGACTTGCCCAGGGTCACACAGCTAGGAAGTGTCAGGCTGGATTTGAATTCAGGCCCTTCTGATTCCAGGGCCAGTGGTTTATCCACTGTGCCACCTAGTTGTCCTTGTAAAGGGGCCTTTAGTCCTTATGGCCTTGTAAATAACAAAGAACAAAACACTTGAAAGGAGCACAGGGCTAACAAAACCAGGCTATAATTATCTCAGTATTCAAAAAGTATGCATTAGGCATTTGAGATATAGATGCCCTCAGGGAGTATAGGGTCAAGTCATTACAAAACACTGTGTAAAACTTCTTATTCTTGGGAAGAAATCTTCATTTCTTTCCAAACCTCTAGCCCCAAAGTGACTCTATTAGTCTTCCTGAATTACCCTACTGTTTTTAATAAAGAACTACATTTAAGTAAATAACATTCTAGAGTCTTTAGTTTTGAATCATAATTAAAATAGGTTTAGAGCTGGAGGGAAACTTAGTTAAGCCAAGTAACTTGGAAGCAAAGGATTGACCATGCTCTAGATGCCCTCAACAAAATAGGTCATTCAAGCACTTCTTGGTCTAATATTCATTGGCATGGGAGGAAATGATCAAATAAGTACAAATTTAAGCCAATCGTCTATAAAGTAATGAATGGTTTCCTTTTGATCAAAGGCGGCATGGACAAAAAATGTTTTGTCCTGTGTCCAGAGGTAATTGCTGATGTAAGTAGATTATATTTTTTATATTTTCATGGCATAGTTGTTTTGATGACATCAAAGAATCAGATAGTACGTACATGCTTATCTGTCCTTGCTTTATTTTAGTACAGAGGTTGGTTGTGGTTTAAACAATAAAAAATTTAACTCTGGTATCCTAATGAGAACTACATATGAAAACAGAATAAAACAATGAAGGCTGATTCTTAAATTCATTGTAACATGGTTCAATTGTTTGGGTTATTGGGAAAAACATAAATATATTTTATAAAAAGAAAACCGAGAAGCTTATGCTAGACTAGCCTTGTTTGCAAACGACGGATTTGGTGCTGCTTTCAGAAATTTAGCCTTTGTGGGTTTTTTGCTTTTTGGTGGTGTTTTTTTTTTTTATTTTTCTTGAGTTTTACCGTTTGTCATCGTCTTCAAGTCAGCTGGTGTTTCTTTTTCACTGACTGGTACAATGGTGGTTTGCAAGGATGTCTTTATAATATAATGACTGACATCTGGTCAGCCCCTATCCACCTGTTGACTATTACACACACACACACACACACACACACACACACACACACACACACACACACACACTCCTTTATTTGTAAACTATATAAAAAACAGATACCTTGTGTAAATCCCCTTATTGATTATTATAAAAAGCTGAGTTGTAACAAATGAAACGTTGATCTTTATAACAAAACAGAATGGAAAAATATTGTTCATTGATGTCCCAAGGTCCCATGCATCAATGTGACTTGCCCTGCCAGCCTAATGCTACTAGCCAATCTGAATATTGATTGTCTTTTCTACACTACGGAGAAGGAGATACCTTCTTTTGTTACCTGTTGAACTACCTATGAGGTTCTAATTTTTCATTCCAATATTAGATTTAAATTGCAAGGGAATTTCCTCAGTCAGATTCAGTTTGGCACACTACTGTACCTCATTGCCTCCCTGGGGAAGACTGTCAATGGTGAAATTGTGATGGCCCTTGTGTTCACACCCTTTGCAGTATGTGCCTTAGGACCTCTAGCAGTTCATAAATCAGCTCAACTCCAAGAGCATTGGTTGATTGTGCTAGAAATTTCTCCAAGAAATTGAAGACAGTAGAATAATATATGTTGGATTGAGCAATTCTAGGTGGGTGAGGAGGTGAGCATGTAGCATACGTTCTATCTGAATCTAAGCCACGTGGAAGTTTTAAAAGGAGGAATTAGATATTAGAGTGTTAAAGGTTGGAGTGGGTTACAAGTTTGATATGAGGCAATGATGCAATGGTGAAATGAAGAAAACAAATGTGTTAAGAGAGACATAGCATCCACAAGTCCAGGGAAGCAATAATCCCACTGTACTCAGCTCTAGCCACTGTATTTTAGGAAGGACATTATAAACTGGAGAGTGTCCAGAGGAGGACAACTAGGATGATAAAGAGCCTCTAGTTCATGCCATACAAAGATTGTTTGAAGGAACTAGGGGTGTTTAGACAGGAAAAAGAGAAGACTTGAGGGGTTGGGGAGAAGAATAAGCCATCTTCAAATATATAAAGGGCTACTATGTAGAAGGATTAGCTTGGACCCAGAAAACAAAACTAGGAGAAATGGGTAGAAGCTGCAAAGAATTATTTAAGTTTGGATATAAACTCAAGTAAAATGGAAAAGGATTTGTAACTCATCTACTATGGTAGGTAGTCAATAGGATCCCCAAGGTAAGCCCTCTATTCATGATCAATTAATCAATCAATCAGCTAGCATTTATTAAATACCTATTGTATGTGCAAGGTTCTACGCTAAGCTACTGGGGTACACAAATAACAATGATAATAGCTCACATTTAGTGGGCAGCTTGTTGGTGCTATAGATAGAGTGCCAGACCTGGAATCAGGAAGACTCTTCCTGAGTTCAGAGACTTACTAGCTATGTGACCCTGGGCAAGTTAACTCTGTTTGCCTCAGTTTTCTCATCTGTAAGATGAGCTGGAGAACAAAATGAAAAGCCACTCAGTATCTTTTCCAAGAAAACCCCATCATGAGGAAGATTCCTCAAAGGTAGACTAAGGCAAGTGTCTCTGAGAAAGATAACATTTTATTAGTAGGGCTAGAACCTACAACAGAATGGGTCTTTGATAGCTTCAGTTTCTAGGTTAAAGACCCAGAGATGAAGACTTGGCTTATTTTTATAAGGTTAGAATAAGGAATAGAATAGGGTATGTGACATCATGGAGTTGAGGACAACATATAGAAAATCACCCATTTTATCAACTGTACCATTTTGTACCAATCACATTTAAAGCCCAATATAGTTATCATATAGAATAATTGCATTCAATCAAAGAAATAACAGTAATGAACAAGCATACAATGCTTACCATGTGCTCGGTCTTGTGTTAAGCACTTTGCAATCATTATATAATTTTTGATCTTCCAAACAAACCCTGGGAGGTAGGTGGTATTTTTATCCCCTGCGAGATTAATAAAGTAAGAGAAATAGAGGTGAAGTTACTTGACTAAAATTACAGTTATCAAATTTACAGAAACGGGTTTTTAATTTATATGTTTCATAGCCATAATCTTTCAGCATTCTGCCTTAATGCCAAACAGTATTGTAATTTTAGGTTTAGGAAAAAACTTTATCCCAGCAAGTATGGATTTACGATCACAAAATCAAAATCCTAATTTTCACAAGGGCCATGTACTCCCAATACTGCACATTTCAGGGTCAATCACTCTCAGATACTCTACTGCCAAAGAGTTAAATTCTTGAATTTAACTTGAATTCTCATCCACCTCTGTAGAGTCCAAGAGAATTTTATATTCTTTACATAATAACTAAGATATACTTTTCTAATGTTTCTAATATTCTAAGTTGAAGAAAGTAAAATAATGGGAAGGTACTTTGCGCATGTTGGATTGAGAAATTCTGTGTAGGTGAGGTGGTGAGCATGTACCGTATGCCCTATCTGGGTCCAAGCCGTGTGGAAGATTTACAAGGAGGAATTAGAGGTTGGAGTGGACTACAAGTTTGATATGAGGCAACAATGTGATGGTGAAATGAAGAAAACAAACATATTAAGAGAGACCTAGCGTCCATGAGTCCAGAAAGCAATAATGAAGTGCTCAGCTCTGGCCACTGTGTTTTAGAAAAGACATTATAAATCGGACAGTGTCCAGAGGAGGACAACCAGGATGATAAAGAGCTTGCAGTTCATGCCATATAAAGATTTTTGAAGGAACTAGGGAAAGAGGGCAGAAGTTTAGTATCTAACTAAACTCCACATAATTTCATGTTGCAAATATAATACTATAGTCCCCATAAAGAGCAACTACATAAAGTTTCTCATATCCTTTGTATTTCAATGAAGCCAAAAACCTCTCTCAAACATTTCAATATACTTAAACTGTTTTCTAAATTTTCCCCATATCTTTATCTGTCCCTTCAGTGGTTATAAAAACCACACCTTCCTTATTTTTTCATATCCCTCTCCTGAACTTTTTTTATTTGCTCAATTCACAAATTCTATTTTCCAAATGTATCCCAGAATATCTGCAACACTAATCTTTACTTCACTGAACTTTTCCTTTATAATTTTAGCATACACTATTATTAAACAAAACCAATGACTCACCAAAGACTTTTACTCCTAAGTTAAGTAGTTAATTTCAATTCAGATTACTTTGCCATTAATTTACCCATAACTCTGTTGAATTATTGCTAATTACAGTTCTATTATTCTCTAAGAAATGAAAGCACCAAAATCCATTAAATTCTTAACAATTATAAAAAATCTTTAACAGCTTGCAGAAACCTGGTCTATTCAAATAACAATTAAGTTCTGTTATATTATTCACAAAAGCAACACGAAGCAGCTTTCCTCTTTTTTGGGGGGGGGACAATCAGGGTTAAGTGTCCAGGGTCTCATGGCTAGTTTTGAACTCAGGGCTTCCTGATTCTAGGCCAGTGCTTTATCCACAGTACCAGCTAGCTGTCCCCTGTATGCCTTTTTTCAAATAAATTTCACTTTCATCCAAGTTGCTGTCTCTCTCTCTCTCTCTTTTTTTTTTTTTCCAAATTGCTCTCTTAAATAAGCTTCTCTTTTTGCAGGGAGAAAGCAAGACAGTTCTTAAAATTCAAATTGTAAACATGCTTTAAAATCAGCCCAAAGAGACTTCCCTATCGAAAGTGATTTGTACTTAACTTTGATTTGTAAAACTTCCGAATATCTAGTTAGATATTCTAATAAAACTCATTTACATTTTGGTTGTTCCCTGATTGACATAAACTTTTCTCTTTTTCATGAACCAGGAAAGAATTAATAATAGGTAGTTTTTAATTGTCAGATCTATTCAAAATGTAAGCTGCAGCCTTTTTTTTAAACTTGGAAACTTCACTGATACCACTTCCAAACCATCTTCTTTCTAATCAGCAAAAAGAGCTTCTCCTGTTAGCTGTAAAACAATAAATCTGTTAAACAGCAAAGAGTGACAAAAGACCTGAATGTTATTTTCCTTGCAACTTTTACAATTATGTTCTCAATTTCCTCAAAACAAATTCCAAAGATGTTAACCTGAAACTCAGTAGAATATTTCAGCATTTATAAAAAGCATTCAAACCACATTTTGGAAAGTCATCGGAGAACTTACATCTTAGTTACAAACTTAGTTTCTAATTAGCTTACAATTTCACAAAATTATATGGTCTGGGGGAAAAGATTCCCTTTCTTCTTACCTATCTCTATACTCTCTCTATGCTCTCAAAACTTGGCCATAGTTCTAGAATGTAAAGATAAAGAATCTTTCTGAAGATTTAGAGAACTTAAAAAAAAGTTTAAAAACTCTGTGAGTGAGATTTGTTTTTGTAAGTTCTGTATGCACAATTTTCTAAAAACAATCTCGAAAAAATGCCGTAAAATTCTGTAAAGTAAGGGAAAGATCTAGCCCCTCTTATCTGTGTTCCCTATCTGTCTATCAGCTTGACATAGACAGACATATACAGATACACACAGACACAGAAATATTAACAAACACAGGCAACTAAATACACAAACTGTGAGATAGTGGCTATAATATTTCCTTCCTGCTGGTAATATGAGACTTCAGATATTAATACCTGAACTACCACAGGCAGACTGAAACACTTGAAGAGCAATGCTATTTTCAGTTTGGTCACTAGATGTCACCAGAGACCATGCTATCTCACACTCTCTAGGCTGATTAGACTGTGGGAAAGAAAAAAAATTCATTCAGGAATCAATTACAAAACAATTTGATCTATATATTTTTCTAGGACCCAGACAATGGTAATGATATTTCACTGGGACTCTTAATCCCTTAAGCAAGAAAAGCCCATAGCCTCAAAGCAACTTAGTGTCTGCTTTATGGTAGGACAATCATCTACCTTTCAAGCTGGGAGATCATGATTGTTTTTGGAAGTCTTTGAAGGCAAAGCCAACTACAATCAAATTTGAAGTATACTATTCATTTACTTTATGAAAGGACCATTTATTTTAAGCAGGGCTCCACGATCTTCTTTGCGAAAGATTTAAGAGTGGCCAACTTGTTTTAAGTTCTAATAACACACACACACACACACACACACACACACACACATACACACATTCCTTCAAGGGACATCTCCTTATCCTATTTGAAGAGATCTTCTTTAAGGAAATAAATTCACTATCAAGGATAGTCCAGGAAATACACCTGAGTTTTAAATATTGTCAATTCTTTTTTTTTTCAGATCAACATATTGCAACTATTAGTGCAAACAAGGCATTCAACATAAATGCAAAACAAAAATACACAAACTTATTCCCAAATTTCACACTGAACACAAAATAGCATTCCAATCAGACATAGAGTGGTATTTTATGGTTTTTCCCAACAAATGGTACTCTCTTCCAGGTGAAAAAAATCTCACCAGAGAGCCCTCAAAAAGGTGGGGTTCCCTATGGGACCTAAGGGGACTCTCTTCCCCAATCCTACCACTACCACCAAACTATCTCAAGTAAAATTCAACAAAGGTAGACTGAGGCAAGTTTCCCCAAGCAAGATAACACTTTATTAGTAGGGCACAAATATACCAACAGAATAGGTCTTTGACTGCCTCCGTTTGTAGGCCAAAGTCTCTGAGATGAAGACTTAATTCATTTTTATAAGCTTAGAGCAAAGAACATAGCAGGGCAGGAGACATTATCAGGTTGAGGACAACATCACTGGTTACATAGCTGAGGTGTGGGGAATAATATGACTGGTTGGAAGTTGGGAAGGAGGAGCTAACAACAACCTTCTCTTTCCTGACTGTAACTAAGAGGTATTCACTGCTTGAGTCCACCTGAAAGGTTGGAAGATATTGGACCAGACTTTTTCGGATAACAAACTAGATATACCTGAAGAACAACTTGATGGTATAAAGACACTAGATTGGACTCCCTGGTATCCACCTGTATTTCCCAAAGATAACAGATTTCCTTGAAGGAAGAATAGAATAATGATTAGCAAGAGAGCTGGATTTCTAAAATTAACTCATTGCAGGCCAGCTGAGTCTTTGAACTGAGTTCAGAGACAAAGAACCATGATTTCCTCCTGCTGGAAAAGTGAAGGCTGGCAGATCTGTTAAATGCAGCAGTTCTGAGCTACAGTAGGCTAAGCCAGTCTGGGGTCCGTATAGGTTTAGCACTGATATGGTAAAGCCCCCAGGAATGTGTATGTGTGCGTGCGCGCACGCGCGTGTGTGTGTGTGTGTGTGTGTGTGTGTGTGTGTGTGTGTGTACGTGTGTGAACACCAGGTTGCCTAAGGAAGGGCAAACTTACCCAGATCAGAAACAGAACAGATCAAAGCTCTGGTGCCAATTAACGTGGAATAGGACCTGTAAAAGGCCCCTGCACTTCCAGCTAGGGAGAGATAGGCAGACTCAGTCTTTAAAAAAAAAAAAGCTAAGGTCTCTTAGAACCTCTTAGAGGGCAAAGTGAAAATAGAATGAATATACTGGTCATCCTGAAGGAAATCTCAAAATGAAAACTCCTAGGAATGTCATAGCCAAAGTCTAGAGCTTCCAGGTCAAAGATAAAAATACTGCAAGCAGCCAGAAAGAAAGATTTTAAGTATCAAGCAAGTGTAGTCAGGATCACACAAGATTTAGCAACTATAAAGGAGTGGAGAACATGGAATATGATATGCCACAAGGCAAAATGTGGTCTTACTATTGAGAATAACTTAACTAGCAAAACAGAGCATAATCCTACAGAGGAAAAAATGGATCTTTCATAAATGGAAAATTTCCAAGCATTCCTGATAAAAACTTTAGAACTAGGTAGAAACTTTGAAATATGAAAATGGAAATAAAGAGAAAAATGCAAAGGCAAATCCAAGTGAGTAATCAGAAAAGTCTTTATATGGATGAAGTGTTTTCATTCTAATGTAGAAATGGGTGGATTATAGGAGTATAATACGGGTGGTTGGTCTCTGCCTCAAGTCTCTCATTACTCTAGTTCATCCTTTATTCAGCTGTCAAATGGATCTTCCTATGTCACCCTAACCCCCATTCAATCAACTGTAGGGGCTCTCTATCACCTCTAAGCTCAAATATAAAATTCTGTTTGGCTTTTAAATAACTTCATAACCTGTCTCCATCCTACCTTTCCAGTCTTGTTACATCTTACTTTTCTCCAAGTACTCTGTAATCCAGTGACACTACTTTCCTTAATGTTTCTCATATATGATACTCCATCTCCAAAATCTGGGCATTTTCATGCCTGGAACTCTCTCTCTCTGTGTCTCTCTGTCTCTCTCTGTCTCTGTCTATCTCTGTCTGTCTGTCTGTCTCTCTCTGTCTCTGTCTCTCTCTCTCTCTCCATATCTCTGTCTTCTGGCTTCCTTTTCAGCTAAAATCCCACCTTCTGCAAGAAGCCTATCCTAGTTCTCACTAATTTTAGTGCCTTTCCTCTAAGAATATCTCCCAATTTATCTTGTATATATCTTGATTGTATATAGTTTGTATATTGTTTTCTATCTATCTATCTATCTCTATCTATCTATCTATCTATCTATCTATCTATCATCATCTATCTATCCATCTTATGTATGTATCTGTTTACTTCTGTCCCTCTGTCTGTTTCTTTGTCTCTCTACCACAATGTAAGCAAAACCATAGTTTAAGGGCAGCCAAACTCCAAGTAATTGAAAAAAAAAACAAACAGTAATGGCCCTAGACAACAGAAAACGAAACTTACTGACTTCCTTATAGCAGAGAAGCAGGAAAGCACCAGGGCAAAATGTTGTATATGTTATCAGAGTATAGTCATTGCATTAGGTGTGTTTCCTTTATTGTTTTTCTTTTTGTAACACCCGTTTCACAAGAACTAAGAGTTTTAACTACCACTGCATAAAGAGTCAATCTGGATCATGTATCAATTGGGGAATGACTTTTATTCTTATGAATTTGAATCAATTCCTTACATATCTTAGATATGATACCTTTATCATAGGAACTTTCCTCAAAAACATCCTTCCCCAAATTGGTTCCTTTCTAATCCTAGCTGCATTTAACCTACATTCTCTTTTTAAAACTTTATTTTTTTTCAGTGAATGAAAATCCACCTTCTCTCCCTTCTACCGCTTCTCCATGTAACCACCATTGAAAAAAAAAGAAAAATAAAACCCTAGTGACAAATATTCATAGTCAAGCAAAACAAATTCCTGCATTGACTGTGTCCAAAACAGGTGTCTCAGTCTGCACCCCGAGTCCATCACCTCTTGGTCTGGAGGTGGGCAGAGTCCCAGTTGGTCATTTCATTGATCACAGTTTCCCACCTCCTCTTTGTAAAGAAGAGGGTGGTGAGAGAGAAAGAGTGTACTCAGCACAATCTGTTTCTGCTTGCCTTCCTCTCTTCTCTCTCCTGATCATAGGTCCTAAACTTTTCTTTCTTTCCTTTCAAACTCCTCTTCAAGAGCTACTCTCTGTGGTTAGTTTATTTTGTTTAGGACTGATTCCTCTCCTATTTGCCTTCTTCCTTCTCCCCTTTCTCCCTGTTTCCCTGTTGAGTGAAATGTATATTTTCACACAACTGTGTATTTGTGTGTGTTCTTCCCTGCTTTGAACAGTTAGATGAAAATGAGGTTCAAGCTAGCCTGGTCCTCTGACCTCTTCCTCCTTCTTTGTGTAGTTTTTACGTAATACATGGATTGTGTGAGATAATTTCCCCTATTTTTCATCTCACTTTCTTCTTAATGTATTCTTTCACCCCTCTCTTTCCCTTTTTTTAAAGATTAAAAAGAAGACTTCCATGAACTGCGTCTTATTAGACTTCCTCTATGACAGTAACAACTGGTGATGATAGGGTTTTGAGGGGAAACATGTCTCGTTTCCCAATGTCAGGATGTACACAGTTCATCATGATTGCTCACTCATTTAACTTTTTATATTTCTCTTGAGTTCTGTGCTTTTATTTCAAAATTTCTAAACAGCTTGCCTTCTCATTATGAATGCTTAGATGTCATCTATTTGATAAAAGGTCTGTTTTCCCTGCTTTATTCTGGGTATATTATTTTGGTTGTAAGCCCATTTCTTTTGCCTTCTGAAATATCATATTCTAAGCTTTTGTATTCTTTATAGTTGCATCAGATAAATCTTGTACTTGACTATGTTTTCTTGACGTTTGAGTTCTTTGTTTCTTGGAGATTTGTAGTATTTTTTCTTTGACCTGGGATCTCTGGATTTTGGCTGTAATGTGGCTGGAAGTTTTTATTTTAGGGTTTCTTTCCAGAAATGAGCAGTGGGTTCTCTTTATTATCACTTTGCACTTCGGTTCTAAGAGATCTTGGCACTTGCCCAGATTTTTTTTTTCATGGTTTCTTGAAGTAGTCCACTGATTTTTCATTTATTTATCTATCTATTTATTTATTTTGCTTTTTTTGTGAGGCAATCAGGGTTAAGTGACTTCTCCAGGGTCACATAGCTAGTGTCAAGTATCTGAGCCTGGATTTGAACTCAGGTCCTCCTAACTCCAAGGTCGGAGCTCTATCCACCGTGTTACCTACCTGCCCTAGTCCAGTGATTTTAAAATTATCTCTCCTTGATCTGTTTTCTAGGTCAGTTGTTTTTTACGTGAGATAATTTACATTTCCTTCTACTTTTTCAATCCTTTGACTTTGTTTCAATATTTCTTGTTTTCTCATGTAATCATTAACTTCTATTTTATCTATTCTACCATTCAGGGCAGCTAAGTGGTATAGTGGATAGAGTGTTTGGCCTGGAGTCAGGAAGACTCATTTACCTGAATTGAAGTCTGGCCTCAGACTCAACTTCTTGTTTGTTTGTTTGTTTGGTTTTTATTTTGTCATATTTATCTACTTCTGAAAGGTATATGTCAAGGTTCCCCCAATATTCTAGGCTTACTGTGTATTTCTGCCTATAACTCATTCAACTTTCTGCAAATACTGAGATGGTATGCCATTCAGTGGATATATGTTAAGCATTGAAATTAATGTATTGTCTGTGGTACCTTGTAGCAAAATATAGTTTCCCTGTTTATCTCCTCCTTAAAGCTATTTTGTGGTTGTCAAGTTTGCAATTATGATTGCTAAATCTCTGTTATGAGTTCAGCTAAAGTAACATACTATCAAATACCAGTGTAAGAGTTATTAACCAATATCCCAGAAAATCATCTCAGAACACTATTCATAGCAAAAAAACCCCCAAAGAAACCAAAACCCAGCAATAATAAAAGCATAGTACCATGTGAGGCAACCTTTGTCAGTTTGCTTCTGTGACTAAATTATTTTGTTTTTGTTTTTTTGTTTTGGCTAGGCAATGTGGTTAAGTGACTTGCCCAGGGTCACACAGTTAGTAAATGTTATGTGTCTGAGGCCAGATTTGAACATAGGTCCTCCTGAATCCAGGGCCAGTGCTCTATCCACTGCACCACCTAGCTGGCCCTTCTGTGACTAAATTAAAAGTTAAGTTATATATCACAGTGACATATTCATGTTCGTGAAATAAAAGCAAATAAGCATAGAAATAACAAGGATAGACCTTCTAAACACCATGATGAGCCATAGCAAACTGACAAAGTTAACAAGCAAATGGAGTTATAAAATATGTACTGTGCAAATACAAAGCAAAAACCATGACATGGAAATCTAATAAGCCTGTTTGAAAAAAAAAACACATGCATCTATGAGTGCATGCAATCACATTTGAGGCACATGGCATAAGAATTGGCATCATTTTATTTCTGGACTATTGCAATAGCATGTTGTTAGGTCTGCTTGCCTCAAGTCTCTACCACTCTGGTCTACCTTCCAATGTGTTATCAAATTGATCTTCCAAAGGGCAACCGCTGTTCAATCAACCACGCTGGCTTCTTACTGCCTTCAGAATCAAATATAAAATCTTCTGCTTGGTTTTTAAAGGTCGTCATAACTTGGCCCTTTCTGAGGCAAATCACTTAACTTTTTTCGGCCTCAGTTTCCTTATCTGTAAAATGCAGATAATCATAGAACCTACATCCCAGGGTTGTTATGAGGATCAAATGAGATAATAATTGTAAACTGCTTTGCAAGCACGAAAGTACGATGGAAATGCTGGTGATGGTAAGTGTTTGCTGTTATTCCTTGGGTAAGGTTTTGTATCTCTTGTGCTAAGCTTTCTAATCTCTATCCAAGTCTCTCTTTCAAAGGTTTCTTTTCTAATTCTTTCCTCCACCCCTCTCATTTCATTTATTATTTTATTTATTTATTTTAAAAATTAAAAAAAATTTTTGAATTAAATTAATTTAATTTTTTAATAATAAAAAAAAGCAATCAAACCTCTGATATCATTTCTCTTAGGAATTCCAATTGACTTTATGTCCAGGCTGCTTGTTTCTTTGACCCTTTGGTTGTAGGCGGTTTTAAGGTATTCCTCCCTTCTAGTCTTGGATCTTGGACAGGGTAATAACACTTTTTTTGGCTTGTTCACTCTTCCAGCCTTACTGCCTAGATGGGGATTTTGTTTTAGGGCTAGCTTCAAGTCTCCTGGGCTGGGGGTGGGGTGGGGTGGGGTACTGTGGTGGCTTTGTATGGTCCTGTCCTGCCTTATCTGGTGTTAGATAACCTTCTCCTGGTTTAAAGCAACCGCCCTCTTTCACTCCTGGAGACTGGCTCTGAAATCTCAGGTTGCCACTTTCCAAAAGGTCCTGCCCAAGTCACTTGCCTGTGGGCCCACTTTGTGATCTTGTGCTGGGAAGGTGACCCCTTGTGGCTTCTCCTTCAATTTCTGGTCCTTCTCAATCTGGCGCCGGTTTGATTGGGTTGTTGCCAGACTCCGTGGCGTTGTTCTTCTCCCCAAGCTGGGTTTTTTCCCCTCATTTGTCTTTTCTCCACAGATGACTCCCATTTCCATAATCTGCCTCCTGAACTCTACTTGGCATCGCTGAATGGTGGCTGGACACCACCTGTGTGACCTTCTGCAAGAGTCACAAACTTAACGTGCCCCAAATTGAACATAACCTCTTTCCCTTGAAACTTACCTCTCCTCCAAACTGCCCTGTCTATGCAGAGAAGACCACCCCCCTCCTAGTTAACCAGATTAATAAACCCAAAGTCATCTTTGACTGTCTCCTCTGTTATTCTCCTCACATTTAATCAGTTTCCAAGGCTGTAGATTACACCTCTATAATCTCTCACACATCCCTTTCTCCATTCATAAATCCTCCTTCAGTCTCTTCTTATTTCTCACCTGGCTTATTGTGACAGCCTCCTAATTGATTCCCTGCCTCTGAGCTTTTCTTTGTCAATCTGCCATGCATATGGCCACCAAAATAATTTAAGGCACAGATGGAATCATGTCACTCACCTACTCAAAACATTCCAAGGCTCTCTATTACCTCTTATTTGAGCCCTTCGACCTGGCACTTAAGGTCTTCTATAATCTGGTTCCTACTTATTTTTCCAAGCTGATTTCACCTTATTCCTCTTTATACAGTGCATTCCAGCCAAAGTAGACCATTAGTTCTCTCAATTTAGCATATTATCTTGTTCTTCTGTACATTTATATAAACCCTAACTCCAAAGGCTAGTGTGCCCCTTCTTCACCTCCACCACTCAGAGGTCTTGCCTTCTTATAAGGCTTAACTTAGGTCCTTCTCTTGCATGCAGATTTTCTCCTTACCTCCTAGTCCTCAGAGCTCTTTTCCACGGGCAAGCTGGTGGCAGCTCCAACCAGCTCATGAGAGCTAATGGTAAAATGTTTAGTGTGAGTACTGGAAATCAGCAGATATAACATTGGGCTTTAATCACTGCTTATCCAGACTTACCAAAGTGATGGAAAAATTATTACTAGTACAGATTAACCCTTAAAGTATGTCCTATATTTTTTTTTTCCTGGAGAGGTTGTTATACATTTATCAGGATACCCCTGGCTCTCTCCCTCCTCAAATTACCTTGTATTTACTTACCTGCCATCTCCTTCTTCTCTTACATCCTCCTATCCACCCTTGATGACATAGGGAAGATCTTGCTTCTGTCTTTGTATTTCTAGCACCTAGCACATAATTTGCACTATTAGATGTTTGTGGAATTGAGCTAAATGAAAGAAGCAGTGTGGTCCAATGGAAAGAGCACTGGATTTTGGAGTCAGAGGGCCTGAGCTCAAATTCTGCCCATGCTATTCACTACCTGCGTGACCTTGGGCAACTCACTTAACCTCTCCATGCCTCAGTTTCCATATCTGTAAAATGAAGAGGTTGAACTAGATCCAAAGTTTTATCTATCTCTAAATCTATAATTCTATAAGAAGCTGAGAACCAGAGAATTTAATGATTTGTCCAAAGGTTACTCTGGACAAGCTAATAAACAGAGAAACTAAGAGCGGAACTCAGGTCTTATGCATAACAGGCCACTGCTCTTTATAATAATAATAATAACAAAATAAACAGACAATAACAATAGATAACACTTATCTAGCACTTACTATATGCTAAGCACCTTACAATTATTATCTCATTTCATCCTCACAACAACCTTAGCAAGTGTGTAGTATTATCTCCATTTTATACTTGAGGAAACTGAGGCAAAAAGAAATGAAGTGACCCACTGAAGGGTCACCCAGCTAGTAAATGTCTGAGGCTGGATACTTTCTACCATTCACATAACCACCTTTCCCTCCCCTCAGCCCCCAGGCAAAGCTGAATCCCAAGGAAGAGAGGATCGAGATAATAACTGTGGTGACAGAGTAGAGGTGTCCTTGAAAAAAGGCCAAAAGTACTAACTGTTGGTTTTTAACTCTGTGATACACGTCCACCCCAACCGACTCCCAAAAATCTGAAGGAAGATGATGTGAGCAGGAAGGAATGTTTCTGGCTCTGCTAGGACAAGATGCATCCCGACACATCCTCAAAGGCCAATGATTCCCCTGAACTCGATGAAGGCATCTGGCATTAGCTCAGAGTTCCGTGGGGCCAGGATCTGGGAGGATTCTAAGAAGCAATGCTTCCTACTTTCCTAGAATTACAACAAACACAATAAACGTTTATTACTTGTCTCTTCCTGTGGGGCAGGGTGTAGTTAGTTCTTTGTAAATTTAGGCACAACTCTAAATTCCAGGAATCTAAGAGTTAGCACTGGAAGGGACCTCAACCCTCTAATTTTATAGATGTGGAAACTGAGCCCTGGAGAGCTGAGTTAATTTGTCCCAAGAAAGTTAGAGGCAGAGTCAAGACTAGAACCCACGTCTTCTGTCTTCTGCCCAATTATTATTTCTATTCTAACTCACTCTAATGAGAGGAGTAGTGCAGAAATAAGCTCTCCTTCAAGGAGGTGGTTTAAATACTGTGAAGTGACAGGAAATACTGGCTCATTCATTTCTTCTCTTCCCAGCTGGAGCTCATGGCAGGACTATATGAGGCTATGCCTGGAGGGTACCTCCCACCCCTACAGCTTGATGACTGTTCCCACATGGTTTCTCGATTAGGGAGACTCAACTAAGGGAACTTAGTCTGAGTCTGAGAAGTTGGAGGTGATTGGCAGCAAGTAGGGTTTCTGCATTGGAGAAGACAACCACCAACATAGGAAAGAGCTCAAATCCTGGCCTGGTTGGCCCCAAAACATGGACTTTGAGAGGACTGCGCAGAGCGTTCTAATGTTTAAGTGACAGCCTCACAGGAAGGTAGAGCAGGAGTTATTACCTGTTGCTTGCTGTCGAGTTTAAAAAGTTTGAGGCATAATTTCTAGGTAATTAGTCAGTTTGTTAATAATGTCAGCATTTTAATAAAAAAGGTCATTGACACTCTTGAATGCCAAAGACCCCTCATGGTGGTGGGCTAATGGCTTATACGACCTTGGAAGAGTGGTGTTCTGAGGGTGGCAATAAATTCTGATTGGCTAATAATTAATGAGAAAATGAATAATATAATGATTGGCTATATCTACTCTGATGAACTTTGATTATGTTCCTTACTTCTAAATTACCCAGACCTGGGCAATCTATTCAAAGAATTTTTCCCCACCCAAACCTGAATAGAAGGTTAGGTTGGGTCTGACCAACATTTGAGGAGAGTTAATTCAATCTCATTGTCAGTGATGTTCTTCAAGAGACTGAACTTTTGAAATGAGGACTTTAGAAAAAGGAGGAACTCTGGATCTCCTCAAATCATTGGTTATTAATAATTATTTTTTCTCATTGTTTAATTCTCTGTCAATGCCTGTTTGTGAAACCCTTTTGTATTTGGCATTGTATAGGAAAAATAAATATCTGCCTCAAACTTTATTTACCTTGTACATTGGGTCATCTGGAGTTGGGACAAAACTAAGAATCTTAATGGGAAAAGAAATATGTATTTGGAGATTTTCCTGGAGTTCCAGGTGGGGGGCCAAATATAAGATAGTTTGAGATAAATAGTATGCAACTGATTCTTACATTCTAAGCTCTAGATTGAGCTGAGAACTTAGACCAAAGTATGGGAATAGATGCTTCTGAATTTAGGAAAACCTCCTGCCACCAGTCCCTTACATGGGAAAGTTACCAAACCCACCCCCTAAGCTTTACAAATAGGTCACTCTTGTGAGTCACCTCCTATTTTACCCATGAGGTATAGCTTAGATTATAGTATTTAAGTTTTCATTTGATTTTTTTTGCTTTCGTATCACCATTGATTAATATAAAATTATAATCTCCAAATCACTTTCTTTTGTAAATCATTTTTTTTCAGTTAACAAGCATTTATTTTCTCTCATTTAACTTCTCCTATAAAAAAAGAAAAACAAAACCTTTGTGAAAAATATGCATAGTTAAGCAAAATAAATTCTTATACTGACCATGCAAAAAATGCATATCTCATTCTACATATTAGCCCATTTACCTCTCTGCCAGAAGGTGGTTAGTCATTGTTTGGTTATCTGAAACTGGGGCTGGTTACCGTGTCTCAACAACCTGAAGTCTTTCAAAGAGATTTGCCTTACAATACTGTTGTATAAATTTTTCTCCTGATTCCTCTCACTTCACTCTGTCAGTTCATATAATTCTTCCCAGGTTTCTCTAAAACCTCACCTTCATAATTTCTTACAGTACAATAACATTCCTTTATATTCACTTGTCATAATTTGTTCAACCATTCCCCAATTGATTGACACTTCCTTACATTCCAGTTCTTTGCTGCTATAAAAAGAACAGCTATAAGTATTTTTGTACATGTAGGACTTTTTTCTCTTTCTTTGATCTTTTTGAGGTATAGATGAAGTAACGAGGTTGCTGGGTCAAAGAGTATCGACAGTTTGGTAACTTTTAAGCCATATTTCCAAATTGCTTTCCAGAATAATTGGAACAATTCACAGTTCAACCAACAATGTGTCCGTGCTATTGAAAGCCCTTCCAACATTTGGGATTTTCCTTTTTTGTCAATTTTATCAATCTGGTGGGCATGAGGAAGAATTTCAGAGTTTCTTTAGTTAGCATTTCTCTAATTATTAGTGATTTTGGAACATTTTTTCCATATGGTTATAGACAACTTGGATTTCTTCCTTTGAGAACTGTCTGTTCATATCCTTTGACCATTAATCAATTGAGAAAGGGCTCTTACTCTTATAAATGTGAATCAGTTTCTCAAATCTTAGAAAGAGACCTTTATCAAAGGAACTTAACGCAAAGTTTTTTCCCCTACATTTACCTATTTCTTTTCTATATCTTAGCACATTGGCTTTGTTTGTGCAAAACTTTTAAAATTTTATATAATCCAAATTATTCACATTATCTTCTGTAATCCTCTGAAAATTAGAATGGACCAAAATGAAAGCAATTACTCAATAAGCCAAAAAGAAATATCAAAGCCAGATTGAAAAAAACCCCAACAGATGATTTAAGAAAGACATAAAAAACAACTGACCTGGCAAACAGGCAAAGACAGACAATCTAAGAATTAATGGACCATATATAAATTAGGAACAGAAAAAAGTTTGGATACCATATATTAGGATATTATAAATAAAAACTTTCCAGAACTGTTAGAACCAGAGATCAAAGTAAAAATAGAAAAAAATAATAAACTGTTTTCCTCTGGGAAGAAACCTCAAAATGAAAATGACCAAGTATATCATGTCCCAAATCTAGAGCCCCCAGGTCAAAGAAAAAAATAGTACAAATAGCCAAAAAGGAGTTCAAATTACTAAGGTGCCACAATAAGGATTATACAAGACTTAGAAGCTGACACCATAAAAGAGAGGAGAACTTAAAATAGGATGTTCCAAAAGGCAAGAAATGAAGGTTTACAACCAAAGATAACCTATCCAGTCAAAGCAAATATAATCCTAAATTGGAAAAAGTGAGTCTTTAATGGAATAGAGGATTTCTATGCATTCCTGATGAAAAGTTCAGGCTCAGGAGATATTTTGAAATGGAAATGAAAGTGCTAAGAGAAACATAGAAAGGACACATTTGTTTAACTGAAATAGAATATTTGGGGATGAATTGTTTATGTTAGTAGGGGCATAAGAAACATGTCTTCTCAGAACCCTAATATCTTTAAGTGTCATAGGGAAAGGTTAAAATGATAGAGGGTGGTTTTGGTTTGTTTTAATGGTCTTAGGATATGACAAAAATGGGAGGGATAGGGGACTATACTGTGGAGGAAAGAAAGAAGAAAGGCAAAGAAATCACTATTGCATAATAGTGGTTTATAAGATGAAGAATATATAGTCACAGAGGAAGGAGGGGAAGAAACAAGTATCTCATGAACCCCACTTTCAGTTGAATCAGATAAAAAGATTAAGCACAGTTATACACACAGATTTCAGTATAGAGATATACTCAACTCAAAAGGGAAATAGTAAGAGAGAGGGAAAAGGGAGATGTAGAAAGGGGTCTAAGGACTGCAGGATAGGTAAAAGAACAGTGATAAGCAAAACAAATTCCAAAGTTAAAGGAGGATCATAAGGAAAGGAAGAAAGTAAAAACCAGGGACCAGGGATGAGATAAGGAGGGGAGAAGAGCTACAACAGAGAGGAAAGAGGCTATTTCACTTATATGAACACAAGAGTTGGGCAAATTCACTCCCTTCTATTATCTTCTGATTTGTAAAGAGAGTAAAGTACAAGAGGACAGGATGGACAGAAATAATTAACGATCATAAACATGGTGAAAGGGATGAACTCATTCTGAAATGGAAATGGATAACAGAAAGGATTAGAAAAGCAGAATCTGACAATATGATGTTTTGTTTTGTTTCCTTTTTATAAGAAACACACAAAGATTCATGTAGGGTTAAAATGATGGAGCAGAATCTGTTGTTTTAGCTGAACTCAAAAAAGCAGGAGTAACAATCATGGTTTTAGATGAAGCTGCAATAAATACAGATGCGATAAAGAAATAAGCAGGGAAATTATAATTATGTTTAAAGGCATCAAAGCTAAACAAATCAATACCAATACTTAATTCATATGTACATAATAATATGTGTTTAAATATTTAAAGGAAAGTTAAGTCAACAAGCATTTATTAATCACCTGCTATGTTCTAGTCACTCTGCTAAATGCTAAGGATACAAAGAAAGGCAAAAACAGTTCCTCTCTACAGCATCTGACAGTCTGATGAGAGACAACATGCCAACAGTTATGTGTGTGTGTGTGTGTGTGTGTGTACACATACACACATGTATATATATACCCACACATACAGATATACATATATAACATCCACAATATGCATGTATACATATAGATGTGTATGTACACACAGAGGATAAACTGGAGGTAATCTCAGGAAAAAGGCACTAGAATTAAGAGACATCAAGAAAGATATCTTGCAGCAAATGAGAGTTTAACTGAGAATGAAGAAAGAGATAGTAAAACTTTAATAGTGATGGACCTTGATGCATACCTTTCAGATATACATAAATCCAAACAAAAGGTGAAAAAGAAAGACATTAAGGACATGAATAGAACTTTAGAAAAATTAGAGATGATAGTTCTGTGGTGGTTATTAAATCTTAGCTATAGATGACATTTTCATAAAAATTGGCCATGTAAGAGAACATAAATAACTGATTTTAAAAATGGAGAAAAGTTGAAATTGCTAAAGGCATTGTTTACTGACCATAATGCAATAAAATTTGATTCAATAAAGGGTCTTTAAAGAAAGAATTAAAAGTAATTGGACACTCAATAACATAATTCTAAAGAAATGGTGGGTCAGGGTGTGGAGCCAAGATGGAGGAGTGAAAGTAGTGACCTGCTTGAGCTCTCCCCCAAACCCCTCCAAATACTCATAAAAAATGGCTCTAAACAAATTCTGAAGCAGCAGAACCCACAAAAAGACAGAGTGAAACAAATTTCCAGCCCAAGACAACCTGGATGATTGATCAGAAAGGTGTATCGTGCTGGGCTGGGAGCGCAGCGCAGCTCGGCGCGCAGGCCACAGCGAACCTGGAGCAGGCCTCAGAGGACTGAATCGCGGGCAGCTGTGGAGGTTTCTAGACTCCTCAATCCACGAATGCCAAAGACAACTTAGAAGGTCAGTGGGAAAAGTCTGTTTCTGTCGGTGCTGAGACAGGAAGGTGGGGTTTCAGCTCCATTCCCCAACAGCGTGGCCCTGGGGTGGGGGGGCAACTGCTTCCTGAGCTTCCGGCTCACAGAGTGAGGGGGAATCCAGTGGCTGATCAGAGGGGGACTGCAGGGATCTCTTTGCCAGTGCTGAGGCAGGAATCTCTTGCTTTGCCCATGCTTGGATATGGGTCACAGTTCTGGGCGGCGGTGCTGGGGTGAGGAGGAAGGCTGGCGTGGTGGAGCTTGGAGTGGCTGTAGAAAGGAACCCTTCTTCACAGTTACAGGACAGAAAGGAATACTTGTGGTCACAGGCCAGGAAAGGAGTAAACACCTCGCCCTTTATCATACCACCTTGGAAGAACTGAAAATTTACAGGTCCCTACAAGTATCTCTGAAAACAGCTACACAAACCCCTGAAGCTTGGGACAATACATTCTCCACATTGGAAGCAGACTCTTACCTTAACAAAGAGTTTAAAACTCAAGTAATTGACTGGGATCATGAGCAAGCAGCACAAGAAGAGTCAGACCATAGAATCCTACTTTGGTGAAAAAGAAGATCAAAATATACAACCAGAAGAACAAGTCAAAGCTCCTACATCCAAAGCCTCCAAGAAAAATATGAATCAGTCCCAGGCCTTGGAAGAGCTCAAAAGGGATTTTGAGAAGCAAGTAAGGGAAGTAGAGGAAAAACTGGGAAGAGTGAGCAAGAAAATCATGAAAAAAAGTCAACAGCTTGCTAAAGGAGACCCAAAAAAATACTGAAGAAAATAACACCTTAAAAAATAGCCTAATCCAAATGGCAAAAGAGGTCCAAAAAGCCAATGAGGAGAAAAATGCCCAAAAAGAAAAATTGGCCAAATGGAAAAGGAAGTCCAAAAGCTTACTGAAGAAAATGCTTCCTTAAAAATTAGAATAGAGCAATTGGAAGACAGTGACTTTATGAGAAATCACGACACAGTAGAACAAATCCAAAAGAATGAAAAATTAGAAAACAATGTGAAATATCTCATTGGAAAAACAACTGACCTGGAAAATAGATCCAGGAGAGAGAATTTAAAAATTATTGGACTATCTGAAAGCCATGATCAAAAAAAGAGCCTAGACATCATCTTTCAAGAAATTATCAAGGAAAACTGCCCTGATATATTAGAACCAGAGGGCAAAATAGAAATTGAAAGAATCCACAGATCTCCTCCTGAAAGAGATCCCCAAAGGAAAACTCCTAGGAATATTGTAGCCAAATTCCAGAGTTCCCAGGTCAAGGAGAAAATATTACAAGCTGCCAGAAGGAAACAGTTCAAGTACTGTGGAAACACAATCAGGATAACACAAGATTGAGCAGCTTCTATGTTAAAGGACCGCAGGGCATGGAATATAATATTCTGGAGGGCAAAGGAGATAGGATTACAACCAACAATCACCAACCCAGCAAAACTGAGTCTAATTCTTCAGGGGAAAAAATGGTCATTCAGTGAAATAGAGGACTTTCAAGCATTCTTGATGAAAAGACCAGAGCTGAATAGAAAATTTGACTTTCAAATACAGGACTCAAGTGGAACATGAAGAGGTAAACAGGAAAGAGAAATCATAAAGTATTTATTAAGATTGAACTGTTTACATTCCTGCATGGAAAGATGATATTTATAACTCATGAGACCTTTGTCAGTATTAGGGTAGTTGGAGGAAAAAAATTATATATATGTATATGTAGATAGATAGATAGAGGGCACAGGGTGAGTTGAAGATTAAGGGGTCATATCTGGAGAATAAAATTAAGGGATGAGAGAGGATTATACTTGGAGAAGAAGAAAGGGAGAGGTAGAATGGGGTAAACTACCTCACAAAAAAAAACAGAAAAGAAAAGTCTCTTACATTGGAGGGGAAATGGGGGAAAGTGAGAGGGAATGAGGGAATCTTATTCTCATAGGATTTGGCTTAAGGAGGGAATAACATACACATTCAATTGGGTATGGAAATCTGTCTTACCCTACAGGAAAATAGGGGGAGAAGGGGACAAGAGAGCAGGGGATGATAGAGAGGAGGGCAGATTGGGAAAGGGGGTAGTCAGAAGTAAATACTTCTGAGGACGGACAGGGTCAAAAGAAAGAATAGAATAAATGGGAGGGCAGGATAGGATTAAGGGAAATAGAGTTAGTTTTTCAACATGTCTACTATGGAAGTGTTTTGCATAACTGCACATGTACAACCTATATTGAGTTGCTTGCCTTTTCAATGAGGGTGGGTGGGGAGGGAGGAAGAGAGAAAATTTGAAACCTAAAGTTTTAAAAACATATGTTTAAAAAAATGTTTTCACATGCTACTGGGAAATAAGAAATACAGGAAATGGGGTACAGAAGTCTATCCTGCTCTACAGGAAAATAGAAGGGGAAGGGAATAAGAGAAGGGAGGGGGGAGAGATAGAAGAGAAGGCAGACTAGGGGAAGATATTCAGAATGTGCATGCCATCTTGGGGTGGGGGAGGGGGAGCTGGGTAAAATTTGGAATTCAAAAACTTGTGGGAGTGAATGTTGAAAGCTAAAAATAAATAAATTTATATAAAAAATAAAATAAAAGGACAAAGTTTATCGCTTCAAAAAAAATGGTGGATCAAAAAACCAATTATGGAAACAATGGAAAAATGCATCAGTTAGAATGACAACAGTGAGACAACATTCCAAAAGTTATGAGATACAACTAAAACGGTTCTGAGAGGAAGTTTTACAGTTCTAACCATTTTCATCAACAAAAGAGAGAAGGAAAAAATAAATTGGACATGCAATAAAAAAAAACTTTAATAGCAAATTAAAATTCTGTAACTAAAGAACAAAGTAGGAGTTATGAAAGTTAAAGAAGAAATTAATAAAATCAAAAGCAGGAATGTCATTGAAATTAAAACCAGGAGCTGTTTTGTTGAAAAAAAAACCCCAATAAGATTTACAGTTAGTTAACCCATTTTTTTAAAGAGAGAGGAAAACTAAATTATTCATATACAAAAATTAAAAAGAACTTACAACAGTTGAGGAAAAAATAAAGAAAATGATAAGAGACTATTTTGCTCAGCCATATTCAAAGAAAATAGTTAACTTAGATGAAACAGATGAATACTACAAAAACATAAAATATTCCATTTAATAAAAGAAGAAATAGGCTATTTAAATAATCCAGCATCAGAATAAGAAATTGGAGAAATCACAAACAAAATCGTGGTGAAAAAGCTGTAGGTACAAATGGATTCAGTGATGAATTCTATCAAACATTCAAAGAATTGTTAATTCTAACACCACATAAATTGAGTGTAAAAAAAAAAGGTACTTTTCTAATCTTTCTGTAATACAACTATGACCCTCATACCTAAAGATAAAGCAAAGACAGAAAAGTATAGACCGATATCCCTAATTAACAATGATACAAATTTTTAAATAAAAAACTAGCAAGCATAACAACGTATTAGAAAGATTATGTACTATGACCAGGCTGTGTATATACTAGGAATGCAAGGTTGGTTCAGCGTAAGAAAGGCTATAAATTTAATAAGCTGTGTTAATAATGTAAATAATAAAAACCATAAGATTGTATCAATAGATGATGAAAAAGCTTTTGACAAAACTATTAAAAACTGTAAAAGTCAGAGAAATGAATAGCCTTTCCTTTAATATAGTAAATAATATCTGACTCAATCCAAGAGCAAACATTATATATATTGGGGAAAAGTTAGAAGCATTTAATAATAAGATCAAGGGTAAAGTAAGGATGTCCATTATTACCACTACTATTTAACATAGGTCGTAAATGCTAGCACTAACAATAAGATAAGAAAAAGAAATTGAGGAAATAAACACAAAGAGGAAGTATAACTTTGCTTTTTACAGTTAATATGATGTGTAGAGTCAACTAAAATTAAATGGAAATGATTATAAAAAATTCAGCAATATTGGAGAATAGTAGATAAATCTAAGTAAATAAGTATCCTGATTTCTGCTGATAGCTTAGCAGGAAGAGATAGAAATGGAAATTCCTTTTAAAATGGCTACAGTAGCTATCAAATATTTGGGAGTATCTGGCAATGGGCAAGTTGGTGGCTCAGTGGATAGAGCAGTGAGTATATATCATTGGTTAGGTCTTTAGCTCCATGGATAGAGCACTGGGCCGGAGTCAAGAAGATTCATCTTCCTAAGTTCAAATCTGGCCTCAGACACTCACTAATAGTGTGACCCTGGGCAAGTCACTTAAACCTGTTTCCCTCAGTTTTCTCATCCAGCAAATGAGCTGGAGAAGGAAACGGCAGACCACTCCAGTATCTTGCCAAGGAAACCCCAAAGGGGGTCATGAAGAATTGGACACGACTGAAAATAACTGAACAACATCAGTATCATATCTCAAAATATATAGTAGTAATCATATTACTTAATTGCAATTCATTGCAGTCGTTACAATTACAGCAAAGAGACACAGAGGCAGAAGAGAAACAGAGAGAGAGAAACAGAGACAGAGAGATCAGAAAACAGAGTAGGTATATAATACATGGGAGATAAACCCAAAGACCCCAGTTGCTCCAGTAAGGACTCACTATTTTGCAAAAACTGTTGAGAAAACTCAACGGCAACCTGGTAGAAATTAGATTTAGACTAATATCTCACATCATATGCCAAGCTCCAAATGGATACGCGACAAAGATAGTCACTCAGTCAGTCAACAAGAGATCACCAATCTGGTGATAGTGCACAGATCTAAAAAGTAATTCCTACCCTCCTCCTCGAATTTGTTTCTACCATGACTATCTCTTAGTTTTCCTTCTTCCAATCTGACGGCTCCTTCCTAGTATCCTTTGCTGGATCTTCAACCAGGTAGCATCCACTAACTTTGGGTGTTTCTTAAACACCTGTCTTAGGCCTTCTTCTCTTTTCTCTCTATGCTACCTCTGCTGGTGATCTCTTGTTCATGACTAAACTTACTATACAATCATACAGGTCAATTTGACAATTTTGATTTTTAAAAAGTTTAGTTTTTCCGCACAAAGCTAAAATGCAGATTTTTAGAGGAAGCAGGTAACTGGGAAAGAAATCTTTGAAGCAAATTTCTTTAATTAAGGTTTCATTTACAAGATAGATAAGGAACTGATTCAAATTTATAAGACTAGGAGCCATCTTCTGAGAGATGAATGGTCAAAGGATATAAATATTTAATTTTCAATGGAAGAAATTTAAGCTATCAACAATTATGTGAAAAATGTTCATTAATAATTAGAGAAAAGAAAATTAAAGCAACTTTTGGTTCTACCTCCCATCTTTCAGACTGGCAAAGATGACAGAGAAGAAAAGGGCAGATGTTGGGGGGCTAGCTATGAATAGGTCCAGCCACCCTGGAAATCAATTTGGAACTCTGCCCAGAAAGGTGCCAAGCTTTGCAAACCCATTGTCCCAAGTAGACCACAGTTATCCCCAAAGAAATCGAAGAGGAAAAGGACCTATATATAGAAAAATATATATAGCAACTCTTCTTGGTAGCCCAAAATGTGAAATTTAGGGAAAATGTCCTCCTATTGAGGAATGGCTAAAAAAATTGAATTAATTCAATAGAATATTATTGTGCCATAAGAAACGATAAAAGCGGACGATTTCAGAAGAAACCAAGGAGACCTTTGTGAACTGATACAAAGTGAAGTGAGCAGAAATAGGAGAATAATGTCTTTGTACTACTTGATACTTTGGCCTCCACTGACTGAAGGCCAGGCAGGTTAGATTTCATCATTGCCTCAGGGTTCTCTGGTACCTTTAATGGGTTCTGGGCAGAGTCTAGGGCCTAGCCTCTCTGCAAATGGCTCCGACCTCTGCTAACTTCCTTCAAGTGTATTTGCGGGGCATAGCTCTCTGGCCCCCAGTTCCATTTGGCTATTAACACAGATTAGCTTTCACAAAGGCATCTTCAAAAATCTTCAAAAAGCATTGTAACAAACACACAAACGTACTCCCCCAACATATGGAAAGCCCAATCCCCCTCCCTTTGCATCGCCTCACACTTCTGAGAAGGAGAATAGTATTAGCTTGAGACAGTTCTGTCTACCCAACCCCCACTCCCTAGGCTCAAGTCTCAGACACTCTGGCTTCTCCGGGCTTCCCTGTGGAACTGGCTGGCTGCATCGTCTGACCCAGAGTTCTGGCTCCAAGATGTCCATGCTCTAACTCCTGGGTGCGGGGAAGGATCATTGCAGGTACCTGAAAGTGAGGACAAACAACACAGAGAAGAAATACACCTCTCCTCCGAGGCTCATTTGTAGGAGCTGGGATAAAAGAAGTCTCATTTGAACTCAGGTCTTCCTGACTCCAGGCCCAGCATCACCATCCACTGTGCCACATTGCTGCCCCGGATTAATCAATGGTGCTAAACTAAGGTATACCCTATTATACCTTCTGGGTCTTTTATAAAACACTGAGTCAGTTCTGAACCAAGCATTTGAATGTAGGACAACCCAAGATGAGAGAGAGAAAAGAGTTTTAGCCAAACCCCTGAGGGAAAATCACTTGGGGAAGTGGGCAGGATTATCTCAGCCTTTACCTTATTTCTCCACCTTGACTAAAGAAGGACCTTAGGAGCTTCAGAGGACTGAAAGATTTGCTCATTGGTATCTTAGAAGCATCCCCAGAACAGCTATGGTAGTGTGTGTGTGTGTGTGTGTGTGTGTGTGTGTGTGTGTGTGTAATATTAAAAGAGATGAAATTAGTCTAGCACAAAATTGATTTTCAAGAGCCAGATTTCAACAGTTTGAAATGTCGAAAGGTTAAACAGAAGATCCTAAACAAATAAACTGACAAATGAACCACAAGGAGATGCCTTGCATTTCAAACCCTGGTTGTAGATGGGATAGCAGTTATAAGTGATCAGCTCAAAATCCGAAGGGACATACCACTCAAAGCAGGAGGCAGCTGCGCTTCCCTTCACTTCAGGAAGGCCCAGGCAGAGCTGCCAAAGAGACGTTCCTTTTATCTGCTCCAGATGTAAAGCCTTCATCTTTCTCCCTAAAACCTTTGTGAGCTTGGGAGAGCTGCACCTTGTTCTCAGGCCCAGCAGGGTGCTTAAGGGGGCTTATTGCTTCGGTGGGCACAGCGGGACAAACAGCTTTAATGAAAGGAAATGCCTCTTGTTCCTGGATAGAACCAGGAAGGAAGCAATGAAGAGCATACATTCTCAGGTTCTACCCAAACAGATACCTGAAGTGTCAGGACCAGCAAGATGCCAGATTCTTGTCCAAGAAAAGATGATCTACTTTGCTGGGGTGAAAACAAAAGCATGCAAAGAAATTCACCAAAATCATTGGGCGTTCTACAGTCTCAGACACTCTTTCTGGGTGGGATGCTACAGCTGCTAGACCCAGAGGGCGCCGGAGGAGAAAGTGAGGCTGGTGACTTTGCATAGCCCTGCCTCACTTAAATCCAGTTCACTTGCAAGTCACGGTATCATCTTCCTGATGTTATGGTCCTGTTGGAGAACGAAGGGCAAACTGCAACACAACATACAACCTATGGACCTGTGACACCGCCCTCTGGGAAACATTAGCTTTTCTACTGAAAGCTCCCACATGAGACAGGTAAAAAGTCAGTGGCTGGAGGCATCGGTGCCGAGCAACAGAAACAGGAGGGAAGTATTAAAGGAAACCAGATCCATTTCCCTTCTCACATTAGATTTGTTTGGGCAAAAAAAACCTTTACATTTTATTTAATCAAAATATTTCAATTTATCTTACATGAGCCTTTCTATTTTCTTGTTTAGTCATGTACCCTTCCCCAGTTCTTAGATCCTAAAGGTAATTTCTTCCTTGCTCCTCTACTTTGTTGAAGTGACCTTTTATATCTAGGTCATGCATTTATTGGGAATTTATCTTGGTACGCGATTTGAAGAATTGGTCTCAACTTAATCTCTGCTATCTGTACAACTGTCCAATTTTCCCGGCGGTGTTTGTCAAGTAGCGATTTCCTTCCTTCAGTAACTGGGGTCTTTGGGTTTGTCAAACACTGTGTTACCATGTTTGTTTGCTTCTGCATGTTGTCTACCTAACTGGTCCTACTGACAAATTTATCTGTCTTTTTAAACCAGTACCAAATAGCTTTAATGATTATTGCTTTGTCTGAGACTTAGTATTGATGAACTCCTTTCAGTCCAGGATAAGCTCTTCACTTCTAAACTCATCACCATGCTGCTGGCTTGATTGTCCTCACCCCCCTCAGTTTCCTCTCCCCTCTCATTGGAGGGATGGAAGCTGAAGTACCCATTCCTCCTAATACCTTCTTTATAGAGGATGGAAACTGGACTCTCAGCTCTTTCCACTTTGCGTCTGCTGCCCTGACTAGTTTTAACTTGATGAGAGTGAAAGAGGAGAGAGTGAAAGCTGGCTTGAAGCTTAACACCAAAAAAACCAAACAAACCACAAACAAACAAAACCCAAGATCTTGGCAACTGGTCCTATCACTTCCTGGCAATAGAGGAAGAAGAAATGAAAGCAGTGTCAGATTTTGTCTTGTTGGGCTCAAGAATCACTGCAGATGGCGACTGCAGCCATGAAATTGAAAGACGCTTACCCCTTGGAAGGAAAGCTATGGTAAATTTGAACAGTATACTAAAAACAGAGATATCACTTTGCCAACAAAGGTCGACATAGTCAGAGCTATGGTTTTCCAGTACAAAGGTATGGCTGTGAGAGTTGGACTACAAGAAAAGCTGAGCACTGCAGAACTGATGCTTTCAAATGGTGGTGCTGGAGAAGACTTTTGAGAGTCCCTTGGACAGCAAGGAGATTAAATCAGTCAAGAAATCAATTCAGACTATTTATTGGAACGATAACTACTGAAGATGAAGCTGAAATACTTTGGCCACAGAATGAGAAGACAGGACTCGTTGGAAAAGACCCTGACATTGGGAAAGTTTGAAGGCAAAAGGAAAAGGGGATGGCAGGGGATGAGATGGAGAAATGGTGTCATGGAAGCAATGGACATGAGTGTGACATGAGGACTTGGGGAGATAGTGGAGGATAGAAGGGCCTGGCAAGCTGTGGTCCATGGGGGACACAAGGAGTCACATTTACAGTTTCAACTCCACAGGACAAGATACTCCCAGGGCTGGGGGTCCCATCCCTATCCCCCCACCCCTTTCCTGTCTACTTTTCTGTGTTGTTTCCCCCATCAGATTGCTGGCACCTTGAGGGCAAATTGTCTTTCTTTTTGTTAATTGTATTCCCTGTACTTAGCACAGTACCTGGCATTTTGTACAGTTTAATAAATATTTATTGGGGAGCAGCTAGGTGGCACAGTGGATAGAGCACTGGCCCTGAAGTCAGGAGGACCTGAGTTCAAATCCAGCCTCAGACCAGACACTTGAACTTACCAGCTGTGTGACCCTGGGCAAGTCACTTAACCCCAATTGCCTAAAAAAAAATGTTTATTGGATACTGTTGGGTATTATTCTTATTTCTTTTTAGAGGGGTGAATTTCTAAGCCCCGCTGGGGTGTTTGGGAGGTGGTTGAGGAAGATCTGGGCTTCTCTGTCTTCCCACAATTCTTTCTAAGGCTAGCAAAAGAAATGTAAAGAAGCTCTTGGGTTTTATCAAGTGGGTCCAAACTTAAAGCATTTACTACAAAGCACTCACTCCTCCAAGTTCACTTCCTTTCCTTTTTTTTTTTTAAAGGCAATCAGAGTTAAGTGACTTTCCAGGATCACACAGCTAGTGTCTAAGACCAGATGTGAACTCAGGTCCTCCTGACTCCAGGGCTGGTGCTCTATCCACTGCACCACCTAGCTGCCTCAAGTTCACTTTCCAACGTGGCATGTTCAATGCCACGTTGGAAAGTGGTATCTTGGCTGCCATGTACAATTTGCAGCTGGGCTTGTCCTATAGGTCACTGTTTGTGATTGCCCTGGTGACAAGAGCTGGCGTGGTTTCCCATCATGGATTTTTACTTTCTTGGTGTTTTGAAACTCACAAGCTTTATCTGGCTTGTACATTCTGTCCCCGATTGTCCTCCACCTAAGGCAGGAATGATTACATACAACATAGACAGAAGCAACGGCAAGTAATAAACTCATGGCCTCATGTCACCTGAGGTGGGTGTGAATAGGCTGCCGGCACTCTCTACACCTGAAGGCTTAATTATTCCCTTCTTACTAAAAATGAGGACAGCTAGGTGGTGCAGTAGACAGAACGCCAGGCCTGGAGTCAGGAAGACTCATCTTTCTGAGTTCAACTCTGGCCTCAAACACTTACTAGCTGTGTGACCCTGGGCAAGTCATTTAACTCCCTTTGCCTCAGTTTCCTCATCTGTAAAATGAGCTGGAGAAAGAAATGGCAAACCACCACTCCAGCATCTTTGCCAAGAAAACCCCAAATGAGATCACAATGAGATGGACATGACTGAAAATGACTGAACAACAATAACAACTGACATACTGAAAATATATCAGGAAACAGAGAGAGAAAACAAAGCTAAGTCATTGGGGCCTTTAGTGTATTTATTTCTAACTCAGAGGTTAGCTGAAAAGCCTTTTCTTATCACACAGCAACCCAATAGAAAATAGTCATAGATTGCCTGTGCATTCTCAAGGTGGCCTGGCCCCAGCACCAGGCCTTTCTAGGAGCTGCGTCATCAAGCACACGTGCTCTGGGGACTGAGCCCCCATTGTCTGGGACCCTGTTCCATTGGGATGTTGAGTGGGACCATGGTAGAAGAGACTGACACGTCCCTTATAGGAACAATGGCAGAATTGATTCAATTGTAGTTCCAGAACTGGAGACCTGGGGAAATGGGGAAGGTTCCAATGCATAGAAGTAAGATGGCAGGTGAGAAGCCAGCTAGGGGACAGGGAAAGATGAGAAGATTTGCCGGGCCAAATGGGACACACCGTTCCTCTGATTCCAAATCTATCAGTCTTTCCCCTGCACTGCCGTCCTTTGATAAGACATTTATTTAATGAGAGCTCAGAGCTGCCTTTTCTGATTTTAGTTAAGTTTTGGAGCTGCCTTCTAGCCAGATATGACTCATCGTCTAGGGTCTCGCAAGGGGAGGTGATAAAGAGTCCCTTAATTTGTTGCTGAGCTGGAAGAACTGATGAGTCAGTGGATGTACAAGAGAATGACCCACTTCCTCAACCACTCCCATCCTTTCTGGGTATGCCTAGACAGTTGAGTAGGGGCATCTTGTCCCATTCCCCTAACTTAGCCTCTATGTGGATGTGAGCACATGTCCTCTCTAGGCAGGCCTAAACCTAGGTTTGGACACATGCTTATTTGTGTTTCCTTTCCTGAGTAGGGGGCTGAGAAGCAAACTTGAGATGGACACGTCTAGGAGGTGACTGTGAGTTTGGAAAGGTTGGAGTTCAGCAACTGTAGTGGCGATGATGTCTTTCCAAGCAGTGGGTTGTGGGCATCAGCAGATGTATAAGTGGTTGGCTGTGGAAAAGACTAAGCGCAAAGTTTAGAGGCAGCTAGGTAGTGCAGTGGGTAGAGTGTGGAGTCAGGAAGACTTGAGTTCAAATCCAGCCTCAGACAGTTATTAGCTATATGACCCTGGGTAAGTCTCTTAAACTCTCTTTGCCTCAGTTTCTCCATCTGTAAAATGGGGATCATAATATACCATCTACCTCTCGGAGCTGTTGTAAGGATGGAATGAGATCATATTTGTAAAGCATTTGTAAAGCACATAGTAAGAGCTACAGAAAAGCTAGCTATTATAGTAATATTTGTAAAGCATTTGTAAAGCACTTAGGGAGCTATAGAAATGCTAGCTATTATTGCTATATCTCTTATTCGAGTGAAATAATGATGCAGAGCCAAGGTGAATTGCCTCATCAGCAATCCCCCAAACTGCTTGTGCTAATAAACTTCAGTAGTTACCTTATTACTAAATCCTCTTCCATGAACGACTCTTGTAAGTTCTTCATGTTTAGCTTTTCTTGGGTGTGTAGGAACAAATTACCTTTTACCACACCGAATTCCTATGGTACAGTGAGTACCTTTGGGGATGTCCTGTATGTGGGCCATAAGTAAAATTTCCCAGGGTGCTGTAGTAGGGAACTTACGAAAAAGGGAGAAAAAGTGAACTCAGAGGCCAGGGTGCCCAGGATGGGACCATATGCTAACCTGCTGGGTATACAACAAGGAGGAGCAAATGCCCCAGTTCCTATGGGCCTGATGGTGGTATCTCAAGGATAGATCTGAAAAGAAAAACAATATCAGAATTCTGCAGCTGTCTACCTACCAGGAGATGGTGTCTGAGGAGGACTTCTTATTTTCTAATAAAACCAATATTTTTGGAACCTTATGTATGAAGTGGGTTTGTGTTTGCTCCATTCAAAAAGAATCTTGTCCCCAGGATTTGAAGGACCTAGCAGCCAAACCCACAGGAGATGAAATCCCAGAGTCTAATAGGGAGAGGCACTAGGGTCATTTCTCTGTTTCACAAACAGGAAACTGAGCCAAGCTGACCCAAAAGAAAGCCCAGCTAATTCTCTTGTATTGACTATTTGTGCCCCCAAGATATCACAGTCCCTATTCTAGACCTGGGGGGGGGGACAAAGGACAGGAGTTCAGAAAAAGAGTTTGGGACAGAGATTTAGAAATGGCAGAGTTAATTCAACTCAAAATTCAATTCAACAAATATTTATATATTGGCTGTGACTCTGGGGAAAATCACTTAACCTCTGAGTGTCCTGGGCACCTGTCAAAGACTCAAAGTTGCAAACCAGTTGACAACTTGAATTGATAGAGGGACTTTTTCACTGGGAGCTCCTTACAGTGATTTATGAATTAGGGTCTGGGGTCTTCTAGGGAACCATGGAATGACTCAAAGGGATATGTAATTGGTGAATCCAAGGATTGTATAATTGAAAAATCCAAGTGTAGGGAGTTGGACGACATCCCAGTATCCCCCCAAAATTCATTCATGGGGCTTGATTCTAGCATAATTCACCCATCCTTTACTGATGAGAGTCCAATGTCTCCCATTCCTTCCCCCTTCCAGAGCTGTGCAGATCTCAATATCTCCCCTTTCAAGCCGGAATCAACCCTCAAGGCAGCCATAACCTAACCCAACCTGGGCACCCACAGGAGCAGCTGCTAAGGTGCCACTGGGAAAAAATCCCTCTTCACCCCCAACATAACCATCAAGGAAAAATAATTATGGATGAGGCACCTAATCAAAAAAAGTTTGAGGATTATTGTCCTGCACAGATGAAATCATAGGTCAGGGCTAAAAACAAAATGATGCTTGTTATGTAAAGCCAGGGAGGAGGCAGGTCCTGTTCTTCAGGAATGTATAATGTAACGGATTTTGTGTTACTTCCAAGTTACTTTCAGTATCTACCGATAACCATGAGTGGACAGGGCATGTGGATATGTTGATTGTGGTCAAGGGTGAGGAGGGGAATGTGAGATGATGATTATGATTATAATCATGATGAATAATGTGGTGAGGTGATACAGGAGATAAAGTTCTGGGCCTGGAGTCCCAAAGTTCCAATCTAGTTTCAGATACTTAGTAGCTATGTGACCCTGGGAAGGTCGCTTAACCTCTGTTTGCCTCAAATTTCTTCAATGTTGGGGCAGTGGTATAGTGGCTAGAGCTCCGGCCCTGAAGTCAGGAGGACCTGAGTTCAAATCCGGCCTCAGACCAAACACTTGACACTTATTAGCTGTGTGACCCTGGGCAAGTCACTTAACTCCAATTGCCTAAAAAAAAATTCTTGAAAAAAAAGTTTCCTCAGTGTAAAATAGCACCTATCTCCCAGGGTTGTTGTGAGGATCAGATGAGATAATCTTTGTAAAAAGTGCCTGGTACAGTTCCTAGCACATAGTAGGTGCTATATAAATGCTTATTCCCTCCCCCTTTCCTTGATAATACCTCACATTTATATAATGCTTTAAGGCTGGCAAGACACTTTACATGTGTTATCTCATTCAGTCCTCACAACAGCTCTATGAGGTAAGTGCTATTATTATTCCCATTTCACAGATAAAACTGAGGCTGAGAGGTTAAATGACTGGTCACACGACTAGTAAGGGTTTGTGTTCAAACTTAACTCTTTCTGCCTGCACATCCAGTACTTTCTACCACTCAGTTCATGAGGCAAAGAAGGGTCATGTCCTGGTCCTAGGATTCAGAGAAGCCACTTTGGAGATTATCTAGCCCCAAATCCTCGGGCCTTGGAGTCAGGAGGACCTGAGTTCAAATCTTGCCTCAGACGCTTGACACTTACTAGCTGACCCTGGGCAAGTCCCCTAACCCAGACTGCCTCACCAAAAAGGAAAAAAAGACAAAAGAAAGAAGAAAAGAAAATTGAGGCCCAATGGAAGAAAGTGACTTGGCCAAGGTCCTTGGCAGTCTGAAGAATTAGGAGAAGACAAGGTATTGCAGTGGATTCCTTAGGGTTAAAAAAGGCTCGGGAGATGGTGGTTTGAATAGAAAGCTTCAGGATGACCTTTCTGCAGTTTCTCTCCTTCATCATTCCTTCAGGAAGAATTAAGGAGAATCTCTAAAAGGGGGAATCGGGCAAAAGGACAAAGAAGGCACAGTGAATGGAGAGGGTAGCAAAATGGCAAAGTGTCTCCCCATGTCATTCTTGCATCAGCCAAGCAAGGGTGAGAAAGCTGAGTTGAACTGTAATCAAACTGTCCACATCAACCTCTTCTCCCAAATTTGGTCCTATCCAGCCATTCCTGCAACAAGAGATTACATGCTTACTATGTGCCAACACTATGTATTGTGGTATATTCACGTGCCATAATTCATCGAGCCATTTTCCAAATGATGGGCATATGCTTTGTTTCCAGTTCTCCACAAAAAACGGGTTGTCATAAATATTTTGGTGTACATGAGGATCTTTTTTTATCAATGACCAAGAAGCTCAAACTCTACTGGTGTACAATGATGAGTAAATACTAAGTAATTTCAGGAGGGAGATGGTACTAAGAGCTGGGGGAATCAGGAATGGTCTGAAGTAAGAGGAACCTGGGCTGTGTTCTTTGAACCCACTTCTTAGACTCGTACCACATGATCTGCTCATGCCAAGTTTTCTGACAAAGCAGTTATCTAACCTCTGCTTAAATGCTTCCAGTAATGGGGAGCTAGCTACCTTCCAAGGGCACCTGTTTCATTTTGTGTTGCCCACTCCAGGCTTGCTCTCTTCCCTCAGCCCGCCGTGTACTTCAGTGACCTCCCACCCATGTCCCGTGGTCTCTGTCTCATAGCTCATTCTTTGATGATACACTCTCCATTCTGTTATATAATAGCCAATCTGTGGTCCCACCAATTACATATACACTAGCAGCCTTCCTACTTCCTGGCAGCCCTAAAAATCCTCATTTGAAATGCTAGTGCGGCTCATTGCTTCTCTTCCCTGCTGATTCTTGAAGCAGGGAGAGCTATGGAAGGAGCTTTCTCCCATCACTTGGGGGCTTCTGATGACCCAGCTGCTCCCTGATCTCCTGGCATGCTCTTCTCTACTTATCCACATGTTTCAAAACCCTAGGGTAGCCTTTGTCAGCTGCTCCAATCCCCACTGATCTCCCTCTCCTTGAAATGATATCATTTTATGCAGTTTGGAACTGGATTACAGACTGCCATATTTTTTTTGGTCTTGGTTTCATACGCCTTAATTTTCTCTCTCAAATCTGGCCTCAGACACTTACTAGCTGTGTGACTCTACGCGAGTCACTTAACCTACTTTGTCTCAGTTTCCCACATGGAAAATGAGATGGAGAAAGAAATGGCAAACTACTCCAGTATCTTTGCCAAGAAAACCCCAAATGGAGTGACAAAGAGTCAAACATGACTGAAAAGACAACAGTTTTGTCTCACCAATTAGAAGGTAAGTTACTTCTGGTAGAGAAGTAGCACGTCCTATTTATCTTTGAACAAAGGAGCAATGTAGAGTACTGGGAAAAGCTTTGCCTTGAGAGCAAAAGACCCTGGGTTCAACTCCTGGATCTTCCACTTTCTTTGTGGCCTTGGGTCAAAGGATTTAAAGCTAGAAGGGACCCTCTGTTTATGGGATCAGAGCTTCGGTACTGGAAGCTGTCATAGGGGTCTATCTAGCCTAGCCACCTCTATCGCACAGATGAAGCACAGAGAGGTGAGTTGACTTGCCTGAATTCATAATGGTAGGAAGTGGTACAGCTGAGATTGATTCAAACCAATGGACATCCTATCCCTCACTTTTCCCACTATCCCCTCTCTAGTCATTTCATTTTCCCGTACCTTACTTCTATCATCTGTAAAATGAAGGGCTTGAAATCTAACATCCCTTTTAGCTCTAAATTCAATGATGCTATGAGCTCTACTGCACAAAGCCTTGCATATGGCAGACACATAGTAGGGCTTATCGGCTATCTCTCCCCCAAGACATGAGTGAAAGAGTACAAAGTGTAGAAGTTTCTTTTTTGGGGTATTCTTCTCTCCAGGTTTTGTCAAGATATAACCTGAGAATTCTCAGCTTTATCTTAGTTTAACCATCAAGTGGTATGGCTAGACACTGATCTGATTTTATTCACTAAAAAAGATCAAGCCTTGGGAAGTCCCATGCCCACCCGGCAATTAGGCATTCCATTTCACTGAGAAACATCACTGAGGAAATGCTATGTTCTTTATGGTTCTCATAGAGCAGGTGACCTTCTGTCCCCTGTTTGGGGTGTCTGTGGGTAACGGTACTGTCTTGTTAGTTTGATCCTAATCTATTTCATCCATGCCTAATCATGTGATCTCAGCATGATAGACTCATTTCACCCTTCAACACCCCCATGGAAACAGACAGTCACACTTGGATATTATATGCAGTGTTTTCCTTTTTTTCTATAGACTTAAGAAAAGGAATGAAGAATACACAACAGAATGTGTTGGGCTCATACCTATGAGCCCATAGCCATGAACTCTGCACAGATAGCTCTCCCATAGCCCAGAGAACTAAATAACAAAAGCTGAGCTTGGCTAGAGTTTTGTAAGTAGATCCAAGACTCCTAGGCAAACCCAACTAAGTTACAACCAGAGGCAATGCAAGTCCTGAGCTTGAGATCAAGAATCTTGGGTCTGGGTCCCATAGATAGGCCATGGCGTGAATTTTGGGCAAGATGAATCCCTTCTTGGGGTCATTTCCTAAATGGATAGTGGGGAGGCTGAACTACAAGGTGTCTTCTAGTTCTGACTCTACGTTCTAAGCATAATGGAATATGCTGATGAAAGGACCTGAGTCCCCTGTGAAAAAGAATCAAGAATGATTCCCCTAGAGATAAGTTTCTGAAGGACATAGATAAGTGGTTTTCTTTTTTATTTTATTTTTGGCTAGGCAATGGGCTTAAGTGACTTGCCCAGGGTCACATAGCTAGTAAGTGCTACGTTTCTGAGGCCAGATTTGAGCTCAGGTCCTCCTGAATCCAGGGCCAGTGCTCTATCCACTGTACCACCTAGCTGCCCCCAATAATAATTACCCCTACTACTTCTTTTTTTTTTTATCTAGGCTATGGGGTTAAGTGACTTACCCAGAGTCACACGGCTAGTGAGTGTTTTGTGTCTGAGTCCGGATTTGAACTCAGGTCCTCCTGACTCCAGGGTCGGTACTCTATCCACTGTGCCACCTAGCTGCCCCTAATAAGTGGTTTTCAAAAGAAGAAATGAAAGCTATCAACAACCACATGAAAAAAATGCTCTGTGTTACTAATAATACGAAACATAAATTCAAACCACACTAAAGTTTTACATCATACCTCTTGGATTAGAAAAGATACAAAAGAGCAAATATGGAATACAAATGCACAAGAGCACCGTTGGAAGGGCTGTGAATTAATCCAACCATTCTGGAAAACAATTTGGAAGGATGTCTAAAAAGTCACTAAACTCTGCATATCCTGTGACCCAACAAAACTATGATTAGGAACATAACCCAAAGAGTTCAAAGATAGGGGAGTAGGGATCACTGTGAATAAAAATATTTGTAGCAGCATTTTTTGTTGTAGCGAAGAACTGAAAACAAAATGTGTGCCCAGAAATTAGGGAATGCGAAACAAATTGTGATATATGATTGTAATTAAATGTTGGGAGTTTTTGGCCTTAAGACACTATAAATGTGAATGGAAGGGGCTTGTGCTGCACATGCCCAGAGAGCCTGAAGGCACCTCACATTCCATATTTTCCTACCACATGAGTTGGGGTAGCCTCCTTTGATCGACTACATGGCTAGAACAGGCTGCGTCTTTAAAACTGGCCAGATGGGACAGGCTCTATCTTTCCTTCAATCTCTCCAAAGCGTACTTTACAACTACTTTCCAGAGAGTAAAGATCACAGTTCACCCACAGCGCAGGTGCCACAAACAGAACCGGGGAGGGGAAGGACTTCCTTCTGCTGCTCTTTGCTGGGCTCTTTTCTCCAGGCAGACCGTTTCACTTTGGGACATCTCTAATTGTTAGGAAGAGGTCTCCCTCTGCCCCCCTGCAACATTAAGCCTAAATTTGACTCTTTACAACTTCTATCCATTGTCGCGCATCCTGCCCCCCCCGCACCCCGGGCCAAACAGAACAAGTCCAGCTTTCCCCTTGCATCCCCTGAGCCTTCTCCTCTCCAGGCTAGTCATGCTGGGTTCCTTCAATGGATGCAGGCCTGCAGAGGAGGAAGGGGCTATCTGAACAAGCAGAGTGAGGCATCGGCAGCGCATAAGCCAAGCTGGCAACTGCAAACAGGACCATGTGGACAGGTGGCAGCCCAGTGCTAATGAGAAGGGAGAGACTGAGATAAAGCCCGTGTAGTCTGGGGTAACTGGACAGTGTGGACGGCAAAGAGGAAGGAGGGGATGGGGAAGCCAGCTCAACACTGCCCACAGCTCTGCTTGCCTGCTGGACCTCTGCAGAGTTGGTTTCCATGGGGACAAGGACCAATCTCCTGGGAGAAGGACTAGGGAAAACAAACCATTCCTTCCTGTTCTATATATGCCTTGTACTACATTTGATTCTTATCAGGTACTTGCTACTTGGGTCAGCTAGGGGGCGCCATAGCGCATTCAGTGCCAGGCCTGGAGTCAAGAGGACTCATCTTTCTGAGTTCAAATCTGGTCTCAGACACTCACTAGCTGTGTGACCCTGGACAAGTCACCTAACCCTGTTTGCCTCAGTTTTCTCATCTGTAAAATGAGCTGGAGAAGGAAATGGCAAAGTGCTCTAGTATCTTTGCCAAAAAAAAAAATCAACAAAAACCAAAAAACAGATGGGGTCATGAAGGGTCAGATACAACTGGAACAACTGCACAATAATATCTTGGGGCAGAGGTGGGTAGATAAGAACGGATACTCCTGGAGGAGAGCTGGAAAGGTCAGCTTCAGGTATTCTCAGGGCAGGATTCCCAGATTGGAGAAAACATGGACTCTGCGGGTTATAGTCATGTGGACCACTCATCTGCTTGTTCAGAAAAGAAAGCTGCAGAGCCCACGGACTATACGGACTGTACAAGATTCTTGGGTATGTTCCAAGAGCTCTCCCAGCTCTGACATTCTGTGTTCTAAGGGCCCTCCTAAGTCTGACATTCTGTGTTCTAAGGACTCTCCCAGCTCTGACATTCTGTGTTCTAAGGGCCCTCCCAATTCTGGCATTCTGTGTTCTAAGGGCCCTTCTAAGTCTGACATTCTGTGTTCTAAGGGCCCTCCTAAGTCTGACATTCTGTGTTCTAAGGGCCCTCCCAGCTCTGACAGTCTGTGTTCTAAGGACTCTCCCAGCTCTGACATTCTGTGTTCTAAGGGCCCTCCCAATTCTGGCATTCTGTGTTCTAAGGGCCCTCCCAGCTCTGACAGTCTGTGTTCCAAGAGCTCTCCCAGCTCTGACATTCTGTGTTCTAAGGGCCCTCCTAAGTCTGACATTCTGTGTTCTAAGGACTCTCCCAGCTCTGACATTCTGTGTTCTAAGGGCCCTCCTAAGTCTGACATTCTGTGTTCTAAGGACTCTCCCAGCTCTGACATTCTGTGTTCTAAGGGCCCTCCCAATTCTGGCATTCTGTGTTCTAAGGGCCCTTCTAAGTCTGACATTCTGTGTTCTAAGGGCCCTCCTAAGTCTGACATTCTGTGTTCTAAGGGCCCTCCCAGCTCTGACAGTCTGTGTTCTAAGGACTCTCCCAGCTCTGACATTCTGTGTTCTAAGGGCCCTTCTAAGTCTGACATTCTGTGCTCTAAGGGCCCTCCTAAGTCTGACATTCTGTGTTCTAAGGACTCTCCCAGCTCTGACATTCTGTGTTCTAAGGGCCCTCCCAATTCTGGCATTCTGTGTTCTAAGGTTCCTCCTAGCTCTGGCATTCTGTGTTCTAAGGGCCCTTCTAAGTCTGACATTCTGTGCTCTAAGGGCCCTCCTAAGTCTGACATTCTGTGTTCTAAGGGCCCTCCCAGCTCTGACAGTCTGTGTTCTAAGGTCCTCCCAGCTCTGACCTTCTACATACCTACCTCATGGTGTTATTGTGAGGTTTTATTGAGGTTATGTAAAACACTCTGCTAGTCTTAAAGCATCATATACATATCAGCCATGATCCTAGGAGAGATGCAGAGCTAAGAAAGGGCCTACTAGGCTTCTTAACCTGGGGTTCATGTATTTGTTTTTTAAGAAATTTTGATCACTATGTTTTTAGTAAGATTTCTTTCCTGTGTAATCTTCTGTATCTTATTTTGTGCATTTAGGAGCAGTATTCTGAGAAGCAGTCTTCAGGCCAAAGGGGTCCAGGACATAAGAAAAGCTTAAAATTCCCCCTGGAGATCAGATTCCAGCCCTGAGAGATATAACTTGTGCATCTCTCTGTACAACTCTGTAGGGCAACCCTCTGCCCTAGAGACAGCAACGATGAGCAGGCTATGGTTAGCACCTGCTGGCTGCAGTGGAGCAGCAAACATGCCTGGACTGAGCCTTGAAAGGCAGCATGGTGAAACAGAAAATTTGGAGCTAGAGGATCTGGGTTCAAATTCTAGCTTTGCCACTTACTACTTGGGTGACCCTGGGCCTGTCGCTGAATTTTTCCAGTCTCTTCTAGCTTGAAATCTATGCTATTATGACTGTAAACCTAGAAGAGGGAATCTCTAATCTGCTACCTTATGACGAGAGCTATGGCTGTGCTAGAAGTGCTGCATCTCCTTGGCCAATCAGGAGGAGGATCCCTAGGCCTCTCCTGATAATATATAAGGTATTCAGGGCATCCAGAGAGGCCTGAGATGACTGGGAGAAGATACCAATTAGGAGACCTCAGCAGAGGTCAGCATAGTAGTGTGGGGCTACCTCGGGGTATGGGAAGGTATCTCTCCAGACAATGGTGAGAACGTTCCGTTCCACTGGGGCAGTGTGGTTTGGTACAGGAACTGGAAAAGGTGGTAGAGGAAGAGGAAGAGGAGGAAGAACAGGAGTCAGTCCCTGCGCCTAACCCAGAGAGGAGATTCTCTTCCACCTCCATGACCCCAAAGACATCCACAGGCTACTGTTCTCCAAGGAGATCCTCTCTTCTTGCCACGGGACCACTTAGTGTGGCACGTGGACAATGGCGCTCCAGCCATTCAACTTCACAGATCATCTGGCCAACTCCACAGGCAATGGGGCCAACTTCACAGATACTTTGGCTATGGTAGATGTTGGCTGGGCTGAACAAGTTCTGGTGCCTGTGTTGTTTGTGGGACCCTCTTTCCTGGTTGGGATTCTCAGAAATGGGCTGGTGATATGCACCATCTTGATGAAAATCCACCACCATTCTGTCATCCTCCTGCTCATCTTGAATGCTGTGCTAGCCAGCTTCCTCGCTCTGTTTACCTTGTCCTTCCTTATCCATTCAGTGGCTGACACACAGTACTATCTGCAAGCTCGACATCTATGTCATCTATTTCACCATGTATGCAAGCATCATTTCATCACATTGACCAGCCAACACCACTATGTGACTGTGCTCTATCCCTTTGCCTCCCGCCAGTGGCAGAAGAGAAAGGTTGTCTATGGGATCACGGGCATTATTTGGCTGTTAGCCCTACTATGTGCCATACCTTGTTCTCCTGTTCACATCTATCATAGAGGTGGCCGGGTGTTTGGTCTGCCCCAACTTTGTGTATGCCTTTGACAAGCAGTCCATCTCAGAGAATCTAGTATGTGGTCTGGAGGAAAGCTGATCACCCATGTGACCACTGTCTTCTGTGTCTGCACATCCTCAATATTCTCACAGTCTCTGCCCTACTGCTCAAGTCTTCGAACAAGGCCCACTACCAGGCTCTATGGAGGGCAATTGATTCTGCTGGGCCCATGCCCACTGCCCTGGCTTTCCTTAGCAGCTGCCTCAGCCATATCCTCTGATGTGCCCTTGCTGCCCGCAGTTCTAAGGAGGCATCCAGGGGACCAGCTTTGCCAAGCTCTTTGTGCAGATGGACGATGATATAAAGGAAAAACTGGAAGAAGGATCTGCTCAACTTGGGAGCCAGGGTCCTTGCCTATGTCCAGTGTGAATTCTCTAAGCTGAGACTGGGTTTTTTTTTCCTAGGGGATGGGTACTGAAACAGAAGGAGCTCCTTCTCCACAAACCCATAGATGATGAGTGCCAGAAGGAAACTTAGGACATAAAATGTTAGAGTTCTAAGGGACCTTAGGTAATAAATATGGGAAGGACAATATGTCACAAAATATTAGAGCTAGACAGTACCCAGCATAGATGATGCTTAATAAATGCTTATTAATTAATTGATACATAGAACCTTAGAACATAAAATGTGAGAGCTAGAAGGAACCTTGGAGATCATCTAGTCCAACTCCTTTATTTTACAGATAGAGAAACTGAGGCCCAGAGAAGGAAAGTGACTTGCCCAGAGTCACACAGGCAATAAGTAGGAGATCTGTCATTGCTCCTTAATCCTCCCCCATACTTCTAGCTTTCCATTAACAAATGAAGGGGAGGAAGAAAAATCGATTCAGTTTTGAGAATTTGGCTGGGGGTCACTTAACTCTGTTGCCTAGAAAAAAAGAAAAAGAAAAGAGAATTTGGCTGGGGAGTGTGGAGTGAAATTCAAAGGAGCTGGAGGGTTTGCCCTGGCTCACAGGACTAGTTAGGGCCTTTTGTGCCCCTCTTAACTAAGCTCAGGGCCCATTTGGGCAATATTACAGCTGCCTCCTAACCAGTATGACATTTGACCTTGTATTCAGGGCACTCCTCTCCTGGTTACTGAGGGATGCAGGGAGTACTGTAATGTCTGTGGGAGCTCTGTTTTGGAGGATAAGAGTCGAGAGAGTACCTCTTTGGTGCCCTCTGTCATCCACCAGGGGAACTTGCAGAAATAGGTGCCAGACAGGAAAACGGGTGAAGCAGAGCCAGCCTGCCCTCAGAAGGAGCATTGATTTGTTGCTAGAGGGTCCTTTAGAATCAGGAGATGGAGTGTTTTGTGCAATGATTAGCAAGGAGACCAGTGTCACCAAAAAGGAGAGTACATGCCCGGGAGTAAGGTACAAGAAAACTAGAAAGGGAGGAAGGGGCCAGGCTATGGAGACCTTTAAAAGTCAAAATGGAGCGTTTTATATTTGATCCTGGAGGTAATGGAAAGCCATTGGAGTTAATGGAAGGGGGTGCCATGCTCAGACCTGCATTTTAGATAGCTGAGGGGAAGATGGACCGGAGTGGGGGGGAGACTAGAGACAGGGAGATCAGCCCCCAGCCTCTGGCAATAGTCCAGGGGTGAGGAGGAGGGCCTGCACTAAGATGGTGACGGTGTGGGAGGAGGGCAGTGGGGGAGGACAAGAGGTATCTGAAGGCAGAAGTGACAGGACTTGGCACCCGATTGGATATTAGGGGTGGGAGAGAGACTGAGGGGCCGAGGATGAGACTGAGAGTGCTAGCCTGAGTGAGTGGGAGGGGAGTGGTGCCCTCACAGCAACAGGGAGACTGTGGTAGCAGTTGCTGTCCTTCCTTCTCTTTTTTTTTCTTTTTCTTTTTTAAGCAATTGAGGTGAAGTGACTTGCCCAGGGTCACACAGCTTGTGTCTAGTGTTTGGTCTGAGGCAGGATTTTAACTCAGGTCCTCCTGACTTCAGGGCCAGTGCTCTGTCCTTTCTTGAAGAGGACCAAAATGACATCACTATGTTAGAGCCAAGTTACAGTGCGTCCGACTGTGGCTGATCAGACCAGTGTGAGCTCGGAATGTTCTACCATAGCTCGGGCACAAATAGTCCATGTGAATATCTGGGGTGGATTCTCTAAATGTGCACACCTTGCATTTCTTTTGAGCTACTTCAATTCTGCTTTGCATCATCTTCTTTGATGATGGCATGCCATGACGGGCAGTTCTGTGCCAGTGTCTCCATGCCACGTAATCAATTCCAAAGTTCTTAAGAGAGAACTTTGTCTTTGTACTGCTCCCTCTGGTCACCATGTGAGTGCTTACCCTGTGTGAGCTCTCCATAAAATAGCCTTTTAGGCAAGCGGACATTTGCCATTTGATTTTAGGAATAGGAAAAGGATTGGGAGAAAAATAATGAGATTGGTTTTGGACGTATTGAGTTTCAGATAACTATGTACAACAGCCCTGCTTGGTAGATGCTGTTATTTTCCCCCTTTGAGGAAACTGAGGTAAATGGATGTTAAGTGAATCACCCAGGGTCACACAGCTAGTAGGTGTCTGAGACTGGGTTTGAATTCAGTTCTTCTTGACTTCAAGGCCGACCCTCTATCCACTGTGCCACCTAGGTGCCTCAAAGTGATGCATCTGATAAAAGAGACTGAACGTTATCAGAGGGCAGGATAACTGAACCCAGAGGCAAATCTCTTCCTCCCCAAAACCACTACAAAAACTCCAAGGTACAGATTCAACTCACAGAACATACCTGGCATTGCAGCAAGCCCAGGTGTAGACACACAAGTCTATAAAGATCCTGATGCTAGGGGCAGCTAGGTGGAGCAGTGTATAGAGCACTGGCCCTGAAGTCAGGAGGACCTGCATTCAAATCTGTCCTCAGACACATAACACTTACTAGCTATGTGACTCTGGACAAGTCACTTAACCCCAATTGCCTCACCAAAAAAGAAAAAAAATCCTGACGGTAGCTCAGGTATAGGAGATCAATAAATGACAAGAGAACCAGACCAGTCACTAGGTTAATTATGACGTTACAGGCAGGCAACAGTACTAGAGATTGACCATGTGAAATATACTGTGCACGTAATTACTATGTTTACTGATGTATATATGAATTACTGCATGGTTTAGTATCCACATGGGGCAGGTAGGTGGCACCATAGAGCGCTGGGCCTAGAATGGGGACTACTCCTCTTCCTGAGTTCCAATCTGGCCTCAGACACTTACTAGCTGTGTGACCCTGGGCAAGTCACCTAACCCTGTTCGCCTCAATTTCCCCATATGTAAACTGAGCTGGAGAAGGAAATGGCAAAACACTCCAGTATCTTTGCCAAGAATACCCCAAATCAGGTCACAAAGAGTTGGACATGATTAAAAAACAATTGAACAACTAAGTATCTTTATTTCTTATTTCCCTATGTTCATTTGACTGTTTTGTGTCATGATCATGTTACAGCAATGTCTATTAATTTGTTTTGTGTATTTGCTAATGTTTATAATTAAGTTATACTTTATATGCGGTCCTATTGATGGGATTATTACTGCAGCTAGCGAGTTTTGCTTTGTTAGCCATGTTTCTTGCTTTTGATTGATGGCTGGGGACTATGGATATGTATGTACTTACTAAAGGTATGTGTACATTTAGGCACAGTCATGGTGGCATCCTCCCTGACGCCATATATACTCCATGTATGCTCTACCGTTAATATGCATTTTGCTTTATTTCCATTTCAATGGTACCGAAGGTTGGCTACCTGTAATGCCAGAAAAGTCATCCCTGTTGTACTACAGCTGATGCTTGTGTTTATGCTTTATCTTTACAGGTTTTGAATTTGTACCCATTGATCCTTGCAAGGGACCTCAAAGACTTTCAGCCCAGGGAGAGAATGTCACCCAAGTCCCAAAGTCCCAAAGTTTGCTTTGGGCTTCTAGCTTCGAGAGAGAAGACAGCAACCTCACTTCAGGTTGCTGAAGGAAAACACTTTGGGAAGACATGGGAAGAGTCGGCAATCTCTATCATGTCCTTATCCCCAACTTGCTACACTGGAGACTTTGGGAAATTTCTCTTTGGGTGAGATCTGGGACATTCTCTCTTCACTGAACTGTTACCTCAGTCCCAGTAGGAGAGCTCCTTCACGCTTCATGGTATTGTCTGGTATCTGTTCTTCTATGTGTACCTTCTCTGATTTCTGTTTTGCCACTGACTTGGGTAAATAAGTTTCTTTGCTATCTACTGTGTATGTTCATTGTAGAATTGGTATTTGATGGGAAGGGAATTAAGCTTTGGATATAAAGTTTGGGGTCCTGCTGCTTCTCCCATTAAATCCCATCCCCTAGACTAACAATATTTAAGGAGCAGATAGATGTAATTCCAACCCAGTACCCTCTTTCTTTCAGGAGGAGTAGTGGATGGACTATGTAAAGATCCCAAATGCTTCAGTCTTCTTACACCTTGCAGGCCACCTCCCCAGACTCTGAGATCCAGTTGCTGGCCCTTTGTATGTTCCTCAAACGAGACATTCCATTTCTCAACTCAGGGCACTTTCAGTGGTTGTCCCCTCTGTCTGGAATGCTTTCTCTCTGTCTCTGTCTCTGTCTCTCCCTCTCCTTATCTTTGCCTCCTGAGTTTCCTCACTTCCTTCAAGTCCCAACTAAAACCCTATCTTCTATAGGAAATCTTTCCCAATTCTGTTTTAATTCTACTGCCTTCCTTCTGCTGATTATTTCCTATTTGTCTTTTATATAGCAGCAAGGTGGCACTGTAGATAGGCCACTTTGCTTGGAGTCAGGAAGATCTGAGTTCAAATACAACCTCAGACACTCACACTTACTGTGTGACCCTGGACAAGTCACTTCACTCTCTTTTCCTCAGTTTCCTCATCTGTAAAATGAGCTGCAGAAGGAAATGGCAAACCACTGCAATATCTTTGCCAAGAAAACCCCAAATGGGGTCACAAAGAGTTAAACATCAAAACGACTGAACAACAATAGTTATTTAAATGTTGTCCCCCTGTTAGATTTGTGAACTTCTTGCACGCGTGGGTTATCTTTTGCCTTTCTTCATATCCCTTGCACTTAGTACAATGCTGGGCACACAGTAGGTGCTTAATTAATGTTTAATGTTTACTCCAGGGTAGCATATGCCTGCCTCTGGAGAGACTGAGAGTTGAGTCTCCACTGTCTGACAATAACTGGTTGAGCCTAGGGTTGGGGAGAGGGGAGATGCCTGGATACCTAAGGAAGATCTGAGTGGTTCAGGTCAGAAATGGAGCCAACCAAAACTCCCAAGCAGATTTGTAGTGGGACCCACAGGCCACTGACCTTGCCTGGGTGAGATGTGGAGTCTTAGTCTCTAAAAAAAAATACTCTAGGAAAATTTGAGGAGAGAAGAAAATACTGTTGTGGGATGGGGGATACGGGGAGCTTGGGACACTTCACAGACCTAGTGACATTCGAGCTGAGTCTAGAAGAAAGATGGTGATTTTTAGAGGCAGAATTGAGGATAGAGTGTGTTCTAGGAATGGGGGGGTGACTTTTGGGAGTGCACAGGAGAGGGAACTGTCATGTCAAACTTGGGAGAGCAGCTAATAGCCCAATTTGACTAGTACTGAGAGTGTATGAGTAACTGGAAAGAAATAAAGCTGACAAGGCAGGCTAGAGCTAAAATATCCGGGCTAACAACTGACTGTCTTATCCTAAAAGTGTAAGATTTTTGAGCGGAGGTTTAGAAAGTGCCTTCTTCAATATCAGTCCTGGGAAGTAAATAGGTCAAGCCTTATTATCTCCATTTTACAGATGAGGAAACTGAGGCTCAGGAGACAAAGGGACTTGACCAAAGTCATTCAGCTCAAAAAAGGTAGAGTCAGGATTTGAACAATGGTGTTCTAACTCCAAATCTGTACTCTTTCTCCTACATCAGGCTATGGAGAAGGAACCAACTGCGAGGTGATATCAAGGTGACTCTGGCTTCCCCCGGACCACAATTCAGTGCTCTGTCAGAGATAGAATGCTAGGCATGATAGACACAAGCTGAGTGTCAGGGCCAGAAAGTCATCCTTGTTTGAGCAAGAGGAGTCAATGCCAGACACAGGGGAAGGTTGGAGACTTAGAGATAGTAAAGTGGTAGTAGTCAGCCTACCAAGCCAAGGGTCAGACCAGAGAGATAAACTGAAGCATTAACACCAACAGAGATGGTGGAAGTGAAGCTGGTTGGAGAAGCAGCTATGTGGCTCAGTGGATAGAACACTGTGCTTAGAGTTAAGAAGACCAGGGTTTATGCTGAAAACTAAAAATTAATTGATTAATTAATTAAAAAACAAAACAAAACAAAAACAGAGTTCAAATCTTGCCTCAGACACTAACCACGAACCAGTCCCTTAACCTCTCTTAACCCTAGTTTCTTCATCTGTAAAATGAAGGGGCTGGACTTAATGACCTCAAAGATTTCTTCTAGTTCTAAATCTATGACCTTATGTGTGGGTAGCATCAGGTTGAGCCAAGGGGATCAGGAAACACAAGGAAAATTAAATCAAGCTGCGAGCAAAGCTGCTAACTACTGAGGAACAATTTGTCTCTTTTAGGGCATGTTTCATCTTGTTGCCATGGAAAACTGCTGAGTCCAGAGTCCGAGAGGTTCAAATCTTGTGTCTGGAAGCCTTCCCCAACCCCTCCTAATTCCAGTGCCTTCCCTCTGTTAATTATCTTTGTTGTTTAGTCATTTCAGTTGTGTCTGACTCTTCATGACCCCATTTGGGGTGTTCTTGGCAAAGATACAAGAATGGTCTGCCATTTCCTTCTCCAGATCATTTTGCAGATGAGGAAATCTACTTATCCTGTGTACAGCTGGTTTAATGTATGTTTGTTTGCATATTGTCTCCCCCCTCCCCCACTAGATTGCAAGCTTCTCGAGGGAAGGGATTGTCTTTTCTTTTCTTTTCTCTTCTTTTTTTTTTTGTTTGTTTGTTAGGCAGTTGGAATTAAGTGACTCACACAGCTAGTGAGTATTATATGTCAGAGGCCAGATTTGCACTCAGGTCCTCTGACTCCAGGGCCCATGCTCTATCCACTGCACTACCTACCTGCCCCTGAAACGGATTGTCGTTTGCTTCTTTTTGTATCTCTAGCTCTTAGCACAGTGCCTGGTACTTAATAAATGTTGACTGATTGATTGGTGGATTGTTCCTTATTCTCTGATTCTGGGCAAGTTGCTTAACTTTACTGGGCCTCAGACCCCTCATCTGTAAAATAAAGGGCCTCAGCTAGATAAGCTCAGAGGTATCTTCCAGCTCCGAATCTCTAATTCATTTATTAAAAGTTGCCCCCTTCTACTCCATAAAAGGCACAGCAGGCAGAAACCGGGGAATATTGCTTCTGTGCCCTTGGAGGTCTGTGAGGGCCTGCCTTACTCCTATGCCAAGCATGGGGATCCCTGCATGGGCCTGTGCCACTCATGTGCCTATAGCTAATTTGGACCCCAAATTACAGCCTTGGAGGCTTAAAGAAATGCCTTTGGGGAGTGGAAACTGTGTCTAAAAACAAATCACAAAACAGCCCTGCTCCTTTCTGTCTAATCCACTGAAGGGGAGAAAACAGACAGCCCTCCCCTACCCCCTTCCTGGTCACTGACAGCTGGCTCGTTTTTCACTATGCCACAGCTTCTCTGAACCTTTCTGCGGGGTGAAGCCCAACTCTTCCAGAGCAGCTTGGATACTTCTTTCCTTATCTCTGGTTAGTTCAGATACCTCTCCTCTCCCTTTGCTCGTTTGGATGCCCCTCTGCCCCTGTTTGGAGATCTCCTCCTTCTAGGCCTGCCCATTACTGTTTATACAACTTTACCTTTCTCAAATGCCTCTCTCTGCTGAGGCAAGAAGGCTGTTCTGAGTCATCTTCCTGGGAGGGACCTAGGTTGGGGTAATTTTATTGCCACTCGATGTGACAGCCCGGCAGAGAGTTCTGTCTGTCTGACTGCTTTAGCAGGCACACATCCTCCCTCATTACCAAGCTGCTGATAGCCCTCTACATCCTGCTGAGAGTCCTTAGAAATGCACTGGTGATCTGCACTGCCTCAGCACAGCACAATCTTACTTTCCCTCTATCCTGTATATAAATATTGAGATAGATATAAAGATAGAGTTATACAGCTGTAGTACATACATACATACATACATGCATATATAAGTATATATCTTGTTTGTACATAGATTTTTCTCCTTGAGAGCAAAGTCTTTCACCTTTCTTTATATTCTCATCACTTAGCACAGAACCTGGCTCATAGTAGATGCTTAATAAATGTCTGGTGACTTTAACTCTCATTCGGTTCCTGTCTCTTTTTGCACCTAGCCATGGCTGATAATCTAGACTTGCTTAAACGAGGATGGGCTCCTATCCTTTGGACTGGGCACTTGGGGTGCCTCTGTGCCAAGTCCTCACCCATCTGATCTGTCTCATCATGAGAGGATGCCAGTATCTTTTTGATCGTCTGCACCATTTTCTGCATATTGTGTACTCTGAGACCTTGAATTCCTCAACATTAGATAGCTAGTAAATGGAAGAGATGATGATGCCAGGAGATGGGCATGGGGGGCTGGGAGCTGTGTGGGTCCTGGAGGGGCATCTTTGTCTCCTCTTTACTCAGCTGCCTTCCTTTCCTCTGTAGATCAGCATGGCCAAGGTCAGTGACTCACACAGGTATGTAGGGTCCCAGAACAACGGTTGACCGTAGGTGTGGTAGAGGTACTGCTCGGCTTCACCGTCCCACTTAACATACTGCTCATGTGCTACATTTGGGTGGCCCACAGAGTCCACTGGCTGAGAATTCTGACAAAAACATGTCCCTTGCAGCTGGTGCCTGTGGTTATTTCTTCTTTTTTCCATCTGCTGGTTCCTTTACCCCATCAGCCTCTTAGTCATCTCTCTGCTGCTGCAGCCCTCAGCACTCAGTTCTGGCCCTGGTCCTTCAGAAAAGGTGGCTGCTCACAGGCCCTGGCCATGCCTCTCATCTTCCTCAGTAGCTGTCTGAGGTCCCTCCTCTAAGCCCTCTTTGCCTGATGCTTCCAAAGGGCCTGCGAGCGGCATTGTTGGCCAGACTCATGACAATTGAAGAGAAGGGGACCTCGGAAATTCCAGATGTTCAGGACCAGCTTTCTACCCTAAGTGCTTGACGTCCTCTGGAACCTAGATGGATCTTACTTGGATATTTGGGTGTAAGAGATTGGATTAAGTAGTCCATGGGAAGACTCTGGAGGAGTAGGGTCAGGCCTCTAATGACAATTCTACCTCCATATGGTCCTACCCATCCTCCTACCTTCTCACTAGGACCCTGATTGGAGTCTGAGGCTGAAGACCTCCCTATTTCTGCAAGGCCAAGGACACCGTGGGTCTATAATATAGAAGGAGATGGGAAGAGCTCACTAGGAGGTAGGAATCTAAGTTCTGCTAGAAACTATGTGACTTTGTACTATCTCCATGAGACTCAGTCATCCCCATCCATAAAATAGGGATGAATCGTCACTGTCCTTCAAAAAATAGAAGAATAAATGAATTAGTACACTTAGCTCTCGCTAAGCAACCTAAACCTTTGCTAAAACAGATTTCCCTAGACCAGAAGGCATGAAGGGACAAGAGTATGCCCCTTTCCATATCCTCCTGGTCATTTGGGTTTACATCTAGCTATCTGGGCAAATACCTTCTTCCTAAATGCCAGGTCTGCTCCAACCCTGTGGCTTACTCTCTTATCTGAAACTCCTCTTCCCTTCCTCTTGCTGGGCTCTGAGTCTCAATTACCTCCTTTCACAGGATCACTGTGAGGAAAATGCTTTGGAAACCCTGCAGCACAATATAAATGTGAGTTGTTAGTGTTCATCTTCTATGAGTTGGCCCCTCCCTCCCCATTTGTCTTAGACTCAAAGCCTTTCCCTTCTGCTCTCATTGCAATTTCTCTTCCCACTCCCTAACCCTGTGCTGGCAGAGGGACTGACTGTATCTGACTGTTGGCTGCTCTTTTAAGAGTGTGATTTACAAAGTAAGACACTGGATGAATAAACACAGCAGCTGGCTGACTGCCCCAAGACAATAAGGACAGCTCACATTTTTATGTCTTGCTTTAAGGCTGTCAAAGACTTTTCCTCACAAGAACCCTCTGGGAGCAGGGAGCACCAGACTCATCATTCCTCTTTTATAGATGAGGGGCAGAGAGAAGAAATAACTCCCCCGAGAACAAGCAGATGGTCAGTGGCAGCACCAAGACTTAAACCTAGGTTTTCAAACCCAAGTCAAACACCTTTTTTACCATATACCTCACTTCTCAAAGGTACACTATGGTTGGGTGATCGTTCCCTGTACCACCTGAGGGCATAGACCTCTTCTTTGTGACTATTGTTCTAGGCTCCCAGAGGAATTGGGTTAGATAGGAATCATCTTGGATAGGGGGTCTAGATGGCAGAAGAGATCTTCCCTTCTTCTCAGAGCCTAATTCCTGATGTCCTTCCTAAGAAGGGTAAAATATTCTGCTGGCCCTCAGGTATCCATGAGGTTCTGGTGCACTGCCCTCCCAGCTACAGGTAACATCAGGATTCTTTTAATAGAAATCAAATAACTCATAACATATTATTTCTTCTCCCTAAGAAATGAAGAATAGGAAAAATTACAGAGAAGCCTGGGAAGACTGAAATGAACTGATGCAAGGTGAAGTAAGCAAAACCAGGGAAACTATATATCTAATAACTACAAAAATAGAAATGGAGAGGATAACAACAATAACCCAAAAAAAGCCTCTGAAATTGAATTCTTTGCAATTAAAATGATCAAGTTTTGGCCTAGAAGAAGGGAGGAAAAATACATCTTCCTCCTTCCCCCCCCCCCCACAAGTCATAGGATCATAGAGTTTGCACTGGGGACTGCAGAGGTAGAACATTGCATATACTTACAGATTCAGTTGGTATGTCCATTACTTTTGCTGAATTGCTCTTTCTCTCTCTTCCCATCTTCTCTCCTTCCCTTCTGTTGCTTTATCCTTATTTCTCCATCTTTCTTTTCCTCTTCCTCTCCCCTTCTCTCTCTCACTCTTCCTTCCTCTCTTTTTCTCTCTTTTCTCTATCTCCGTCTCTCCCTTCACCTTTTGTTGCAAAGGATGGCTCTCTGCAGAACATAAAAGGAAGAGGGAGGAATATCTTTTGAAATGAAAAGGATATCAATAAAATAAAAAAGGAAGATAGAATATTCAAGCCAAAAAGAAAAGTAGAACATAGGCTGTTAGGGCTGGAAAAGTTTTAGAGATCATCTGGTCCAACTCTTTCATTTTTCAGAAGAGGAAACTGAGGCCCAGAAAAAAGTTACAAAGCCCTATAATTTTGATTATAGGCTTTCTGCTAAGGAATTTCCCTATCGTAGCCCAAGGTCCTTGAACTTCTCTGATCTCCAAGTCAAGCTTTGGGAAGGGCTTCCATAATATTTAAACCATCTTAGCCTTGCTGGAGACACATGAATCTTTCAGAAATCCAACCATAGCATGGCCCTTTAGAGTCACAAGTTAGGAACCAGCAGAAGGACTGGAAAAGATCATCTGTAATTTTAACTATTAGGATCCTATGACATTAGCAAGGTTATAATTTCTCCCCTAGTCCCCAACAAAAGTTTTCTCAATCCTTGCCCCAGAGCTCAGGAGGCCACTTAGACCCCTTTGAGTTGCCTTCACAAATTCTAGATCCCTCTTCAGAAAGAGGGGGCCTGCAGCCTATCGCTGAATACCTCAGCTTGGAATTCAGTGGCTTCCCAGATAACATTCCCTGTGAACTTAGGTGTACTAGCCAAAGTCAGACATTGCAGACTTTGCCCCAGGTAAAGCAGCATGTATTTTATAAATAGAATAATTGTACTGAGAGGCAGCCCTGTTATCCTGAATAGAAAGCTGACCTCAGAGTCAAGAATCCTTCCTTTGTTATATACTGGATACCCGACCCTGGAAAAGTCACATCATCTCTCAAAGCTTCAGTCAACTCTAAGGCTGTAAATTGCAGAATTAGATAGATAGATAGATAGATAGATAGATAGATAGATAGATAGATAGATAGATAGATAATAGATCAATAGAAAGGTAAGAAGATAAATAATAGATAGATAGGTAAGAATATTTCTTATGTACTTACTATGTACCAGGCACTGTGCTAAGCATTGGGACTACAAATAGGAGAAAGGACAATCCCTGACCTCTAGGAGCTTACATTCTAAGGGGGGGAAACAATATACATACATACATACATACATACGTACATACATACATACATACATACATATAGAGAGAGCTGAAAAGCTGAGGAAGGGAAGGGAGCCATGAATTCACCAATCAGAGGAGTCAGTCAGTAAACTAGCAAGTAATGAGAAGAGATTGTAGATAGAGATGGAGGCATTGCCAACTTTCTGACAGAGCAAGTTTCAAAGGCACCAATAGAGTTTTCTCACCAGGAGTTCACTATATGGATGAAATCCATGTTGTTGTTATTGTTTTTAAATAGACTTATGATATTACATGCCTTCTGAGAAACCTGCCTCTATCCCTCTCTCATACAGTAGTAGGACATCCTCCATGACATACTCTATGTTCCTGCTTACTAGTACAATTCCCTCCTCATCCCTCTTCCCATCCTGTCTCTCCAATGTTGATGCCTTTGCTCCCATAGTCCCCCTTGCTTGGCATGGACTGATGGCACCTTCCCATCTCCAATCTTTAAGTATTGAGTTTCCTTCAAGACCCCACTTAGTTACCAGCTCTTCCATGAAGTCTTCCTTCACCCTAGAACAATAAATAGCCTGGGTCAGGAGGTACCTTGGCTCAGGGTGCTGACATGTGAGTGGCCCCACTTTTTCTCGAAGATGACAATCATCCTTGCACCTTACCTTAGAGTTTCTGAAGTCATGGAGTCTCTGCTCCATGCTTTATTCATTTTCATAGGACTGTTTTCTGTACCACTGTGCCCCTTCTCCTCAGATGAATTTGCCTACTTAGCTCTGCCTGATCCCCAGATCAGGCCACCACTCCTGCCCTTATTCCCCCAGCTAAAAATCATCTCTTTTCCCTTAAATTTCTCCTAACACTTCATTGGATCTCTCCTTTGCAATTATCTCATTTTCTCTTATATCAAAAAATTTTGCAACCTGTTGTGGTTTTTTCTTTGTATCCCTAGTGCCTAATAACTGTGTGTTGAATAAATTAATACAAGGATAAATAATAATTTTATCTGGCATTTACTTTGTATTTTAAGATTTATAGGGAACTTCAAATACACCATCTCATCTATTCCTCATGTTAATACTATAAAGTAAGTACAGGAATGCAAGAATAATTATCATCATTTTTCAGATGAAGAAACTGAGCTGGGAGGAGTGAAGTGGCTTGCTCAGTGTCACACAGCTGAGAAGTGATGAAGCTAGTACTTGAACTCAGGTCTCCAGAATTTTAATCCACGGCTCTTTCCAGGAACTGTAGCACGATATTTTCAGACCTGCTTTGAGTAATTGACCAAGATCTTTGGCTGGATTTTAGGGCTCTTTCATCCAGATTATCTTTTATTGCTTTGCTATTTATTTGCTTTTATTGCTTTGCTAAGGTCAGCTCAGCCTTAGATTTGGGTCAGGATGACTTATTGTCTTTCCTCCAAAAATCTGTTTCTCCTTTGTTGATTAATTTTGTCTGTCTTCCTATTGAGTCCCCACTTACTCCCAACGATTCCCAATTTAGGAAAGAATTATGTTTCAAAGTCCATCTTTATAATTTGAACTTTTAAACACCATTGTTTAGGTTTTGGCGGGCACTTGCTTGGAAAAAGAGAGGAGAAGGGGGAGGGGAGACAAAGAGGGGAATGACAGAGGTAGAGAGATACTGAGAGAAGAGGGGAGAATGGGAGAAACAGAGAGAGAGAGAGAGAAAGAGAAAGAGAGAGAGAGAGAAAGAGAGAGAGACAGAGAGAGACAGAGAGAGAGAGGAGAGAGAGAGAGACAGAGAGAGAGAGACAGAGAGACAGAGAGACAGAGAGACAGAGAAAGGATACTAAGAGAGGGGAGGGACAGGGACAGGGAAAGAGAGGGAGGGAGGGAAGGGGAGAGAGAGAGAAGCACTTACTATGTGCCAGGCACAGTGTGTAGTCATGGGAATACAAATACAAAAGGGAGCTGAGGAGGGTTGCTGGGGAGAAGGTGGAGAAATCTGGAACTGAACAGAAAGAGAGAGAGAGGGAGGAGTGAACATGGGAGCCTTGGGCACTTTCTCAGATGAAGTGTCCAGGGAGGAATTCACCTATTATAGGTGGTGGCAGATGTAAGCAGCAAAAAGTCTTACCAAGAATTCCATAAAGCCACTGTTGAACCAAGAAGATACTCATTAACGACCTGGGAAGGCCGGGTGTCAGACAGATAACACAGCTTTTTATTCCCTATTCCTGGTTCAAATTCCCCTCTCCTGTCTCCCTATTGGCTGAGTACTGCAGAAGTTATAGCCTATCCGAAACACCTAATTTCCCTATTATGATCCCCACCCTTGTTTACTTTTGTCTTTATTTGGGTGTGCACACACCCCTTTTGTTTGGCGTGTGGATATGATAAACTATACCTAACCTCAGAACTGGTTTTCAGCTCATTAGTCTATTCATCCACCAATAATGTTTTCTTATTCTAATTTATGGCTTCTTTGGTTCAACATCTACCTAACCTTTAGATTGCATTTATTAGGTTTCAGGTGACTTTTGTGGAAATGAAAACTAGCTATTTCTCACCTCAGAAGCATCTTCCTGAGTGAGAAGGCTTCTGGGGTAGAGGTGAGTCTGAAGAGTTAAAGTTGAGAGAGGGGAAACAAAGTTACATGGCAGAATACAACAATACAATATTATTGCTCCATTTTGAGGAATGTCCTAGATCTGCCTTCCTTCATTCTCAGAACTTTGTTACTGCACCCCCAAAAGGGCACCTTGGCCCTCCTGATCTCTGCCCCCAAGGTTTTCTGCTCTCTTTTGTGTGCTCTCTTCTCTCATTAGAATGAAAGCTAGAAGGCATTTGTATTTGTATTCCCAGTGCTTAGCACAGTGCCTGGCACAGAGTAAGTGATAAGTACTTGTTAACTAGACTAGTAGACTTGGGAAAGTGAGATCTGGTTAATCATTAATTTAGTCCCCATATACACCAAACTATTTATAGCTGCACTATTTGTGACAACAAATAGAAGCAAAGTAGTTGTCCATCAGTTAGGGAATGGCTAGACCAATTACGACACATGAATGTAATGGAATATTCCTGTGCTTGCTATAAGGAATAATGACTTCAGAGAAGCATGGAAAGACTTACATGAACTGATACAGAATGAAGTAAGTAGAGTCAAGAAAGCACTCTATACAACCACTTCAACATGCAAATGGAAAGGAAATGTTACAAAATTACACAGAACAGGCTTGGCCCCAAAGAAGAGATATGACAAGATATCTCCCTGTGCTCCAAGGGTGTGGAACACTACATATAATTCCAGATTGTTTTCAATATATTGATTGGTTTTTGCTGATTGTTTTTCCTCTTAAAAATATTATTTGTTAAATGGGATGGCTAGGGGCAGTGGGGAGAGATACAGAGAAAAATTCAGGTGATGTAAATATATGAGAGCAATAAAATTTATTTTTTTTAAAGCACTAGTGTAGCTGAACTAGATATAGAAATGTGGGGAGATTCTCAAGCACTTTTCCCAGCTCCTGCCCTCTTTTCATCTATCCACATCCTACCCATCCTTCACAGACCTGCTCATGTCCTACCTCTTCTGGGAAGCCTTTCCTAACCACTGCGGGCCAGAGTGAAATCTCCTTTCCTCTGAACTCCTATAGTATTTCACCATTAATTTGATACCTGGTAATAATAGTTGCACTGTTAAACTGTTTACCTTCCACATGGAAAAATGATACTTGTAACTCCTGAAACATTATTAGGCAGTTAAAAGGAGTATACATAAACAGGGCACAGGTGTGAGTTGAATATGATGGGATGATTATCTATAAAAATAAAATGAAGGAGTGAGAAAGAAGAATTCACTGGGAATAGGGGAAAGGGAGAGGTAGAATGGGGTAAATTATTTGACATAAAAGAAACCTGAAAGAGATTTTACGGTGGAAGGGAAGCTGGGGAAAGGGTGGGATGGTGAGCATATGGACCTTAACTCTCATGGGAATTGGCTCAGAGGGAATAACATACACACTAGGTTGGGTGTAGCAATCTGTCTTACCATACAGGGAAGTAGGAGGGGAAGAGGATAAGAGAAGGGAGGGGGGCGCTGATAGAAAGGAAGGCAGATTGGGAGAAGTAAAAGTCAGAAGCAGAACACTTTTGAAAATGGACAGGGTGAAGGGAGAGAGAGAGAAAGAGAGAGAGAGAGAGAGAGAGAGAGAGAGAGAGAGAGAGAGAGAGAGAGAGAGAGAGAGAGAGAAAGTGTGTAAAATAAACAAGAGGGAAATAGAACGGAGGGAAATAGTAATCACTACTGTGAAAAAAAATTTCTAGCAAGTTTCCCTGATAAAGACCTCATTTCTCAAATATATATAATCAACTGAGTCAAATTTATAAAAATGGGAGCTATTTATCAATTGATAAGTGGTCAAAAGATACAAACAGGTAGTTTTCAGATGAAGTAATCAAAGCTATCTATAGTCATGTGCAAAAAATGCTCTAAATCAATATTGATTGGGGAAATACAAATCAAAGCAACTCTGATCTACCATCACACGTATCAGAATGGCTAATATGACAGAAAAGGAAAATGACAAATGTTGGAGAGGATGTGGGAAAATTAAAACACTAATGCACTGTTGGTGAAGGTGTATACTGATCCAACCATTCTATAAAGCAATTTGTAAGTATGCCCAAAGAGTTATAAAATCCTACATACCCTTTGACCAAGCAATATCACTAGTAGGTCTGTATCTCAAAGAGATAAAAAACAAAAAAAGAAAAGGACTTATATGTACAAAAATATTTATAGAAGCTCTCTTAGTGGTGGCAAAGAATTGGAAATGGAGGGGATGTCCATCCACTGGGGAATAGTTGAACAAGTTATTGTATATGATTGTGATGGAATAGTAATGTGCTCTAAGAAATGGCCAGCAGTATGCTCTCAGAAAAACCTGGAAAGACTTGCATGAACTGATGCAAAGTGAATGAGAAGAACCAGGAGAATATTATATATAGTAATAGCAATATTGTATGAGGATCTACTGCAAATAACTTAGCTATTCTCATTAACACAATGACTCAAGACAATTCTGAAGGACTTATGGTGAAAGGTGCTGTTCATCTCCCGAAGAAGAACTGGGGGTCAGCTAAGTGGTGCAGTGGATAGAGCACCAGCCCTGAAGTCAGGAGGACCTGAGTTCAAATCTGGCCTCAGACCAAACACTAGATGCTTACTAGCTGTGTGACTCTGGGCAAGTCACTTAACCCCATTCGCCTCAGCAAAAAACAAAACAAAACAGAGGAAGATGGGGGATCCTGAATGCAGACTGAAGATACTTTTTCTTTATTTTTCTTCGTTTTTTTTTTGTGGGAAGGTCTATGTTTTCTTTCACAGCATGACTTACATGGAAATGTGTTTTGCATGACTGCACATGTATAATCTACGACAGATTGCTTGCCTTTTCTATGAGGGAGGTAGGAGTGGGAGGGAGAGAATTCGGAACTCAAAATTTGAAAATGTTGAAATTGTTTTTACGTGTTATTGGTAAAAAATAAAATGTAATTTTTTTTTTAAAAAAAGCAACATTTAAGTAGCATTTTCAAAGTCTATAAAGAACTTTATCTCTAGTATTTCATCTGATCCTCACAACAACCCTGTGAGGTAGGTACTTTGAGTATCATTATACCCACATTATAGATATGGAAACTGAAGCTCAGGAAAGTTAAATAGTTTACCTATGATTCTACAATTTCTCCTGGCTCTTAAATTCAATGTTATTTCCTATGTCATACTACCTCTAGTAATGTTTTGCTTTGTGGCATAGGATCAAAGGATTTAAAGGTGGATTCTAAAACACAGAATGTTAGAAGATGGAACATGGAACTGGGCAGCTGGGTGGCACAGTAGATAGAGTGCCAGGCCTAGAAGCAGGAAGACTCATCTTCCTGAATTCATATCTGGCCTCAGACACTTACTAGCTATGTGATCTTGGGCAAGTCACTTAATCCTGTTTGCCTCAGTTTCCTTAACTGTGAAATGAGCTGGAGAAGGAGATGGCAAACTGCTCCAGGCTCTCTGCTAAGAAAACCCTAAATGGGGTCATGAAGAGTCAGACATGACTGAAAATGACTGAACAACAACCACAAAAGAATGTGGAATGTCAGAGGTAGAAGAGACCTTAGAACTTACAATATTAGAGCTGGAAAGAGTCCAAGGAGGGAAAAGAAACAATATGAGCTTGAAGAATCTGTAACTTAACTGGACTAAATCAAACTGTTGCACTGAAGATGAGCCTGAGAGTGTGATTCCACCATGACAGTTTATCAAGATGGAACAAACTTTGAAAGCTATTCTGCTGTGGCTATAGCCTAGCCAGGGGTGGGGAACCTGTGTCCTCGAGGCCACACGTGGCCCTCTAGGTCCTCAAGTGTGGGCCTTTGACTGAATCCAAACTTCACAGAACAATTCCCCTTAATACAAGGATTTGTTCTGTAAAACTTAGACTCAGCCAAAAGATCACACTAGAGAATCTAGATGGCCACATGTGGCCTGCAGGCTGCAGGTTCCCCACCCCTGGCTAGGTCTTTCCCTTCCTCCAACCCCCATAGAATGTCAGGGCTGGAAGAGCCCCAAGAACCATACTATCCTATGTAAGAGCTAGAAGGGAACTCAGAAACCACTTTAGGCTAACCCTCCCATCTTATAAATGAGGGCTCATCCTTCATTTTCAAAGAGAACCAGTGACATCACAGGGTGATGTCTTGAATTGTAAGTGAATTAGATTTAAGAGAGGCAGAGCTGCACAAAGTTGACAGCCTCTCTCTCTCTTCCTGAGTCATTGAGAAGTCCAGTGGCAGGACAAAAGTCAAAATGACTGGCAATGGCCTGAGATGCAGTGGATGACCTTGGTGTCTTCCATGTCTGACCAAGCTCTAAGTGCTCCATGCCTCACCCACCTTTATAATTATTGGAACAAATTGTTCTCATCAGCCCATTCCACTGTCGCAAGTCTTCATATGCTTGGGTAGACATCTCGCTAACTCACCAACAGGTTTGAGGCCTATCAGTTACCCTCAACCTGGTTTAGTCCTTCTGCTGAGACAGTTTTACCAGAGCATGGCCCCTGGATGTGTTATAGCTTCTTGGAGCCACAGGTGAGAATTGGATGAATCAAGTGGACGACAAAGGTGGATGAGGAGCCCTCATACTAGAGGCACTAATTCTCCCTTAAAACCCCTACCCAAATGATGTTTGATTGAGAGTTCTATTTGCCTATTGATCTGTGCCCTTGAGTCTCAGAAAATGAGGAAACTGAAAGCCAAGGGAAGAAAATGATTTTACCAGGGTGGCAGAGAAAATAAGCAGGAGACCCAGGAGCTAAACCAGTTTATATTGCCTTGAATTGTTATTTGCCTTTTCATACTTGTGCTTCCAGGATCCCAAACTAGATTGTGAGCAACTTGACCAAAGGGAATGTGTGCTTGCGATGTTTGGATATACTCAGGAGCTAATGTAGAACCTGGGTGGTGGGAGCTAAGAAGTCCCCTCTTGAGAGGAAGGAGGCACGAGAGGGCCTGACCAGTGAGGCCTAAGAAGGCAGGCTGTGAATGTTTTGTTGGTGGAGTTCCTTAATGTCTTTTTGGCAAAGCAGTGAGAGATTTGAGAAGTGAGAAGCTAAGAGCCTAGGCAGGATTCCCTTAATGAAAGTCTGTAGGAGAAAGTGTTAACCATGATGGGGATAGAGGAGAGGGGGGAGATAAGATTCTCCAAAAGCACAGAGCATACATATGAGTGGGAAAGGGGAAGGAAGAAGGGATGCTCCTTCCTAAACCAATGGAATCAGGGTGTTGAGATTAGAGGCCAGGCAGAGCCTGGCTGCCGTGGTCAGGGCAGAAGGAGCTACCACCTCTAACAACTTTAGAGTATGGATTTGTAAGAGGCTTTCCAGCATTCTAGAAAAAAATCCCATTGAATTCAGAGTCAGAGGACCTGGGTTTGGGTTTGAGTTGGCAGGAACCTTAAAAGCCATCCACTTCACATGGCTCACTGGCTATATGGGTCTGCCTAAGGTCCGCCCAGGACAGCGTGGGTTTTTCTTGCTTGTCAGTGTCAAGAATGACATTTCTCCATGTACAAAAAACCAAAAAGTCTCCAAAGCCCTATTGGGAGATGTTTGATACCAATTGTTCTTATTATATGAACCTAGTAAATGTACCTTTCTAAAAGCTATTTTAAATAGCAATAGATAATTGTTGAGGTAAAAGCATCTGAGTGGGGGCTTGTGAACTATTGCACTAGAAAAGTCACTCCAATGCGTTACTCCTAGACCCAGCAGCAGGAGATGTACTGTGGGGACCCACCCTGCCAATAAAGAGAGTGGTTGAGGGGCAGCTAGGTGGTGCAATGGATAGAGATCTGGCCTTGAAGTCAGAAGGACCTGAGTTCAAATCCGACCTCAGATGCTTGATACTTACTAGCTGTGTGACCCTGGGCAAGTCACTTAACCCTGATTGCCTCACCAAAAAGCAAAAAGAGAGAGAGAGAGAGAGAGAGAAAGAGACAGAGAGAGAGAGAGAGAGAGAGAGAGAGAGAGAGAGAGAGAGAGAGAGAGAATGGTTGGGAGAGGAACTCCAGCATGTGTTATGGACTGAATAAGTAAAGAAAGGAGAAGGAACCATTGAAACTTTTTTTTTTAATGCAAAGAAGAGAACAGAAGGAATCACAAACAAGCAGAACCTCTTTGAAAGTTCAATACATGTTGAATTTATTATATACTTAAAAAGAAAAGCCAGTTTTACCTAACAGTTATTTGCAGTTTCATGTATAATGCTCTTTTTTTCCATTCTATTATGTATATGGAAATGTTCATTTTATTTGCTGTTTGTTAAGTTTAGAATAAAAAGCAAATCCATACACACAGAAAGGAAAGTCGAACTTTGAGTAATGGAGGTGTTTCAAGCCCAACCTCCACTCTGTGCCACTGGGGGATTTCCCGACTTCCAGTCTTGTTTCTGTTCTCCTGTTCCACAGCCCACACTCAATGTACAACAATTTCACTTCTGCCCAGAATGTCCTGATCATACAGCTTTCATTTCTAGGAAAGAGGATGCTTTCCCTCTACCCCTTTCAATTCTCCTAGGCACAAGATGAGTGGCCCTTGGAGAACTAGAAAATTCAGCATAGGGCTGCTGTCTTCAGTCATTCTTTTCTCATGGATGACTTCTTCTATTGGTCGTTCTTCTCCATAGGACCCTCCCTTCCTTTGGTTACTCTTCATGCAATGGTCAGTCTTCTCATAGGGCACTCCTGCTTACAACAGACACTTCCCTATTAGTCATTCTCCTCTGGGGTAACACTCTGGTTACTCTTCTCCCACTGATCATTCCTCTGCCTTTGGTTACTCTCCTCATAGGACCCCTCCACCATGAGTCTGAACCCACCTTTCCAATGAAAGAAAAGCTGGAGGTAGGGGCTATGCCTCAGTCCCCCAAAGGTCGATCATCCAACAAGGCTTTGGTGACTTTTTTTTTAAACACTTGAAGAGACATCATTCTTGACCCTTCAGCAAGAAGAGAGCATATTCTCCTGGGGCAACTCATTTAGAGAGTTATCAATGTTGGAATGGGTAATTTATGAGGAGAGATACTGAGTAATTCATGGGCAGGAGGAAATGAAGATGCCCAAACACTTTGGCAACACCAACTTATCTGTTCAGCAACTCAAACTTGACCCCTTCTTTCACTTCCCTGAGTTCTTGTCCCACTCAATTAGAATTCCCTAACTGTTTAAGAATAGCTGGTTCTACTTCCCTACATTCTTTACCTGGAGAGGAGACTATTGGTGTGTCAGTCAGCCAGTCAATAAACATTTATGAAGTGCTTGCTGTGTTCCAGGCAGTGTGCTAAGTACTAATGATGCAAAGAGAGGCAAAAGATAATTTTTGCTCTCAAGAAGCTAAGTCTCATGGGGAGACAACTATGTATAAACAAGCTATATACAGGATAAACTGGAGATAATCTACAGAGGGGAAGTGCTAGGACTAAGGCAGATTGAGAAAGGCTTCCTGTAGAAGGTCATATTTTAGCTAGGACTTGAAGGAAGTCAGGGCAGTAGGAGGCAGAGATGAGGAGGAAGAGAATTTCAGGCAAGAGGGACATTCAGAGAAAATGCCTGGAGTCAAAAGATGGAGTGTCTTGTGTGAGGAACGGCAAGGAGGTCAGTGTCACTGGATTGAAGAGTATGGAGATGTGGAGGAGATGTTGTGAGGTACACAAAGACTGGTATGGAGTATAGCATCTACTGTCAGATGCGATTCATCAATATGATGTTGGGTTTACTGAACTGCTTTCTTCTCTTGTTCATATTTTCTATTGGGGCTATTGTACAGGCTCTTCATCTCTGGAAAGAAACAAAAAAAATGTAGTTGTGACAGACCATTTGAATAAGAATGTATAAGTATACTACGTGCTCAACCAGAAACCAGAAAGTTTCAGGCAACACTGATGTAACATGTTGTTGTTGCTGTTACTGAGTTGTTTCACTTGTGTCCAACTCTTCATGACCCCATTTGGGGTTTTCTTGGCAAAGAAATTGGACTGGTTTGCTAGGCATATATAGCAGCGGAGTAGGTCCTTAATAAATGCTTGTTGACTTGAAACCCAGGTCCAACACAGGTCTATCATCCAGCTTCAGAACTACTTATCTTATTTTCCTTTTTTCTAACCTACCAAACTACAGCACCATCTTGAGAATCAGTGTTATAGTGTGATAAGCACTGGGTTTGGAATCAGGAAATCTGTGCTCAAATTTCTACTATAACACTTAGATTGACTATGTGATCTTTTGAAAGTTGCTTTACTTCCTTGTCAATTTTGTGTGCTGGGGATAATAATAGTTCTATTCCTGACAAGATCATCATAAGGAAATTGTTTTGTAAACCTTAAAGGATTATACATGAATGCTATTATTATTATCACTATTACACAATTCTCATCTACTTCCTGAAGGGTGGCTACTACCTCAAGATTCAAGTGGTGCCAGTGGATAGGTGCCCCTAAAATTATATATAGCTTACAAGCCCCCATTGATGTGCTTCTCATTAACACCAGCCAATAAACATAATTAGCTGTTAGCATAGTAAGAACAGTAGCTACCATTCCCCACCCCCATGCCACAAATTTGGGTATACTCTCTCAGAAATACACAGAGCATCCTTAGGTACAATAGTATCGAGTCATAAGTAGGGAACACGTGAGGCAGAGTCAAGATGGTGGATTAGAGGCAACCCAGATGAACTCTCTCAATATACCTGCCCAAACAACTTTAAAAATAACATCTCAAATCAAATTTTGGAGCAGCAGGGCCAACAAAATATCAGGGTGAGACTTTTTCAGCCTAAGAAAGCTTAAGAGGTCAACAGAAGTTCATGACACCAGATTAGAAGCCAGTTCAGAGCCCACACGTGCAGTCAAAGCAACAGTGGCCATAGTAGTAGTAGCAGCAGCAGCTTCAGCAACAGCAGCTTCAGGAGCTTCAGCCCAGAGACTATAAGGGGGTTGGACAATTGGTCAGAAAGAAATGACAGGGGACCTTTTTGCTGGCACTGGGTACAGCTGACATTGACCAACAACTCTTTTGCCCATATGCAGTTCTGGGTCACAGTTCCAGGGAGGAGAGGAGTACTCGAGGTTGGTCACAAGGGACCACAGACCCTGGTCATAGTTCCCAGGCAAAAATAATGCTAGTGCTTGTGGCTGTAGGAGACCAGGGACCCTGTCCAGTTAAAGACTAGAGTGTAGACCAGGCGAGCAGTGACCACACCTCTCCCAGGATCACACCATCTTGGAAACACCAAAAACTTGGAGATTTCCAGAACTAGGAAAACAGTAGCATGAAAAAGCCTGAAGCTTGGGACAGTGCCTTCCCAACCCCAGGTGAGCAGAGCCCAACTTTAACATAAAGTTCAAAGTCAAGAAATGGGCTGGAAAAATGAGCAAACAACAGAAAAGAATTTGGCCATAAAAACTACTATGGTAGCAGTGAAGACCAAGACAAACTCAGAAGATGCCCAGTGAAAACAGCTACGAGCAAAGCCTCAAAGAAAAAATGTTAATTGGATGCAATTCCCAACAAGAATTCCTGAAAGAGTTAATGAAAGACATAAGAGTAATAGAGGAAAAATTGGGGAAAGAAAGGAGAGAGATGCAACAAAAATTTGAAAAGAGAATTAACAGCTTAGTAAGAGAGGCACAAAAAAAGTACTGAAGAAAATAACACCTTAAAAGACCAGAATAGGCCAAATGGAAAAACAGGTACAAAATCTCACTGAAGAAAATAATTCCTTAAAAATTAGAATGGGGACAAATGGAAGCTAATGACTCCTTGAGACATCGAGAAACAACAAAAAAAGGTCAAAAGAATGAAAAAATAGAATAAAATATGAAATATCTCATCAGAAAAACAACTGACCTGGAAAATAGATCAAAGAGAGATAATTTAAGAATTATTGGACTACCTGAAAGCCATGATCAAAGAAAGAGCCTGAACATCATATTTCAAGAAATTATCAAGGAAAGTTGCCATAAAAACTTAGATTCTGAAAGAATCTACTGATCACCTCCTAAAAGAGATTCCCAAAATGAAAACTCCCAGGAATAGTATAGCCAAATTCCAGAGCTCCCAAGTCAAAGAAAAAATACTTTAAACAGCCAGAGAGAAACAATTCAAATATTGTGGCATCACAGTCAAGATCATATAAGATTTAGAAGGTTCCACATTACAGGAGTGGAATTAAAAGCTTAGAATATGATATTTTGGAAGACAAACAAACTAGGATTACAATCAAGAATCAATTACCCAGAAAAACTGAGTATAATCCTTCAGGGGAAAAAAAATGGATATTTAATTAAATAAAGGACTTTCAAACATTCCTGATAAAAAGACTAGAGTTGAATAGAAAATTTGACAAGCAAGCAGAAGATTCAAGAGAAGCATGAAAAGATAAACAACAAAGAGAAATCAAAAGAGATTCAATAAGGTAAAACTGTTTATATTCCTGCAGGGGAAGAAGATACATGTAACTCCTAAGAAATTTCTTGTTATTAGGGCAGTTAGGAGTATACGTAGAGAGACATTGTGTGAGTTGAATATGATGGGATGATATCTAAAAAAAAAAATTAAGGGGTAAGAAAGAGGGATCTACTGGGAAAAGGGGTAAGGGAGAGGTAGAATGGGATAAATTATCTCACATAAAAGAAGCACAAAAGAGTTTTTACAGTTGAGGGGAAGTTGGGAGGGAGAATCAGACAATGCTTGAACCTTACTCTCATCAGAATTGGCTCAAAGAGGGAATAACACACATTCAATTGGGTATAGAAATCTATCTTACTCTCCAGGGATGTATGAAGGCAAGAGGATAAGAGGAGGGGGGTGGTGCTGATAGAAGGGAGGGCAGATTTTGGTAAGTTGGTAGTCAGAACAAACACTTTTGAGGAGGGATAGGGTAAAAGGAGAAAGAGAGAGAAAGATAAACGTTTATTATCAAGTTGTCAACAAACATTTATTAAGTGCTTACAAAGTATGATGTACTGGAGATACAAAGAAAGGCACCAATAGTCCCTGCCCACATTTAAAATTTGAGATAATAGTCTATTACCTTTTGTTACCAGACACTGAGGTTCTTTCTCCAATTAATCTGCCAGGCATTCAAACTCTGCTTCAGAGAGCACAACTCCAATGGGCTGGCCACATTGTTCGAATGCAAAATGTAGGCTTGCCAAAAAGACTATTTTATGAAGAACTCACCCAGTGTAAGCACTCACATGGTAGTCAGATGAAGTGATACAAGGACACTATGAAGGTCTCCCTTAAGAACTTTGGAATTGTGTGACATGGGAGACATTGGCATAGGACTGCTCAGCACAGCGTGCCCATATCAGAGAAGGTGCTGTGCTCTATGAGCAAAGCAGAATTGAAATATTTCAACAGAAACACAAGGTGCACAAATTTAGAGAATCCACCCCAAATATTCACATAGACTATTTGGGCCTGACCTGTGATAGAGCTTTCCGAGGTCATATTGTTCCGATCAGCCACAGTCAGACACGCTGAAACTTGACTCTCGAATAGTGATGTCATTTTGGTCCTCTTCGAGAACTAAGTGCAACGACCAACCAAATATGTGTAATGTGCAACACTTATGCCTTCCTTCTGAGATTACCTTGTGTTTATGCTGTGTGCATCTTGTATGTTCGTGATTACTTGTGTATTCTCATTCCTATTAGATTAGATCCTTGAGAGCAAGGACTGGGTTTTTATCTCTTTGCATCCCCAGTACTTATCACAGCACCTGAAATACAGTAAACTCTTAGTAAATGCTGATTGATGATGATAATACTAAAATGAACATGTGTAATGTATAAAGCACATCCTTGCTTATTGTGGAACAAGCTTTATTTTTTATTTAAATTTTCTTTAAAATTATTTTGTAAGAATTTATTATCTGTCGTACCAGATCTCAAAATATATTATAAAGTAGTAATTATCAAACCTAAGAAATTAGTTTGGCTAAGAAATACAGTGGTGAATTAGTGGAATAGAATAAGTACACAATACATCGTAGTAAATGACCATAGTAATCCAGTGTTTGATAAATCCAAAGATCCAAGCTTTTGAGACAAAAACTCATTATTTGGCAAAATTGTAGGCAAAACTGGAAAACAGTATGGCAGAAACCAAGTATAGAGCAAAATTTCACACCATAAACCAAGATAACATCAAAATGGGTACATGATTTACACCTAAAGGGTGATAACATAAGCAAATTAGGAGAGCATAGAATAGTTAACCTGTCAGATCTATGGATAAGGGAAGCATTTAGGACCAAATAATATATAGAGAGTGTTACGAAATGTAAAATGGATCATTCTGATTATATAAAATTAAAAAGATTTTGCACAAACAAAACCAATGCAACCAAAATTAGAAGGAAAGCAGAAAACTGGGGGAAATTTTTTAGAGCAAGTATCTCTCATAAAGGCCTATTTCTCAAATATATAGAGAACTGAATCAAATTTACAAGAACACAAATCATTCCCCAATTTATAGATACTCGGATATGTTAAAAGGATATGAATAGGCAGTTTTCAGACAAAGAAATTAAAGCTATATATAGTGATATGAAAAAAATGCTCTAAATCACTATTGATTAGAGAAATGCAAATTAAAATAACTGATTGAATGCAGATTGAACCATACTATTTGCTGCTTTTTTTTCTTCTGTTTTGTTTTGTTTCTTTTGTAGTGGTTCCTCCTATTGGTTCTAATTCTTCCTTACAACATCAGTAATGTGAAAATATATTTAATAGGAATGTATATGTGTAGCCTATATCAGAGTGTGCACGGTCTTGGGGGGGGTAGGAAGGGGGAGAAAAAATTAAAACTCAAAAGCTTATGGAAGTGATTGTTGAGAAATCAAAATAAATTAATAAAAAAATTTAAAAAAATAAAATAACTCTGAGGTACTACCTCACACCTCTCAGATTGGCTAATATAACAAAAAAGTAAAATGATAAATGTTGGAAGGGATGTGGGAAAACTGGGACACTCATGCACTGTTGTGGTGAACTGATCCAATCATTCTGAAGAACAATTTAGAACTATGCCCTTTGGGGGCATATAAAACTGTGTGTACCCTTTGATCCAGCAATACTATTGCTAGGTCTGCATCCCAAAGAGATTTCAAAAAAAGGGGAAAAGATCTATTTATGCAAAAATATTTAGAGCAGCTCTTTTTGTAGTAGTTAAGAATTTGAAATCGAGGGAATGCCCATCAATTGGGGAATGGCTGAACAAGTTGTAGTATATAATTGTAATGGAATATTATTGTGCCATAAGAAACGACAAGCAGGATGATTTCAGAAAAACCTGAAAAGATGTACATGAACTGATACTAAGTGAAGTGAGCAGAACCAGGAGAACATTGTACACAGTAACAGCAACATTGTATATGAAAATTTGTAAATGACTTCGCTATTCTCAGCAATACAATGATTCAAGACAATCCCAAAGGACTCATGATGAAAAATGGTATCTGCCTCCAGAGAAAGAACTGATGTTGTCTGAATACAAACTGAAGCATGCTATTTTCCTTCCTTTCATTTCTTTCTCTTTCTTTCTTCCTTCTTTCCTTCTTTTTGTTCAAGTCTTCTTGCACAATATGGAAATAATATGGAAATGTTTTACATGATTGTATATGCATACCTATATCAGATTGCTTAGCATCTCAGAAGGGAAGAGAAGGAGAGATAGAATTTGGAACTCAAAACTTAAAAAAAACCCAACAAATGTTAGAAATTATTTTTACATGTAATTAGGGGAGAAATAAAATACTATTTTAAAAAAGAATTTGTTCCATTGCCCCTTCTCTCAGTTGAATAATAAACAAGAAAAATAAAAAGAAAAGCCTCATAGCAAATATACATAGTCCAGCAGAACAAATTTCCACATTAACCATCTCTGACAATGTCTCATTCTGCATTTTAAGGCTACCAGCTCTCTGGCCGGAGGTGGGTGGCATGATTCATCTTCAGTCCTCTGGACTCCTGGTTTATCATTGCATTATTCAGAGTTCTAATATCTTTCCAGTTGTTTTTCTCCATAATGTTATTGTCATTATATACTGTCCTAGTTTTGTTCACTAGACCGTCAGTTTCTTGAGAGCATGGAATATCATGGGTTTTTTTGGCTTTTGGTTTTTGCCTTTCTTTGTATCCTCAGCGCTTAACACAATTGTTCAGTTGTTTCAGTTGTGTCTGACTGTTTGTGACCCCATTTAGAGTTTTCTTAGCAAAGATAATGGACTGGTTTGCTATTTCCTTTTCCAGCTCATTTTACAGATGAAGAAAAGAAGGCAGGCAGAGTGAAGTGACTTGCCCAGAGTCACACAGCTAGTAAGTGTCTGAGGCTGGATTTGAACTCAGATTTTCCTGACTCCTGGCCTAGTACTCTATTCATTGCACCACCTAGCTGCACAGTACTTAGCACACAGTAGGTGTTTAATAAATTCTTGTTGACTTGATTGTGCCCCACTTGGTTTCCAGTTTGGGGTTATGACAAAAAAGAGCTGCTATAAGTATTTTTGTTGTGAACCCCATGAACCCCAATGTATTATCTAAGAAAGAGACAAATGAAATTGGGGTACATGTGTCCACAGTTTAATTTCTCTCAAGCTGGCTTGATATGCATTGCATGGAAGTTCAGTTCAAAACTGAGCCTCCTTAAGGGGGCCAGTTCAGAACTGGCTTGGTTTGGGATTTGTGGGTACAGCCTTATATGTCCTTCAAAGGGTAGGTGTTCCCAAGGGGTGCCAATCAACCATGATTGATCAACACACTAAGAGGTCAAATTAAACCAAGATCATGAGTACATGCTTTAGATCACTTAGTCCACAGGGACTAAATCACTCACCATCAAAGGAAATACCACCTCCAGTCTTGGGAGTCTGTCTCCATCCAAACCTGAGTAGAATAAAATCAATTCAGGCCTGGATTGGAGTTTGACCAAGATAAGAAGATTCAGTGCTGGCAGAGGGGAAGCTCTGAGTCTCCAAGATACAGGTTACCAAGGAAATCATTTTTAACATTGTATGGATGGGTCCTTTTTTTTCTTTCTTTTCTTTCTTTGTTCCCTTTAGAGTATAGGCCAAGTAGAGGTATAGTTGGGTTGAAGGGAATGTACAGTTTCAGAGCTTTGGGGGCATTGTTACAAATTACTTTCCAAAGTGGTTTACCAATTCATAGCTTCTTTAATAGAATGTAAGCCTTTTGAGGTCAGGGACCATTTCTTTTTTGTCTTTGCAACTATCTACACACCTAGCACAATGCCTGCACAGAATAGGTGCTTAATGTGTTCTTGTTTCATCATTGCTTTTTTTTTTCAGTGCCAAGGCCTCTTACCTCCCCCAACAAAGGGCAATAGGTGGAGACTTGCAGCAGATGCACATACCAGAGGCAAATATACTCTTCCTCATGCAGCCTTAATGAAGAGTTTCTGAGAGGTTACCTGGCTGGAATAATAATAATAATAATAGCTAAAATTTATATAGCACCTACTATGTGCCAGGCACTGTGCTAAGTGCTTTACAATTACTAAACCATTTGATTCTTGCAAGAACCCTGAGAGGTAGGTGCTATTATTATCTCCATTTTATGGATGAGGAAACTAAAGCAGACAGAGAGGTTAAGTGATTTAACCAGAGTCACACAGCTAGGAAGTGTCTGAGGACAGATTTGAACTCAGTTCTTCCTGATTACAGAGACGCACTAGAGAAGGAAATGGCAAACCACTCCAGTAAAATCTGCCAAGAAAACCTCATGGACAAAGTCCAAAGGATCACGTAGAGTCAGACACAAGTGAATGAACAAACAACAATAAGAGCAGGCCCAGGTTTCCATCCATGGCCCCACCTAGCTTCCTCCCTACATATGCTTGCTTGCTCAGTCCACGAGGGGAGTTCATGGACAATGTTCTTCTTTTTTTAAAAATTTATTATTTATTTTAAACATTCTTTTCTTTTTAAAATTTGAGTTCCAAATTCTCTCCCTCTCTTCTACCCCCACTGAAAAGGCAAGAAATATGATATTAATTATACATGAGAAATCATGCAAAACATATTTCCATATTAGCCATATTTCCCCACAAAAGCAAAAAAAGAAAATAAAGTGAGAAATTATACTTCAGTTTGCACTCAGAGTTCATCAATTCTCTCTCTGGAAGTGGATAGAATTTTTTAAAATTATGAGTCCTTGGGAATTGTCTTGGATCATGGTATTGATCAGAGTAGACAAGTCTTTCACAGTTGATCATCATTACAACATTGCTGTTACTATGCATAATGATTTCCAAGTTCTTCTCACTTTGCTTTGCATCAGTTCATATAGGTCTTCCCATGTTTTTCTAAAACCAATCCCCTCATCATTTCCCATAGCACAATAGTACTCCATCTCCATCACATGCTACAACTTGCTTGGCCATTCCCCAATTGATGAGTATCCCCTCAATTTCCAATTCTTTGCCACCACAAAAAGAGCTGCTATGTATATTTTTGTACATATAGGTCCTTTTCCTTTTCTTTGATCTCTTTGGGATGCAGCCCTAGTTGTGGTATTGCTGGGTCAAAAGGTATGCACAGTTTTATAGCCCTTTGGGCATAGTTCCAAATTGCTCTCAAAAATGGTTGGACCAGGTCACAACTCTGCCAACAGTTCATAATGTACCTATTTTCCCCTCATTCTCTTCAGCAATTGTCATTTCTGATAGGTGTGAGGTGGTACCTCAGAGTCGTTTTAATTTGCATTTCTCTAATCAGTAGTGATTTAGAACATTTCCCCCCCAAAGGACTATAGAAAGCTTTTATTTCTTCTTCTGAAAATTGTCTGTTCATATCATTTCACAATTTATCATTTGGGGAATGGCTTTCATTTTTATAAATTTTACTCAGGTCTATACTCAGTATATATTTAAGAAATGAGGTCTTTATTAGAGAAACTTGCTGTCAAATTTTTTTGATATTACTTCATTCTAACTGAATGTGTACATATTCTTCCTTCTTTGAACCAATTCTAATGAGAATGAGGTTCAAATTTTGCCCGCTACCACCCCACCCCTTATTTTCTCTTTCATTGTAAAAGTTTTACATGAGAAAATTTTCCCTGTTCTACCTCTTCCTTCCCCCTCCTCCCAGGCAAACAGGGGTGGGGAACCTGCTCCCTCGAGGCCACAGGTGGCCCTTTAGTTCCTCAAGTGTGGCTCTTTGACTGAATCCAAACTTCACTGGACAAATCCCCTTAATAAAAGGATTTGTTCTGTAAAGTTTGGACTCAAAGGGCCACACCCAAGGACCTAGAAGGCCACATGTGGCCTTGAGGCCACAAGTTTCCCATCCCTGTTCCAGCAGGTCCCTCTTTCTTCCCCCTATATTTTTTTTTGGAGAACATTCCAACATAATTGATATAAAGAAAGTCAAAAAGCAGCTCCTCTTCTCAAGGAGCCCACAGTCTAATGGAGGAGACAACATACATACAAGAAGTCCTCTTTGAAGGTGTGTGTGATATGAGTGTCCATATATTTTAAAAATATTCTTATAGTATTTTGTTCCAACCTATGCTTAAAACCATCATATGGGCATCTCTATTTATTTACAACACAGGCTGTACCATAGTAAATGCCAATATATAAATCATTTGGAAAATCATCCACAGTTTGTAATAGAACATGCCTAGCTTCTTAGGGCTCCTGCTCAGGTCCTTCACCAACTTCCACTGACAGAAATAAAATAGGCATTTCATCAATTCATTGGTTCAGGGCATGGGTATTGGCATTGAAGGCTGCAGTTGGGTAATCAGGTCTAATCCAACTCTTGACCAACAGAACCTTGAAATGCTGTTAGTGGAGTATGGGCAAGAGAGCCTTCTCAAACCACTCAACCAACTGAAGCTTTGGCAGTGTCTCTCTCTACATATACATATATGTATATATATATATGCATACATATATACGTATATATACACATATATTTATTTATTTTGTTAAATATTTCCCAATTACGTGTAAAATATTTTTTAACATTCATTTAACAAAATTTTGAGTTCTAAATTCTTTCCCTACCTCCTGATTCTCTCCTACCCTTTGAGAAGGCAAACAATGTGATATCACTTGTATGTGTGAAGTCAGACAAAACATATTTCTATATTAACCATGTTGTAAAAGAAAACATACTAAACAAGAAAAATAAAGGAAGTTAAAAGCTCTGCACCCACAGTACTTTCTTTGAGGGTAGTAGGCATTTTTCATTATGGAATTTGAATTATCTTTGATCATTGTAGCAATCATAGTAGCTAAGTCTTTCACAGCTGATCATTGTTACAATATTGCTGTTACTGGGTACAGTGTCTCCTGGTTTTGCTCATTTCACTTTCACCAGTTCATATATATCTTCCCAGGTTTTTCCAGCACTGTCTTTCTAATGCTATTGAGAAGGTCACAGTGAATAACAGATGTTCCAGGATGAAAAGGCCACAGGGAATAATGGATGTTCCAGGGCGAGACTGTGACTGAGACATGGTGGCTGCAAAGTCTAGAAAGTCAGAAGCAGAGTGGGGAGGGCAAGAACTTGGATTGGAGAGGAGACTTAGATTTACATCCTGGTACATCTTGGTAGTGACCATGGAAAAGTCACTGAACCTGTCACTGCCCCCAGGCAACTCAGATACTACAAGTGGCAAACATGAAATCATGGTCAGGATATAAATTAAAAAAAAAAACAAATAAAAGAGATAAATGCTCAGCTTTTCTTTTCTAGCCCTTTCTTGTTGTGTTATGCATGTTTTATAGGGATAATCAGGCACAATATTTTAATTTTGGCTTGTGTACATAAAACCTTTACCAATACTCTACTCCCCTGCTGCTAGTGCCTCCCCCCCCCATTAACTTGTATTTCTTTTGCATATATTCATGGAATGGGGGACTGGCCAATGAGGGCTCAGACCTACAAGCATGTGCATTTGGTGAGCCTGCTTATGAAAGTGGATGATGACACGGAATAGAGGGATTGGGTTTTCAGAAGGCCTCACAGTCTCCAGAGCACTTCTCAAAGTAATCAGGAGTTCACCTGATCACTGTCTTAATAATAATAGCTAACATTTATATTGCACTTACTATATGCCAGACACTTTACAACTATCATCTCATTTGATCTTTACAAGCCTAGTGCTCTTATTATCCTCATTTCATGAGGCAGAATTTGAACTCAGGTCTTTCTGACTCCAGACTCAGAGCTCTATCCGCTGCACTACCTAGCTGCCCCCATATAAATTTGTTATTATTTTTCCAGTTGCTATTTGCTGAAATATGGTATTTCTGAAGTATTTTCACAGAGATAGTGGGACTGAATATTTGAAATTGGGCTGTCCCAGAAAATCCAGGATGTTTAGAAAAAAGCATCCAAGCCCTCATATGCCCTTCTTATACTACTCCCCAATTTCCCTATTCCCATTTCTCTTGGGGCTGAAAATAGCCCCCAGACTCTTCGCTGTTTTACATTGGTCCCATTTCATGAACGGACAAACCTATGTACAAAAAGTGACTCTCTTGATGTTATTGGGGCTCCTTTATAAACCAAGAATCTATGAGTGAGAGGGTCAATCTTGAAAGCTAGGAGGGCCCTAGGTCCCCCAGCCTCCTTCAGAAAATCTGAGTGGATAAGGTGTGGCCAAGAACAAATAGTTAGGGTTTATTAGCGGCAATGAGGCCGGCAGCCCTGAAAGCTTTTTAATCTAGGGTCGCCAAGCTTCAGCTCCAGGATATTCAATCACTGGATGGCATGTCCTGTTCTATTTCCATTTCCTTAGCTTCCAGGAAAACCTGCTCGGGTTGGGAGACAAGGGAGCATGCTAGTGGTTAATGAGGATGGCAGTGGGGTGTGTTCTCCCTTTCCCCCTACCTCCCCCCAAGGTTTTTTTCTCTCTCAATGTGGAACAACAGTTTTCTCTCATTCTGTTTTCCTGGAAGCTGAAGAAGTGGAACAGGCTGCACAGGGCCCTGATTACAAAGCTTGGATATAGAGTGGGTGGACAGCTCTGTGGCCACAAATTAAAAAGCTCTTTGCTGCCTGCCTGCCTTGTTACTCCTAATCACTTCTATGGCCTCTACTCCACTATCCTGCTCCCTTTCCACCCCTCCTCACCCTCCTCCCTGCTCCATAGTCCACAGAAACATGACCATTACCTATTCGCCTAGCTCCCCCCACACCTTTTCATCCAAAGGAGCAGTGGAGCACCCTGGACTCCTCTTTGTCATAGGTTCTTAGGCTGAACCCCAAGTTGGCTGAACCCTTATCCTTGGTTCAGGACACCCAGGGCTTTGAAAGCAGAGATGAAGGAGGCCCCTTTGCTTCAGATCTCAAGGGGGTAGTTCCCTGGCCCCAGTCCCTGTACTGCTCACCCTAGGACACCCCCCCCTTCCAGTGCTGGGGACAGAGAGGGCGGGAACCTCAGGGAACAATGTCTCTGGCTCAGGGATGACCCCCTCATTTCCCCATCCCACCAAGCAGTCATGTGATCTGCTTCTTCATTAGGGCCTGGATATATAAACAGGGGGGCCACTGGGAGGGCAGCTGGAAGAGGATATTTCCAAGGAAAGAGACAAGGACAAATTCATAGGCGGTGAGACCCCAGGCTTGAGCCTTTTAAATTCTTCATCAGGGAGGGAATGGCTTTTGGGACCCCAGCCCCATTATTGCTATCTAGGAGTCTATATAGGGAAAGGGTGGTGACTTCTTCAAAGAGAGAAGAGTGTCACTCAGGGTAAGGGTCAGGGGACAGTGGAGGGGGTGGTATGAGGTGAATGTCTGGGAAGTCAAAGGGATGAGGGGATGGGTGTTGGGGACTAAGTGCTGCAAACTGGAAATATGTCAAGAGCTATGAGACTCAGGAGCCCCTGCAGCACAAGGTGAGTCCATGTTTTCCCAATGCCTGTGCTAGAACATGTTGAATGCTTTGCTGCTGAGCTGGGCCATGCTGCAGGGATTGCCCACCACCTTGGGTACCCAGCCCACTCAGCAATACCCAGAGGCCATCGGCTCCAGACTGAGTAGGTCAAGTCAGGCTCTGTACCCTGGGCTCCTGCTCTCAGCCCCTGCCGCCTCTCTAGGACTTTCAGGTCAGTACTGAAACCTGGGGAGTTATAAACAACCAAAGGACCAAAGATTTCCTTCTGAGGCTCACAGAGCCAGCAAAGTTAGGAATTTTTCCCCTTTTCCCCAAGGCTGGTGTCCACCCACCTGAGAAGCTTGAAAATACCTCTAAGATAATTCAATCCAACTCCATCATTTCACAGCCAATGAAACACACTTGTCCAAGATTAGATAGGTAGTGAGTAGAATAGTCAGCAATTGAACCCAGGTCTCCTCTACCTCCAAACCCGGTACTCTTTCCACTGAACCATGTTGGAATTAGGGACTATAGCCCATTTTTAGAACTAATCCCTATTTCTTTCTGGTGCTGAATTCCGTGTCCTCCCCCACACACTCCTTTTCATTTTCTCTAAGTTTTGCCCAATCTCCCACTCCAGGGATAGATACTGTAGTAGGCTGGGCTGGACTGGACTAGGTAAGCTGCTGCCTTCCCTTCACCTCTTCTCTACCTGCCAGGCCCTGGTATACAGCCAGAACTGGAGCAGATGGCATCAGAGCTGGCAGAAGAATCCCTCATGCAAGACACTGAGGCTCTGGCACCTGGGGTAAGTATCCCTGCATGAAAGGAAGAAAGTCACAAGAGGTAAACCCCTGGAAGAAGAGAGAAAACACTTAATTTCTTCAGCCTCTCACCTCCTAAGGTCACAGGACTTAGATTAGGAAAAGATCTTAAAGACTGTCTAGACCTACTCCTTCTTGACAGATGAAGATATTAAATCTCAGAGAGATTAGAGATACCTTACTTGAATTCACACAGATAGTAAGAGAAAATACAGTATAATGGAAAGAATACTGGAGTCAGGAAAGACCTAGGTCAAAACCCTTCCTCCCATATTTACTAAGAACATAGTAGGTCCCTAACAATTTTATAGTTGTTGAATTGAATTGTATCCAGTAATTCCTACTTCACAGTTTTGTTGTAAAGTACAAATGTTAATGCAGGTGAAGTATTTTGTACATCTTAAAAGCGCTGGTAACGTTAGCTCTTACTAAGCAGCAAAACCAGGATTTGAGCAAAGATCTCTAACAAGGGAAAAGGTTGATGGAGCTCCAGTAGGAGAATAGGGATATTTCACGTTCCAGCAGCCTTTTCTCCAGAATCTTAGCATTTCAGAACCAAACCAAGAATCGCTACCATCCCCACTGTTTTCAGGTAAAATACGGAGTCAGAGGTCCTCCTGGGTTGTAATCTTCTCTTTGAAACTTACTACTGTTTTGCCCTGGGTAAATCACCCTCTCTGGATATTTTCCCAGCTGTGAAATGAGGGAAGTGGAAGTTTTTTTAATTAGATGAGTCCCTTCCACTTCTAAATCTCATAACGACAAACCTAGAAATGCTGGGATCACTTTTTTTTCCTTCCCCTCGAAATTTGAGGAGATTCCACAAGGGGTGATGTATGGTGGCCATGGGCATCCTTTGGGGACTCGAGGGCAGTGAGCTCATTGCCAGGCTGGTATGGTAGCTTGAGCGTCAGAACCCTGCCCTCTCGGTCCTCCGCAGATGCCGGGTCCCATGAGTCGCGAAGATCGCTCCCCGCGCCGCTGTGTTCGCCTTCTCGAGTCCTGCCTGGGTCACCAGGTTCCCTGCTGCGACCCGTGCGCCACCTGTTACTGCCGCTTCTTTAACGCCTTCTGCTACTGCCGCAAGATCAGCACCAACTACCCTTGTAGCCACAATTAGTTGGGCTAGGCTGAGGGGGCAGAGGGAAGTCAGACATGTACAAGCACCAATAAAGGCTCCCTAGAGCAAAGCTGGAAACCCGTGGCTATGAGGCTTTTTCTTAATCCAGGATCTAGGGGTTCTGGCCAAAACAGGAGCAAACTTTGCGCTCAGGGATGTACTTCGGGAACTCTGGTGGCAGAGGCAGGGCGCTGACCTGAGATTTCCTGATTGGCAAACAGGACTGGGGATGGGTAGATGGGGAGCAGGCACTATCTCCGCTGGGGGCAACCTTCCTGAAACAGGTCCTTGTCCACGCACTTATCCTTCCCCGCATATCACCTCTTCTGATTTAGCCAATAACAACTACTCGAATTTCCGTAGAGCTTTAAGTTTTCCAAAATACTCCATCAAAAACCAAAAACACCTTTGGGGAGGATAGGTAGTATAATTATCTCCATTTTACAAATGAGAAAGATAGGGTTCAGGGAAGTTAGTATGCCATTTGGGTGACATTTGAACCCACCACATTCTGACCGACTAGATGCCTTTTCCCTAACTGCACACTTGACCCTTTACCTATCCACCTCACTTCTACCACAAACTCAGCACATCAGCACCTTGGCCTTCTTCTTCCCAGCACTTGAAGAAAAGTATATCTATGTATTTATTAAGAGCCTTCGATCTTGACCAATAGCATTAGGTGCACTGGGAGAGATACAAGCATGACCTATAGATTTGGAAGGTACCTGAAATCAAATTCCTAAGCCCCTCGACAACATGCTTGACAACTTGTCATCCAGCCTTTGCTTGCAACTGGGTGACACAGTAAATAGAGCCCAGGACTTGGGAATCAGCAAGACTCAGACAGTCCTTAGCTGTGTATGACCATGGGCACGGCAGTTCTCTGCCTCAACTGACTCAGCTGTAAAGCGGGGATAATAATACCACCTAACTCAAGAGTTGTCTTGTGGACAAAATGAGATAATACTGGCAAAATGCTTTGCAAACCTTAAGGAACTATTACGGTAGTTCTTCAAATATGTGAAGGCATCTAGAATGTCTTTTTTTTTTTTGGAGTGGGGGGGAAGTTAGTAACATTTTATGGAGGCAAGGGACCATTTTCCACAGAATCAATATCAGAGCTGAGCTGGACCTTCGAAGGTCACATCTGGGAAGGAGCCTTAAGAGAGAAAGTCAGAGCTGGAAGGAACATTTTTCTTGCCCAAGCCTCTCATTTTACAGCTGAGGACACTGAGGCTCAGAGAGGGGAGGGATCTTTCCCGGAACCACACAGCTAGTCATTGGCAGCGCTGGAACTAGAAGCCAGGTTTCCTAATAACGGGTACTGCGAGCTTTCCATTACTCCAGGAGACCTTTCTCACTCCCTCCAGGCTGGGGGGAGTGGAGGAGAATAAATTGAATTAGCGTCCCTCCCCACACACCCCGAGAGGCAGGGAGAGCGACGAAGCTCCTTCAACACACAGCGCCTGGGAAGGAGGGGACGCGCAGGTCGCGAGGTAGAGACCTCAGCAGTCTTGTCCTGTAACCCCCTTCCATTGACCATTCCCACTGATCTCCCGCTGGGAACTAGAACGGTAGAGCACGAACTTCCGTGCACGCACAATGAGGCATTCGCTCTGCCCATGCGCACTGTTTCTCGTGAAGCCAAGCGGCGTCGTAAGCCAATAGTTCTCCTCGGCCCTGTGTCATGTGATCGGGGTGGAGGGGATTGTCATCTGACTTGGCTGTCAGTGCCGCCGCCCTGGCGACGCATCACCTGATCCGTGGGGGCGGGATCTCATGCCCGGTCCGGTTCCGGTTCGGCAGTAGTTCCCCCCTTAAACTCTTAGAGTTCCCGGAGCCGCCGCTGCCACGATGTCTGCTTTCCCCGAGCTCTACTTTAACGTAGACAATGGCTACTTGGAGGGCTTGGTCCGGGGCCTTAAGGCCGGGGTGCTGAGCCAGTCGGATTACGTCAACCTGGTGCAGTGCGAGACGCTCGAGGGTGAGCGGGGCCCGCCCTGGCCAGGGGGAGCGCGAGGCTGGGCCCGCCGCTGGGAAGGAGGGGGAAAGGCGAGGGCTCGCTGCCCGGCTAGGAGCAGGGCCCTCCCCGGGCCAGGCTCGGCCCCGCACGGAGCCCAGGCCGCGCTGTCCACTCTCCACTCGGGTGCTAAAGGGAGTCGGGCCGGGGGAGAAGAGGAGTCGCCCATGGGAGTGAGGGGGCTCAGCCTTCGCCTGGTTCAGGCCGAGGGGAAACCGAGGCCCCGGTGGGGAGCACACTCAAGGTTTAGAGGGCTCTGGGGTGGGCTATGGGAAGTGGGGTCATGGGAAGACCTGGCAGATTTATCGAGCTTCGCACCTGGACTAGAGAGGAAAGGGTGGACATGGGGATGGAGCTGGGGCTCGCCGCCTCCTCGGATTGCCGCATCTGCTTAGCCGAGCCCATCTCATCTTGGCAGCTTCCTTCTTCCTCTTATAGCCAGCTCTGCCTAGCAGATGGAAGAGGCTTTCCTCCGAGCGGGGCTGGTCGTGGCATCTTCTCCCGCCCCCATCACTAGCAACCTCCTCCCTCCCTCCTTTCTCTGGGTCTATGTAACCTTAATTCCAACCCGCCATCCTCCGATAAATAAAACCCAAGACTGTCTAGCACCTTAATCGAGGAGGCCAATGTCCAGCACAGGAGAGGGAGGAACGGAAAATGGGAGGAGTTTTCGAGGAATGGGTCTGTGTTGGTGGCATTACGCTGTGGGAGGAACACGAGCCATGTTGGTGTTTGTTGCGGGAAGACTGAGTTGGGGATTGAAATCCCTGGAAAATGTAAGGCTGTAAGTTGAACTCTTGCTGAATTCCTTCAAAGGGCAAATATTCAAGATATTCCTTAGAGGCAGTATGTATGTGTGGCTCTCCAGGGAGTGTGAGTGTGTGGAGACACTCCCTGGTTACTTCAGAGTTTCTGGAGTGGGCTGTTGGGAGAGGGAAGTTGCTGTCTGCTGGAGCTAAAAATCGCAATCAATCAATCAATCAATCAATAAATACCTTCAGGCAATATGCAAATAATTTCCATACCCTATCTCATCGCCAGTGCACATGAATGAATTTGCCTCTTGCCTTTCCCTCCCCCCCTTCACACACCTCTAAGATGATTTCTTTTCTACTTTTTCTGTCTTTTAACTATTTCAATCTGATTTTGTCTCGATGAGATTGGAGGTGGGGTGGGAACAGGGTATTTTTGTCCTTATTTATCTAGAGATTTTCCATTTCTGGAATCCATTTCATTAAGATCCATTTTTGAAAAGAGTCTTTGATGAACCGTAAAGTGAACAAATGAGTTCAAGGACTGGCTATTATTTCTGGGACAAAATGTAATCTGTATAGTCTGGCATTTACAGACCTTCAAAATCTGGTGACAGCCTTCTTTTCTGGTTCCAGCCGAATTGGGTGCTACTAATTGTTTCTTGAACCAGGCATTCCAGCACCCATTTCTGTGCTTTTGAACAAGTATCTTCTCACCTTCACCTCAGAATCCTTGGCCTCCTTCAAATTGCCACTTCTTACAGGAAGCCTTTTCTGTTTCCCTCATTTGGTAGGGTTCCCTCAGTAACAGCTTAATTCTCTAACCTTAGAGGCAGCTCAGTGTCACTGTGGATTAGAGCACTGACCCTGGAGTCAGGAATATCTGAGTTCAAATCCAGGCTCATACACTTATTAGCTGTGTGACCCTAGGCAAGTCACTTAACCTCTGTTTGCTTCAGTTTCCTCAACTGTAAACTGTAGATAAGAAGAGCCCTTACCTCACAAGTTTGTGAGGATCAAATGAGATAATATTTGCATAGCATTTAGGATACTGCCTGGCACATAAAGAGTGCTAGATAAATGCTTAATTCCTTCCCCCTCTCCCTCTTCCGATTACCTTGTATTTGCTTATCTGTATGTGTGCTGTAACTTCCCCATAGAATGTAAGCTTCCTGAGGACAAGGACTATATCGTGTTTATCTCATTTTCCACAAATGAATATTCTCAGCATCCAGCAATGTGCCTTACACGGCTTCTCAGTCAGCCACCTAGGTTCAAATCATCGGACATTCTGAGCTCCCGTAATCCAGCCACTTTTCAGGTCTCCCAGATTCTACCTTCAGAAACTGCAGTTACCACTTACAATGTGGCTGCATCCTGCCTTTCCTGGATTATTGTACTCACTTTTCATCTCACCCTTTTCCTGCCAGACTGGTGACGTTTGTTCCTTGTACTTACATTCTGTGTATTTGGTACCTTTGCACTGCTACTCCCTAAGCCTGGAATGCGCTCCCTTCTGGGGAGCTCTTGGTACCCCTAACTCCTTACAAGGCTCAGTTTAGCTTCCCCATCCCATGTGAGGCATTTCATGAATTCCTCCCTGCTCTTAGTGTTCCCACCCCAGATTGACTTTGTATTTACTTACCTGTATACGTATTTTTTTCCCGCCTAGTACAACGCAAAGTCCTTGAGGACAGGGACTGGGTTTATCTTTGTATCCTCAGTGCCTAGAAGAGTACCTTCCACACAGTAGGCAGTTAATGTTTGTTATAGATAATTAATGTTTTAACTGTTGGATGGGCAGTGTAGTATACTGGAAAGATCTGAGTTTGGAGTCAGGAGATAGTTCAAATTCTGATATCTATTCCTATAGGCAAGTTAGCCTCTCTGTTCCTTAGTTTCCTCATCTGTGAAATGGAGAGTATAGCTGTACTACCTACCTTACAGGGTTATTGCAAAGCTTTGTGAACATTAAATCGCTATATAAATGTTCCATCATTATAGTCTCAACAATCTACAGGTGGCTCAGAAGGGAGCTTTGGACCTAATGAAAGATCCCTAATGGCTGCCATCATCCAGCAGTAGATAGACCCTTCTATACCTCTACAATATTTCTTCTAGACCAGGGATGGGGAACCTGTGGCCTCAGGCCCACATGTGGCCCTCTATGTCCTCACGTTCCACTGTTTGACTGAAAGCAAACTTCACAGAACTAATCTCCTTAATAAAAGGATTTGTTCTGTGAAACTTGGACTCAGTCAAAAGGCCGCACCTAAGGTTCCCCACCCCTTTGCTAGACCCACAACCACTTACTTTAGCACTCTTTCTCTCTGCTGTGGGTTGGGGTAAAAAGTTCACTTTCTCCTCCTCCTTACCACGGGTAATACTAATGTAGTGATATCCTTATTAATAGCTCTCTCTCACATTAAATTTCATACCATTGCTGAGCACCATCAAAGACTGCTGAGATCTTTTTTCCTCTCTGTTTTCTTCGTCCTCTGGCAATGATAGAGCCACTGATACCCCAGTGGCAGGAAAATGGGAGGTATTTACTAAATGCTTATTGATATCAATACCACTTTTAGAATCTTTTTCCTCTTTAACTGCTAGTTTGAGTGTCTTCAGTAGCATGAAGCTTTGAAGAAGCACTGGACTTGGGTCCTGGAGACATCTGTGTTACTGACAAGCAGTGTATCCTGGAGCAAATAAGTCACTTCCTCTCTCTGACCCTTAATTTTTTCACCTTTAAAATGAAGAGATTGGAGTCAGTGATCTCTAAGGTCCCTTTTGGCTCTAATGATTTATGAATACATACTATCTTACCTGAAATCTGCTGCAGACAAGTTCCTTTAAGCAAAAACAGCCTGGGTATGGAGGATCTTGCTAAATGCATAAAATACAAGGTAATGTAGGGGGAGGGATCATTGCTGATGGGAGTCGAGAGAGGTCTCAAGGAAGACATGGCAGTTGATCTAGGTTTGAGAATGTTCCAGACGTGAGCAGAGACAGAGCTTCCTGATTGTGCCCCGAGAACTGAGAAAAGTCCATTTTGGCTAGACCATAGAATGTGTTTAGGGAGAGTAGTATGAGGCATAGTTGGAAAGCTGAGGTGGCCCCCGATTTTGGAGGGGCTGGAATGCTAGGCTGAAGATGGTAAATTTTATTGTCTTAGACTAGATGATCTCTAAGATCTGTGGCTCTAGATGCTGTGATTTGATGATCCCTATCCTGAAGGAGATTCCTAGTACCTCTGGTAACAACGTTTATTGCTCTTAGTCTTTGTTACTAGAGGTATCGATATTTAAGGTAATAGGTAATTAGTGCCAAGTAAGTGGTCCAGCAGTCATACAATTGGTAAGTCCAGGAATGGACTTGCTCTTTGAATGGGCTTTGCTACTTGAAGACTGGCCTAGGAACAGGATTGGAATAATTTGTATGCTGAACAGTTGCCTCGTATGTGTATGTGGCCTAGGAGTTGGTAGACTTGGATCCTGAGCAAGTTACTTTGCTCTCTGTCTCAGTTTCCCAGTCTGTAAAGTTAGAGAGTTGGATTATGAGAGCTTTATGTTCCCTCTCTGCTCTGACATTCTTGGTTCTTAGGCTATGAGCTGGGACAATAAAGATGAGATACAGAGACAGATGGCTATACACTGGTATGGTTGTCACAGCTCTAGACTCTAGTATCTGAGCTCTGGATTTCTGGAACCTGGATGATGACGAATAATCAGGCCTTTCAAGTGGCTCATACCACCAGAATGCTCACAAAACTTTGTAGAATACTGTGCAAAGTTAGATGAGCCCTACCCCCATGAAGTTTACAACCTAGGAAGGGGATAAGACACAAAGATAGATAATTTTAATACACAATAATTTGTTGTTGTTGTTAAGTTGTGTCTGACTCTTTGTGATCCAGTTTGGAGTTTTCTTAACAAAGATACTGGAATGGTTTGCTATTTCCTTCTCTAGCTCTTTCTTTCTTTCTTTCTTTCTTTCTTTCTTTCTTTCTTTCTTTCTTTCTTTCTTTCTTTCTTGCTTTCTTGCTTGCTTGCTTGCTTGCTTGCTTGCTTGCTTGCTTTCTTCTTGGTGAGGCAGTCGGAGTTAAGTGACTTGCCCAGGGTCACACAGTTAGTAAGTGTCATGTGTCTGAGTCCGGATTTGAACTCTATCCTCTTGACTCCAAGGCCAGAGCTCTATCTATTGCGCCACCTAGCTGCCTCTTCTAGCTCATTTTACAGATGAGGAAACTAAGGCAAACAGGGTTAAGTGATTTTCCCAGGGTCCCACAGCTAGAAAGTGTCTGAGGCCAGATTTAAACTCAGGAAGTCTTCCTGACTTCCAGGCCCAGCACTTTATTCATTGTGCCACCTACCTGCTCTTAATACACAATACATTGGTGCGTAGTGCAGGAAGGTTGTTACCAACAGAGTTTCCTCAGATATGTTGTAAGGTGCATCTCCCTGGCACTCTGATCATCCCCTTTGAAGTACAGGAGAATCTAATAATCAGAAGGTTACTTAGTAGCTATAGAATTGGAGTGAAGAGAGTGGGGTAGTCTAAAGGGTTATTTCCATCCAGTTGACAAGTCACTGTCCTCCACTGTAGGACAACATATCAGTCTGACTGGGTGAGGTATTCTCTCTTTGGCCCTGTAGGATTTAGAGGCATACTTAATCTCTCTGGGACTGAGTTTCTTGAAACATCTATAAAATAAGGGGGTTAGACCAGACATCTCTCGGAGTCTGTCCAGCCCTAACAATCAGCGAGTCCATGATTTTTACTCCCCATTCAATTTTTTTCCTTTCTCCTTCTAGACTTCTTGCTATCCTCTGTCTGCTTATATTTATGTTGAAATGACCCATTTTCATAATTGTTACATCATTTTACAGTAAGAAAGCAATTTAAGGACTATTTTGTCCAATTCCTTCATTTCACAGAAAAGGGGGCCCAGAGGAGGGAAGTGATTTTACCCAAGGTCATACAGCATAAGTTTATAGTTTTATGTTGATTTTATTTTCTGTTGGCTATTTAAAAAAACATTATCTCCCAGCCATATATCTCTAAATCACAAAATGAATCACTTCTGGGAAGATTCCTTGTGAATGAAAGAAAAAAAACATCTATTAAGCACTTACTGTGCTAAATGCTGGGGATACACATAGAAAAGCAGAGATATTAATACCTTCTCTCAGAGCTCACATTTTAATGGTGTCAGCTTTAAGAGGTGTCAGCTACAAGTAAGGTGGAAAGGCCCTGTGGTCCTTAGGGGAGAGTAGCAGAGCAGATGGTAATGCCTCTTCTTTAATGTAATTTCCACTAATAAAAATCATGTCTTTTTCTGATGTTTGACATTTGACAGTTCCAAGGACTTTGTAGGCTAGAACTTTCTTTTCCAGGTCATCAGCTGTGGTTGCTAAAGAGGTGGGGGTCTGCCCTGGCTGCCGAAACAGTTTTTAGGTCTTGTCGCTACAGGATTTGCCTCCTAGAGTAATGGCCTCTGGGAGTTTTGGCTAGAAGTAGGACCTGTGATAGGGGTCTCTTGGCATTCTCCAAATCCGTAGACTTAACCTTCTTCCCATGAGTGGCAGTTGGTCAGTGGTTGGTATGGTGGGGGCAAAGAAGATAAGCTCCTTTGGAGTGATTGTTCACCTCACTGGTACCTTTAAGGCCTGGGGCTGGAAGCAGGGCTGGTGGTCTGTGAGCAGTACTATTCCCTGGTCTCTTGCATTCAGAGTCCTGGTCTTTCTTCAGTGGGGTCTGAAGGGAGCTGATGGTCAAAATGATAGCGTTGACTTGACTCGCTGTGGCACCTGCTGCCTTTTTGTCTTTTCCTCGGTCTACTCTGCTGCAACAGCTAGGCTAGCTCACCTGCCTCATAGGTGGCAGTTTGTCTGCAGGTGGTGTTTATGGCTGGCCCTTCTTTGGATGTTGGGTGCAGGGGCTGGGCTGGAAGCAGGGCCAGTAGTCTGGGGTGGAGGGGTGGGGGTGCAGCATACTGCTTTTCCCAGTGCTTTTGGGTTCAGCATCCTGGCTATCTCCACTGGGGTCTGACAACAGGTAGTGATAGCAGTAGTTTAAATTTTTTAAATTTTTTAAAAAAATTAATATATTTTGAATTATCAACAATCACTTCCATAAGCTTTTGAGTTTTAAATTTTTCTCCCCCTACCTCCCCATCTCCCTCCCCAAGACGGTACGCAATCTGATATAGGCTATACATATATATTCCTATTAAACATATTTTCACATTAGTGATGTTGTAGGGAAGAATTAGAAACAATAGGAGGAACCACCAGAAAGAGGAAACAAAACACAACAGAAGAAAAAAAATAGCAAATAGTGTGCTTTGATGTACATTCAAACGCCATAGTTCTTTCTTCTTTATGGATAGCATTTTCCATCATCAGGCCTTTGAAGATGTCTTAGATCCTTGTATTGCTGAGAAAGGTTAAGTTTATCAATATTAGTCATCACACAACTTGGCTGTTACTGTGTACAACGGTCTCCTGTCAGAAATCAGCCTATTCATCATTTTTTTAGAGCACAATAGTATTCATTACATTCATATATCACAGCTTGTCCAGCCATTCCTCAATTGATGGTCATCCTCTCACTTTCCAATTCTTTGCCACCACAAAAAGAGCTGCTACAAATATTTTTGTACATGTGAGTCCTTTTCCCACTTGTGTGATCTCTCTGGGATATAGCCCTAGAAGTGCTATTGCTGAGTCAAAGGGTACGTACATTTTTATAGCCCTTTGGGCATAGATCCAAATTGTTCTCCAAAATGGTTGGATCATTTCACAACTCTACCAACAATGCATTAGTGTTCCAATTTTCCCACATCTTATCCAACATTTGTAGCAGTAGTTTATAATCCAAGGGCAAGAAACCCCTCTGTGAAAGGCTATGGACTTACGGGAAAAAAAAAATTTTTTTTAAATCATAGGCATCCTAGAGTGTAGAGCTTAGAGGTCATCTAGTTCAGTGCTCTTATTTTACAAGAGAGAAAACTGGGTCATAGAGAAGGATATTTGTTGCCCAAGGCCATCTAGATCATAAAAGGCTGAATTGGGATTTGATCCTCTGACTTCAGGTTGAGTATGCTTTCCACTGCACCGTGCTGCCTCAATTAAATTGCTTTTTATTTGTGGCCTTTGTTTAATTTAGTGTGTACATTTAAAGAAACATAACTCATCACCTTTTTTGGTCTTTACATTTTTAAAAATTGTTTGATTCATGCCTTTTACTTTTTGTCCCATAGTTATTTCCCGATCCAATCCTCATTTGTAACAAAAACAGCAAAAATTAACAACAAAGCAAATTTATCAGACATTGTATTCAATAGTTTGCATGTGTTAGTCCCTCATATCTCTACTGAGGGGCAGGAAATATGTTTCCTCATCTTCTCTCCAGGGCCATAATTGGTCATTGCAATTAATCCACATTCAGCTTCTTCTTAGTGTTGTTTTATATTTGTACTATTGTAGTCCTTGTGGGTATTTTTCTGCTGGTTGTGCTCACTTCTCTCTGTATCAGTTCATATAAGTCTTCCCATATTTCTCAGAATTCCTCACGTTCCATCTTCTCTGAATTCTTATTTTGTAAACCTAACAATATTCCATTACATTTGTATGCCACAATATTTGTTTCCAATTTGTAATCATTATAAAAAGTGCTACTATAAATATTTTGGTGGGTTTTAGACCTCTTTTCTGTCTTTGCCCTTTAAGGGTATATATCTAGTAGTAACATTGGTCAGTGGGTCAAAAGGCATGAACAGTTTAGTGACTTTTCTTCCATTTTTCCAAATAATTTTCTAGAAGGTTCAGATCAGTTAGCAGCTCTTGTTGTTGTTTTTCAGTCATGTCCGATTCTTTGTGACCTCATTCAGGGTTTTCTTATGTCCTCCCTGGCATAATTGATGTAGCATCACTGAACTCTCCCTTCATCCTTTAATGTAGGGGACCTACCTATTCTTAGGTTAACTTCCTTTCATGTATGTTATGAAGCTCTGATTGGCGATTTTGGAGTTTCTTGCAAGATGCCTCTATGATTTCTTTTTTATCTCTTTAAGTTTCGAGTCCTTACCTAACCAGTCATGCTTTGGGATTCTGAAGTGGTTTGCCATTTCCTTCTCTGAGACAAACAGGGTTGAATGACTTGCCCAGGGTTACCCAGCTAGTAAGTGTCTGAGGCTGGCTGCATTTGAACTCAGGTCTTCCTGACTCTAGGCCTAGCATATTCTATCCACTGGGCCACCTAGCTGCCCTACCAAGCAGCTCAACTGACAGTGTATCCTCACATTCCCTCTGACAGTGACTATTTCTGATTTTATCATCTTTAGTAACTTAATGGGTGTGAAATGAACCTGAGTGGTTATAATTTGCATTTCTCTTATTAGAAATTTGAATAAATTTTCCCGTAGTTGATAGTTTGAATTTCTTTTTTTGAAAATGTTCATATACTTTTATCTATTTGCAATAACCTCATTCCATTCTTCTTTAAGTTATTTATGATGTGATCTTTAAATTTTGGAACTTATGTATATGACATCTCATCCACTTTAAAAATTAATAACAGGAAACAAAATGCTTCATTAATCAGAGTGTATCCAATAAAAATGATCAAACATTCATTAAATGTCTACTCTCTGCAAAAGCCCTGTCCTATAATAGTTACTGATAGAGGGAAAAGTACACATTTTTTTACCTTAAGAGTTTGAAGTCTAGGGGCAGCTAGGTGGTACAATGGATAGAGCACCAGCGCTGGAGTCAGGAGGACCTGAGTTCAAATCCAGTCTCAGGCCAGCCACTCGACACTTACTAGCTGTGTGGTCCTGGGCAAGTCACTTAACCACAATTGCCTCACAAAAAAAAAAGAGAGAGAAGAAGAAGAAGAAGAATTTGAAGTCTACTGGGGGGAAAATGTGATATGTGCACAAATTAAGTATAAAAAGGAGCCAGTTGAGAGGGAAAGATTGAAAACAGAGAAACAGGATGATTGCTGGAGAAAGTTGCAAAGATGATGGAGGTATAGAGCTGGGCCATGAAGAATTGCTAGGTAGCAAAGAGGATATGATCCTCATAGGGAGCAAAGGCAAAGACAGAAATTAGCATGGTCTGTGAGGATCACAGTGAGGAAACTGACCTGGTTGGATGGGAAGGAATGGGAGGTAAGATTGAGTTTATGTAGAGTGAGGGCAGATTATCTATATTAAAAGTATTTTTCTGTTATAAATTATAGTTAGTCCAAGGAGAGACATCCATTAGTGGAGAGTAGAGAAAGAGAGAAGGGAGAGAGAGACAGACGGACAGACAGGGATACCTCCAGAGGCAGAGGGAGATAGAAACATCTAGGAGCAAGAAATGCAGGAAGAGGAAAAAGAGAAGAGATACTGAAAGTGAGAGAGACCAGCAACTTTTGTTTTCCCTATCCTTAGTCTTCGTAACTTCTGCATGCCCAGTTCTCTATTTTAATGTCCCAATTTCCTGTCTTATCCAAAAGCTTGCCAAGGGCTTCCCTTTGCCCAGCTTCTTAAAACTCTCATTTTCCAAGCCCCTACTCTACGAAACCCTAGTCCTCCCTGGCATAATTGATGTAGCATCACTGAACTCTCCCTTCATCCTTTAATGTAGGGGACCTACCTGTTCTTAGGTTAACTTCCTTTCATGTATGTTATGAAGCTCTGATTGGCGATTTTGGAGTTTCTTGCAAGATGCCTCTATGATTTCTTTTTTATCTCTTTAAGTTTCGAGTCCTCACCTAACCAGTCATGCTTTGGGATTCTTCCCTATTCTTCTTGCTTAGGGAAGGTTTCCTTTTTATGAAAGTTACCCTGTTTCTTGTAGTCACTTCTGACCTCGCTTATTAATCATAATAGGATCTTCAGGTGGTTGGTCTTCTTGATTTTTAGACTATATTTTCCCTGGGCTGCCAAAAGATGTCTTTTTGAATATTCTTCTAAGTTGGATTATTCACACTTTACTGCTCCCTTTTATTTTTTCTTTCATATCAACATAAAATTATAATTCCTTTCACATATATATTTTGTTTTTCCTTCTGTTATCATGATGCTAAGTTAAACTATTCCCCCAAGCCTCAATTTTGCTTTTCTGTAGGGGGTAGTCAGACTGTGCAATCTTCACGGTCCTTTCCCTAACATTCTAGAATCCTGTGATTTTGTGTAATGCTCACTGTTCTCTGGACATTGACAGAATAAAGCTCTTAGGAGGGAAAGGGTCCGCTCTGATGGAGTAACATTCCCATCATGTGCAGTTTTAAAAGCCATATTGCATTTTCACGAGCATGGAGATGCATGGGCTTTAACAAATGCTTGTTCCCTTCCACCCTTTTAATGTTGGGCAGAGAGGTACCTGATAGTTTAAAAAAACTGGCTTCAGGCTGATTGAGATCAAATTTCTTTACTCCTATTGTAGATGCAAATTCCCTTCACGGGGGTGGGGGGGGTGGGGGTGGGGGGGGTAGATTCTTCTTAGCATCCTTAATCAGACCCACAGTTTCCTTTGTCAAATCAGCAGCTGCCTATCTGAAGTTTTAGCTTGGTCATCTTGTCTCCTAAATTTAGGGCCTTATTTTCTTTTTTTGGGTTTACTTCCTACCCCCACACCCTGAATAGAGCTTTTTTATTGGTATTGTCTAGCATCATGATATAAGGAACTGAAAAGCCTTTCTTCTGGTTAGTGATTTTAGTGCCCTTTTCAGTAAACATCCAAGTATCTGTCAGACATGTGGCATCAAATCCGGCCTTCTAGGGATTGAATATAGTCCCATCCTCAGGAGGCTGGGGCTGTTTGAGCTGATGAGTTGATAACATGCTATAGTTTAAAAAAAAAAAAGGGCATTTCAGAAGATCTCATTAAGAATCCCAGTTGCAATACTTACTAGCTAAATGACCCTGGGCTAGTTGCTTAATTTCTTTGAGCCTCAATTTCTTCATCTTTTAAATAGATATAAGTAAGAGTAGTGATGTGGGAGTTAAAGGACCTAGGTTTGCTCCTTTGCTCTGCTATTTATTTTCCATATGACCCTGAGTAAATCACTTCCCCTTGATCTGTTTTCTCCTTTACAGAATAAAGATCTTAGAATAGATGACCTTTGAAGAACCCTTCCATCCCTAAACCCTATAATTAAGTGAATACTTACACTGTTCACCACAAAGGGGTGGTTTCAACTAAAATACTTTAGGATTTGCAAGTGGTATGTAAGTGTGAGTTAACTCTTACCTTTCCAGAATCCAAATAAAGTATCCCATTTCTTCTGGGCAGTCCATATGTTGAATAGCAATTGTAGTATGCAGCATGGTGTAGTAGAAGAAGCCTGGATTCAGAATCGGAGGGTTCAAATCATTACCTGGGTGACTCTGGCTGAGCTATAGCGTCTCCCAGAGCCTCAGTTTCCTCATCTGTACAGTGAGGTGTTTGGCCTAAATTACCTCAGTGAACCTCTCAAGCTCTCAGTCCCATGGTTCCATAAACTATTTTCTTTTATCTCTCCATCGTAGTTCTCTGTGGAGATTGATGAACCTGTATGTCCCTTCTCCAAAATAGCAGATCCTCAACCCCAGGGGTGATCAGACCAATGAAAATAAAGTTAAATTTCAAATTCACTAATCCCTCTACCCCAAACAAGTACTCAATTTGATACCAGTGTTTCATTTTATTGTAAGAGCACAGCCTGTGTGAGAAAGAGAATTTATAGCCAGCTTCCTTTCTGTAGCATAATGGTTCTCAAAGTGTGGTCCAGGGATCCCCTTGGGGGTGGGGGTGGGGGAGAGGAGAAGAGGGCAGAGAGGAGGAGGTCAAAACTTTTCACAATAATTAAGACATTTTTTAAGATCCAGTGCAGTAAGTATTGGTAGATATAATTCACTTCAACAAAAGCTCTTTGTGGGGCAGAGGCCCTCAGTATTTTGAGTGTAATGGGCTCTTGGGACCACAAAGTTTGAGAACCACTAGCAGCCTTGGAGAGTTTGAGAGCTCTAGGAGGATCCTGGCATGGAATTGAGGTTATAACCATGTGACCAAGTGCTTACTAGAGGCACCTCTTCTGGAAGACAAATTAAGGTCGAGGTTCTGAATTAGTGAACCAAGGGATTAGATTCAGAGGTCAGAGTTGGAAGGAATCTTGGAAGTTCTCTCTTCCATCATGTGTTTGAGCATGATACCACTCCAGTATCCCTAGCAAGTCTGTACTTGAAGTGATGGGGCAGTCCATTCTACTTCTGAATAGCTCAGAGGGTTGGTATTGAGCCTGAATCTTCCTCTGTACTTTACAAACATTTCTCAAATGGGTCTGGCATCTATTTGGTGGGGGAGTTCCCTCTGAGGATAATGGATCACAATCCTTCATGCCCACCAGCCATTCTTGTCCACCTTCTTGCCATAGTACATGTCCCAGGATGTCCATCCAGTGGCCTGGAGGCCTTCTCTGCTTTCTCCTGACATTGAGAAGACACTAGTACTGTGCTCTGCCTCTTGCCACATGACCAGCCCATCTTCTCTTCCCACCCTACCGTGCTTTGATAACATCTTTCACTTGTATTCTGAAGTGCTCATATGTTGCAGGCTCCTCACACCTGAAAGGTCCCACTGGGATGCCTCCCTGGCATGGTCATGACCCCCAGTTTTCAAAAGCTTTGCCTGTAGAACACAAGCTCTGGCAGGTCCTATCATGCTGGAAAGCTTTCATTGTCTGACCCCAGGAACAAGGAGAGTCTGTTTTCCAAGGATTAACCAAGTTAATTTTGGACAGACACACCATCAGTAGAGGCAGCTGGTGGTGCAGTGGATGGAGCACCAGATCTGGGGTCAGGAAGACCTGAGTTCAATTTTGGCTTCCTACATTTACCAGCTGTGAATCCTGGGCACCTCTGTTTGCCTCAGTTTCCTCAGCTGTAAAGTGGGCATAATAATAGCACCTACCTCACAGAGTTGTGAGGATCAAATGAGATATATGTAAAGTGCTGAGCACAGTGCCTGGCACATAGTAGGTATTATATAAATTTTTATTCCCTTCTTCCATTCTCCCCAGTAAACTGGCCTAACTGTTGATGAAATTGGGAGATGGGGGAAACCCATGAAACACAATTTAAACATGGCTTTCAGTCTTCTGTAGCCCCTTTCTTCTTTTGCAGTGGGAAAGGGGGCAGAAAGTTCTCGTGAATCACAGAGTTGTTTTATGGCTGTCAGTAAAACTGCAGTTTGTGAGTTTGTTAAATGTGAAATCGTTATCCAGTGACCAATAAAGGGACATATTAGAGACATTATTCCTAGTTTATTAAACACCTCCTGTGTGCAAGGTGCCGGTGAAACAACAATGAAAAGAGGAAATTTCTGCCCTTGGAGAGTTTGTGGTCTACTGGTCTGGGGTAAGACTTGCCAAAGGAAAGCATGCAGTATATGAGGGAGGAAGGGGACCCTCAGCAGATGGGATAAGGGATGGCTTCAGGGAGGAGGTGTTTGAGTTGGGCCTCAAGGGAAGAAAAGGATTTGAACAGGAAGAGATATCAGGGGATGCCTGTTCCAGACATATGAAGGGAAGTAGTCAAGGAGAATGCAAGCCCCAAAAGGACAGGATTATAATGGTGTGGTGAGAAGTGAGGAGGTGAAAGCAAATGGCAGCAAAGAGTCAAGAGGCCCTGGGGCATTTCACCTGTTACCCTTGGTCCATTCCATCTATCAGACCAACCTTCAGTAGCTGTAAAACAAAATGCTGAGCGCTAGTAAATATTTAGCAGGATCTCATTGAAGGCCTGAGGGCTTTTTCTTCCCCAGATCATAATCTTTCTGGCCTGCTACATGACCTCTCAGTCTTAGGCTCTGAGAACTAGCAGGAATTGTAGAGATTTCTAGTCCATTTCTCCTATTTTACAGATAGGGATGTTGAGGCCCAGGGGAAAAAAAAAAGATTTGGTTGAGATATTACAGGTAGTGAGTGTCCAAACTGAAAGTGAAATGCTTGCCTCTTGAGTCATGGTTGAAACCTCTCCCCTCTACTTTGCTTCCTCTCCCCATGAAGTTTATGTTACTCTCACCAGAGTGGCATAGAACATGCCTTGACTGTTGCTTTCAGTCCAGATACCCCTTTGGTTAACTCCTTGTTACCGTGTGAGAGCTCAGCCCACTCCGTTTCTTGATTTATTTCCCTGTCTTTCACATTGTTAATGTTTCCATCTCTTCAATTGATTACATCTTGTTCTAGTTTATATTTTACCCAGATTTGTATTGGCTAAGTTGTTTATAGTAATGTCAGCAACAATCCACATTCTACTTTGGTTACGGAACTCCTGTTTCACAATGTTTATAGCAGGGATCCAGTGTTGGAACGGGTGCTGATTGTTATGAACATAAACTTTCTCTATTTGCTCTTTTTTCCCTTCTTTCCCTTGGCCTGATTTCTGATGTTGTGCTAGACCCCTATAACCTACTGATGAAAACCAGAAAATTATAGGATCATAGGGTTGAGAGCTGGAGAGGAAGGAGCTTGGATATCATCTGGTTTCTTCCATTTTACAGATAATGAAACCAAGGCCCAGAAGGGTCAAGTGACTTGCATAAATAATAAGGGGCATAGCAAAGATTCACACTCAGCTCTTCTGACTAGATCCAGTATTCTTTTAATTATACCAGGCTGTTTCATGTACTTTCAAACCTTATTCCTTCAGAACCCTCAGGAAGGAATTCATAGATCCATGAATTGTTAGATTTATAGTTAAAATAACTCTTAGGGCTCAATCTCTGAGCCCAACCCCTTTATCTTACAAATGAAGAAGCTGAGGGCCGGATTGACTGGTTTCCAGTCAAGTTTTTCTAGACTGACAAATTTTCGAGCTAATTGAGACTTTCCCCTTTTAAAAATTGGATGCAAAACTCTCTAAACCCTTACACACGTCTCTTCTTAAAAATAATATACCAAATGTTACAATATTTTTGTAATGACTCAAGCCTATTATGAACATCAGGGCTGCTGTGCTTATGGTATAATGGGAAGTATCTAGTGTTGGGAGACTCTGTCTTTGCTCTGTCTCTGGCTTGCTGGCGTGGAAGCTTGGGCCATTCATGTTTACTCCTGCCCAGCAACTTCTTCCATTTTCGGCTTGGTAGGATTAAATCCCAGTGGAGACTTGGTTCCCCCTGCTGGACTCTCCCTGAAGGAGATGGGGAATTCAGTGTGATCCTGTGACCAATCTGATCCAATAAATCCAGTAAAGACGTGCTAAGTGCTAGAGATACAGTGAAAAGAAGGATAGTTCCTGCCCTTGAGGAGCTTACAATCTAAAGGGGAAGACAGCATACAAAATGAGACAGGAAGTAGGGCGGGAGGTGGGGGGGAGACACAGAGGTACCCAGGGGTACCCAGGGAGGGGGCGTCTTGTTCTGCGGAGTGGAAGCCAGGCCGGGCAGCAGACACAAAGTGGTGCGATCTGAGAGTCCAGATTCTGCCTTCTGTAAATAGAAGCATCAGCAAAAGCTGGGTACTCTGCCCTCCCAAGCTGAAGGCAGGCTCGCAATAGCAGCATGGCAGTGAGTGTAGAAATGGTATACTTATCTTAGGAGGGCATCTCGTTCTGTGGAGTGGAAGCCAGGCCGGGCAGCAGACACAAAGTGGTGCGATCTGAGAGTCCAGATTCTGCCTTCTGTAAATGGAAGCATCAGCAAAAGCTGGGTACTCTACCCTCCCAAGCTGAAGGCAGGCTCGCAATAGTAGCATGGCAGTAAGTGTAGAAATGGTATACTTATCTTAGGAGGGCATCTCGTTCTGTGGAGTGGAAGCCAGGCCGGGCAGCAGACACAAAGTGGTGCGATCTGAGAGTCCAGATTCTGCCTTCTGTAAATAGAAGCATCAGCAAAAGCTGGGTACTCTGCCCTCTCAAGCTGAAGGCAGGCTCACAATAGCAGCATGGCAGTGAGTGTAGAAATGGTATACTTATCTTAGGAGGGCATCTCGTTCTGTGGAGTGGAAGCCAGGCCGGGCAGCAGACACAAAGTGGTGCGATCTGAGAGTCCAGATTCTGCCTTCTGTAAATGGAAGCATCAGCAAAAGCTGGGTACTCTACCCTCCCAAGCTGAAGGCAGGCTCGCAATAGCAGCATGGCAGTGAGTGTAGAAATGGTATACTTATCTCAGGAGGGCATCTCGTTCTGTGGAGTGGAAGCCAGGCCGGGCAGCAGACACAAAGTGGTGTGATCTGAGAGTCCAGATTCTGCCTTCTGTAAATGGAAGCATCAGCAAAAGCTGGGTACTCTGCCCTCCCAAGCTGAAGGCAGGCTCGCAATAGCAGCATGGCAGTGAGTGTAGAAATGGTATACTTATCTTAGGAGGGCATCTCGTTCTGTGGAGTGGAAGCCAGGCCGGGCAGATGCACAGCGTCCCAGGGACCTGACTGTCAAATCCATCATCAGCCCCTTGATTCTGTTCACACACAAGTACCGCCCTAGTACAGGCCCTCTGAGCTTTTACCCAGACCATGTCAACAGTCTCCTAATGGGTCTGCCTGTCTCAAATGTCTCCTCCCCTTAGATCCATCCTCCACACAGCTGCCAAGGCGATTTCCCTAAAGTGCAGGTATGGCCATGTCACTGCCCTACTCAGGAAACTCCAGTAACTCCCTTTCACCTCTAGGATCGACTACAAGCTCTTGGGTATTTAAAGTGCTTCCAATTCTATGTACTTCTCATTCTTCTAGTCACTTTACTCCCCTTTGCTCATTCTACAGCTCAGCTTTACTCTATTTTGTTGCACTAAGTGCTTCATTTTTTACATCCACACATTTGTACCTGCTGTGTCCTGGATCTGAAAGGCACTCTCTAGCTTCTGCTGCAAGACCTTAGCTTAAAAGGGCCAGGGTCTACCACTGCATCCTGGGCCGTCTCCAGTCATCCTGATCGATACCTGGCCACTGGACCCAGATGGATCTGGAGGAGAAAGTGAGGCTGGTGCCTTTGCATAGCCCTCCCTCACTCAAATCAAAGGCAATTGCAAGTCGTGTCATCATCTCCCAGATGTCATGGTCCTCTTCCAGAACGAAGGACAAACCACGACCACACAGAATCCCTTTCAAATGAAATTTTTGGACTGAAGCTGCTAGTGCCTTCCCCTCTGAGGTTTGTCTTGTATCTAGCTTGTATTTATCTTAGATACGTGTATTATATTCATGTACATGTTATCTCCTCATTCAAATGAAAGCTTATTGAAGGCAAGGATGGTTTTTTGCCTTTTTTTCCCCTGGTAACTGCCCTGCCCCCTCCGAACCCCCTACTTTGCACTGTGCCAGAAGCATAGTAAAATTGCCCATAACCAATGCTTGTTGATTGATAGATTGATCCTCTTCACCCCTGTCCCCAGACATCTCTTTCTCTTGGCTACACCATTCTTGTCACTGGCTCTGTCACCTGATTCTTCTCTCCATTCATCCAAAGGTGGCTAAATCTGGGTCACAGGAAAAACGGTGATGAAAAAGAGTGAGTTGGGCTTGGACATACTAAGTTAAAATGATCTAGTTCAGCCAACTTATTTAACACCTCCTATCTGCAAGGCATTGTGCTGGGTGTTTAACACACGAAGACAAAGCCAAAACAGTCCCTGCTTTTGAGCTTAAACATTGCTATTTGAGGTTATTGCTGGGGTCAGGAAAGGCTGAAGAGGGTGGCAGAATATCCAGGTGAAGAAGGCCCACTAGCGTTGGTAAATGCAGATAAAAGGTCCAGCACTGGAGAGATAGGACAGTTGGGGGGTGATGATGTGAAAGGAGGTGCTCAGCCCATGGCTTCTGAGGGCAGGAGAGTTAGTCAGTTTGTAAAGAAGTAGGTCATAGATCCCAGTATTTAGAACCAAGAGGGACCTTAGAAGTCAGACCACTTTATTTTACAGGTAAGGAAACTGAGGCACAGAGAGAATGAGTTCTAAGATCATGGAGTAAATAAAGTCACACAGACAAAAGTGGAATTTAAATGAAGGTCCTTTGATCCCCAAATCTAGTGGTCTTTTCATTATACCGTGGCAGATTCCCAAAGAATAAACCCAAGCTGATGAATATGGGAGACAGAGTAAATGATGTTGCTATAGTGGAATGAGGAGGAGCAGCAGGCTCACAGGATGAGAGAATGAGCTCACTTTGGGATGTGTTAAACTGAAGTCCTAGTGGTTGGTCCTAAAGGTGATCCTTGACGCCTCTAGCTAGCTAACTCTCCTTGGCCTCCACCAAGGGGAAAACAAACCCAGCAGGATCACCGCCCTTTCCCAAGGGAGAGGCATCTTCTTAGTTTCCAGTTATTTTCTTCTTTTTTTTCCTTTTAAACTCCTTCCCCTTTAGGATCCATCCTCTGAAGTTGAAGTTTTTTTGGTGATGACTATTCCCTCTGTACTGTTTTTCTCCCACTTAACTTTCCCTCCTCTTTCAAAAGAGAATCTCTGTTGAGTTGAATATACTTCTACACCAAATTCTGTGTGTGTGTAGTCCTCCTTTGGCTGGCCTGCATGAGTGATGTTCATCTGATGTCTACCCCACACACCCTTTTTCCTCCATGTTTGTACATTCTTCTCTAGTACCTCTTCTTCTTCCTTTATGTAGTAGTGTGTTCCTTTTTACCTTCCCATTTCTTTACCCTTTTCAATCACTCAGAACAGAAGTGACTCACCTCCACTTCTTGTCTTTGCATGGAAAGAATACTCAATTGGTGCCTGGGATCTCTGTGTTCTGGACACAGCTCTGCCACAAGCAGGGTGACCAGGCATCGGGCACTTACTGGATGTAAAGCACTGTACGAGTTGTATTTCTGTGTGTCCAGTAAAATGTGAGCTTTTTGAAGGCAGGGACTTGTTAACACTTGTCTCTGTAACTCCAGTTTCTTACTCATTTGGGTAGTTAATATTCCTTGTTCCAGTATTTTGATAGAACTGTGATCTCCTCCATGAGCTCATCCTTCTTCCAGAGAAGCAGATTGCATTTGAATACAAAGGGAGATGAGATATAGGCCATGCCCTCATGTTCCTTACAATCTAGAAGTCTAGGTCCATTTTTTTTTGGACTTCAGTTTCCACATCTATGAAGTTAAGTTATAAATACCCTATCTCCAAATTCTTTTCCAACTCTATCTCTGTCCCCCAGGCATTTTTGTCAGGACTCCTGGACCATGAACTATATATCCCTGGCTCCCAGACCTGAATTATCTATGGTATTCTCCCATCCAACACAAGATGGCAGAAAAGGACCATCTCTTATCCTTTCCTACTTCTTCCTTACTTCTCCTTCGTCTGGCCACCAGAGGTCGAGAGAGAGAGAGAGAGAGAGAGAGAGAGAGAGAGAGAGAGAGAGAGAGAGAGAGAGAGAAGAGAGAGAGAGAGAGAGAGAGAGAGAGAGAGAGAGAGAGATTCCTCTTTGGGATTTACCATCTCTTTACCTGCTGGATTGTTCTGGCAGAGTGGAGGAGCTGAGGTCTGTAGTCTGACTTGTTCCTCCTAACTCCCACTAGGTTTTTTTGGTCCTTCCCCTGCTCACCTCTTCTTTTCTTTGAGTCAAAGGGGAGACAGCAGTGGGTGTTCCTTAGGTAGAGTGAAGAGATATGTAAATATTCCTAGCCTGCCCCTTGCTCCAGGGCCAACCTTTTCTAGTTGAGCGTTCCATGGTTCCATCTTATTCCTCCCTATCCTTCATTTGCTAAGATCTACTGCTTTGTGATGGAGAGTAAAGGGCTCCTTTTTTAGACATAAAAGGTTTTTCTGTCTTTGTTCTTTCTCATCTCTAATCCATCCTTCACCCTTTCCCAAACTATTTTCCATAAGGCTATATCTGGTTCCTTCACTGCCATGCTTAAAAATCATCAATGATTCAGTATTGCCTTCTGGATGAACTCCTTATATGGACATTTAAGGCTCTCCACATTCTAGGGATACCAAACATACATACTTTATCTCATCCTACTGTCTCCCACATACCCTCCATTCTAGCCAAACTGGGTTGCTCTTTTCCCTGAATGAGTGTTGGGCTTTCATTCCTCTGTGCCTTTGCTTTCACTGTTTGAAATGCCTAAAAGGTCTTTCTCTCTCCCTCATTTGTGGAATTCCTTATTAACTCAGACATTTCATCAAAGAAACGTTGCCTGCTCCTAGCATTTGGGAATGCCTTTTACTCAGTCCCTTGGACCTCACAAAACACTTTGTTTTTACATATCTTGAAATCCTGCAAGGGATTTTAGAGATCATGTGGTCTAGTCCCTAGAAGGGATTTTAGAGATCTGGTCCAGTCCCCCATTTTGCCATTCTTCTTCACACCTCACCAGACTGTAAGCTCCATGAGGGATACTAGTCAATACCTCATTGAAACCTTTTCTCTTCCTTAGCACCTTGCACAATGCTCTGAACACAATACATGCTTATGTGTGGAACTGACTTATTTATTCTCTTCTGCCCTAGGATCTTGCTGCAATCCTCACAGCAAATCCCTCTTCCTTTTGTGATTAGCTATGGAGCACCTCAGAATGTGAACTGCCCTCCCTTCTGTTCCTTCCCCTTACTACTGTTGACACCTTCGTAGCTTCAGGGGAAGATAACAGGGTGAACTCAACACTATTTGCTTAGCCATAAACTCCAATATTGTTTGTGGAATAACCTTGGAGGCCTGACATAAAACCATAAAGCAGGGTTACGTGGGGCAGCCTTCATTCAGAAGTAGGTCAGACCCATATGTCCCAGCATTTATAGGAATTGCAAAGTGGCCAAGGAGAGCTAGGCAGTTAGGTGCCCAGAGGGAGTGAAGAGAAGAGAAGGAACTTGTCTCAGAGCTGGGGCCTGACAGTGAGCAGCACCTAGAGTTTTTACCTTTCGCCATGTACTTCTCTAGAATCTTTTCCCTCTCTTTAGGGACTCATGGAAATGGGGTTCAGACCTACGTGCTTGCCTATAATCACTGTTTCTGGAGCTCACCCTTGGACCTTACGAGCATCCTCCCAAAAGGAGCCCCCAACCAAAGAGGAGTATCAAGTGGGGTTGGTAAGGCCCATTTTCCAACCAGGCATGGTGAGGCCCCCTCAGTTCCCTGAGCAGTTATCTTTTGGCTCTCTCCTTTATTTCATTTCTCTTTTCTGATATACCTCCTTGATGTGAATGTTGGAGGTCTCTGAAGGGAGACAGCAGTTGGTGTCCATCAGACAGAATGCATTGTTTGGGTGAATTTAGTGAATCTGGAATTTAACTTCAAAAGCTGGGGCTGAGAGTGGCCCTAGAGAGTAGAAAGAAAAAAGGGAGGAGAGGAAAAAAGGATTTATTAAGCACTTAACTATATGCCAGTTGTTGTGCTAAGCACTTTACACATATTATCTCATTTGATCCTGTTATCCCCATTTTACAGCTGAGGAAACTGAGGCAGACACAGGTTAAGTGACTTGCCTAGGGTCACACAGCTCAGAAGTATCTGAGAATGTATTTGAACCCAGGTCTTCTTGATTACAGACTAATGGAGTGTCAGTGAAGGGATTGGAATAAGGGGAAAATTGAAAATCAGCTGGAGGGTTCTCTGGGGATTGCTCCTTCAGACCTAGCCAGAGATGATATAGCTCCTGGGATTATGCCCTTGGGAATATTGACTTTGTGATGCAAGGGGTGTGCCTCCAGCTCCATGTCTCCTGTTCTCACCACGGAGGGCCTGGTTTTACTTGGCCTGGATAGGTCTCCTTCACAAAGATGCCAGGGGAGGAGGCTAGACATCAGAGGTTCAGATTGCATACCTTGACCTACCCGATAGCCAACATTTCTGGATGATGAAACCGGGATTCAAAAAGATCTTGAAAGATAGATGGCTCGTGGAGGAGTAGAGGGGTAGAATACATTCAGAAATAAAGATGATATAAAAGAACAAGATAAGACTTTATTTTTTAATTAAAAAGATCCTGACAGACTAGAATGATGGATTGAATCTACTAATTTGAAATTTATTAGAAATACATGTGAAATTTTACATTTGCATGAAAAAAATAAAATTTACAAAGGGAGGTATAACTCCATTCCTTTAATGCCTAGCCTTGTTCATATGAAAATCTGAGAGAGTTGAGAAAAATGTGCCTCTCTTCATTATCGAAGTGGGGGATTGTGCATATGGAGTGTTTCATGTTCTATCAGACTGTCAATGTTTTGGGCTTGCTGGACTGTGTCTTCTTTAAAAAATCTTTTTTTTTTTAAACAAAGAATGTTTTGCAAAGTATCTTTTGGGGGGATAAATATATTTGGAAATGTGATACAAAGAGAAAAAGCATCAATTATCATGACCTAGGAGTTTTGGTGAACTGGGAGCATACTGTGAATCAGCAGTGTGCTGTGTCAGCTTAGAAAGTTGCATTGAGAGGCATAATGTCCACTGCCAGAGAGATGCCAGTCCTGAGACCTCTGCCTAGAGGATCGTGTTCAGTGGTAAGTACTGTATTTGAGGAAGGATACTGACCAGCAGAACATCCAGAGATAGGGCAGGCAGGAGAGCTAGCGGACTGTTAACTTGGCTCCATGAATATTGCTGGAAGGACCTTGGTATACTTATCCTGAAGAAGAAAAGCCTCATGAATGGAAGTGATCATCGTCTTCAGGTATTTGAAGGATAATCATGGGATAGAGGGTTTAGAATTGTTCTCCAGAATGAAGAACAGTGAAGTGAAGCCACAGGGAGGTAGACTTTAGGTCTGATGTCTCAGAACAAGCTTAGACACGAGGGAGCAGCCCACAGGCAGAAGCAGTTGACTCAGAAGGTTTAAGTTTCTTGACACTAGAAGTCTTAGGAATAAATAGTATGACCATTTGTTGGAGATGTAGAGAATGTTTCTGTTGCAGCATGGGTTAAATAAAAAAGCTGCAAAAGCCCTTTTAACTCTGAGATTGTGTGATGTCACTTTTTATATTTCATATGTTTGGGTTTTTTAAGAGTGTATCATCTTTCCCCAGAAAGAGTACCAGGCCCATAAGGGGAGCTTTCTGCCACCTCGTCAGCATTGCTGCTGTCCTGGGGGCTAGTCTTGATGGCACAGAGAAGGCGAGAGGCAGGATTCATCATGTTAAACACAGGCCTGGCCTCGGCCCTCAACCTCTCTGGGCACGGGGCTGCCAACGCTGCTCTCCCTCCCGACTTAGAGGTGGGAATTCAAAAGCTTTCCACCCGCTCTACCCTTCCCCTTCCCATTCTGCACCATCCAGTGTGGGAAAGCTGATGGTTGAGCAGATGATGGGGAAGAGTGCAGCGCCATCTCATCAACAAGCCTGTGCTAGGTGCTCCAGGAACACAAGGGAGGCAATTCATGCCTCCCCGCCCAGAATCGCCTTGTATCACTTTGTGTTCTTTATCTACCCATATGTACATAGAATGATAGATTCAGAACTGGGAGGGACCTTAGGGGTCATTGAGTAAAACCCCCTCATTTTACAGATGAGGAAACTGGGGTCGATCGATGGCAAGTGACTTGCACAAGGTCACATAGTTCGTAAATGTCTGAGGCAGAATTTGAACCCAAACTCTCTCCACCTTTCTCCAATGCCTTTCTCTCTCCCATTGGAACGTAAGCCCCTTATCCCCAACTACTCTGAAGGATGGCAGTGGAAGGGGGAATTGCTAGAACTCCTCAGGACAGGTTCACTTGTTGAATGCCCCGTGTCAGATTCCCTTCCCATCCAGAACCCCAGGGATGCTGCAGACATGTACTTCTTGCTCACTCACAGGCAGAAGAATGGGAATGTGAGGAAAGTCATTTTCCCTTCAGAACTGGTTAATCTTGACTCAGTGGTGTTTTCCCTCTCCTGGCTCAGCCCATGAAGTCATTAGTCTCTGCTCCAGGAGCACCCTGCATGACCTCAGCTCCCCTTGCAGACCCAGAGTCAGAAGGCCAAGGGGTGGAGAATGTTGCTTGGAGAGAGAGAATTGGAGAGCAGTTTTCTGGCCTGGGGCTCCAGACCTCAATTTCCAGAATGCTCTTTGTGTAGTCAGAAATCCATAGAGTTCTGCTGTTTCTTGGCAGATGGGATGCAGCAGGTCAGGGGCTCCTGCTTGTCGCCTGGAATTTCTAAGATGACTTAGCTCTTTGGAGAGTAGTAGAGACTTTGGAGTGATGGGCTGGCCTCGAAGAGCTCACATGTGGAGGAAGTTGGACTGTGTTGTAGCAGCTGTTAAAGCTCAGCCATTCCAAAGGGCCATTGTCACTACAACTTCTCCTCTTCCCCTCTGACTGAGGACCTGCATCCATCATGATCTGCTTCCCTCCACCCAGATCTCTCCCCTCTGAACACCCTGCTCTGGGGTCTAGAACTCTTTGCCTTCTGCCCTGTGCTTTTGTTCAGGTTCTTGGCACCATAACTTCTGCCACTTCATTTTGGGATTGGGTTTTGCTGGGTGCCAAGGAAAGCCTCAGGAACATTAGGCCTGGTGCCCAGCTTTCCCCCCCTTCCCCACACACCTGCCTCAGCTCTGGGGCAGCTTTGTGCTTGGTAGGGTCTTTGCTAGAGCACTTTGTACTGTCATGGCTCCCTGGCCTCTGACCCATGAGGCCTCCTAGGAGAATTGTTCAGGTTAAGGTCATAGGCCTTTGAACTGGAAGGGACCTTCTGTTATTTAGTCTGAGCTGCTAACTTTACAGAGGAGAAATTGAGGCCCTAAAGACATGCAAGTAAATAACTGAGTTAGGAGAGAGTGTTGGCGTTAGAATTGGAGGATCTGGGTTCAGATCCTGCCCTTGGATGGTCACTTCTTGTAGTGAGCTACCGTCGACAAGTCACTTAGGCTCTGTAGGGCACAGCCCCCTCATTTATAAAGGAGGGGGTTGGGTTAGAGCTCTGCCTCTGAGAATCCTTCCAACTCTACATCCACGAGCTCATGCCTAATCTACCCAGTTGTAGGAGGGTGTGGTGGGTGGAGCCATAGCCATTTCTGCTGTACCAAGTATACCCCTGGGCAGAGAGTAATCCGGGAAGACTTGTCATGGAAGAGGCTGAGCCAGATGCTGGTGAGCTGCTCTTAAGGGCATGTACTCTGGAACAGAGACGTTATGGATGGGGCACAGAGCAAGCTCTCTGTCCCATCCCCAAAGGGCAGGTCTTCTCCTAAAGGGGTATGTCCTCCCACGGGACTGCAGGACAGGACAACTGGAGTTCAAAGCCAGCCTCAGACACTTACTAGTTTGATGATCCTGGGCAAATCACTTAACCTCTGTTTGCCTCGATTTCCTCAACTGTAAAATGGGGATAACAATAGCACCTACTTCACAGGGTTGTTCTGAGAATCAAATAAGAAAATAATTGGCAAGTGCCTGGCACATGGTAGGTGCCATATAAATGCTTATTCCCTCCTCCCTCCCACCCCTCTTTCCCTTGAACTCACTTAGACTGTGTTTGGCATTTTGGGACACATAGTTATTTAAAAATGTAACCGTCTCAGTCAGAGTGTCCTCTCTGAAGACAAGTATTTTTTAATGTCTCTTTTTAACCCAATCCTTTCCCCCCACCCTCCATGTCTACTAAACACAAGCACTCAGTCGTGACTCTACATGTGTTTTTCATTGTTAATACAACTTAGATGTGGGAGGGACCTTAGAGGTCATATGGACCATCCTCTTTTTGCAGATAAAGACACTGAGATCCAGAGAAATTAAGGTACTTGCCTAAAATCCCACGGGTACTAAGTAGCAGAGTCTAAATTTAATGAACCCAGGTTCTTTACTCCAAATCCAATGCTCACCTGGGGAGTGGATTTCCTTCCTCATACTCTTTATTAGGCAGCCCTTTGAGGCAAGACCCCCTTTTTTATACAGAAATCAGTATGATCTCATGGGAAAAGCATAGCAGTAGCAGTCAGGGAACCTGAGTTTTAGGCCTGGTTCTGATCTAAGTTGGGAAGACAAGTCACGCGCCCTCTCTTGGTCTTAGAATCTTTTTCTGTGAACTAGAAAAGTAGGACTAGATGATCCCAAAGGGTGTTTTCAGCAACTCTTAACTCCTACAACCTCTTTTCCTGTGAGACAATAGATCCCCTAAAGGAATCAACAGAACTGAGACACTAGGGTAGGGAACTCAGGAGGCAAAAAGTTGGGAAGAATAATCCCTTACATACAGAGCTCAGGACTCAGGTGTCCCTTCCTGCTAAGGCTTATGCTACCAGAAGGCAGTCCCTCTTTTTTTTTTTCCACGTATGGCATAGTCAGTCCTGGTTGTTGCCGCTTGTTGCCACATGTTATCCTGGGAAGCTCGGTGCCTGGGGCACCATCCACTCTTCTGGACTCTGTGGTTGCTCACCAAAGGAAAGCAGTGGGAGGTGGATTACCAAAGCAGTCCCACTGCTTGAGAACCCTGGAGTGAGTGATCCAAGGAGCCTGTTCACTGAGGCCAACTCCAAAGAACAGATTTAAAACTTCCAAAAGTGTTGGCCCCACTCTCCCCCACCTTGGGTCTTGCTCCAAATGTTGTGTAGCTGGCCGAACACTCCAGCTGTTACCCAACACAAACCTGGCCCAAGACCTCTCCCAGGGAGCTCCAGAGCCTATGTAAATGTGCTTCTTGGCCAGTGTGTCCAGTCGTTACTTCATATATGTTCAGTCTCTTCAGCTAAGGCCAAATGTCCTGTAGGGCAGTGAAGAAGCCTTGTGTGCTTCCTTTATTCGTGCCCACCAAGCCATAGCAGGTAGAACTGAAGAGCTAGAAGAGTTGTCAGAGGTGCCCTGGCTGGGGATCCCATCTGGCCGGCAGTTATGGGGCAGCTTCCAAATCGGGCTGTTCTGTAAGAGAGCTCTCCTTCTGCCCCGTTCCTCTTACAGACTTCCTTCTTCTCCCTAGTTGACCTCCTTCCCCACTATCAAATTTAGGGGTGGCTCTGTCAGTATCTGCCCTGATCTCCCCTGTCCTGTCATCTCAGTATTTAAAACAGCAACAAAGAATTGTTGATTCCATTCTGATTCCAAAGACCAGTGGTGAAGCATGCTACTCCCTCCCTCCCCACAGAGATGTGATGGATCAGTATACAGAAAGTGACACATGTTTTTGGACATGGCCATTGCAGGGATTTTTTTTTTTGCTTGACTTTGCAATATTTCTTACAAAGATTTGGTTTTTCTTTTGTTTTCAGTGGTGGAAAGGAGTGAAAATAAATGCTCATTAATTGAAAAAAAAATTTAATTAAAAATTAAAAGCAGTTTTTCTCCCCCTACAAGGTTAGGAACCTCCATTCTTAACAACAGAATGATGCTGATCATACTTGACATTGATATAAGACCTTCAGGTTTGCAAAGAGCTGTATATCACTCATTTATTCTCACAGACCTGTGAGAGATGCTGTTATTATCCCCATGTTCCAGGTGAGGAAACTGAAACTCACAGAATTTAAATGACTTAGGGATATGAGACTTTGAATTCGAGTCTGTCCTGATACTGTGTCCAGGACCCTTTTCCCTCTGCCGCACTGCTTCTCTGTGAATCATAGGAGTTAGATTTGGAAAGGACTCTGGTAACCATCACTTCTGTTCTGATGGGCGTGATACAGTTCAGGCTCCAAGGTGAAGTAATTGGCCGCACTTCATCTATCAAGAGTGCCCAGGCTGGCCTTGGAACCCAGGTCTCCTACTTGGCCAGGTTCTGTTATCCCAGGCCACCTGGGAAGAAGCCTCTAATCTGCAGCAATGCCAAACCCCACTCAGGAAGAAACAAGAACCAACTAAAGCAGGGATGAGGAACCTGTGGCCTTCTAAATCCTTAACTGTGGCCTTTTGTTCTGTAAAGTCTGGATTCAGTCAAAAGGCCGAACTTAAGGATTTAGAAGGCCACACCTTAAGGCTGCAGGTGCCCCACCCCTGAACTAAGCTGTGGGAAGTAAAAGAAGCCAAATTCTGAATTCCCTCCCCAGATTTTTCCCTTTGATTTGTGCCTTTCGGGCATAGGTAAAGAGGGAGGATGGCTCCTAGGGAGCTGTTCTTGGAACTTGCCCTGGGTGTAGTAGTGACCAGTCCTGCCGCTCCCTGCTGGCGCAGATAGTCCTTCACACCGCCCTCCTGACTGTTGCACAGGCTGTTTCCCCATAGGATGGAGTAGATGTTTTTATCCCCTCCACACACTTGTGTGAGAGCACACACGCCTTGGGACTGGGTGTTCTTTATAGCTCAGGTGGTAATTAGGAAGGTTCTTTTACTACCCACTGCCCTTAAATTGCCTCCCAACATCTTGGGTCTGAGTTCAGAGGCTCCAAGTCAGTGGAGGAGAGGTAGAGGCTGTTGGAGAGAGTTGGAACAACAGGAAAGCAGGAATGTGATGGAAGTGGAGAAAAAAGGGAATGAAGTTGGAGGAAAGGAGAAGTAGAAGATGAAGTTTTAAGGGTTTTTTAAGGAATGGGCTCAGGAAGGGGTTTTGGCTTAAGCAGTGGGTCTCTCCTCGAACAGTTGGCTTCTAGGTCTTCCCTGTTAGAAATCTGAGCATAATTAGCAGGCCATTCACTGATTGCCGGCAGAGGAGGAGCACTGGCTTGTGCCATTTGGAGTCAGTGTGGCCTGGCTTCTTTGCAGGTGACCTATTCCCTTGGGTCAGAGGCTACAAACAGGCTCCTGGCCATCCCCTTAGAATTGACCTGAGGCTCCCTTTCATGGCAGCTCACACCAATTTTCCATACCCCTCACCTCTCTTAATATATCCTATAATATAAAATAGAATGTCTAATGCAGTGACCAAAGAATGAGAACTCAGTGTCCTCTCCAGCAAGGGCTGTACTGGCTTTGCTCTGTGCCAAATGAAACCTAGTAATGTGTAGACAGAGGTGCCAAGGGCTGTTTCCAGGTTTTTCCAAAGGCCCATCAACCCCAGCCAGTCCTGGGGCTTCCCACTGAGCAAGTACGAGGCCTGCTGTGTTCAGAGTCCCATAGACAGAAAACCCTAAAAGCTCCATGTAAGAGGGAAGCTCAGTCCCTAAGCTTTGCCCTGTCCATTCCTTTTCTCTGCTCCAACCACCCCTTCTTTGCTTTGGCACTCAGCTGGCTTGAGCATCTGTTCAATTCTCAATTTCCCCCCTCTTTACCTCTTCCTTGACAGAAAGATGGGGCCAGGACTCTCCCAAGCTGCATGGAGCAAGGCAAATAGCCCTCTGGAACCCTCTTCCTCTTGGCTTATGTGCCGAAAGCTATCATAGGAGGTGGCATATTCTCCAGCCCCCATTGGAGGGCAGGGGTTAGATGGGGTAACTTACCATACCCTAGGGACAAGTCTGAATGCCAAATTTGAGAAGTAGGAAAGAATTCTAACTTGGTTCTCAGTTTCTTTATCTACAGAGTAGAGTGGTGCAAGGGTAGACTGATAATAACTAATTATAGAATGATGAGAAGTAGGATGGCATAGGAGATAGAGGGCCAGGCTGGGATCCAAGTAGAAGATCCTGCTTCTGCTCCTTAATAACTGTATTACCTTGGGCAAGTCATTTAAACTCTAAGGGCCTCAACTAACTCTCCAAGAACAAAGTAGTTGGAGAGCTGTAGCTCCTGCATTTGATGGAGGCAGTGTCCACAAAGCATCCCAGAGTAATGACAGATTTGGACTAATTTTTTTTTCTAAATCATAAACTGTTGAAGGTAGAAGGGATCTTTAGAGATCATTTAGTCCAAGCTTCATGTTTTACAGATTGGGAAATTTAGACGAATTACTTAGTCTCTCTGGGCCTCCACATCATACAACTAGCAAGTCTAGGAACCAGGCTTTTAAAACCTGGGTCTCCTCATCCCAAATCTAGTACTCTTTCCCCTTTCCAGTACTCTTTCATTATCCTGGTGTTTGCACAGACCATTCTTCTTTCTTTTGAGTGGGGTAAAATTAGATATCTGGTCACCTCCATGCCTCAAAATGGCAATCTAGATTGCAGATGGCAAATCATTCACACACATGAAATCTTGAAGTAACAATACGGTTATGTACCTCCAATAAGTATTATATAAGTTGTAGATAAAGGGAGCTGTATCCAGAATTGTGTGCTGAAGTGTTTAGGAAAGGCCTTTTGTGAATGGATAGGACGATCTAACCTTGGAGGATGGATAGGTATTTGGTCAGGTTGAGAAGAAAGAGAAGACTTAGAAGCAAAGGAAACAACCCAAGCAGAAACTGGTATCAGGAATAGGCTTGGCGTATTTGAAGGGGCCATTAGCAAAGAGACTGGTTTGTCTAGAGTAGATATCTTTGAGAAGTCTTGGTAGATCAGATGTTGGATAGGTGAAATAAGACTAGATTGAAATAAATCTTAAGAACTAGACCAAGGAATTTCAATTTCATCCTGTAATCAGTAGGGAGCTGGAAGGTTTTTGAGTAGGAAAATGAATTAATAAAAATTATGTTAAGGGCAGAACCAAGATGGTGAAGTAAAAGCAGTGATTTGCTTGAGCTGTCCCCCAAGCCCCTCCAAATACCAGTAAAAAATGACTCTAAACAAATTCTAGAGCAGCAGAACCCATAAAAATATAGAATGAAACAAATTTCCAGCCCAAGACAACCTGGATGGTTGATGGGAAAGGTCTGTTGCATTGGGCCAGGAGAGGAGCACAATTCAGCATGGGCCTCGCAGGCAAAAACGGGGCCAGAAGGAAACCTGGAATAGGCCTCAGGAGACTGAATCATGGGCAGCTGTGGTGGTTTCCAGACTTCTCAACCCACAAACATCAAAGATAGTGGGAAAGGTCTGTCAGACCTCCTGAGAGAGGAGCATGGTCTAGCTCTGGCCCTACTGCAGCCTCAGGGCAGTGGCCACAGCAGCAGCCATTGCTTCTGGAGCTGTTGGCCCACAGATGGAGGCGGGATTAAGTGGCTGATCAGAGGGGAATTGCAGGGATCTCTCTGCTGGTGCTGAGGCAGGATTCTCTTGCTGTGCCTGTGCTTGGATCTGGGTCACAGTCCTGAGTGGCAGTCCTAAGGCAAGGAAGAGCGCTGTTGTGGTGGAGCTTATGGCAGTGGTACAGAGAGAATCCTGCTCCCAGTTCCAAGGTAGAAAAGAGTGCTTGTGGTCACTCATAGACCAGAGCACAGGCCAGGAAAGGAGTAAACACCTCTCCTTTGATTATACCACCTTGGAAGAACTGAAAATTTACAGATCCCTAGAAGTATCTCTGAAAATAGTTACACAAAACCCCTGAAGCTTGGGACAATACACCCTCCACACTGGAAGTAGACCCCTACCTTAACAAGGAGTTAAAAAGTTAAGAAATTGGCTGGGAACATGAGCAAACAGAGACAAAGAACTCAGACTATAGAATCTTACTTTGGTGACAAAGAAGATTAAAACATACAACCAGGAGAGAACAAAGCCAAAGCTTCTACATCCAAAGCCTCCAAGAAAAATATGCCTTGGTCTCAGACCATAGAAGAGCTCAAAAAAGATTTTGAAAATGAAGTAAGAGAAGTAGAAGAAAAATTGGGAGCAGAAATGAGAGTGATGCAAGAAAATCATGAAAAACGAGTCAACAGCTTGCTAAAGGAGACCAAAAAAATTACTGAACAAAATAACGCCTTAAAAAACAGACTAACCCAAATGGCAAAAGAGGTCCAAATGGCAAAAGAGGTCCAAAAAGCCAATGAGGAGAAGAATGCCTTAAAAAGAATTGGCCAAATGGGAAAAGAGGTCCAAAAACTCACTGAAGAAAATAATTCCTTAAAAATTAGAATGGAGCAAATGGACGCTGACTCTATGAGAAATCAAGAAATTATAAAACAACCAAAAGAATGAAAAAACAGAAGACTATGAAATATCTCATTGGAAAAACAACTGATCCAAAAAATAGATCCAGAAGAAATAATTTTAAAATTATTGGAGTACCTGAAAACCATGATCAAAAAAAGAGCCTAGACATCATCTTTCAAGAAATTATCAAGGAAAATTGCCCTGATATTCTAGAACCAGAGGGTAAAATAGAAATTGAAAGAATCTACCAATCACCTCCTGAAAGAGATCCCCAAAGGAAAACTCCTAGGAATGTTATAGCCAAATTCCAGAGTTCCCAGGTCAAGGAGAAAATATTATAAGCAGCCAGAAAGAAACAATTCAAGTATTATGGAAACACAACAAGGATAACACAAGATTTAGCAGTATCTACATTGAGAGATCAGAGGGCTTGGAATATGATATTCCAGAGGTCAAAGGAGCTAGGATTAAAACCAAGAATCACCTACCCAGCAAAACTAAAGTATAATCCTTCAGGGGGAAAAATGGAAATTCAATGAAATAGAAGACTTTCAAGCATTCTTGATGAAAAGACCAGAGTTGAATTGAAAATTTGACTTTCAAATACAAGACTCAAGAGAAGCATGAAAAGGTAAACAGGAAAGAGAAATCATAAAGGACTTATTAAAGTGGAACTGTTTACATTCTTACATGGAAAGGGAGAGGTAGAATGAGGTAAATTATCTCATGTAAAGAGGAAGAAAAAGCTTTTACAATGGAGGGGGAGGAGGAGGTAAGTGAGAGGGAATGAATGAACCTTACTCTTGTTGGATTTGGCTTAAGGAGGGAATAACCTACATACTCAGTTGGGTGTGGAAACCTATCTTACCCTAGAGGAAAATAAGGAGGAAGGGGATAAGAGAGGGGGGGGATGATAGAAGGGAGGGCAGAATGGGGGAGGGGGTAATCAGAAGCAAATATTTTTGAGGAGGGACAGGTCAAAGGAAAGAATAGAATAAGTGGGAGGCAAGATAAGATGGAGGGAAGTATAGTTAGTCTTTCACAGCATGACTGTTATGGAAGTGTTTTACATGACTACACATGTGTAACCTATATCGAATTGCTTGCCTTCTCAGTGAGTATGGGTGGGGAGGGAGAGAATTTGGAACTCAAAGTTTTAAAAATGAATGTTAAAAATTGGTTTTATGTGCAACTTGGAAATAAGACATATAGGCAAAAGAGCATAGAAAACTATCCTGCCCTACAGGAAAATAGAAGGGGAAGGGGATAAGAGAAGGGACAGGGGTAATAGAAGGGAGGGCAGATGGGGGAAGGGGTATTTAGAATGCATGTCGTCTTGGGGTAGGGGGAGGGGAGAGATGGGGAGAAAATTTGGAACTAAAAATCTTGTGGAAGTAAATGTTGAAAAGTAAAATTAAATAAATGAATTAATAATTTTTTTTTAAAAAAGAATGATGTTTAAAGAAAATCAGCATGTGCAAGAGTACTTGGAGGGAGGATATTAGAGTCCAGGAGAGCATGTGCAAGGAAGTTGTGACATGAAATGATGATCGTCTAGGTCAGGGCTTCTTAAATTTTTTCCACTCTGACCCCTTTCCTTTTTCTGTCTTTGTGGGCATTTGTTGGAGTTGCATGGCCTGAGGGCATACGCAATACAAGTACTTATGCTTTGTATTGAGAACCAAAACTACAGTGAAGTTGCCTTTTGCAGTACAGGCATCCACTGCCAGAAACACTGTGGATTCATTATGCATTGGATTTTGAATTGCTTTTTAGTCTTTGCCAGTTCAGAAACCTTTTACTGTTGTCAATGGGTCACAACCCGCAGTTTAAGAAGCATTGGTCTGGGTCATGTTGATATTGGGGAGAATGGAAAAGGAATGATAGTCAAGTCAAGAAAATAAGCATTTATTAAATATCTGCTATGTACCAGGTGTTGGGCATATGATGAAAAGTAAAACCAGTCCTTGCTGTCAAGAAGCTTAATGATAATAATAATAATAGTTAACATTTATATAGTGCCTGTTATGTTCCAGGCACTATACTAGTGCTTTATAAATGTCTCATTTGATCTTTACAATAACCCTGCCATTATTATCTCCACTTTACTGATGAGGAAACTGAGGCAAACAGAGGTTGAGTGACTCACCCATAGGTCATACAGCTAGTAAGTGTCTATGAGGCCCAGTGTGAACTCGAGTCTTCCTGACTCCAGGCTTAGTGCTCTATCCCCTGCACCACCTAGCTGCCTAGGGAGACAATTTGCAAACAATTATTTACAAACATATATGCAGCATAAATTAGATTTATCCTGAGATTATCAGGAAGAAGTCATTAGCATTAAGAGGGAATTAGAAAAGGCTTCTTGCTAAAGGTACGTTTTTAACTGAGACTTGAAGGAAGCCAAGGAAGATGGACTTGGATATGAGAAAAGAGAGAGTTCCAGACGTGGGAGATAGCCAGTGAAAATGCCCAGAGTTGGTAGATGGAGTGTCCTGTGCAAGGAAGAGTCAGGAGGCCAGTCACTAGATCACAGAGTATAGGGAAGTATGAAAGAGATTTTGAAGGAGGAAAAGATCAGAGGTAGCGACTAATTAACTATAGGGAAGGAAGGGAGTAAGAAAAGTCAAAGTTTCCAGTTAATAATAGACTTTTTAATCAGGGATTCTATCCTGACTTATGAGGGGGTCCAGTTGTGATAGCAGAGAAAGGGACCAGATAAACATGGGGTTAATAGTTTCCCAGCTTTGACTCCCTGGCCAGGGAGATTTGTCCATCAGACTTACCTGAGCATTAAAGAACACTACATCTTCCTTGAAGCCAGTAGAAAGATAAATATAGAGTATTTCCCCGGTACACCAAAAATGATTCAGCAAGCTTGAAGGAAGGCCTCTATTATCCTCCATCCAAGTACTCTTGCACCTGCTGCTTTTCTTTAAACTTCATTCTTATTAACTCATTCTCCTGCTCAAAAACCTTCTACAGCTCCGTACTGATTACAGGATGAAATCGAAACTCCATGGTCTGGTTCTTATGATTTATTGCAATCTAGTCTTATTTCACCTATCCCACATCTGATTTACCAAGATTTCTCAAAGACTTCTACCCTAGCCAAGTCAGTCTCTTTGCTTCTGGCCCCTCAGGGACGCAAGAGACAATGGACATGGCAGATAGAGAGCTAACCTCTGATTCCAGAGGACTTGGGTTTGAGTCCCAATGCCAGTATGTACTGGCTCTATTATTCTGGACAAATCCTCATACTTCTCTTTGCTCCAGGCAGCTTACTAATTCTTTCCAAGACTTGAAGCTGGAGAGCCTACCATGATGTGTTTTCATATTAGGAGGTTATCACTTGGGAGCTTCATCCACAGGTGAAATCACAGACCTGTGCTGCAAGGATGAAAAGCAATAGAACCCTCACAGGGAATCTAAGTCTGTCTCTGGCGGACAGGGTAGGAGGATACATCAATGAGTAAGTGCTCTGCTGAACATTTGATTGGACAAAGAAGGATTCCAGACCAAAGGCCTCTAGGAAGATTTCAGAGTGAACACTGACCTCGTGGAGAAGGTACTCTGGGAGGCATGTGTGCTGAGCCTTGAAGGAAGACAGGGTAAGGGTGAGGAGCCAGTACGTGCCAGGCATGGTGTGCCCATGTGAAGGCAAGAGCAGCAGGACAGTACTGAAGAATGTTCCACAGGCTGTTTTGCTGGAGTGGAGAGTGTGTGAAAGTAAATGGTGGAAAAGAGAGTCAGAAAGGTTGACTGCAGGGCCTTGAATGTCAGACTAACCTGAGCTAGATGTATGTTGGATTCTACAGGGAGTCTCAAGTATCAGCCCCTTCCTTCCTCTCCTAGCTCAAGAAGGACGAAGGCCTAAATGCTTGGTGATTTTTGTGGTTGAGCTCATTCAACCAAAAGCCTTGACAGGGTCTCTCCTCGACAGTTGAAAGGAAACTAGGTCACTTGTCAAGGATGTAGAGGGGATTGTTCAGGTATGTATGTCATGGACCAGATGGCCCCAAAGTGACCTCAAAGATCAGGACTTGGATTTCCGTAAGAGGCTTGCTAATATGGAGCCCCAGGATGCTAATCTCAGGCATGTTCCCAGATTCATCCTTTCCTTCCCAGAAGAGGGAAGCCCAACAAAGACTGAAGCCAAAGGCTTTGGCTGCCCAGTAGTAGGGATGAGGCTATGAAGAAGGGGGGGTACTGTTGGGAGCATAGTAGAAAGTTCTGAGCCTCAGTCTTCCCTATTTCTCATCACCCTAACCTGAGCCATGATTTATTGTGAGGTTTACACACACACACACACACACACACACACACACACACACACACACACACACATTCTCTCTTCCTCTCTCTCTCTCTTTCTTTCTCTCTCTCATTATCAGTAGCTCCAATTTTCATTTAGTTCAGGGTCAGCGTTGCCTGAGCTAGCACTTGGGGGCCTAGGAAACCTGGGAGAAGCCCCTGGAGCTGTTCTTCCCCACATCTGGTTCCACTAAACAGTCCCCTTTTCTTGAAAGCCCCTGGAATACCCAAGAGTTTTTGAGCGACCTCTGAAAAAAAGCAGAAGTGAAAGTCCCAAGAACACGTTGTCCTCTCTCACACTGTGCTGTGCTCAGCCAGCCAGCCAACTGGCCAGAGGGGCTTATTAACTTAGTTCTGGGACCCAGTTGGTGATCCTGGAAAGATCTAGTGGCCAACCCTCCCGGCCCCTAGCTCTGGCCCCCTCATCCACAAGTAGACTGTGGCCAAGCCCTATTGGGCAGTTGGGGCTATTGCAGATAGGTAGTATCTGGTATGCTCCCTCTGCCAGCTTCGTTTTGTTCACACCTTTGGCTTTCAGATTTGGACCTGGTTTTTTTTCTTTCTAAACATTTAGAGCCCCTTGGGAATCAGCTTCGGATTGTTCAGTTGTACATTAGAAGGGGTAATTCCCAAGTTCTGCCTATGCTCAAGGCCATTTCAGGGCACATAAATTGGTAGAAATCTTAATTAGGGAATGCATACAACTTGGAGAGGATTGCTATGGATCTCTCGCCCAGAGTCTTGTGGCTTCCCAAGACAGAACAGGGCTGAGTAGTGGGCAATAGCTACTACTACCTTTTGCTGCCTTGGGAAACCAGCTGCCAAAGGCATGAAACTTGAAGTCTCTCTAGGCTGCCCTTGGAAATTAGTGAGTTCGTGTCACTGGAGCTGAGGCTTAAAGGGGATTTTTATTCAGGTATGAGTTGGTCTAGATGTCCTTTTCTCTTTCACCTCTGAAAGTCTGTGGTTCTTTTTCCATATTGCCTTCTACCTGACTCTCCAAAGACAAGTTGTAGGAAATTTTAATGGGAACACTGAGTCACAGTAAAGAAAGCAGAGGCATTGAGAAGCCAGTTGGAGCCTGTGTGGCCCTTCATTCCAACCTGTCCTGGGTCAGCCCTGGGAAGGCCGGTACTGGGAAGTTCACTGAAGTCAAATCTGGGGTGAGCATGTTTTATTTAAAGAGTAACAGCAAAAAAAAAAGAAGAAAAAAAAATTAAAATAAAAAAAAAAAGAGCAGCAGCAGCAGCATTCTCAGCATAACCAAATTTGGAGCACTCCCATCTGGCCGAGTATTAAAGGTGACATCATGGATGTGGCTGCTTTAGCTCTGGCCCACTGGGCCTTCGACACACCCTCCAGCTGTGACCTGGCTTCCTTTCATCACACGTCATGCCAGAGTGACCACTTTTCTACCCACACCTTGAGTCTAGGACCCCAGGTCCAGTTCCATGGTATTGCCCTTTAGTCTTGGGCCTCTAAACATTTGTCTCTGTTTTCTAAGGATATGTGGATCCCAGCAAAGCTGGAGCCAAGTCCCAATCCACAGTGGGGTCCTTTGTTCCTGGGGGAATTATTCATCCAAATCCCAGGTTTCCAACCTAGCTGAAACTCCTCAGAGTTTGTGCCATCATCTGGTCACTAAATCATTTCCCAGGAATATAAATGATAATGCTGATTGAGATTGAAAATCCCTGGTGGTTAAGGTCTAGCTGTCTCCATAGTGATACATCCTCCCAAGGCCAGCTGCCAATATTGGGGAGGACCTCGGGTAATGAGCAGGAAGGCCTGGTGTAGTAGACAGAGCACTGAACTTAGAGTCCCCTGAAGAACTAGGTGCTCTCTGCTGGCTGACCTTGGACAAGTCATCGAAATTCTGTGATCCTTAGTTTACTCATGTAAAATGGCAGTAATAATTGTAGTAACTACCTCACCAAGTTGTTGTGAGGATCAAATATGGTAATCTGTGTCAAATGCTTTATAAACCTTAATGCATTATATAGATGGTGATGGTTCTAGTTATAATCTTGTTAGGGGGAGGGAATTTGGACTAAGTGTAGTTTTTTCTTTTTAAAAACTTTTTTAGAGAAAAATTAGTAGAGAAAATAAGCTGGTTCCAAAAAGACACCAATAGGAGGATGTTGTAGAAGAGATCCATGCTTCGGGTTTGAGGTTAGACTAGATGACTTTTGAGGTCTTTTTCCAATTTTATCTTAGTTGGCATCCTGGTTCCAGACCCTGCCGTGCTTGAAGCCATTCAGTCTTGGGCAGTTGGCTTACCTTTTTTGGTCTTTGCTTTCTTTGGGGATAGCCCAGTTTGCAGGGGCCATAAGGGCTTAGGGATTCTGCCTAGAGCTTCTCCACATCCAAACAAAAAAGTATTAGATAGGACACCTACTGTGCAGGTAACACATGGGATAAGAGACACAAAGTCCTAGCCTCAAAGAACTGGAAAAATAGGTCTACCATACATGAAAGACTTAGAGAAGAGTATAAGTGTGAGGGCCAACTTGACCTGTCAGTTGAGAAAGTGAGACTAGCTCTTTCCATCTTACCACATCTCCTGCCAAGTCTCTGCTAAAGTCCTACCCTGTAGAGGAAGCCTTTCTGATCCACCTCTCTTAATTCTAGCGCCTTCTAATGAACTCTGAATTTATCCTGTTAGTTTCCACATGCTTGTTTGTGAGTTGTCTTCCCCATTAGACTGTGAGCTCCTTGAGAGCAGGGATTGTTTTATCCTTTGTACCCCCTGGCTTAGCACAGTACCTGGAGCAGGGTAGATACTTAAGAAATATTGAAGGACTCATTGAGCAAAGATTTAATGACTCTCCTATTCTGCCTTTGGGGTAAAGGGAGAAAACATTTTTCCACCAGGCCAGGTCTCCTGTCTTCCTAGCAAAGAGGAGAAATGCCATTCCATCTTGTACTTCCTTTGGGATGAAGGAAGAAAACCCCATTCCATCTGAACCAGGTCTCCTATCTGATCCCCCTCCTTGCACTGGAAGAGAAGAAACACCATTTCATGGAGCACCAGTCTCCTTCCTTCTTGGGAAGAGGAAGAAGGTCATACCATCAGTCTCCTGTCTTTGGGGGAAGGGGAGTAAGGCCATTCCTTAGTTTTCCCTCCTGTTCATTCATCTGACCTGCCTAAGGCCCTGAGGCTACTCCATCCTGAGGCCAAACCCTTAGGGAGGTTAATAACCTACCTGAACTTATTCCACAGTGATTAACACACTCCCACCTGGTCAGACTATCTCCCCAACCCCCCATCATTCTGACCTGACCTCCACTGCCCCATTCCTTATTCACATTCCCCTCCACTCAACTCCTTCCTCCCCTTAAAGCTATGCACCCTTTCCATTGTGCTCTCTGGAATGTCTACTTCATAGGTTACAAATTTGCTTTCACCTTAAATTTTTTAAATTTCCTTTTCCGTCCGTCTTTTGACTCACTGAGACCTGCCTCTTTCCTAATGATACAGCCTTCCTAGCTTTACTTTCCAGCACTTTTACTCATGAGTGCTTCTACTCATTCCCCCAACTCATTGGTCAAGGTGGGGAATTGGAACATTCCTTTCTCCCCATTGTCACTTCCAAATTCTCTTTACCGCTGTCTCTCAGTAACCTTTCCTCCTTTGAGGTTCACTCAGTTCATATCTACCACTTAGTCAAAATTCTGGTAGCTGTTTTCAGGATACCCCCTTCTTTTCTCAATGAGTCCAGGGCCTGGCTCACACTCTTTTTCTCCTCCCCAATTCCTGCCCTCATACTAGGGGACTTCAATACACATATTGTTTGTACAGAACCTCTCAGTTCTCAACTGATTCATTCACATGACCTGTTCCTCTATCCCTCCTCAGCTACACACAAATTTGGTCATACTCTTGATCTTGCCACCGCCCCCCCCCCCCAAATATATTGCTTTCATGAACCTGAACTCTGAAATTCCCTTGTCTGACCACAGTCTATTGTTATTCAACCTCTGCCAGTACTTTGGAGCCCCTTACCTTATTCTTCATCTACATGGTGACCTCCAATCCCTCTCCCCTTCAGTTCTTTCCCAGGCCATCACCCCTGCACTAGCTGCACTTTCTGTCTCTTCCCCATCTTAACCCCTTCATAAAACAGTTTCCTTCAGTTCCTATCCCCCTTGATCATTTTGCTGATCTTGCCCTGCCAAGCCTCAGCCTACATTGCTCCCACCATCTTCTGCCTTCATTCCTACTCATGTGTTATTGAACAGACCTGGAGAAAATCAAGAAAGTGTGCTAACTAGGTCCATCCACTACAAATTTGTTAGATAACCTCACCTCCAATATGGCAAGGCAATCTTTTTACAACTCATTATCCCACTCACCTCATCAGCTTTTCCAAAACTTTTCATCACTCCTCAAACCTCCTGTGGATACCCCTACTTTTACCTTCTCAGCTGAGAACCTTGCCTTATAGTTCACCGAAAAAATTAAGGCTGTTCACAGAGAGCTCCCTCTTCTCCCCTCTTCCTCATTTCATATCACCCAGATGCCTTCTGCCACTGCCATTCTTCCTTTATCTGTCTCCCATGAAGAAGTAGCCCTCCCCATCAACAAGTCAAACCCCTCTACCTGTATAAGTGACCCTATTCCATTCTCTTTCTGTTGTTCCCTAGATCACTCCCATTCACTTATTTATCTTTAATCCCTTATTAATTAATCTTTAATCTTGTCTACTGGCTGCTTCCCTCCTGCCTACAAACATGCCCATGTCTTCTCCATCCTCAAAAAAGCTTGTACTTGATTTATCAGTCCCCACTAGCTAGTGTCCCATATCTGTTATCTCTTTTCTGATGGTCTCACCTCTGCTTCCTTTCCTCTCACTCTCTTCTTAACTCTCAACAGTCCAGCATCCAGCCTCATCATTCAATTGAAACTGCTCTCCCTGAAGTTAACCATGATCTCTTAATTGCCAGATCTAGTTGACTTTTTTTAATCTTCATCCTTCTTGACCTTGCCGGAGCCTTTGACACTGTTGAGCGACCTCTTCTTGATGATCTTGATCAAATGGGATATTTATAGAGTGCTCAGCATGGGGTCTGGTAAGTAGTAGTTGTTATTGGTCTTTTTGTTTTGTTTTGTTTTGTTTTTGAAGAGTTCTCATTCACAAGTGAAGTGATGTCTTGATTTGAGAGTGAATTGAATCTAAGTGACAGAGCTACACAGAGTCATCAGCTTCACTCTCTCTTCCTGACTCCTTGAAGGACAAAAATAGGACAACTGGCATTGTCCCGAGATGCAGTGAATGACCTTGGCATCTTCAATATCTGACCAGGCTCTAAGCATTCCACAGCACCTACTTTAACCACTTTCATGGCCATTGGAACAAATTGTTCTCATCCACCCCTTCCATCAGGGGAAGTCTTTACATATTTGGGGTAGACATCCCCCTAACTCACTGATGGGTTTGAAGCCTATCAATTGTCTTCAACCTGGTTGAGCCCATTTGCCAAAATGGTTTTGCTGGGGTTTAGCCACTGTACATGTTTCAGGTTCTGGGAGCCACAAGTGAGAGTTTGGTGAAGGTGGACACCAAAGGTGGATGAGCAGCCCTTTGTAGGGCTTGGCAGCCCTCATACCAAAGGTGCTAGTCCTCCCTGAACATCCCATACACCCCCTGGCACATAGTAGGAGTAACATGAATGGTATTGTTATTATTATTTCATCTCTGGGTTTTGATGATACAACCCTGTCCTGGTTCTCGTTGTACTTTTCTGACTGCCTCTTCGCATTCCCCTTTGCTATATCTTCATCAAGGTCATATTCAGTAAAAGTGAATGTCCACCTCAGAGCTCAGTCCTGGTCCCTCTTCCGTTCTCTGTCTATACTATTTCACTTGGTGATTTCATTAGTTCCTGTGGTTTCAATTATCACTTCTATGCTGGTGATTCTCTGATTTACTTATCCAACCCTAATCTCCAGACTCCAGCTGCCTACTAAATATCTTAAACTCAGTATGTCTAAAACTGAAGTCATTATCTTTCCAAAAAAACCCTTCTCACTTCTGAACTCCTCTGTTACTGTTGAAAGTATCACTATCCTCCCAGTTACCTAGGCTCACAACCTGGGTGTCTTTCTCAACTTCTTCACCTCCACCCCAACTAATCTGTGCCATATCCTTCTGATTTTACCTTGTAACATTTCTTGAATGTACTTTCTTCTCTCCTCTGACACTGCCTGAGTACGTGCCCTCTTTACCTCTTCTCTGGACTATTGCTGATTGGTCTCCCTACCTTAAGTCTCCCTCTACTCCAGTACGTCTTCCATTCATCAGTCAAATCAGTCTTCCTGAAGCCCAGGTCTGACCATATCACACACACACTTACTTTTCCCAGTCAATAAATTCCACTGACTCTCTATCATCTCTAAGATCAAATATAAAATCCTCCAGCATTCAGAGACCTTCACAACCTATCCTCTTCAGTCTGGAAAACAGATCATGGAGAAATAATTTAAAAATTGGTGAACATCTTCTTACATCTTAATTTCCCCATCCCCCTACACATATTCTTCACTTCAGTAACTTGCTCCATGAACGAAACACTCCTTATCCAGACTCCGGGCATTTTCACTGATGCTCCCCGGGACCACTCTCCTTCCACATCTTTGCTTCCCTGGCTTCCTTCAAGTCCCAGCTAAAAATCCTACTTTCTAGAAGATTCCTTTGCTGGTCCATCTTAATGCTTTCTTTCTGTTGCATTTTTCTAATCTATCATGTATATATTCTGATTACGTAGTTGTTTTCATGTTGTCTCTCTCATTAGACCATGAGCTCCTGGATGGTAGGAACTGTCTTTTGTCTTTCTTTGTACCCCCCAGAATTTAGCATGGTGCCTGGCACATTGTAAATTAATAAATTTGTATTCACTAACTGACTGTTTGGACAATAGTCCTTGTTCTATTTCTTTTAATTCTGTATCTCCAGGAAAAGTTCTAACCTTAATTTTGACATCTATAAAATGGAATGAACAACCTCAAGTGACCTCCAATGACAGTGAAAAATAATAATTCAAACTTATAGATTTAGTTTTTATATGATCTAGCTTCCTTTGACCATTTCAGATGGTTCAAGTGATAACCTTTGTCTCTATCCGTTCTACATTTGTATAGCCTTTTACTTGTGCCTGATTATGTGAGATGAATTCTTCCCCCATACCTCTCTTTTTCTCCCCTAGTATATCCTTTTCCTCTCTTCTTTTAACATCAACAAAACATAACAAAAATCATTCCCTCTGTTTTATTTGACTCCCTTTACGACCTCTGATGATGGAGATGCTTATATTATCCCCCTTTCCCATTTAAATACAAACAATTTCATCCTTATGAAGTCTTTTCTGATTTCTCACTTGTGTTTACTTTTTTGTGTTTCTCTTAACTTCTACGTGTTTTTCAAAGTTTTCTACCCTTGGTCTTTTGATCAGGAATGCTTGAAAGTCTTATGTTTCATTAAAGGCCCATTTTCCTCCCTTGTAGGATTATGTGAAGTTTTGCCAAGCAAGTTATTCTTGGTTGTAAGCTTGTCTCTTTTGCCTTGAAATATATTCCGTGCTCTCCACTCCATTGTCGTGGTAGGTTCTAAGTCTTGTGTGTTCCAGATTGTTGTTCCTTGATACTTTCTGGCTGTTTACTGGTTTGTTTGTTTGTTTGTCTTTTTTGGGGGGAGGTTTGTTGTTGTTGTTGTTTTTACCAGGAAGCTCTGGATTTTGGATGTCACATCCCTGGAATTTTTCATTTTGGGGTTTCTTTTAGCAGGTGATTGGTGAATTCTTACTATCTTCACTTTACCTTTTCATTCTGATATGTCTGGGCGGTTTTCCTTTCGTGGCTCTCATTTTGTCTATTAATTCTTAAATTGCTTCTCCTTCATTTGTTTTCCAGGTCAGTTGTCTTTTCAGTAAGATATTTTGTATTTTCTTATTTTGACTTTGTTTTAGTATTTCTTGTGGTCTCATAAAGCCATTAATTTCTATTTGATTCATTCTGATTTTTAGGGAATCTTATGTAGGTAAGATTTTGTACTTTTTGTGCTAAACTATTCATTCTCTTTCTAAGTATTTCCTCCAAAGCCCTCATTTCTTTTTTTAACTCTGTCTTCTATCATTCTCATTTCCTTAATAGTATCATTTTAAACTCCTTTTTAAAATTCTTCTTTCATTTTTTCTAGGAATTCTAATTGATCTTGTGGCCAAGCTGTGTTTTTCTTTGAGGTTTTTCTTGGAGGATTTTTGGAGTTATTCTTTTCTTTTTGGTTTGTTTCTTGGGTGTTCCTGGCATCATAATAGCTCTTTTATCTTTTTTTGTTTACTCATTCTTCTAGCTTGGTTCCCCAATTAGTATTTTGTGTTAGGGCCAGACTCTATGCACTTCTGGCAGTCCTGTTGTGGCCTTTTATGGCCTGATTTTTCTTGTCTGATGTCCTGCCACTATGTTTTTTGGGTATTGATTGCCATATTCTTCAAGTATCGTGGGGTCAATTTGATTCAAAGGGTTGCAAACTTTGTGCATGTCCTGTGCAGTCAGATCAAGGCTATGGTCTGATCACTATCCTTCTCAGCTTTCCAGGTTCCAGGGCTCAGTTTGGGTCTGGGCACTGCAGCTGCAGACATGCCCCTGGGTGGTCCCAGCCACCAATTGTTGGCCCCAACCCCTTTCAGCTAACTGGAAAGCTCAGCAGGTTCAGAACAACCCCTCTGCTGGCCTTACCCTCTTATGAGCCTGGGTCTAAGTGTTGATCTGTTCTGGGGTTACTGCTTGCCTGATACTGTTTTGGGCCCTAGGCTAAGTCCAGGATCCACTCTGTGGAGAAATAGTGCTGCTAACCCAGACTGGTTCTGGATCCGGGATTCCTGTTCTGTTCTTGGCAACCCCCACCCCCCATTGCTGGCCTAGCTGGTGTTCTGGGAGCTTTATCTGTGTTCCTGATCCCTCTGGGAGACCCTATACTTCTGTTTTGGCTGGGAGCTTGAGGCTATAATTTGCCTTGGGTGACCCCTTTATCAGAGCTCTGGCCACTAAGTCCTTACTGCTGGCTTCTCTGGGAGACCACACCCTGGGTTAGGTACTCTGTCCACAATCAGCTCTGAGCATCCAGTGCTTCAGGCCTGGCTCTGAGGTCTACATTCATCCATTCTCCTAGTGCCTGCTGGCCTAGCTCAAATTCTGGGCACTGAGTCAATAATCCCAGGCCACCTCTGCCCATAGTTCCTCTCCTGGTCACTTGCTTATAGACTGAATTTGCAGTCTTGGGCTGGAAAGACATGTTACTATAATTTTTCCTTTGATTTTCTTTGTAGGGAAATTAGTGCCAGGTTTGACATTCTTCTTAGCTCATTGTTGGAGGACTGTGCTTCTCCCTCCTACTCTATCATCTTGGCTGGTACTGGATTATTTTACAATTTACAAAGCACTTTCCTAATAGCACCTCTGTGAAATAGGGATGTAAGTATTGTGAGCCCTGTTTACAGGTGAGAAAAGGGAAGCTCAGAGAGATAAAACTACTTGCCTAAGGTCACAGCTAAAGAATGACAGCAATTCGAATCTTCTCAGTTAAAATCTCTCTTTGTATAGGAAGTCTTTCCCAATCTCTCTTAATTCAGGTACCTTCCTTCTGTTGATTATTTCCTATTTGTCTTATATATATGTTCTTACATTATTATTAGCATATTATTCCTTCCCTCACCCCCGCATTAGATTGTGAGCCCCTCACCAGCAAGGATTGTCTTTTTTTTTTTAATTCAATGTTATTGTATTTTCAGTTCTGACTTCTCTCTCTCTCTCTCCTTATACTTTCCTGCCCATTGAGAAGGCAAGAAAACCAAAACCCATTACAAATATGTATAGTCGTGCAAAGCACATTGCCATATTAGCCACGTCAAGGAAAGAGAGAAAGGAAAGAAGAAAATATACTTAGTTTGCCCTTTGAGTCTATCAGCTCTCAATTGAGAGGTGGATAGCATGTTTCTTCATGAGTCTTTTAGAATTGTACCTGGTCGTTGTGTTGATTAGAGTTACTAAGTCTTTCAAAGTTAATTATCTTTACAATATTGTTATGACTATATAAATAGTTCTCTTGGTCCTGCTCACTTTGCTCTGCATTAATCAGTTCATACATGTCTTTACAGGTTTCTCTGAAATCATCCCCTTCAATTGTTTCTTACTACATAATTTATTCCAGAATATTTATATACCATAATTTTTTTAGCCATTCCCCAATTAATGGGCATCCTCTCAATTTCCTATTCTGTACATATGGGTTTCCAATTCCAATTTTGTACGTTTGGGTCCTTTTCCTCTTTTTTTTAATATCATTAGAGGTATAAACCTAGTATCGGTATTTCTGGGTCAAAGGGGATGCACAATTTAATAGCTTTTTGGGTGGTGTTCCAAATTGCTTTCCAGAATAGTTGGAGTGGTTCACAGCTCCACCAGTAATGCATTATAGTGTCTGTTTTCCCACAGCCCCTCCAAGCATTTGTCATTTTCCTTTTTTGTCATCTTAGCCAATCTGATAGGTTTGAAGTGGTTGTTTTCATTTATATTTCTTAGTATTAGTGATTTAGAGCATTTTTTCATATGGCTATTGATAGCTTGAATTTCTTCCTCTGAAAACTGCCTTTTCATATATATACCTTGGCCATTTATTAATTGGCTCTTTTTCTTGTAAATTTGACTCAGTTCCCTATACATCTTTGAAATGAGACTTTTATCAGAGAAACTTCCTGCAAAGATTTTCCCTCCAGTTACCTGCTTCTCTTCTAATTTTAACTGCACTGGTTTTATCTATGCAAAAACTTCTTAATGTTATGTAGTCAAAATTTTCCGTTTTACTCTTGCAAACTTCTTTGCCTCTTAAAATAGTTATGAACTCTTCCCCATTGATATATCTGACATAATTTCTTCCATATTCCTCTAATTTGCCTATGATGTCACCCCTTGTGTCTAAGTCATGTATACAGTTTGAGATGTTGGACTATACCTAGTTTCTGCTAGACTACTTTCCAGTTTTCCCAATAGTTTTTATTGAATAGTTAACTCTTTCCCCAATATTTGAGATCTTTGGGTTTATCACATAATAGGTTACTGGGCTCATTTGCTTCTGTATGTTGTGTACTTAATCTTTTCCACCAATCAGTTTCTCTGTTTCTTACCCAGTACCAAAATGTTTTGATGATTACAGATTTGAAGTACTTTGAAATCAGGTACTAGTAGACCTTTTTTTTTTTTTTAAACTTTATAAAGTAATTCTTTGGTAGTTTGGTTGGTATGACATTGAGTAAGTAAATTTAATTAAGTAATATTGTAAGTTTTATTCTATTGGCTCAGAATACCTATGAGCAATTAATGTTTCTCCAATCATTTAATGTTTTGAAGAGTGTTTTGTAGTTCATATAATTCCTGTGTATGCCTTGGCAGGTAGATTCCCAAGTATTTTATGCTGTCTGTAGTTATTTTAAATGGCATTTTTCTTTCTATCTTGTCCTTCTTGATATTGTCAGTAATATGCAGAAAGGCAGATGATTTGTATGGTTTTTTTGATATCTTACAATTTTGCTGAAGTTATTAATTGTTTTGGTAAGTTTTATAGTTGATTCTCTAATTAAGCCATCATATCATCCACTGAAGTTATGGTTTTATTTCCTCTTTGCTTATGCTTATTACTTTGGTTTCTTTTTCTTATCTCATTGTTATAGCTGACATTTTCTGTATAATATTGAGTTACAATAGTGATAGTGGACAGTCTTGCTTCACTCCTGATCTTATTGGAAAAGCTCTTGTCACATTCCCATTACAGATAATGCTTCTTCTTGGTTTTAGGTAGATACTACTTATTATTTTAAGGAAAGCTCCATTTATTCCTTTACTTTCTAGTGGGTTTGTTGTTTGTTTGTTTGTTTTTTTAAAGGAATGGGTATTGTATTTTGTCAAAGGCTTTTTCTGCATCTATTGAAATCATCATGATTTTTGTTGGTTTTGTTAATAATATGGTCAGTTGTACTTACAGCTTTCCTAATATTGAACCAGCCCTGCATTCCTGATATAAATCCAGCCTGGTCACAGTGTATGACCTTTGTGATATTGCTGTAGTCTCCTTGCTAATTATATTTTATTTTAAAATTTTATATAATATTAATTCAAGGAATTGGTCTATAACTTTCTTCCTCTGTTTTCCTCCCTAGTTAAGGTTATCAAGACCATATTTGTGTCATAGAAGGAATTTGATAGAATCCTTTCTTTACCTTTTTTTTTCAAATAATTTACATTAGTGTTGGAATTAATTTTTCTTTATATATTTGATAGAATTTACTTGCAAATCCACCTGGTGCAGGCATTTTTTTCAGGGGAGGTAGGAGTTCATTTATGCCTTGTTCAATTTCTTTTTCTAAGATAGGGTTAAGTATTCTATTTCCTGTTCTTTTAATCTAGGCAACTTATATTTTTGTAAATATTCATCCATTTAATTTAGATTGTGAGTTTTGTTGGCAAGTAGTTGGACAAGATAGCTTCCAACCATGGATTTTATTTTTTCTTCATAAGTTTTGAATTCACCTTTTTCATTTTTGTTTTTTTAAATGAGTAATAGTTTATTTTTTCCCAATTACATGTAAAAACTATTTTAAATTCATTTTTGTTACTGGTGATTTGGTTTTTTCCTTCTTTTTCATAATCACATTAGCTAATAACTTACCTATTTTATTATTTAAAACATCTTCATCCTTTTTTCACTTAATTTCTTTCCTTTCTGTTTACCTGTTGGATAAGACATATTTCTGTACCCAACTGTGCATGGGTATGTATTCTTTCCTCCTTTAACTAGTTTAGATGACAGTAAGATTCAAATGTCATTCATCCTCTCGCCTCCACTGATTCCTCCTTTTTCATACACTGATAATTTTCCCCTAATCTTTTCCCATTTTCCTTTGCCCAGTGCATTCCTCTTCCTTACCCATTCCATTTTTCTTCTGAGATATCCAAAACACAACAGAATCACACTCAGGCCCTCTGTCTAATTAGACTCCTATGACCCCTGGTGATGATAAAGTTCTGAAGAGTTACAGATATCATCTCCTCATATAAAAATGTAAATAGTTGAACTTTGTTTAGTCTCTTATTATTCCTCACTCATACTTACTTTTTTATGCTTCTCTTGATTCCTTTGTTTGTATATTGGATTTTTTACTCAGTTTTGGTCTTTTCCTCAGGAATGCTTAGAAGCCTTCTTTTCCTTTTCCGCCTATAGGATTATACTCAGTTTTTATGGATATTCTTGGTTAAAAGCTTAGGTCCTGTGCTTTCTGGAATATATTCCAAGCTCTCTCCTTCTTTATAATGTTGGCTACTAAATCTTGTGTGATCCTGATTGTAACTCCTTGTTACTTGAATTCTTTTCTTTCTAGCTGCTTACAGTACTTTTTCCTTCACTTGGGAGCTCTGGATTTTGGTTTTAATATTTTCTGAAAGTTTTCATTTTGGTGTTTCAGGAGTTGACTGGTAGCTTTTTCACTGTCTGCTTTGCCCCTCTGGTTCTAAGAGATCTAGACAGTTTTCTTTTATGGTTTTTTGAAATATGATGTCTAGGTTCTTTTTTAGTCATAGCTTTTGGTAATTCAGTGACTCTTAAAATATCTCTCCTTAGCCTATTTTCCAGGTGAGTTGTTTTTCTTGAGATATTTCACATTTTCTTCTACATTCTGACTTAAATTATTTCATGGATTTATTAGCTTCCATTTGGCCAATTCTAATTTTCAAGGAGTTATTTTCTTTGGGAAGGTTTTGTACTTCTTTTGCCAAGCTATTAATTCTCATTTTCATATCTGTCTTCCCTAGCTCTTTCCTTTTTTCCCATCCTTTTCATTCGTTTTGAAATTACTTTTAAGCTCCTTCTTGAAAGCTTATAGAAATTTTCATTGCACTTGATTCTGAGTTGCATTTGTCTTTGAGACTTTACTTGTAGTTTTTTTTTTAATCATTCTCTTCTTCTCTGTTTGTCTTGAGCTTCCTTCAGTAAGGGCCCTTCACCAAGACTTGGGCTGGCAGGAAAGCCTCTAGTAGCTGTAGTTATTCCCAGCTTGGGAAGAGAGGAAACAAGCTGGGGATCAGGACTAGAGGACCTTTGCTGCCAGCCCAAGTCTTGCCTGAGGGTCCTTATTTAAGGAAATGAGGACTCTTAAGGAAAGGCTAAAGGGGTTTGGGTTGTCTTCTGCAGAAAGAAGACTAAAGGGCTCAGTGAATATTTCAAGCCTGAGGAGTTATTGTCTTCTCTCTCCTAAGGACCGAAGAGGAATATAAGAGGAACATAAGATGTCCTATTATTCGGTTATAATTTGTATTGGGAAAAGACCATATAAAGTAAATCCTCGAAATGGGAACCACCATTTCATAGTAAATAGGGTATATTTGCATTTGTGTGTGCAAGTTTCAATAAGCTTATTTTACCTTATTCTTAATCACATTTAATTATAATCACAACTCTGCTAATTCTTAGAATGAATTAAAGGTTGATTGGGATTTTGTGCAGGATTTTTTGAAAATATTGTACGATAGCAATATCTGACATATTTTACTTCACATTGATTGACTTTCACAGCCCTATCTCATAACTTTTCCTAAAGGTCTCTCTATCCTTTGATATTCAAATTATTTTCTTTTGAAACTCTTAGGATATTCCTCTTGGAACTCAGTCTGTCCATTTCTTTGTTCTCATCTACTTGCATCCTACCCCACTCCACCCCTGAACCCCATAACCATCTCAACCCTTCCATTCAAATTTAATTACTCTTCTACTCTGTCAGACTTTCTCCCATCTTAAACCATTTCTTCCCTTGTTGCTTCTGTCTTCTGGCACTCACTGAGATCTGTCTCCCTACAGATGACCCTGCATCTTGGGCCACCCTTTCAGATAGTGTGCACATTTTAACTCATTTGTTGTTCAGTCATTTTCAGTGGTATCCAACTCTTTTTGACCCCATTTGTGGTTTTCTTAGGGATACTGCAGTGGTTTGCCATTTCCTTCTCCAGCTCATTTTCCAGATGAGAAAACTGAGGCAAACAGGGTTAAGTGACTGGCTCAGGGTCACACAGCTAGTAAATGTCCGAGGTCAGATTTGAGCTCAGGAAGTTGAGTCTTCCTGACTTCAGGCCTGACACTGTCTATTCATACTTCATTATTAATGGTCTAAATGAAGAAGTTGGACTTCTTCCTGTCCTCCATTGCTACTTCCATACTCCTCCTCTACAAGCACACTTGAAAACTGTTGTGCTTTGAGATTCATGCAATCCGTATTTATCATCCAATCTGGTAGCCATTATCTACCAACTCCTAGGATGTTCCCCCTCCTTTCTGAATGAGTTCTGCACTTTGTTTGTAGTCTTCCTCTCTTTCAACCCTTGCACTCATACTACAGAATTTCAACATATACATTATTGTTTCCTCAAATACAAGAACTTTGCAGTTCCTCAGTCTACGCAGTTCCCATGACCTACCTCTACTCCACCTCAGCCCTACACAGGGATGGTCATATTCTAGATCTTGCCACTACTCACAAGTGCTCCACTTCCATCTTCAGGAAACTCTGTGATTCCTTTATCAGATCATAATCTTTTTTCTTTCCATCTCTCCTTATGCCTTACTTCCCCAAAACCTAAACTCTTCAGGATGAATTGAGAGGCAGCTAGCTGATGTAGAGGTGTAGTGGGTAGGTCACTGGGTCTGGAGTCAAGAAAACCCAGGTTCAAATTTGACCTCTACCAGCTGGATGACCTTGGGTTAATCAGTTAACCTTGGTTGGCCTCAGTTTTCTCATCTTTAAAATGGGAATAATTGTTGTGAGGATCAAATGAAATAATAATTGTATAGCACTTGGCACAGTGCCTCACATAGAGCTGTGTAAATGTTAGCCATCTCATCATCGCTACTCCTTCCATTCCCCTGTACTATCCCAGACCATCACCCTAGCTCTGGCTGTCTCCACTTTCCTTTCTTTATTTTTACTAATCCCTAATTGAAACAGTATTTCCTTCAGTCATGAATTTAAAAGGGGTCTATACTTCATACTGAAAAAAGGGTCCATGACACAATGCCTTGGTGATTCATTTCATCATCCTTTACTCTCAAATCCCTAGTTTCCTTGTTCTCTCACCAATTACCTCTTGCCAGACACCTTGGATTACTTTTACTCTATGCTTTCTTTGCTTCTGTTCACATGCTGCTGAATCAAACTGGAGGAAATCATAAAACCATGCTGACTAGGTTCACTACTATTTTTTTACTGTCTAATCTTACTTGGATCGTCAGCTGCAACAACGAAGTCCTATTCCTTCCTAACTGATTTCTTTTCCCACTCACCAGAGCAGCTTTCCAGACCTCTTTTCTCTTTAAGCCTGCCATACTATTTCCCTTCTCTAATAATTCCCTGCTACCTCTAAGACCCTTGCAGCTAAGGACCTCACCTTTTTCTTCATCCAAAAAATTCAGGCCATTTGCCATGAGGTCCCTCTTCATCCCTTCTCATCTTACATCCCACTGACTTCATCCTTCACTATACCCCATTAGCTTCAGTGTCTGATGAAGAGATAGCCAGACTCCTTCCCAAGGCCAGCCTCTCTCCAGGTGCCTTTGATCCTTTCTTTGCCCAGGTTTTCCAGAAGGTTGCTTCTGTTATGTCTCAGTCTTGAATCTTCAGTTTCTCCTTTACTGGTTCCTTCCCTGCTGCTTACAAATACACCCAAGTCTCTACCATCCTGTAAAAGAAAAAAAAAATCTCACTTGGTCCTACCATGCGCACTAGCTATCTTCCTATATCTCCCTTCCTCTTCTTAGCTAAACTTGAAAAAGATGTCTGTACATATCTATAACCTGTATCAAGATGCTTGCCTTTTCAATGAGGGCAGGTGGGGAGGGAGGAAGGAAGAAAATCTGTAACCCAAAGTTTTAAAAGCATATGTTAAAAATAACAAAGAAAACAAAAGAAAAAAAAAGAAAAAGATGTCTGTACTTTGGGCTTCTGCTCCCTCTCATCTCACTCTGTTTTAAACCTTCTATAATCTGGATTCTGACCTCATTATTCATTTGAAATTGCTCTGTCTAAATTAGTGGATTTTAGGAGATCTGTGGATAGATTTTGGGAGATTTATGAACTTTGATGGGGGAAAAAACTCTACACCTTTATTTTTACTGACCTCTACCTGAAACTGTATTTCCTTCAATTATGAGTTTAAAAGGAGTCTACGGGCTGTTCCAGACTGAAAAGGGGCCCATGACACAAAAAGTGTTCAAAATGACTGGTCTGACATTACCTGTAATCTCTTAATTGCCATACTTAATAGCCTTTTCTTAACCTTCCTCCTTCGTGACCTCTCTGTAGCAGGTTTCCACAGCTATTCTCCTGGTTCTTCTACTTGTATGACCATTCCTCAGTCAATATTTTTTTTTATTAATTTTTTTTGATTTATCAACAATCACTTCCATATGCTTTTGAGTTGGAAATTTTTCTCCCCTTCCTCCCCCCACCCTCCCAAGACGGCACAATCTGATATAGGCTTTACATTTACATACCCATTAAACATATTTTCACATTAGTGAAGTTGTAAGTAAAAATTAAAACCAATAGGAGGAACCATCAGAAAGATGAAACAAAACTCAACAGAAGGTAAAAATAAGTGATAGCGATTCGACTTCCATAGTTCTTTCTTTGGATGTGGACAGCATTTTCCATCCTGAGGCCTCTGGAGATGTCTTAGATCTCTAATGCTAGAAGGGTTCAGTTTAACAATCTTAGTCATTGCATAACGTCCTGTTATTGTGTACAAAGTCCTCTTGGTTCTGCTCACTTCACTCAGCATCAGACCATATAAGTCTTTCCAGGTTTTTCTGAAGTCAGCCTGTTCATCATTTCTTATAGCACAATAGTATTCCATTACATTCATATACCAAAACTTGCTCAGCCATTCCCCAATTGATGGGCATCCTCTCAATTTCCAATTCTTTGCCACCACAAAAAGAGCTGCTATGAATATTTTTGTACATGTGGGTCCTTTTCCCATTTGTTTGATCTCTTTGGGATATAGCCCTAGAAGTGCTATTGCTGGATCAAAGGGTATGCACATTTTTGTAGCCCTTTGGGCACAGTTCCAAATTGTTCTCCAAAATGGTTGGATCATTTCACAACTCCACCAACAATGTATTAGTGTTCCAATTTTCCCACATCTTCTCCAACATTTATCATTTTCCTGTTTTGTCATGTTGGCCAATCTGATAGGTGTGATGTGGTACCTCAGAGTTGTTTTGATTTGCATTTCTCTAATCAATAACGATTTAGAGCATTTTTTCATATGACTATAGATGGCTTTAATTTCTTCATCTGAGAACTGTCTGTTCATATCCTTTGACCATTTATCAATTGGGGAATGGCTTGTGTTCTTATAAATTTGTCTTAATTCTCTATATATTTTAGAAATGAGGCCTTTATCAGAGAGACTGGTTGTAAAAATTCTTTCCCAATTTTCTACCTTCCTTCTAATCTTAGTTGCATTGGCTTTGTTTGTGCAAAAACTTTTCAATTTAATGTAATCAAAATTATCCATTTTGCTTTTCATAATGTTCTCTATCTCCTGTTTGGTCATGAATTCTTCTGTTCTCCATAGATCTGATAGGTAAACTATTCCTTGTTCTCCCAGTTTACTTATGGTATCAGCCTTTATATCTAAGTCCTGAACCCATTTTGACTTTATTTTGGTATATGGTGTGAGATTTGGGTCTATGCCTAGTTTCTGCCATACTCTTTTCCAGTTTTCCCAGCAGTTTTTTTCAAAGAGTGGGTTCTTATCCCAGAAGCTGGGGTCTTTGGGTTTATCAAATAATAGATTACTATAGTCATTGACTACTGTGTCTTGCATATTTAACCTATTCCACTGATCCACCTCCCTATTTCTTAGCCAGTACCAAGCAGTTTTGATGATTGCTGCTTTATAATACAATTTAAGATCTGGAATTGCTAGGCCACCTTCCCCTGCATTTCTTTTCATTAGTTCCTTTGATATTCTGGACCTTTTGTTTTTCCAAATGAATCTTGTTATTATTTTTTCTAACTCTATAAAATAATTTTTGGTAGTTTGATTGGTATGGCACTGAATAAGTAAATTAGCTTAGGTAGGATTGTCATTTTTATTTTATTAGCTCGGCCTACCCATGAGCAACTGATGTTTTTCCAATTATTTAGATCTGATTTTATTGGTGTGAAAAGTGTTTTGTAATTGTGTTCATAGAGTTCCTGGGTTTGTTTTGGGAGGTAGACTCCTAAATATTTTATAATGTCTACAGTAAGTTTAAATGGGATTTCTCTTTCTATCTCTTGCTGTTGGGCTTTGTTGGTAATATATAGAAATGCTGATGATTTATGTGGGTTTATTTTATAGCCTGCAACTTTGCTAAAGTTGTTTATTATTTCAAGTAGTTTTTTACTTGATTCTCTAGGATTCTCTAAGTATATCATCATGTCATCTGCAAAGAGTGATAGCTTTGTTTCTTCTTTGCCTATTCTAATGCCTTCAATTTCTTTTTCTTCTCTTATTGCTAAAGCTAAGGTTTCCAGTACAATATTGAATAACAGTGGTGATAATGGACATCCTTGTTTCACCCCCGATCTTATTGGAAAATGCTTCTAGCCTGTCCCCATTACATATAATGCTTGCTGAAGGTTTTAGATATATGCTATTTATTATTTTAAGGAAGACTCCATTTATACCTATGCTTTCTAGTGTTTTTAATAGGAATGGGTGTTGTATTTTATCAAAAGCTTTTTCTGCATCTATTGAGATGATCATGTGGTTTCTGTTGGTTTTGTTGTTGATATGCTCAATGATGCTGATAGTTTTCCTAATATTGAACCAACCCTGCATTCCTGGTATAAATCCTACCTGGTCATAGTGTATTATTCTTGTGATAAGTTGCTGCAATCTACTTGCTAGTATTTTGTTTAAAATTTTTGCATCTATATTCATTAGAGAAATTGGTCTATAATTTTCTTTCTCTATTTTGACTCTTCCTGGTTTAGGTATCAACACCATATTTGTATCATAAAAAGAATTTGGTAAGACTCCTTCTTCACCTATTTTCCCAAATAGTCTATATAGTATTGGAATTAATTGTTCTTTAAATGTTTGATAGAATTGCATGTAAATCCATCTGGCCCTGGAGATTTTTTCCTAGGGAGTTCATCAATGGCTTGTTCAATTTCTTTTTCTGAGATGGGGTTATTTAAGTATTTTACTTCCTCTTCAGTTAATCTGGGCAATTTATATTTTTGTAAATATGTATCCATTTCACTAAGATTGTCAAATTTGTTGGCATATAGTTGGGCAAAATAATTCCTAATTATTGTTTTAATTTCCTCTTCCTTGGTGGTAGCTTCGCCCTTTTCATTCTTGATACTAGTAATTTGGTTTTCTTCTTTCTTTTTTTTAATTAAATTAACCAAAGGTTTATCTATTTTATTGTTTTTTTCATAAAACCAGCTCTTAGTTTTATTTATTAGTTCAATAGTTTTCTTAATTTCAATTTTATTAATTTTTCCTTTGGTTTTCAATATTTCTAATTTGGTGTTTAGTTGAGGATTTTTAATTTGTTCTTTTTCTAGTTTTTTTAGTTGTATGCCCAATTCATTAATCTCCTCTTTTTCTATTTTATTTATGTAAGCATTTAGAGATATAAAACTTCCCCTAAGAACTGCTTTCGCTGCATCCCATAGGTTTTGGTATGTTGTCTCATTATTGTCATTCTCTTGAATGAAATTATTGATTGTTTCTATGATTTGTTGTTTGACCCAATCATTTTTTAGGATTAGATTATTTAGTTTCCAATTATTTTTTAGTCTATCTTTCCATGGCCCTTTATTACATATAATTTTTATTGCATCATGATCTGAAAAGGATGCATTTAATATTTCTGCCTTTCTGCATTGGATTGTGAGGTTTTTATGCCCTAGTACATGGTCAATTTTTGTGTATGTGCCATGTACTGCTGAGAAAAAAGTATATTCCTTTCTATCCCCATTCAGTTTTCTCCAGAGGTCTATCATACCTAACTTTTCTAATGTTCTATTCACCTCCTTAACTTCTTTCTTGTTTATTTTGTGGTTAGACTTATCTAGTGCGAGAGGGGGAGGTTCAGGTCCCCCACTAGTATAGTTTTGCTGTCTATTTCTTCCTGTAACTCCCTGAACTTCTCTAAGAATCTGGATGCTATACCATTTGGTGCATATATGTTTAGTAATGATATTACTTCATTGTCTATGGTGCCTTTTAGCAGGATGTAGTTTCCTTCCTTATCTCTTTTGATTAGATCTATTTTTGCTTTTGCTTTGTCTGAGATCAGGATTGCTACCCCTGCTTTTTTCACTTCAGCTGACGCATAATATATTCTGCTCCAGCCTTTTACCTTTACCCTGTATGTGTCACTCTTTTTCAGATGTGTTTCCTGTAAACAACATATTGTAGGTTTCTGGTTTTTAATCCATTCTGCAATTCCAGTGATGATTACTATCTGTGTCTTTTTCTCCGTCCTTTTTCCCCCCTATTTATGCTTTTCTTTCTCCTTTTTCCTTTCCCCCCTTCACTAGTTTTGCTTTTGACCACCACCTCCTTCAGTCCCTTCCCCCTTTTATTATCCCTTTCCCTTTTCTTCCCCTTTAGTCTTACTGCTCTTCCCTCCCTTCTTTACCCCCCTCCCTTTTCTTTCCCCTTTTCCCTCCTACTGCCTATAGGGCAAGTTAGATTTCTATACCTAACTGATTATATTATGCCCTTCTTGAGCCAAATCTGATGAGAGTAAGGTTCAAACAATGCTCCCCCCCCTTCTTTCCCTCTGCTGTAATAGGATTTTGTGTCTTTTCCTGTAATGTAATTTACCCTTGTCTGCCTCCTCCTTTCTCAGTACATTTTCTAAGATCAGATTGATCCACTTATTTGGATCCATTTAACCCACTTGATTAGATTTTTTTTTATCATTACATCAAAGTCAACTAATATCCACCCTCTTTATGTATACTCCTTTAACAAGGTGTAATAACAATACAGTTCTCAAGGGTTGCAAGTCTCATATTCCCTTGTAGGGTTTAAACAGCCCCCCCCTTAACAACATATTGTATCTTCTGTCCCATTTACCTTTTCAAGTCCTTCTTGAGTCCTGTACTTGAAGATCAAATTTTTTGTTGAGCTCTGGTCTTTTTATCAGGAAAGTTTGGAAGTCTCCTATTTGTTGAATATCCACCTCCTCCCTTGAAAAATGATGCTCATTTTTGCTGGGTAATTGATCCTTGGCTGCATTCCAAGCTCCTTTGCCTTATGGAATATCATGTTCCATGCCCTGCGGTCTTTTAATGTAGAAGCTGCAAGGTCCTGTGTAATCCTGACTGTGGTTCCATGATATTTAAATTGTTTCTTTCTGGCTGCTTGCAGCACCTTCTCTTTCATCTGGTAATTTTGGAATTTTGCTATTATATTCCTTGGCATTGTCAATTTGGATCTCTTTCAGGTGGTGATCGGTGGATTCTTTCTATGGTTATTTTCCCTTCTGGTTCTAGGACTTCCAGGCAGTTTTCCTTTATGATTTCCTGAAAGATACTGTCCAGGCTCTTTTTTTCATCATGATTTTCAGGTAGTCCAATAATTTTTAAATTGTCTCTCCTGAGTCGATTTTCCAGGTCGGTTGTTTTACTGATGAGGTATTTTACATTTTGTATTTTACATTTTTTGTTTCTGTTTGACTGATTCTTGCTCTCTCAGAGACATTAGTTTCCATTTGTCCAATTCTAGTTTTTAACAGATTGTTTTCTTCTGTTAGTTTTTGTACTTCCTTCTTCAACTGGCCAATTGTGTTTTTTAGGGACTTGTTTCTTCAGTATACTTTCTGTTAGTTTTTGTCTTCCTTCTTCAATTGGCCAATTGTGTTTTTTAGGGACTTGTTTTCTTCAGTGTATTTTTTTTCCAATTGGCCAATTGTATTTTTGAAGGACTCTTTACCTCTCTCATTTGACTATTAAAATCCTTCTTGAGCTCTTCTAAGAAGGCTTTTTGGGCTTCAGACCAGTTCATATTCCCTTTTGTTGTTGCAGATGTGGGTTTGTTGACAATGTTGTCCTCTTCAGAATTTCTGTCTTGATCTTCACTCTTCTCATAATATGAATCTATGGTACGTTTCTTTTTACTCATGGTGTTTCTTTATTCCCTGGCCTTTAAAGAGATTGAGCTCTCCTGCTGGGGAACAGAGGGTACTGACCCAAGCTTCTTGTGTTGGGAGCCTAGGTCTTGGTCACTGGCTTTGCGTGCTGGGGCCTCTTATGCTGGAATTGGAGGCTGTAGGTTTCTGGCAGCTTACTCTGTGTTGGGCTGGAATCAGCAAGGCTGGAACTTTCAGGCAATTCTAGGTTGCCTGCTTTTCCTTTCCTTTAGCTTTCTTCAGCTCCTTTTAGATGGGTGCTGCAGGATGTTTATCTGCCTGGGGCCCCTGCAGTGTTGTCTCCCTCTTTCTGCTAATGCACGGGAGATTCCTTTGCGGTGGAGTGCCGAGGCTCCTGGTGGCTTTCTGAGATGGTTTCCACCGGTTCCCCCAGCCCTCACTGAGGTCCAGGTGTTGGTGTTTGCCTGCTCTACCACCTGGGCTTCAGGATTTCTTCACAATTGCAGGCTTCAGGGCTCCTACAGTTCACCTGGTGTTGGGTTGGAATCAGCAAGACCAGGGCTTTAGGAAGCCTTTAGGTTGTTTTCTTCACCTCCTTTCAGATGAATGCCGCAGGGTACTTGTCCGCCTGGGGCCCCTTGTAGTTCTGCCTCCCTTATTTTTGCTGAGGCACTGGGAGACCCGTTTGCTGGGCTGCTGCACTGCTGCTCCTCGTCTTTCTTCTAGTTCAGGTGTTCCAGGGTTTTTTTTCTGGGGTGATATTTTCTGGGTTTTCAGAGGTTGATAGGGGAGAGTGAGAGCGGCTACCTTTTCACTCCACCATCTTGGCTCCCGGAAGCGGAACTCCCTCAGTCAATATTTTGCTAGTTCTTCACATCATACCCTCTAACTGTAGGTATATCCTAAGCTTTATCTTTGGTCCTTTGCTCTCTATACTCTCTCTGGGGAATATCATCGACTACAATTAGAGTTCAGTCCCTCATCAGCTCCCACCTGGACTATTAACAGCAGCCTTCTGATAGGAATTCCGGCCACAAGTCTCTCCCTATCCCATCCGTGCTCCCCACAGCTGCCAAAGTGCAGCCCACGTCTAACCGTGTCATTCCTCCTAATCTCCAGTGGCTTTCTATAATCAAATATAACCTCGATTTGGCATTTAAAGAGCTTCTCAAATGGGCCCCCTCCCAACTTTACATTCTTCTTGCACATTATTCCCTTGCGCGGGCCAGCCTCCTTGTTCTTCCTTTCACAAGATGGTGAATCTCCTGTCTCCATGCCTTTGCACTGACTTGCCCAGAATGCTCTTCTGCATAACATCCACTTCCAAGAATCCGCAGCTTCCTTTAAGACTCTGCTTAAATTTTACCTTCTTCAGGAGGCTTTTCCTGACCACTTCAGCTGCTAATGCCTCCTCCTCAAAGTCTACCTTCCATCTACTCTGTATGTATCTTGTATGTTTTTATTTATGTGCGTATTGTCTCCCACATTAGAATGCGAGTTCATTGAGGACAGAAGCTGTTTTTGCAGCTCTTTCCTTGTAGCTCTCGTGCTTAGCATATAGTAAACACTTAATAAATACTTGATTGATTAATTGATTATTGTGACTTTTACTTTCCTGTGCAGTCGTATAGAGAGGCAGCGTGTTGTTGTAGTGAATAGAGAGTTAACCTCAGAGTCTGGAAAACCCAGGTTCGAGTCCTGTCCCTGATGTGGTGGCAGGTCACTTAACCTCTGAGTTCTCTAGGTAGCTCTCAAAGACCAGTTACAGCCAGTTGCTGATTTGTGTTAGTATTAGTAAAGAGAGTTTCTTCATCATCTATACTAATGAAATCATATGTCTGAACCATAACAAACAAAAATCTCAAAATTTGGGGCATGCTGCCATTGAGGACCCCCGTACTACAATTAAAGATTTGGGCCAGATTACAGGAAGAACTTCTGCCAGGCTATTTCATTGGCATTTGGATAGTCTAGGGTGTAGAGAAAGTACCTTCCTTGGGGAGTGGATGACTCCTGTGGTGTTGATAAGACTCTGGACTTGGAGTCAGAGAGGGTTGGCTTCTGGGGTGACCCTGGGCAAATCCCTGAGCCTCCGCTTCCTCATCTATAAAATGAGAAGTTTGGACTTGATGGCCTTTTAACCTAAATCTGTTATTCTGTGATTTTCTCTAACTGTTTTCCTTCATCCAGCTCCAACCTTATCCTCTTCCCTTATCTTTGGGTGTGTTGAACAGGGGATTAGAGTGCAGGGTAGGGTTGAGTGGATGTATTAGAAAAAAATGAGCTGAGGTCCCTGTTGTCCCTGGAATCCTGTACGAACCAGAATTGCTGACTTTGCTGCAGCCTTAAGCATGTTTGAGATTCTTTGTGTCACCAAAACTCTCTGCCAACTTGGTGTCTGTTATCACTAGGATGTTGAGGCATTATGCCCAGCCTGGCATGTTGTCATCATACTATCCCAGAATCCAGCCCCAGGATATCAAGCTATGTGCATCGTTGTAGCCTTCATGGTCCAAGTGGTCAGTGGCTCCTCCTGAATATCCATCAGGGTAGGAGAACCTGGGTAGGAGCACCGTGTGGCTGGCTCTCCCACAAAGCCCACAATGAGTTCCAGACTTTCCCTCCTCCCAGAGCTCTTGGATCTCTCCCCATTAGCCCAGTCACATAGCCGCCCTCATGCAGAACAGGACGCTGCAGGAGTGCCTCTGAGGAGGAGCAGCTTGAATCCACTCTAGAATGCAGCCTGCAGGAGCTCCCTGGACCCTTAGGCTCCCCCAGCCTCCTCGCTCCAAGGGCTGCAGTGTCAATCAGAAGTGAAGATGGGAAGTTGTTCTCTTGCCTTGTCCCTGAGTGGCTGGGTTTCTAGAGCAGGGTCAATGCTAGTTCAGAGTCCCTGGGTGGTCTCTGGCTGGCTGGCTTGGACTATGGAAAGCCACCCCCTAGAACATGCAGAAGGATTAACTGGCCCTGGCTCTAAGAGTCACATTGCCCAGACCCCTCTTTGGGTCGCCTCGATGACTGGTTAGCTGTCACCTCTCTCCAGTTTGTGGAGAGAAATGGGACCATGCCAGGGAGAATGGTCTGGAAAGGCCCCTCCACAGCTCCCCCAGTGGCTTTTTAAAATTAATTTCCTGGTAACAAAAACTTCTTGGGCTTTTAGAATGATTCTCAGCAAAGTCCCTTTAGACTTCCTTTGCTCCAAGTAGAAACCACGAGGCAGATCCCATCCCTGTCCCTTATTCCAGAAAGTCTTGGCACTACAAGCTTCAGAATGTTCAGTGTCAGCACAGCACAGACTTTCAGGCAACAGAAGCATTTATGAAACACCTACTGCATGCGTACCTAGTCCTAAGCTGGATGTTATGAAGGGAGGTAAGAGAGCCCTGCCCTTATGGAATTTAGTGTCAACCAGGGACCTGGGATAAGGTAGAATGCCTGCTCTATTGTTATTCCCTCATTTCAGCCTCACCCCAGGATTCCTTGGGTGATAACAGAAATCCCAGAATGAGAGCTTTCTGTCTTCAGGTCTGCTGGTGAGATTGGGGCTGTACTACAGAGGTTTTGCCCAGTGTAACATTCTGCCTGGACACAGGCTCCCAAGGTGCCCAGATCCCCTCCCCTCTGTGTGCCAGCTACATTTTCTGCAGTCAGATGCTTGGGGAGGGGGTGGGGGGCGCTTTCTGAGGCTCAGAAAAACCCTTGGGGAAAGAAGGTACAAGAGCTGCAGATGGAGACTGTTTATTTATACTAGTCAGTTGCCCATTGTCTTGTCTTGGGTCAGAGTTCATAGAATCATAGCATCATAGCAGTGTGCAAGCTCAAAGGGTCCCTGGAGATCGTAGTCTATCTAACTTCCACATTTTATAGATGAGAAAAGCAAATTCCAGAAATGAGAAATTATTTGCCAAAGGGAAGGGTCTCTGTAGTGTCTGCTACCTGCCTTCAGAACAGAACTCAATGGGACCATTTTTTCCTTATGTCTATCTGGTTCTCACTATGTAGTGAGAGGTCATAAATCTGCCTGCTGCACCCAGAAAATCAGGTATTCATTGAGTGAATATTGCGAGCAGTTTTGGTCTAAATACTGTGGGACATGAGAGAAAACATAATCCCTGCCTCCAAAGCAATAAATTAAAGAACAATAAAATGTATATATAAACCAATCCAGAGTGTGTGGTTCTAGCTAAATGCTCTTGGATGTCAGGAAGGGGAGAAAATATACTGTGATCTGCAGTACTTAGGAAAGATGTCTCCAAATAGGTAAGATTGGATTGGTGAGGAAGAATGAGCAATACCACAGAGGCGGGAATGCAGTTAGGGTCGTGGGATGGTAAGGAGCCTGATCTCATTGGAATAGAAGGTCTTTGTTAAGAAGTAGTGGAAAAAAAGGTTGTATGGATAGTTTGGGACTAGTTTGTGGAGAGGTCTTGAATTCCAGGTGGAACTTAAAACTCAGTGCACTAGGAGATAACAAACTGTTGCAGATCCTTGAGTATCCCTTCAAAACAGTATTTGATTAAATTAGATTGAATCAATTAAGGAAACTTCAAAATCATCCGGTCTAAATATTTTTTTTTATAAAGATAAGGTAATTGAGACTTAGAAAGGAAAATTGACTTGCCCACTGTCACAGAGGTATTTAGTGGCAGGGCCCGGATTCTAACACAGATCTTCTGGTGCAAAATCCAGCAGTCTTTCCACCGTACCTCACATCCTCCCTGTGTTTAAGACCAGGCTGTGCCCTCTGTTTGAGAAGTGATACAATAGGCCTTCCACCATCAGGATTTTAATGGAGTACCCAATGACCCCTGGGAAAAGTTTGTTCTGTTACTCACTGTGGTGTAGAGGAAGTAGCCCTAGCCCTAAAGATAAGTTATCACTTTTGATTTTTATCAGCATAGTGAATGTGATGGACAAATAGACAGTCTTGGGCTAGCAGCTGTCAGACTAGCACGTATTATTGTACTAGACAAGAGAACATGGTGTTCTTATCTTCAGTTCTTATCTGCCGCGGCTGTCAGCTCTGATGCTCAGCACAGGACAGGAAAAATTCTTGGGTTTTTAAAATCATAGCTGGAAGGGATCTTAGCAATCATCTCATAGAAGGAAGAGCCCCAGAGAAGGGCAGAACTGGGAACCTTGAGTGGAAGTTACCAAGACATTTGCCGATTTAAACTTTACAGCTCAATAAATTGCCTAACGAATAGAGCTATGCAAGAATAGAATGGCTGACTTGGGAGATAGGGGGTTCCTTCTCATTGGAGCTCTTAAAGCACTTGCAGAGTGTATCATAGTGAGCATTTGTCAACTGCTGACTGGTTGGCCTAGCTGACCACTGTGGCCCCTTCTAGCTCTGAAATTCTGGGATTCTGTGACATGCCCAAAATCAAAAAGCCAGGTTCAACCACAGGTCTTTTGACTTGAATTCCAGTGTTCTTGCTTTCCACCACGCTGCCACTTGTAGATTCTATTTCATGGCTATCTTCCAGGGGTTTACCTTTCCTGACCCTTAGGCTGGGTCTCCTTCCTTACAAGACTGATGTCCAGACAGGTAGAGGTAGAACCATCTGCAACATTCTTGCAGCTTGATCAAAGCTGCCCTAAGGCTAGGTCCTTCCCAGGGAGGAAACCCAAGTTTAGAAATGGCTGAGCTAAAGAGCTATCCTGCCCATCCCTGGTAGATTTGGCCTTTGATATATCAAATATTCATTATATTGGTTATATCAAGGCAAGTCCAGAATTTATCAGTTGTTTGCTTTTAATTATAGAGACCACTAAGAGGTGATCAGATCATTGAAGCCCCTTAACATATCCTGAGCCATCATAGGGTCAGTGGATAGAGTGTTAGACTTGGAATCAGGAGATAGAAGTTCAAATCCTGCCTCAAGCCCTTACTGGCTGTGTGACTTTGGTCAAGTCAGTTAACTTTTCTTAGTCTCAATTTCCCCATCTGTAAAATGGGAATAAAAATAGCACCTATTTAATATACTTTGGCAGCAAAGTGGCATAGTAGATAGTGTTGGACCTGCAGTCACAAAGGCTTGAGTTCAAATCTGGTCTCAGATACTGACTATCTGTGTAACCCTGGTCAAGTCACCTACTTTCTGCCTGCCTCAGTTTCTTCAACTATAAAATGGAAATAATAACAGCACCTGCCTTGCAGAATTGTTGAGAGGATCAAATGAGACAATACTTGTAAAGTGCTTAGCACAGTGCCTGGCACATAGTAGATGCTATATACGTGTTTATTCCCTTTCCCTTCCCCCTACCTCACAGAGTCATTGTGAGGATCAAAAGAAAAACTTGAAAGTACTTTACAAAACCTTAAAGGCCTGTATATGTGCTAGCCATTATTTATTATTATTACATCCTGCTTCTATGAGATCTGTCACCCCTTCCTTCCTTCTGCTTAAATGACCTGTCCTGGGCAGCTAGGTGGCACAATGGATAAAGCTCCGGCCTTGGAGTCAGAAGGACCTGAGTTCAAATCCAGCCTGAGACACTAGACACTTACTAGCTGTGTGACCCTGGGCAAGTTACTTAACCACTTAACCCTGATTGCCTCACCAAAAAAAAAAATGACCTGTCCTGTACTCCTGTAAAGGAGAGGTTGTGTTTTCCTGTCTCTTGTCCTTACCCCCACCCTCTCTACCACTTCTAACCTATCATCAACTAATTTCAGATGGTTTTCTTTAAAACCCTCTGTTCCTGGTGCTAGGTAAAAGAATAAGTTCCTTGAGGCTAGGACCTGGGTTTTTGGTTTTGTTTTCATTTTTGTCTTCACATCCTCATTATCTAGCCCAGTGCCTTACCACAAAAGAAGGTGTTTTGATAATGTTTATTTAATTGAAAGAAAGAAACTTCTTTGTAAGAAAATCTCACTTTTTTCTGTACTTGGGACTTCAGATCCCAGGGTTGTATTTTGCCTAGGGCTTGAAGCATGAGAAGGAAGGGAATGACTTGTGTATAATCTTTGGAAAATATGGAGAGGGGGCAGTTGGATGGTGCAGTGGATGGAGCACCAGCCCTGAAGTCAGGAGGACCTGAGTTCAAATCCAGCCTCAGACCCAACACTTGACACTTAGTAGCTGTGTGACCCTGGGCAAGTCACTTGATCCCAATTGCCTTAAAAAAAAAGTATAGAGAAGCTTGATGGCATATCTGTAGGGAAAGATAGAAATAGGAGAGATTCACGTTTAATTCCTGTCTTCATGGTGGATTAGTTAGCTTTATTTGAAGACCAGGCTAGTGTCTTGGCTCTTTGGAGTTTGGACAATAGGGGGAAATTCTGTCATTGGGGTGAAGGCCTCTACTTTGACTTCTCCCTCCAGATCTAAAACCTCGTGGGGGGTGGGGAGGGGCAAAAGGGCACAATTTAAGAGGATATGATGTAGGTTACTGGAGAGAAGTGGTAGATGTAATGTCATGCCAAGCCACAGGCCTCAGGAGGCTAAAGCTCTGATTGTGAGCTTCTGGGGAACAGAAAAGAACTCTATGTAGTTCAAATGTGGTCAGCTCTAGAGGTGAGGTTTCCCTTTATCTCTAGGGTTCTAATGCTCTGCTCTACCTATCTTACATTGTCTCTGACTGGGGTAGGCAGATAAATTATGATAATCTAGCCTCACCCATTGACCAAGGACTGGAAATTTTGGGATCAGGTGGAAGAGGAACAGCGTAGATAACCATGGGCCTTGTGAGTTATTCCCTCTCTCCTCCCCTCCAGCCCCTGGTAAAGGGGGATTGTCGTATATTCCTGAAATTAAGCTAGTTCTCTAAGTGAAGGATCTCATTGAGGAGATAAGCCAGACTTTTCCTGTCCAGACTCCTGGACTGGGCAATGAATTTCAGCTGTTGGGCTCCTGGAGCGGTCTTGTGTTAGGCCTAGCTCGTTTGGCCATTCCTTACTTGTGTTTGTAGGGTCCCTGTGGCATCCTGGTCCTTCATTCTCTAAGATGGATAGGAAAGTGAGGCACAAAGAATTTCAGAGCTTGAGGGTGGAATTAAGGAAGGTCTAGGGTACTGATAGGACTTTAGAAGAGTTGTTCTTTGGGAATAGCGGGCCTGAGTTTCATGGCAGGACAGTGTAGTGAAACAGGGATTTGCCTGGAAGTCGGGAGATCTCGATTCCAGCCTCAGTTTGGCTGTTGTGTGATTTTGTAGAAGCTGCTTAATTTCTTTGTAAAATGAAAGATTGGGACTTGATGAACTCATAAGATACCAAAGATGACCATTTTATCAGCCAGGAACTATGCTTTGGGGTTGGAACAAGACGGTAAAGGAACTTGAGGAGGGTCTAGTATCTATAAGTGAGATATTGGACTTCTTTTGACATGTTCTTCTTTCCCTCCCTCCTTCCCATACCCTTTTGGGTTCTAGATCTGAAACTACACCTCCAGAGCACAGACTATGGGAACTTCCTGGCGAATGAGGCATCCCCTCTCACAGTGTCAGTCATTGATGACAAACTCAAGGAGAAGATGGTGGTAGAGTTCCGCCACATGAGGAATCATGCCTATGAACCACTGGCCAGCTTCCTGGACTTCATCACGTAAGGATTAGATCCCTGCCTCTTAGGTTGTAGGGAGCTCTGTCCTTGCAGCACGTTACAGTAGAGTGATGAACAGAGCTTGGGTTACCCTGGTGTACTTGAAGGCAGCTGAACTGGTCAGAGATGGAAGGAGGTGTAATGGATCACTAACTTTGGAGCCCAGAGAACCTGCCTCCAGCCTCAACTCTGATGCTTCCTAGCTGTGTGATTTTCAGTAAATGACTGTGCTCCTTTGGCCCTCTGATCTTCTAAGCCCTGCCTCAGCCAGTATCCTCTGGCTGCTTTGAAAAAAGATGTTCCTTGTCTTAGGATGGACTTTCTCACTCCATCCAGAGCTTGAAAAGCAACCTGGCCAAAAGGAACTGTAACCCTCATGGGGATGTGGGGAGGGAGGGGGAAGAAGGCGGAGAAGCTGAGTGGCCCTGTAGTCAGACATGTGGCTTTCCAGCTTTTATGAGTGTGCTCTGAGTTAATAGAGCAGCTGGAGAGGGTGAGACCAGTCCTGATGGTTCCTTATAACCCTGGTCTACACGGCCCATCCCCTCTATTAGGGAGCTGAGCATTCCAGGAGCTATGTTTGGTCGTCTTCTGTTCCCTAGTTACCTGTAAAAATACTCAGCTCTCTGGGCCTGTGTGGCAAACAGGTGTGCCCCAGAGATAGCAGCCCATTCCCCTAGGAGGGCCTTGCCAGGGAACATGGCTGGGTGCCCGTTACTGGGCTTGGGCTTCCTGTCCCTGATGCTTCTCACCCCTCCCTCCCTCTCCCACAGGGAGTGGCCACTTACGCAAGCTCTGTCCTCCAGAACCCAGAGCAGGACACCTGAGCCAGACCTGGGAATGTGCTTTAGGTCGGATGGATCCGGTCCTTGCAGCGAGAGAGCTGCAAACAGCAGGCCCATTTCACTCTGCCCTGAATGCCCTCCTTGGGGTGGGATCTCTGCTGGGTCAGAGAGGGCTTAGAGATTTGAGCTTGTCCCTTCCCAAATTCCTGTCTCTAAGGGTTTGAGGGCTAAGGACCATCCCCTGCTCTGGCTAAAGGAGTTGGCAAACAGTATCCCCAGGGCATTACCTAATAAAACCTCCAGGCCAAGCTCCCAAAGAAAATTTTCTGGGACCCATGTACAGTGAAGAGTGCCCTCATTTGGCCTTTCATATATGATTGGGTAGCTTTCTAGGGGATGGAGGATGGGAAAAAGGGCGAAAGGTTGTTGGGGGGAGGAGAAAATGAAGCTGTTCCACTAAACCCCTTTCACTCTCACTATTGATAGATTGGGGATGAATGGTTGGTACAATTACTTTTTACTGTCATATTGATTTGCTGAAGGGTTGGGGGGAACACAGCAGGAAAGGGCGCTGACCTCTGCCCTCCCTTCCTTGAGTTCCTTTTGATGCTGGCTTTCTGCTCATCTACAATAATCTATTGAGTTCCAGCTAGACTGGGTTCAGCATCACTTGGCTTCCTATCCCTTGATTCCCTTGTCTGTACTGCTGGTAGCTGAGTCCCTGGTCTTCCCATTGTCCCTTTTGCTCTTCTTATGCCTGAGTCTTTGTGTAGTCCTGTGTTTGCAAGGCCTTCAGGTTGGTTTTCTGGGGAATCTTCCCACCAGGTTTATGGAGTCAATTAAGAGAGAATCTGGAAACCTGCTTGAGACTTGAGATAAGACAGCTGTCCAGAGTCTCTATGCTTGATTTTTGTCCTCACCTTCTCTTCTGGGTCCCTTTCCCCACTGACCCAGCTTCATTCGAAGCAATGTTTCTGGTTCTGGAGGCCAGGCCTTCTGCTGAGGATCCAGGGGCTTACCCTGGTGTTCCCAGTGGGCCAGAGCTTCCTCTCATGATTGAGGAGCAGCCCTTCTGAGGGCCAGCTCCTTCCTTCTGTGACGTTTTTTGTACCTGTGGAAAATGGCACAAGTTGTGAAATGGAAACCAGGACACAAGCAAGGGACTGTGTTGTGGTGGGACAGATTTGGCAGTTTGCCTAAGGGCAATCGTGGGAATTAAATGTACTTGAAATGGCAAAAAACACTTCCTTCATTAGCAGGGATGTATAGTGACTTGGGAAAAAGACGAGTGTTCTGCCCGGGCTCGGCACTCCCTTCCACTCCCCCTTGTTCAATGTCAGATAAAGAGTTTGGCCTCCTGCGTAGTTTGCCCTGGGGGATAGAACTCTCTGTCCTTATTTCTTCCCCAGCTGCTTGTTGGATTATGTCTCTGCTAAAATCTCTGCCTGTTTGAGCATCAGCCCAGAGTGAGGCTGAAAGGAGTGAGGATGGCCTGAGCTGGCCCCCAAGGGAAGCTGAGGGGACTGATGTGGCTGGAAGGAGGGATCATCCGGCCACTGTGGTGGCAGGGGCCACATCTCCTGCTCGATGGCCGCAGCCGGCGTCAAGAGGCCAGAGTTCGGGCTCTGCTGCAGCTACACGTGTGCCTTGAAGTAAATCGTGTCAGCATTCTGAACCTCACGTTCCTCGTCTCTGTGAACAGGAATCCTGATGTCTGTTAGAATAATAGGCTGCAGGGCCAGGAAGAGAGCCAATTCAACACCTAATGTTTAGGTGGAGAAACTGAGGCTCGGTGAGAAGAAGTAGGTAATGGACAGCGGGGTCTTCTAAGTTCCAGTCTAGTGTATTTTCTGCTGCAGCCTGCTATCAGTATCATGTATGGAACACATTGAGAAAAGGGTTGTGAAAGTAATTTGAAGTATGTTAAATGGGGCAGCTAGGTGTGCAGTGGATAGAGTGCCAGGCTTAGAGTCAGAAAGACTCATCTTCATGAGTTCAAATCTGGCCTCAGATACTTCCTAGCTGTGTGACCCTGGGAAAGTCACTTAACCCGTGTGCCTCAGTTTCCTCATCTGTAAAATGAACTGGAGAAGGAAATGACAAACCATTCCAGTATCTTTGTCAAGAAAACCTCAAAAGGGGTCACGAAGAGTCAGGCATGACTAAATAATTACAATACAACCCTTGTGACACCACAAGCCTGGAAATGATTGTGACCTTCCTTCCTGTGATTAGTTCTATATTCACATCATTCTCATCCCTGGGCTTATTCCTGATAAATCTGTGGTCTTCATGACAGAAAAGTGATGGGTTTTCTTCATCCTCCTTCCTAAGGGGATGGGTAAAGAGAAGAGGGACATTTGTTAAAAAGAGGTCAGGTAAGGAAAGATAGCTGGTTCAGGAGGGAGAACTGTGGGAGTCAAGGAGCCCAGCAGAGATCCTTGTGACATTCACCCACTGTTTTTTATCACCCCTTTCTCCCCATGAGGACTCTTTCCCAAGGCTCTGGCAGTTAAGTGTGATATGGTTGAAAAAAAAAATTCTAACTCAATCTTAGACCGGTGTGATATGGCTGCTAATAAAGCTAACCCAATCTTGAGCTGCATTAATATGAGTATAGTGTCCTGATCACGGGAAGTGACAGTGCCATTGTACTCTGCATTCAAGACCACATTTGGAATATTGTGTTCAGGTCTGGGTGAAAAAGAACATTGATAAACTGGAGCATGTCCAGAAGACAGCAATAAGATAATAGTGAAGGGTCTAGAAATCACGTCATGTGGGGAAACTTAGCCTGAAGGAGAAGAGACTTGGGCAGAGATAGGGCGGCTATCTTTTTAGATAGTTGCAGAGCTGTCTTATAGGTAATTAGCCTATTCTGAGTCACTCTTAAGAAGGTGGGAATTAGAACCAGTGAGTGGAACTTGAGAATTGTGGCTCAACAGAAGGAAGGGATTTTGAAGAATGAGAGCTGTCCAGCAACAGAAGCTGCTGCTTCCTGGGGTAGTCAGTGAGTTCTCCACGACTGGGAGTATTGAACAGCAGGTGCTTCATCTTATGTCAAGGGCATTCTAGGAAGGATCCTTGTTCTCTGATTCTGCATAGATTACGGTGCCACTGGCCCCCATTTTGGTCTTAGGCACAAGGCACCCCTTCTCTGAGCCTCAGTTCCTTCATTAAAATGAGGGGGTTGGACTGCTTCGGGTAGTAGCTTACATTTAGATAGCTCTTTAAGGTTCACAAACCAGTTTTCCTATAGCATTTCTATAAGGTAATTAATGTACGTATTACCGCCCCGGTTTTACAAACAAGAAAACCAAAGCCCAGAAAACTTTTTTAAAATGACTTGCCTTTGAGCACTTAATGACTGACCTAGGATTTGAACCCACACTTCTTATTCTTTCCACTGTCCATATTATTTCCCTCAATATATCCCTGAGGCCACACCTAAGTCTAACATTATTTGGTACTTTCTTGTGTCGTTTGGTTGACACTCAAGTGTTTTCAGGGTCCCCCTGCCAGCAGGGTTATCCACACAATTTCATTTCCCAAATGCCTTGGCATAGGAGGCGTTCTCCTCACTGCCATTGCTTTCTGCTTGCTCCAGGGGAACACTGTATTCTCTTTGGAGTCTCCCTTACCCTAGGCCAAGATCACCATCCCCTGCCTTTCTAGGTGACAATCCCTGGGTCTCCCTGAGGCTCTCTCAAGCCAGAATCTCAGCTCCCAGCGGTATCACTGGGGGCTCAGGCCAGAAGGAGGCTGTTCTTGTAGCAGGATCTCCAATTCAGTGCCTATGACACCTGCATGTTTTCCTCCTTTTTCTTTCTTTTCCCTACTTAGCCTTTATTGGCTAGGATCACACAACAGTTGGGCTGTGAAGCCTTCTGTGTTTTCCTCACACTGCATCTAGTGCCTGCCTGGTCTAGCCTGGACAGCCTTCTGTCTGCCCCTTTCTTCTCTTCTCTCTTAGCCTCAGAAAAGGATGCCATGCCTGCATTTGGGATCAGAGGCCCCAGATTTGAATCACATCTCTGCTCCTTACTATTGTGTTGACTCTGAGCAAGTCTTTTCCAGGTCTCTGTTTCTCAGTAAGATGAGGAAATTGAGCTAGATGATCCATCCCTAATGTCCCTTTCCCTTTTCTGTGCCCCTAATCTAGCTGAACTGTCTGGCACAGCATTCAGATTAAATGGTCTGCTCTTTCATGTGACCTGGCCATACGTGGCCTCACCATCTTGCTCTGAGATGGCTGCCCACCCTCCTGTCCTTCCTCTGACTGCATCTCTAACCCAGCTCTTCCATTCCTCTCCCCATTCAGAACTAGTATCCAGTCTTTCCTCCCGACCTATGGGGCCAGTTCTTCTGGCTGTCGTAAATCATTAAGAGCTGGAAAGAACTTTGGGAGCCTTATCTAGTTAAAGTCCCTCCTTTTTACGGATGAAGTCTAAGGCTCAGAAAAATGAAATCATTTACCCATTAGTGACGTGGGTTTATCTGTAGAGCAGCAGACCACTTAGGTGGATAGTGGATCACATGTTGGCCTCAAGGTCAGGAAGACTCCAGACACTACCCGTGGGACCCAGGGCAAGTCAATTAGCTTTTCTCAACCTCAGTTTCCTCCTCTGTAAAATAGAAATAAGAAAAGCACTTCCCTCACAGGGGTTTTGTGAAGATCAGATATGCAGTGCAATATAAATAGTAACCACTAGCTTTTTGTGTTTGATTGGGACACATTTGCAAGACTCCACAGAGGATGTCATAGCTTGCTCCCCCTGCCCGGCACCCCACCAGGGAGACACAGAGTTGGAATACTGTACGGATAAAGCCGTGTACTTGTCTCTGTGCCAAGAGGAAAGCAAAAGGTCGTTTTTTCAGATGAGCAGCCTGGGCTTTGCCAGTGACCAAAAGTGTCAATAAGATGAGCGAGGCAAAGGCAGCAGGGAGGGCTCAAGGTCCCCTTTGTGCACAACCTGGGCCAGGCTTCAGAGAAGAGGCACAGGAAGGTTAGCTCTAACCTTGAAGACCTTAGGGTCTAGCGGGGAAGAGAAGAGTACAGACCAGCACAGGGCATTTGGGCGGCTCAGTCTTATGTGTGGTGTAGGAGTTCAGAGGAGAGAGCAGTTAGTCTCCCGATTTAGATAATTTTAAGATCTCTCCCACTTCTAAAACATTCTGTGATTCTGAGAATGATTACTAAACATTGCTACCCTGGCAGACCTCTGGAGGAATTGGCCTGGCTGCCAGCCATCATGGGTCCCTGGAGGTTCTCTTAGCACTGGCCATTGGGTGAAGATTCTCCTCCGGCTTCTTCCCAGCCCTACACAGCTTTGGGCTGGAGCAGCAGGAAGTGGCTTTGTCTCAGAGTCTGCAGGCCACATTGAGGGTAGCAGCTGGTTCATGAGCCTGTCTTGCCCTCTCCTGCTCACCAATGGCCGCCCTGTGTAACGCAGCTGAGAACAGTTGGCTTCAGGCACTGTAGGATGGTGAGTCACCCCCTTTGACTCCAGAGATGCCCAGAGTCTCCTGGTGTTGCCAGATCAGCCAGGCAGCTTTCTGTCCCAGCTTAGTCAGCAGATCATGGTCTCTCTGCCCCCCCTCCCCACACATACTCCCCCCCCCCACACACACACACCCAGTGACCACAGAATCTGGCCAAACTGGTGCTGGGAGGCCGAGGGGGAAGTTCTGTCTGAGGAACTTTGGGAAGCTGTGTGGAAGGCATAAGAGGGTTGTGTCTGAGAGGACAAGGTCATGCCCCAGGGAGCAATGACCACCACCACACATTTTGATACCTTTATTTCAGTATTATTGTTTTCCTTTGCAGTTCTATGTGTTTGTATTTTGGGCATTTAAAAACATTCTGAGAAGGGGTCTGCAAGTTTCATCAGACCACTAAAGGGGTCCATGACAACACACTGAAATCAAGAACCTTTGTTTTAGAGGACAAAGGGTCGAGAGGAGGGGAAGACACACAGGGCTCAGGTCTGACTGTGCTGCTAAGGGGCCCAATCAGGGAGCCAGCCCAGCCCCTGGGGTCCTTGGGTAGCTGTTGCCAAGGCCCAGCCCCTCTGCTTTCGCTCCAGTGTGGCCATCCGCTGAGTGGAGCAGCCAGCTCTGCTCCCCTGGGAGATTTTGATTGCAATCTTCCAGGACTGGGTGTGGTAGGCTTTGCACTCTTTCTCTGGGCCAGGTGCCTCTGTCACTCCTGAGGGTCATGTAGGGTCCCTTCTCCCCACCCTGGATTTGGAATGAATCACTGTAGGCTGGGATCCCATATTGGGTTTCCCTGTGCTTCTCTGGCCCCAGGCAGACCCTCTGCCTCTCTGGCCACAGCAGCTGTTTCTGGGCAGCTTGGCTAGGGTTCTGTGGGAGTCCTGGAGAGCAGAGAAGGTTCAAGGAGGCTCTGGTGACTCATCTCTGCACCACTTGGCTGGCTGCTTTGTGTTTCCTGGGATATTCAGGGGGAGCCACAATCCTGCTTCTAGCCCTGTCTGTTTGAGATCAGTCGGCCAGTGAGTCCACAGTGATATAGCACATACTCAGCCTGGACTAGGTTTAGTAGGGGTTAAAATCAGCATAAAGCCCAGATTCTACTCTCAGGTAACTTACAATGTAGCCAATGGTAAGATTAATATACATGAAACAGTGATAAAAGAGAAGTCACATTTAGATAGCACTTTAAGGTTTGTAAAATGCTTTCTCCTCTGAAATCTATAAGGTAAAGAGTGCAAGTGGTATTTTGCCTATTTTACAGCCTAGGAAACTAAATCTATAAAAGGTTGTGAACCCACATCTAGCATATATGTCTGAGTCAGGATTTGAACCTCAGCCTTCTGACTTAAAAGTCTAACACTCTACTATATTGTACTTTGGTTCAAATTCTTGCTCAAGGCTTACTACTATGTGGCTTTGGTCAAATCACTTTTCTCAAAGCCCGAGTTTTCTCATCTGTAAAACAAAGGGGTTGGATTAGATGAGCTTCCAGTGAATGAATGAAGGAAGAAGTATTTATAAAACACTAACTGCATGCCAAGCACTGTGCTGAGCACTTGGGACACAAATCATATAACACTAGCCAGTCAGTCAGTGCTCTCAAGGAGCAGAAACTAACTGGGGGAGACAGTGCATACAAAGAGGTTCTGCTGTTGTGCAGATGGAAGGGCCCAGAAATCCCTGAGGCACATCTGAAGGTCTGAGGGTAAAGTCCAGGCTTGGGTTCCGCCCAGATGGCAGTGGGGTCTGCAGGGTGTAGAGGGCAGTTCTTAAAAGCTGGGAAATTTATGGGATAAAATGCTGGACGTGGCAGTACTGACTGTGAGTACAGTATAAGCTTTCAGAGAGAGAGGTTGGTAGAGACCAGTGTCATTAGGGAAGGCTGTTTAGGGAGTAAGACTTCAGTTCTTTTATGACATTGAAGTAGGATTTAGCTAAGTAGAAGGGAGCAGGAAACCCCAAGCAGCTTGACTGCCTTGTAGCCAAGAGGCCAAGAGCCCCAAAGTGACTAGGAGGCTAGCTTGTGTTCTGCCCATTTTAAAGAAGGGAATAGTGAGGTTTGCAAGGTAAACGGCAAGTGCTCTGGGCCTATGATCAGTTACTCTGCCCACCCCCTACCCCTACCTTCAGTCATTGAGGGCTTAGGTGCCCAAGTGGCAGAAAGAATAGAGAAGTGGAGCATGTAAATCCATCTAATCTAACCAGAACCTTAATAGGAATCCCTTCTTCACCTGCCAGTAAGAGAAAGCCCTACCCTTTAAGGGAGCCTATTGCATTTTTGTCATCAGAGGTTTACAGAGCATAATGATGCTCTCACTATGTCTTCTTTTTTCTAGAATAAATATCCCTGGTTCCTTCAGCTGATCCTGTGTGGCATTGGCAGTCCCTTTACTATCCTAGTCACCTTTCTTTGGATGTGTTCCAGCTTGTTAGCATCCTTCTCAAAACGTGGCGCTCAGAATGAAACCAAACTCGGATGTCTTTGTGGTTTGACCATGGATGACTATAAGAGAACTATCTCCTCCCTTGACTGTGACCTGCTTTAAGCTTGAGATCATAGTAGTTTTGGGGGCAGCCATGCCGTACTGTTGGCCACTAAAGTCTACAAAAGCCACCAAAGCCCACAAAAGTCTTTAGCATTTGTTTTGTTTTGTTGCACAAATGGTTATCGAGCCACACTTTGCCTGTATTATACTTGCAAGCTTGACAGATTGTAAAGTCTATCATAGTACCACCCACCTTGAGAAATGACACCATCCCTTCCTTGGTCTTCTTTTCCCCTCTGGCCCCTCCAGCTGCTGTGAATCTTCTGCACAGATGCTAGAGTGATTTTTTTTCCCAAAGCTTAGGTCTGACCATTTTACTACCCTACTCCAGCTCTAGCGGTTCCCTGTATTACCTCTAGCATTGAATGCAAATGCCTGTTTGGCATTTCAAGTCCTTCACAACCTGGTTCAAATTTGCTTTTCCAAATGCCCAGCTTCCCTTCAGCTATGGATCTTCATGACATAGTCCAAGGCAGACAGACAGAGGATGGAATGAGGAAGGTCGTAACCTTTATAGATGGGCAACGTTTGAATTACCCCATCACATGGTATGAGCAGAGGCACAGAGGCACAGCTGCATGGCAGCATATGTGGCTGGGCTATCGAAGGCCTCAAATGTCACCTATGGCGTATCTTCTCTTTTGGCTTTAGGGTTCAGGGCAGCTTCTGTGAAAAGCACAGGATACTTCTTAGGGGCTACACAGAGCTAGCTCATTGTAAAGAAATATGGTACTATGTCTTCTCCATGTTGCCCAGTTGGTGAAAATGCCAAATTCAGTGGAATATTTCAGTGTCAGAAGACCTTTTTTCCTCTGGGCCTCAACCCTGACACAGCAGTCTTTTTGGCCTCTACCTGCTCTGATGTGTGGGGCGTTCAGCAGCAGAGAAGAAGAAAGCCTGAGGGACATCATCTCCTACAAAGCCAGCTCTGCACATTCCAGATCCATTGTTAGTAATAAGGGCAGCAATGTCATCATCTGTGGCAAACTTTGAAGGGGCAAGTTTAAACCCTTAAGACAGATAGTTGGTGGTGCAGCTCCCAGAGGGAGGACAGAAAAAGGAGGGAGCTTGGTGCAGCTGGCTGGCTGGAGGAACTCAGGTGCAAAACGTCATTCTTTTTTTGTGGTTGTTCTTTCATTTTTTTAAATAATATTTTATTTTGGGGGCAGCTAGGTGGCGCAGTGGATAGAGCACTGGCCCTGGATTCAGGAGGACCTGAGTTCCAATGTGACCTCAGACACATAACACTTACTAGCTGTGTGACCCTGGGCAAGTCACTTAACCCCATTTCCTAGCCATAATAATAATAATAATAATAATAATTTATTTTTCCCCGATTACATGTTAAAGCAATTTTTAACATTTTTTTAAAAAGTTTTGAGCTCCAAATTCTATCCCTCCCTCCCCTTCCCCCCTTCCCTGAGATAGTAAGCAATCTGATTTAGGCTATATATGTATAATACTAAAATACCAACGTGTCCTTCTTGATAGCTTCCAGGTCATCCTTCTTTAGCTGACTTTGTCTGTCCATGGGATCCTGCCTACTTTCTCAAAACCTAAAGTGTATGCCAGACTGTACCCAACTTTCCTTTCCTCTTTCACAAATTCTAAGATGTAATAGTCACTTAATCCAAGAATCCCACCATTTTTCCTTCACTAACTAACTCCTCTTTGGTTAGAATCAGGTCTGTTTTAAGAGTTCTCATCAATTTCTCTACCTTTTGGAAATTACAATTAAAACAAGTCAAGAATTCAGCAATTGCTCTGCTTTAGGCACAGCTACCAGTTATTTAGGTAATTTAAGTCCCTCTTCAGTGTTAGGCCAAGCCTTCATGCTGGATTTTTATCTATTTTATCTATTTTTATCTTTTTCTTCCTTATACCCGGGTAGTCTGCATTGTATATCATTTCGGTTTCTCTGTTGATCTTCCATCCAATCCTGACCCCCCTGGTTCCTGGGTTTCTTTGTATGAGTGCATCATCTTAATAATCAATCTTGCTCCACCACCCTTCTAATTTATTCTGTTCCTTTTGAATAGTGTATCCCCTCTATAGAAGTATTTCTGTCATGAGTCCCATCCTATCAAATCTGTTATCTATGAGGCCACATTTTCCTCTCTCTGTTAAGCTGTCTGGTTGTCTTAATTACCCATATTTTGTATATTTCTTTCTCCTTGGATACTGTTTACTATGAATTATTGGTACTTATATTCTTCTTCTGTTATATCTGCTACTTTCTATGGTATTTGACTCACTAGGCACATATGGGCAGTTTTCTTCTCTTCCTCCCTACATGCGTTTTCATCTTAAAAGAAGCATGAGACACTTCTATGTGCTCCATCCTTTCTTTCAGGGTAGAGGTTCCCTAGGACCTTGGTCATTGGATAAAATGCCCATTGTAGATGGGGAGATGGAAAAACTGTGGCCAGTGGGATCTACCCACATCTCTCTAGGGCCTCTGAATTGGCCACAGTCTGGGCGATCTGTGTTTATGCAGCCTTCCCACTTGTTTTTTGGCTCCTCCAATCTTGGCCGTGGCTCAGTGGCTCAGTGGGCTTATCTCTTTGTGTCTTCTCTCTTCTTGTGTCTTTCCAGTCTCTAGATAATTCTCTTGGTGGTTAGAATCACAGAATTTTGATGCTAGAAAGAGTCTTAGTGATAATATAGTCTCTTTCTTTCTTCTTACCTCCCTCCTGCCTCCATCCTCATAAATGTTTTACTGATGAGCAGACCAAGTCCCATGAGATTTTCTCAAGCTCCTACTTCTAACAGTTCGTGTTTCTTTGGCATTCTAAACTTTACAAAGCACTTTGCTCACAGCTCCATTATGAGCTGGGTACTGTACTGTTGTCCCCATGTGATTTCTGTTGTTGATCTTTTAATATAAAAGGTGTCAGAAATTAATTTTGTTCACTTAGGAAAGCGAACATAAAAATACATTCTTTACAATAGAGAAATAAAGATCACAACAGAATCAAGTTGGAGATAGTTTCCAAATGTAGGACTGCATTTTCAGAGTTGATTTCACAAAGAAAAATCATTAGTCCGCTAACTAATAGCTCTACATAAACTCAAGAATTTGAGTTTTTGAAGTCCATATTTGAAGGGACTAAGTCCATACTTAACTCATAAATAGAAGCTATGGTAGAAAGAATGTTCTTTTAACTTCACATAGAAATCATATTCAGAGAAAGATGTTACCCTTTATTTTATGGATTCATCTATGTTTAGCATTTATGGGATCCAAGAAAGATTATTTTTGAGTTGAGAGGAACCTTAGAGATCATCTAATCCAACTCATTCATTTTAGAGATGAGAAAACTGAGGCCCAGAGAAGTTACAAGGCAGCTGGTGGTACCATAGTGCCTGCACTGCTGAGCCTGGCCATAGGAAGACCTGAATTCAAGGCCAGCCTCAGATACTTACTAGATGTGTGACCCTGGGCAAGTCACTCAACCTCTGCCCCAGTTTCCTCAATTGTAAAATGGGGATATTAATAGCATTTACCTCTCAGGATTGTTGTGAGGATCAAATGAAATCGTATTTGCAAAGTGCTTAGCACAGTGCCTGGCGCATAGCAAGCATGATATAAAAGTTGTTGTGAGATTATGGGACCAGTCTGAAGGAACTTTAGCAGTCAGCTAATCCAGCTTACCCTGAGGTGCTACAGTGCTGAGCAGTGATGTCAGTTCACAGGGACTTCACACCACAGAGGACAGCCATCTCAGGAAAACTGAGGCTGCACTATACCACCACTGTACACTTCAGCTTCCCTTCTCTCCTCTCTACCCTGGCTACTTGCTGCCTTCCATAACCAGCTGCTTAGCTTCGTCCAAAGCCAGAGGGAAAGAGGGTGTAGAGGGACCAAGGAACTTTCTTGCCCAGGTGAAGCTATTCTTTGGAGACCCAAGGAAAGGCAGGGAAAGGGGCCTCTTCAGGGCAGCTCCCACAATGACAACTGGTAAATGGAGGCTGCCAATGGCTGACTTTTCCTACCCTGGCCAAGCTTGAAGGACCTGGAGTCACCAGGAATGGCCTTGTCTTGCTGAAGATGAGCCCTGCAGACAGATATAGCCCAGACTGAGCATGGCTGCAGCAGGCTGTCTATCTGCCCCCATCGCAGGGGGAATGCTCCATGGCAACACCACAGTGCTTACTTACTGGCCTGAAACAGCTGACTGTGGCAGTGCCCAGGCCCTGGGGTAACTTGTGAGCAGAAACCTACTCTCCCCTGGTTGGTTCTCTTCCTCCCTCTCTGAACACACCCTCTCTTGCTAGCTCTTCATTCAGGTCATACCAGCTAACCATGGGTGTTAGCCCAAGGTTCCATGCTGGCCCCTCTTCTTCTTTCCTGCTGTATTACTTCCTTTGGCGATCGCATCTGCTCCCATGGATTCAATTTTCTGTATACAGACGATGCTCAAATCTATTTGTGCAGCCCTGACCTCTCTCCTGACCTCCGCTCTCACACCTCTGCCTGCCTATTAGACAGTTTGAACTGGATGTCATACACTTCTGAAACTCAGCGTGTCCAGAACCGAATTCATTATATTTTGTCCTCCCCGCTCTGCCCTTCTTAACTTCCCTGTTACTTGCAGCCCCCCAGGCTGCTTCTTTGAGTCCTCCTCGTGTCTCGCTCCATGTATGCAGCCAAGGTCAGGCTTGCAGCCTGGGTGTCATCCTGGCCTCCTTACTCTCTCTCACCTCCCATATCTGGTCACTTGCAGGGTTCTGTCACCTCTCCCACATATGCCCTCACCCGACTGCCCCCAATCTGATGCAGGCCCTCATCACCCCAGCTCCCCCCTGGGCTATTTCAGTGGCTTTTAGTTGCTCTCCTGACTAGTCTGTCCTCTGTCCAGCTATCACATTGGTCTTCCTAAGGCACAAGTCTGACTATATCATCCCCCTATTCAGAAAACTCCGTTGGTCCCCTAGTCCCTCCAGGATTACTTTAAAAAATCCTCTGCTTGGCCTTTAAAGCCCCTCATAACCTGGCCCCTTCCCACCTGTCCAGGCATCTGACCCCTCTTCCCTCCTACATATTTTGCAGTCCTATGACATAGGCCTCCTTGCTGTTCAGTGCAAAAGATCCTCCATCTCCAGACTCTGGGGATTGTCACTGGCTGTCCCCATCATGCCTGGAGCTCTCTCCCTCCTCACCTCCCCATCCTGGCTTCTGTAGTGTCCTTCAGGGCCCACCTTCTACGAGATGCCTGTCCTAGTCCTCTTTCATTGTCATGCCTTCCCTGTGGGACCGCCCCCAATTTATCCCAGATATGTCTTGTTTGTACGTAGTTGGTTACATACTCCCTTATTAGGCTGAGTTCCTTGAGAGCAGGGACTGGTTTTTTGGGTTGTTTTTTGGATCCCCAGTACTCAGCACAGTGCCTCACATATGGTAAGCTCTTAATAAATGTGTGTTGACTGTTCAGTCTTCAGGCACTAGAATTCCCAGGCCCTGTCAACCAAGATAGCTTTCCCTCTTCTGATGATAGCTGATGAGATGGTAAAATTAAAGTCAGACCACGATATCTTCCCACAGTCTGGGGTTCCTCTAAGGCTCGAGTTCAACCCTGTAAGAGCAGCTCCATGCAGAGCCTGGGAGAGTCTTGTGGGAGCCCACATTGAAGACTAGTGGCCCAGGGCAGCAAGTGTCCCAACTCCGCAGTTACTTCCTTCCAAGACGTACGCTAGAGCCAAAGTTTTTCTTTCTTTCTTTTTTTTCCCCAAGTCTGGTTTGGTTTTTATTACAAGGAAGTTTCATCGTGGAGAGCCTTTTGGGAGAATTACTCCATGTCCACTGAGCCCAGCTTGAGGGAAGGGAGAGTCTATTTTTTAATAATGTTCCCAAACTCTTGGGTGCCATATATGTTTATCATTTCTGAAGAGAGAGGGGTGTGTGTTCACCTGGAACAGAAGACTGTTCTGGGTGTAGTATTTGTTAATTCAACTAAACAGGTATTTCCTGAGTGCCTACTGTGTGTTTGGCATTACGTTAAGTTCTGTGATGTATACATGAAAAAATTCACGTGAAAGGGATTACAGTACACATACGTCATATTCAGGAGTGGTTTGCACCTATAGGCCTGGAGCTTGCTTGGAGCTAAAGCTTCAGATGGGACTCTGAGAGACCAGGAGCCTGGGCAGGTTCTGCAACCAAGTGGCCAAGAGCCCAGGCAGCTGGGCCATCACTCACTTTCAATCCCCCTGCCCACAGCTGTGTTTTCTTGGGGATAAAAAGTCCATTAGGGCAGACTCATTAATTCCCAAGAGGGAAAAGGGGACAGCAGCTTTAGCTGAGCACCAGAACACTCTTTGAGGTTCCTTGTTATTATTGTTGTTGTTATTCCTTATTATCATTATTATTAGCAGACTCTCATGCTCCCCTATCCACTGGGACAGGGTTTTTCTTTTGTAGCTGCCCTCAGCCTCCCCCCACCCCACCTTAGTAGTAGAATGGCTTAGTGTTGAGAGAGAAGCCAGTCAGCCAAGCTACCGAAGGGCCAGAAAGACAGCTAGAAATGAGGAGAGATGATAGAGTCCATCAAGTGAAATAGGGGAAGGATATGTGCTAAGGTGTTACATCACTTGCAAGGAAGATGATTTCCCCAATCCAGGAGGCCTGGATCTTCAAGTTTCTGGTCTTCAGGCAAAGACAAAAGTGTCCTGACCTTGGCAAAGCTACTGCCCTTCAGGGGCACGGCATCCTCCTGCTGTAGATTTTCCAGTCCCACATCAATGTGAGAGAGGCAAATCCAGACACTGATAGTGAGGCAGCAGAGTGCAATAGCAAGAGCATTGGATTTGGAGTGTGAAGACCTGAGTCTGAATCCCAGTTCTCCTGCTCAGTCTGTGTGTGACTGTGGGCAAGTTACTCTTTAGGCCTAGAGGGGAAAACCCAGATGGGAAGCCTTCAGAGATATTATCCACCTTGGACCCTTTATACCAGTGGTTCTTAACCTGGGGTCCTTGAATTAAAAAATTGGTGACTGTATTTATTCAGTATAATTGGTTTCCTTACCAATCCTATGTGCTTTATTTTATGCATTTAACAATATTATTCTGGAAAGAGTCCATATTGCCACCCAAGGGAGTCCATGACACCCTTTGGCAAAGGTTAAGAACTCTCGCTTTAGGGGTTAGGACCAGCTCAGATAGGTCAGTGCCAGTGCTACCTAGAACGTTTGAAACTTCCTTTGAGTAGTTGAAATTATCTTATTTTCTGTGATCACCTTTATTATGTGTTTGGGTAAAAACTCTCTCCCAAGCTGTCATTGTGAAAATATATCTTATCTCAGTCGCTTCAAATTTTTTTTATGATGTGACTTTTCATATTTAGGTTATATGTCCATTTTAAGCTTTTATGATATGTGGCATAAGATGTTGGTCTAATTTTTTTTTGTTGATTAATAACAATGACAGTAATGATGATGATAGTAGCTGTATTTATATGGTGCCTACTGTGTGCCAAGCCCTGTGCTAAATATTTTTCAAATATTTCATTTGATCTCACAACTTATCAGGTGCTGTTATTATCCCCCTTTTACAGTTGAGAAAATTGAGGTAAGTAGAAGTATAGTGACTTGCCCAAGGCCACATAGCTCATAAGTGCCAGACTAGATTTGAACTCCAGTCTATCAAATATTTTTTTTTCTCCTGCCTACCTTCCCTCTCCTCTCTTCCCAACTGGACAAAAGAAAATCAAAAGAAAACACTCGTAACAAATACACGTAATCAAATAAAACAAATTTCCCTATTGGCCATGTCCCAAAACATGTGTCACATTTTCCATCTTGATTCTGTCACCTCTCGGCCATCCAACGTTCGTTCTAAACCCCATTGTCTTCCCCTTTCCCAAGCGGCTGTTACTTAGCCTTAGGTGGTTGGTCAGGCAGTCCACAAGCCAGCTCCCCTGTCCCTCATCTGCTGGGGATTCCTAGAGCTTATAGGCTTTGTATGAAGCAAAACCTCTACCTTTAACTGCTCAGGGTCCATTGTGCCTTGCTTTGTGCCTCATGACATCCCCATACGCTGTGTGTTATTATTCTTTAGAAGAAGGCTAGTGTGTTCTGCCTAGACTCCTTCTGAAGAAGTAGTGTCTACTGTTTTTGTCCCTAGCACTGGTTTCCTTCTGCCTTTCCTTTGTAAAATCCTAGAACCCTAAAATCTGAGTTGGAGGGACCCCAGAAGTTATCGAGTTCAGACTGTACTTGAACAGAAATTCCATCTACAATGCTCTTGATAAGGAGTCCTCTTCCGCTTGAAGAACAGCAGTGATAGGGAATCACTACCTCTGTTGCTCACAATGTGACCATACTATGTCATGACCCTTCCTTCTTCCTTAGAGCAACGCTGGTCGCTGAAGCTGATCCCTTTAACAGCACTCTTGATCCCATTGCCTCCTGATGCCCCCAGGGTTCTGCTGTAGCAGTCATGCCCTCCTTATGTGCATTCATTCTCTCACACACAGTTGGCTTCTAACTGCCTACCAGCATCATCGGTTCTCCCTGATTGCCCTCCCTTCCCCACCCCCCCACCTTCTTGTGATTCTTCTAGCTCATCAAGCTACCTCCATCTGTCTCCTTTCCTTTTCTGTTAAACTTTTGGGAAAAGGTGTTTCTAGGAGATAACAGAGCAGCAGAAGTACAATGAGCTGTCCCCAGTTATGAACACGTACCTCCCGACAGATCTAGAAAACTTGCCAAACTGAATTCTGGTCAGGCAATCCAGGGAAAAATCACAGTGAGTCATATTTCCAGCCCTGGTTGGCATAAAGACGCAGAGAAGTCTGCAGACAGAGTCTAGCCAGGAGCAAGCTGCAGAGCATTCCAGTGCAGGGAGAGGCTGTGCACCAGGGCAAGAAGTCCCAGATCCAGCATGGAGGGACCTAATCTCATGTAGCTCGCATGAATATGGCAGATAGATGCCAGAGAGCAACTCTTTCACTCACTGTCCGGTTCCAGGTCCCAGATCCAGGGTAGACTGAGAAACCCCGTGGGGTTCAAGGGCGAGGCACTCTGCCAAGGGCCCTTGGCTGTGTACTGAGCAAGGAGCAAGTTCAGAACCAAGCAGCGGCCATGTGGCCGAGGCCTCAAGAGTGGAGAAAGGTCTCAGACCAAAGTCTGTCACTCTGAATAAGCAGAGCTTTCCAACTGGCTGATAGTGGCAGAGTCTACCAGCAGTTTACTGAATATGAGACAAACCCACAGGCGTGTCGTTCGGACCCAAACCCAGACTTGGTCCTTTATTAGACCATTTTGGGAACATTGAAAGCTTGCAGGTCCCCACCCTGAGCAGTCCCTGAGATCCTGGAATAACACAAGACTGGATACTCCCAAGAGTGGCAGCAGGACCAACCCAAACATTCCCTGCAGAAGTATGCAGAGCCCAGCCCAAGGATCAGTTCCAAAGTCAGCAAGGAGGCTGAAAGAATGAGCAAACAAAGAATCCCACCATTAAAACGGTGACAGGGACCCTTAAGACACAAACACAGAAGATGGAGACGACTCCAAAACATCTACAAGCAAGCAAAAAGAAGAAAAAAATGTATGAGCAAACCCTCAAACAAAAACACAGCTCAGTCTAGATTCCTGGAAGAAATGAAATAAAGGTTAAAAAGGAGTGTAAAATGTTTTTAGAAATGAAATGAGAGCACTAGAGAAAAAAACTAGAAAGTAAATGAGAGCTATTGAAAATGGAATTGGAAAGGGAATTAACAGGTACAGAAGAGATACAAAATCTTGCCTAAGCAACAGATACTTCCTGAAAAGTGGAATGACCGAGTGTAAGTTGTTTATTTCATGAGATAACGAGAAATATTAAACACAAAATCAAAAGACTGGGGCGGGGGAGAGAAGAAAATGTAAGTATCATATTGAAAAAAAAAATTGACCTAGAAAACAGATCAAGGAGAGATCATTTAAGAATCATTGGACTACCTAAAAATCATGATCAAGAAAAGACCCTAGAGCCTTGCATTTCAAGAACTCTTAAAAGAAAACTGAAATAGAAAATGTACTGTTCACTTCTTGAAAATAACCCAAAATGAAAACTCCCAAGGAACATTATCACCAAAATCCAGAATTTCCAGCTCAAACTAAAAAAAAGGCTACAGGCATCCAGAAAGAAAGAATTCAGATACCTAGAAGCTATAATCAATATCACATAAGATTTAGCAGCCACCAGTATAAAGGAGGAAAGATATCTGTATTTTCCAGAAGACACAAAGATTTAAGCTTACAACCAAGAATAACTATCCAGAAAAACTAAGTATAATCCTACAGGGGGAAAAATGGAACAGATGACTTCTAAGCATTCCTGATGAAAAGACCAGAGCTACATAGAAACTTTGAAGTGTAAACACAACAGTCAAGATAAGCATAAAAAGGCAAATATGAGTGAACAATCATAAGGGACTAAACTGTTTATATTCTAATATGGGGAGATGATACATGTGTCCCTTTTGAGCCCTATCATCATCAGGGGTCATAGAGAGAATCTAATTAGAGGGAAAGTCTAGGAGGGGTTTTGTTATATTTTGATAATCTTAAAAGAATAAAAGGAAAGGGAGGGAAAATAAAATGCACTAGGAGGGGAAGAGAGAGAAAGATTGGGGAAAATTTTTTCACACAATCAGGGCGCCAAATTGGAAGACTATACAAACAAGGAGGGATGGGTAGGGGCTATAGGTGACGTTCGAACCTCACTCTCATCTGAAATGATTAAAGGAGGGAAGAATACACACACATACACATGGAGCTAGGTATAGAAATGCATTCCATTGGGGGGCAGCTAGGTGGTGCATTGGATAGAGCTCTGGCCTTGGAGTCAGGAGGAGATGAGTTCAAATCCCACTCCGGACACTTGACACTTACTAGCTGTGTGTCCCTGAGCAAGTCACTTAACCCTAATTGCCTCACTGAAAAAAAGCAAAAAAAAAAAAAGCATTCCACTTAACAGGAAAGCAGAAGGGAATAGGGAGAAGCAAGAAAGGAGAACTAAAAGGCAAAGTAGATTAAGGGTGGAATTAATCCTAGGCAAAACAAACTCTAACCGAAGATGTACAAAAATATTTATTGTACCTACTTTGGTGGTAGCAAAGAATTGGAATATGAGGGAGTGCCTCAATTGGCTGAACAAATTATGGTGTATAAATGTGATGGCATATTATTGTGCTATTAAAAAACAAAACAAAACAAAACTGATGAAATGGAAGGTTTCAATGAAACCTGGGAAGACTTTTATGAGCTGATGCAGAATGAAGTAAGCCAAACCAAGAAAACAGTTTATGCAAAGACAACAGTATGGTAAAAACAAACAACTTTTGAAAGACTGATCAGTACAATAACCAACTACAATTCCAGAGAACTAATGATGAAGCATGCTCCCTACCTCCCAATAGAAAGATGAAGGACTCCAAAGTGCAAAATGAGCCTTTTTTTAAAAACATGGCCTATGTAGAAATTTGTTTTGCTTGACTATATGTGTTTGTAACAGGAGTTTTGTTTTTCATTTGGGGGGAGAGAAGGCAGATTTTGCTAATTTTTTTAATGGGAAAAAAAAAGTTATTTCCAGTGCTTACACTTTTTTACCATGCACTCACTGTCTCCTCAATCCCTTGAAATTGAGCTTCTGTTCCCAGAATGGTCCCTGACTTATAGTAAAGCCTATATCAGTTTTGTGTTTGCATCTTCAGCACCTAGCATGGTGCCTTGCACATAATAGCCCTTTGACTGATCTGACCACTGCCCTTTATGGTCACTTATGAAATCTTTTAAAAAATTTTTTAAAATTATGAACTACAAATCATCAATAAATATGACATTTCTATTTACAAAGAAGACCAGAAAATAGGGATTGTTTCTGAAACTACTCATTACATACGGCTCTTTTTTTTAAAATATAGATTAAATTTAGTGTAGTAGTACTATAACATTGTCCTGTTTGAGCCCCCTTCCAAATTTCATTCTCTCTTCTATGTAATGGTCATGTCTGAAAATGTATGTCTCATTCTGCACCAGTTGTTCTTTCCACTAAGAAGTGGGTGGAAGAGATGCTTCATCATCAGTCTAATGGAGAAAAAACTCCTTAGTCATTGCATTGATCTAACTACAGTGCAGTTAAAATTAGAAAGGAAACATCATAGTTGATTTTTAACTTTCAAAGTTGTTTTTTTTTTCTCTTTGCAGTGTTATCATTGTAGAAGTAGTTTTCTGGCTATTACTAACTTTTAACTCTGCATCAGTTCGTACAGACCTCAGTTTCCCCCAAATTTGCCCTTTTAGTCAGTTACATACCACAGGTTTTTTTCAACCATTCTTCAATTAATGGCCATCCTCTTTGTTTCTAGTTCTTTGCTATGGCTAACAGTGATATTGTAAATGCTTTTGTATGTGTGGGTCCTTTCCTCTTTTATGTTTCTTTGAGGAATATTCCTTTTAGTGGTGGGTCAAAGAATGTGCACAGTTTCATGATATTTGGAGTATAATTCTAAATTGCTTTCAGAACTGTCGGACTAGTTCATCACTTAACCAGCAGTGCATTTGTGAATCTGCCCTCCAACAGCAGCCCTACTCCTTTTTTGGTCATCTTTGCCAATCTGAGAAGGGTGAGGGTAGAATATCCTGCTCCTACTCTTTGGTCATTTATTTAGTGGAGAATGATACTTGTATATATCTAGTCATTCCCTAGGTATAGTTGACAACAGACCTTTATTGGAGAAATTTGCTGCAAGGATTGACTCTCCAGTTAATTGCTTCCCTTCTAATTTTAGCTACATGGCTTTTGTCTTCTGGGATTCTCTGTCTCTCTCTGTCTCTCTCTGTCTCTCTCTCTCTCTCTCTCTCTCTCTCTCTCTCTCTCTCTCTCTCTCTCTCTCTCTCCCTCTCTCTCTCTCTGTGTCTCTCATTTGGTCAAGATGTCTTGATCCATCTTTGTGACAGTTTTATCCTTCCATTCCCCTGGAGTTTGTCTCTACAACATTTTCTGTCTAGGTGAGATCTCCATCGGGAGGTGATTGTGGTTACAGATGAACTTGTAGTTGTCCAGTGCAATGGCTCTGTTCATTCCTTTTCCACCCTTTGGTCTCTCCACAGCTTTGAATGGTCAGCTTCCTGAGCCTCCTGCTGGTATCGTAAGCCCCTCCTTCAGATATACTCAACTTTCTGGGACACACCTGTGACTTCATTAACGTAGGGATCTCCTTGTGAGGATCTTAGAGTTGCCTGGAGCATCGAGGGCCGGCACCCAGGGTCACACAAGCCATTGCAAATGAGAGATGGGACTTGAACCCATGCATTCCGCCCTGTCCGCATTACACCACATTGTCTTGGAGTTTCCATCACTACCAGAATAATCTTTCTTAAGTACAGGTACAGTTATATCGTTCTTCTGCTTAAAACTGTTGACAAGTTCCCGGTTGTCTTTCGAGTAAATTTAAAGTTGGGGTCAGCTAGGTGGTGCAGTGGATAGAGCACCGGCCCTGAAGTCAGGAGGACCTGAGTTCAAATCCGGTCTCGGACCAAACACTTGACACTTACTAGCTGTGTGACCCTGGGCAAGTCACTTAACCCCAAATGCCTTAAAAAAAAAAAAGGAAATAAAAGAGTAAATTTAAAGTTCTTTGCTTGGTGTCAGAGGTCCCTTTTATTTTAGCAGCACCCTGCCTTTCCAGTCTTGTTTTGTAGCAGTTTGGTGGTACAGTGGATAGAGAACTGGACCTGAGTTCAAGTCCTGTCTCAGACACTTAATAGCTGTGTGACCCTAGGTAAGTCACTTAACCTCTCTGCCTACCTCTCAGGGTTGTTGTGAGGATCAAATAAGATAATATTTGTAAAGCACTTTATAAACCTTAAAGTGCTATGTAATGCTAGCTGTAATTATTCTTAGCCATTATTATTATCATTTCTTTATGTTTCAGTCAAACTGGACCGTAGCTTGCTCTACACTCTCATACCTCCATGCATTTGCTCAAGGTGCTCTCTGTCTGTCAGTCAGTCAGTCAACAAGCATTTGTTAAGCTCTTAATCTGTACCAAGCTCTGGGGATGCAGATAAAAGCAAAAATAGGCCGTTCCTTCATGGAGAAGACAGTGTGTACGTCCCTCAGAACCTACAGGATAAATACAGAGTAGGCAGGAGATGACACTGGAGACTTGAGGAGCCTGAATGTGCCCTTCCCTCTCTTCCACCATGGAGCTCCTCCCCACCGTTACAGGTCTGTGCGCCTTCCTCTGATTTCTGCTGTGTACGACTTGAGGCGGCCTTCCCCTTCAGAACTCATGAAGCCTTTACCTTGTGACTCTGTGATGGACATGCGTATTCTCATTTTATCTTGCTCGCTGCTAGAATCTGTCTAAGCTCTGTTTCCTCCGCCCCTCAGAGCTTTGTGCAGATCGGTACAAATCAGTGCAGCAGATGCTTTGTTGTGTTGTGCTATGTGGTTTCTCCTGAGGAGGTCCATTCCGCTTTTGGAGAACTCGTATGGTTAGAAAGTTTTTCGCCTCTCTGCAACTTCCAACCACAGTTCCTAGTTCTGCCCTCTGGGGCCAGCCAGAATTAGTCTAATTCCTATTCCATGAGCTCTTTTTTATCCCCTAAATTTTCTCTTGTCCAAGCTAAGTATTGTCAGTTCTTTCTTACAGATCCTTCATTTATAGTCTCTTATCCCATGCTGAAGGGCAGAATAGTAATGAAAGAACTCCAAGCTAGCAGCCGGGAGTCCTGGATTTTTGTTCTGGCTCTACTACTTTTGAACCTTTTGACCTTGAAATTAACCTCTTTTGGCCTTATTTTCCTTTTCTGTAAAATGTGGCGTTTGAACTACAATGAATCACAGAACTTCGGAGTGGAAAGGGATCTCAGAGTGATTTAACCCAACCATTATTTGGGGAAGGATCCCCTCTACATCTCACCTAGCAAATGGTTATCCAGCCTTTGCTTAAAGCGAGGGGGACCCCCCTCTGTCACCAAGCTTTGTCCTCTGCTTTTGGACAGCTCCATTGGTAAGGAAGTTCTTCCTTACATCATGCCTAATGTTGCCCCTTTGCTACTTCCTCCTGTTATTCCTAGTCTGCCATCAAGGGCCAAACGGAATACGTCTAATCCTTCTTTCAAGCACTTGGTCACCCATCATGTTGAATGAATGAATGAATGAATGAAGCACGTGTTAAGCACTGAGAGGATGCGAGTAGACAACTGACCTGAAAGCCATGTCAGAATAACCTCCAAGTTGGGGTTCTTGAATGTTAGCTCCTGGGGACAAGAACTGCAGCATTTTTGTCTTCGTATCCCCAGCACCCAGCATGGTGTCTCAAACATGAATGAAGGAATGAACATTTATTAAGTTTTACTGTACGCCCACTGCTAAGCACGGGGGTACAAACAGAACAATGAAACAAGGAACTCACATTCTCATGGGAGGGAAGGGTTCAGATGCAAGGTCCCTTCGCCAGGGCGGTGGTCATGGTTGGGCACGTGCTGCCTCCGCTCTTTCCCTCCTCGTGCCTTGCTGCTTCGGCTAGGTGAGCTTACCTGCCCAGCAAGTAGCAACTGGTTGGCATTTGGAGGGAATGGCTGGGCTCCTAGCCCTGCTGACCCTCTTTAGGATTGGTTCCTCGGATGGTGGCTGTGAGGGCTGGGCTGAGAGCTGGTGGGCTGCTCAGGAGGTGGGGACGGTCCTGTCACCCCAGGCTCTTGCGTTTGTTTTTGGCAGTTGGTCAGCGGTTGTTGCAAGTGGCGTTAAGGTGGGCCCTTTCTCCACAATGATTCCTCCCTTCAGTGATGGCTAATAGGGGTTGGACTGGAAGCAAGTCTAGTGGTTTGGGGACACTAATATTCCTAAGACTCGAGTTCAGGATCCTGGACTGTCTGTGTTAGGGTCTGAGGGGAGATGGGGGTCAAAGTGGAGGTGGTAGCTTGGAATATGCTGCCTCCTCTCTCTCCCTCAGGGTGCCTGCCCCATGAGTGGCAGTAAGTTGGCCATTGGTGGGGGGAATGGCTGGCCCTGTCTCTCCAAGAGTTGTCTCTCCACTCCTCACCCCACATGGCTATGAGGGCTAGGCTGGAAGTAGAACAGCTGGTGTTTTCCCAAAGTCTTTTCTTCTAGGTTAAATATCTCAAAATCTTTCAGTTATCACATGCCATTATCTTGAGGCCCTTCACCATCCTGTTTTGCCCTCTTCTGGACACCCTCCAACTTATCAGTGTCCTTCCTAAAATGTGGCAGTCAACATTGAACCTATTGTGTTAGGAGACAGCATAGACTAGTGAAAGGAGCACTGTCTTAGGAGTCAGGGACCTAAGTTCAATTACTGCCTCTGATGTTCCCAGTGAGACATCAGGCAAGTCATTGAACCTCCCTGAAACTCAACTGCTTTGTCTTTTTACTGAGGGGCTTGGACAGGATGATCCTTGCAGTTCCTGGCAGCTCATAATTGATCAGTGATCCCATGATCCTTCTTCTGATGTGGTCTGACCAGGGCAGAGCACTGAAGAACTCATTCCTTATTGTCCCTAGACCCTCTGCCTCTCTTAATGCAACCTGAAATCACATTAGCTTTTTGTGTTTGCTATGTATACTCCTATGGATTTGTAACCCCTGGTAACCCCTAGATCTTTCTCAGACAAATGACTGGCTAGCCAGGCTTCTTACATTCCACCTGTTGGCGTTTCTTTGGATCCTGATTTTATCTTCCAGCATGTTAGCTGCCCCTTCCAGATTTGTGTCTTCTGAAAATTGGACAGCTATGCCATCTGTACCTTTCTAAAAATGACAGATCGCACAGGACTGAAATGTTTCTTTAAAGCAGCCCAAGTGGGCTCTCCTGCTCTCTGAAACAGAGACTTTCACCATCCTCTCCCCTCTAGGATACAAGATTTCCATTACCTCACCCAGGATAACAGTCAGACTGAGAAAGGATAGTAGGGGGGCAGTGCCTGGAGGTCTTGTTGCCTCAGGCCTCTCTACCATGATGGCCGTATGGTCTAGGTTGGGGGGGTTGTTTGGTTTTTTAACACTAACTGGTAACCCCCACCTTTGCTGTTCCCCAGAACAACATATTGGACCTAACTAGGGAGCCTCTGCCACCATATGCTCCCTTCCCACCCAACTTGTTCTGGGAAGACCCTGAGTTCACTAGAATAATAATTCACACTGATATTTGTCCAAATACAGGCCCACACTTTCCCCTAAATCTGACTTGTATATAACCTGTCTGTGGTCTCTAACTTCATCCTTAATAGACCTGATAGTGAAGATGGCGTATTTTGGGCAATTTGGAACAGTGAAAAGCCACCAAAAGAAAAGTAGTGATTAAAACATATCCTTTTGCATATTAGATTAAAATTTTAAAACTTAGAGTCAAAATTGTTTTAGCATGGTAATTTTGAATTTGTCTTTAGCATACAAAAGGAAGTTTCTTTTCTATCAGTATTTTACTTATATGTCAAAACCACATTGGATCCTCATGAAAAATCTGTGAGGTGCATACCGAAAGTATTCTCATTATATAGATGGGGAAGCTGAGGTATAGTGAGGTAAAATGGTTTTTCTTAAGAGCGAAAAGCTGGCAAATGATAGAGCAGGAACATGAAATTGAGTCTTCTCATTCCCGTAGTGTTTCCATTGCACTCCACTGCCTGCACTGTGATGCTGTCTCTTGACTACAAGGCACTGGTGGGGCCCTCCGCTGAGGTCCACTTGCCTGGGCACAAGGCTTGTTGCTGTGGAGCCGGCAAGGTCCTGGTCATCTCTAGCCCCTCTGCTGAATGCCCTGAAATCCAGTGTATCTGTTTCCCTTGCAGCTACAGTTACATGATCGACAATGTCATCCTGCTGATAACAGGGACCTTGCACCAACGTTCCATTGCTGAGCTTGTGCCCAAGTGCCACCCACTAGGCAGCTTTGAGCAGATGGAGGCCGTGAACATTGCTCAGACACCAGCGGAGTTATATAGCGCTATCTTAGTGGACACCCCACTTGGTAAGTAGTGATCACCTTGGGCGCTTCCCAGTCTGTTCCATTTGTTTACTTCGGGCCTGGGCTCTCTGATCCCCAGGGTTAGGTCCCCTTCCCATTCCCATGCCTGCTTTCAGAACAAGGGATGGAAAGATATGTTTCAAAGCCAGAGAATTGAGACTCTCACTGTGTGATTTGAGGAAAGTTGTGGCCCTTTTCTGGGCCCATGTTACCTCGTATTTCACATAAGCAGAGCATCTTAGAGTTGGGAGGGGCCTCAGAGGCATCTAGTCAAACCCCTCCAGAAAAAGGATCTCCCGTACGACACAGCTTCCAAGTAGCCTTCACTACATGAGGCAGCCATTCCTCTTTGGGGCAGTTCTCATTGTTAGAAGGGTCTTCCTCACGTCCCCCTATTCCTCGTTCTGATTTCTGGGCCAGAACAAGCCTAATCTCTCTTCCACATGACAAAGCCTTAAAATACTTGGAAATACGGCCTTTGGCCAGTGTCAGGTTTGCCCATTTTGGGAAGACCTGCAGCTTGCCAGTACTTTTTCTAAAATGGGTTATCTAGAGCAGTACTCTAGATGTTGTCTGACCAGGACAGAGTCGAGAGGAGTTATGAACCACCAGGGTCCTGCACATGCAGTCTCTCTCAATCTAAGCAAACATCGTTTTGGAGTTTTGTTTTATGTTTTCCCCCCTATCTACCATATCATACTCTTGATTCATACTGAGTTTTTAGTCCACTGAAGCCTGCAGATCTTCAGACATGTTTCTAGTGTAGTCTCTCCTTCTCCCCCTCCCCTAATCTTTTCTACTTGTGAACTTGAGTTTTTGGATCCAAGTGTGAGACTTCATATTTATCCCTGTTAAGTCTTATCTTCTTAGATTCAGCCCAATCTTCTAGACTGTCGAAATTCATTTGGATGCTAATTTTATTGTCCCATATGTTAACTAGCAGTCTTCTCCAACTTTATGTCATCTGCAAATCTGATGAACATATGACATGTATATCTTTGTGTGTATGAACTTTTGAGCAATCCATGACAGCTGCTCATGGATTGTTGTTTGATTTTGACATATGCATAGGAAGTACGGTAGTCTTGAAGAGAGAGTCAAGTATTTTTTTTTTGCTTTAGAGTTTTTTTTTATTACGAGCTTAAACATTATAAAAAAGCATTTCCTTCTGCAGCAGAGAGTATAAAAAGAAGATTTTATGAAGCTATGAGTCTCTAGGTCAGTTCTACATGCTACTTTCAAAACTGTCCTGCTTGTCTGTGCTTCCTTCTGAACTTCTCTCTGCTATCTTTTGTGCATTTTTGTTCCTACCCGCTGTGCTTTTTAAAAAATTCCAATGGCCCTCTCTTTTTGACATCACTATGGCTATTCTTCTTCTCCCAATTAAAATGGGGGCAGGGGAAGAAGAGAAGGTGGGAGAGAGACAGAGAGAGAGAGAAAATGGAGAGAGGAGAGAAAAACCATTGTAACAAATAATTGTAGCCTAGCAAAATGAATCCACACAAGGACCACTTTCAGGAAGAATACATTGATTAAACACAATGCAGGCTGAATAATAATTCATATTTTATTTTTAATGCTCACAAAAAAGACCATTCCTCACAATAACTCTCTAAGGGGGAAACATAAGTAATATTGTTCTCATGTTACAGATGAACCAACTGAGATTTAGATTAATATCTATAAGGTTAGTCTGGGAGTTGGGATTTGAACTCAGGTGTCCCAGTTTCCTGATTAATCCTCTTTGCCATAAGTACTGCATATTTGATGGAAAGAGTTCTAGGTTGGGAGGCAGGAAGCATAGGGTCTGGCCCTGTGTACCAGCTCTGGGACCTCAGTTTCCTCCTATGTAAAATCATATAGTTGAATTTAATGAATTTCCAAGGTCTTTGTCTCTTGCCAGCCTTCATCTATTACCCTTGTTTCTACTGGATCCCAGGTGCCCACCCACACTGCACCAGGTTTCTCCCCACCAGTACAACCTTACCTGGCAGTGAGTGTCCTAAGTGAAGGAGGAAGGTCATGCTCCTTCCCTGTCACTTTCATTCCTCTTTCCCTAGAAACAGTGGTTGGATTTTTCAGTAAGGTTTTGCTAGAATCCAAAGGAAGGAAGGGACTACTTAGACTAGACCAGACCATTACTAGTGGTTGTGCAGAGAAAGAGACTAGTTTGGCCTAAAATGAATAAATGAATGAATGATCCCAATAAAGGTCATGATAGATAGATAGACGGAAAGATGAAGATTCTCATTAAAGGTAGATTGGGAGTCACCTTCTTCCCTTGGGTCCCCACCCAATGCCTGTCTTCCCAGGTCCTCAAGCAGAGCTTGGAAGAAAGTCACAGAAACTGGTGGTCTCACTGAGTCTTGGCTGCAGTTGGTGGACATGGAGGCGAGAGTGTGTGCATTGGGGAGAAGGGGGAGTTATGGCCTCTTATGCAAGCATGTCCTTGGCATTGTGTGCTTTTGGGTCAATACCAGAGGCGATTAGATCATGTTATGGCCCCAGCACTTGCCAGTTTTCTTATTTATAAATCAGTTCTAGAAAATAAAAGTACAAGGAAGAAGCCCTAAATCAGCCCAAACGTGTTACCGAATCTCTGCCTCACCACTTCCAAGCAGTTTGGAAATCCAAGAGAGTCATGAAGAGGATGCCTGGAGAAGGCTCTTGATTTCCCTAGATTGAATTCTGGGGCAGGGGGGCTAACTCCTGGAACCCTGGGGGGTTGGGGGGGAACGACCCTCTGTCCTCTCCTACCCCGAGCTGGATTCTCGCCTGAGCTCCAGCTGCACTGTCAAGTCCCTTCCTTGGGCTCCTTCCATCTCTCCTCTCCCCCAGGCCTCCCTCACAAGGAGCTTGGCCCCAAGGAGAGGGGCCTTAACCTGCCAGATTCTTCCCTACCCTGCCTGTCTCTCCATTTTCAGCTGCGTTCTTCCAAGACTGCATCTCTGAGCAGGACCTCGACGAGATGAACATCGAGATCATCCGTAACACTCTGTACAAGGTACCCCCCCCCCAGAACTCATCTGTGGTTCGGGTGGGAGGGTGAGGAGGATGCCCAGCCAGCCTCTCCACCGCGGTGGGGCCTTGTTGGCCTCCCCGGGGGTCTGGCCAGCTGCTGGCGGAGCGGAATGTGGAGGGGAGGGTGATTTATGCAGCACGTTGGAGCTTGGGCCGAGCCAGGTACTGCTCCCAGGGGCTCAGTGCAGCGTGAAGACCTGGCTGAGAACAGGTTCTCCATCCCCAGGGCACCCTCGGTGGGGCCAGATAAGATCAGCTCGAGCACTGCCATGTGCTGTGGCCTGTCGGAGCCGGCTCAGGATCACTCCCCACCCTCCTCATGTGTGCCCCGTCGCCCAGGAGTGGGCACCTAGGCCCAGGCAGGGAAGGGCACAGAGCTTCACCAGGGACAAAACAAGGGCAAGTGCCATAGAAATGGGGACGCACGCCTGAGGATGGGCATTCCTCCTCTCTCTCTGCTGACTTCCCTAGGCGAGTCACTCTGTCTTCTGGAAGGCACCTTTCCCTCCAAGTCAAGGCAGGGCCTCAGACTGATGTGATCTCTCAGGCTGTCTCCAGCCTAGACGCTCTGAGGAGAGGGGGCAGGACAAGCGGGACTATCCCTCCCCAGGCTTGACTGCCAACCTCGGTGGGAAGTGCGTGCTTCAGCCAGCCCCTGCCACTGTGTCCCTTTCAGGTGGTCTCAGCTGGGCCAAGGAAGGAGAGTGCACGGTTCCTGTGAGCTGTGCCCCTTGTCCAGGGAAGGAGCTGGCCTGATTGATTAACTCTCAGGCTTCTTAGTGGTGAGACTAGGTCCTTGTGGGCAGGAAGGGGGCAAGGAATTCCGAGGGGATTGCTGCTGATATCCTTGGCTCCCCATTGGCCTCAGTTTGAGGGGCACGCTTAGAGAGTATCCAGCAGGGATAAGCTTTGCAGCCTGCGGCCTTTCTGCCCTGCCCTTGTTCTCCAGAAGTTTAGGACCCTGTGTATTGGAATGGAAAGGGTCACTCACTTGAAATCAGAAGATCTGGGTTCAAACTGTGAACTGGTTGGCAAGTCATTTAACTTTCTGGGGCCTCATTTTCTTCATCCATGAAAACAGGATGAAATGATGCCTAGGGTCCTTTTCGGCTCTGATATCCTGTGATTCTGTATATGATTCTAAGTACCCAGGGAGGGCAGGAAAGGAGGTGGTGAGTGGAGGGAAGTTACTGTTCTCTTCAGAAAACTAGCTTGCCTTCCAGCTTCTCTTGTTTGTTTCATGGTATAGGTTTGGGGTGTTTAGGTGAGCAGGCAAAGATAAACTAAGGAGTTGTTGGGGGTCTCAAGCTCAGGATTTAGCCCTAGAACCAATAGGTCAGCCTCGGAGACTGGGGGAGATTGGCTTCTCTAAACCACTAGCCAGGAAGCATTCCAAGAAGGTAGTGCATCAGAAGAGCACCTGCCCTTGTCTGACAGATCCCACAAAGGAGGCCAGTCTCCTAGTCCTGGTAGGACTTTGTTTGAGGAAGAGCACAGCAGTCAGGGTAGAGGATACTGCTGCCTAGTTTTCCTGGGGCCCCCCTGGAGTAAATGTGGCCCCTCGGATGGGGCTGGGGGGACCTGAAGGAGGTTTCCAGCCTCAAAGAGTCCATGTGGGACAGTGGAAACCTCACTGGATACAGAGTCCGAGGGTGTAGGTTTGGATCCTGATTGTGATCTTGAGCAAATCACTCGATTACCACAACTTCTGTTTGTCCAAGACACTGGCACAGTGAATAGAGCGCAGCCCCGGAAGGCTCTGGTGTGAGTCCTGCCCCTGACACAATACGAGCAGTGTGGCTGTGAGCAGGGCACTTGACCCTCTCAGTGACAGATGAGCTCCTGATGGTGTCTGTGGGAAAAGTCACCGCAATGAGAGTCCCCAGAGTAATGGGTTCACGAGTGGAGGGACCTCGGAGCACTTTCCTTGTAAGTGTTAGCCGAGGTCACACAAAGATAAAGTGTTGAGGCAGGGGTCCTGATTCTAAGGTTGACCCTCTCTGTAACATCAGCTTACTTCTTGGGGCCTTGGTTTTCCCCTTCTGTAAGCAGACAGAAAGAGATTGGACTAAATGATCCATAATATTCTTTTCACATCCTCCCATTCCTCCCAGTAATCGATGGAGTGGCAAGAATTCAGACCTCATACGCTTTGACTTTAACACATACCTGAAACTGCTTTGATCTTTGAGAGCACAAGAACAAGAAGCTAGGCCATAGGCATCTGAGACGGAGAGGCCAGGTCCAGGAACCAGGTCTCCTTGCTCCTGCTGTTAGCTAGGCACCTCCATCCCCCCCAAAACAGGGGGAGGGGCGGCTGAGAGACAGAACAGTAATGGCCAGCTGTTGGGATGGGGGAATGGCCCCTGCTGACTCAATAGGCCGACCTCAGGCACCAGGGGAGCCATCTGCTGATTTTATTAACATGAACATCTCTTCCTCCCCAGTCTCCACTGCCAGCTGGACAGTTCTCACCTCCTGCAAACCCCACCCCACCCTGAGTGCTTGGTTCCAGTGGCTGTGGCCTCCTTCTTTCTTTTCTTGCCTTCCTCACCCGCTCTTCTCCCCAACCCACAGCTCTTAGGAGGCAGCAGGAGCCCAGCTGGGTAAACCATAGGGCCTGTGTAATGCACGCACCTATGGGTGTGATGGTAGGCAAGAGGACCCCTGCAGCAGCCTTCCCAGGCCCTTCGTGCAAACCCAGGGATTTGAGAAGGAAATCTTCCCTGATGGGAGCCTCCAGCCTTCGTGGGTTTGGATGGCTGGCCGATTTCCCTGAGGGCTTCTTCCTAGTGGGCACCTTTCCCTCCCCTTCCTAGATTCTGCTTGTGAGAGCGCAGAAATGTCTCAGAGGACATCCAGCACAGTGACTTCATTTTTCAGACCCAGAGAGGGAAATCACATGTTCAAATCAAAGAACAAAGTTAGTGGTGGAGCTGGGACTTGAACCCAGGTCTCCTGACTCTGAGTCCATTTCCATGGCTCCAGTCCTTTTCCTTAAAATCAGCTGGGCCTGATGGTGCCCCCTTCTCTGCCTCCCCCACTTCCTGACCAATGCTTCAGTTCTGGCCTGCGTTAACTCCATGGAGGCCTAGATCAGTGTCCTTAGGGAGAGCTGGGCTAACGGGGATGTCCATGCATCCTTACTCTTGCCATATCCAATCTTCCCCCATCCCATCCCACCAGGCTCTGGCTGGCCCAGCTGCAACATCTCTGCCCCTGGATTGGGCTGGAACTATGAACATACTTTCTCCCTTCACCACCTCAACCTATACCCTGAGGTCCTTATCAAGACCGGCTCAAGCTGGAGTCATCAGCTTATTCTACCCTGAAGGGGTGGGGAGAAAGAAAGCACTGACCCAAGCCCTCTCTGGCTCAGAGGATTGATTGTAAACATAAAGACCCTACGGGGTTGATGCCAGGGATGCCTGCCTGCTTGGCTCTACCATTCCAGTGGCCACAGATGGGGAGATTAGCTAAGCCCTCCTGCCCTATAATGAATGGGAATTGTAGGCAGCTGACATGGGCTTTGGGCAGCCAGCTGGGCCCTTCAGAATTCCGAGGAATTTAGTGGGGAGAAGCCTTGGTCATTCTGTGACTTTTATTCCCATCGGACCAGGCATCCCAGAGACAATACAGAACGTTTCTGTTGCTTCATCTTGAGGTCTTCCTTCCTTATTATATGGGATTAGGGTTATTGTATAAAGAACCCCACCTATCTCCCCTACTCCAGAATAGCTTCTTGGGCAAACAGTGGAGTTAGAGGAAGTGGAGAAGGGGGCCATGGACCAGGCTGGAAGTTTCGTCTGAACAAATAAGAAATAAGAAAGTCCAGCCCTGAACGAAATCACCAGTAGGACTGAGAGACTATGGGTAGGCCCCGGCACATCTGGAAACCCTCAGGTTTGGAAAGGCTCCCCAGGTGTGGACAGGTAGGAGAAGTCATCTCCCCAGGGCTTCCCCAGCCAAGTGGTATGTGCCAGGCCTGCAGTGGGCACACCTTCTGGGGGAGACTTCTAAGGCACTATCTAATGAGACTAGTGGCATCTGTACTGGATAGGAGGAACACATTTGGGAATCTGTGTTTAATCTAGGAGACAGACCACGAAGGATGTGCTAAAGTGCTAGGGGATTTGCAAAAAGGGTGATCTGAGAGGCCTGGCCTTTCGGATGAGCCAAAGAGACCCTGTCATGGCAAAGCTGCCAGGTTTTGAGTGTGTAGTACCTACCTTCCTCAGACTTCCAGTTCATCTTGAATGCAAAAGGTTCATACCAAGACACTAATTAGGCAATATTGTTTTTTATGTAAAAAGAACTGGGTCTGAAGCCAGAATCTCAGGTCTGCAGCATTCAACTTGGACCACCTTGGGAAAGTCATTTCCTTCCTGGGCCTCAGTTTCTTTTCTTCCAAATGAAGCAGCTGGCCTAGATTAACTTTAAAGTCCTTCCCAGCTTTAAATCCTATGAGACTTTGACGCTTTGCTCTCTCCCCTGCACTCCCCATTGCCTACTAGCCCCATATTTTCTGTTGACAGAATTGATTTTGCAAAGTGGCATGATGGTCCTCTTTGAGACTGTTCCCTAACTAGGAGAAGGTCTTTGCTGCTCTGCCTCGGCACCTCTATCAGCAGCTTACCTGGCTAGGATAGGGTCTGTCTGAGAGATACAGTTGTTCTCTAGGGTTCAGAATCTATCTCTTCAGAGGAGAGTCTCCTTGCTTTTCTGACGTGTCCTCTATACCACCACCACCAACCCCTGCCCCGATAACCAGTTTGTACTTGGTAACTATTCCCTGCATGTCCCAGGGCAGGCTGGCAACATGCATGGTGTGTGTTTGCCATTGGCCTAAATCACGGGTCACGAGGCAAGAAGGAAGCATGGATTTGAGGCTGGTACCTAACCTGTAGAGCCCTGCCCTGTTCCTCACCATGACTTCAAGGTGCAGCCATCTTAGAGTAGCCAAACCTCTCACTAAGTAGCTTTGGAGGTCTTCAGCTGGAGCCTGGGGTTGCTGCTCACTTGTCAGGAATGTTGTAGAAGGGGTTCCTCTTCAGGCACAGTTTGGACTAGACCCCCAAAGACTCTTCCAACTCAAAGATTCTGGAGTTTCTAGCCCTAGATTCATGCTCTGCATCCCATTGTCGTCCCCGGGAAGAAGCAACCACTGGCTTTAGTCATCCCATAATAGTGCCAGAGCATTGGTGAATGTACCATCAGGTGCACCTTTGGTGGGGGAGTGTATACCTGGCTGCAGGCTGTCATCAGAGCTTGTAAGGTATAGACACAGCATAAGAACTTAGGTTCTTGTGTAGGGCACAGACCCAGCCTGAATATGTCTGCTCTTTCTTCTCAGCACTGACCTGGTCTGAAGGGGCTCAAAGCCAGGTAGCCTAGATTTTTTGAAGAAGTTTAGGGTTTTATGTAATAAATCTAAATTAATATTGAATGGTGATTCTACCAGATCCTTCTGAAAATCTGGAGTTCCCTGCCTCCTTACTGCAGGAGTCCGTGGCAAGGGAGACTGCCAGCCCTGAGGAAGGCTCTGCTTTACAGTACTTGGTTGTTACCTTCCCCCCTCCCCACACCTCTTTGCCACTCACTCATCGCTCTTCCCTGTGCGGCTGGCAGTCCAATTTGTCCAGTAAGAAGTGGTTTGTTCCTGCTGCCGGACCCAAAATATCCAGCCCATGTGACGTGCTTCTGACATCCACCCTGGGAGTAATGATCCTTCAGCAAAAATGGAGCTGACAGTTTGGCCTGTGATATATGAGATGAGGCTGAGGCGGGAGAGAGTTTCTTACCTTCTGGCAGATCAAGGAAAAGAAATGGCCTTTTTGGCTAGTGACAGTGGCAAAGACTTAGAAGAGTCCGTGTCACTCACTGTTTGGAGGGCCGGTCACACCAGGCTTCTGCCCTAGAGGCCTTTTGGCAAGGGAGGGGCCGGTCTTCGAGGCTGCTTAGGGAAACTTGACAGTGTCACAGCAGAAGGAAACTAGCAATGAGTTCTTAAGGACCCAGGTTTGAATCCCAGTGCTAGTGCTGTCTTGTGACCAGGGACAAGTCATTTCACCTTTCTGGGCCTCTGTTTCCTAATCTTCTAAGATAGAAGGGGACGGACTTGATCACTGCCCTAATTTAGGGGCAACACGGTGTGATGGAAAGAGGCAAGAGACTTGGCTTCCATCCCAGCTTTGAAATTTACTAGGTATGTGACCAGAGACAAGTGATTCGCCCTTGAGATTGTGAACAGACGAGGTTAGGGGTTAGCTTTCCCTGCCTCTGATTCCATAAACCCAGGTGTTCCTGTAGTTCAGAGCTGACAGGTTTTCAGGAATTTAGAATTATATCACCCCCAGTGTAGTAAAATGTGGGCAAATAAAATAGTGCAGGGGATCCTAGGTTACCTTTTCTTTAAGGCACCAGAGGTTCAGCTGTTATATTCTGCCCCTCTCCCCTCCCTCTTAAGCTGAGCTCCAACTGGGAATCGCTTCAAGCCCCTTAGGAAGAAATAGCCCCCTTCTCTTACTGTGTGTGTCTCAAGATTCTACAGTGCCACAAAAGTCCTTCTCTTTCCTCATAGTATGAAGATGATTCTGGGGTCTTAAAGGCTGGCAGTATAACATAAGCTCAGGTAGATTTTATCATGCCACAAAAGTTTTGAGTACAGTCCCAGCAACAGATTTTGCTCTCCCAAAATGAAATTAGCTAAGTAAGGGTAAGCTCATCGTCAGTCAGCTAGCCTCTAAGGAAAGAATTATTTTGCTGTAATATCCCATGAAACAAAAAAAGAATTAAAAATAGCCCTTAATGCTCTGTGGTCCCCTTATGTGGTAATAATCTGGAAAAGGACCAGAGAGGGCCAAGAACTGCAATTTTTAAGACCCCTATAAACATTAACAATCACTGGGACTGTAAGCATGTGAGTGCCTTTGTGAGTGCCTTGTCCAGGACCAAATTATAGTATTGTTGGAGAAACTGAATGCTGTTAATGTTAACCTTCTCACGATAAATGAAACTAGAAACTATATAGGTAAGTTGAAGATAAACAGAAGGAGAGGTGAACAAAGTAGGTAGTAGACTGGGCTTTGTCATGAATCCCAAGACCAAGCTTTGTAGCCCTCATGATGAGAGAGCTCAGCAAAGAGAGGACCATGATGGCCATTGTAGCTTACGCGCCATCATCTGTTGCAGAGAATGAAGAGATGGAGAAATTCTGTGGAGAATTTCTTGATTCTGTGAAGGATGTCTTGCTAAGACTTTCCAAATTAAATCACTCTCTACTTTGATACTTGGTGACTTTAGTACAAAGGTGGCTATAAAGATGGGCGATCTCTCAAACACTGGATATGCTGCTTAGGAGGCTGCAATACGAGGCCAAAGAGTAAGAGCCACACACCCATATACTGTCACTGTCTGCTTCTAGAAGAATGTTTGGAAGCACTGGCCATTCATTGGGAGAGCTCAATAGCAGATCATGTTCCAGAAATGGAAACTGACTGCATGTGAAGAGAGAGGAAGCAACTACTTGTCAAAATGAATGTCATTTCCCAGGCACTTGCTTCTGAACTGGCGGAGCTTTGACATAGTAGAGCAAAGATCAAAACCAGTACCAAAACTGATAAGAAAAAAAAAAAGAAAGGTTCCATATATACCACAGTATTGATGGCAGCACTTTTTGTGGTGGCGAAGAGCTGGAAACAGCCCTCTACTTAGGCCTTTACTGAGAGGCCCATCATTTGGGGTTGGCTGAACAAATCGTGGCGCAGGAATGTCATGGAATATTACTGTGCTGTAAGAAACAACAAATGTACAGAGAAGCAAGGGAAGACTTTACACGAACTGATGCAAAGCAAAGTAAGCAAAACCAAGAAACCATGCACAATGACTACAGCAATGTAAACAGATAAAACAGCTAGCGCAGAACAAACATGAACATTGCAGAATTCCAGAAAAGAAGCTTGGCCGCAAAGAAGAGAGATAAGAAGGCCCCTCCTCCCCGTACTCCTTTGATTGGGGTACAGGATGGTCCACAAGTGTGCAGCATTGCATATATTGGTAGATTTTTCATTGTATTTATCAGTTTTACTGATTCTTCTTTCTTCTACTTTTTCTTTGAAAAAAACCTTTTTGTTATTAGAGATGACTCTTTGGGAGGGAAGAGAAGGAGGAATATAGGGTAAATTTTACTCAGTGCAAAAATGAAACATATCAATAAAAACATTTTTTAATCAGTACCAAATTAGAAGAATAAAAATAATATATGGTATGCAATTGAGACAACTCTAACCTGATTTATTTAAACACATAATCTAAGAAACTTACGAGGAGACCCCCAGTGTAGTGGACTGTAGTGGAGGATTTATAGAAAAAACATAGAAGTTTCGAAGACCAGAAAGTTAGTTTAGTTTGTATCTTTGAAGAGAATACGCACAAGGAAGTCACAGAATGATTTAAGTATTGAAGTGTAAGTGATCGTATTGCTGTAGTTAAGAGGTCAGAAACCTGTAAGGAGTTTCCTTTAGCGGTAGTGGGGGAAGTGAATGGGTAAACCGGTCTGCCTGAGGATGAAGAAAGGCTTGCCCATAGAGAAAACAGAGGATGTCGGAAGTGAGTGGAAAGGCCTAAGAAAAGACATCTGGTTTTGGCCTGGAGGAGGAACATGGACTGACATGGTCAGGAAAGGATCCCTCGGTAGATCTGGCCCAGCATCAGCTTTAGGCCCAGATCTAAGGTGGTACCAATAATGGGGGTAAGTCAGCAAGCATTTGTTAAGGCATTAAGATTAAGGGGGGCTGGGGAAAGGCTTCATGCAGTGAGACTTTCATTGAAACTCCAAGGAAGCCAGGGAAACTAGGAGGCAGAGATGAGAAAGGAAATAGTTCTAGAGAGAAGAGACAGCCAGCAAAGTACCCAGAGTCAGGAGAGAGCCTCTCGTACAAAAACCAGCAAGGAGGCCAATGTCAGTGATGTCAGAGAAGGAGGGGGAGAGGGCAGAACTAAGGTATGAGAAGCCTGAGGAGATGGGGGCAGATGAGCAGCCTGCTGCAGCCATGCTCAGTCTGGGCTGTATCTGTCTACAGGGCTCATCTTCACCAAGACAAGGCCAATCCTGGTGACTCCAGGTCCTTCAAGTCAGCCACTGCAGCCTCCATTTACCAGTTGTCATTGTGGGAGCTGCCCTGCAGAGGCCCCTTTCCCTGCCTTTCCTTGGGTCTCCAAAGAATAGCTTCACCTGGACGAGAAAGTTCTCTGGTCCCTCTCTACCCTCTTTCCCCCTGGCTTTGGAGGAAGCTAGGCATCTGGTGATGGAAGGCAGCAAATAGCCAGGGTGGAGAGGGGAAAAGGGAAGCTGTGGTATAACTCTGAGTAGGTACGGTGGTATAGTGCAGCCTCAGTTTTCCTCATTTGTAAAATGGGAAAAGTATCTCCTAACGAGATGATTGGCCTCTATGGCGTGAAGTCCCTGTGAACTGATGTCACTGTTCAGCATTGTAACACCTCAGGGTAGGTTAGATTAGATGACTGCTAAAGTTCCTTCAGACTGGTCCCATAATGTCTCTGGGCCTCCGTTTTCTCATTTCTAGCTGTGCTGAGTAGGATTAGGTGATCTCTAAAGCCCTTCTTAGCTCAGGGAGAGAGGGCAGCATGGCAGGAGGAGGAGGTAGTAAGAGAGCACCAGAGAATAAGACCAAAGCACAGGCTGGACTGGATCCGGAAGCAGGGAGCCTCAGATGGCGCAGATGCTTTCTAGGATTTTCCTGTGTCCTCACACTCCCATACACTATCCTTCTGACACTGCGGGCCAGCTGTTTTCTCTGCGGTAATTTCCTCTATCTGGCTTTACAAGCTCATGTTGTGGCAGAACACTGGACCAGGAATAAGACCAAGGCTCTGTGGGAATTGAGTATAAAGCGCCCAACTGACCCCTCCCCCCATAGGCAGGGCCTAGAGGAGTACCTGCAGTATGCTGAGCCCTGTGCTGGGTCTGGCTGTATGAGAGACCACGGATGAGGCCTGAGGTTTTGGAGATGGAAGGGACCCCTAAAGATTATGCAGTCCACCCCACCCCATCCCCCTCATTTTGCAGATGGAAAAACAGGCCCAGAACAGATGATGCCCAAGGTTATGGGTGGCAGAGCCATGATTGAGGGGGGAGGGGAGACTTGTCAAAGTATTCTACAGCTTCACCAGAGCAGGCAGCCCAGAGAGGCCACTGAGAGGGGAGGCATGGGTCTGAGGAGGAAGGTCGTTACCCAGATGCTCTGAGCATAGGCCAGAAGGGCCAAGCCCCATTGCCCCCAGGCCCTCCTCATATGTGGGACTGGCCAGTGGGAATGGGAAGACCAGGGAAGGAACAGGATGATTGGCTAACCTGTCCCCCAATGTTCTCCTTCCAGGCCTACCTAGAGTCTTTCTACAAGTTCTGCGCCTTGCTAGGGGGCACCACCGCAGATGCCATGTGTCCTATCCTGGAGGTAAGTGCCTCCCAGTCTCCCTTGCCTCAGTTTGTCCGTGCCTGAGCCCTCCTTTCAGCACCCCTCTTTCCCTCCAGTGCCACCCCCAAGGGAATCGTCCCACAGGGAAGGATAGCAAGGGAGGCTGAGACTAGATTGACCAAAGCGGTCTTGTCCAGTGCTCATGAGTTGACCATTCCACCCTCACCCCCAATGTACGTTTATCCATGCCAGTTTGAGGCTGACCGCAGAGCATTCATCATTACCATCAACTCATTTGGAACTGAGCTGTCCAAGGAGGACCGGGCCAAGCTGTTCCCACATTGTGGGAAGCTCTACCCCGAGGGCCTGGCCCAGCTGGCCCGGGCTGATGACTACGAGCAGGTCAAGACTGTGGCTGACTACTACCCGGTGAGTGGGGTGAGGGAGCAGCTGCCTCCCGCCAGTGCCGGGGCCCCGCCTCCTTCCCCTCCTCCACCCTGAAGGAAAACAGTGAGACCCCTTGTTTATTTCAACCTTTCCTGTCTTCATGTGCCACTGGGCCCTGCCACTCGAGTGCCAAGAGCCATTCCCAAGGCCCTCCTCAAACGTTCACTGGCAGGATCTGCCTCACCTTCCTCTTTGCTGTCTTGTAACCAGTGTCATCCCATTCCCCCCCCATCACCCTCACACGTTTCCCCTCCCCAGGACCACTCCCACTGTGATTTCCACCTAAGCATCCCCCCCTCCCCATTATCTCCATGTAGGAATATAAACTGCTCTTTGAAGGGGCCGGCAGTAATCCTGGCGATAAGACCTTGGAGGACCGATTCTTTGAGCACGAGGTAAAAGGGTGTTTTCTTGGCCCAGCGGGAAAGTGCCAGCCCAGCGCTGGGAGTCTCTGTCATGCTTGTTCTCGGCCTCTGTGAGCCACCGTTGGGGGCGCCTGCCGTGGCCAGGGCGCCTGGGCTAACACACCACTTCTGCTCTGGCAGGTGAAGCTGAACAAACTGGCTTTCCTCAACCAGTTCCACTTTGGTGTCTTCTATGCCTTTGTCAAACTCAAGGAGCAGGAGTGCCGCAATATCGTGTGGATTGCCGAGTGCATCGCCCAGCGCCACCGGGCCAAGATCGACAACTACATCCCCATCTTCTAGCTCCCTCTTCCCATCTCCCATTCACTATCCTTGGGCCACGATTCCATGAGGCCCCCTGGGGAAGGGCAGTGGGGCTCCATGTGTGTGTGGGTGCTTGTGAGCCCTTGGTACTGGGCATGTGTGTATTGATAATGCGGTCACTGTTCTGGCCTGTTCCATATGCACTTAATGCTGATGAAGCAGGGCTCCCCCTTCCTTCCCCCTCCCCGCCCCGGACTTTGTCCTCTGGAGCTGTGTCAGGGCTAGAGTGGTAGGGGTCTAGGATCCTGGCATCAAAGCTGAGCCTCCACCCCCCACAAGTAGCCTCTGTAACTTCTGTGTTGTTAAAACCCCTGTCCAAAGAGAGATGGATACAGGGGTACCCCTGTCCTGATGTTTACAGCTGTTAAAGGCATCTGAGAAGCATGTGGTCACTTTGGTGCCCTCTCTTCCCCCCTCCTCCTGGAAAGCCAGCTTGATTGTCCCCTAGGTTCCCCACCTCCTGCCAGCCCCTTTCCTCTCAGCTGCCCCAGGGACCTATCCCTAGTGGAAAAGTGATATGTAGGTGTTAGAGGCAGGGGAGTACCCTGCATACTCATCCCTCCCCCAGCATACACACATACCTATATGCACACATCCACAGACCTACCCCCACCAGCACGAGCCAGGGCTCTGGCTCTGGCAACTAAGAAGCCTTTCTTCTCCCTACTGCCTTTAGCCAGGAGGCTTTGGTACAGAAGTCAGGGGCTGTGTGGGCCCTCCACAAAATGGGGTATCTCTCTTCTCTCAAACTCACCGTAAGTTTTTTGTGTTTCTCTTAACAATAAAGCTGCCCATTCTGTGAGCCCAGTGTCTTGTTCCTTTCCTGTGGCACTGGGGCTGGTCCACCCTCTAAGCTTAGACTGCTAAACCAGCCCTGCCTGAGGCAGGTGAGCATGTGCACCCTCAGCCCAGTTGTAAGTACTCCCCTCCATCGCAGTCCTTGACTTGAGACCCTGTGATATCCTGTTGGACACCCCAGCCTCTTTTCTGAAGGTTTCTGAGCCCAGAGGATCTAGAGGAGGGGAAGGCATCTACCTCTGAAGGAGCCTCCTCTCCTCCAGCTCAAACTAGTCTAAGATGGAGGTGCCTTTTCCACCATCACACTTTCTCACATACAGACTTCCTCAGAGTCAGGGCCATCTAATGGTTATGGTCATCCTAAAGCTACTGCTTATGTCTTGTGCCTATGACAACCTACCTGGGGACCCCCATGCCTAAATCAGGAAGCTATGAGCTAGGGATGGGGGTTAGGCCCTGCCTGTGGCCTGCAGGGCAGGTGAGGGCCAGGGTTGTCAGTCACTGGCCAAGGGTACCTCCCCTCTTAGGAGGTAGAGACAGGAAAGACCTGTCAGTCTGGCTTTGTCCTCCCCACCCTGAAAACACTTCACCTGGCATAGAGCCGGGTACAGAGCCCTCCCAAAAGAGCCCTGCTGCCTACAAGGAGTTGGGCACCTGAATTAAGAGCAGGGCTGATAGGGAACCATCCACGTTCTTTATGAAACAGAATTATGCCTTTGAGAAGGACGGTGCCAGTGTTCATTTTCTTCCCCCCATCCTTTTTTACAAGATCAACATTCCTCGTCCCTCAGGGTCACATACACCTACTCACAACACCCTTAGTTACAGGGTCACCCTGACCAGTACTGGACACCCCCGGCACCTATCACCTGTGTCCCACAGTACTGGCCATGTGTGGCCAGTTACACCTGGATGGAATAGAGCCTCCAGGATTCTTTACTTCAGCATTATTTACCAAGCTAACAAGTGACAGGAAGTACAGGGACGGTTTAGAGAGTCCAGAAGCCTCAGGGTCGTTCCTCTCCCTGCCATACCTGAGCACCATGACCATCATGACCACACACTCGGCACTGAACTGCTTGGCCCCAGGCCATCTCTTAACACTGTCCCACAACAGCTGCTGCCTTTCCTAAGTGGAGTTTTCTTAACCAGAGGAAATCACAGGTCTGGGCTGATGAGTAAAAAAGACCTATTCTGTAGGCCTACTCTGCAGTGCCTTCTGATGACATCTTTCTTCACTGGCTCATCTGTACTCAGAAGGCTGTCCCAGAAGAGTGGAAGCTTGGGCAGATGCTGCCAGAAGGGCAGTCCTCTTGTGGTACGGTCCCAGCATGGCTAAGTGCAGAGAGGGGTTTATCCCCAAAATTGGCAAGCTGTGCTGGAGGCTTCCTAATGGATTCTTTAGTGAAATTCTACATTCCCCAGTTACTGTGTTGCAAACCCCTCATCACTGTCTCTCCTGTCAGTGTCACCCTCATAACCCTTGTCAGGACACCACCATCAAAAATGATGGCAATGGATAGAATGCCCTTCCCTGGGATTTGAGGACCTGAGTTCAAATCCAGCCTCAGACAGGTACTAGCTTAGTGACCCTGGTCAAGTCACTTAACCTTGATTGCCAGGAAGAAAGAGTGTATTGTGACCACTTGTAGGAGAAATAAAAATTCCAGTTTATTTATGTGCTTTAAAAGTGACGATCAGTTAGGTGGTGGGGTGATATAGAGGATACAGCCGAGCCCGCAGCTCTAAGGGAGGATTCTAATTCTTGAGCCAGCCAAGATACGGTTAGAATTAACCCTTCAGATCCCAACACGTTGGGAAACATTCCTTTCATTGAGAGTTTACCAGGCACAGCCCTTCATGGGTAGGAGGGACCCCATCATCCCTCCTTCCCTCCGACAGTTCTTATGAGGGCTTTGTAGGGAAGAAGCGGTGTCTGGAGACATCGAGTTCGTGGAAGGGGCCACTCAGCGGAAGACAACATCTGGATTTACCCTGGGCTGTGCCCACACACGATCAAAGGATTTAGAATTGGAAGGGACCTTCGAGATCATTTAATGCAAACCGCCTCTTTTCCTAGAAAGAAACGGCTTGGGGGAGTAAGGGTGGGGGAGAAATAAGGTCCCCAAGGTCACACGGGTGGTCAGGGGCAAAGCTGAGATTCAAACCCCGATCTTCTGACCCCCAAGTCCAGAGCTCTTTCACTTGTCCCCCACTGAGTCCTGAGCAGGCGATTCCCCAGCGGGGACCCTGGGTGGCTGTGCCTGGTTCACTGGGACGTGGTCTGGGTTTGGTTCGGGGCCGGGGGCCGCAGGGCCCGGGGCAGTGAGTGGTTGATAAAAAACTCCTGCAGGAAGCGGCGTCGCAGCCCCTCGGGCAGGTAGTAGTGAATGAAGTACATGAGCGCCAGCCCCCGGCCCGGGTAGTAGCGGCGGTGGGGCCGAGCGGCCAGCAGCGCGTCCGTGATGGCCTCCACCACGGGGCTCAGGTCGGGCACAGCCAGACGCAAGGTGCGCAGAAACTGGCCGTGCGTGTGCTCGATGTAGTCCTCTCCGTAGGCCTGTAGCAGCTCCCCGGGCAGGCTGGCCACAAGCAGCCGCTTCCGCTGCTCCCAGAGGCCAGGGTCCTCCATGGGCGCTGCAGGAGCCGCAGCAGGTGATGGGGTGGTTCGGCGCGCCCGACCTTCCCCACCCAAGCCCAGAGCCACCCAACCTGGAATCACGTGGAGGGAGCAGGACGGACCTCAAAGGTCACCCAGGCCATATATTTATATATCCTCGAGGTCTGGGCCTAACAAGCAGCGAACTCATCCGATCTGGGACCTCTATTCCCTGTCTGTGAGAGGTGGGGGCGGAGTGGGGAGGGGACAGCCTCCGCCTAGTTGACTCTACCCGCCCCGTCCCAGATACCCTAGCTCTCCCAGACTCCACCCCCCGCGAATCTGACCTGCCCTCCTCCTCGGGGAGTGGACTCAGCAAGCCTAGGCCCCGCCCTCAACCTCTCAGTCCCGGGATCCGCACCTGTCTTGAAGCATCCAGGCTGGATGACGCTGACCTTCACCCCCCAGGGGAGGAGCTCGCTGCGGAAAGTGTCCATGAGCAAAGCCACTGCAGCCTTGGAGGCCCCATAGGCGGCCAGGCAAGGATACGGCATGTCTCCTGGTGGGAAGGCACGCGTGCACACCGTCCTGAGGCTCTGGCACATCTTCCTATCTTCCCCCGCCAGCTCCGGGACCCCTGGACTGGGCGTGGCCGAAGCTGAGTTAGCCCTCCCGCCCGAGCCGCAGCCCCTAGCCCTGGTGACCCACCCTCACCTGCCGGGCTGCCCACGGTGACAATGCGGCCCCGGGAGCGACGCAGCAGCGGCAGCAGCCCTTTGGTCAGCTCCAGAGCCCCGAAGAAGTTGATCTCCATGCAGCTGCGGAAGGTGGCCACTGGGGACAGCTCCACATCGGCCACTATGTCGTTGTGGCCCGCGTTGTTCACTAGTCCCCAAAGCCCTGGACCGTAGAAGAGAGGGTCATGGCCAGCCCAGCCCTCTGTCCCTGGGCTCTTACCCTCCCCCACCTCACATCCTCCTGCTCCCCAGCCCTAGCCCTTGGCCTCTTCCCTTCCCGGCCTGAATCCTACTCCCCTTATCCTCTAGAGTCACCACACGCTGTGGATCACGCGGACTCTCTCTCTCTCTCTCTCTCTCTCTCTCTCTCTCTCTCTCTCTCTCTCTCTTCTCTCTCTCTCTCTCTCTCTCTCACACACACACACACACACACACACACACACATACACACACACAAACACACACACACAGCATTTTCTGTACTTTCTCCTCACCCCAAACTCTTATTGATCATATTAACGCTCCTATTGACTCAGTGATCATGTCCGCAGGTGACTCTCCAACTCCCTCCTAAGCTACACGCGCGCACACACACACACACACGGGCACACTCACAGTGTCTCATAAGCATCTCCAACTAAACACTGTCCAAGACGGAATTCTTATCTTCCCCTCAAGCCCATTTCTCCTGTTTCACTATTAATCTTGCAGTCACCCAGCTTCATGACCTCCCAGTTCTCTCCTCCTCCCTCTCCCTCACACCCCCGTATCCAATCAATTGTCTGGTGCTGTCTGCTCCAGCCCTCCTAGTTCAGGTGTCCTAACCTCTCTCCTCACTTGGACTATTAGAACAGCTTCCTAATTGTTCTCCCTGCTTTCCAGTCCAACCTCCACACAGCTACCAAATTAATATTCCTACAGCTTGAATCTAAGGATGTCACTCTCTTGTTCTCCATTGCCTTTAGGATCAGACACAAACTCCTCCATTTGGCATTTAAAGTCCACATCTTTCCATCCTGTCCCAAAAGTCTTAGGACAGTTTTAAGGTTTAAGAGCCTAAGGCTTTTGGAACATCCTGTATATTACTCCCCTTCGTAGACTCTACAGTTTAGCCAAATTGGCCTACTTGCTCTTCCACTTCTTCCATTACTTTGCAGAGGCTACTTTCCCTGCCTGGAATGTTTTCCCTCTTTACCTCCAATTCTTGGAACCCAAAACTCCTTTCCAGGCTGAGTTAAAGTCATTCAAGAGGCTTTCCCTGATTGCTTTAGTTGTGATAGCCCCCTCCCCCAATCACTTTGCATTTGTTTTGTATATATCCTGCATTTACTTCATCTGTGAGCATACTGTATTCCCTCCCCCCAAGGAAAAGGCAAGCTCTTTGAAGGTAGGGACTGTCTCACTGTTGTATTTGAATCCCCATCACTGAGCACAAGTACCCAACACATAGCAGGTATTTCATGAATGCTGGTTGATTAATTGGTTCAGCATTCCCTGATTAAGCTTGATTAAGGCTCCTCCCCTGGTCACCCCCCTCCTGACACCTTCCTTTCCTCGACCTGCCCCCTCCCCATTTTTCTTTTCTCCCAAGGTCATTAAAAAGGAAGACTGACCAGAGCGGGCGGTTTGGGCCTTGGCAAGCTCCAGGGCTCGGGTGATGTCCCCAGGTTTGGTCAGATCCATCTGCAATAGGGTCAGGCGGGAGGAGCAAGAGGCCCGAAGCTCCTGCGCCCCTCTGCCCTCTGGCTCCAATACCGTGGCCAGCACGGTAAAGCCCATGGCATCTAGCCTTTTGGCTGTCTCCTTCCCAAAGCCAGAGTCACAGCCTGCGGGGCAAGGAAGGAATTATTAGCTGAAGAGGCAGAGCCAGCAGCCTCTGGCATTCTGGGTTTGTGTATTGGTGTGGGACATATACCTTCAGCTTCCATTGGTCCCCATTCAAACCTATCTTCCAAGCAGTAAAAGGTAGCATTTATATAACACTCGAAGGTTTGCAAAGCACTTTACAAACATTTCATTTGATCCTCACAACCATCCTGGGATATAGGTGCTACTATTATCCCCATTCTACAGATGGGGAAACTGAGGCAGACAGCAATGACATGACTTGCCCAAGGTCACACAGCCAGTAGGTTTCTGAGGCTGGACTTGAACTCAGGTCTTCCTGACTCCAGACCCAGTGCTTTATCCACTGAGTCTCACTGCTGCTGTGGCCAAACTCCCACAGCTACCAAATTGAAATTCCTAAAGCGCAGATGCGACCATGTCAACTCCCCTGCTTCAGAGACTCCTCATGGTCTTGGGCTCTCTGCTTGGCATTCAGAGCTCCAACATTCCTCTCCTTGCTCTTTCTTGCTGTTCCCAGTGTATGGCATTCCAGCTCCCCCCGCCACCTGCCTGGGTTATTGCCCCTGTCCTCCCCTGGGTTTCACTGAAGGCTCAGCTCCAGGACCACTTTCCTAATACCTTCATCTGCCACTGTTCTCCCTCACCTCCTCCAAAATCTGTTTGTTTGTTTTGTGTTGCATTTACTTATCTATGAACATGTTGGCAGCTGGTGTTACAGCGGATAGAGTGCCAGGCCTGGAGTCAGGAAGACCTGAGTTAATATCACATTGTGTGACCCTGGACAAGTCACTTTACGGACAGAAACCTCTTTTTTTTTGGTCATTTTATTCCCCAGTGTGCAGCATAGTGTCTGGCACACTAGGCACTTAATAAGGTCTTTTTGTTTAATCCAAAAGCAAGTCAGAGCTGGAAGGGACCTTAGAGATCGTCTAGCCCTTATTTTACAGAAGAGGAAAATAGCCACAAGGAGGGGAAAGTGTCTGGGCTGACAGTAGAACCCACTACTCTGTGTAACACTGTCCACCAGAACCTGCCCAGTCACTCTTTCCCTTCTTCCTGTACCCAAAGGAGATCTGGGCATCGTGTATGCCTCATCCTTCACCTCATTAACCAGAAGCAGGGCATGATGGGCAGCAGAGAGGAAGAAGTCTTGGTGGAGAGGAGAGAAGGTACTCACTAAAAAGTCAACGAGTGGCTGGATCCTTCCAAGCAAACACCCTTCCCTTGGGGACCCTGGAGCCAAGGAAGTGACTGAGACCACAGCTCTGTCCTGTGCCACCCCCTGCTCACTCCCTACATCTCCCTCACCTTCATGACTATGGCCAGGAAACTGGGAGACTAGAGTGGAGACCTCAGGAGTCACAGGGCTACCCCCAAACCACCAGGCCCTCCCCCATAACACTCTCCATGGTTCCTGACCAAAGGAGCACCCACTCTTCTAAGTCCCCACAGTGTAGACCTTCCACCTCCCTCCCCAGAAGCACCCATTCTGGTCCCAAGAACAGGCTGGTCAGGTATAAGATCCATGGTGCCCAGGGACAAAGCCTGGCCAAGCTGGGTAGGTTAGAAAGCGCATACTCAAGGGCCTCTGCATACACCATACAATTCAGCAACTCAACAAATTTATTTGTACCTCAGTGTACACACACACACACACACACACTCCTCCTCCCCCACCAAGTGCTAGACCCTACTTCAGACTCCTGTTACCTTTGGCCTGAACTAATGTAATTGCTTCCTGATTGATCTTCCTGTCCTGATGTATTCAGAACAAGCTGCCAAATTATTCTCCCAGTGTCTTTCCTCCCCCAGCACCTAGGACAATGCCTGGAACAAAGATGCTTAATAAAGATGCTTGTTGAATCTTCCTAATGCGCAGTTCTAATCATGGCACTCCTGCTCAGAACCTTCCTATCGTTCCTCATTGCCCAGAAGATAAAGTAGAAGTAGCTCAGCTTGCATTCAAGCTTCCCCAGTTTGGCCACAATCTACCTTTTAGTCTTCTTGCTCACTATCCCCCCTCATGAATTCACCACCTCAGCCAGAGTTACTCTGTGGTGGAGTCAGAGGACCTGTGATGTCACTGGTGCTCTTCAAAAACCATGAACAAAAACAGAGGACCTGACTGGAATCTCCACTCTGCAAATGTGGGACCAGCCAGAGTGCCCCTGGACGAGGTACTTTTCACAGCCTCAATTTCCTCTGTCTATAAGATGAGGTGGTTGAACCTGAGATGGTCTTTGAATTTCCTTCCTTATGGAAATTCTCTGAATGACTTCTTTAGAGGCACCCAGTGTGTCCCTTCTCTCCACTCCCTGGCACTCAGGGTCTCCCCGCAGCCCCTAACCTCTCCTCTCCGGGGCTGAGGTGAAAGCATGAGTCTTGGGTCTGGTCTCTTCGGTTCCCTGCTCTGGTCCAGCTGGTCCCGGCTGAGTCCTAAGGGGCCTCTCTGGGCCGATGTCCAGCTCGGGATTTGGCCGGGATGGAGGAAGGGAGGGAGGCGAAAGAAGGCGCAAGGACAGCCAGCAAGGAAGAGGAGGAAGGAGGGAGAGGGGAGAGAAAAGAGGAGGTGGGAGGAGTACGGATGGACATGGGAGGGTGGTACTCTTTAGATCTGAGAAAGGAATGTGTCCCATTTCTGGGACTGGCCCAGAGAGGTTCGGGCTGGGAGGGGGGGAGGGTTTCAGCCCCACCTGGGGTCCTGAGAGGGTGATCCACCCTGCCCCCTTTTTCCCTTTTAGCTGGGCTGAAACCTTTCAGCCTTGACCCCGCTCCCGACTTGGCCCTCTCAGTCCCGCCCCTCTCTGCCTCCCGCCACCCCAGTCTGGCCCCTCCTCCCGACCAGGCTCCGTCTGGCTCCCGGCCCCGCCCCCTCCCGTTACCTCGGGAGAACAAAGCCAGGCTGAGGGTTACCCAGAGCTTTGTCTGAGGCCCGGCTGGCGTGCGGGGCTGCCACCCCCACCCCCTGGGAACCTGTGGTCCTCCCGCGGTGGCCCCACTGTGTGTGTGTGTGTGTCTGTGTGTGCGCGCGTGGGTGAGGTTCACGTGGGCCCGTGACTGTGGATCTGGGCACCCACACCTCTGTCTGTCCACGTGCACGTGATGATGTGTTTGTTTGTCCATGTGTCCTGGTCTGTCTGGGTCTCAGTTCACATGTTGGCATGGTATCTGTGTCCATGGATGGCTGGGTTTGGGCGCATTTCTGGCCAAGTCTTCCCATGGCCAGACACATGTTACAGGACACCACTGTCTGCATATCTAGGCAGGTGTGTACACAGGAACATAGATTTAAAACCAGAAGGGACCTAGTCCTCATTTTAAGGAGAGGGGAACTGAATGGCCCAGAGAGGTAAGTAACTTACCTAGGGTCACACAGCTAGTAAGTAGCAGAGATGAGATTCAAAGCCAAGGCCACTGACTGCCAATCCAGAGCTCTTTCCACAGCACCCTTCTGCTCCATGTATGCATGTGGGGCCATGTGTCTTTGTGCAAACAAACCTGAGTGTCCCATCCATATGCTTCTGGCCAGAAATCCACATAGGAGTGAAAACGTGTGTGTCTGTGTCTGGGAAAGACTGCAGGCTGTCCAGGGGGAGAGGCAGAGGAACAAGGAAGAATGTGTATGGAGCAGCTCCCCTCTGGAGAAACCACTCTTCCTTTCCTGGTAGCCAGTCGCTCTTACCCAAAGGTGGAAATCAGGCCAGAGGCATCCCATGACCTCCCAGCTCATGACCTCACCCCTCCAACTGATGCCCTCCCCCCAACTCCTAACTCCTGGCCCATTTGGCTGAGCAAAGGGGGGCAGCTGGCACTTAATATGTCCTTGCCTGATGTTGGTGTACCCAGCTGATTGGTCTTTGATGTACAACTGAGACGCTAGAGGAGAGAATTCCTGCCAGGTTGAGGAAGCTCTGGGCCCACTTCCACTTCCACCTTTAGAATGGGCAGGGGTTACCTAGCTCAGGGGAGGTCTCTCTGGTCACTGATCTCATTCAGAAGCCAGGGTAAGGGGAGATGTCCATCCACAGAAGATAGAATCAGAATTTTAGAGCAGGAAGGGAATCTTAGAACCAAATGACAGAGCAGGGAGAAAAGACTTGTAGAAACATTCGGCCCACTTTGGTCCCAAAAGAGAACTGAGGTCCAGAGCAGGGAAATAGGGTGCCAGCCTAGAGCAGCATGGACTGTCCAAATGCTGTGCCAGGGAGGACTCCTCCCATTTGGACCACAGAGCTCCAGAATCCCCATCCCTAAGGCCCTTCCTTTCTCTTTGAAGCCTACATTCCCTCATCTTTGATTCCTATGAGCCTGGCCTAAATCTCTCCCTGCCTCTGATACTCACTATCTAGGAACCATGGCGACAGTCAGAAATTTGCAGATGTCTAGACCCCTCTGGGGCAGGTAGGTGGCGCCATACTGCATAGAGCCTGGTCCTGGAGTCAGGAAGACTCATCTTCATGAGTTCAGATCCAGCCTCAGACACTTACTAGCTGTGTGACCCTGGGTAAGTCACTTCACCTTGTTTGCCTCAGTTTCCTCATCTGTAAAATAAGCTGAAGAAGGTAATGGCAAATCACTCCAGTATCTTTGCCAAGAAAACCCCAAATGGGGTCATGAAGAGTAGGACACAACTAAAAAATGACTGAATGACAACAGAGTCCTCTGAGCTCCTTGTTTCCCACTGACCTAAAAGGAAATTGTGTGGAAAGGATAGGGAGTAGAGTGCTCCATACTGTGTCCCCTGGTCACGTGAGGGGTCAGATGAGTTCCCAGATGCCTGTGGCTTTCCCAGGTCTGCTGGGCCTTCTCCATCTGTAGATCTTTCTTTGGACCACAAAGTCCTTGGTACGAGGAATTCCCACTGGGAAAATCCCCTTTACTACTGCAGTTCATCAACTGTGCTCAGACTCTGAATCTGAAAGAGTTGTCTGGAGCTTTGAAAAATGTTAACAGCACACAACACTTCTTGCAGCGACCCCGTGAGGAAGGCAGCTATTATTATCCCCAAATAGTGTCTATGGCATTATGTTACATGGTCCAAGGTGGGTCAGCCCTAACTTCTAGAGACAGGCATCCAAAAACGAGGTTAGTCACCCACAGGGCCAAGTCCCCAGGAGGGGAAAGGAAGGTGGAAGGAAAACTTTATCATTCCTCCCTCACCCCTTATAGCCTGGGAAATTTCTGGGCAGGGCAGACAGGGGCCAGAGAAAGGGGATCTAGTTTGAGGGTTGAGGGAGAGGTTCCCTCTCCACTGAGTCCTGAGCAAAGAAAAAACTAATTGTAGCAGCAAAGGGGAAACTTCTTAACTCTGCTGCCAGCCCTTGATGTAGGGTTTCTATCCAGGGGTTCTCAAAGTAGGCTTTGGTCAACTGTGAAAGACTCAGCTACCCTGGTCAAGACAATGATCCAAGGCAATTCCGATGGACCCCTGATGAAAAAACCGCTATCCACCTCCACAGAACGGATGAACCATGAATGCTGATTGAATGCATGCTTCTTTTCATTATCTTTATTTTTATTGATTTCTTTTGTTTGTGTTTTCTTTAGCAACATGGGTAATATGGAAATGTGTTTTGCATGACCTCACCTTGTATAACTGAAATCAAACTGTTTACCTTCTCAAGAGGGGGGGTAGGAGAGAGAATTTGGAGCTCAAAAATTTTTTAAATGATTCTTAAGCCATTTTTACATGTAATTGGGAAATACCTAATGAAATATTTTTTTTTGTAAAAGTAGGATGCAGTATTGGTGCTGGAGATCCCATAGGAAAGGAAGAGGATAAGTGGGCATCAGTGGAACTCAGTACACAGATACTAACCCCTCAGGGCTAGATCACTAGAAGCAGGCAACCCATCTGATCTTATTGGAAACCCCAGCTAAGCCAAAGTTTCTGGAGGTCAACATCTCTAATCAAACTCATAGGACCAGCTCAGTCCACCAAATCCTTCCAAGTGTGTAGGCTCTTCCTCCTCACATCATCTTACCTCTCACTCACTTCCCTCCTGCTGCAGCCCAGGCTGCTAGCATCTGGTAATGTTGAGGTGGAAGGGATATCAGAAATCTTTCCCAATTAAGTCCCTTTACTATATCCTCAGGAAGCAGTCAGCCCTTCTACTTAAGTATCTCCCTTGATAAGAAACTCACTACTTAGCAAGGCACCCTTTTAGGACTGCTCTGATCCTTAGGACCTAGAGTCCTTATCAGCATCCCTGCCTCCAGCCTCCCTTCCCTCCAAATCTATTCCAGAACACACTTTCCTTCAGTTCGATTCAATAAGCAAACATTTATTAAATGCTTACTATGTACAAAGGCACTATGCTTGGTGCTGGGGATACACACAAATTAGTAATGGTCCTTGCCCTCAGGGAGCTTACATTCTATTCTCAGGACTCTGCTCAAAATCTTTCAATGGCTCCCCACTGCCTAAAAGATAAAGTCCAAATCTCTTTGCCTGGCTTTCAGTGCTTTCCGCATTCTGTGCCTTTTCAACCTTATCGCCTATTTCTCCCTTCCTGAAGCCACAACCCAATCTCTAACTGCTTTTTCCCAGGATCATAAGATTTATGGACAGAATGGATCTTTGAAATCATCCATTGCAAGCCTTTCATTGTAGCCATTCATTCAAGAAACTGACATCCAGAGAGTATGAATTTGAACCCATTTCTGACTCTAACCCCATTGCTCTTTCTGCTATATAACATGGCTCCCTTCTTCCCCTCACAACAGACTAAGTGTCCCCTGCCCCATTCAGGGCTGAGTCACTGAAGAGGGTACCCAAGAGGCAGAGGAGGGCAGCTGGCAGATCAGGCAGCACCTGAAGTGGTGAAGCAGCCTCCTTGCCCTGAGGGTCTGAGGCCACTTGGAGAAACCCCCTCCTTTATCATCTCCCGCCCCCCCCCCCAATTCTAGCCAAGGAGACTGGATGGGGGGCACTGTAAGCTGGTTCTCCATGGTCCTTCTCACCACTCTGGGCACTGGGAGCCAGTGCCAGTCTGGCAGGAAGAGGCAAAGTCCCTTGGGCCCTCTCCCCTCCCCCCCTTCGGTGTCTACCCCCACTTCCTTTTCTGTTGATAGATTTATTCCCATCTCCAAACAAAGGAAGCTCAGCTCAGCCCAGAGTCTAGCAGGCACCTGAGCCCCCTGCTCAGTCTCCTCCCAGGGCCTCTGCCCAGTCTTGGCCACAGACACTGCCCAAGATGGCCCCCGGCGTTGAGATACAATTCTGGCTTCTCCCACACAAATCCCTGACCCATCTCTCCCCACTGCTCCTTAGCCCTCACCAATGATAAGGTATCACAGAAACAACCAAGAACCCTGCAGCTGTCATCCCAGCTGCCCTCATTCCCCTCGAGTCTGGATACCAGCAGCCTTGGATCTAGAGTCAGAGAACCTGGGTTTGAATCCCACTTTCCACAAAAAAAAAACTCAGGTGATCCTGAGCAAGTCATTTCCTTTCCTCATCTGTGATGCTTCAAATCCTATGAGCCATCAGCTTTCTCAATGTCAGATCCAAAAGCACAGAGAAGGGAGGACAGGTCTGTCCTAAGACACCACTAATTCTTCTGCTTCCCCTTCCTTGGATTTGTCCTCTACTTCCCCCTCCCATCTCATTTCCTTTTTTTTTTTAGGCAATTGGGGTCAAGTGACTTGCCCAGGGTCACACAGCTACTAAGTGTCAAGTGTTTGGTCTGAGGCCGAATTTTAACTCAGGTCCTCCTGACTTCAGGGCCAGTGCTCTATCCCCTGCACCACCTAGCTGCCCCTCCCACCTCACTTCCTAAGGAGTCCGAGCATCCCTGCAGAAGAAACAGCACCCAAACTCATCCCGTGGTATGAACACCATAAAAAGTGTCTTCTGCAGTCTGGGGGTCAGAGGGTGTCAGCCTGAGCTCATGTCCCATGTGCCAGGCAGGAGTAACCTCAGGCCAAGAGTCATCCTCACTTCCTCATGTGGGTCTAGCCAAACACACTGATCCCTTACCTCCTCTTTTCTTCCCATAGGTCAAGAGGTGGACAAACTGACTTCCAAGAGTCATCCAGCTCTACTATTCTAGGTCCTAAGGTCCCTTCTAGCTATAACCCCTTCCATCTGTCCCAGCTTGACTGGAAGAGTTTCAGTTCTGGACAACATCTAACAGACTCATGTCACTCCAGAAATGCCAGGAGACAGCTAAGTGATAAGAAGTCCCTCATGTGAGCTCAAACTATATTCAAGTAGCAGAAACCATAGAGGCCAATTCCTTATTTCACAGATGAGGAAACTGAATCCCAGTGAAGAGAAGTGAGATGCTGAAGGTTATACACAGGTGGTAAACAGCAAAGGGTTGACTCCAATTCCAATATCATTTCCACTAACTTAGCTTCCCCTAGTTTTCCTCATTTCTGTCAGCATGGGAGCAACAACGGTCCCATGCAACCATCTTCTGATTCAGAGGACACCCCCCACCACCACCATTCTTGATAATGGGCCCCAAATGACGAGGTGTCACTGACCCCATGCCCTATCAAGACCCTGAGTGTTGGGACTGCCTCCTCTCTAAGACTGAAACCAGACCCCCTCCCCAATCTACCCCCCCTCAATGGCAGTCTCAGCGTCCAACCAAACCAGAGCAGAAAGCTTGATATAAGGCATTCACCATGTCTCGCTGGACAATAGGCTCTCTAGCCAAAGCATCTCAATCACTGTCCAGCCCAGCCTTTGCAAGTAGGGGTTTTATTCAGAGATCCACTGATTGGAGTGGAGTCTCTCCACTCCAGGGACAGAGGAAGAGCAGCTTTGGGCACCTCTGGTGAGCTGTGCCCACTGGTCTAGGGAAAGCATTACGATCATAGTTTTTAGACCTGAAAAGGACCTCTGAGTCATCTATTTTAACCTTCTTACCTTACAAATGAGGAAACTGAGGCACAAAGAGGTGGCATGCCTCGACCAAGTTCACACCTACTAAAGTAACACAGTTTAGGATTAGAACCCAGGTCTTTTGACTCCAGATTTCCAAGACACCACACTGTCTCCTCCCCCCGAAGTAGTTAGTTGTTCTCCCTCCTCTTCAGGCCCCTCCGGGGACGTAGCCACTGGGCTACTGCCTGGTCTAGCGGGAAGGGGGAGGACACCCTGTGCCCCAGAGTGCCACACCCACTCCGCCACCTCCCACTCACCAGTGATGAAGACCACCTTCCCTGCCACGGGCAGCCTGGGCCGCCGAGCCAGTCGGGACAACACCAGCCAGCCCGCGCCGGCTACCACGGCCACCCCGGGCAGCGTGGGCAGCAGGCGGCGACACAGCCAGTCCAGGAGGGCTAGCAGCGCCAGGGACCCGAGCAGCGCGCGGCTCAGGCGCAGGTCGGAGCGGAGCATCTGGAGCAGCGCCCGGCCGGCCACCAGGAGCCACGCACAGCCGTAGGGCCAGCGCTCCATGGCCCGGGGGCGGCTCGGGTCCGGGCTGCACGGGGAGGGAGGGGAGAGAAAGAGAGCGAGGGCGCGAGGGAGAGACGGAGAGAGAGGGAGGGAGGGAGGGAGGGAAGGAGGGAGGACCGCGGGCTGGAGGGGTCCAGCCAGGCGGCAGGACGCACTCCCTCTCTCTCCCAACTCGCCCTCGCCCGCTCCCCCAGAGCTTTATAAAGGACAGAGGGGGCGGGGCCGGGGGGCGGAGCGGCCCCGGCCACCCGACCCCCTACCCGGGCGGCCGTGGACGCCCGGGGCCGCGAGCCCGCCTCCCCTCCCCCCTCAAACCCCTGAGGGCGGGCCGAGCCCGGGCAGGTGCCCCCCTCCCCTTCTCCTGCCTCCCTCCCCTCCCGGCCTCGGAGCTGGTGGCCGAGCCCGCCCCCGGCCCTGCGTCCCAGCCCGCCCGCCCGGCCACCTCCCTCCCGCTCCCAGCCGGCCCCGCCTCCGCCCGCAGGGCTCGGCTCGGCTTTCGAAGAAGCCGGAACAAAGTTGACTGGAGGAGTTAGCTGCCCCACCGGGCCCAACCCGGCCCTGCCCTGCCCGACCCAGCCCGGCCCGAGCTGTTGGGCCGCCACTTCCCCAGAGGTTCTCTCCCTTCGCACTCCGCCTGATACCGTGCCCGCCTGTGGGCACCTGGCGCTCCGGACTGCCGGGCGTGCAGGCAGGAGGGATCTGTCCACAGCACCTAGCATGCGGCACGCGGAGCTGGGGCACCGTGGAACCCAGGCTTGCTACACCACCTTTTGTATTCTGAAAGCCCCGGGGGTTGGTCAGGATGTTGCAGAGCCCAGCGCGGAGTTCTCTCCCCCATCCCCCGCTTCCTTTCCCGGGGTCTATATACTCTCACTCTTACATACACACACGCCACGGTACGCACACTTTCACTCACACAGTTACATACACTCGCACACCCACAGCACTCACACACAATCTCACTCCCTCTACTCTTCCATCTCGCTCTTCCATTATCTTTTCCTCCCTCCTTTCTTTCTTTGAGTCTGCGTCCTGTGCCTTTCCTCTTTCCTTGCGTCTTCCTTTCTCTCTTCTTTCTTCCACCCTCTTTCACTTTCCCTCTCTTTTTTTCTTTGTCTTTTCTCCCCTCTCTCCTCTCCTCTCTGTCTCTGTCTGTCTGTATCCGTCTGTCTCTCTTCTCCTTCCTCCCCTTCCTCTTCTTTTCTTAGGCACAGGTACAGACTAACATGAGCACACGTATATGACCCACAGCGCCACAGCATCACACACTTGTACACACAACTAATACACAAAAATACACTACATGCACAGTCGTGTGCACCAGCCCCACTCCGAGATTCCTGAGGGGAAGCAGGACTGTGTGGTAGGAAGGCGTACTGAGTCCTGGTATGACCCCTATTCTAAGCCCAGGCACTTCTAGCTCATGCATCTTCTCAGAGCTTGGCACCCACCCAGGGGCCATACTGGGCCTGGGATCTCCCCTGAATCAGGACAATGCAGAGGAAAGGGGGAGAAAGGCAAAGTCCCTTGGACAGAACTGAACCTGATCCTAGATCTCTGCTGCCTTTAAAAAAGTCTGCTCAGGTTGCCCAAAGCATATGCCTCCCCATATGTCCTAATATCCCTTCCAGGTTTGTGTTCTAATGTTCTTTAGACTAGAGATCTCTAAGGTCCCTTCTGGCTCTGACATTCCATGCTTTGTGTCCTAAAGTGCCTTCTACTTCTGACATTAATAATAAAAATAGCTAACATGTACCCACAGCTTCTTACAAAGCACTTTGCACACATTATCTCATTTGATATTCTATGTCCTAACGGCCATTCCAGTTCTCACATTGCATGACTCTAGAAGGTGTCCACAGAGGGAACTCCCCACTTTCCCTGAGCCCCCCAGCCCCCTTCCCCCAATTCACAAAGACACACTTAGACTGCACAGTTCTGGACTGGAAAATCTTTGGGAAGTAGAGGAGTGGCTCCATACTCAAGAGTGGGACAAGGAGTCAATAGTCAGGACAGGGGATGAGAAGTAAGGGACCTCCAGACCTCCATCTTCTCCCTCTTTCCCTGACTCTTCAGATGACTCCTCCCTCAGACCTCCTTCCCATCCTGTCACATAAAGTGGCAAAATTTGAGGGAACCTCAGAAACTTTTCATTCAGTCCTTTCCTGGCTCAGCCCCCAGTAAGGGCCTCAGGGCACCTTCCTGAGCTTAGTACCAAGAGAGGAGTGCCCCTTGATGTAGTAAGTGATTGTGTTGAGGGAGGAAGTACCTGGACATTCCAGGACAGCTACTACCACTTTATGAACTAGAGGAGTGCTAGCCTGCGGTACCTATGCGTGGGCTCTGCACAGAAATGTGTGAAAGGGGGAGTGCTTGGGCCACAAGCCTTGCCAGTCTGTCCTGTGCTGCTGTGCCTATTAAATTCAGGAATCCCTCTTATTTTTATAAAAGGGAAGGGGAAGGAAGAAACATTCATATGCCCCCTACTATGTGCTAGATGGTGGATAGAAGCACCAGGCTTGGAATCAGGAAGATCTGAATTCAAATCCTGCCTCAGAAACTAGCTGTGTCACCCTGGACAAGTCACTTATCCTCTCGTTGCCTCAGTTCCTCATCTGTAAAATGGAGACACACTAGAGAAGGAAATGGCAAGTATCTTTGCCAAGAAAACCTCATGGACCTCAAAGTCCATGGGGTCAGGGAGAGTCAGACATGACTGAACAACAACAATGACAAACCTGCTAGATACTGTGCTAGTCACTTAAAAATGATCTAATTTAGTTGTTACAATAACCCTAACAGGGTAGGTGCTATTATTATCCCCATTTTACAGTTGAGGAAATTGAGGCACAGAGAGGTTAATTGACTTGCCCAGGGTCACACAGCTGGGAAGTGTCCGAGGATATATTTGAACTCAAGTTTTCTGAACGTGCCCTATCTATTTCACTATTTAGTTGGATAAGAGGGTAGGGGGTGTTGGGGGGGGAGTGGAAGGAAGGACTACAGCTGGACTTACAGGGCCTGTAAGAGTGTGTGTGTGCATATCAAGCCTGGTGGGAGTGACATGTATTTGCCCTTCACATGCACTGTGTATTGTTGGGTGTCTCAGTGTGAGTGAGTGAGTGTCCTATGTCTGTGGGTGAGTACAGATCCTCGTGTGTATGTTGAAGAAAACATGCTTATGTAAGTATGTAAACCTCTGCTCATCCCCCAACATCTGCACCTCTGTTTCAGAGATTGATAGCCAACAAACTATTAAGGACCCTGTTATACCAGGTGTACAAAGAAATTCACAAACCATCCCTGCCCTCAAGGATCTTACATTCTAATGACGTGCAAACAGTGTAAGCCAGAGATAAAGGGGGAGGTAGGGGTGCTGAGAGAGGTCTCCTTGTGGAAGGTGGGATTTGAGCTCACTAAATCAGCTTTACTTTTGCTGCTGTGATGGATATAACTATCAACTGCGCTATGGCTCTCCTCAGAATCCCTGGGCTTCCCGGTGGCAGGTTGTCTAGACTGTAGTCCCCTTTTCTGGTTGCTGCTCCAGGCTCCCTCATACCCATCTGCTTCAGCCACACCCCCTCACTCTTTTCTATCTTTGCAATGAGCTTTCTGGAAGCCTTGTCCTATTGTTAACCAACTGTCCTTCCTATGAAGCCTGTGCTCTCCCCTGGAATTGACTTTATACATATTTGGCATTTATTTATATGTGTACATGTTATTTCCCTGCCAGTAGACTATAATCTCCTTGAGTATCTCTAGCTCTAATGTCCATTATAATGTTTGGCAAATAGTAGGTAACTAGTGTTTGTTGAATTGAATTGACTCTCTGTGTGTGTGTGTGTGTGTGTGTGTGTGTGTGTGTGGTGTGTGTAAGTTTATATGTTTGCGTCTCTCTAGGTATGAATTCATGCCTGCCTACCTTTATGCATATGTGTGAGTAGGTGAATGTGTTCCTATATGTAAGTATGCATATGTGTCTGTGTGTGCATGTGTATATATGGTTGCGGTCCTTGCCCCAAGCTGGAAATACCCCCCATGCTCCCTGTTCCCATCATGGCAGAGCTCTGCCAAGGGCCTGGGCATCTGTGCCAACAAATGTCTGCCAGGCTCTTTGCTGAGAGGATTGGGTGCAGACATGAAGAGGGGGCAGCCCTGGCAATGCCCCCCTCCTTGGGGCACATTGGCAGCACCTAATCTGATGCAGAGCCCAGAAGATCCTCCCCCTCAGAGTTTACTCTTCTCTTAGCCAGAGCATTAGAGAAAAAGATAAGCCGAGAGGGCACTACTGGATGTCCCATGTCCAGGACTCTGCTGTTAATCACTTTTGCTTTCTGAGAAAGGTAAGAGGACTCTCTCTGCTCCTGTCATATCCCTTCCTCACTCCCCACCTCAGCGAAGGCCCCAGGTTTCACCTCTCAAGTACCCAGCCCCCTCCTGCTGGCCTAGATTCCAGGGTGCCAAGGCTCTTTGCCAGGCCCACCCGGCAGCACCTCCTCCGCATGCTCACCATGCCACCCAAGGCAGCTTCCTCCCTGGCACTGTGTCCTAAGGGAAGGGGCTCCCACCCAGAAGAGAGAGAGACTGAAGCATGGGAGGAAGGGCAGGAATGAATCCTCAAGACTTGGTAGAGGCCAGGACTCCCTTCCACATAGTTATCTTTCCTCCTGGACACTTTCCCAAGCTTACTAAGTCATATGTTGGAGGGGAGGGGGCATGATGGGCACATTGAAGTCCCATGCCCCAAAGTGAGGGAGAAGCATCATACAGTGGCCAGAGTACTGGCTTTGTAGTTAGAGGACCTATATTCAAATTCCATTGCGTATATGACCACGGACAAGTCACTTAACCCCCCACCCCAAGCCTCAGTTTCCCTTCTATAAAATGAGGGGGTTATACTAGTCCTTCCAGGTCAAATATAGTCTTCAGATCTCAAATCTTCCCTTGGGGTTTTGGTTTCTTACCAACAACATTGCCTGATTGTCCTTGGATGTAGGGTAGGGGCTGCCACCAGGTGAATCCCAATGGGTTCTCCCCACACTGCCCTTCCCCCTACCCAGATCAGATTCTGATTAACACCAAGGATGCCTGCCAGGGACTAGAGAAGCCCCAAATACAGAGCAGGTAACCTGAGGTCAGTGGGTATGTATCTTTCTCTGGGAGGTTCCTGGGCTAGTTGTATATACATGAACCTTGGAGACAACTGCTCCCCGAAGGAGAGAGACCCAGAGTAGTTACGTCTCTTCTGCAGCTCTACCCAGACCTCAGCTACACACACACACATACACACACACACACACACACACACACACACGTACACACACATATACACACATAACGCATACACTACATACACATACATAGATACACACACATATACAATACACACATATACACATACACACATGCACACACATACAATACACACACACATACACATGCATGCATATACAATATACACACACGTACACACATACACATACATATACATATACAACACACACACATACACACACATGCCTAGGCCTATGTGCTTACTGACTTGGGGGCTGGCAGAGCATCTTGGGTGAGGCTACATGTATATGTGGATTTTCTCTGTATATCTGGGTATCCAGGCCTGCATCTGCAAATCTTTGCTATCCCATGTCTATTGGTATAGCCATGTATCTGTATTGGGCTGGTCTAGTCAAGTCTACAAGCACTTAATAAGCTGCTAATAATAATAATAATAACAGTAATAACAACTATCATGTATATGTTGCTTTAAGGTTTGCAAAACACTTTACATATATTAACTCATTTGATCCTCACAACAACAGGCACTATTATTATCCCCTTTTTACAAACGGGGAAATTGAGGCAAACAGCGGTTCAGTGACTTGCCCAGGGTCACATAGCCAGTAAATGTCTGAGGCAACGTTCGAAGGTCTTCTTTCTTCCAAGGTCCTGGCTCTATCTGCTTCGCCACCTAACAGCCTCTACTATACACCAGATGCTGTTCCAAACACAGGGAGTACAAAGAAAGAATAAAATGGTTCCTACCCTCAAGGAGCTCACTGAGAGAAAACAGAACAAACAAACAGGATAGAACAAAATAAAGGGGAAAAAATTTTAGAGGGAAAATGGTTTATGTTTGCATATATCTCTAATTGCATTGACTTTGCAAATGCCTCTGGGTGAACAGTGTATGGGTATAAATGCTTGCCTTATGCAACTTGTGTGTGTGTGTGTGTGTGTGTGTGTGTGCATATCTGCACATTTGGTTGTGTGGTTGTGTGTTTATCTGTCTCTGAGTGACTGTGTATGTGTTTCCAGGTTTCTATGTTATCTGGGCTAGAAGTGTGAGTATATGTGTTCAGCTGTCTCTGTGTAAACTGTATGAGTCTCAGTTATGAGTTTTCTCTGTGTGGATGTCTTGATATGTCTGTCTGTCTTTGCATATGTGTGTCTCTGTGTTGTGCATGTGTGTGTGTATATGTGAGAGAGACTGGCTCACACTTTTCAGGGAGGCACTGGGGAACATTCCCTTCTCTGTGGCTCACCAGGCTCCTTGGCATTGGGGGCTAGATTCCTATGCCCAGGACTCAACGGCAGGGCAGAGACACAGTGCTCTCAGCCCTCGTGGCAGAATCAAAGAGGGCAAGAACAGCCTTGAGCCAGAGATCAGGGAAGTCAGTTCCCTGCTGGGGAAACTAGCCAGTTCTCTTCAAGAACTTATACAAGAACTAACCATATTCTTGTCTTTGTCCTGTCTTCTCCTGTCCTCAATCTCCAAACTCCTTTCCTCAAGGAAGGGTCCAGATCCCAAATCGACATAGCACCTGAAGAATTCACCTCTAACTTCTCTTCCAACTTTGAAAGGCCACATAGAAGATACAGGTCCTCCCCTCAAGGAGCATATAGTCTAGAATTTGTTGTTAAGTCATTCAATTGTGTCTGACTCTTTGTGACCCATGGACTTGCCCATGGGGTTTTCTTGACAAAGATACTGGAGTGGTTTGCCATTTCCTTCTCCAGTGTGTCCCTATTTTACAGATGAAGAACTGAGGCAAATAGGGGGTAAATGACTTACCCAGGGTCACACAGCTACTACATGTCTGAAGTCAGATTTGAGATCAGATCTTCCCAATTCCAGGTCCAGCCCTCTATCTGCTTAATCAGCTAGCTTCCTCTTAGTTTAGCATAACATAATAGAGTGGAAAGAGGCTTGATTTGGAGTCAGGAGAGAACTTGGTTGGAATCTCGGCTCTGACACTTGCCATCTCTGTGATGGTGGACAAGTCAATAATTATCTCTAAGCTTTAGCTTCCTCCTCTGTAAAATGGGCCAATGCTACTTGTAGTACCCATCTCACAGGGCTGTTGTGAAGATCAAATGAGATAATGTGAAGTAATTTGTAAAAATTAAAGCCCTACTTGGTTCCAAAGGAGAGATGAGAAAACAAACCCCCTTTCTATCTTTGCAGAAGTGGGGGACTACGGCTGCAGAACATAGCACTTGCGATGGGGGGTGTAGTGCATGTAACAGAGCCCCTAGACAGAAGCTCAGTGTATGAGAAGTGCCTTGGAGAGACAGACTGGAGCATGTGTCAACATTCCTTAACTGGCTAACAGCTGGCTAACAATGTGTTGAAGGGGAGACTCATGATTGGCTGAAGAGGCATCCGAAAAGCCTCTGTCAGCTTTAGCTACTGTGTGTCCTTGCCTTTGGTCTCTTTGGGGAGCCTGGCAAACCCATGTAAGGAATAGAGCCTATGACCTTGTGAATTCAAAAGGTTCAGAGAGTTCCAGTTGTTCCGCATAACGCCCAGTTGTCAGGATTTGAAGCCAGCACAGCATCAATGCCTTGAAGAGCAAAGAGTGACCTTTGGAAATGACTTTCAGGACCCTCAGCCTGAGAAGTGCTGAGACAGACTCCTCCAGCATTGATGATGCTTATGGATGTGAACTTGGTGGGACAGAGGGAACTGGCTTAGGTTGAGCCTGCCCCCCTCAGGGACCAAAATGGGATAGGGGACTGTAAGCCTTCATGGTATTTTACTAGGGGAGGGGAGGGAAGATGTTTATCTTCCCTTCCTATTCCTTTATAATAGCTACATGATTTTAAGTGGTTAAATGGAAAGCCATAGGCCCCTAGCAAATGAGGGGAACAGAGCTCCTGGGGGGTGGAGTCAATGGCAAAAGAAAAAGCTGCCCCTAAGTCCCTGAAACTCTGAGGGGAGATGTGGTCCACCTGGTACTGAGAGATTTGGCCAGAGTGTACATGCTGCCCATCTATCATCAGAGTTGGTTGCTATGCTGGCTAGTTTTTCTGATTTTTTTTCTCTCTTTCTTATTCTTTGTTACAGGGAATGACTGTTTAGGTAGGGTAGGAGTTTGCAATAGCTTTGTAAATGAAGATGATGTAAATTTTTTAAAAAATCAAAACACTTATGTCAGTTATTTTTTAAAAGAGAAAGAATTGGCAGGGGTAAGAAAGAGCCAAAGAATAAAAAGAGTTTCAAGATGAGAAAAAGAAAAGGAATATTTGGAAGGGCAAGCTCTCAAGGAAACCTTCGGGACCTGAGAGATTTAGCTCAATGCCTTTATTTGACAGATATGATTTCTCCCTCCTCTGAATTTTTGTGTAGATGGCCTAGTATTGTTTGTTATCTTTTTATGGGTTTATCAGAGAAAGGGTCATCCACTATATGCTCATTACTTCCATTTCCTTATTTTCAACTCCTCGGTCTGCAGGATTACAATTCGGCTTCTGACTGCTTCGTCCCGAGGTTACCAGTGATATCTCAGCTACAAACTCCAAGGCTTTTCCCTCAGTCTTCATTCCACTTGAGCTCTCTTCAGATTTTGATGGGGCCAATAGTTTCCTCCTCTTGAATTCTCTGTCTTCCCTTGGCTTCTGTGATCCTACTCTCTCTTGGTTCCCCTTCTAATTGTCTGACTAATCTTCCTCAGTCTCCTTTGCTGAATTAGCATCCTTCTCCCTCTCATTAAGTATAGATATCCCTTAAGACCCTTTCCTGGGACTTCTCCCCTCCCCTCCCCTCTCTTCTCTTCTCTATCTTCCTCTATCTATGTATGATCTATGATCTATACACATGAAAATATAACTAAATTGTTATTTAGTCATGTCCAACTCTTTGTGATACCACAGGCCTATTTTTTTCCATGGGAAAACACACTGGAGTGGCTTGGCATTTCCTTCTCCAATAGATTGCCGTTTTTTGTCAGAGCTCTCCACTATGACCTGCCCATCTTAGGTAACCCTGCACAGCATAGCTCATAGTTCGATTCAGCTATGCAAGCTCTTCTGCTACAACAAGACAGTGATCCAAGAGGGGCTTTTTTAGGCAAAATAGCGGTTGACTAACTTGTCCAGGGTCACACAGCTAGTGTCTGAAGCTGGATATGAACTCATGTTTTCTTGTCTCCAGGACCAGTACTCTATCACCTAGCTGCCCTCCTGCAGCTAACAGTACTAGGGCAAGTACAAAACAGAATAGAATTTATAGTATACAACCCCAGTAGAGCCTACTGGGGCTAGTCCTCTCACCCTCTCCCTCTATAAAGGGGCTCCTATCTCAGAGTCCAAGTATAGAGTAGATTTAGCCATGGGAGAACCTGGACTCTAAGAAGAAAGGTTAGGCTCTTTTCTTAAACTCTCTGGTTCTTTACAATCCCATTCTGGAACTCCCTGGAGAATTGCTTTAAAGTTTAGATTTGACTGACCTGCCTACCTGATATAGGTAGAATACCCATAAGAGATATTCAGTGTACAATATAGATCAGGTATAGGACTGTTACTTATTTCCGCTAAAAACAAATGCTTAATATACAAAAGACTTACAAACATGCATTGGTGCAGACTTAAAACATGAAGTAGTAACTTAATAGCTCCCATTATCCTTTCCCAGGAGGTTGATACCTAAAACTTCAAAATTTGAAACCTTTTACAGAACTGCTCAATGAACAGGCATTTCACCTTCTCCTTGGCTCTGCACTGTCAGAATCTCTCCTTCAAAGTACAATGTCTTCTGGCAAGCCAGGCCAGAGTTTGGATTCATTCTCTTATCAGTGGTTGTCTCTTCCTCCAAAAAGCTAAAGTAGCCAAAGGGAATATCTCCAGCATTCCAAATAGCACCAACCGAGGAACTCAGAAGAAAAATCAAGAAATATCCATTTCAGAATCATTGTTTGGTTACCTACGCTCAGGGAAAAGAAGCACTAGCAAAAGAGTCAGCTAAGGGCCCAGGTCCAGTCTCCCATAGGCCCCATATTTATTCAAATATGCCATAACTTTCAGGTCAATAAAAAGGAAGGAGAGAGAGAGAGAGAGAGAGAGAGAGAGAGAGAGAGAGAGAGAGAGAGAGAGAGAGAGAGAGAGAGAGAGAGAGAGAGAGAGAGAGAGAAATGAGGAAGAGAGAGGAGAGAGGGGAGTAGTGGGGAGAGAGTGAGGAGAGACAGAGAAAGAGAAAGAAACAGAGAGACAGAATTTTTTGCACACCACACATTTTGGAGATAGGAAGCCACACCAGAGGATAGAGTCAGTCCCTTTTATGATCTACAGGGGGTGGGGGCCAGTGTCCAAGCCTCTTCGAAGAAGCTTTAAGTCCTGTGGCTGGGGTGGGGGTGGGGGGAGAGGTGACATGTCACCAGCCACTGGTTGCATGTGTCTTTTACCAATGCAGAAAGGGCCAGGGTAAATGTTTCCCTGGAAGGGGCCCCAGCCCCAGGCATGCTCCACGGGATGTACTGGAGCCAGTCACTGTGTATGGAGGAGTTTCCCTGATTATACCTATTATGTATAGAGGGAGAGATCACATTTGTAAAATAAAGGTCTAGAACTAAGGTCCCTAAATTCTCTTCTGGAAGCTTTCTTTCTTAATTTGTCTTTCTTATCTTCAATCTCTCTTTACCTGAAGGCTCCTTCCTGTTCCCCCCACCCCATGTCTCCTCTTTCCTTCAAAAAACAAACAAAAAACACTTAATTTGACTCTACCAGCCCCTAAAGCTATTTATTGTCCTACACCTCTTCTGAGTTTCACCACCAGATTCCTAAAGAGGGTCATCATTTGCTTGACTGCTGGCATTTCCTTAGGTCTCTTCCACTCACTTCTCAATTTTCAGTCTTACAGTCTGACTTCTGACCTTGACACTCAACTGAAACTGCTCTCTCCAAGGTAACCAATGACCTCATAACTCCTAAGCCCAATGGCTTTTCCTCAGGCATCATTTGACTTGGTCTTTTTGAAACTTTTAATCCTGTTGATCATTTCCTTTTCCTGAATTCTCTCTTGTTTCCGTGATAATGCTATTCCTCAGAACTTCTCCTACCTGAATAACTATTTTCGGTCTCCCTCTGCCTCCTGAGGGTGGGCAATCTCCAGACTTTGACTTGGGACCTTTTTTCTTCTCTCCATACACTTTCTGCCCTGGTCCTCCCATCAGTTTCCATATGTTCAGTTAGCATCTCTATGTAGATGACTCCCAAATCTACATTTTCTTGTTCAGTCATTTTTCAGTTACATCTGACCCTTTGTGACCCCATTTGGGGTTTTCTTGGCAAAGATACTTGAGTGCTTTGCCATTTCCTTCTTCAGCTCATTTTACCGATGAGGAAACTGAGGTAAACAGGATTAGGTGACTTGCTCAGAGTCACTCAGCTAGTCAGTGTCTGAGGCCAGATTTAAAGTCAGGAAGATGAGTCTTCCTGACTCCAGGCCTGTCACTCTATGCACTGTATAGCCCTAATCCTTAACAAAATCCAGTCTTGCATCACTAATTATCCACCCCCTTTGAATCTCTCCCTCTATATCCCACAGGCTTCTCAAACTCAATATGCCTAAAATAGTCAACTAGCATTTTAAAAGACCCTACTATGTGGCAAGCATTGTACAAAGTAATGAGGATATTTTTTTAAAAAGGCAAACTAAACAAACAAAAAAAACAATCCCCCTCCCAAGAAGTTCACTGTCTAACGGGAGAGCCAACATGCACATTGTGTTCAAACAAAATCTATACAGGATAAATTGGGGGAGGTGTTGTTTTTACTGTTGATTGTCCTTCCTTCTCTCTCTGTCTCTCTCTCTCTCTCTCTCTCTCTCTCTCTCTCTCTCTCTCTCTCTCTCTCTCTCTCTCTCTGCTTTGTGGTGAGGCAATCAGGCTTATGTGATTTGCCCAGGATCACACACAGCTAATAACTATCAAATGTCTGAGGGCAGATTTGAACTTAGGTCCTCCTGACTCCAAGGCTGGAGCTCTATCCACTACACCACCTAGCTGCCCCTTTGTCCCTCATTCTCGAAGAGGACCATAACATCAGGAAGGTGGTATCATGACTTGCAAGTGAACTGGATTTAAGTGAGGGAGGCCTGTGCAAAGTCACCAGCCTCACTTTCTCCTCCAGAGCCAGCTGGGTCCAGTGGCAAGATTTAAATCAGGATGACCGGAGATGGCCCCTGGATTTGGGGTAGTCTTAGAGGAACAGCCCTAAGACTAAGGAGGATCAGGAAAGGTTTCTTGTGGAAGATGAGCCTTTAGCTGAAACTTGAAGGAAGACAGGGAATTCAGGGGGCACAGATGAAGAAGGAGAGAGTTCCAAGAATGAGAGACAGATGATCAGAATGCTGAGTCAGAAGTCAGACTAGCAAGGCCAGTGTCACTAGATCAGAGAGTGTAGAAAAGGGCATAAAGTGTAAGAAGACTGGAAAGGCAGGAGGCGGCTAGGTTATGAATGGCTTTGAATGTCAGACAGAGCATTTTGTATTTGATCCTGGAGCTAACAGAGAGCTACTGGAGTTTAGGGGGTGATATGATCAGACCTGCATTTTAGGAAGTTCAGTTTGATAGTCGAGTGAAGGATGAAGATACTTGAGGCAGGAAGACCGGCCAGCAGGTTATTGCAGAAGTCCAGAGGTGATGGGGGCCTGCACCAGGATGGGGGCAGGGTTGGAGGGGAGAAGAGAGTATTTATGAGAGATGTTATGAAGGTAAAATGGACAGGATATGGAGATAGACTGAATGAAGGTGTGAGAGGGAGAAGTAGAAAATGACACCTAGATTTTAGGCCTGTGTGAATGGGAAGATAGTGGTACCTGGGACAATGATAGGAAAGTTAGGAAGAAGGGATGGTTTGGGAGGAAAGATAATGACCTCAGTTTTAGACATGTGGAATTTAAGACGTCTATGATGTCTAGAATTCTTTTTATTTCTTCAAAACTCATCCCCTCTCCAAAAGTCTCTATTTGTGTTTCGGGAAACCATCCACCTTCCAGCTGTTCAGGTTTACAACCTCTGAGCTTTCCAAGGTTCTTCCCTCACCTTTTGGCAACTAGGTAGTACAGTGGGTATGGGATTGGACTTGGTGTCAGGAGTTTAAATCCAACCTCCGACACTTAATAGCTTTATGACTCTGGGCAAGTCACTTAACCTCTCTCTCCAGTTTCCTCAACTATTAAATGAGGATAGTAACAGTATCTCTACCCCACAGAGTTATTGTAAGGAGCAAATAAGATAATATTTGCACAGTACCTGGCACACAGTAGGTGTTTAATAAATGCTTGTTCCTTTCACTCTCTCTTTCCCTCACACTCTTCATATCCAACTAGCTGCTAAACCTTATCCGTTCTATCTCTACAACTCTTGAATGAGTCTCCACTCACTAGTGTCTACTTTCGCTCATTGTTTCTCAGCGAAATAGCCCCAAAACTGGTCTCCCAGCTTCCCGCCTCCGATTTCCAGGCCATCTTCTGTAGAGCTGCCAAGATAGAATAGGGGTAGAGATGGGAATTGTTATTTCATTGCTATAGGTGACTCCCAAATAAAGAAACTCTGTCTACCAGTGGAGGTCTTCTCTACAATCTGTAGTCTTAGCTAGTTGCCCGGAGTGCTGAGAAGTTAAATGACTTACCTAAGGTCACTCAGTGTGTGTCAGAATCAAGATTTGAATCCAGGTTTTCCTATCCACAATACCATGCTGCCAAGCTAACATTCCTAAATCATACATCTGATTATGTTATTTCCTCCTACTCACAAACCTATTGTCTCCAGGAAAAACTCCCCAAAGGCCAACAAAAGCTCTCTGTGGCCTGGTTCCCAACTACCATTCCTGGATGATTCATATGAAGACTCTTTTTTTTTTTTTAGGCAATTGGGGTTAAGTGACTGGCCCAGGGTCACACAGCTAGTAAATGTCAAGTGTTTGGTTTGAGACCGGATTTCATATGAAGACTCTTCATGCACCCTCTGTTTCCATCAATATCTGTTGGTTATTCTCCACATATGACATTTCATATGCCTCTATAGCCTTTTACAGATGGACTTCCCCATGTCTGGAATCAACTCTCCCTCATCACCTCTGCCTTTTAGAACCCCTGGCTTCCTTCAAAATTTGACTTAAATACCACCTTCTGTGTGATACCTCTCATTCCATATAGGTTACCTCCCTGCCTACCAGCTTACCTACGTTTTCCCCAGGGGATAATCTAATTAACTTTAGAGTGAGTGAGTCCTGAGGCAGGACTATCCTGGCTGAAAGTCAGTACTTCAAAGAAGCCTCACTCCCTCTATAACTAGCCTCGATGGAGGAAGGGAGGGGAAGGGGAAACAAGCATTTATTAAGTGCCTACTATGTGCCAGGCCCTAGTCTAAGTGCTTTACAAATATCTCTTTTGAGACTCACAACAACTCTGTGAGGTAGAGGTGCTACTTTTATCCCCATTTTACAGTTGAGAAAATTGAGGCAGATGACAATTAAGTGAATTGCCCAAGGTCACATAGTGTCTGAGGGTGGATTTGAACTCTGGTCTTCCTGATTCCAGGCTCTACCTTCTACACCACCTAGCTGCCTCTCTGCAGCTTGACTACTAGGCAAGGCCAGGGCCTGGACATCTGCTTTATAGGTTTTAATAATAACATCAACATTGCCTTTGCTACCATGAAAGGTGCCCCAACCTCCTTTCCTCTGACTTCACTCAGAATTCTTGGGCTTCTGAGTTGTAGGCTACCCAGGTCAAAGATCCCTTCCCTGATCTCCACTTCCTGTGCCCCTTGCCTCCTCCCCATCTATATCAGCCTCATCCCTGCTCTTCCCTGCCTTCCATTGTGCCTAAGACTTGTGCCCTCTGGAACACCTGTTCTATTGGTAACAGCTTGCTCCTCTCCCCTCCCTGAGAAATAATTTTGTATATGTTTTTTACTTATTCATGTGTCCATGCTCTTTCCTTGTACCCTCAGTACCTGACATATGATGAGAGTTTAATTAATTATTGAATTAAGACCTTTCCTCATCTCCTCAGCTGCTAGTACTACCTTCCTCTTGAAATTACCTCGTATTACTTTATACATACTTGTCGATAATGTGTGCCCTCCAGAAAGCTAATTGAGAAAAAGGACTTTTATTTTTGGTTTTGCATCTCTAGAACCTAGTATGTGCCTTATAGTTAGTAGCTGCTTCATAAATGATTGATGTTATGGAATCTATGACTGTGGGTTGGGATGAACAGAGAAGGCTTTGAAGAGGAAGTGGAATATGAATCGGACATAGAAGGAAGCAGAGTATTTACAGAGATAGAGAGGAAGGATTGGAAGAAAACGCAAAGTCAATAATGTGTTGTTCAGTCATTTTCAATTATGTCCAACTCTTCATGACCCCTTTTTGGGGTTTTCTTGGCAAAGATACTGGAGTGGTTTGCCATTTCCTTCTCAGTTTACAGATGAGGAACTGAGGCAAATAGAGGTTAAGTGATTTGCCCAGGGTCACACAGCTAGTAAGTGTCTAAAATCATATTTAGAACTCAGGTCCTCCTGACTCTGGGGCCTGTGTTCTATCCACTGCACCACCCAATTGCCCAAACCAGGAAAACAAAGGTTTATATAAAAGACAGGGATGAGACCAATCTCAATCTGTCTGATTGGAGAAAGAAGAAATAGTGGGAAAGTTAGGATCTTAAGAGCCAGGGATTGACGGGAATCAGGTTGGGACTTCAGAAAATCAATCTGATAGCAATGTGTAGGATGGATTGTAGGGGAAAAAACAGATGATTGAGAGACTCGTTTGAAGGCTATTTTGATAGTTTTAAGCTGGTAGAGCCATTAGGGAACTGGGCATCAGCCTGCCCAGGCCAATACCCTTCTCTTCCAGGTGAGAAAACTGAGATCCCCCCGTTGAGGAAATGATTGTTCCAGGGGCACATAGCAAGAGAATGGCAGAGCCAGAGAATTTAGTTCTCCTGACTCACAGTCCACCAGACAGTCAACAAGGGAAGTGATGAGGCTAAAACTTGAGTAGTTCACGGGCACAGGATGAAAAAAATCTATCTATCTATCTATCTATCTATCTATCTATCTATCTATCTGTATATATATATATACATATATATACGTATATATATATGTATATATATAAATATATATATACATATATATATACATATATATACATATATATACATATATATACATATATATACATATATATATACATATATATACATATATATATACATATATATACATATATATATACATATATATATGTATATATATACATATATATATACATATATATATACGTATATATATACATATATATATACATATATATATACGTATATATATATATATATATATCTATATATCTGTGTTTACCTGCTTCTTAGTTGGGTAGCAAAATGAAGCCTAGGGGAGAGGGCCTGACCATGCCACTACTCTTCTTTCTGTAGCAGACAAGACAGAGGAATTTTATTTAAGGCCATACTTAATCCTTCCCTGCTCACTGCTGCCCCCTACCCGAAGTCAGTCTGTCCTGTCGGGCTGAAACCTTAGTAAAGAGAATAAGGTCTCTGTGGTCCCACTCCCAGCCCGGCCTGGCTGAATTTCCTTGAGGAGTGTCCTCTTGTCTTCCACCCAGTTAGGAGAGCTCCTCTCTTCCCTTCCCTTCCCTTCTTCCACTAGGACTTAATAGAGGTGGAAGAAAATTGAGGAGGAACTAGTCCCAGGTGGAAGATGGAAGAGGGAGAGAGAAGGCTTAGAATAGACAGCTGTGTTTGCTTGGGCCTAAGGTCATCCAGGTGCCTTCAGATGGTGTCTTCCCCTCCTTTTCCCTACTTCTGCCTCTCACTCCTGAGGGCCCGTTTAAAGACAAGAACCAAGCCCTCCTTTTTACTGTGGGAGGGGAGAATCATAGTATCATTGGGTTTACAGCTGGAAGGAATCTTAGAGATTACCCAGTCCAACGTCCTCATTTTACAGATGATGAAAGCCCACAGAGGTTTAATGTCTTGTCTGACGTCACAAAGGTGGAGAACTGCAGAAGTGAAATTCAAACTCTGAGAGACTGGAAGAGTGGACCCATGGGCGTTCGCTTATGTCTTAGAACTCTGACCACTTCCTATGTCTGATGAAGAATGGTGGGGGGCCAATCATGGATGCTGGAGTAGAGTGGTTGGGGCAGAGCAGATGCCCTGTTTCTCTCAACACCACAGGGACAAAGGCTGAACTACTTGTCTTGCCCCCTCCCAATTTTATAACCCTTCTCCCCAAGCATACAAGTCCTGCACTTACTTGTCTATCCCTTCCCACAATTCCACTCAGAATTGTGGAGAGGGTCCCCTTTCACCATCCTCTGTCCATCCCCCTGGACAATTGAAATAGCCTTATCCTCAATCTTCTTTCTTTCTCCTTTCTCCTTTCTCCCATCTCCTTTTGGGAGCCTGGATAACCACAATATGTCAGGCATCACCAGGTCACAGGGAACCCGTTGTAGTTGGCTCTGGCCACCTTGTTTTCTAGAGGCCCCTGGAGAGAAGGGTGGGACAGTAGGGCCAGATGCAGAAGGAATCCCAGAGATAAGAACACAGTGTAAGGACCTATCTAAGAGACAGAGACAGTGGCTCAGAATAGGAGACTCACTGATTTAGAGTCTCTAGTTAAGGGTTCTTCTTATGCCCCCTCCCCCCCTTGATCACCCACAACCCTACTAGAACTAATTAACAGAAACATAGCTAGGTAGACAGGCTCTCTGACAGTGCCCATCCCTGGGGACATTGGGAAGTGGAGGGGGGCAGGCAGGATGCCTATAATAAGAGGGTGTTGTTACATGGTTTGGTGGTTTGGGACTTTTTTCTCAAGGCTCCAGAGCACCTAGCAAGCCCACATTCCCAGGACAGACTCCTCCCTTCAGCTACCTCAGTGCTCTTCGAAGAGGCCTTATCCCCATCCTTGAGGCCTTCTGCCCCCCAGACCTCCCCTTTCCCTGTGGAAGCTCCTCATCAATTTAGGATCCCCACACTCCTGAGGTCTCTTGGGGGCATAGCTCAAAGTCCATTAAATTTGGAGTCAGAAGAGCTGGGTTTATATGCTGGCTCATCCACTTAACTGGAATTGAATCCTGGCTTAATTATTTACCACCTATGAGACTTTGGAGAGAGTTACTTGATGTCTCTGGGTCTCAACTTCCTTGCCTGTACAATGAAGGGGTTGAACCAGGTAACCTCAAAATTAGGTTCTTTCCATCTGTAAATCTATCATCTATGGTCTCATAGCCTGTGTGACCTTGGGCAAGTCAATACCCTTCCTCTGGCTCTGTTTCCTCGTCTATAAAATGAAGAGATTGGATTAGATGGCATCTAAGTTCTCTTTGCAGCTGTAAACCTGGCGATGATCCATGGTATTGATTCTCTCCCATCCAAATCCCCTCCAAAGCCCTCTTCCCTTCTAAACCAGCAAATCTCACCTCTCTCCTCTGACCTTACCCTTATCCTAAGACATCCATCTTACCTTTGCCCTAAGACACTGTTGCACTGGACACACCACCAGCATGGCCCATGTTAATGAGAACAGGGGCTCTTTGGGCCAATTCTTTCTAAGAATATCTGAGCTGACTCCAAGGTGAGGTTGATGAATGGCTCGATGGCTCCACCTGCTGGTCTCACCGGGATTTCTGAGCCTCAGGACAGAAAAGAGGGCAGACACAGTCAAGAACTGGTGGATAGAAAGTGGGATGGGAGTTGGCTCACTGGGCACAGCCCTGTCTGTAGTGTGAAGGGTGTCTCCTAATGCCTTGTTCCACATCTGTGTGTGTGTGTGCATGCGCGTGTGTGAAAGGTAAGGAGTATTCATGAAAGCATAGGATTTCACAGGTCATCTGCAAGAACACAGAGGTTATTGAATCCATACTCTATCTGAAGCATTGAATCTCCTTTCCATTATCTCAACAAGTGAGCATCTAGCTTCCTCTTAAAGACCTCCGGTGACTGGGAGCTCACTGCTTTCCAGGACAGCTCAATCCATTGCTGGACAGCTTTACAGGCATATTTTGTTTCATCGATCAGTGGACAGAGTGCTTAGCCTGGAGTCAGGAAGACTCATCTTCCTGAGTTCAGATTCAGATACTTACTAGCTGGGTGACCCTGGGCAAGTCACTTCACCCTGTTTACCTCAGTTTCCTCCTCTGTAAAATGAGCCGGAGAAGGAAATGGCAAACCACTCCAGTCTCTTTGCCAAGAAAACCCCAAATGGGATCACAAAGAGTCAAGCATGACTGAACAACAACGTTGTTTTTTCGGACATAGTACTATTACACATTTAATAAACTACAGTATAGTGTAAACATAACCTTTATACACACTGGGAAGCCAAAAAATTAATGTGACTTCCTTTATTGCGGTGGTCTGGAACTGAAGCCACAATATCACCAAAGTATGCCTGTGTTTACAAGGCAGTTTTGCTTTTTACTTATATTGAGCTGAAACCTACCTTCTTTAACTTCCCAGGTTATTCCAGTACTAAGGGATCTGTAACCTTTCCCATTAGGCTCTAGCAGTGTGTGAGTGCCTTAATGTGAAGGATTGTGCACCAGAGGCTACTGACCTTGTTGAATGAAGTCAGAGGTCATGGCCCTTAGAAACAGGGATTCAGAAAGGTCAGGAACCATGATCAAATGGCAGGATTGAGGAGGGAAGTCCCCGGAGAAAGGCCAGACATACATCCACTATCCAGAATACCCCTTTCTTAAAATCAAGTCTTTCTGGGAGAAGGTCCAGGGTTGGATTATTCTTGTCTATCTTTACCTCTTTGGGGCTTATGTTCTCTTAGCAGGATCTCTGTTTTCAGTGAGCTGCCTGCCCTTCCATCCATGTGGATGACTCCAGAGAGGTAAGTTATGTACTGTGATCTGACCGACAGATTCTCAGGATACTCAGAAATCCCTTGCCTTCCTCTTCCCATCTGCTTATCTCTATGGATATCTCTATGGCAACCCAACTCCCCTTCCCTCTGCCCAAGGAAACATGCCTCCAGTTAGGGCCCTTCAGCCTAGCCTCCAGCCGCAAAATAAATTCAATAACAAATATTCATTAAGCACCATCTGTGTGCAAAGTGCGCACCTGTGTGCACACATCGGTGTGCAAACCTCTGGAGTTGGGCTTAATTTTGGAGCATGGCTTTTGGTAGAAGAGTCCCAAGGACCCCTATTTTGGGGGAGGGGCTGGTTGGAGCAATATTTTTTATTAATAAAATAAAATCTGTATACGGAAACATTACCTATTTGGAGACCTAGTTACATTTGTTTTGTTTTCTGATTTAAGGTCTAATTATGCATCAAAAACTGAAAAAGAACAAAAACACACAGAAAAGTACAAGGAACCCCTCAGAGCAAAGGCCCTGCTAGGTGACCAGAAGCAAATCAATTTCCCTCTCAGGGCTTCAGTTTACTAATCTGTAAATTGGGGGGTGGGAGGATAGGTTGTATCTCAAATATTACAAAGAAGATTTATCCATCAGGTGGAAGTTAGACTAAATGACCTTTGGTTTAGATAGAGCAGAAAATACTGAACTGGGGGTCTAGAGTTTGAGTTTTCCCTTCTATACTTGATTAGTTGCGTGACCACAGAAAAGGCATTTAACCCTGCTGAGCTTCAATTATCCTAACTTATGAAATGAGAGGGGGAATGATGCTTGCGTTTTCTACCATGTGGGGTTGACGTGAAGAAACATTGGTGAACTTTAAAGTGCTCTGTAAATATGGATGATTTTTACTATGAGTAGAATCATGATTTCTGAGTATCAATCCAGTTCTAAGACTTGGTGATTCGTAGGAGCCAAGAGAGGTATACTGGGCAGCAAAGCAGTTTTAGACTGGACTTAGATCCAGGAAGGCTTGGGTTCGAATTCAGCCTCTGCTGTTTATTAGCTGTGTGACCACAGGCAGGTCGATTAAGCTCTATGAGCATCAGTAGCCATAATACTTTTAGTGCTTATTTTATAAGGACGTTGTCAGGCTGAAACAAAATAATGTATGGTGAGCATCTGGCAAACGTTAAAATTGCTATGTAGTTCAGAATTTTAAAACATTCTAAAAATACAGTCGCTATATATCTGCAATTACTATTGTTTGGCTGGTTGTTATCCTCTGTGTTGGAAGTGGACCAAAATGACATCTCTATATCGGGGTCAAAGTACAGTGTGTTCAACGGTGGCTGATAAAACCAATACAAGAGCTCAGAAGGCTCTACCACAGGTTGGACACAAATAGCCTCGATGAATGTTTTGGGATGGAGATGTCTCTAGATTTGTGCATCTCACTTTTCTTTCGAGCTACTGCAATTCTGCTTTCCTCATTGAGCACAGTTTATAGTCTTTGCAGTTTATAGTCAAGTAGACCTTTTCTTCTAGGCAGCTCCTGGTCAGGAAATCCCCCATCCCCTAAAATAGAGGTTCTTAATCTTTTTATGCCTTGGAGCCCTTTACCATGTTGGTGAAGCCTATGGATCCTTTCTTGGAATAATTCTTAAATCAACAAAATTTAAAAATAGGATTATAAAGGAAGTAAAATATATTGAAATAGTTATTAAAACATGTTTTTAAAAAGTTCAGACTCCCTAAAATCTCTCCATGAACTCTGGGGGGGCAGTCTGCCAACCCAAGGCTAAGAATCTCTGTCCAAAGCAATCCAATGGAGATTTTGAGGTTATTTCTCATGTTCCAAGAGCCCTTGACTGGAAAGGAGGAAAAGCTGTCCTTCTTCCATCAGTATAGCACTTGTCTCTTCTCATCTACTTTTTCTTTCCTGGAGTTTTCTTATCAGTTTGATTATTGGCACCTCCGAAGTGTTCTTCCTTGGTCAGCTCCACATAGACTGATGAAACAGGAGTGGGGAACTTTTAATCTGTAGTCACTGGACTGAAGCCCAGAGAGTATGCCAATTTCTTCTCCAGGCACTGTTCTCCCACACAGAGTGCAGCCTCCTTGGAGTGCCTGACACAACCTTTGCTGAGACACTTTACATGAAGTGGAACTACTTTACCTGGCACCTTTGTCCATCCTAGGGTGGCCGGGGTCTTCTTAAAGAAGAGGGGCTTGGGGGCAGCTAGGTGGCGCAGTGGATAGAGCACCGGCCCTGAAATCAGGAGGACCTGAGTTCAAATACGACCTCAGACACATGATACTTACTAGCTGTGTGACCCTAGGCAAGTCACTTAACCCCGATTGCCTCACCAATAATAATAAAATGAAATTTAAAAAAGAAGAAGGGCTCTGAGAATCTGAGGAGAAGACCACCCGAAGGGGAATGACTAAGATGTCTAAGGTGGGACTAAGGGGAGGGACTCGGTTGACCGAGGGTAGAGCTTTCTAAAGGGGAGGGGTTGGAGTGTCTAAAGGTGAGGCTAAAGGAAAGGTAACAAGGGGCTGACAGCTCTGCTGTCCCCTGCCCAGGTGACGTCGCATCTGAAATAGTATCAATTCTGGGAAAGATATTGATAAGCTGCAGAAAAGCGAGAAGAGCAACCAGTATGGTCCAGCTTTGAACTCGTGTTACTGATCCTTGGTGGAAGTTACTTCCGCTTCGGAGAGCAGAAGTAGGAGCGTTGTCAGCAGACAGCTTTAGGCTTGATACCAGTAAAAGTTTGCTCACAGTTAGCGCTAACCACGTGGGTTCTCCCTCTGGCAGGTCTTCAAACAAAGATCAGAGAAGCGCTTTTCGGCGCGCCAGCCATATCGGGGATTCCTTTTCAGGAATGGGTTTCTGCCCTCAGAAACCTTCCAGGTTCAAGATGCTGTGATTTTAGGGTTCTGTGAAGGGACCGAAATGTTTAAGGGTAGGGATAAAACAGAAGAGCTGCAATATCTAAGGATGGATTGTCTTCTAGGAAGGGTCTCTCGGGAGGGTGTCCAAAGGTACGGCTTTCTAAGACAGTTGAGCTTGGGATATCCTAGAGTAAGGGAGTATCTGAGTCAATGCTGGAGGACCAGGGTAGGGCTAAGGGGGTGGGACTTGAGGTGCTTTAGGGGGAGGAAATAGGATGTCTGAGGGTGGGGCTGTCTGAAGGGGAGGGGCTGGGATGTCTTAGGGGGTGGGATTCGGAGTGTCTTGGGAAGGCAGTAGCATATCTAAGGTGGGCTAAGAGAGAAGAGGCTAGGCTAGGGCTGTTTAAGGGGGAGAGCGACGGGGATGTCTAAGGGTGGGGCTAACTAAAGAGGGGCGGCTGGTTGGGGGACGCTGTGGATCGAGCTTTGAGCCTGAGGTCTGGAAGATCTGAGTTCCAGCTCGAGTTCAGATATTTACTAGCTGTGTGACCCTGGGAAAGTCATTTAACCCCTATCCACCTCAGCTCCTCATCTGTAAAATGGGGACTCTCTGGAGACGGTCTTTTCCAAGAAAATGTCAGGACGAGTAAGGACACTCCAGCCCCTCCCCTTTGGAAAGCTCTTCCCTCTACCTGAGTCCCTCCCCGTAACCCCACCCTTAGACATCTTCTTTCTTCCCCCTTTGGATGGTCTCAGATTCTCAGAGCCCTTCTGCTTTAGGAAGAGCCCAGCCGCCCTTGGATGGACAGAGCCGCCCGGTGGCAATTCATGTCAGAGGGGACGAGTCTAAGGAGGGTTGGTGAATGGAAGGGGGCGGGGCTGGAGGGAGGCGAGGCGGCTGCACGCTCCGCGGCGGCACGAACGCGTCTGGCGCGCTTTGGCCGCTGTGCGGCGCCGTAGTCCCCAGTGGTTGCCAGGGGAACGGGCCCAGCGCCTGCGAGCCAGGGGAGGCTTCGCCTCGGCGGCCAAGGCCGCTCCCACCCGCGCCTCAGCCGCCGCCTCCTGGCCTCCTCTCCGGCTCCTCCGCCGGCTCCAGGGATGCGATGGGGCCCCTGGGGAAGGGGACGCGGGGGTCGCGGAGCCGGCGCCCGGGCGCCGCGGCCGCTGAGACGAGGAGGGTCTGACGCTCCTCGGCCGCCCCGGGGCGGAGAGGGCCCCGGCCGGGCCGGGCCGCGGGAGAAGGTGAGAGTGGGGCCGGGGCGGAGACCCAGGGGGCCGGGCCGGGCTGGGCGCACTGGGCGCATGAGGGTCCCCAGAGGAAGGGAGGGGGGAACCAGGACCGGAGGAAGGATGGAGGGGGGGGAGGGGGCCAGGGAAGATGCTGGGGGAGGAAGCAGGGCCAGGGGGACCAGGGCTAGGGGGTGGGGGCAAGTGAGGGGAGGGTAAAGCCCGGGGTCATGGAAGATAAGGAGGGGGCCCGGAGGAAGGGAGGGGGGACCAGGGCTGAAAGATGTGGGTACAGTGGAGTGGGGGAGGGTAAAGCCAGGGATCTCGAGGACAGGAAGGGCCAGGGGACCTTGAGGAAGGAAGGTACGAGGTGGGGGGAAGGCCAGCTCTGATCACCTTGGGGTGCTTGTTGCAGGGGGAATTTAGGGGTCATCAGGAGACATCAAGTGTTGTCCTTGTTCCAGCTCTTGTGCCATCTCCATCCTAGTAGGTTCTAAGTCCCTTAACTGACATTCTCCCTGCTCATGTCCTTCTCCTAGCCCTTCTCCTTCAACCCGTCTTCTTCCCTCCCTCCTCCCTGTGTCCTGGTTACAAGGTGGGAGGTGACAACACAGTCAGCGGGGACACTGGGTGCAGGGTGGAGCATTGGATGGTGGTGCACGTTGGGAGGACAGCAGGATGAATGTGGTCTGTCAGGATATAGGCACAGGCAGAAGCACAAGGTGATGTGGGGGCAGAGGGCTAAACCAAAGGAACATAAACAGACCTATGTGGCTATGGAGAGAAGGGAGGGACACATAACTGGCCAGGCAGGGACTGGGAGCTAGAGGTGATAGAGGCTGTAGAGGTCAGGTTACCCAGAATACAAGAGGTAAAATACGGAGGATGGGAGAGGACGTGGGGCTGAAGGAGAAGGGCTGAAGGAATGATGGGAGCAGGGAAAGATGGAGGAAGGGGTACAACTCTCTCGGACAAGAGTGGGAATAGGGGGAGCTTGAGGGGATAGTGGACACTGGAGTGGAATCTGGGGTATGTAGGGACACAGAGGTAAAGTATATAGAGCTAAAGGGGAGACAGAATTGGGAGGATGTGTAGGACATGGAACCAGGGATACAAACACCTGGGGAAGACACTGGGTAGAATTCAGAATTGGGGAGCATAAGAGGATTTCAAGAGGACTCTGGGATTTGGAGTTTTTGAAAGGGTCATAGAACTAGAACCAGGGAACCCCAGAGGCCTCTAGTACAAGCTTCTCATTTTACTGATGAGGAAATGGAGGCCTAGGAAAGTTAATTGACTTGCCCAAGGTCATACAGATAGTAAGCAACAGGGAGAAGCTTTGAAACCAGGGGGCTTCTTGATGTGAAATGTGCATGGGAATGGTGGGGAAGGAAGAGAATTACAGGGGAGAGAGAAGGGACAGGATCTGGGAACATAAAAGGAGTGATGGATGTAGTAGACTGAGAGTCAAGGAGTGTGTGTGTGTATGTCTGTGTGTGTGAGAGAGACAGATAGACCCAGAGACAGACACACAGAGAGAATTGGAATGGGGTTGTAAGGCTGGGTATAATCCACAGATTGATAGAGATGAATGGTGAGATGAAGGGTCATGAAACCAGGGTTTGCAGGGTATGTAGTGTATGGGTATGAGAACCCTCCACTCTTTTACAAGATGACAAGAACTTAGATTAGCAATCTGGGGTGGTAGGTGGAGAATGGTTATATGAAGCTTGGAGCTGGAGCAACAGAACAGCAAGTTAATATAGTTTAGGAAACTTGTAGCCAAGGTGGGTCATGAGGTAAGGATAGGTGAAGACAAGGGAAATTGTAGGTAGGATAAAAGGTTTCAGGGGTGAGACGTGGTGAGGGACAACCCAGAGAGGGTGAACATGGACATAAGGACTTTGCCAAGGGATTGGGGTTCAGGGTGGTAAGAAGGAAGAAGGGACTCCCAGGTTAAGGGAGATGGACTGGGTAGACTGGTGTATTAGATATAGTATGTAGTTTCTAGGTATTTACACTTGGACCCTTCGAGAAGGAAGGAGAAGTTACTCTCAGATAGATTCTTCTCCCCTCCACACCCCGGTCGCAAAGGGTGTTCTTGGATTTTCTTCCACAGCAATATCCAAGACTGCTTGACACATACATACGTGTGGGACCTTTAAATGAGGCCACTGGAGGAGGCAGAATAGAAACCCAACTGGGCCTGCTCTCACCTGGCTTCCTCCTTAGCTTGCAGAAGTACATTTTGTCTCCTTCTCCCCTTATCTGTCCTTCTCTGTCTCTGTATTTATTTCACAAGGTCATCCCATATTAAATGTAAGGAAGAAAGGACACAAGCATTTATTAAGTGCTTACTATGTGCCAGGCCCTGGGCTCAGAAAAAGAATTTAAGAAAAACAAATTGTGGTCAGTGTTTTCAGTTTTTAGCGTTTCCCATATATACCGTAGTGAGTAAGTTATATTGTTGACCCTGTGTTGCTTTCCCCAAGGACCAGGAGCATGCCTCTTTCACATTCACCTCTTTGCGTAGGCGTGCAGAGCTGTGAGGAGGCCAGTTGTTGTTTGCTAATGATGTTCCTGTGGGAAGAGCACACCCCATGTGGCAGAGCTGTTTTCTGGGCCATGCTTGGTTCTGGCCCTGAACAACCAGCATGGAGTTGGCAGTGTTGTCTCCCAGAGTAGAGAAGTTTCTTTTCAGGCTAGGTCTCCCAGAGAAGTGCTGAAAGGGGAGGAGCCAGCCTCCTGGGGAACTCATCTGGTTTTCATTGACACATCTTATACCCCAGATGTGGGGCTTTTGTGTCTGGCTTTGCCCCCTCCCCCCTTTTCAAAATCAAAATCATCCATTTGAAGGAATTCGTGGCCATAAACTCCTTAAATGAAATTGTCGTTAAGTTGTTAAAAGCTGGCACTGGATTTTGAGGACAGGCTTTGTTTCTTGGCCAGCTGGCTTCAGTTTCTGGTGAATTATTCAGGGGCTCTGTTAGAGTCAGCCTTGGCTAGTCACTATCAGGCATGACTCCCCCCTCACCTCCTTTCCCCCCTGGCAAGAAAGCCTTAGACAAACATCACCGTGGGCCAAACAGTGGTCTCCAATATGGAGACTTTTCCTACTCTCGATGGCTTGCTGCCAAAGGCACCTAGACTTTGGGCGTTGCTGTGCCTCTGCCTGAATGGCATGGATGACTTTTAAACCACTCTGTCTATGGCTTCTAGTACTGCCCACCCAGCTGGCTCTTCAAGAAATGGATTCTCTCTATTTGTATGGCTAAATATAACAAGGCGCCTTTAAAAACAAATAGATCTGAATTTATGACATGCAAATAAATATTGCCCTTCCAAATACTCACGTTGGAGATTTTATCTACTTACTCTGATGATACTCTCTCTTCCCCTCTAATTTATAGTATTTAATTTTTTTCAATTATATGTAAAAATAATTTTCAACATTCACTTTCATAAGATTTTGAGTTCCAAATTTCTGTCCTCCCTCTCCGCACCCCTCCCTGAGACAGCAAGCAATCTGACGTAAGTTATACATGTACAGTCATATTAAATATATTTCCACATTATTCATGTTGTGAAAGAAGAAACAGAACAAAAGGGAAAAACCACAAAACAAAACAAAAAAGAGAAAAGAGCATGCTTTGATCTGCATTCAGACTCCATAGTTCTTTCTCTGGATATGGATAGCATTTTCCATCATGAGTCTTCCGGAATTGTCTTGAATTATTGTTGCTGAGAAAAGCGAAGTCTGTCATAGCTGATCACTGCATAGTGTTGCTATTACTGTGTGCAGGGCTCTCCTGGTTCTGTTCACTTCGACCAGCGATGCTCTTGTGGTTGCCGTTAGTGGAATAGGTAGTAAGTTAGTTGCCCCTAGAGGAGCAGGACTGAGGCTGGAAGAAGATGCTAGGGAAAAAAAGCATCCTGTGAAACTTGGAGTGCTATTTAAATGCTGTTTTATACTGCCATTAAAGACATCATTAACAAGTCACATGGAAAAATTACATCGTAATGATGGCTAGTATAGAAATGCTGCCTTACAGTCTACAAAGTATTTTACCTACGTTATCTCATTTGATCCTCACAACAACTGTACAAAGTAAGTAGTGCAATTAATATCACATCCATTTTTATGATTAGGAAGTCTCAGGAAGTGAAATAACTTGTCCATGTTTACACAGCTGTTATCAGAGTAAGAAAGGAACATTATTGGGTCCATCCCCATCCCTTTACAGAACAGAAAACTGAGACCCAAAGGAAAAGAAAGGGGCTTTCACCCAATCTCATTACAAATTGGCATTTTAGAAAGCTTCATTTGATCAAAATATCTTTTGGCTAAGTCCAGAAATACAATTGATTCTCTGACAATGAAGATTCACTAACACTGAGGATGTGCCAAAGGAAGTGTAGGGAGGGCCTGAGTTAAAACAGCTGCTCCATGACAATTTGGCCTCAGCTCCTGGATGGGGTAGGGAGACCCAGCCTCTTCCTTCCTTTCAGCTGCCTCAGTTGCAGGGAGGGTCAGCCATGGCAGCTGCTGGAGTTTGGACAATCTTGGCTCTGGTCTTGACACTGGCTGGAGGGTTGGTGGGCCAGGGAACAGTCAGCCGAAAGCTCGGCGCTATAACCCAGTGCTCTCTACAACTGGCAGTTTATGAAGCCTGAAGGGAAGGGGTGCTTCACTTTTCTTTCCAATAGCGAGATGCACTTGGAACACAGTAAGCACTTAATAAATGCTTTTTTATTTACTCATGCATTCATATATGGTGATTCAGGCTTTGATGTAAGTACCCAAAAAGGAATTCTAAAAATGATTTCAGCTATGGAAGCGTAGTTATGATAAGGTTATACTATCCAAAGATGACTGCTTTAATGGGTAACAGTCATTTCTGTGAATACATTCTGCTCCTTTCATTTTTGAAAACTAGAATCTCAACTTTGTAGTTGCGTTTCATGTAGTTTCCAGGTTAGAGGCTCACAGCTAGGGAAATTTGAAGAAATCAGAAAGAGTTCTAAGAAGGCCAAGGAAAATTATTGAAGAGTTGAGACCAGGGATTTTATGAAAACGCTAAGGAAGTTAGATTTAGCCTTGAGGAGAGAAGTTGAAGAGTAAGTGGGATTCTTGCATCTTGCACTAGATGGGCTCTTTCAAGTCTGCGGTTTTGTGATTCTAAGAGTCATGATGATGTTCAAATATGAGAAGGGTTGTTATTAAGGAACATTGTCTCCAGCCATTCTATATCAGCATTGTAAAGAATTAAGGAAATGGCTTCAATTGTAGCAGGAAAGAATGAGATTATTTCTAAGGAAGAATTTCCTGTTTGTAAAGGGTATTGATGGGAAATTATAAGTTATGACACTTGTAGGATCATATATTTGGAGCCATGTAGGCCTGAACGTCCAACTAGTCCACCCCCTCATTCTAAGTGGAGAAATGAAGCTCCAGAGAAGGAGAATGAATTGTCGAAGGGCACACAGACAGACGTGCAGATCACTGCAGGTTCTGAGAGCGATCTGTTGTGCATGTGGGGCTAGTCTAGGGTGGTGCCTGAACCTACGTCTTTAGCCATGTAAGAAATTATCCTCACACAGAGGGAAAACTTACCTAGACTCCATTCCTTTGTGGTTGGTTGGTGCAGGTCAGTAGATTAGGATTCTCTTTCTCTTAATGATAGTCCTTCCCCCCCTGCTAGGGTGTGTCACACACAGTTGCTGTCTCTTTAGAGGATTAAGTTTGTTAGGTAGGTAGCAGGTCTACGACATGAGTAACTGCCGTCTGAGGACTGCCTCATTAATGACATTGGATAGCTGACTCAAAGAGCATATGGCATAGAAGAGCATATATACTTATTCAGTGGATTCTAAAACATAGCATTTGAATAGAACTATTTAGAGACATTAATCCCACAAAGTGTGGAAGTGTCTGATAAAGGGGAATGGGATCTCAACCTTTAGCTCCAAGCCTTTGAGATCTAGGGCTAGACATAGCCAGCCCACCTAGCAACAGCAACAGCGTTTACTCTCCAGCATGGTCTGCTGGATAATACCGAACTAGGAGTCAGAAAAATTCTGGTTGTACCCCTTATTAGCCGTGTCACTGTGGGCAAGCCAGTTAGCCATTAGAGTGATCCAGAATGGTCTGCCTTGGGAGGTAGTGGGTCCCCTTCAGTGGGGTCTTCAGCCGGGCGTTGGATGACCTCTTACTGGGTATGTTGTAGAGAAGGACTCTTCTTCAACAATGGATTGGACCAGGATGATCACACAGGTTCCTTGCAACTCTCTATTTTTGTGAATTTTCTGAGCTTTAACTTTCCTTTATAAAATAGAGATAATCGTGCCCTGCATGTCAAAGAGTTGTGAAGAAGGTGCTTTATACAGTTCTATAGAAACAAGCTATATTCATAATAATTATAACAATAATGATTTTGATCCCTTGTGTTAAGTTTTTCCTGATTCTCCTAGATCAAGGGAAACACATGCTGTAGTGTTACTTAGGTGGTGGTGGTGATGATGATGATGATGATGAAACTTGCCTTTCTACTCCAAATTGGTATTCTAGACTGGGATCAGAGACTGAGGCCCAGGTATCACCCCAGCAATTCCTGCGTTCCGGGGAGGGATGTCCCTTGCCCCTGAGGTGCTGTTAGATTAACCTAGGGTAGAGAAGCCCTTTTGTTTGGGGATCTTGGGTTTAATCCTAACCTGATAATAGGAGACGGCTAACTAATCTTAACCGAATCAGCATGTGTCCTCATTATTACTGGTACAACAGCTAATAGAGATGCTGAATGATTACTGTGCCTTACTTTGTTTACGCTTTGATGAATGTGAAGAGAAAACACTTAACATAACAAACCAGTATGCTGTATCCAGTATAGACCTTTGGAAACTCCTATTTAATTTCAGCTCCTTGACTAGCCTTGTAGCTTTAAGTGAGTTATCTGGCCCCACTCCCATTCTCACTCCCATTGCCTATACATCTCAGTTTACCTACTTGCAAAATGAATACAAAGAATTCCTGTTCCCTAGGGCTTTGACTGGGGTTCTGGGCTTTGGGGCCAGTGTCTACCGGCATTAATGCTCATAGGATTTTCCTTCTTCTCTTTTCCCTGGAGATGAACATCTGCAACAAGCCCTCTAACAAGACGGCTCCAGAGAAGCCCGAACAGACCACATCAGACAAGGGCAGTGGGCCATCCCCTGAGCTCTGTGGCCAGCGTTCTCGCAGAAATGGTTGGAGTTGGCCCCCACACCCATTCCAGATCGTTGCTTGGCTGCTGTACCTCTTCTTTGCTCTGATTGGCTTTGGGATCCTCGTTCCCCTCCTGCCTTACCCGTGGGTGCCTGCTGGCTACGCTGTATCCTTGGGAGATGGTGAGGTGTGCTGGCAGTTTGAGGGGGTTGGCTCTGAGGAAGGTGGAATATGGGGTCAGTGAGCATAGGCAAGGCCCGGCTCTGCCACCAACTAACTATTCACAGGACTAGGGGCCAGGCACTGCCCCTCGCAGAGCCTCCACTTCCTCATCTGTAAAATAAGAGGGGGGCTCTTGAATGAGTGCTTATGAAGCTTCTACCACGGGCAAGGCATTGACTGTCCCGGGGGTCAGCGATACAAAGACAAAATGAAGCAGTTCCTGACCTCAAGAAGCTTGCATTTTACTGGGATGATAGAGTATGTCTATGGATAAGTAAATGTAGGGTGTACACGAAGTAATCTCAAGGGGCTGAGGAAAGACTCTTGTAGGAGATGGCATCTGGGCTGTGGTGAAGGAAGCTAGGGAGCCTAAGAGGCAGCAATGAGGAGACAGTAACCAAATGATCTCAAAATTCCCTTGGTGATGATATTCTATGCCTCTTACTCTCTTTGAGCCTGTTTCCTTATATGTAAACGTGTTAGTAATAGAGTTAACTCACTACATTTTTGTGAGATTCTCTTATCTGATGAGATAGACACTGTTAAACATTAAATGCTATGGAAAGAGAAGTAATGTTTACCGGGTTATTATGAGTGCAAATCACTTTATGTAAACTCAGTATCTGGAAAGCCAGCTTTGTGCAAAATATAAATGACAGGGTGAACACAATAAAGAATTAATTACTTTTACAAAATAATTTCCTGTAGAGTTTCTTTAACAGCAAATGCCTCAGGGGCTTTGAAGTGTGATTTGGTTTAAGATCAGTTGTGTATCAGAATTCCTCCATAGCAGTGACCCTAGTTATACCTGTAGAATACTAGCTCTGGCAGGTCCTAAAGCTGGAGGCCTTCAAGGACAGTCTCAGCAAAGGGATTTGGAGCATCTGGGGACCAGCCGGCTAAGGGTGGAGAGACTTACATATCACTAGAATGGTGCTCAGCCTGAGATGGTTTTCTTTCTTTTTTAACCTGTAGCAACTAGGACGAAAAGGGATAGTGGTCTCTGGAGAAAATGCTGATATTGATGAAACAATGAATCCCTAAAATATTGAAGTATTATACTGGTGATATTTATATATGTCTCATCCTTCTTGAAGGGACTGGGCCATTTTTTAACCCTTGCATCCCCAGGGCCTAGCCATTATTATCATCAGAATCAGAGGGTAAGTAGGGTTTAGAGCTAGGAAAAATCTTAGTGATCCTCTTCTAGTCCAGTCTCCTCATTCTACAGAGGGGGAAAACAAGAGCCAGGGAAGTGAAGTGTTTTGTTCCTCAAGGTCATTGATATAGGTAATAAGTAGTAGAGTTGGAGTTTCAGTCCAGGGTCTCTGACTCCTACTTAAATGCTCTTTCCATGACCCTCTGCTGCACAGTAGCCTTCTGACTGGCCTCCCTGTTTCATGCCTTTCCCAATGTACCCCTTCTCTCTCACCCTCAAAGAGAGCCATTGGATATAATAAAGCATTAAAAAAAGGATGAAAAACAGTTCAGTGAAACTAACCAACACATCATAAAAGCCTGACATTATAAATGGTGACATTATAAATTATAAATAAACCCACAGTCCCACATTTTTGCAAAAAAGCAAGGAGGAGGGGATAGATACACTATCATCAGCCCTCGTTAGTGTAGTCCATCCCTGTGGAGCCTGTCATTCTTTTATTTTAAGCTGTGATCCAGAAATCCAAATCTCATTCTTAGATACAATCTTAACCCAATGCCCAAATCCACTTTTTTTCTTTTTAGTCTTTTGTCTTTGATGAACAGCAGTGATTAAAGCCCAAGGTCTTTTCATTTCTTTTTTAAAATAATATTTTATTTTCCCCAGTTGCATATAAAAACAATTTTTAACATTTATTTTTTAAAATTTTGAGTTCCAAATTCTTTCCCTCCCTCCCTCCTCTTCCCCTTCCCAGAGATGGTAAGCAATTTGATATAGTTCATACATGTGCAATCATACAAAACATATTTCCATATTAGTCACGTTTTGAAAGAAAACACAGACCAAAAAAAAACCTCATGAAAATAAAGTCAAAAATAGTGCTTCAATATGCATTCAGACTCCATCAGTTCTTTCTCTGGAGGTGGATAGAATTTTTCATCATGAGTCCTTTGGAATTATCTTGGATTATTGTTATTACTGAGAAGAGCTACATCATTCACAGATGATCATTATACAATGTTCCTGTTACTGTGTACAATGTTCTCCTGATTCTGCTCACTTCACTTTGCATCAGTTCATGCAAGTATTTCCAGGTTTTTCTGAAATCATCCTGCTCATCATTTCTTATAGCACAATAGTATTCCATTACATTCATATACCACAACTTGTTCAGCCATTCCCCAGTTGATGGGCACCCTTCAATTTCCTATTCTTGGCCACCACAAAAAGAGCTGCTATAAATGTTTTTGTGTAAGTGGGTCCTTTTCCTTTTTTGTCTTTCCATTTCTTACCCAAGATGTCATAGTCTTTAGTAGTGTTTTCTAGATTCTTTTTGTCAATGTCGTTGATGTTCACTTGAATCACCAGAAATATATAGTAATGAATTCTTTTAAGACCAGTGGTGTTTCCTATGTACCATGTTTTGTAAACTCTTTGAGGGTGGGGGCTTTCTTTTTTGCTTGTGTTTGTACTCTTAGCACTATATTAGCACTTAGCACTGTGTCACCCGACTGGTAAATAAGGGAGCTGAGTTTCAAATGCAAGTCACATGACTTCCAATCCACTGATTTCTGGGTTGGTTCTGGGTGCTGTAGGAACCTTTTTTTGGATGTAGCATCCTCTGGGTATGGTTTAGTAAAACTTTGGTTGTCTCCAAGTAGATGATCAGCATGAAGCCATTTGTTATTAGATTGGATACAGAAAAGGCAGCAGCAGTGCTCACATGTTGTGTTGATTGACTTGAGCAAGATGTACCTCCCCCCTTTCTAGTGCCCTGAGGTGACCTGATCTCCTCCAGATTGGCTCCTTCTCTAGCTCTCTGGCATAGATAGACTATAGGAGGACCCACGGATCGTTGTAATATAAGTAGGTCATACCAAATATCATCACCCACCATAACCCTCCTCCCCAGCCATGGAGAAACTGAATCCAGTAGGCTTCAGGTTTTGCTGAAAAGTCTGCCAACAGCATTCAGTGCTGTAGTCAGATCAGCAAAGGTGACAAGGCCAGGGAGGTGTTACTGCTCCTGGTATTTCAGATGATGGAGTACCTCAGATCATAGAATTTACACTGGAAAGGACCTTTACTCTAGTTTACAAATGAGGAGCTAAGAGCCAAAGAGAAGTGAGTGGCCCAAGGAGACAAGCTAAATAGGGGAGCCAGGATTCAAATCAAGCCTACTGATGCCAAATCGAATCATCTTTGCATTACACCATACTCCCTCCCTAGCTACATTTGGCAGTCCCTGGCTGAGGCCAGAACCTCTGCCAACATTCTAGGAGTACATGATTAGTAACAGGGGCCAGGACAGTCAGACAAATGATTGTGCTCTGTTCCTATTTCAGCCTTTCCCTGTGTACTGTGCTCCATTGACACTGTTGTGCTGAGCAGAGAGGAGAGGCCTCTGGAGAGGGATCTGCCCTCAGGAGACAACTCCCCAGAGTGTTAATGCTAGAAGGGCCCTTCCCATTTCATTTAACCCCTTTCATTTTATAAATGAGGAAAGTTGGCCTCCAGAACTTTACGTGACCTTCCCAGAGTCACAGAGCCAAGTATGAGCAGAGCTGGGAAGAGACCTCACATTTCCTGATCCTTGATCCATTCCTCTTACAGCACCAGGCTGCTTTTAATCAGTAATAATAGCTTGTGGTTTTTCCATTGATAAAGCGTTCAGAATTCTTCACAACAGCTCTATGTGTTAGGGAGTACAAGTATAGCTCCATTTTAGGGATGAGAAAACTGAGACCTAGAAAAGTTAGCTATCTTGCCCTAAGTCACATAAGTAGTAAGTGCCAGAGCTGGGTTCTGAGCCGAAATCTTCTGAGTGCAGTGTGTTTTTCATTTGTATTATCTTGGGGTTCTCAATCCCTTCCTCCTCATGTGTGGGAGTGGTAGTTTTCTGGTAGCCCAGAGTGAGGCTCTATACTGGAAATAGTCTTAAGGGTATAAAGGCAAGGGCTTATTTAATCAGTAATGTTCACGAGCAGCTGCTATGGGCGGTGTGGTATGCAGGTGCCCCCCGGTACAAGGAATATACTATGGGGACTGAGGCTGGAAGAGGAAGACATTTGGGGAGCAGTGTGCTCACTCTTAGTCTTAGTGGGAAAGCCACATGGCCACGCAGTGTGTGGCAGTTGACCGATTTTACACGCAGAGTGAGTCTTTAACCACCTGGGCTCAGTGTATGGCAATTGTCTTTATCTGCCATCTCGTCGTCCACCTGACTGCAGTCTCCATCGATCCAGCAGATGCCAACGTGAGGGATAAGAGCTATGCAGGGCCCCTGCCCATCTTCGACCGCAGTCAGCATGCTCACGTCATTGAAGATCTGCACTGTAACCTCTGCGATGTGGACGTGTGAGTTATCCTAGTTCTTGGAGGCACCGAGGGAGGAGGGCAGGGTGATACAGAGAGAGGGTCAGTGCACGTGCTACCCAGTGACTGAGTAAACACCCAAACTTCCAGATTTCTGTCATGAAAAGGGGGCAGCTCCTCCCCCAGAATTGTTCCCCATCTTTAGCATTCAGTTATGGTCCTGACTCCTGGGTGTGTTCATGTTCTCAGCCCTCCAGTCTTCTCTTTCCCCATGTGTGGAATGAAATAATAATAATAGTATATGTGATCCTGTGATCTTGTGATCTTGTCAACAATATTATCCCCATTTTGCAGAGGTGGAAACTGACTCTGGGAGATTCAGTGACTTTTCCAGTGTCACCTAGCTAGTAAGTGGAAGGACCAGTATTCATTAGAGTGGATGACCCCTTATTGGGTCTGTTGCAGAGGATTCTTGTTCAGGTCCAGATCAGGCTCATTGGCCTCAGAGACTCCTTCACATCCTGAGATTCTGTGATTCTGTGACCATAAGCCCAGTATCCTTTTAAATACAGAAGAGTTAATTCTTTTAAGCCAAGAGTCTTCAGATTTCTTAAAGCCACAGAATCATATTAAAGAATACTTGTAAAATCTAGTGGTAAAATTCTAGAGCTCACTTTATGGTGTAGGCCTTGATTGTACTTGGAACTAGTTGAACTGCTACAGGGTAAAGAGGAAAATATAATCTGAAGATGAGATCATAGTATTTAGAGCTGGAAAAGACTGTAGAGATCATCTAATCCAACCCTTTTACTGTACAGCTGAGCAAACTGAGCCCAGGAGGTTGAGTGATTTGCCCAAGACCTCACAGCTAATAATTATTCAGGTCCTTTAATTCTAAATCCAATGGTCTTTCCAAATAATGCAATATAGTATAGTATATTGTAATGTAATATGATATACTAACATTATGTAACACAATATAATGTAATCTGTCATGGCATATTATATTACATTGCATTATGTTATATTACATTATATTATATTTTATTTAATGGTATCTAGAAGAATAAAAATGTTAGATTCATAAATAACCTCCTCATACAAACCTGAAATATCAAAAATTGAATAATTTCAAAAAAATAGTTGGAACTTAAGGCTTCTTGGCAAATACCCATATGGAATCCTAGTGTTCCACAATAGGGCTAAAGGTGAAAGATGAGGTTCAAGGCACTTTGGCTAAATCTACAGAACATATGATTGCCACTGTCAGAGTCTCTCTTGATGAACTCTGTCTCCTGATGCCCAAGCAGTACAGGACTCAATCACAGGCTAGATAGGCTGCCTAGGGAAACATGGACATGCCCCAGGGCTCTTGAATGACTGCCATTCCTGGAGGTGCAGTATCCATAGTCACACACAATTATGCCAGACAAAAGACAGTAGGAGCAAACCCTTGGGTACCACACTGGAGCCACTGCAGACTTCTCAGCGCCTTCCTCAGAGACTCATGGCCCATCTACTTTCCTGCTGTCTCATAGACTTTGCTGTAAATCACACAAAGGTTGGACTGATTGAACTAGGGTACACGAGCATGGAGCGCAACACAAAAAAGCCTAAAAAAGTGATCCTGCCCTAGTGGATATGGGCACAGCCTTGATCCAGTACACAGCCCCATCTGATCTCTGATCTATGACTCATTGTTAACATTCGGAAGCTCATCTCTGTTACTCAGCCCCGTGTTTGTTGCTAGCACTGTGTTACAAGAACCTCTCTGTCCATGTGAGCATGTGTGTATATATCCATAGTGTGCATTTTGAGGGTGTTTTTCACAGCCGTAGTTCTTCCCATTTGTGTCATGGACCCTGGGGAAGCCAAGGGGCCCCTTCTCAGAATAGTGTTTATAAATGCATAAAATTGGATACAGAGGATTGCAAAGGAAGTCAATTATACTGAAATACAGTTTTTATGATATTTTTAAAAAATCTCACAGATCCTAGGTGCAGAACCCTCACTTTCCAAAGACATTGATAGAAATCAGACATTTCACGTAGGGACTGATTCTCTTCCATGTCTCCTGAGACTAGGAGTCAGGATCTGGTTTATGTCTGAGCTCTGCCACTAACAGGCTGTGTGACCTTGGTAAGTCCTTTCCCTCTTCTGTCCAGCAAAAGGCCTGGATGAGCTACACTGTCTTCTAGCTCTAATAATCTGGATCTGGGTGGCTCTCAGCTACCTGGAGACATGCTGGGCAGTGGCATCAGGGCTCCTTCTGTGGGGAACATAGTGCCTAAACAACTCTCACGTTAGTTTTTGTGGTTGATTGTGGATGTGGGCCCGTGGTGACCCACACATGTTCTCCCAGGAGTCTTTCTGAAGAGCCAAAGGAGAGCTCTCTGCTATGGTGGAGAGAATGCTGGATGCAGAGTCAGAACAAGACTTTTGTTCTAGTTTAAACACTGCTATTGATTACTGATGCGGCTGTTACCTGTGAGACTGGTCAGTGCCAAGGCTCTTGGGCTTCCTGAATGTCAGTTTCCTTCTCTGTGAAATTGAGATAATGCACTCCTACCAAAGCCCCCCTCCAGTGTCTCAAGGGGCATAAAGTTTATGCCAATGTCTGTGAACTCGGACAGATCCGCCCAGGCTGGAGGAGTCCCGAGCGTGGACCTGACAATGGTGCCTTTTGGCAGGGGACCAGCCTCAGTGGAGGGAGGCTCAGCTCTGCCTAGAGGACAGGTTACCAGGAGAGGCAGGAATACCCTCATGGGGGAAAGTACCGACAGATCCTTGAAGTGTTGAAGAGTGCTCAAACTAGCCATCTCATGGGGTCTTTGTTAGGATCAAGTTAAACTGTCGCTTTGATGCAGTCGAGACATTAAGCTGTTGTTCTCATCAGCCCATTTGGAATCAGCATTGCTAACTTCCAGGTTGTTTTGTTTGGCACTTCTTGGTTCTTCCTAGCCCTGTAAAGAGTCAGCCAGATCAGAAATGATGTGTGGGAGTTGGGTAATTTGGATTTAGTAGTGGTGGTAGTAGTAGTAGTAGTAGTAGTAGTAATGGTTATTATTGGTGCTTCTGGGGTGCTTTATGGTTTTTCCAGTTTTCTGGATCAACTTTGCCAGTCTGATGGGTAAGAAGTAGAACCTCAGAGTTGCTTTAGTTTATGGTTGTCTAATTATTAGTGATTTGGAGCGTTTAATATAACAATTGATAGCTTGGATTTCTTCCTCTGAAAAGGCTTTATGGTTTAACAAAGCATTGCATACATTATTATTTAATTTGATCTTCAAAACAATATTGTAAGATACAAGTTTTAAGATATTATCCCTATTTTACATATGAAGAAACCGTGGCCCAGGCAGTGATGAGATTTGCTCAAGATCATATGGCTTTTGAGTGTCCAAACCAGGATTCAAATTCAGGTCTTCCAGGTACAAAGCCAATGCTTACTGTTCTTTCCATTATCCCACGATGTCTGTGGCTAAGATGGAAGAAGTGTCCTCTCCCTACCTCCTTCCCACTTCTCTCTGCCTGTTTTCCCTTCCTTTCTTCCTCTCTCCATCCTGCACCATCTCCCTTTTCCAAACTTTCCCAGCTAGCTAACACAGTGGATAGACCTGGAATCAGGAAGACTTAAGTTCCAATGCTGCCTCAAATACTTACTAGTTGTGTGACCCTGGGCAAGTCTTTTAACCTCTGTCTGCCTCAGTTTTCTAGGTGATAAAAGCACCTGGCTCCCAGGGTTGTTGTGAGGATCAAATGAGATTATGTAAAACACCTAGCACAGTGCCTGGCCCACAATGTGCACTTAAGAAATACTTGTTCCCTGTCTTCTCTTTCCTTTCAGCCTCTCCTTTCTCTTTCTGTCTTTCTCTCTCTTTCTCTCTCATTTTCATAACTTAAAAAGGCAAAACCAGCTTAGATACTTAAATTCAATCTGCTCCCAAATGAACTTGCTGCCAAGTAGAAAAGAAACCAAGTTGGCTTGAGGCCCACAGTGCATAGCTGCCTGATTGGCTGTCTAGAGATTGGCTGGACCACTTGGTCTCCTGAGCAGAAACATGGATGAGGCAGATGGATTTTTCCAAGTTCGAACTGACAACTTCCCTTGGGGAGTTGAGTGAAGTCCTGGCAGCTTTGGCTTCAGCAGCAGCTGATATACTTTCCAGACCCACCCTGGGGATGAAGCTGTCTGCGTTCTCCAGGGTGGATGATCCAACTGTCAGCTCTGTAGCAAGAGGAATGAGGTGGTTCTTCGCTGCGTATCTGGGCACTACAGAATGACCCCAGATATCGATGCAGGGATAATGTGTCAGGGCAGCTCAGAGGGAAAGTGGAAGGACTTCCATCCCTGGGAATGAAAGAGCTTTCGAGAGAGAGAGTGGGTTCAGTTGGGGGGGGGGCTTTAACAGAAGGTGAAAGAGTGTGTGCTGCTTCAGCCAATGTTAGGTGGTGACTCTCATCGGGCTTCTCTCATCAGTGACCTTGTAGAAGAGCTTCTTTGTCAGGTAGAGGTTGGACAATAAGACTTCTGAGGTTGTTTTTCTCCTCTGAGAGTCTGTGATGCTTGGAAAGATTTCCTGTGGACCCTAGGATGTTGTCTTCTACCTAATATTGTCACGGCCAAACATATTATATCACTTAGCTGATTGCTCCATTACACTGTCCCTTTCCAGAACTAATTAATCATGTCAGAATTGGAAAGGACCTCAGATTGTAGACAAGTCATCCTGGGAAGGGACCTTAGGACGAAGAATGGCAGAGCTGGAAGGGATGTCAGAGTGTGGAATGTTAGTGCTGGAAAGGGTCTGAAGACTTCATCTAGTGCAACCTCCTCATGTCTCAGATAGCAGAATGAGACCTGGAAAGAGGAAGTGAATTTCCTACAGTCACAGAGCTGGTGAGTTATTGATAGAGTGGAGACTGGAAGGATCAGAGCAGATTCTGACATCGAGCGGCACAGTGATAGAGTCCTGGGCTCGGACGACCTCATTTTGGAGTTCTGCCTCCGACATTTACTGTGTGATCCGGGGCAAGTCACCCACGCGGCGCAGGGTCTTGGGCCTGGACTCAGGAGGACCTGCGCTCAAATGTGGCCTCAGGTTATTAGTTGGGTGACCCCAGGCAAGTCATTCCATCTGTCTCCCTCAGTTTCCTCAGCTGTGAAATGGAGATGATAAGCACCTACCTTGCAGGGTTGTTGTAAGGATCAAATGAGATAATAGTTGTACTTAGCACATAGTAGGCACTTTGTCAGTGCTTATTTTTCCCCCTCAAGAGTCCTCATCCATAAAATGTGGGGGTTGAACTAGATGGTCTGTAAGGTCCTTTCCGCTTCTAAATCTGTAACCCTATGATCCAAGTCCCAGGAGTCGAGTGTTTGTTGTACACTTCAAGAATGCCTTTGACAGAAATAAGAAAATGCAGACCATGTGCCCCATGTGGTCAATCCATCAGAAAAAACCTGTTGAGTAATAAGTAACAGTAACAACATAGCAGTCCTGCTACTGTGTAATAATAACAACAACAGGGGTGCAGGGGTCTTTGGGGAGGACTAGCACTTCGGTGTGAGGGCTACTCATCCACCTTTGGTGTCCACCTATCACCCAACTCTCACCTGCGGCTCCAAGAAGCTGTAGTATGCACAGTGGCCACGCCCCAGTAAAACCATATGGGCAAATGGGCTAGACCAGGCTGACGGTAACTGACAGGCCTCAAACCCATCAGTGAGTTAGGGGGGTGTCTACCTAGGCTTGTGAAAGCTTCCCCTGATGGAGTGGGTGGATGGGAACAGTTTGTTCCAGTGGCCGTGAAGGCGGCTGAAGCAGAGACTCTAAGCAGGAGGATAGAGCTCGGTTAGACATCCGAAGACACCAGGGTCATCCGCTGCATTTCATGTCATCGTCCATTTTGTCTTCCCACTGTATTTCTCTCCATGATGTCATTGGACCTCTTGGAAAATGAAGGACCGGCAACAATGATGGTTAGCGTTTATATCAGGCTTTAAAGTTTGCAAATGCTTTACACAGGTTAACACCCCTGGGAGGGGGATGCTGTTATTATCCTCATTTTACAGGTGAGGAAACTGAGGCATGGAGAGGCGAAGTGATTTGTACCCAGGGTTGCACATCTAGTAAGTGTCCAGGGCAGGATTGGAGTGTAGGTTTTCCTGACTCCAAGTGTATCCTCTGTGCCCCCCCCCCCGCCAGCTGCCACTTTTCTGTGGGTTTCTTCCACTGCTTCCTATATTTGTGCCTGAGATGCGGTTGGGGGCGGGACAAAACACTCCCCAGACTAACCTGGAGCTTTTGTTGGCAGGAGCTCCCGATCAAAGCACTGCAGTGCCTGCAACAAGTGTGTGTGTGGTTTTGACCATCACTGCAAATGGCTCAACAACTGCGTGGGGGAGAGAAATTACTGGTAAGAGCAGAGGCGATGGGGAGAGCTCGGGCGCCTCTCAAGCATACTTACTAGGGCACATTTTCCAGTTGGAGTAGTTGGTGATGTTTCAGCTGATGGGCCTGGCCCTCCTTCCCACCTGCTTCTAGGAAGGAAGGGAGAGAGAAGCACTTGGAAACATGCCCAAAAAGTTAGGCCTGGAAGGTACCTTAAAACCTCCAGTGTTAGGGCTGGAAGGGACTTCAGAGATGGGCCAGGTCAGCCCCGTCATTTACAGAGAAGGGCCGTGACTCACTGTAAGTCACAGAGCCTTGGTCCTTTGTCACCGAGCACAGTTTTTTGAACACTCTCTAATCTTCCCTCCACCCCTTACCGATGAGACTCGCCCCACCTCCACCCCCACACCCACCCCACTCCCCAAGTAACATCAGCTCTCCTCCCCCAAAGGATAAAGACTTTCCCTCCTGGTGATATTTAAAAGGATACATTGCAGGATCTGAAGGTCATTGGAAGAGAGAAATCTAGACATGGTTAGAACAATGGTAGCATTGTTTGAGATCCTAGGATCCAAGAGTTAGGGCTGGAAGGAAGGCAGGGGTCCTTGGCCCAGCCCTATTGTTTTACAGATTTTTCCCTCCAAGGAAGGGAAATGACTGCTCGAGGTAGGAAATGTCAGGTGCTTTTGAACCCAGGTCCCCTGACTTGGAGCCATCGCTTTTCCCACTGTACCACCCTGCCTCCCATAAAGACTCTTGAAAAGAGTGACATTCATTTGGCCGGATGAACCCTTGGGTTTGCTATAGTATCAGTCATATTACTTCAGCATCCACCCTTCTCTTTGGGCCATCTGGAAGGGCTGGGCAGCCGGAGGAGCAATGCAGCACAGATATCCTAAACACTTCTGTTTGGCCGAAGAATGAGATGTTATTGTTGGGATGGCACAGAATCCAGCTTGACTCTTAGTTTCCTCAGTTTCTAGGTCCCACTCCCTTTCTTTCCTGCTTAGGGAAGAATGAAAATTACCCCAGATAAAAAGGTGCCCCAGGCAACGAGGGCTCTTCAACAGGGTTCCTAGACTAGTATTATTCTGGAGGTGGCACAGGGGATAGAATGCCAGGCCTCGAGTTAGGAAGACTCCTCTTCCTGAGTTCAAATGTGGCCTCGGATACTTACTAGCTGTGTGACCCTGGACAGGTCAAATAACCCTGTTTGCCTCAGTTTCCTCATCTGTAAAATGAACTGGAGAAAGAAATGGCAAACCACTCCAATATCTCTGTCAAGAAAACCCCAAATGGGGCCAGGGAGAGTGGGACACGCCTGAAGAGCAGCTGAACAATAACAAATTATTCTGGAGATGCAATTTATCCTCAGTTCCAGCAGAGTTTTTGACAGTGTCTCATGCTTTCATAGTTGATCAAAGGGAGAGTCCCACTCCTAGTATCCTAGTTCTAGAGCTGGAAGGGACCTTAGAAAGCCATCAGGTTCAGGCCCGTCTGAGGCAGGTTATCCAGGGCCACACAGCTAGTGTGTTTGATACAGGGTCTTCACGGCTCCAAGCCCTGAGCTCTTCCAGCAGAGTCTGAATGGCAGCTTGTCAGGTCTGTGAGAGAGCATACCTTGGTCTACAGGTAAGAACTGGATGGGGGAGCTTCTCTGCTTCCTCAGTGCTCCTCTCTGGGTGTCCTCAGACTTCTCCCTTTACGTTTTCTCTCCTCACTAAGAAACTGGAACCCCTGTTTACTGAGGTGGCCCATACTGTGTTTGCTGCCTCTAATTCCATTAAAGAGCTCCACCCGACTCTGCAAGGAGGGGGAAGGACCACTGTTGTAAGCCTTGTTTCCACCTAGCTGGTAAAAGGTCCTGATTTTCTAATTGATTTGAGAATTTGTTTAGAATAATTTAGTAACTGTATGTTTGTCTTTTGTTTTTACGTGACCTAAATTTCCCTCCATTTTCCCATCTCTCAGAATGATTTTTCATTTAACTCTAATAATTGCTCTTTAGACACATTGGTGGGTCTCTCATCAGTGTTTACATTCCAGCCTTCTCGTCTTGGGCTGCTCTTACCTATTTCTTAATAACTTAATAATAAGCGTGGACTAGTGGCCAGAGAGTTTAAGTCTTGCCTCTGACACATAACCTCTTAGGGTTCTAGGCAAAGTGAGAACCTTCATTGAAGGAGGGAGTTTTCTCATCTGGGAGTTTTCTCAACACTTCTTAAACTGTGGGTCAAGACCCCATCTTGAAAAATTTGGCTGCAATAGAAGGTTTCTGAACATGCAGCACCCAAAATTTAATTCAAAATCGAACACGTGATGAATCTGAGGTGTTTCTGGCAGTGCTTGTCCGTGTTGCATCGTGCACCTTCACTGCAGCCTTGGTTCTGAACACACAGCATGCACACTTTGCACTTTGAATGCCCTCAGGCCTCACAACACCTGTGATTGCTACCTGCAGTAGGAAAAGGGGTTAAGAAACTTTTTCCACTTGGCAACCCCTTCAGCACTTGTTAAACTGTCAAGACCCACTGTGCAAGAAGCGCTGCCGGAGACCAGTGAAATCCCAGTCGCTATTGAATGACCATTTCAGAAAAAAAATCAAACAAACAAAAATAAAGAAAAAAGTCCTACATAAAATCATAAACCCTAACCTATTTACATCTTGCTGAAACTCTCCCCGTCTCTCAAAGTTTTAATCAGATAACAGTGAGAGTGTCTTATTTGTCCTGTAACCCGTGCTGACCTTTTCTGCCTGTGGACTTGACCAGGTTTGTTGCTGTTTTTAAAAAGTACAGTCGCTGCCCTGTGCACATTGTCATTTTGCTTCTGCTTTCTTTGCTCTGCACCAAAGGGCCTTGGCGAAGGTGGCCACCAGTCTGAAGCAGCGCCATCCATCCACCCATCTGGTGTCCGAGGACCTGGCTTGAGAGCCCGGCTCTGCTGCTTGCTGCCGGTGTAGTTGAGGGGAAGTCCTAATGTTTCTGAGCCTCAGTCTGCTCATCTGTGAAAGGAGGGGGTTAGATTAGGTCTCTGAGATTCCTTCTGGCTTCTCAGTCCTATGGTCTTGGGACCACCCTCATCATCATCATCACAGCTAGCATTTATATAGCACCTACTGTGTGCCAGGCGCTGCACAAAGTGCTTTGCGATATTACTTCATTTGATCCCTCATGACAACCCTGGGAGATAGGGGCTGTTATTACTCCCTTTTTACAGTTGAGGAAGCCAAGGCAGGCAATGGTGAAGTGACTTTCCCAGGGTCACACAGCTAATGAATGTCTGAGGCCACATTTGAACTCAGGTCATCCTGCCTCCAGACTCAGTGCTTCATCTGTGCAGGTAGGATGTATTCCCCATATGTCATGCCCAGTTTACATCTGAGAAACCTGAGGCGGAGGGAGGTTGGCTACCTTCTCCAGAGTTGGCTAGGAACTCGAGAGGGCTTGGACACCAGGCCTCTGAAGGAGGACCCGCCATTCTGGCAGAGCCCATCGTGGCTCTCCTGGGGCAGCCCACAGCTGTGCTGGCCAGTGCAGAATTGCCATCTGTTTTTCTCTCAGGCTCTTCCTGAACAGTGTGGTATCAGCCCTGCTGGGGGTCCTCCTGTTGGTGCTCATCGCCTTCTACATCTTTGTGGAGTTCTTTATCAACCCCATGCGGCTCCGGACCAACAAACACTTTGAAGGTGAGATCCTCATCCTGGAACTGGAGGAGCAAGGTTGGATGGCCTCCCTTCCCTTTCTCCTCTCCTTCTGCAGATGTCTGTTGAAGACCCACTGTGTGTTAAGCACTGGGCTCGGGACCAGTTTGTCCGAGACGTGTTCCCCGTCCTCATAGACCTTCACAGTCTAGGAGGCTGAGCAGATACAAGCATGGAGAGCTGTGTTGCACAGAATACATAGGCTGTCAGAGTGTAGGAAACAAAGTGCCCTACCAGTCTGAGGGGGAGGTCCGGGGAGGCTTTGTGGAGGATGGGCCTTTGCTTGGGCTTTCAGGGAGAGGTTGGAATTCAGCAGGCTTTGGGTAAGGAAGGAGCAGGCCATGTTCGGAGGAGGGAGAGTGGGCCAGCCAAGCTGGACTGGGCAGTGTGTGAAGGGGAGAAGTCTGGAACAGAGACAGCAGCAGCAGACAGACCTTGAGGCTCAGGCGTGGAGTCTGCTGGAGACTTTGGTGTGAGGCTCTTCTTATATTCAGAGAACATTCCTTTTCAGTGGGGGCTTATACGAGGAGCCACCACTGATGGGGGGCTACCATCCCGTTGGGACTGTAGGCTCCTTCTGTCCTTCCTCGAAGTTCTCTGAGCCAGCTCAGGAGCCCAGACAGCAATGTCCCATGTTTGTCTTTCAGTCCTGAAGAACCACACAGACGTATGGTTCGTGTTTCTCCCAGCGGCCCCCGTGGAGACCCAGGCCCCTGCCATCCTTGCCTTGGCTGCCCTACTCATCCTGCTGGGCCTTCTCTCTGTGGTGCTGTTGGGACATCTCCTGTGCTTTCACATTTATCTCAGTATGTAATTTGGCATTTGCATTGTCCCATCCCCGTCCTGGGCCTAGTCTGGCAGCATTAGGAGCTTCTAGTCTGCCCAGCTGGCTCTTTTGGGGGCATGAGGCCATTTGTCTTGGGTGAGGAGAGCAGGGAAAGGGGAGGTGAAGAGATTCAGGTTCTTTCTTGATAACCTACACTCGTCTAACCCCCCCAGAGCAAACTCAGGATATTTAGTGAAGAGATCCTTGGGTTTGTAGCTGCTCCTGGGTCTGCTGCTCCCCTGCCATAGGACCTTGGGCAAGTTACTCCTCCTCTTGGCCTCAGTTTCCTCATGTGTAAAATAAGAGGGTTGAAATAGGTAGTGGCAAAGGTCCCTTCCGGTTCTAGTAGTGTCTCTTCTGTGCACTGACGTTCTGTGTTCTAAGGCCCCTTCCAGCTCTGTCATTCCATATCCTTTTAGCCCAGACATTCTACAAGTCTATAAAGGACAGTTTCCTGATGGTAAGAGGCCACACCCTCCCTGTCTTTGCTCCCCAAGATGTGTTTCTGTCGCAGTTACACTGTTCCCCGCATGGTGGCACCCCTCTCTGTGGGATTTAGAACTGTGAGCCTCTTTATGAGACTGTCAACTTCCAGTAGCACCAGGACAGCGTTCCTGGGCTCTCAGAGTTCTGTGGGAGTTGCAGCCAATAACAATGGCCTTGGGATGTCAGCCAAAGCTTCTGGTGTCAGCCAAAGCCGGGGGCCAATGGTTAGGCCTATTTCTCACATGCAGAGTCATCTCCAAGATGCAAAGTAGGGGTTGGCGCATAGGCTCCTATCTTCCTGGATGCTGAGCAGTGTTAGGGGGGAAAAGAGGGGTGTTTCAGTTGGTTTTAATAAAAGGAAAAAGGCCCAGAGATGTACTTACATAAACACAGTTAGTCCATAGCCATCCTATTCCTGTCACCTGTCCCATGGCAGATCTTGCCTTTTCCACATATTCCTCCACTGTCTCTGAACCAAAGGAAAACCTTAGACTTTCCCTAGTCTGTAACACCATATGTTACAGGCTAAGGCTCCTCCTGAACTTCCTGGGCCTCCTTCATCCCACTAAGGGTGATTCTCAGTGCAGGCCACTGCCTGATTTCTCCTTACTCGAGTGTCTATAGCCCAATGGACAACTATTTCTCCTCTGTAATTGGGAGGGAGCCAATGGGCTTATCCTGTGCCCTCAATGAAGTGTCTCTCCTGTCCCACTTCTCCAGTATGGCACAAACTAACCACCTATGAGTACATCGTGCAGCAGCGGCCCCCAAAGGAGGTGAAGGAGACCCAAAAGGAACTGAAGATGCAGCCCATTCAGGTACACATGGCTCAGTAAGGATGTATGAGGAGCACTGGTAGAATGCAGGGAAGGGGCTGGGCTGGGGGGATTGTGGGGTAGGGAAGGGATCAGGAAGAAGATCTGCTTCTCACTCCTGTGGCCAAATTCAAAGGCTTGGGTACAGATTTTGTCTATGATGCTAAGTTATTTACTTGCCATAGGCCTTCGTTTCTTTATTTATGAAAGTAAGGGGTTGGGTTTGATGCCCTCAGAAATCCTTTCTAGTTCAAGATTTATGGTCCTAAGAACTCTTAAAATTTTAAAACACATTCTGTTGATATGTTTTTTTTTAATCACCTACATTTCCCAATGTATCCCTTTCCTATACCCTTCCCAGAGAATCATTCCTTCTAATAAGGAATAAAAAGAAGGGTAAGTAAAACTAACCAACATGTCAGAAAAGGCATCTGATATCTGTAGTGTTTTGCATCCATAGTCCCCTACTTCTGCAACAACAAAAAAGTGGAAAGAAGGGCCTTCTTCCATGTCTTCTCTGGGCCTGACTGAGCTTGGTCGTTATAATTTCGTGGCCTTCGTTCTTTCCATTTACATTGTTGTAGTCACCGGGCATGTTGTTTTCAAAGTTCTACTTATTTCATTTTGCATCAATTCGTGTGTCTTCCTGTCTCTGTCTTCATCACATTCAACACTTCTTACAGCACAGTGATATTCAGCTACACACATGGACCACCATTTATTTAGCCACTTTCCAGTCTCAATGGGCATCTGCTTTGTTTCCATTTCTTCGCTGCCACAAAAAGTGCTGCCATAAATATTGTGTGGTGTACGGGGCCTTTCTTTTTGCCATTGACCTCCTTTGGGTATATTCCTAGCAGTAGATCTCTAGGTCAAAGGGCGTGGATCTTTTAGGCACTCTCTTTGGATTGCTTTCCAGACTGGTTGGACCAGTTCATAGCTTGATTAGCAGTGCATTAGTGAGCTTGGCTTTCTTCAACAACCTCCAAAATTGACAGTTCCCAACATTTATTATTTGTGCTAGTTTGTTGGGTTTGAAGTGAAACCTCGGAGTTCTTCTTAATTTGCATTTTCTTAATATTAGTGATTTTGGAGCATCCTTTCATATACTTGCTAGTAGTTTGTGGTTCTTTTGAGCACTGTTTGTGCTTTTCCTTTGACAGTTTGTCTTTTGGGGAATTGTCTTTGGGCTTATATTTCTTACTTATCTGTATATCTTGGGAGGAACAGCGAGGGGGCACCGTGGATAGAATGCCAAGCCTGGAGTCAGAAAGACTCATCTTCCTGAGTGACCCTGGGCAAGTCACTTCACCTTGCTTGCCTCAGTTTCCTCATCTATAAAATATGCTGGAGAAGGAAATGGCAAATCACTCCAGTATCTCTGCCAAGAAAACCCCCAAAAATGGGGTCACAAAGAGTCCAACACAATTAAACAACAACAGATATCTTGGATATTAGACCCTTGTCAGAGATATTTGATACAAGAATGTTTTCATTGTCAGTTACTTACCTTCTTACCTGCAGTATTTGCATTAAATTTTGTTCATCCGAAAGCTTTTCAATTTCATATAATAAAAATTACCTGTTTAGTATTTTTAATCGCCTCTGTCCTATGTTCAGATAAGAATTCACCTCCTCCTCATACTTATGAAAGATACTATATATGAGCTGCTTCTCCCAAATTTTTTTATGGTATGATCTTTAATATTGAGATTACATATCCATTTTGAATTTGTTGTATGTTGTAAGATTATTGGTATAAGCCTAATTTATGACAGATTACTTTCCAGTTTTCCCAGAAATTCTTGTTAGAGAATTCTTCCCTAAATTTTTTTGCATACAAACTTGTTTTTATGTTTATCAAGTAGTGTTACTGAATTATTTCTGATTCATCCTTGTATAGTTTGTTCCATTGATTTTTTTAGACAGTAACAAAGTTTTGATGATTATTATTTTATAATATAGGTGGCGGTCTAGAAGTACTATTCCTCTTTCATTCTTACCATTTTTCATGTTTTTTTTCTGAGTATTCTAAGTTTCCTATTCCTCTGAGTGAATTTTGCTATTATTTTGTCTAGCTCTGTAAAGTATCCCTTCGGTAGTTTGATCCTATGAGCTCTTAAGAGTGCCTTGCTGCTTAGAGAGTCAGACTTGGTGACTGGGTACTGATTGAATTTAACAACATTAAATTTAATAGGATAAATGTAAAATTCTAATCTTAGGGTGAAAAAATCAACTATACTAACTAAAGATGAGGGAGATATATAGCTGAGCAAGTGTCCATGGGGATTGAAGACTAGAGTGTGTTAATTGACTAAAAGCTCAATGTTAGTCAGCAGAGAGACATGGGAGCCAATAAAGTAATCTGTCTTATGGTGATTTAATAATAGAGGTCTTGTGTACAGACTGAAGTTTGATAGTCCTGTTACTTTGTGCTGATCGGGCCACAGCTAAAGCATTTTGTCATTTCTAGGCATCTCATTGTAGGAGGGTATCAACAGGCTGGAATACATCTAGAAAAGAACATCCAGGGTAATGAGATGACTTGAAATAGAGTCATCTGTGTGTTGTTGAGGGAACTCAAGTGATGTTTGACCCAAAGAAGAAAAAATTTGTTGGTGGGGAGGGGAAAGGTGTAGGGGAGCAGAATTTAAGGTATGCCATCTTTAAGTTAGCTGAAGGGGACCATCGTGTGGAAGAGGATTAAATGTTTTCTGCTGGGCTTTAGAGGGAAGAACTAGGGCCAGTGAGTGGAAAGGTCAGGAGAAGAAGGCACTTGCTAACAATTAGAGCTGTTTAATAATTGGATGGCATTACTTAGGAAATAATGAATTCATCTCACTGGATGTATTTATTCCAGCAGAGGTTGAGAAACCACCTTATTGATGTTATAGAGAAGATTCCTGCTTCATGTAGGACCTGGATCGGGTGACCTGAGGTCCTTCTAGCTTGGAGATTCCATGATTCTGTAATATTGGAGTCTTGTTGGGATTTGCCCCAGACTAAAGACAGTTCTTGTTCACCAGACATAGCCAGGGCTTTCAGCACAATGCCAAGAGGTATGAAGTGTAAGAACTAGGAAGTGGGGCAGGCTGGGGCTATGAGTAAGGAATGGGGAAGCAGCAGTAATCAGGAAAATGATGGCAGCAGCATCAGACATTGCAGCCTGGGGGCACGAACACCCGGAATGCCCTGCCCCAACTATGCAGCACTCATTTCTAAAGATTGCCACGACCTTGAGGGGATCCTCGAGATTCAGGGAAAGGCAGAGGGTATATCTAAGAATGCAGAGACCTGGATCTCTAGAACTTGGAGAGTGTTGCAGTTTTGAGTCTTTATTTGACATTCCATTACTATGACAATAGACATGTAAGAAGTAATCTTAAATTGGAGAAAGTGGGAGGGAGCTCAAGTTGGGTATGGATCGTAATTGTAATTCTGTAGTACTTTCAGTTTCACATCAGGAGTAGGATCATCCCTATTTTACAGATGGGGAAACAAGGCTGTCCCCAGAGTCCCAGGTCTGAAGGTCTTTCCACTACGTCATGCCATCTCTCATTGTCGTCATCAGTGGTGACTTACTCAGAATCCACTGGGATGTGACAGTGCTGCTGTGGCTCCAGAGCCAGCAGAATCACTAGACTTAGGAGGCGGGGAGCCTTGGATTTTGTCTCATTTCCTAACTGATGGTGGGAGCTTGGGCAAATGTAGTTACCCTGTTTGGTCTCTTGTTTCTTTCTCTGTAAAATGGGGGTATTTGAGCTCCATCATCTCTACAGGTCCTGATTAGTTCCAACCTTCTGTAGTTGTGTAATTTCCTAAATTCATAGAATATTAAAGCTGGAGATGACCTGAGAAGTCATCTAGTTCAGTGGGGTTTTTTTATGAATGAGGAAACAGGGCCAGAAACAACTTACCCAGGGTCATCCAGGTAGCCGGCAGTAGAGCCATGATTTGAGCCCAGATCCTCTTGATTCTAAGTGCAGCGATGTTCCCAGTTTGCCATACAACATCTGTCTTCTGAACCCTCTCCGGCCTCAGATTTTTCTCCAGGTTGAATCCAAGAACGGTAACTAAAGGCTGTGGGGATGTGAAGGGGTTGGATACCCCAGTAGTTCAGCCTGCTCCCCAGAAGGCTGGCTGCAGTTGGTCTCTGGCTGAATTCCTCATGGCCATTTACCTTCCCTCCAAACCAGCCAGCTGGGGCAGGAAGAGTTAAAGCATTGACATGAACAACAGAGAGTCCCCCAAGAGCCTGGGAGTCTTTTCTGGAGCTGGAGGTGGAGTTTCCAGCTGGAGAATCCACACACAGCTGTTCCCTTCTCCCCTCTCTCCTCCCTCCTGCCACCCCCACCCCGAGCCTGGCCAGATAGAAATGTGTGTAGGGTGTTGTAGGCCAGCCTTGTTCCCATTCCCATGTCTGGGTGCTTTCTGAAAGTCAGAACACATTTGGGGCCAGAAGCCAGGGGAGTGTGGAGTGGGGGAGTCCTGAATGCCTGTATTCCACGTATCCCCTCAGGGAGTAATAAAGCTGAGAAGATGCCCAGTTAAGTTGTCATGAGAAATGCTAACCCACCAGATTCTTCAAGCTCCCCCTCATAGCAACCAGATACAAACACAAACAGGCTAGGAGGCCCAGGCTTTCTGAGTAGCCTCTGTAGCCTCCCTCCCTCTGCACACAAGCTGAGGTTGACCCATCACTAAATAATGCTATTAACTTGCCTAGGGAAGGTCTTATCTCCCCAGCTTCCCCACCTCTAACTTACAACAGGTCTTCTGTTCTCAGGGTGGAAGGGATAAGACTTCCCACTCACCAAGAAAATGCATCATCTGGGCCCATGTTACAGACAAGTAATAGTCCCTAAGTATCACTAACTCTAAGTTAGTGTTGTGTAAGTGGAAGCACACAAAAAGCCCTAGCTAGCAGTGGGCTTGCTACCAGCTATGTGGCTCCCAGACATAGTTGCCTGCCTGTCTTCCTTGAGAGGAAAGCAGACACAGATCAACGTGCCTACCACCACCGAACTGTAAAGCACACTACCAGTGTTTGTTCTGGTTATGATCTTTTTCTTCAGGGTAGTGTAGTGAAGAATTCTAGGCTGGAGTCAATTCCAGGCCTACCATTTACTCCTCCTCTAGTCCCCAGCTTCCTTGTCTTTGAAAGGGCTTTGTACTAGATGAACTCTCAGGGCTCTTTCAGCTCTGATGGTTCTTTCTGTTAGTTCCAAGATTCCAACTTCTAAGTCCCTCATGGTTCTAGCCCTCTGCAGTCCAAGGTCTCAGCCCTCTGTTCCCCAAGGCTCCTCATGGTTCTTGCCCTCTGTTCCCCGAGGTCCTAGCACTCTGCTGTCCTAAAGCCTATCTTAGCTCTAGCAGTCCATGTTCTGAGGTCTCTCCCAGCTTCAATATTATATGCTGCAGCCTTCATATTCCATGATCCTTTCCAGGTTCAGTATTCCATGATTCTTTGCCACCAAAGGCAGAAACTAGAAGGATTTCTGATGAACTGAACCTTTCTAGCCCTACTGGAAAAGCTGGGAAAGGGGGATTATTCTATCTTCAAATCAGGGAGTCCTCTGGCTGCCAGTAGAGTTTGTGCAGGCCATTGGGCAAGTGATGAAGCAGGTTTTGAAGCACATCTGCTATACGAGGTAGGGACAGTTCAGAGGAGAGCATGGGAAGTTGGTCTCACAGAGGTAGCCTGATTATCATCCACCTCCCACTCTGGGAAAACCCCTCTTCAAAAACGCCCTGCTGGCGTGAGCTCACTGGTATCACTTCTCTGGGCTTTGGACAGGCAGTGTCCCCTAACATGAGTTAGGCCACCCTCTGGCTCTCTGTGGTTGGAATTTCCCCCAAACCTGTCTATGCTTAACGACAAAAAGAAGCGGTCTTTTCAGAGCCAGTGGTCTCAAACACAGCCTTATTGATCAGCCTCAGAAATGCATCCATCTGAGGTAGGGAGGAGTTTGGCTATTATATTCCTGATGTCTGTCCCTTCTCTAAGGAGTAAGTTCGGTTCATATAATTCAAATAAGCAGACCTAGGCTGCATCTGAAACAAAGCTTCATGGTCTCCTATCCTCTAATTCTCGTTAATTCTATGCAGATTCTGAAACAAGACAAGCTATGACCCTGCGCTGACATATAATTCAATTCAACCAACATTTGTTAAGTGTTTACTGTATGCTAGGTTTCTGGGGGGCGAAAGGCAAAAACACAGCAGTCTCTATCCCCTGCCCTAGGTGTCCGTCCATAGTCATTCTTTCTGTGAATGCTCCCAGTCACCCCAATAGACACAAAAAGATGCAGGCCTCCCTCAGTAGCAGACCCTCAGACTCAACTGGCTTCTCTCTTGCTCCATGCTCAGCGTCACATATAGGCCAATCTGATTCAAGATTGATCTTGCTCTGTGGCTTCTCTAAATACCCTAGCATAAGTGAGAGTGTGTTCTGCTGTGGGCCACACCTTCTGTACCCCATGAGTGCCCCTTTTCCTCGTCTGATTCCGTTTGCCAAAAGACCCCCGTTCTCCTTACTCTCCTTTCTTCAGTGATGGATCTGCTCATGAAATTGGTGTAATGATGCAGACTGTCTTCCTATCTTTGTGTTTTTACTGTGATTGTTAAACCAACCTCATTGAGAGCAGAACCAGCCCTGCTCCCTCCATATCACCATGTTCAGATGCAGGCCCAACATAAAGACTTGCCTGTCCTGTTTTCTTAGTTTCTTCTGTTCTGGGATCCTAGATGACCATATGATTTACACCAACGGTGGGGAACCTGCAGCCTTGAGGCCACATGTGGCCTTCTAGGTCCTCGAGTGCAGCCCTTTGACTGAATCCAGACTTCACAGAACATCTTTGTTGAGGAAATATGCTCACCTCTCATCATCCATCCCATAATAGAGTCAGAGCTTGGATTGGAACCCAAGTCCCCTGACAGAGGTTCATTGCTATTTCACTACCACAAGCTATCTCAATAAGCAAAAACACAATGAGCGCCAACCACGTACTAGGCCTCTGGAGAGTATAAAGAAGTGTGAGATGTGTTCTCTGCTTTTAAGGGATTTGTGGTCAGGTTGAAGAGACGGCTTACACACATGAACGGATAACTCACAAGACAAGGCCAGATGAGAGGTATTGACAATTAGTGATGTAAGAGACTAGAGGAGGAAGAAATCATTATAGGTGGAGGGGGCCAGGGTTTCCTGGAAGATCTGTAGCTGAAAAGGTGATAGGAGTTTCTGTGGTCAGAGAAGAGTAGGACGTTTCAGGAGAAGGGATAAGAGAGTGCACAAATATGGAAGTGGGAAAACAGAAGACCACTCAGGTCATGGTGAGCAGTCTATTTGGAAGGAGCACAGGAGTCGTCGATAAGACTAGGGCCAGATGGCGAAAGGCTTTGAGAAAGTGGAGCTTTGTCCTGCAGATGGTGGGGAGCCAAGAAAGGCTGTTTTCCTGTGGGAGTGATAGGTTGAAAGGAGCATGTGCCATAGCCTGCAGGAAGGGAACAGAACCAGATTAGAGGTGGGGAAATCAGGTAATGAAGACTAGGGATGGAGGAAAGGCAGTGAGAGTGGAGAGGGAGACTCAGCTTCTCCTGGACCATCAAGTGGAGAAGAAGATACCCTTGGGGCCAAACAGGAGTCCGTTCAGGTCTCCCATGAAGTATGAATCTTAAGGGTGAAAGAGTTTCTCAGTTCTCCCCAGTGTCGTCTCTGGGATCAGAATGAGATTTGTATCCGAGGCGTGGCCGGGGAGCGTACAAGGGAGCAAAGGCCATTACCACTTTTCCTGCTGCTTTGGGGTAGTAATGGAGAGGGTCCAAAAGGCTACCTCCGTGGTTCTAGCAGCTGAATCCTGTGGCAAGTGTGCCCCCTCCCCTCCCCTAGCTTGGGGACGGTAGATGGCTAAGATGATTGGGTCTTGTCTCACATCTGCCATCTTGCCCTTTTTCTTGTCTAAACTTGAATGGGCTGAGCTGGATCCTCTCAGACATGACATTTCTAAGGGCAGGGTGTGCCACGCTCCTCTTCAGAGAGTTGTCAGCATGGTTACAGAGCAGGCACGCAGGCTGGAAGCCTGGGATGATGGGAGATGCCTGGTTTACCCAGGGCTGGTGATCTTTTTACAGGACTGGGCTGATTCAGTGACGCCATCTCATGAGAATAGGGAGGGCTGGTTTTAGGTAACGGCATTCCCTCAGGAGCTTGAGCCTTCGTCAGCCCAAATGAGACAGAAGTCCTCCTGAGGTTTGAGGAACACTTTACACGCATCAGTATTTTACTGGATCCTCACAACAACCCTATAAAGTAGATACTGTTATTATCCTCATTTTGCAGATGATTAGACTGAAGGTTGGAGAGGCACTTGTCGGCTGGGTGGCACCATAGTGCTTCGAGTGCTGGGCCTGGAGTCAGGAGGGCTCACCTTCCTGGGTTCAAATCTGCCCCCAGACACTTACTAGCTGTGTGACCCTGTTTGCCTCAGTTCCTCATCTGTAAAAATGAGCTGGAGAAGGAAATGGCAAACCAACCCAGTATCTCTGCCAAGAAAAACCTAGATGAGGTCACAAAGAGTCAGGCAGGACTGAAACGACTAAACAACAATAACTGGAGAGATACTTGTCCACGGTCATTCACCTAGTGCGTACAGGGTGTCTCTAAAAGCTTAAATCTGTACGAAGAGTTTGGGGACACCCTGTCTTGGAGGTGGAATCTGAAGATCTGGAGGTCTTAGTGAACTGCCAACTTACTATGAGTCAGCAGTGAGAGGCAGCATCCCAAAAAAGGTTAATGGGATCTTGGGCTAGATTAAGAGAGGCCCAGCTTCCAGGATGATGCAGTAATAACAAGAGTTAACATTTATATGGTACTTCAAGGTATTCTAAGTGCTTTGCACACATTATTTCCTTTGATCCTCTAAATAATCCTGTGAAGATCATCAGTAAACTTCTATTAATTTTTGCTTTCTAATATTTTATTTTTCAAATTACATGTAAAAACAATTTTTAACATTCATTTTTAATAACTTTGAGTTCTAAATTCTCTCCCTCCCTCTCGCCCCTCCCACCTCCCTGAGGTAAGCAGTTTAATATGGCTTATATACGTGCAGTCATGCAAAACATATTTCTATCTTAGTCATGTTGTGAAAGAAAACACAGACCAAAACCAAACAAAAAAAAAACCACAAAAAAATAAAGTACAAAATAGTATGCTTCGACCTGCATTCAGATGCCATCACTGCTGTCTCTGGAGGTGGATAGCACTTTTCATAATGGATCATTTGGAATTGTTTTGGATCATTGTATTGGTCAGAATAATCAAGTTTTTCACAGTTGATCATCCTTATAATATCGTTGTTACTGTGTACAATGTTCTCCTGGTTCTGCTCATTTCATTTTGCATCAGTTCATGTAAATCTTTCCAGGTTTTTTTCTGAAATCATCCTTCTTGTCATTTCTTATAGTACAATAGTATTCCATCATCATCATATATCACGGCTTATTCAGCCATTCGCCAAAGATGGGCTTCCCTTCAATTCCAGTTCTTTGCTACTACAGGAAGAGCTGCTACAGATATTTTTGTACATATATGTCCTTTTTCCTTCTTTCTTTTTTTTTTTAAATCTCTTTGGGAAACAGACTAGTTGTGGTATTGCTGGGTCAAAGGGTATGCACAATTTGATAGCCCTTTGGGCATAAGTAAACTTTTATTAAGCCTCACATGTGAGACACTATATTAAGCACTGGAAATACAAAGAAAGGCAAAAACAGCTTTTGCCTTTAAGGGACTTAAATTTTAATCAGGGAGACAACATATAAATACCCAGCAACATAGAAGATATATATATATAGATGGATCAGGTTCTTAGCCTTTTTTGTATCATGGACTCTGCTGACAGTCTGGTGAAGCCTGTGAACTCCCTTCTTGATATAATAAGGTTTTTAAATGCATAAAATAGTTTCTATGAAAGGACTGTACAAGGTGGGATTTGAGCTGAGTCTTGAAGGAAGCCAGCAAAATTCAGAGGCAAAACTGAGGGAGTAGGTCATTCCAAGCATGAGAGACGGCCAATACAAAGTGCAGAGATGGGATGCTTTACTCTCATATTTATTGGAAAAGGTTCTAGTGTATTCCCATTGCATATGATGCTCGCTTTTGTTTTTAGAAAGATTTTTTTAATGATATTTTTTAAAAGCTGTCTCTATTCCTATACTTGGTAGGACTTTTAGCATAAAAGCGTTGTACTTTGTCAAAGGCTTTTTTTGCATCTCTTGAGATAATTGTGTGGTTTTGGATATTTAGGTTTTTAATTTTATTAATTATATTGTTATCCTAATGTTGGACATCACATTCCTTGCATTCCTGGTACAAATCCCACTTGATGGTAGTGAATGATTTCTTAGATAAATCTCTCTAGTCTGTTTCATAGGATTTTATTTAAAGTTTTTGAGTCAATATTCATTAATAATACTGGCCTAAAGTTTTCTTTCTGTGTTTTATCTTTCCATTTTATGTGTTAGGACTATATTTGTCTCATAAAAGGATTCTGATAGGATGCTTTCTTTTAAATTTTTGAGAATAATTTGAGAAGTACAGGTACTGTTTTTTAAAAGTTTGATAGAATTCTGCAAATTCATCAGATTCAGGAGTTTTGGGGGTTCCCCCCCACTGTGATACTTCTTTTACTGCTAGATCTGGAAAAGGAAAATTTTCTGAAAAGGAAATTTTCTGAGATTGAGTTATTTAAGAGCTCTGTCTAGTCCTCTGAGAGTTTGATTATTTTATATTTTTATTTTATATTTCCTCTATTTTTTATTTTATATTTCCTCTATTTCTTTTGTGTTTTCAGTTTTGTTAGCATATAACTGCATAATATGTTCTGATTATTCTTTTTATTTCTTCTGGTTATGCTGTGGTTTTATCTTGCTCATTTACTATTTTATTGATTTGATTTTCTGCTCTCTTATTTTTAATCAGATTAGCTAAGAGTTTATCTATTTTATTAATCTTTTCAGAGAATCACCTTATAGTTTTATCATTTCTATGAGCTTTCTGTTTCCAATTTATATATTTCTCCTCTATTTTTAAACATCTCCTCTCTTGTGATTATTTTAGGTTTTCTAATTTTTAAAAATAAATATCCAATTTATTAATCCTCTCTTTTTCTATTTTGTTAACATATGTTTGAAAGGATATGATTTTTCCCTGGAGGACTACTTTAGCCACATCCCCAAATTTTTGGTATGTTGTTTCCTCATTTTTCTACATAATTATGAATTGTTTCTCTTATTTGTTTTTTGACCCACTCATTATTCAGGATTTCATTGTTAAGTCTCCATTTGGGTTTGTGTCTTTTGTTTATGTTCCTTGAATCAATTATTATTCTTATCGCATCATGGTGTGTAAAGGATGTATGAACTGCTTTTGCCTTTTTCCATTTGTTTGCAATAGGTTTGTGCCCTAGCACATGGTCTGTTTTTTATAAAAGTTCCATGTGGTGCTGAGAAATATATATATTCCTTTGCTGTCTCATTTAGAAGATGCCGTAAGTCATTCAACTCTAGTTTTCCCAGGAATTTTTTCAGTCTCGTGTTTTGTTTTTTATTTATCTTTCTATTACACTTATCTAAAACTGAGAGGGGGAATTTGAAGTCTCCTATGACCGTTGTGTTATTACCTATGTTTTGTTGCTCAGATAATTTTTTTTATGAATTTGGAAGCTAATGCATTTGAAGCATATACAGTTATGATTGACAAGGGTGTCAGTGCACAATACGGTTTCCTTATTTGTTGCTTTTCATTCTTTGGACATCTGTTTCTGCTTTGTCCGATAGCGTGATGGCAACTCCTGGGTTTTCTGGACTCACTTGATGCATCGTAGATTTTCTTTCTGTGCCCTCAGTTTTACTTTGGGCGCGCCTTTTGTTTTTAAACGCGTTTCTTGTAGGGTTTTGTTTTCTTATCTGATCTGTCACTTTTTCTGATTATTTAATGCATTCACATTTAAAGTTATGAGAGTTAGGTTTCCATTTTCCTCCATCTATCTCTAATATTATTTTTTCAAGTTATGATTTCCTCCCCTCTTCTTCTATAACTACAGTACTATATTCCTTCAATTACTTTACCTTAATCTTTTTTTTAAGGTGGCCGTGTTCCCTCGGGCTCTCTTCTCCTTACCCCTGATCCCCTCCTTTCTCACTCGTTACCCCTTTCCCTTTGGGGTTTTGCTTATTAGTTCCTTTTTCTCTCCTGCTTTTATCTGGTTATATGTATATTCCCCTTTCCTCTCCTCCCCTTTAGCTAGTCCTGTACGTTAGTTTTTTAAGTTTAACTTTTTTGTACTCCTTTCCAAAAAGGATTTCTTTCTCTCTTCATTATCCATTTTCTCTTTCTGTCTACTCCAGACGCTCGTTCTCTGGTTCATGACACTTGTCATTGTCTGGTCTCTCTTCTCTGTGTTCCTCACGCATTCAAAGGTTGCAAGGTGTTCAGTCTAGCATCTCCCCTCTAGGCGGTTCCCGTCATTGCCTTGTAGGGCTTGCCCCACTGATTCTCCTTTTTCCATGTGTCTCACTCACAGAACAATGCCAGTTATTGCAGGTGTCAGAGAGGACACTGCCCCATGGTAGGACCCTTCCTTCACCATGTCCCTGATTGTGCAGCCCTCCACTGATCTTATACCCTCCCCTGCTTTCCACATTTTCTTCAAAATCTCCCTGGATCCCTGTTCTCCCACTCCCCAGATGCCAGTTGTCCCTAGGAGCTCTCCCCCTCCTCCCATGTAAGGTGAACAGACTTTCAAATATACAATCCCCCAGGTCACACCCAGCATATGTAAGGTCCCTATCTCTCTTCACAGACAGTCTTTCTTTATCCCTGGGAGCATTTATCAGTGGAACCTCTTCTACCACCAAAGCAGGCCTCCTTTTCCTCCTGTTCAATCCTCCCCCTTCCTCCCTACCTGTTCTTCTCTTTCTGAGACCACAGGGGTCACCTTCCCCTCAGAGCCCTTGATTTGACTCCTGCACCTATTTATTTCCCTGGTCCCCTCCCTGCTTTCATGTACCTTCCAATATGTTGTAATGTAGTACCACAGAAAAACATTGATTCACCTATAGGCAGAGTGTTTCTAGGTTCTATCCATAACGCCTTCTGTCCACTGTTACCTCTACCAGATTTCTACCTTCACCCATCTCCTTGTGTACATTTAGTTCTTGTTTTTGTTTTTTAGGCAGTTGGGGTTAAGTGACTTGCCCAGGGTCACACAGCTAGTAAGTGTCAGGTGTTTGGTCTGAGGCTGGATTTGAACTCAGGTCCTCCTGACTTCACGGCCGGTGCTCTATCCACTGCACCACCTAGCTGCCCCTTCCTTGTGTACATTTAGAAAGAAGCCTCTTACTGGCCTCTTCTGCAGTTGCTCTATAACTCTTGCTATCCTTGGCTATTGCATTTATTCACTTCCTCTGCATTTCTGTTGTTTGGGTTATTTATTCAAGAAGCAAATCATCTCTTCAGTTCCATCTTTCTTTCTGAAGATGTTTGGGGGGGCGGAGCCAAGATAGCTGAGTAAAAGATGTTTTAAATACCTCTTTATTATTGAATGTTTATCCATCTTTTTTCATGTGTGGTTAAGCTCAGATTTTCAGGGTAGGTAACCATGAGTTGCATCCTGAGTTCCATTGCTCTTCGTTTTTCTAGTAGTTATGGAATAGTCTTATGTTATATAAATTTCCTTTCCTTTGTATTTGAAGGTCTTACTTCTGATCACTTGCAGAGCGTATTTCTGAATTTCATTGTTAAATTAGGCACTATGTGTCTTGGAATTTGTAGACTTGATTTTTTTTCCTGGAGGCACTCTATGAATTCTTTTGATTGGTATTTCACTTTCTATGTTCAGAAGTTCAGGGCAGTTCTCTTATTATATCCTTCATTATGGTGTTATGGTTTTTTTAGTCCTGTTGTGTTTATCTGGGAGACCTATAATTCTTGGGTTGTCTGTATGCATCATGTGCTTTGTCTGTGTAGTGAGTGTGTTTTCTTTTAATGTTGGTTTTTACTTCTCTTCTTTTAGATTGCCTTTTCCCTCCTGTGTATTTGCATGCCCAATCAATTGCTGTCTCTTTTGTTTCTTTGGTGAGGTTTGCCATTGCAGATTCAAGTCTTTTCTATTCTGCCCATATTTTTGCTGTTCAGGACATAAATTCTGCTTTCATAATTCTCATTTCTCTTTTGAGTCATGCAGGAACAGTTTGTTGTGGTTTCTTATTCTCAAATTCCACAGGGTCCTCTGTCTCATCAAGTCTTGGATCATTTCATTTGTTTTGTAGTATTTATTCATAGGTGTCTGAACTTGTTTACTAGATCTGGAGGCCATGTTTTTTCTGTTGTTGCTATTTTCATTGTTGATTTACCTGTTTATGTTCGAGGTTTTTGAGCTTTCTTCTTCCTGAAGTCTTTGGCAATTTAGTCTGTTTCCCCCCAACCCTTACTTTCACCTACTGCTCGCTTCATAATTCCCTCCCCTCTGATTGTGATTTCCTTGGAGGCCGGATCTTAAATCATCTCAGCCTTCTCCCATGCAACACTATTCAGTTTACTAGTCTAGATCTCTGCCTCAAATGACTTTTGGGTGGTCAGAACTGGCCCCAGCTGGATGCTATGTTCTTTTTCTCAAGCTTAGTGGAGTGCTGCACAGCCCCTCACCCCCACTCCATTCACACTGTGTCCTGTCGCACTCCCTGTGTTCTTTTATTCCTTGACCTAGTTCAGAGCTTTGCGGCACTGGTTCTGTGGGGTTGTCTACTCTGACACTGCCAGTTCAGAGCTTTGTAACACTGTTGCTACAGGGTTGTGATTCCTGGCAGGCTTTTGTTCCTGAAGGGTTGCAGCAGTACTGTCTGTCTTTTGCAGCCAATTCCTGCAGCTTGGAGCCAGAGTCTCTACACCTCTGGGGGACGGGGGGAACCAGAGGGTAGAGTGGGTAAGCCTATGCCATGTCCTTGGTTGTTCACTGTGGGAGGTGGAGGAGGGGTGTTGAGGGAGCTCAGGTTCAGTGAGCTTAGGTTCATGGGTTTGGGAATTTTTTTTAACCTTCTTTTGGATTCTGAATGTCCTAGACCATAGAGACACTGATCTTTGGTGCATAATTTCTGTTTTAGGGAGGTTTGAGAGGTTATAGGGATAAAATAAAATGTCTAGTCCAGGAGTAGAGAACCTGTAGCCTTCTAGGTCCTTGGATTCAGCCTTTTGACTGAGTCCAAGTTTTACAGAACAAATCCTTTTATTAAGGGGATTTGTTCTGTGAGGTTTGGATTCAGTCAAAGGTCTGTACTTGAGGACCTAGAGGGCCACATGTGACCTTCAGGCCGCAGGTTACCTATCCCTGGAATCCTTCATGTTGTTGCTCACATGACCTGTGAAGTTTACATTTTGATGGGGGAAGATAACATATATAAAGGGGAGCCAGAAAATGGGGAGGAGATTAAATTAGGAAGTGATATAGTGACCTGGTTAGATGTAACACAAGGCAAAAGCTCATCTCTCAGAGCCCAGAATGGCTCCAGGAGTGGGGTCCAAGGTTCTGGTAGGAGGGAGATAAGGATGATGGATGGGGACAATGGCCGGAAGGCATGGCTTGGAAGTGGCCAGGAAGATCCTCATAGGAGTATCAGCTGAAGGAAGTAGCAATGCTTAGTCTGGAGAAGTTGGAGAAACAGCTATCTTTAAGTGTTTGAAGGGCAGATGTGACTTGTGCTGGGCACCAGAGGGCAGAACCAGGAACCAAGGCAGACTTTGTACAAGGTGAGCTTAAGCTGGATGGCGGGACAGACTGCCCCAGGAGGCATTGGCTCCCCAGACCCGAGCACCACGAAAAGAGCCATGTGCCTGCCAAACACCTGGCTTTGAATTCCAGCCCTGCCCTAGCTAAGCTCTATGACCTTGGGCAGATGGCTTCTCCTCTGAGGCTGCTGCCAGCTCCAAGTTTCTGCATATAGCTAGCACTAATAGCATATCGAGTGGGCTTTAAGATTTGAAAAGTGCTCCACATAGTATCTCACTTGGTCCTCACAGCCACCTGGAAGGGAGGTGCTATTATTATCCCAACCATACAGATGAGTAAACTGTGGCACTTCAGAAGTTAAGGGTCCAGGGTCACCCATCTAGTAAGTGTCTGAGGCCAGATTTGAACTCAGGTCTTCCTGACTTCAGGTCCAGGGCTCTATCCACTGAGCCATCATCAGGGCTGTCTCAGGCTTATGGGACTAGCCTGTCCTCAGGTTGTTTGTTCCTTTTCTAGCCTCACTGTCTCTGGCTTCTCTTCCATGCAGAGATCCAAGGGAGGGAGCTGCTGCCATGTTTCTTTCTAGCCTTGTATAGAACAGCAAAATGCCAACCAAAACGCCTTATTTTACAGATGACGAAACCGAGACCCAGTTAGAGGCTGTTCCTTCCCCTTCTGGCTTGGGGCATGCTTTATGGATAGGCAGATCTGACCTGGTAAACTAGGGCCACTTCCAGGGGCTCAGGGAAGATTTCTGGTTTTGTCTTTTGTCCTAGTCATTTATGAAGAGTTTGGAATCCCCTTAGATTTAAGGAAGAGTCACTAAGGAAGCATCTCAGTCCTATTGAAAGAGAAAGATGGCGATGCAGGGGAAATGCCCCATCCCCAACCTAGGTATCATCCTTGACCCTTCACTCTCACCTCCTATGCCTACGCTGCTGCCAAGCCCTGTCAGTTTTACCTTCAGCACATCTCTCACATATACCCTTTCTCTCCTCTGACACTGCCACCCCCCTGGTGCAGACCCTCATTACTTCACACCTAGACTATTGAAGTAGCCGGTTGTTGGGTCTGCCTGCCTTGAGTCTCTCCCCATCCAGCTCATCATCCATCCAACATTCAAAGTTATTTTCCTAAAGCACAGCTCCGTCTGTGTCACCCATGTCTCCCTGTTACCTCTGGGATCAAATATAAAATCCTCTGTCATACAAAGACCTTTATATCCGGCCCTCCCCCACCTCTCCAATTTTCTTAGACTTTACAACCTCTCACCCCCCACCCATACATATCGTGAAATTCAATGACTCTGGCCTCCTGGCTGTTCCTTGAACAAGACCCTTATCTCCCATCTCCAGGCATTTTCTCTGGCTGTTCCCTGTGCCTAGAATCTTCTCCCTCCCTGACTCCTTTCAAGTCCCAGCTAAAATCCCACCTTCTACAGGAAGTCTTTCCCAGTCCTTCTTAGTTCTACAGCCTTCCTTCTGTTGACTTTTTGTTCTGATTTATCTTGAGTACTCAGATTGTTTGTACACAGTTATCTGTGTGTCATCTGCCTCGTTCAGTTGGGAGCTCCTCAGGCAGGACTAGCACTTAGCACAGAGCCTGCAGATAATAAATGTCGAATGACTGGCATTAGCCAGGTTTGCCACATACAGCCAGGAGGGCCTTGGAGGTCACCCAGTCCAGCGTTTTGATTCTACAAGGGGGGGAAGCTGAGGCCCCAAGAGGTGCGATGTTAGAGCTGGAGTTTGTTCCTTGCTCTTCAGTTGCCAGTTGACCAAGGGGTATGACTCCCAGCCCTTTGGGAACTTGCTTGTGTGGCTAAGACTGGGTCCCAGAGCACCCAAAGTCCTAAGCATTTTGGTCTAGCTCAGGCTGGACCTGGGACCTGGGACCTGGGACTGAATGACCTGTGGAGGAAAAGTCACGGATTTAGAGTTTGATGAAGAGTTAAAGATTATCTGGTTAAACCTCTCATTTGAAAAAAATTTTATTGATTCTCCTTTTTCTTTTTTTTACATTGCTGTCTTCTCAGTGACAGCTCTCTCATTCCTCCCCTTCCCACTACACAGACACACAGCAGAAGCCTCGCTTGTAACGCAGTTGAGCTAGATAAATCCATGCATTGGCCAGGTCTGACTGTGGCCAGGCTTCGTTCTGTACCTGCAGTGCAGGAGCTCAGGAGGACCCTCAGTCTACTGAAGGCCAGAGTGGTCATGACTGTTTGGTTTGGATGTCTCATACTTGTTTTCCTTTACAGACTGTGCTCATTGTGCAAATGGTTCCCTTGGTTCTACTTCCTTGGCTCCGGATCAGTCCATATAAATCTCCCCTTCTTCATACTCATCTTTTTTTATGTTGTAATATTATTATATTCATATACTGCCATTTGTTTAGCCATTCCCTAATTGATGGGCAGCCGCTTTTTTCCTCTACTTTTTTACTGTAAAAAAAAAAACTAGTCTAAATACCTTTGTGGAAATGGGCTCTTTCTCTGTGATGCCCAGTGGTGCCTAGTGACTTCCCTTTGGGCTTCCACAGGCAGGAAGTAGCAGAGCTGGCATTCAAAGGCAGGCCTTCACCTTGGCAGTCAGGTTTCTGGCTTTCCCTGTAGCAAAGCAGGTTCTAGAGGAGGCTATCCTAAAGTTTCCTGGGATTTCAGGGAGGAAAAAAATGAATGTACACGAGGGGCCCTTTGGGATGGTTTTGAACCTGCTCTAAGCATCGGTTGGGCCATCTCCATGGCAGCTGGGGGCATGGATGGAGCTTTGACCGTCAGGCCCTGGGTTGGTTTGATGGCTGGCTTCTTCAGTGCTGGCTGTCATGTTACTGGCCCTCTTTGACGCTCTGCTCCTTCCTCCTGCTGCTGCTCCCTCTACCACTGTGACCTTATTGTGACCACCCTTTCTCCAGCAGAGTCCTGGGCCCAGAAAACGTGCTGTAGTGGAAAGTATGATGAATGCCAGAAGACCTGAGGTCTGGTTCTGCCTCTGCCACTCACTCAATACGTGGTCTCTCTGACTCTGTTTCCTCTTCTGTAAAATCAGGGGGCTAAGGTACCTTCTCATTCTGGCATCATGGCTGAATATGCCCTGCAGTTCTGACAGTCAAAGTTTTAATGTCCCTTCTAGTTCTAAAATTCTGTAGGGTTCCTTTCCACTCCAATACTCTGTGTTTTTTATTTAAGCTTTCCCATGTTCCTAAGGTGCCTTCCATGAGTAGTAGGTGGTGAAGTGGACAGAATGCTGGGCCTGGAGTCAGGAAGACCAGAGTTCAAATCCGCCCTCAGATATGTACTAGCTGTGTGACTCTGGGCAAATCGTTTAATCCTGTTTGCCTCAGTTTCCTCATCTGTAAAATGGGCTGGAGAAGGAAATGGCACACCACTCCAGTATCTCTGCCAAGAAAACCCCACATGACGTCACGAAGAGTCAGACGTAACTGAAAATACAACTAAGCAGCAGAAACAAAGTTCCCCCAGCCCTCGCATCCTGTGGCTGTAGGTTCTGCGGTCTCTTGCAGCTCTTACTATTTTATGTTCTGCAGTTTATGCAGTAACAACAGTATTGTGAAGATAATCATCTGTCAAAGCCTTAGTGAGTGATCAATTCAGTAAGCCAACCATGACTCCAGAAGACTCCTGATGAAGCAGGCTCCCCTCCTGAGAGGTGATGAAAAGCATGACACGCTTGCACGTTTCAGTTCTAATGCTCAGCTGCTTCTCATTTTCTGTGCTCTAAGGTCCCTTTCCCCTCCAAGTCTCTACGAAGTCTCTGTGACTGTGATATGAGGCCCCTCCTCTTGTACCTGGCTGAGCCCCCAAGGGGGGGCCCTCTGGGAAGACAGTAGCATATTCTGGAGTTCTTGTGTCCATGTTGCCCCTAAACACTGGCTTGTTTTAGAGACGGAATTCAGTGTGTTGTGTCAGCATTAGTCAGGACGCCCTTTGTCTCCATGGAAATCCTGGGGTAAATGCTGTCAGCACAGCAAGTCAACAGAGATTGGGCTACTCTGGGCTGCCTCACAGACCCTGAATCTTGAAGAGAAGCTGTGGACAGTTGCAGGCGCCTCATCCACCCCAACCCCGGGGATGGGAGTCTGGGGAGTGGCCAGACAGTGGCCCCATCATGAGAAAGCCAGAGGAGGGGTCGGAGGCATTCCTTTGGGGCAATCAGTAGTCTGAATGTCAGGACCCATCTGATCCATGGCAGGGCCAAGAAAGGCCCAGGGAGAGGGGAAGCCATGGAAGCCCCAAAGACTGGTACCTTTTTTTAGTATCAGTCCCAGAACCAACTAGAACCTAGAACTCTTTCTGTTTTACTGTTTGTCTCCACAGTGTCCAAGCCACACAAGTACATTTTCTGTACTTTTATTTAAAAGACTGTAGATGGAACAGCTAGGTGGTGAAGTGAGTCAAGCATTGGCCCTGGAGTCAGGAGGATCTGACACTTGACACTTACTAGCTATGTGACCCTGGGTGAGTCACTTAAATCCAACTGCCTCACCAAAAAAAACAATTAATAAAAAAATGTAGAAATTAAACACAACACACTGGGGCAGGCCATTGCTGTAGATATGAAAGAATCTACTCAGGTCCATAATGAGCATGCTGAACCTTTAGCTCAAGTTCTCCAGGTCTCACTGGCCTGGGCTAGCGACCTTCCAGGTGTGGAGCCCCCTGCAAGGGATGAAAAGAGAATGAATGCAGAGTGCTTTGCAGACCTTAGAGGACTCAATCCATATCATTGCTTATTAACTAAGCAGTGGATGTCAAAGTGAATAGAAAGCTGATTTCAAAGCCGGGGAGATGCCGATTCAAGGCCTGGCAGTGAGACCCTGGGCAAGTCACTCCCCCATCGGTCCTAGGCAGCTCGCTAGGATTGTGAGCCGCAGAAATGGTTTGTCTCCTAACATTAACCAAACCCCATCCTATTCCTACCAGCATCAGAAAGGCTGCAGGGTTTCATTCATGTTATTCCTCCTCCCATAATGCCATCTTCTCCCCTTCTCCCCAAATCCCTCGGGAGCCAGCCCAAGACCCTCCCTGCAGCCTGGAGCACTGGTGACCAGGCCACACATGTAGGTGTGGAATCACATGTTTGTTTACTGGTTCACATAGGAACCTCCCCAGCCTGGCACTGAAGTCCTTCAGCCCTCCACTTCGAGCTCCCCACCTCATGTCTGTCATATTCCAGCCAGGCTGGGCTACTTGCTGACCCCTTAGTTCATGCTTTGGCCCCTTGCCTAGGACTCCCTTCTCCCCCCCTCCCCAGGCAGCCCTTCGGAAGCACCCCCCTTCAGCCTCCCCCAGTCAGAATTGTGCTTTGCTGCTCCCACTGTTCTTTCCCTTCAGGGTAATGTAAGTTCCTTGAGGCCCGCCATTGTTTTTTCATTTTGCCTTTGTATCTCCAGAAGCTCACTTAGTGGAAGGCAAGGAAGCACAGTATTTACTTAATGGAATTATTGGGTTTTTTCTTCACAAACTCAGATTTCTTTCAACCCAACACACACAAGTCAGCCCCAGACTTGAGGAGGGCTGACCCTTTGGCGGGTGGCGCCCTGCGCTTGGGCCTCAGCCCCTCTTCTCCCTCCTGGCTTCTCAGTTTCGCTGCACTAACCCTGTCTGGTCTTCCTCCCTAGGAGGTGGAGTTCTATGTTCGCAGCTTCAGTTACACCAATTCAGAGCTCCAGGCAGAGGGCTTGGCAGTGGCACCTTCCAAGAGAGAGTAAGTAGTGGGGGGTCTGGGCCCTGACGTGCCCTGGGAGCCCTTAGGGGAACAGGGCAAAGGAAAAGGGGAGGGGAGAGGTGGGGCTCCCGGACCCTGAGGCCTGGGAGGGGCGGGCCTCTACTTGTGGCAACCAGAGCTGGCCTGAGGTAGCTCAGGAGATTAGCAGAGCAGCTCCCCAGGGAGCAGCCAGGATGCTGAGGGGAGGGGAGGGAGGGAGGAGTGGAGGAGCCCTGGCCCCAGACAGGCCCAGGGCCTGGGGGCTGTCTCCAAAAGGATGGAATCTCCCAAGGCCACCCGACCTGGTCCATCTCCATTCTTTGAGATAAATCCTCCACTGTAGTCCAGAGTGCAGCTGGGGCCTGGTACTGGGTAGGAAAGCCAGGGATGGACAGGTCAGCTTAAAGGAAAGAGGAATTCACAAGGAAGGGAGTCCTGAGACACTGTCTGAATAGAGCAGGTCAAAGCAGGTCTCAGAGCTGGGGATGCTTCCTTGAATGAACATTAATTAAGGCTGACAGGAATGGAGAAGGCCCAGCCTGGCCCCATCCTGGCATGGAGTGGTCACCTCTGAGGCCATAGTTCTCTCCACAGCTTGATCTGAGGTGCCTATGGGCAGCCGGGGGGTAGGCCTCCAGGGTCCTGAAGAAAGTAGCCCCTAGCACCCCTAGACCCTCTCAGGAGGGTTATTCAGCAAGAAATCCTGGGCAACAATGATTAGTAAGAATAACTCCCATCTCTATGGTGCTTTAAAGTTTACAACCACCCTGTGGGCTAGGGCCTGCAAGGGTTATTGATCCCATTTTACAGAAGAACCTGAGGCTGAGAGTTTATTGGATTTAATGAGGGGGAGGGGGAAGACTTGAATCCTGCTGTAGTGCTCTAGTAACGCCTCCACCACTAGCTGGCTTCCTGCCAGCTCCCCTTTCCCCCAAGCCCTTACTCAGCTCATGGAGGCAGCTGCACAATGGGGTGGGAGAAAGGGAAGAGGACTAAGGGACCAGCCTTGACGCCCATCCCCTTCCTTCTGCTTCCAGCCGTTCCACGCTCTTTGTCACCAGTGCGGAGCCTACGCTGCCCTCCTCCCCTGACACCCCAGTGCTGCCACCCAAGATCCAGCCACAGGTAGGCATGGGCAGTGCCCTCATGTTCTGAGGAGCTGGGCATTTACCCCAGGGCCAGGGCACTCCATCCCCATAGGCCCAGGCTTCCCCCCAGGGCTGCCCAGTTGACACCCAAGTTAAGACTGACTCTGTGTTCCTGCCCCTGGGTCCTGGTTTCCCTGGAGCTCACTGCCATCCTCTTCTACTGTGAGTGCACGATGTAGCCCTGGGACTCTTGATTTCCTTCCTAACCTTTACTGCTTGAACCTGTGATCCCCAACCCCAGAGCTACGGCCCGGCCCTCCTACCTAGAAGTTCAGTGAGGCTGTGGGGCATATTCCTAACTCCCCATCTGCCTCACTGTACATTCTCTTCAGGAACATGAGAGAGTTTATGAGAGGAGCACAGGGAAATGGGAGGGAATGGGAGAAGGGCACTAGGACTCTTTATTCTTTGCCTTTCCAGAAGAGGAAGAAGAAGAAGAAGAGGAAAGTGTACAAGGTGCCAGCCTTGGTAGCCAGTGATAAGTCTCAGGGCCGCCCCCCACCCCGACCCAGGCTGCCAGCCCCCTGCCCTGGTAAGAAGTCCTCCTCACCCTGGGCCCTTACCCGGGGTCCCGCCCTGCCCTAACGGCCCATCTAGAGCAAGAGAACCCCACGAACCCTGGGCCAAGGGGGAAAGGGCAGCAGGAGCCAGCGTGGTCTTCCCTGGAAGTGAGAAGGCCAACGGCCCACAGGACTTCCATTTTCCTTAACTCCTGCTCCAGCCTGAGCCTTTTCCTTTCACTTAATCCTCAAGGGACATGGGCTGAGACCCATGTTCTTTTGGGGAAGGTCACACCCTAGTTCCTGTGGCCTACCCTTATAGGTCATCTCTGCCCTTCCCCCCAACCATTCTGCCACTCCCTTTCTCCTTCCTAACCATCTCTGGTCATTTCAGCCTAATTTCAAAGAGTGGGAAAAGGGCACATTTGCTCTAATCACTGAGCTGAACCTTTAGGCAGGTCTGCTTCCCTCTTGAGTCTGCATTGTTCTGAGCTGAGGGGTGGGGAGAGCCCCCTGAGCACACTCTGGCCCCTCTGTGCAGCTCCCTGACCACTCCCCCTCTCTCTTCCCTCAGAGCTCCCTGAGGCTGGTGCCATGAGTTCTTCATCCCACTCCTCCAATTCCAGCCTTCACCTCCCTGTGCCAGTCTTCCTGGGCCCAGACACTTCTGTCCAGGCGGCTGGTCCTCCAGCTGACTACCACTCTGAGTCAGCAGAGTCCATGGAGGAGATCCCTGTGGCCCAGACTCGCCTGGGCAGTAGCACCCCAGCTGAGGATGGCCGCCCACCCCCTTACAGTGGCCTGGACCTTCCCCGACATCACCTCCCCCAAGCTCCTAGCCTGGGCAAGAGATGCCCTCAGGGCAGGGATTATGAACAGGAGCTAGAACTTATGGCCAAAATGCCCACTGTGTTTGTGAGCCAAAGCAGCGGGGAGCCCCCTGGTTCCCTCAGAGAGCAGCAATGTGCTGGTGCCAATCTGAAGAACTGACCAGAGGTGAGCATGACCTAGGTCCTTCCCTATCGCCCAGCATTGCTGCTGATCTACCTGGCAGAGGTAGGTGCTGGTGGCGCCCTCCTGCCCTCGCCCTGTGTCTTTGCCTTCTTCCTTAGATTGTGACTCTCCCCCTGGAGTCCAGCCAGAGCCTAACTGGCTGAAACTAAACCTGAGGCAAATTCAGTTGAGTGAGAGGTTGGGATTGAGGTCAGAGCAGGAAGAGGCTCAGTGGCAGACTAGACCAAAGGATAGTCCCAGCAATGGGACAATTGCACCTGGAGGGATGACCCTTCCTGCAGAGTTGTCCTTCCAAGGATTGAGGAGGATGACACCTGGCAGGCCTTGGGAGCATTCATACCACAGCAACAGGACCCTGGAGTTGGCAGCCTTACCGAAGAAGGACTGTGAGGCAAGTTGAAGAAGTGTGCCACTCCCCAGGAAGAAGAATGTTCCCCAATATGGGTGCCACGAGGCAAAGCCCCAGCTGCACTGTGCTATAGGGCTATAGGGCCACCCACCTGACCCAGCCTCCTGGCTCTCCCCCCTAAATGGACCGTGGGCTTTAGAGAGCTGAAGCTTGCCATCCTCAAATGATCTATGGGGTAATCTGAATCCTAGGCCAAGTTTTAAGGCCAAAGTGATTCCCCAATCCCACTGAGGGGGTAACTCTTTTACCTGGACTATGCCCAGTAGCAGAGCCCTCCTCTAAAAGGAGTGAGTGGCCTCTTGTTGAAGGTGGGCGGGAGAGTCCTAGGTTCCCTGGGCTCTACACAGTCATGTACCTACCTCCTATACCCTGCCCCCGGTCTATGCAACCCCCTCCCCCAACTCCAAGAGCTGAGCCCCAGGGCCCTGAAGTGTTCCACCTCCTGAAAAAGACTGCAGTGCCTGGTTGGGAACTGGCCAGTGGGACAGCACCCAGGAAAGGAGGCAGATCTGAGGAGCTGCTGCCTGGAAAGCTAGACTTGCCAGCACCTTACAACAGCACAGAATTCACTTTAGGGGAGTGCCCCAGGGGATTGGGGGATGGGTGAGCACTTGGGACTTTAACCCTCCTTTCCTCCCCTTTTCCTGGGGCTCTACCTCCCCCCTTTAATCATGAGCAGCAGCAGCACCCTTCCTTCTGTGGATTAATCATGATTCATAATATAAATTTTTTATGCCTTTGCTAATGCTTGTTGTGGCTTTCTTTCTCAGTCTGGCCACAGGACTAACCTGGGCTAAACTTTCCTGGGCTGGACCAACCCACAATGCCCTAAAAGCTTGTCATGGAAGGAGTGGGAAGATTATGGGGAGCCTGGAGGGGGGGTCTGGGAGATGCTGAGAGTGGTGGTGGGGGTGTGGCAAGGACCTAGATCCCGGAGAGTCTAGAATCCCAGAATCACCTTAGGGATGCTTGGGATTGTTTTTGTTGTTTGTCCTTCCTTCTAGGAGAGGAAGGTGATGTCATGACTTGTAAGTGAATTGGATTTAAGTGAGGGAGGGCTGTGTAAGGTCACCAGCCTTACTTTCTCCTCAGGAGCCATCTGGATCCAGTGGCCAGATATAGATTAGGACGACTGGAGATGGCCCTCAGGGATGCTAGGGGAGTGGAAAGAGGCATGAATGATTTTCCCACGTGATGTAGGGTCTTACTGGCAATTCTTGACTCGCCTGAATCCTGAAGCCAGTAAGCCATCAGGGAAAAGTAGGAAGATCCTCAAGAAAGGGAAAGGCTCCTGGCGCCTGGAAGCAGCCGTTTCTCAGTCCTGATTGCACTGAAAAGGGAAGGCTAGTGCGGAGGTCCCACGGTACAGAGCCATAGTGCATGCGAGAAGCAGCAAAGCGTGGACTGGTCCCCGACCCTGCGCCCACTTGCCTACACAAATACCCAGGCTTTTAGGGAGTAGAGGGACTAGGAAAGGGTACCAGAGGTTGGAGAGTCTGGGCAAAGCACACGTACAGGGTGGGGACGAGGGGGAAGTAGGCGCCGTCCTGGAGGCTCCTGGGGTCCTCACACCCTCCTAGTTCCCAAGCTTGCAGCTTCCCCAGACGGTTCATTTATTCCGTAGCTTTCTGGACCAGGCTGGGGATAGAGGGAGTGGGGAATACGGGGGAGTGGGGTTTAGGAGGTAGGGGACGTTGGGTGGGGCTGGCTGAGGAGGGGAGGGGAAAGAGGCAGCCCCCGCCTCCCCGCCGCATCCTCTCCTTGCCCCACCCTGCTCCTTCCTGGTTCGGCTGGGGCTGTGAGGTTGGGGGATGGGGAGGTGGGAGAGGGCAGTGTTGAGGACTAGGGGGTTCTGGCCCGGGCAGAAGTGGGGCTGCAGAGAAAGAGGGGGCGGGGACCAGGGACTGGGGTCCGGGAGAGAACACTTGTCCCAGGGGCGGAGCCGGCTGGGGGTGGGGCTTCTCTGTGACCTTGGTCACTGTCAGCAAAAGAACATCCCCCTTCCCCCCCCCTCCCCGGGGGTGGGACAGGATGTCTCTATGGAGACCCGGAGAAACAAGGGATAATAAGCCAGCGCCGCCCGGGCGCAGTCCCGCCGAGCTACCGGCAGGGAGCGGAGCAGAGGAGCCGCCGCCCGGTCCGGCAGTCCGGCAGTCCGGCAGTCCGTCCGTCCGTCCGTCCGTCGGCCCGTCTGTGCCGTAGCCCTCCGCTCAAGCCTGATCTGCGCGCAGCAGGGACAGCCCCAGAGGTGAAGTAGGAACCCCCGGGATTGACCTGGGACGGCCACCGATGCCAGATCCAGATCCTAGTCGGTCCCAGGGTAGGGACTGGAGGCGGGGGGTGTGGAGGGGAAAGGGATTGAGGGGCTTCCCTTGCTGGGAAGGGTGTCGCTGGGACAAACCCCGGGGCACGTGGACACCGTCCTGACTCCGATCGCACTGGGGAGTGGCACTGTTCAGGCACGATCCTGCTAAGTGTCCCATGCCCACTCCTGCAGCGTCTGCGGGAGAATCCCAGCCAAAGCACAGGGTGCAGGAGCAGGCATGGGGCAGAAAGTAGGACTGTGCCCAAATAGTGACAGGCTGCTGCTGGCGTTGGCAAAGGTCATTCATTGCCCGGCTTCTGTGATGGAGGGGCAACCTAGGGACTGGGCTGGAGCTTCAGGGTTGCTGCGAAGATCTAGCCCCAGGTAGGCCAGCAACAGTGACTGCCACTCTTCCAGGGGACACACGCCAGTTTAGGCTGCTGTTCCCGAGTTCTTCCCCCTCCCCATTTCCCCAATCTCCTTGGTGTTGGGAGGGGGGCAGGGAAAGGCCTGTCCTACAGCTGATTAATGACTCCAGCTGTCTGCACTACCATGAGCCAGTCGAGATGGCCAACTGGGAGTGACCAGCCCCACCCTGTCCCTTTCTATGTCCCCAGAGAAGCAGGGCCCTTGATTTTAGTGCCCAGGCCCCACCTGGCTCAGGCCCACATGGAGGGGAGGGTCTCTACAGCCCTGCCTTGTTAATGCCCCTCTCCCCACCCCTGGTGTCTATTCACTGGCTAGAGAGTGGAGGTGCAGCCATAATTTAAAAGAACGAGAGGAGAGCCCCACTGAAGCTACAGAGGGATGATAGTGGTAGACTAGCCAGGATGAATAACCCTAGGCCCAGTACTTGGCAGGCAGAATAGGGAACAAGGATCCCAGCCCTTTCTCTTTGTTTTTCATCCACTAGCTTAAGCTTCTCACATATGCAGGGCCTGGGTGGGCTGTTTTCCCGGGTCTCAGAGCTGCCTCACAGGGGCAGGCACCTTCCTCCCAGGCCTGAAAGGGTGTGGTCCACTGCAGTCTCTGACCACTGGGCCACTGACAGCAGGATGGGTCAGGCATTTTCTTTCTCCCCCTTTCCTCTACTGGCCCTATCTTATTCCAGCCTGCTTCCCCACCTCCTACCCCACAGCTCAGGAGACCCTGACATCCTGGTCATTGACTTTATTTTTCCTTGGGGACCATTGGCTTGTGTCGGGGACTCCAGCAGCAGCCTTACCCATTGGGTTCTTAGCTAGGCCCCCAAGTCACTCAGCCCAGCCCATCTCAGCCCAGCCCAGCTCTGCCCCCAGCCCAGCCCAACCCAACCCAAGAGCATGGAGAACTCCCTGAGCTGCCCATACACCATCCCTCCCTTAGCAACTGTCTCCAAGCAGCAGCACCCTCCCTTGGCAACTGTCTCCCAGTAGTACAAACTGTGGCCAGCCTAGGGCCAATCCCCGCCTCCCCCGCCCACCCCTTGTGTTTTGTTTAATAGTAACAAGGGTGTTCCACACAAACCAGGGGTATCCACCCTGCTGGAGGACCAGTAGGGGGCAGCACTGGACAGGTCCAGAGGGAAGGGTCACAGAGGTTCTTCCATTGGCTGAAGTCCCGATGCCACACCCGGTGACAGTGCACAGACCCTAACCATGGCACTACTGTAGACTGGCAAGGATGCTGGCCTTCAACCATGGGGTCCCTATTCCCAGCAGCAGACCCCGACCTGGCAGCACCAGCTTCCTGCGCCCCCCCCCCCCAATAGCTGGCAGCCAGCCTGATCTTGCCTAGATGATGCTATCTTCCAAGACTCGGGACCAGGCAGACACTGGCACCGAAGGTATGGGGAGGGGCAACCTTAGAGATCACCCAGTCGAACCCTTTCATTTTACAGATGAGTAAACTGAGACACTCAGTGACACTCCGAGTCAGTCAGGTCATAAATGGCAGACCCAAATTTGAACTCAGGTCATCTGATTGTAAATGTAGTGTTCTTTTAATTCAATCCACTTCAACAAATGTGTTAAATATATACTCTGTGCAAAGCCCTGTGCCCAGGACCCAAAGTCAGACATTAATTAGTTCCTGCCTTTAAGGAGTTTACTCCCCTGGGAAAAAGACAACATATCCATAAATAATTGTATGGGAATTTTAATAGGACGAGGGTACTAACAATTAGAAGGCCCTAAGCTAAGCCTCAAATAAAGATAAAAATTTAGAGCAAGTATTCTTTTTTTTAGCTTAAAACTTTTCTAGTTGAAAATGACTGAAAAAAAGTTAATTATCAAGCATTTGGGTTTTTCCCCCTCCCTTCTCTCCCCAATGGGGGAGAAGACAAAAAAAATGTAACAAATCATCATGGGAGATCTAGGGTTCTTAATCTTTTTTCCGTCAGGGAGCCCTTTGGCTGTCATCCTGCTGAAGCGCACAGTCACCTTTCAGGTTGTTGTTTGGCCTTCATTCTCGAAGAGCACCAATGACATCAGGAGGGTGACGCTCCAACTTTCCTGTGAACTGGATTCAAGTGAGGCAGGGCTGTGCAAAGTCACCCAGCCTCACTCTCTCCTCCAGAGTCATGAAAGTCCAGTAGCAAGACAAAAGTCTTGCTCAGCCCCCTTCTCAGAATCTGATTTTCAAAGGCATGAAATAAAACATACAAGAAACCTTTTTTTTTTTTTAGGCAATTGGGGTTAAGCAACTTGCCCAGGGTCACACAGCTAGTAAGTGTCAAGTGTTTGGTCTGAGGCCAGGTTTGAACTCAGGTCCTCCTGACTTCAGGGCCAGTGCTCTATCCACTGTGCCACCTAGCTGCCCCAAGAAACCATTTTTACCGAAATACAATTATCAAAATTTTTTTTAAAAAATAAATTCACAGACCACAGGTTAAGACCCCTGATTTGGAGAGTCAAAGTTCAGGAGAGAATGTATTCCAGGCAGGGGACGCAGCTTGAGTAAAAGCATGAAGGCAGGAATAGCCAACGAGTCCGGTTTGGCTCTAATGTTGAGTGTATTTCGGAGGAATAAGGCTGGAAAAGTGGGTTGGAGTCATGTTGTGAAGGGCCTTAAATGCCAGGCTGAGGAGTCTGGATTTTAGAAGCAATAGGGAGCCTGGCCCAGTTACTATCACCTCCAAAATATATACCCCCAGGAGACCTCGGATGCTTGTAGTTTACTAGGAAGATGGCCCACATTCCCCAGGGAGATAGGGGAGAGGAGCTGGCAGGAACAGCAGGGATTATAAGCAATTTGCCGGGGGTAGGATTTGTCAGAGCTAGCTTCCAAAGTGGACAGATCCTTGCATAAAGCCTCAGTAGTCCCCGGGGCTGGGCACCTACAGCTGGCTGATTCTGTGATTTGGTGCTGTTAACTGAGTTGGGTAACTCATCCTGTCCCTAGGCTTTAGTGTCTTAAGTGTCATCTATAAATGAGGGGGGAATTGTACCCGATGATCTCTAAAGTATCCCCCAGGCCTGGCATTCTGTGTCCTAAGGGCCCTCTCAGGCCTGGCATTCTGTGTTCTAAGATCCTTCCTAGCCCTGGCATTCTGTGTTCTAAGGCCCCTCCCAGGCCTGGCATTCTATGGTCCAGGGTCCCTCCCAGGCCTGGCATTCTGTGTTCTAAGGCCCCTCCTGCCTCTGGCATTCTGTGTTCTAAGGGCCCTCTCAGGCCTGGCATTCTGTGTTCTAAGATCCTTCCTAGCCCTGGCATTCTGTGTTCTAAGGCCCCTCCCAGGCCTGGCATTCTGTGTTCTAAGGCCCCTCCCACCTCTGGCATTCCATGTTCTAAGGCCCTTTCCAGGCCTAGTATTTATAGGATCATAAATCCAGAGCTGGAAGGGACCTCAGCAGTATCTAGTCCAGTTATTTTACAGGTGAGGACAAGGAGGCCCAGGAAGATTGAATACCTCAGACAGGGACACACAGGTCATAAGTGTAACTGTCCCCGCCATGATGCAGACTCTCGTCCAGTGAGTGCAGTTGCCAGGCTCTTTCCCACCCTCCACACTGCCTATGTCCCAAGCTTGCAGTGGTCGCCTGCCCCCAGATGCTCTTGCCAGCTGGGGCCGGTTATGGTTTCCAGGGCACGCGGAGGTAGGCCCGTTGGCCCCGGGATGGCACCTTAGCTCGGCACACTTGGAATGGGCCCCAGGGTGACCTTGGGTGTGATGCGCAGCAGGTCAGCATGGCGGAGCACCCAGATGTGGAAGGCTTGGAGGAGAGCTTCCGGAAGTTTGCCATCCATGGAGACACCAAGGCCACGGGGCAGGAGATGAATGGCAAGAACTGGGCCAAACTCTGTAAGGACTGCAAGGTTGCTGACGGCAAGAACGTCACAGGCATAGATGTGGACATCGTCTTCTCCAAAGTCAAGTGAGCCTGGGGGCCTCTGGTGCAGGGTGATAGGGGTGGGATTCCTTCTTCCCTCCTACCTAGCCCAAAGCAGCATTCACAAAATAAAATTCACAAGTACAGGATGGGGAGTGGCTCCACAATAGTTCCTGTGAAAAAAAAAGATCTGGGTGTTTTAGTGGATGGTGTATGAGTCAAATTCAATGTGTTGGGGGGTCTACAAAGCTAATTTGATCTGAAGCTCCACTGAGCTGCAAAGTATTCCAAATGAGGGGATGGTAGTAGTCCTGCCGAGAACTGCTCTGGTTAGACTGCGTAGGAAGAAGCAGGAATTCGGGATTCTACAATTTAGGAAGAATATCGACAAATTAGGGGGCAGCTAGATGGCTCATGGAATAGAGTGCCAGGCCTGGAGTCAGGAAGACTCATCTTCCTGAGTTCCAGTCTGGCCTCAGACACTTATTAGCCGTGTGATCCTGAGGAAGTCACTTAAACCTGCTTGCCTCAGTTTTCTCATCTGTAATAAAATGAGCGGGACAAGGAAACGGCAAAACACGCCAGTGTCTTTGTCAAGAAAGCCTCGCGAAGAGTCAGACGCGACTGAGAAACGATTGAACAACAAAAATTGACAAAGACAATTTGATAAGACCATCGGGGTCATTGCTTGAGGGAAATGGGGATGTTTTGACCCAAAGAGGAGAATATTTAGGGAGAATAGGGTAGCTGTCTTCAAGGCTATCACCTGGACAGCCAAGTAGAAGATTGTCCTAAAGCACTCATGGGTGGGCCAGGTGCTATGCCCTGCCCTGGGGATGCAAGGAAAGGTGAAAAAGGCAGCCCTGCCCTCAAGGAGCTCACAGTCTACTGGAGGAGACAAAACGTGCAAAGGACTAGGTATATACGAGATATTTTCAGGGTAGCTGATGTGGGGGTAAACCTAAGAAGACTTCCCTTCTAGCAGTGGGGATGACCAGGAAAGGCCTTCTTCTACTGGGCCCTGGAAAGCACCTGGGAAGGGGAAGCAGAGGCTAGGTCCAGGTCTGCTGTAAGGGAAAGCCATTGGAATGAGGGGAGTGGTGCCCAGACCTGCTCTTTAGGCTGAGGCTCTATGGCCACTTTGGGGGGGGTGGTGTTGAACTAGATGTCTTCTCAGGCTTTGTTCAGTCCCCCAATTCAGTGATTGCTTAGATCATGGCATGGCCACGAGAGGGCATTGAGAGAAAGCTGTCTAAAGGACAGAGGAGAAAAAGGAGAAAGGGAGGGACCCGCGGTGTTCCTGTGTCCCTATTAGGGGGAAGACTGCCCGAGTCATCAATTATGAGGAGTTTAAGAAGGCCCTGGAGGAGCTGGCTGCAAAGAGATTTAAGGGCAAGAGCAAGGAGGAGGCGTTTGATGCCATCTGCAAGCTGGTGGCGGGCAAAGAGCCAGCCAACGTGGGCGTCACCGTGAGTGTCCCGCTCGTCTCAAAGGTTCCCTTCTTTGTTGGCCCTGAGAGGCATTTCAGATGGCCTCTGGGCTGACACAGTCCAGGACCAGTCCTGCCCCCTCCCAACCTCCAAGCGTTAGGGGAATGCCTCATGGGGGGAGGGAGGAGATGGGGAAAACCTGCCAGGCTTGTGGGTGCTCCCCTCTCCCCCGTCCCACACTGAGCACCTCGTGTTTGACTCTGGGTAGAAAGCCAAAACAGGAGGGGCTGTGGAACGGCTGACCGACACCAGCAAGTACACAGGCTCCCACAAGGAACGCTTTGACGAAAGCGGCAAAGGAAAGGGCATCGCGGGGCGGCAAGACATTCTGGATGACAGCGGCTACGTCAGCGCCTACAAGCACGCAGGAACCTATGACTCCAAGGTGAAGAAGTGAGGCCCAGGCAGCTGCCTCCCCCCTGCCTGAGGCGCCGGGCCCAGGCCTGAAGGGTACAGGAATGGTGGGGAGGAAGGGCACTGACCGCCTCCCCTCCTGCCTTGGTGGCCACGTCACAGCCCCAGCACACCCCAGGCTGCCCTGACTTTGTGCCCTGTGCCTTCAATTCCTGCCCAGGTGTGGGGTGCCCCTTTGGCCTGCCAGGGCCCTAATGCAGGCTGGTCCCATTGCCCCCTCCTCACTAACCTTCTGGGCAAAGCATGGGGCCCAGGCCCCGTAGCAAGGATTCCCAGCCCAAAGTGAAATGACTGGCCTGTCCCGCCTCTCGCCCCCATCTGCTTACCCCATATTTAAACTGCTGACCCTGGATCAGTACCTGCTCTGTACTCAGAACCCAATAAAGAAAGCCTTTTGTACTCACATTGGCCTGACTTGGAGCCTTGCGTGGGCCAGGGTTTGGGAGGGGGTGAGAGCTTGTCTTTGTTTTTGGTTTTTTTTTTTTTTTGCAAGGCAATTGGGGTTTAGTGACTCGCCCAGGGTCACAGTGTCAAGTGTCTGGTCTGACACTGGATTTGAACTCAGGTCCTCCTGCCTCCAAGGCCAGCCACCTAGCTGCCCTGACAGCTTGTCTTGAGTGGCAGTCTCCATCACCTCTTCACTTTCACAGGCTCCATTCTGGCTTCCTAACGTACGTATCCCTACCTGTGTTTCTCTGTCTTCCCCAGTCTTTTTACCTACCCTTTTGGTGACCCTGCTATCTTTGGAAACCAGAATGGGTGGGGCTAACAGTCCTTTCCTCCTTTGGTCTGATGAGGAGAAGGCCTGTCATGAGCCCTGAAAGCAGATCCCTGTCAAACATCTCACAATTTTATCTAATCCTATCAGTGTGACAGCTGAAAGTCCAGGTGACCGCTAGAAATGGGGTGGAACCGTCAGCCGCTCTAGAGCCCTCAGCCATCAGGGTCACCGAGGCTGGACATGGCTGCTGCTTTCCTGGTCTGAGTGATGGGGGCCTCTGATCCCTGTGGCCCAGGAGGCTGGGAGCTGCTGAAGGAATCCCGGGGAGGGACCACAATAAAACCTACTCACCTCAGGGACTTCCTTGTAAATGGCCAACTCTGTCCCGTCCCCAATACCCCAGTGATTCAAGTCAGGCCAAAGCCGGGCTAAACGAAGAAACAGTCCCGCACCTGCACCTAGCAACCTTCCAGCGCCGATGCTGTGAATGGCCCACAAACGGGGTCTTGCACGTGGCAGATGCCCAATAAGGATTAATTGGATTGGAATAAGAACAGACCAAAAGCCCTGGTGGAAAACTTTCTCCTAGTCCACGTTGAATGCTTTCACAATCTGAGCCTTACAGCTAGCTTTAAGGGTTGAAGGCACTTTATAAATGTTCTCTCATTTTCTCTTAACAACCCTGGGAAGGAAGTGCTATTATTATCCCCATTTTACAGGTAAGGAAACTGAGGCCAGGTAGGTTAAGTGCCCAGAGTTACACAGCCAGCATGTCCAAGGCCAAATCTGGACTCATTTCTCCATCACTGTACCATCTAGCTACCCCCAAGGGACACGTTCTCCCTTCTCTACCCTTGTCCCACCCCATCACTTAAAGTCCACAAGCAAACAGGAAGGGAGCCAAGAGGGTGGTGGCCCCAACCTGGGTAAAGTGTGGGGCTGTTCTGAGGGTAGCCTTGACCACAGCTACAGCAGGCCTGCCTTAGAGACATAACTTCCAGCTGGCATTGCTCAATAAATCCATCCCCTCACTTCGCACATAAGGAAATTGAGAGCCAGAAGTAGAGTCATTTGTCTGAGGCCACACAGCTGATTAGAGGCGAAGCCAGACTGGGGTTCCTGATTCCCAGTCCAGGACATTGGGGCACTCCCTTCATGCCTTACCTTTTTAAAAATTAGAAACGGCCCACATTATCTTAATGAATTAAGCATCAGGGAAGGAAGGAAGCAACTATCAAGTGACTGCACTTTACAAATATCTCATTTTATCCTCACAACGACCTCGGGAGGTAGATGCTATTATTATCTCCATCGTACAGTTGAAGAAACTGAGGCAGGCAGAGGTTAAATGATCTGTCCAGGGGCACACAACCCAGTGTTTGAGGCCAGATTTGAGCTCAGATCTTCTTGACTCCAGGCCCAGTCCTGTCTCCATCTATAGGAAGTATTTAAAAACAGTAAGATTTAGAGCCTGCTCCACTTGGAGGAAACTCCGAGGCTGTTAGAGCCCTCCCTGAAGCGGGAATCCCTTTTGAAGCCTCTCTGACATGTAGTCAGCTGGACTCTGCTTGAAGAACTCCGGTGACAGAGAGCTCACTCCCAAAGTAGCTCATTCATCTCACCACATTCTCTCCTCTCTCTGATAAGGTGTTAGCCTCCTGCTCTTTGGATTCAAGGATTAGTTGTGATTTGAGAGCTCCTCACAGGCTCACCCCAAAACACTGTCATTTCCCCTCCCCCAACTTCTCCCCTGGCATGGAGTTGGACATTCTACCATTAGTGATTCATTCCTTTGGGCGTGCCACTTTTAAAATGTAAGTGCTATCTGTGGTGGAGGATGGGGCATGGGGAGAAGGCTCTGCCTCTTCCCTCTGTGCCCTCTCCCCTTTCCTTCCCTGCCTTCTCAGTTCCTTCCAGTCCTGAAGTGCAGGCGGGTAGGTGAATACTGCTTCGCCTTGACGTTGCCGGCCCACGTCAGCCACGCCTCCTCGCCTTGGCCAGCAGCCTCTCACGGAGTTGGTCTTTGCTTTGACTGTGGGTCCCGTAGCTGATTAAGGGTTTCCTTGTCCAGTGTTGGAGCCGTTCCCAGGGTGCTGAGGATCTGGGTCAATGCTCTGAAGCCGCCTTTCCCTCAGCGCTCCTCAGCACCGGGGGACGGACAGTGGCTCTCAGGGAGCCTACCCCTCGGTGCTCGGATGCATCACACCATGACTTTATAACAGCTCCACCCCTGAGCCAAGCAAGTATCCAACAGCCTCTTCCCCACGCTCACACCCTTCAGGAAGATGTAAGAGACCTTCTAGTGCAGGGCAGCTAGGTGGCGCCGTAGTGCATAGAGTGTCCGGCCTGGAGTTGGGAAGACTCATCTTCCCAAGTTCAAATCTGGCATCAGATACTTACTTACTGACTATGTGAACGTGGGCAAGTCACTTAACCCTGATTCCCCCCCCCAAAAAAAAAAAACAAAAGAAAGAAAGAAAGAAAAAAAATCATCTAGTCCAACCCTCAACTCGCATTTCATAGATGAGAAAACAGCCCCGGAAAGAGGTCATAGAATTGTAGTTAAGGTTTTTTGAGCTAAAAGTAATTCTAGCAGCCATCTGGTCCAATGTATAACCAGAAAAGATTCCTTACCACATCTGAGAAGCACAGGGGTTAGTCAGTCAGCCAACAAGTATTAAGCACCTATTGTGTTCAGGGCTCTACAATAAGTACTGGGAACACAGAAGAAATGCAAGAATCAGTCCCTGACCCCAAGAAGCCCCCAGTCTAGTGGGGCGAAACAACATTCAAACAACAATGGGCAAATAGGGTGTAACCATACATACACGTGTGTGTGTGTGTGTACATGCATTGAGGCCCCGCATGTCACATGGGCTGCCCCCGACACATAGAGGATTCAGAATAGAAATCTCTAGTCTCTCTCCTTCTACCCTTCTCCAAGGCAGATTTTCATTCTTGCCAGGAGGGGAGGCAGGGAGTTGTCCAGAGGCCACTACTATGTTCTCAGAGAGGGGATACTGGGCTAGGATTATATCTCTCTGTTTCCTTGGATGGGCAGCTAGGTGGTCAGGGAGTGGATACAGAGCTGGGCCTGAAGTCAGGAAGATCTGGGTTCAAATTAAGCCTCAGATACTTATTAGCTATATGGTCCTGGGCAAGTCACTTAACCCTGTTTGCCTGTTTCCTCAGCTGTCAAATGAGCTGGAGAAATGGCAGTCCACTCCAGTATCTTTGCCAAGAAAACTCTAATGATGTCATGAAGAGTAACATGTCACTGAACAATCTCCCTTAGTATTGTTAATTTGGGGGTGTGATTTTCAGGTTCAATTTAGCTTCTGCTTGCTGATACATTATTGGTAGAAGCAGAACTCCACATTTTATAGCCAAGGAGTGACTCCATTCCCACTAAATTCCAGTCCACACTAAACCCATATCACACCTAGCCAAGAAACTCATTTATCCAATTTGGATAGCAAAACAGAAATTAGAGAAATTATACATAGGAGAATATGTAACAGACAATACAGAGTAAAGGACCTTTCCCATTCAAAGCTAGGTAACTCAGCTTAGAGGAGAAAGAGAGAGAGGGAGAGAGAGACAGACAGATAGACAGACAGAGGGACAGAGACAGACATAAACAGACATAAACAGAGAGACAGAGGGAGAGACAGAGAGACAGAGACAGAGACAGAGAGAAAAAGAAAGAGAGAGAGAGAGAGAGAGAGAGAGAGAGAGAGAGAGAGAGAGAGAGAGAGAGAGAGAGAGAGACCCAGCTCTCATCCAAAGGAAAGTTCCAAAAGTCTCTAGTGTAGCAAGCTGGTGAGAGGGACATGATGGACACTTTCGGATCCCCTCATGTCAGCTTCTTTCCAGAGTCTCAACAACCTGAAGTGGGCCTGGCATCTTCCATCTTCACTTTCAAAGCTGGAAGCCAAAAGTGCCCAAAGCAACCTGAAGCAACTCAGAGCTTGAAGAGAGCTCCTTCTGTTCTCTGACAATTCTGAGGGCACTGATCTCCTCCATTGAAAAGAGTATCTCATCTTAGTGGGCTTTGGGACTGGGGTTTATGTGTGTGTGTGTGTATATGCATGAATACATGTATGTATGCACATATATGCACATACATATATACACACATACATACATACATATAGCAGATATATACATATATATAAATGCATAAAATGTGTTTATATATAAATATATATGTACGTATACAAGCATACAAATTGGGGATAATCTCAGAGGAAAGGCACTAAGATTGAGGACTGGGAAAGGCTTCTTGTAGAAGATGAAACTTTGGCCAAGTCTTGAAGAAAGTTGGGAAGCGGAAACGAGGGAAACCACTCCAGGTCTGGAGACAGCCAGTGAGTACATCTGGTGACCAGAGATGGTACCTTGTGAAAGGGAGAGCGAGGAGACCCGAAATGCTGGATTGTAGAGTACCTGGGTGGGGTGGCCGAAGACAGAAGAAGACTGGCCAGGTCTTCTTTGGTCAGGGCTTTGAAAGCTACACAGACCATTATATGTTTGATCTTGAGGGCAATAAGGAGACATTGGAAATCACTGAAAAAGAGGTTGGAGGCATACTTCATGAGGGTGGGCACCCAGGGAATTTTTTTAGGGGTGAACGTTTGTTGAATATTCAATCATAAAGTACATAATTTTATTTCATCAAACTAATTAAAACTTTTTTTAAATTGACGGTAACTAAACTTTACTTTTAAAATGAGATACAACATATCAAATATTTGCTGGTAGTCATAACCAGGGATATACAAAGAGAAAGAAAATGTTCATGATTTTTCTTCTTAACCACATGATGCTGTTGTTAAGTTGGGGTTTTCTTGGCCAAGATACTGGAGTGGTTTGCCATTTGCTCCTCCAGATCATTTTACAGATGAGGAAACCGAGGCAAACAGAGTTTTAGGGACTTGCCCAGGGTCACACAGCTAGTAAGCGTCTGAGGCCAGATTTGAACTCAGGTCTTCCTGACCCCAGGCCTGGCGTTCTATCAACTGCACCAGCAAGCTGCCTAATTATTGACTATTACAGCATCTAAAACCACAGAATGTCAGAGTAATGAGGGACCTTAGAGGTCAGCTATTCCAACCATCATGGGGAACTGACTTAGCCAGATTTTCAGAGTGAATTAGTGATAGCATGAGTTCAGGTCCTAGTTATGATACTTAGTAGCCTTAGTGTGACTCTGAGCAAGGCATAGACTTCCTTGGGCCTTGGTTTTCTCATCTATAAAATGGGGTCCAAATTTGAGCTCAAGTCTTCCTGACCCCAGGCCTGATGCTCTATCCATTGCATCACCTAGCTGCCCATCATCATGTAATAAATGAACCCAAACTAGCCAGTTTTCTGCATGGGCCTCCTTTCCTAGAGAATGAGATATCTTTCATCAGGGGTCAGGGACTCACAACCTTCAAGTACATTAAAATAAACTGAAGAAAGCCATTCTTGCTCTATGCAGAGTCGTGAATGAGTGCACTCCTCACATGTGCTAATGGCTTGTAACAGGTGAAACTGCAGAGCCCTGAATACTCTGTAAAGTCCAGACAAGCCACTCGTGAGTGGGGTCCTTGGGACTACTGTTAGGACCTGATTCATCACAAACCTCAAGTAGTCATCCTTGGTTTCCAATTCATCCTAGGACACTACATTCTCCCGTTGCCTTCACATGGAGGCAATCACTGAGTCTGGGAGTCGGTAAAAGGAAGTGATTCTCTCCTGCTCACCTTTTGTATCAAAGTGAGGCTGGTAATCAAATGTGCCATCAAAACATCAGAAACATCACGGATGTTTTTCTCTTCTCAACTGGGAAAACAACTTCTTTCTCTACACATTTTCACACTGTCATTGAAAATGGCTTGGTAACATTCTGGACAACTTCTCATCAGAGCCAAAGAGTTAAAAAAAAAGGCCTTTTATGCCCTGGTCATTGCAGTAAGCTGAGAGCTGATGGTACAAGAGCCTGACTCACTTTTACCACCATCTGGAGAACAGGATATGTCATTCAGGGCAAAGATGACCTGGAATAAATTTGGTTTGTGATTAGGGCCCCTAGCTTTTATTTTAGCATCAGTAAGCTAAATGTTTGTTAGAGAGAGGGAGAGGAGGAGGGGAAGGGAGAAGAAAGGGAGAGAGGCAGAGAGAGAGGAAGAGGGGAAGGGAGAAGAAAGGGAGAGAGGGAGAGAGAGGAGGAGGGGAAGGGAGAAGAAAGGGAGAGAGGGAGAGAGAGGAGGAGGGGAAGGGAGAAGAAAGGGAGAGAGGCAGAGAGAGAGGAAGAGGGGAAGGGAGAAGAAAGGGAGAGAGGCAGAGAGAGAGGAAGAGGGGAAGGGAGAAGAAAGGGAGAGAGGCAGAGAGAGGAGGAGGGGAAGGGAGAAGAAAGGGAGAGAGGGAGGGAGAGGAAGAGGGGAAGGGAGAAGAAAGGGAGAGAGGGAGAGAGAGGAGGAGGGGAAGGGAGAAGAAAGGGAGAGAGGGAGAGAGGAGGAGGGGAAGGGAGAAGAAAGGGAGAGAGGGAGAGAGAGGAGGAGGGGAAGGAGAAGAAAGGGAGAGAGGTAGAGAGAGAGGAAGAGGGGAAGGGAGAAGAAAGGGAGAGAGGCAGAGAGAGAGGAAGAGGGGAAGGGAGAAGAAAGGGAGAGAGGCAGGGAGAGGAGGAGGGGAAGGGAGAAGAAAGGGAGAGAGGCAGAGAGAGAGGAGGAGGGGAAGGGAGAAGAAAGGGAGAGAGGGAGAACATTTATGAAGTGCTCACCATGTGCCAGGAATGCAAAAGTAATGGAGGCTGGGCCGCTGAAGGCCAGTTCTGGGAGCATGCGCTAACACTGAGCAGGAACAGAAAAACCTGCCAGAAGGTGGAATTCTGGCGGGGACTTGAAGGGAACGGGGAGGCAGGGAGGAGGAAGAGCCTCCTGGACATGGAGGACAGCCAATGAAAATGCCCAGAGCTAAGAGATGAGTGTCTTGTTTAAGAAACAGCAAGAAAGCTGGTGTCATTGGCTCAAAGAATGCATGGGGAGGTGAGCAAGGTGTAAGAAGCCTGGAAAGGGAGAAGGGGACGAGGGGACTAGGGCTTAAAAAGCTAAACAGGGATCTGTGTTTGATGTTGGGGGTGACAGCAAGTTTATTGAATAGGGGTGGGGAATGGGGGGAATGCAAGGTCAGACCGGTGCTTTAGGAAGGTCACTTTGGCAGCTGAGTGGATGAGGGACTGGGATGGGGAGGAACTTGTGGCAGAGAGAGTAATCAGAAAGCTTTTATAATAGTCTAGGAGGGATGCGATGGAGGCCTGCACCTGGATGGTGGCAGAGGCAGAGGAGGGAAAGGGTCCTATTCAAAGGACATCTCAAAGGTAGAATTGAAGGGGCAGCTAGGTGGCACAGTGAATAGAGCACCTGTCCTGGAGTCAGGAGGACCTGAGTTTAAATCTGGCCTCAGACACATAATACTTCCTAGCTGTGTGACTCTGGGCAAGTCACTTAACCCCAAATGCCCCACTGAAAAAAAAAAGGTAGAACTGATAGAACTTGGCAACAGATTAGATACTGGGGGGCAGGGAGTGAGAGTAAGGAATTGAGGATGACACCCGAATGACTGGGAAGATGGTGAACCCCTCAGCAGGAATAGGGAAGTTGAGAGGAAGAGAAGATTTGGGTGAAGAAAATAAGTTCTGTTTTAGACATGTTGGGTTTAAAATACCTACAGGATATCCAGCTTGGGATGTCCAACAGGCAATCTGAGATGTGAGACTGGAAGTCAGGAGAGAGGTTAGGGCTGGATAAATATATCTGAGGATCGACTGTACAGAGATGATCATTGAATCTATGAGAACACCAAGCAAAATATTATAGAAGAAGAGAGGAGGGCCCAGGACAGAGCCCCAGGGGAGACCCACTGTTAGCAAGAGAATATAGTCAAGGAGGCTGAGAAGGGGCTGTCAGCTAGGTACGAGGACAATCAGCAGGGTAATGAAAACTTGGAATTCTCTCCCTCTGTGTCTCTCTCTGTCTCTGTCTGTCTGTCTGTCTCTCTGTCTTTTCTCTCTCTCTCTCAGCCAGGCACAAAGAGAACCAGCAGGGTAATGAAAACTTGGAATTCTCTCCCTCTGTGTCTCTCTCTGTCTCTGTCTGTCTGTCTGTCTCTCTGTCTTTCTCTCTCTCTCTCAGCCAGGCACAAAGAGAACCAGCAGGGTAATGAAAACTTGGAATTCTCTCTCTCTATGTGTCTCTGTCTCTGTCTCTCTCTGTCTCTGTCTCTCTTTCTGTGTCTCTGTCTCTCTGTCTCTGTCTCTGTCTCTCTCTCTCTTTCTCTCTCTCTCTCTGTCTGTCTGTCTCTCTCTCTCTCTCTCTCTCTCTCTCTCTCTCTCTCTCTCTCTCTCTCTGTATAATTTTCCTCTCAATTACATGTTAAGACAATTTTTAATGTTTCTTTTTTAAAGATTTGAGTTTCAAATTCTATCCCTCCCTTCCACCCTCCCCTCCACCCTTCCCAAGATAGTAAGCAATCAGTTATAGCTTATACATGCACAATCATGTAAAATATTTCCATATTAGTCATTTTGTACAAGAAGACTCAAATGAAAGAAAGTGAAAAATAGCATGCTTTAGTCTGTATTCAAACAATATGAGTTGTTTTTCTGGAGGTGGATAGTATGCTTCATCATTAGTCCTTTGGGATTGTCTTAGAATCTAAGACTTGTATCATTGTATTGCTGAGAATAGCTAAGTCATTCACAATTCTTCATCCCACAATGTTGCTGTTACTGTGTACAATGTTCTCCTGGTTCTGTTCACTTCACTATGCATCAGTTCATGTAAGTCTTTCCAGGGTTTTCTGAAATCACCGTGCTTGTCATTTCTTATAGCACAATAATATTCCATCATGATCATATACCATAGCTTGTTTGGCAATTCCCCAATTGATGGGCATCTCTTTGATTTCCAATTCTTAGCCACCATAGAAAGAGCTGCTATAAATATTTTTGTACAATAGGTCCTTTTCCCTTGTTTTTGATGTCTTTGGTATACAGACCTGGCTGTGGTATTGCTGGATCAAAGGGTATCATTATAGCTTTTTGGGCACAGTTCTCAATTGCTTTCCAGAATGGTCCAATTGGCTCACCCCTACACCAACAGTGCAATAGTATCCCTGTTTTCCCACATCCCCTCCAACATCCATCATTTTCCTTTTATTGTTGCATTAACCAATGTTATAGGTGTGAGGTGGTACCTCAGAGTTAAAACTTGGAATTATAAAGAGGATAACATTGCAAACATGGAGATGTAGAGATGACAGTCTGAGTGGAGAATGGAGTAGTTTTGTTTTATGGCAGCCATTTTTTTTGCTCTGAATGCCCATCGTGATAGTGATTTCAAAGCCATCCCTTGCGATCCTACCTCTGGTGTGTAGGACTTCCCTCTCTGATGGCATAAGGATTCTGAATAACAAAAGCAAAGACAGCTCTGAAGAGCATGCAGCATACATGGAGCAGGACCTGGAGGATCACTAGCTCATAGATTAGGAGTATTTCTCTGTTGTTGCTGTTGCTTTAATGCTTCATTTGAATGCCTGTGCTCCATTCAAACATGGTGGATGTTCTAAACTGGTCAAAACCCAACTCTACCAATTATTCACAGTTTATGAAGAGAGACAGGAGGTTTAACTGGATTTTTTCGTTGTCAAAATGTTTCATTGCCAGACAATCTCTTCATGGTGTACATAGTAGTATCACTGGCAATTATTGCAACTATTTTTCCATTGAGTGAAGACATGATCTTTTTTTTTCAGTCAACTAGCATTTATTAAGTGCCTACTACATGCAAGGCAATTTTGGGATGTGATTGCTCAGGCTGACATTTTGAGGAAATTGTTGCACATTTTGGCTTTAAAGAATCATATTTAGAACATAGTGACTAGATTTAGAAATACACTTTTTTCAAAACTGTCAGCTTTTTTTCACTATGAATCTCAGGATGGTCTCCCAAACCAGAACTTTGTTGCACTCTAGCAATGGCACCATTCTTGTATGGACAGAAAAGCTTCCTTACCTTATCTAACAGTAAATACATCAATAGGTTTCCTTTTATTAACACTTGATTATGAAAAATATCTCAGCATGTGAAATTTTGGCAGTGGGTAGTTTAGAAAACTTTTAAAAACATTTCTTGGCCCTGTGCCCAGTTTCTGAATCTTTTCTCCAGAAATGCTTTTGTTATTGTTCACTCATTTTTCAGTGTGTCTGACTCTGTGATGCCATTGAGGGTTTCCTTGGCAAAGACCCTGGAGTGGTTTGCCATTTCTTTCCCCAGATGACTTTACAGATGAGAAAACTGAGGCAAATAGGGCTAACTGACTTGCCCAGGGTCACACAGCTAGTAAATGTCTGAGGCTGGATTTGAATTCAGGAAGATGAATGTTCCTGACTCCAGGCCAGGCACACTATCCACTGTACCACCTAGCTGCCCCGATAAAAGCCAGATCGGCATAAATGTTAACACGCCCAAGGGCCTTTAGATGATCAAGACTGATGCTGTCACCTCTCCTCTGGATGATCATGGACTGGGTCATCAGACAGAATGCTTGTTGGCTTTGAGTAAGAACCATACTGACCTGACCCGAGAGACTCAGTCTGTTTCTGTTGCTCACTACTCATTTTGTTGTATTTCCAGTGGAATTGGCGGTGGCAACATTATCATTATCCAAGTTCCTTTTCTAAATCAAATTTTATTTTTTTCAATTAATAGGCATTTGCTCTCTTGCCTACCCTCACTGAAAAAATAAAAGACAAAAAATCCTTATGAACAAATTTGCATAGGAAAGTAAAGCAAATTCCCATACTGGCCATATCCAGAAGTGTGCATCACATTTTGTCAATCACCCCTCCGTCAGAAGGGAGGTACTCTCATCAGTCCTATGTAATTATGGTTGGTCACTGCATTGATCAGTTATTAAATCTTTCAAAATTGTTCTTTTTTCTTTTTAATAATGCTGCTGTTACAGTATACATTTTTTCCTAGTTCTGCTCACTTCATCCTGCATCATTTCATATAAATCTCCCCACTTTTCTCTGAAACTGTCCCTCTTTATTTCTTACAGCATAACAATGTTCCATTACGTTCATATGCCACAATGTATTCTAGGGTGGCGCAGTGGAGCCAGGAAAATTCATCTTCCTGAGTTCAAATCCAGCCTCAGACACTTACTAGCTTTGTGATCCTGGGCAAGTCATTTAACCTTGTTTGCCTCAGTTTCCTCATCTGTAAAATGAATTGGAGAAGGAAATGGCCAACCATTCCACTATCTTTGCCAAGAGTTGGACGTGACTGAAGAACAACAAATTGCCCAATTGATGGGCACCCCCTTAGTTTCCGGTTCTTGGTCATCACAAAAAGAGCAGCTATAAACATTTTAATGCTTGCAAGATCTTTACCTTTCTTTGACCTAGCAGTGGTAGTGAGTCAAAGGATATTCAGAATTTGGTAACTTTGGAGGCATAGTTACAGTCGGCTTTCCAGAATAATGGTGTCAGTCCAATGCTCCACCAACAGTGCCTCAATGTCCCTGTTTTTCCACATCCTTTCATCATTTCTTATTCCCCCCCCTTTTTTTGGGTCAACTTTGCCCATCTAATAAATGTGAGGTAAAACTTTAGAGTTGTTTTTATTTACATTTGTCTAGTTATTAGTGATGGAGAGACTTTTTTTTAAAATATATATGGCTATAGATAGCTTGGATTTCTTCCCTTCAGAATTACTTGTTTTCATGGAAATTCTCAATGGAGGCATCTGAGATATATGCACTGCCATGAGCACATTGATTCTAATTCAACTTGTCTGTTCCGACTACAGCCAGTAACAGATCAAAGTATTTTCTAAAATGGTGGTCATAGGGGAAAGGGAGGGCTAATGGTGATGCACCTTCTAGTAGTGGGGACTCACACTTCCAGCGAACATGGGCTTTCTATCTGGAACACGGGACTGCCCAATGGGAGGGCCATCCCCAGAGCAAGCCCTGTGGGCTCCGCCTGGGGCCCAACCATGTGGGAGAGGCTTGGTGAGTCTGCCTGAGGAAGGTCCCAGCTTCCCACCCTAGAACAACAGGCTTTTGCTTGGTTGATGAGCTAAAACTGTATGGTCATTTAAATGGCATTAACTCGCCAAAGTGAGCCTCTCTCTCTTTCCCGCTAGCTGCATTTGAAAGAGGCAGGAACGGCTCAGTTGTAACCTCTGAGGGGAGAGAAAGCGCAGGCTCCAGGGGTTTCTTCTCCCTACCCTGGTTGACACGAAGCTATGAGCGCTTGGCCCTATGGTTGCCTCTATTCCTGTTATGTCAATTCTTCCTGTCCTGGGTGAAGGCGTATCGGAGAGGGAACAGAACAGGCTGCAACCTTGCGAGCTTCGGGAATGCAGGAGAGCAGCCAGAGATCTGGGACATGGCGTCCATGACAGAGTTTGCTGCCCACCAAGCCCGGAGGATAGAATAGGACTGAGCCCATCCTTCGACATTATCAGCCGTACTGCATTTGCAAATGACCTCGGTGGGGCAAATGCTTTGAGGCAACCGCTATAAGTTTGAGCGCTACCCTCCCCAGCAACTCAAGAGACCGAGAGGAGAGTGTGGCCCTTGTTCCGAGGGATGTGTTTATACTTTGGTTCTAGCTAGGTCCTTCAGTAAATATTCCTAATTGATGTTAATTGTTAAATGAAACTGGGGTGTTAACTCCTGGGGAGGATATTGCCAATGGGTGCTTGGAGAGGGAAGGCTTGAGATCATAGCATTAGAAAATACCCCACCCCCCAACACCTCAAGGCTCCCCTAGAACGCTGTGGTGAAGATGCAGACGGCCCAAGACCTCTGGGGACCAGGTTGAGGCACTTTTTTGGGAAGACTGTGCGCCTAGGCACACCCAGCACATCCTGTCACTGTGCTGACAAGTGGTCACCCAGGCTTTACTTGAAGACAACCAGAGAGGAGGACCCACCCGCTATCTCAGTAGACATCCTCTTCCGCTACTGGATAGCTCTGTCAGAAAGTCTGTCCCTTTGTCAAACCTCCATTTGCCTCCACACCTTTGACCCATGGCTCCTACTTCTAAGTGCTCAACTCCCTAATGCAGACGGGCTGCCTCGGGGCTCATAACCTACCGGTCCCTCCTTTCGGCAAGTGGGGCTAAGTTTTCAAGAGATACCCGCCTGCTGTCTTCTCTCCGTCCCTCTCTCCCCTTAAACAAGCTCCCCCTTGACTCCTTTTCTTAAGCTATTGTTGCCTCTTCGCTTCTTTCATATGCCTGCCCTGCCTCCTTCGCCAGTCACTCCTTAAACTAGAATCCTACTCGGCTCTGTCGAAATTGCGGTCACAGGTTCCTAGCACCTCTTACTGCTAAATTCAGTGGATGACCTCTCTTGCGACTTCTGACATAGCTGACCCTCTCTAGCTGGATGCTTTTTCCTCCTTTCTTCTCTGTGACTCAGCTTCATTTCTGATTCTCATCTCTGCCAGCCTTCTCGGTGTTCCCTCCTGGATCGCCATCCATTTCCGGAGCCCTTGAGACACTTCGCCCCTGGTGACTGACTGTCCTGTCTTCTCGGCCACAGCCGTGGCCCTCTGAGGGCAATCGCTCCTCTCTACCTCCTCCTCCGCTCTCCAGTTACAAAGGGCGCTCGTTAAGAACGAGGACCGTCTGGTGTGCTCGGTTCTGTATCCGCGTGTTTAGCACAGAGCCTGAGGCATGGGAATTACGGTATGTTTCTCTGATCCATCCATCTTGGTCCTCAGACCTCTTTACACTGTTTTCCTTGGGTGATTTCATTGGCTCTCTTGGGTTCAATGCTCATCTCTAGGCAGATGATTCTCCAATTTAATTGCGGCTTCAACATTTCTCTTCGTCTTCAATCGTGCATCACCAACAAAGCCTGTCTCCCCGCCACCCCTCTTCACCTCCACTTCTCAGAGCCCCGAGTTTTTACTGCTCAGCTCGGACTGGCCCTACACGAAACTCTGCGGCTTCCAGTTGCTGGTACCTCACTGCCCACCCGGCCTATTCCCCTTGAATTTATTTTGCATATACCTATTTGTATGCATGCTGTTTCCCGGGTAGAATATAAGCTATCTAGGATGCGGACTTTGATTTTTGTCTTTGTATTTCCGGAGCATACAGCAGTGTCAGTGCTGCATAAATGCTTGGCAACTGATGCAAAGGGTGAATGGGGATCTGAACAGTTGGAGAGTGGGGAATAAGGTGAGAGATTTGGAGAACTCATACCTAAAATACACCCCCACCCCCACCCCGCCCCGAGCAATAGAAGGCAGCAAATACCACCCAGGGAGGGCTGACGGTCAGCTCTGCTTAGAGGCACGGGGAGTTTGATGGATAGCCTAGTGCCCTTCCTCCGATGCCCATGGCGCCTGTGGCAGGTGCGAGTTTTTGTCCTGGGAATTTTTTAGTGTAGATTTTTAAAAGTTGGCTTGGGGCAGCTTAGATAGTTTGAAGCGTTTTGTAAAAATTTGTTTTGTTGTTCCTACTGTACTCCCTTCTGAACAAAACTGCTACTTCAATGTTCATTTAATTCACTATGGCTCTCATTCTGTGCTAATGCTGTAGGAGTCTCATCACTATTGTAGAGTGCTGTTTAAGCAGAGGCAACTAGTAACATAGTGCCCAGAATGCTGGGCCTAGAATCAGGAGATCCTGGGTTCAAATCAGCCTCAGACACAAAGCTGTGTGACCCTGGGTAAATCATTTAACTTGTTTGCCTTAGTTTCCTCAACCATAAAATGGGTATAAAAAGCACCTTTGTTTCATGTTGTTTTCTTAAATATTTGTTTAAAAAAAAAGTTTTTGGCATGTAATATGTGATATATAAATGTTTATTCCCTTCCCTCCCTACCAGGCACAAGAGCTGTGACTATGAATTAATTGACTATCAAATCGTAGAACTGAAATGTCAGCAGGGGGCTTTTGGTATGATGAAGAGGAGGCTGAGAGAAGTGTGCTGTGAACATCCTGGGGACCTGACTTAACAGCACCCAAGACCCCTGGGGATCACCTATCTGGAGGACTGGCCCAAGAAGACATCAGAACAAAGCAGACAGGACAATGAGGAGTTGAGATGCAAGGCAGAATGTTCTGCTACTTTCTTCAATGCTTTAGTGAGGTGGTTGTGGTAGACTTAAGAAGAGGTATTGGCCAAAGTGTGAGGTGGAAGATGGTGGGAGGTGGTGATGTGCCTTTGTCAAGTGTATGGGTCACCTAGCATGTCCTCTTCCTTCCACAAGGGGCACTGAGCCAGAGAAGAGAGAAACAGAAATGTGGCCTAGGGACCCTCTTGGACCACTTCCTACATTGGCCTCTCCTGTCAAGGCTGAGGGAGATGGAGAAGAGACTGGAGGGCCAGATAAGGAATGTCTTAGCCACACAGGGCAGCTCTCAACAGTGGTGTTGGAAGGATCCTCTGAACCTGGTTCTTTTTTTTTTTTTAGATATCAAATATTTATAGTAAATTTTTTGTGGTAGCAAAGAACTAAAAAGAAATTAGGTACTCATCAGTTTGGGAGTACCTAAACATATTGAAGACCACATATGTACTGGAATATTAATATGATAAAATGAGAGAAATGAGGAATTTAGAGAAAAATAGGAGCATTTATATGAATTGATGCAGAACTAGGAAAACAAAAGAGATGAGGACTATAGGAATGAAAACAAAGAGTACTAAAATGGAACTAGACTCAGGGTAATCACAATGACCAAGTTGGGCCATAGAGAAGAATATGCAAGAGATGGGAGACTATGAGGCTGAAATGCTGCATAGGTTGTCAAACACAATGCATGAGACCGGGGTTGGTTTTCTACAACTGTTTGGGTTTTTTTCATCTTTGATACATGTGAAGCCTCAGTGTGTAGAGGTAGTTGGGAGGGAGTGTATTCGTGAATAAAAAGGAAGGGAAAGCAATGTATATCAATAAAACTTTAATTGAAAAGAGGGTGATACTGAGGCACACCACGGATGTGTTTCTGTGTGTGTGTGTGTGTGTGTGTGTGTGTGTGTAGGTTCTAGCATATTGCCAATTTTAAAGAACTCGGGGAGAATGAGCATAAAGGATATCATCAGAGATGTGTGACCAAAAAAGGAAGTGAGTCTATCCTGCAAAGACTGTAAGGGATGATCAGTGGATACTTCTGTGATCCAGTGCCACCACACGAAAGCCATTTATAGCAAGGCGACTAGCACACTGGGTAGACCTCGACGAAGGATTTATGGGAGGACAAGCACAAGTCACATAGGATGACAAGGCTTAGAGGGGCTGCGTGTGATCTGCACCTTTGGAGGGATTAATCACACGGACGCCACAGATGCATGGTAATATTGAAGTTTCTTCCCTCTCCCCACTTCTGCTATTTCCTCATTGCCCAACACCAGGGGAATCCCCCCTTCTGATTTACTGGAGAAATGACTCAAGGGATTACAAATGCCCAAAATGTGCATTCAGCAACATGCTACGAGGGTGAAGCACAGACCTCCTCCTCACCAGCCAAGACAGTGTGGGCAGATGGTCAAACCCAACAGGAGGCGTGCAGTGAGAGGCAATGCGTGGAGAGTCCAGACAGAGACAGGGAAGGGTCAGCACTGCTGACCTCCTAGTACAGGCAGGCGCTGGGAGGAGAAGCACCAGCTCCAGGGGACACACAGCTTCAGGGTTCAGATGGAGACTATCAGAAGACAGTGGTCAATCACTTGCAGGGCCCTGAGCCCATAAGCAGCAGCATTTCTTCCCCACCCAGTGTCCAAGGTTTCACTTAGCTTCAAAATCTTTCTGACTCCTTAGGTGAACAGCAAGGCCAACCCCAAGGAAGATCAGTCCTAGCACAAGGCTCCCAACTCCGCTCAGCATCTTTCTCCGGTCAGTTCTGGACCGTGCTTCTCAATGTCCCCGGGAAAGAAATCAGCAACCAAACAGACAAGCTGGTTTGGGTATGCTAGGGTGGAAGTCTTCGATGGATACATAGTCACTTGAGGCCAACCTAGTTCTTTCTTGCTCTTTCCATCTCTTTCCTGGAATAAAGGTTAAGGTGGGAGGTCCCTCGGAGGTGACAGTTTCTACCTCATCCCACCCCTCAGCCAGGCCAGTAGAAGGAGAGGTGGTTTGTGTCAGAAACAGGCAAGTACAGGGCAGGGAATGTCTGTAAGGCAAGGCTGTTGCAAGCTTTGTAAATGTAGCTCTAGGGAGACAAAGTTCAGCCTAGGCAGCTGCAATGCGTCTCTCCCCTTGGGCTTCATTTCATCTAATTCCAGGATTTCTCTAGAGAATCAGATCTCAGAATTATTCACATTTCCATAGCATTTTAAGGCCCCCAAAGCACTTTCCTTAACCAAGGTGGGCAGGCAGTGCGAGTCTAAGTGCAGGTCTCCACTGCAGCACAGAGCCTTCTCTCACCCGGCTCCAGCATCCCCACTGGCAGGTAAGTATTCCCCTTCTCTGCTACAAACCCCGACAAATGGGAAATGGTTAGAATCCTTTCCCACTTAGTGTTTGATCTCCGCTTATATGGCTGCTCTTCATAACATAAAGAGGATTAGTAGGATAACAGGATTTAAAAGGCGGATGGTGCCTCAGAGATCACCATCCCATAATCAATCTTCCTCATGTTTAGATGAGAGGACACTGGAGCACGGCGAGGGAGAGCATTAGGCACACAGGTAGTACGTAGCAGAGTTAGGACAGGAACACATCTTCGTGGGATTGATTCATCTGTCTCCTCTGAGCATTGCTGGAAGGAAAGAAACCTCTTCTCTGAGGAAAGTCTGGAGTTGCTCTTACAGCTCCTCCTGAAGCAATGAGTCCCTCTGCTTGGAAATACTCAAAAACTAGAAACGGCTGATTCTTAGCGGAGGCGGGAAGTCCCAGGCTCACAGCCAGCGAAGCCCTGTTTAGTGTGGACTAGAACAAAGAGTGGCAGCTCATTCAGAGAAGGAAAATCCCGTGAGCCTACTCCCAGGGAAGCCTGTCAGGTGGAGTTTAGGAAAGGGCCAATCAGCAGGAAGGCTGAAGCTTGAGCCCCAAACCCCACTGTTCAAAGAGAAAAGCATGGCCAGTGCCTGAACCGAGGATGTCAAGTATCTCTAAGATGGAGGCGTAGGTATGGGAGGCATTGTAGGTACAGTGAAAGTAGTAATGGACTGAGAATCAGAGGAGCTGGGTGTAAATGCCAGCCCTGCTACCTGTCTGACCAAGTGCAATCCCTCAACTCCTCCAGCCCTGTTTTTCAAGCATAAAATGAGAGGTGTTAAGGGACAGCTAGGTGGCACAGTGGACAGAGCTCCAGTCTTGGAGTCAGGAGGACCTGAGTTCAAATCCGGCTTCAGACACTTGACACTTAGCTGTGCGACCCTGGGCAAGTCACTTAACCCCGACTGCCTCACCAAAAAGCAAAAACAAACAAAAAAAAAATGAGGGGTATTGGACTAGGTCCCTTGCATCCTATGTCTACTACAAGGCCGCTGTCGACCTTATGGCCAGGAGTCTGTCCAATAAGCCACAGAATCACAAAATTCCAAAGCTAGATGGGACATTAGAAGCCATCCCCATATTTGAAGCATAAATTCCTTCTATGACATACCCAATAAATGGTCATCTAGCCGCTGCCTGAAGCCCCCCACTGACAGTAAACCTGGTATACCCCATGGTCGTCTATTCCTCTCCAGGCCAGCTCTAACTGGGGGAAGGTTTTCCTGACAGAGTCCAAACCACGAATGGAAGACCTTACTGAAGTCTCAATTGCTGCAGGTACCACATAACCTTTGGCTTCTGCCCTGAATCACTTTGGGAACCCAAGTGACATTCCAATTCAGCATAAAGCCCAAAGCTGTCCATAGATTTATTTATAACTTGAACACATTGTATCTGGGGTGCTGTCTTCTTCATTCCTGCAACAGCTTTCCTTTCTCTTCCACAGGCTGCCTCTGAGTCAGCGAAGCATATAAGTTTCTAATCCTTCTGTGAGGCTCTCTCTTTGCCTTGACTCTGAAGAGTAAGGAAATGACAATGAAAACCGTGTTAAGCTAATGCACCTCCTGAGCCCCAGAGCCTTTCTAGATGGCCCCTCCTCTGTCCCTGCCCATCCCTGGCAGAAGCACAATAGGCCCTGCAGAGGGAGAGGCTAAAACAGCAGAGATGGGGTGGCCAGGCCACAGGGGCTGTTAGCCCTCCTCCTTCTGTTTTCCTGAATGCTTTACTGATGTCCTCTTTTCTTCCATTTCTGTCATTTCCCACTAATCTTTCCTTCATTATTCAAAGCTAGTGAAGTATCAAATTAATTCAGGAACTGGGAGAGAGAATTTTTCCTGTATCTGCAATAGAGGATCCAGCCCCCACAACACAGTCCAAAATGAGCATCCTCATGGAAAAACGCAAAAATCCCGCCCTTTCCTAACACTCTCTAAATAATTTTCTCCTGAAAATTCATTTTTAATCCAGGTCCAAAGGGAGACCAGCTAGGCAGCAGGTGCTTTTTCCTTCCTTCACATTTCAAAGGTTACCAGTGATCTCAGCAGCTACCTCTGCCAGCCTCACTCTCCCGGACCTCTCTTTGGCTTCTGGCCATGCTGACCTGGTGCATCCACATCACAAGTGCTGTTATGTTTTTGTCACTGTACCCAACACAGGCTCTGACACGTCATGAGTCCTTAGTAAATTTGGTTTCCCAGAGGTCCCTGTTCTCTCCCCACTCCAAACATTCCTAAGCCTCTCTAACACTGGTCTCCTTCACTCAGTGCCAGTATCATATATAGTTGTGCACATCTGTACCCACTCAGTAAAGTGTAAGCTCACTTTTCTACACCAAGCACCTGGCACAACACCTTACACACAGAAACTTATTTTTTTTTTGGTTAGGCAATGAAGTGACTTGCCCAGGGTCACACAGCTAGTATGTATTATGTGTCAGGCAGATTTGAACTCAGGTCCTCCTGAATCCAGGGCTGGTGCTCTACCTACTGCGCCACCTAGCTGCCCCTCACAGAAACTTCTTAATATTTGTTGAATTAAATTGAATTTCTAGGGGTAGATGAAGAACTTGACTTGTTGGGAGAGAGTGGAAGGCATAGAAATTTCAACTGCAATCGTCTAAAAAAACTACCTTTTTTAAAAAAAATAAATCACCACAAAACATCCCAACCCCATTTAATCATCCATAAAAACTAATGATGGAAAGTCACTGACAGCAGTATGTGAACACAGCCCTGCTGGAGCTGCCCACCCTGGGGAAGCTCTCTACCAGGTCACTCAGGGTTACAATACTGACCGCCATCGTGAGCTGTCTGTGATAAGGAAGGCTGTAGGGTTTTCCCAAAGGGTGATGTTCTCCCTATGTGGTGACTCTTCTCAGGAGGCAGGATTGCTTTTCCTGGATAATTTTTTTGTTCTTTATTCAACTGCTGTAGCAGATACTCATTGGTTGTTACAAGGGACCTGAATTATAAGGGAAAGATAGCATTAATTACATAATTTATGCCCGCAAAACTAGCCTCTGCTAAAGTCCTCTTCTCTTGCTTCATGGTCTCCTAAAGGTGCCCCAGGATTGTGCCCTAAAAGCTATGCAAAAGAATTTAAGTTTTCAGATCCTCTCAAGCTCGAAAAGCTTTGAGTATGGGCTCAGGGATGGATTTAGAGCTATATCTGTCATTGCTTCAAGGCCATCAAGCTCAAATGCCTCATTTTATAGTGGAAAAGGAAGCCCAGAGAGGTTAAGTGATTTCAAATCAGCTCTTCTAACACAAATCCAACCCTCCTTCCACTAAACTATAATGTATCTCTTTAAGATACAGACCTAGTCATGATATTGCTGGATCAAAGGGTATACAGAGTTTTACAGCCCTTTGGGAATAGTTCCAAATTGTTCTCCAAATTGGTTGAGCTGGTTCACAACTCCCCCAACAGTGTATTAGTGTTCCTATTTTTCCACATCCCTCCAGCACTTGTCATTTCTGATAAGTGTGAGGTGGTACCTCAGAGTTGTTTTAATTTGTATTTCTCTAATCAATAGAAATTTAGAGCTTTTTTATGTGACTATTGATAGCGTTGATTTCTTCTTCTAAAAACTGCCCACTTATATCTTTGATCATTTATCAATTGGGGAATGGCTCTTATTTTTATAAATTTGGCTAAGTTCCTTATACATTGGAAGAACAAGGCCTTTATCAGAGAAACCTGCTAAAAAGTCCCCCCCCCCTTTTCTAACCTTCCTTCTAATCTTGGCTGTACTAGAGGGTTTTTTTGTGCAAAACCTTTTTTCGAAAAAGTAATTAATTTATTTTTAGTTTTCAACATTCACTTCCATAAGCTTTTGAGTTTTAAATTTTCTCCCCCTTTCTTCTTCTCCTCCTTCCTCCCCAAGACAGCATGCAATCTGATATAGGCTCTACATATACATTCCTATTAAACATATTTTCACATTAGTCATGTTGTTAAAGAAGAATTACAAACAACAGGAGGATTCACAAGAAAGAAGAAACAAAACAAAACAGAAAAAGAGCAAATAGTATGCTTCAATCTGTATTCAGACTCCGTTGTTCTTTCTCTGGATGTAGATAAATAGCATTTCCCATCATGAGACTTTTGGAGATGTCGTAGATTCTTGTATTGCTGAGAAGAGCTAAGTCATCAAAGTTAGTCATCTGTGCAAAATCTTTTTAATTTAATGTAGTGAAAATTATGCATTTTACTTCCCATGATTCTCTCTGTCTCTTGTTCAGTTATAAATTCTTCCCTTATCCATAGATTTGACAGGTAAGATTTTCCATGGTCCTCTAATTTGTGTGTAAATTCATGTACCTATTTTGACCTTATCTTGGTATACAGTGTGAGATGTTGATCTGTGCCTAGTTTCTGCCAAACTACTTTCCAGTTTTTCTAATAATTTTTGTAAATAGTGAGTCCTTGCCACCACAGCTTGGATCTTTGAATTTACCAAACACTAGATTACTATAGTCACGTACTACGTGTATAATGTACTCCATCTATTCCACTGATCTGCCATTCTATTTCTTAGCCAGTTCCAGATTGCTTTAATGATCACCACTTTGTAATATAATTTGAAATCTGGTACTATTAGGCTTCTTTCTTTCACATCTTTTTTCACTGATTCCTTGATATTCTTGACCTTTTGTTTAGCCAGATGAATTCTGTTAATTATTTTTTCTAGTTCCATAAAATAATTCTTTGAGTAAGTGAATTAATTTAGGTAGAAATGTCATTTTTATTATATTGGCTCGACCTACCCATGATTTCTCTGGTTGTTTAAATCTGTCTTTATTTGTGTGAAAAGTATTTTGTAATTATGTTCATATAATTCCTTAATATGTCTTGGCAGATTGACTCTCAAGTATTTTATACTGTCTGCAGTTACTTTAAATGGAATTTCTCTGTTCCTTTCTGCTGGACTTTGTGGATAATATAGAAAAACTCTAATGATTTATGTGGGTTTATTTTATATCCTGCAACTCTGTTAAAATTGTTAATTGCTTTAACTAGTGTTTTGGTTGATTTTCTAAATATACCATCATATCATCTGCAAAGAGTGATAGCATTGTTTCCTCTATGCCTATCTTATTCCTTTGATATCTTTTTCTTGTCTTATTGCTGTAACTAGCATTTCTAGTACAATACTGAATAACAGAAGTGATAATGGACTTCCTTACTTTACCCCTGATCTTATTGGGAAAGCTTCAAGTTTATCCCTATTATAGATAATGCTTGCTCTTGGTTTTAGGTAGATACCATTTATCATTTTATTGAAAGCTCCGTTTATTCCTACACTGTCTAGTGTTTTTAATAGGAATGAGTGTTGTGTTTTGCCAAAAGTTTTTTTCTGCATCTATTGAGTTAAGCATGTGATTTTTGTTGATTTTGTTATTGATATAGTCAATACTGAATCAGTCCTGCATTTCTGGTACAAATTCCACCTGGTCATAGTATATGATCTTTGTAATATATTTTGCTATAATCTCCTTGCTAGTATTTTATTTTAAAAATTTTACATCAGTATTTATTAGGGAAACTTGTTGATAGTTTTCTTTTTCTGTTTTTGTTCTTCCTGATTTAAATATCAAATCCATTATTTGTATCATAGAAGGAATTTAGTAGAACTCTTTATTTACCTATTTTTCCAAATCGTTCATATAGTATTGGAATTAATTGCTTTTAAATGTTTAGTAGAATTCACTTTTAAATCCATCTGGTCCTGGAGATTTTTTTCTTAGGGAGTTCATTTATAGCTTGTTCAATTTCTTTTTCTCTGAGTAATTTAAGTATTCCATTCCCTCTTGTGTTAATAGACAATTTATATTTTTATAAATATTCACCCATTTCACTTAGATTATCAGCTTTACTGACATGAAATTGAGCAAAATGTCTCCTAATAATTGCTTTAATTTCATCTTTTTCTATTTCATTAGTGGCATATTCGCTTTTTTCATTTTTGATACTAGTAATTTGGTTTTCTTCTTTTTCTTAATCAAATTAACCAATGGCTTATTTTGTCGGTGTTTTTTCATAAAACCAGCTCCTATTTTTATTTATCAGTTCGGTAGTTGTATTTTCAATTTTATTAATCTCTCCTTAATTTTCAGAATTTCTATTTTGGTGTTTAATTGGGGACTTTTAATTTGTTCTTCTCCTAGTTTTTAAAATTACATACCCAATTCATTGATTTGCTCTTTCTCTTTTTTTATTAAGTGTTTAGAGATATAAACTTTCCCTAAGTATTGCTTTGGCTTATCTCACAAATTCTGGCATGTTGTCTTATTGTTGTCATTATCTTTAATGAAATTATTGTTTCTATGATTTGTTCTTTGACCCACTCATTCTTTAGGATTAGATTATTTAGTTTCTAATTAATTTTAATCTATGCTTCCAAGGCTTTTTATTGAATGTAAATTTTACTGCATTATGGTTGAGATAATATTTGTAAAGTGCTTAATAAATACTTGTTACCTTCTTCCTTGGTAAGGGTGGGGAAAAGATTTAGTGCAGGGCATTTTTCTTCCTACAAGTCTGATTAAGTGCTGACAAGGTTTCTTCATTCAGATGAGGCTGGAAGGAACTTCAGACAGGTGAAATATTTACTAATATTTCAAAAAGAGGGAGCAAGAGAGATCTTAGTGTGCTGCACAGGTATATCTGAGCTGTTACCACCTATATTTTCACCAAAGGTATTTTCTAAATCACAATCACAAGAGCTTATTTTGAAATGCAACCATGATCTCAGGGTATCCTCATTTATTCTTTCTTTCAATAAATGACCAGCATTTATTAAGCACCTACTATCCATGTTTAAGACCTTATGATGCTAGGTGCTGGAAATGTATAGATCAAGAAACACACAGTTCCTGCCTTTAGGGAGTTTAGGCTCTGGGGTGAGAGTGTTCTTTACAGAATACTGTGCTGTCTTATTAAAAGATAGTGAAAGGCCCTCCCTCCTCCTTCAGAAGCCATGGGAGCCCTCCTGTACCTCTGACTTTCCTGGAGAAGGCACACAGTCTCCTCTAGTTTCTTCAGCTGATTAAGTTCCTGATTCAGATAAGCCACCTGTAAACTCAGCTGTTGGTTCTTACGGAGCAATTCATCTACAAGGAATATAATAACTCTGGGTTGGCAGCATTTTAACAAATCTGACTAATTAGTAACTAAGGGCTCCTCCTGTCTCCAAGATGATAGATCTTAGGAATTAGAGCCAGAAGGGACCTGTCCTCCCTTACTTGCCCCAAATGTACTGTGACACCCTTACTTTTAATTCACATTAAGTAAGCCCTTGGCTATCTACTAGTCAGTGCTATGGCCAGTGCACTCACACCTAGTTCAACATTTCCTAGAGTTAGCTCATCTTAATGTATTTCTGCTGCTTACCATTACAGGACATTAGTTTGGAAGGGGTCAGTATTTTAGTTGAGATATAGAATAAAGTTAGAACACATCATTTAAAAATCTACATACTCTGTCTGGCCCCATAGCAGGCAGGCGACAAAGATCTGAATCTGTGAGTTCGGCCCTGAGTCCCTACATTATATTGGTTTTGTGTGAATCATGTAGTTCTAAGATTACCTCTGAAAAAGTAACTGTCTCCTTCTGAAATCAAGCTGTAATAAATACAAAACTAAAGGACCTTACACAGAGAGGGTGCTGTGCATGGAAAATGCTGCTTGATGAATTCTCTAAGAAATAAAATGTGTGGGGGTAGGGGAAGGCAGTACTTGCTTTGACTCCTAAATGCTAGGGTTTATTAAGAGTTAAAGCAGCAGCTGGTTGGGGGGGGGGAAGGGGCATATCTAGACACATACATTTGAGTCTGCATAAACATATGGATGAACTTACCATAACTGTGAGACTGGTGACCACCCACACCAGAGTTGGAAGCACTTTCCTCCAACAGTTGTACCTTTTCAGACAAAAAGAGATTTTCTTCCAGTACCCTGACCATCTTTTGCTTCAATGCTTCCTTTGGGTTTAAAAACAAAAACAGAAACAAATGGTTACTACTGTCCTCTACAATATCCCTGACAAGTGGTTACTCAGTTTCTTGCCCGAACACCTCTGGTTATAAGCAAGAGCTGGCAATGGGACATTTGAGTTTCCATCCCTATCCTGGGTCTGGAAGCATGGCGATCTGAAGCACATCTCTGAAGTTTCTACAATTAAAACCCTTAGAAACCCCACGACAACTGAAGTTTCCTTGACATTAGGAAAAGACAATGCAGAAAATGCTAGAAGAGTTAGAAATGGTTCTTAACCAAACCTATAGGTAAGAGCTTGAAGAATCAACAACTTCCCTTGCCATTAGGACTCCTGGATCCCTCAGGAGCAGGAAGAATTCAGAGATCTTCCTTCTCCCGTCAGACACCAACCCCAACCCTGAACGCCCTCACTTTGACCACTGGAGGATTTTTCTGCCCTATCTCAGGTTTGTTGTTGTTGTTATTTTAAACACGTCTCAAAGTCAAATGTACCTCATCCACCGAGTAACTCTGAGAAAGGTTGATATCAGAGATTTGGTCTGACTTTTCTCAATGTCCTTTTAATAGGAATTCCTAGGACTTCCTGGTGATGATTAACTTTGGTTAAAGAGCTGTTTCATAGGGGCAGCTAGGTGGTGCAGTGGATAGAGCACCGGCCCTGGATTCAGGAAGGCCTGAGTCCAAATCCGGCCTTAGACACATAACACTTACTAGCTGTGTGACCCTGGGCAAGTCACTTAACCCCCATTGCCCAACTTAAAAAAAAAAAGAGCTGTTTCATGTTCTATACTTCATACAAAGGCACTAAAGAGGGATGGGAAGTATACCAAATCATTTGGGATGCCAGGGAACTGTCCTGTATCCTTTAATTCAAGGTCTCTTCTCCGTGAGGCTTTCAGGCTTTCTTCAGGCAGTGAGCGGGTTCACTGTGGAGCAAGGTTGGGAACCACCAAACTCAGAAGCATATCTCGGGCAGAACCTGAAGGAATTTGGAAAACAGATAAGGCCTACAAACAGTAGCACTGACTTACAATTTCTTTTATAGAGTCATCAAATATCTATTCACCTTTTAAAAACTTAGTCTTATATTTCCAAGAAGTCTTGGAGGAAATATTGGTAAACAGTGAACTGTTTCCTTTTTCCACCAAGTGAGAAGAACAAAAAATAAAGGCCTCTATGCATATAGGAAGTACTCTGGGGGCCCAGGCTAATATGGAATGCTCTCTGATTACTGGCTTACTAGCAGGTAGAAAGTAGAAGCACTGGGATTTGAACCCGGGCCCTCTGACTCCAAAGTCAGTGTTCTTTCTATTACATTATAGACATCTTCCTATAGAAACAGAACAAAGTGCAAAACGGGGAAGAAAGCAGAGACCAGCTTTCCTTTCCCTGCGCTTCCTCCTTCAGCTATCAGAAAGAACAGAAAAATTCAATGATCACATTCCCCATTTTTACCTAGTGTTTTCCCAACTTTGAACACTTCTTGAGTACTATTTACAAAACAATAAAATGTCCTGCAAGAAACCAGAGAATTTTACCAAAAGAAGGAAACTTAGGTCAACTTATTTCAATTTCCTCATTTTCACAGAGGAGTAACCCAAGGCCTAGAAGGATTAAGTGATTTATTTGAGTTTATATAGCTAGTTGATTATCGTAGAGGAAATTGGAAAGACTTTTTAAAAAGTCAATTTATAAAAATAACTCTTTGAAGAATGTTCTAGTTTATCTGTTGTTTTTCACAAACTATAGTGTTTTGTAAGATACCTCAGATTTATAGTAAATAGACCTACTGGGGCAGGATAACTGTACTTTTTTAAATGTCCTAAAGCATCCTCTGAGAGTGGCTAACACACTAACTAACATCTGCATAATGCTTTAACATTTATGCAAATGATCTCATTTGACCCCTGTAACCAACTCTCTCCATTTTGCAAACCTAATGATTTTGTATATAAACTAGGAATTGGGAATGAAAAATAATATTATTTTATGAATAAGTAGCATATCAGCAGGACAGAATATACTATATAATATTTGGGAAAATCCTGATAATAATAAAAACTGATAATTATATGGCATTTTGAATTTTACAAAGTGCTTTTATATATATCGTTTGATTTTCTCAGTCACCCTGTGAGACAGACAAAGCAGTTAACATATTATAGGTGAAGAAAGTCAGAAAGTATAATAAATAATTCATATTTATATAAAGTCTCTGTAAAGTTTACAAAGCACTTTCATCACAACAACCCTGTGTGGTAGTACAGACATTATTATCTCCACTTTATAAAAGAGAACTGAGGAGTACCAATAGTAACAACAATAATAGTAATAATAGCTAGCATTTATATAGAACTTCAAAGTTTGCCAAGTACTTCGCATGTTATCTCATTCAATACAACAACTGTGCAAAGTAGGTACTATTATTATTGCTATTTTATAGATGAAGAAACTGAGACATGGAGAGGTTGATTTGCCTAGGGTCATACAGCTATTAAATATCTGGGGCAGGATTTAAAATTGAGTCTTTCTCACTAATACTTTAACACTCTCTCTATTACACCAGATAGCTGCTGTGACTTATCTATCATCATACTAGTTATTAAGTAGTAGGCCTAGTGTTGCATCTGTTTTTTCTGATTTTTAATTTTTTTTCTACTACACCACTATAATTCGGTAAAATTCATACAGGAAAAAATAAGAGAAACTCAGAGATCTATTAACAACAATGTTCCAGAAGAGGATTGGTGAAAATTGTGAAAGCAGCTTTCTCTAGGTTGAAACATAGAATCGAGTTCACTGAATCCTCAGGAATTAATGGCTTCCCTCCTCTTCACTGGAGGTCAGGTACAGGTTGGGCTGGGTGGCCTCTCCCACCCCTCCCAACTTCTGAGTTCTACAAACAAGAATCCTGTCTACAACAGAACCCGCCAGTGGCCATCCAACCTTTTCCTGAAGCAAGTGAAGAGGAGCTTCCCCCTTCTAGGAGCTGCATACTCTTCCTTCTATTGGACAGCTCACCTTGTTAGGAAGCTTTTCTTCACAGAAGCCTCTATGAGGTCAGAGGTTAAAGCTTAAAGCTCAACCAGACTTTCTGGGATACCCTGCGCCCAGCTGTGCTCTCTAGAGACAAAGGAGTCCCATTCTTTTTCTATAGGACAGCTATCACATCCTCCCTCCTAAGTCTTCCCTTCTCTAGGCTGAACAACCTGGGTTACCCCTCAAACCATCCTCCATCACTCAGCATGAGCTCTGAGGCCTTTCACCACTCTGGCTGCCACTCCAGCTTCCTTCATAGAGGAGTATCTTTCCTAAAACATGGTACCCAGAATGAAACGCAAGGCTCCCAATGTAGTTTGATCTGGGCCGTGTCAAGCAACCACTTCCCTCGTCCTCTGCCTGCCTAATGCATCCTAAGCTGGGTTAACATTGGGGGCTGCCATATCCCACTTGTTGAGCCATGCTGGGTTTGCAGTTCACTTGCCCCCCTAGAGCTTCTCAAGCCCCCTGCTGATGTGGGGTAGGGAGGGGAGAGCCTGTGGTGCGTGGGCATGCAAGTTCTATGGGGAACAGCTCAGAAGCCAGAGCAGAGCCCTTCTTGGAGTGAGAGAAGGAGAGAAGTCACTCACCCAGGAACTTCTTGTTGAGAAGCAGGGACCCCGAGCCGTTCCAGTGCTTGTCTACTAGGTCCAAGAGCTGTCGGAGCACCCTGGCCACATGGGAAGTCCTGGCAGCAGGTGGGGGACTATGGTTTCCTTGCAAACCACGCAAACTGCCCAGGTCACTAGAGAGAGGCTCAAGAAAGGAAGAAAGCACACCAACCGACGTCATTCTTAGGAAGGGCAGAGATCAAAGTAGTATCACCACAGAATCTGTAGCCTTATTTTTCAAGTCAAGATTCATTATGTTACACTGCAGTATCAATAGCTCAGGCAAACATACAAATCGATTCTTCCAGGAGAGATACAAAGACACAATTCAGTATCTGCTATCACTAATATCTTTGCGTATCTTTCAGGGGAAAAAAAAAATCTACCTTTTTAGTTCAATATCCTACTGACCAGCCCCATAAATTTTTCAATCTACTATATTCTTGTTGAAACTATAAATCACAAGCTGTTATATCTAAACCTGTTATATCTATAAAAATCATTAAATAGAATGCCAACAACAATTATATAAGATAAAAATTGCATTTTATGGCAACTAAAGCTTTACAAAGCACTTTTATAACAATAACCTTGGCTAAGAAGTTAATGTCAGTGTCATTATCCTCATGGCAATGAGGAAATAGATTTTGAGAAGTTACTGATTTGGAGAGTGTCACTCAGTAAGTGTCAGAGCCAGCTCCACCTCTCCAATTCCAGGGCTCCTTCCACACCCTGTGCCCCACACAATATTTTGCATCTATGACGTGGACTGCACATTAGCATACACTACAGTGAGAGGTGCAAGAAGAACTGACATTTATTCATTATTTCAGCAAATAATCCATGAGCACCATTTCTATAGAAAGTGCTACGAACTGTGAGGAGATACAAGGAAGTAGAAGTCACAGTTCCTGTCCTTGAGGAGTGCATGGTCTAACAGGAAGTCAAGGCACAACACACATGAAAAATTGGACGTGATATAGAGCAATATATGACTGAGGCTCAAATAAGTGTCAATGACAAGTGCTACAGGAATTCAGAAAAGAGAGCAATTTCTATGGGCTGGAACACTCAGAGAAAACTGGAAGAGATGGGACTGAAAATCAGCCTTGAAGGATGTGGAAGGGAGAGATTTCACTGCCTGACAGGCCCTCCTCAGTCTCCTTTGCTGGATTCTCCTGCTAACAGTGGGTGTTCCCCAGGGCTTTGTCCTGGGCCCTCCTCTCTCCTCTCCTCCCATTCTGCTTGGTGCTTTCATTAGCTCCCATGGATTCAATAATCATCTCTCTGCAACTGATCTCGGATCTATTTATCCAGCCCTAACCTTGCACCTGACTCCAGTCTTGCATCTCCAATTGCTGATTGCACATCTTACACTAGATGTCCAGTAGATATCTTCCACTCAACATGTCCAAAACTGAACTCATTATCTTTCCCCTCAGTGCCTTTCCTCTTCCTAATTCCCCTATTACTGTGGAGGGGACCGCCATCCAGCTGGGCTCCTAGATTCACAGCTGAGGTGTCAGACAACTCACTCTCAACTCACTTCCTCCCCTATCTAACTGGTTGCCAAATCCTATCAAGTCTACCTTTCCAACATCTTCTGAGTAGCACCCCTTGTCTCGTCTGATACTGCTACCACCCTGGTACAGGCCCTCCTCACTTTATACCCGGACAATGGCTTTTTGGGTGGTCACATGGGTCCATCAAAGAGATCTTGCTAAAGTGCAGGTCTGACCACATAAGTCCTCCAGAGGCAGGATCACACACAAAATCCTCCGTTCAGCTTTTCAAGCTCTTCACAATCTTGCTCCTTTCTAGTCTTCTTTCACCTTATTCCCCACACTGGCCTGGCATGTAAGAAGCTTAATAAATGCTAACTGACTTGACTTGACTTGATGACAGCAGAGTAAAATCTTACTAATTCAATATAAGATGGGGATGGAAGAACAGGAAGGAGAAAATCCTGCCTAATTTAATTAAAAAGTTTGAATAACAAGATTTCAAAATTGTCTCAAGTGCTGCATATATAATAAACTAACATTAAATTTAAAATATCATAACAGCTTACACTATTCAATATAACTAACAAGGCACCCTAAAGTTACACCAGCCCTGGTAGACTTACTTGATCCCCAGAAAGGATCTTTGCTTCCTTCTGACCTCTACTTCTCTTCTGCATTTATCAGGGGCTGTTTTTATATTACAGTGATTGGAGTATGTATCCCCTGGAAGACAATAAGCTGTAGAAGGATAAGGACTGCCTCTTATCTCTCTTTTTATCTTCTGTGTGCCTATCACAGGAGATCAAGTGAACTTGGGGCTGATGAAAAAACGATTAAAATGATCCACTGCCTGCCCTGTGCCAGGAGCTTCCAATCACAGTCTACATGTGGAATGTGACTCATAAACAGATAAGTACTAGAGAAGGTAGAAACTGAGAGAGGCAAAAAAGAAGCCAGAAAGTGCTCTGAAGAAAATGTGAACAAGGAGAAACTGCTAAAGAAGCTGGTGAGAATCAAAGAAGAGTTACAAGGATAGTGGCATGTGAACCAGATCTGGAAGAGAAGAGTTCTGAAAGGCAGAGACAGAGGGAGTATCTATCCCTGTATGGAGGCTGGCATGAACAAAGGCACAAAGGTCAGAAGATTATAGATTTGAAGATGGAGTGGAACTTAGAAACCATCCAGTCAAGCCCTTCATTGTACAGATAAGGAAACTGAGGCACAAGTGACAGGGACTGAATTTAAACCCATTCTAAATGAGAGAAGGCACGTCAAATTCAGCTATGTCGAATTACAGTTTTAAAGGAACAAAAAGTGGGAGTAACATGAAACGAGGCTCCAAAGATAGGTTGGGAGTGAGGCTTGGAAGGCCTTAAATGTCAAGCTAAAAAGTTTGCATTTTACCCACTGAAGACTTCTGAGAAGAGGAGTGGCATGGGAATATATGTGCTGTAGAAAGAAATGCTGGCAGCCACATGAAGACTAGCCTAGAGATAGCAAGACTGAAGCCAAAAAGAGTCAATTCAATGGGGGCTTTATCCATGGATTGAATTAAATTGAACAAATTTGTCTAACACAGAAAAATTTACCGCCACACTTATTTAGAACATTTTACTCAACAATAATCACACATGCTGATTGATAAAGAATGATCAAATAATTCTGAGTTGAAACACTGATGAGGTTTTGCTGCACAAACCAAAATACAGATTCAACCATTCCTACAAACAATTTATGCTGATCTTGATTATAATTATACAGTAATTTTCAAATTTTCAATCTTAAAACATTTGATGAATACATAAGCCTATGGATCATTGACCATACTTATTCCTGCTTGTCTATGCTTAAAATACCATATTAGTGAGATTATTAGGAAGAACAGTGCTATTTTTGTTGAGTTACCACCAAAGTACATCACAGATTATTTATTTGTGCCACAAACAAAAGTATAGGTATATTCACATGTAGATATTAGTACAGTATTGTAATTTTGGAAGCCTCTGGAAGCTTCTGTTATTTCTGGATCCCCTTCTAATTACAAGTGTCAAACATACAGCCTGTGGGTATAATGCAACCAGAACCAGATTAAACTGTAAATGGGAAGATTTTAACAAAATAAACAAAAATGCAATAGAATATGGGTAACATTAGTATGTGTTTTTCTAAGTCAATATGCACCTATAGGATCCTTATGTACAGTTTAGTGTCCCCTACCTCCCTAATTTCTATTTTGAGTTTGATGCAACTGCTCCAACCTAACTCCTTCATTTTACAGCTAAGGAAATTGAAGCACAGGTAAGAGAAGTGATTTTCCCAAGTTCCCACAGGTAGTAAGTTAGTAACAAAGCTGGGATCTGAACCCACCCAGGTCTTCTGACTTTAAATCTAGTGCTCTCTAAGTCCAGCCCCAAAGTGGCTTCCCCACTGCGTTGTCTCTCTCACATCTGTAGTGGAAGAGTAGGTAGAATTCACTCCACTATAAGGAAGAATGAGCTACATGAGGCACAGAGACCACAGGAAAAATCCTAAGCTTTGGCCTTTCCTCCTTAACTTCTGCCTTCAAAGTCATCTGTGTGTTTCTGATTACACTATTTAGGAATTTATCCCCATAAGAAGAAACACAGTCCTAATGTAGTTTTTATTAAGAGCACAAACAAACACTTGCCTCATTGTTGGTAACATCTTTGAGCCCATGATTTGGCACCATGCTCGAAAGAATATTGTCCTTCCTCTTAAATCCCCTTCTAGTTGGGCTTATGGACCTCTTTGCCAAAAGTCCCCTGTCTTCTTGAGTCCCTGAAGGTAACAGGAATGTCCGTGGAGAGTTTCCCACAGTAGTACTACTTGTGAAAGAGCCATGTACTTGTGTTAAATCAGCAAGGCCCACAGATAACTGCTGTTCAATGCTGTCCAGCAGAGTTGAATCACTGCTAAAATGGCTTGTGGTATACAGATCTGTGGAAGGAATGTGCCAGAAAATGAAAACTCTCTGGAGCAGGATCCATTACTTATTCTACAACTAGCTTGTTCTTGAACTCAGGGTCCATTGTTATGGACAATTTGCTGGTGATGACCCTCACCCTCAGCCAGTTTGGTTCTCAGATGACCAATGTGTGTGTGTGTGTGTGTGTGTGTGTGTGTGTGTGTGTGTGTGTGTGTGTGTGTGTGTGGTGTGCACATACATATACCCATAGCTTGATAGGCCCAGCTAGAATTTACTTACACTTGGCAGTCACCATCTCTGAAGACCCAGGATTACTAGAAAGCTGCTAGCGTGACTTACTAGGATTTTACTTGGTGAACTACAATATGATATGATTATGAAACCCAAATTTCAACAATGAAAACTACTTCTCTATTACCATATTATGTATCAATTCACACTCATTCTAAGCTAGGGATTCTACATAGATCACTGATGATCCCTTTATCACAACTCAAGATATGTTAGTCTAGAGACTCAAAATTTCCTTGCTGTAGATCACCACCTTCCCTCCTTTGAAAACCAACAACATAACAAATCAAATGCCTTGTTACCTGAATTGAGCTTCAGCAGTCTTCCAGTGGTGGAGTCTGAGTCAGTCAAAGGAGTCATTATGTCTCCACAGGAGTGGGATGAAGTGGACTTTGCATCATTCAAAGATTTTGTACCACAGTCTTGGTAATTTTTACTTCTATGATGAGTATGGGATTTCTTGCTGAAACTTCCATGTAAGGTTATGGAGTGAGGATAGTGACTGTTATAATTATCTAGACTAATATCTTTAGGTAACTGGTAGGGATGAATCTGGCTTGAATCACCCACATCTAAGCGTTTACTTGACAAGGCTTCATGGCTAAGTTGATAAATATCAGTCTTTGGTATCAACTCTTTCTCTGGAGAAGAACCTAAAGATTTATCATCTGAAAAGGTTAGTCGGTATCCTTCTTTAGCCATCTTGTCTGGAGACCGGACTGAAGATTGAAGAGATGTGTAGCATCTGAATTCTAACAGAATACAACCATGGCAAAGGAAAGAAAAACAGGAATGAGAATATCTCATTAGTCACAGGGATATCACTGTGCCTGGGACACATTTCCTCTCTATCAGAGAAGGCTATCAGTTAGGGTGGTTTAGATAGAAGGGAATAAAATCAAAGAACTCACAAATCAGAGGATCATAAGATTTTGAGCTGAAAGGGCCCTTAGAGATCATCTAGGATGACCCCCCCTCATTTTACAGATGAGGAAATTGAGGTTTTTAACAAAAGGTATTATAATCATAGAATATTAAGAGATGGAAGGGAGTATAGAGGTCATCTTGTCCAATCTTTATCCCCTTATTCCATTTTACTGAAAAGGAGAGAGACTGAGAGAAGGGAAGTGACTCATTCAATGACAGAACAAGTTAGTTAAGTGGCAGAACTAGAATTCACACCCAGGTCTCCTACACTACTGCTTACCATGGTAAGCCCAAGTAAAGAACCTGCCACAGGTCAGATAGGAACCAATTTCTATTTATCAGGAACTTCCTTGGGTCAAACTGGACTCTTTGGGATGAGAAGTTGAAGGGGTGGTAGAAAGTTCTTCTCTCACAACAATCCTGTGAGACGGACTGTACCAATGTCATCATCCTCATCTTATGGGTGAGGCCACTGAGCTTGGAGAGATTAAATGATTTACCCATAATTCCACATAAAAAGTGTTAGAAGCATGATTCAAACTCAGGTCTCCTGATTCCAAATCATGCCCTTTTCCTCCTACATCATCATATCTCCTCTGTCATCTCTGGTGGGAAACCCAGGCCTAGAGTATCCCATTTGCCCAGCCTTAGAAAGATTCTCTCTCAAGAGAGCTGTGGCTTTCCTCTACAAATCAAAGCTAGGACCAACAGTGACAACACCCTTTCAAGGCCATAACAACACAACAGATACAGCCTCTGCTCAGCTGGACATTTTCAAAAGATATCTTTAGCAAACACAGAAGATGCAACAACTGAGTTAGACGTGCTGAATGTTGAAAATGGAACCCAAACCACTGGAAGTAGATACTTTGAGGCAAATATTATTCAGCAAATATTATATTTGAACTTATTAATAAATTCCCAGCATAGAATACAAGAAAGTCACAAAATTATGGTACATTTCAATTAAAAAAGGAAATTTTTTCTTTTTTTTTTGGCTAGGCAATGGGGTTAAGTGACCTGCCAGGGTCACACAGCTAGTAGGTGTTATGTGACTGAGGCTGGATTTGAACTCAGGTCCTCTTGAATTCAGGGCTGGTGCTCTATCTACTGCACCACCTAGCTACCCCTGCCACCTAGCTGCCCTGAAATTTTTCTTATTTATCTTTGTATCACATAGTTTCAAATATAATGCATTCATTACATATAGGAGACAATGTTTTTGAATAAATAAATAACAAAAATCTAAATATAACCACGGACATTAGATTAGAAATACTGTATTTTTTTTTTTAGGATTTCCTTTTTTTGGCAAGGCTATCAGGGTTAAGTGACTTGCCCAGAGTCACACAGCTAGTAAGTGTTAGGTGTTTGAGGCCAGATTTAAACTCAGGTCCTCCTGATTCCAGGGCCAATGCTCCATCCACTGCACCACCTAGCTGCCCTGAAATATTCAGTCTTTTTTTTTTTTTAATATTCAGTCTTAAAGAAGGAAAACAACATAGGTCACTACCCTGTGTACTGGTGATAATCCCCCACAAAAGGGTTGCCAATGTAGGCACTTAGGATTGAGAACCATCGTCCAATTCTTCCCTAACTTCATGAAAATGTGGACTCTGAACGCAAAATATTTACCATCTTCCTGGTGACCATCACCTGGCAGCTCCCTTCTTGCCACTTCCTGTAGCTGAAAAATATTTGAGAAGGTAAATACAAAAAATGGAAGGAGACAGAACGCAAGAGACTACAAAGTGCATACATTGCATACATTAGGTCTTGTTCCAAGACCACAAGGAAGTTAAAAGAATTGTTTTAGTGAAGACAAAGAGTCTTTTAATAAGTCAAACAGTATTAGAAAAGACAAGGATGTTTTAGAGAAAGCTGTGAAATACTGTATAATCTTTGCTTTGAATACTTTAGCATAGAGGTGAGATATGAAATGCTTCTCTGACTCAAAAAACAGGGGGACACATATCAATTTTATCATCAGCTAAAGTTGATTAAAATTATATTGAGGTCGATTGAAGGGACTGAAGTGAGGCAGGATAAGGTTGGGATACCAATCTGTTTCTTTTTAGGAGGATCTGAAAGCACATGGCTTCCTATGGATGGATGGTGGATAAACTCAACATCCGAATTTATTTCTCAATTTGAAATAATATTACAAACTACAAATTTAATTCCTTCCTGTTCCCTCCCTTCTGATTCAAGTTCTAACTCTGACTTCAAAATTGAAATTAGATTCTAAAGTGAAGATTGTAAAGTCCATTATGTCAATTTCTCAATACAAAGTCAATTCAAAGGTAAAACAAATGTCAAAGGCATTTTCCAGGGGTCCCAATTAAAACCTTCAAAGATTGCCTCAGAGATGGCATCAAATTCGTGCTTTTCTATCTACCAATAAGAAAATCGTTTGTTATTGAAGGAAGGACCACTGGCTTTCAGGTCAGAGGTCTTGAGTTTAAATCCCAGCTCCGCTACCTCTACTATCTGTGTGACCTTGGATAAGTCATTTAACCTCTCTGGTCCTCTATATCCTCATCCATAAAATAAGGAAGTTTAACTAAATGATCTTTAAAGTCCCATCCAGCTCTAAATCCAATGAGATGCCATCCCCAAAATGAGAAAAAAATACTACTATTACAGTCAATTTTTGATTCATCAGGAGTTGACCATTCAGATCATCAACACCTCTACCTGAGGGAGTGTAAACAAAGAGGGAATTTTAAACCCACATCAGCAAACACTGCTCCTTCTACCATATTCACTCATGCAAATCACCTAATGATAGCCTCCTCACACCCCACCATCCAGATTTTAAAGTCAAAAGAAAACCAGTAACTTTCCCCCCTATCTCTTTGTTCACTGCCTTTTGCCTCCCAATAAATATGAAGTCACCTCTATTCTGGGGTAATATGGTTCCTAGACCCTCCTACCTTCAGGGTCTATGACTGGCTGGGTTAACACTTAAAAAGTGGAATGAGAGAGCTCATTGGCCTCCTCCAGATGGAGGAAGCCCTGCAACCAGGTCTGTTTCTTAAAGAACTATAGTCACTGCTGGGAAAGACTTGATTTTCCCCACTCTAAAATGGAAAACTCACGCTACTCCCTTCTTTCCCCTGTGGTGGTAAAGCAGAAGAAAACAGATCTTGTTTTCTTGGGGATACACCAGCCCTGTCTCCAACTAAAGTACCCATGAACACACCTATCTCATCAGGCTCCTCTCTTCTCTGAAGAGACTGAGTCAATTTGGTGGGGTGGCAAAAAGGGCATACCCACAAAAGGCAGTGTGGTGTAATGGAAGCAGGACTGCCAGGAGGCCTTGGCCTTTGTCCCAGCTCTGCCACCAACTGGTTGAGTGACCCTGGGCAGGTCCCTTCTCTTTGAATTTGTTTCCCTATCTGTAAAATGAGACTAGATGAACTCTAAAGTAGCTTCTGGCTGAAAAACAAAAACAAACAAACAAAAAACACACACACAAAAAAACCCTTTCCCTTTTCCTCTTTCTCTGCTCCATTACAGAAAGAGTAAGAATAGTTTTTATTATGGGGACATAGAAGACTGGAATTGAAAAGAAGTGGAGGTGAGGTGAAAAGCAAGATGGCTAGAGGTGTAGGACACAGAACTAACATAAAAGTACTAGTTATGTGCATGAAGATTGTGGCTCTGGTGCAAGGTTAGCTGGGTGAAAGGCTGAAATGAATGGATGTGGTGCTATCCTTCACATCTACAAGAATCACAGAATCAATCTTAAGAGCTGGGAAGGATCTTGGCTAAAAGAATCTCTTCCTATAACATCTTCTCCAGCCAGCTTTGTAGACCTCTAGGGAAGTAACTATCTCAGGAGGCAATCTATTCTAGTTTGAGACAGCTCCAAATGTTAGGAAGTTCTTATATTGAATCAATCTTGGCCTTTTCTATCTTCTTGCATCACTCTGCATACACGATAGTCCTATAACTATATAAAGAAAGCTATCATGTTCCCAGCTTAAGGCTATTATACCTTTCCTAGGTTAAATACCTCAAGTTTTTTCCCCACAATTCCTCTCAGGCCATGATTTTGAGGCCCCTCCACGTCCTGGATGCACACAACTTAACAACATCCCTCTTACAGTGTGGTGGTCAGAGCTAAACTCTGGAGGCGATCTGACTGGGGTAGCATATCGTGGGATGCAGGTTTCTATTAAGGCAGCTTATGACCGTATTGTCTCTCTTGGCAGCCACATCACGCTAACTCATTTGAGCTTGTAGCCACTTCAGTTTCACATGAAGTGCTTTTAGAAATAAACGTCTGATAAAAATGATTCATTTATACAAGTTCTCTCAGCTTCTTCATAGATATTTGAAAATTATCAGTATTATTAGCTTGCATTGATTGATATGTTAGAATAGTAAGAAGGTGAACACATTACCTGGGTCCCCAGGGGGAAAGTGTCTAGCTCCTGATCAGCTGGATTGCTGGCTTGGCCCACAGAAGCACTTGTTAGTGGATCCTTTAATTCCCGGCTGGGGAGGGGAAGGAAAAATCCTTTGCTTAATTCTGTGTTAAAAGGAAAGACATCCAGTGAATCACTGATCAGACTTCCCAAGAAAATATACTATAAATCTTGGCCCCAATCAGGAGGCCTCCAGCCACAACAGTGGCCAGTTGAGAAACGACATACAGAAGCAACCCATGACGTTATATATTCTGTGACCCAAGTCAGCTGATTCACCTGACAACCTTGGGTCTCTGAGTCTTTGTGTGCCTCAGTTTCCTCATCTGTAAAATAGCAAGAATAATCAAGACCTATTTTTATAGGAAGAAGTACTAAGCCTTTCAGTTGCTGGGCATTCTAGTTTAAGATTAGATAACCAGCCAAAGAAAGAAATGAGTTGTTTCCTTGTCCTGTCTATCAGTGCAAGCTGAAACCAGGAAAGATAAAACAGAAGAATTCTTAGATTGTAAGACCCATGCCCTTAGTGTCAATCCTGTGGTATTTCCTAAGTACTTGTTATAAAGACTGTAGAATTCTGAGGTTCACCCAAGGAGCCTTGGAGTGAAAATGAGCTTTATTTTAATTCTAGAAAGTTCCAGCAGGACTTAGTAAGGCACTAAGACAGGATGGTGGAGACTGGGCTTCTGACTATGGACATGCTCATCCTGTTCTAGTCTGCTTACCTCTGGGCAACAGAACTGAGGTGAGTCAGTGCAGCAGGGAAGGCAAGGAGAAGGCCAAGCTTCTGGAGACTTGGGCCCCTTATTGCATTCAAGGACTTGAAATGTTTACTGCTTCTCAGCTGCAGAGACTGAAATACACTACTTAAAGACAGTTTCCTTCTTAGAGTACATTTGCTCTAAGACTGCTTTCCCCAGTGACTAAGCAGTTCCCAGAAAGCATCATAGAAAAAGCAAGAGAGGGGCAGCTTGATGGCATGGTGGATAGAGCATTGGCCCTGGAGTCAGGAGGACCTGAGTTCAAATCTGACCTCAGATACTTACTAGCTGTGTGACCCTGGACAAGTCATTGAATGCCACTGCCTCAAAAAAAAAATCAGGACAGCAATCACTGGTTATTATAAGTGTTTGGAAACTTACAAATGGTGCTTCACATCCATCAGGGGAAACCTATTTGAACTGTAGCAGAAGAGACTTAGATTTCACAATAAAGGAAGAACTCTGTGACAATAAAGCTCGGATCTGGGGATGAGTTTCTGAGTAAGGCTGTAGGCACTGCTCTTTGTTCTCTAAGATGGCTGACATGGTGATATCTAGAAATGGGGAAATACGACTAAGAACCACTCAGACTCCTTTTAAACTCGCAGATTACACAAAAACACTGACGAGCTTTCCATCATCTTCACAAACTCTCGGTCCACACTCCTTAGCCTGGTGCTGAAGATGCCCCAAGACCCTGACCCCAGCCAACATTTCTCACCTCCTACTAATTCCTCACAAGAATGATTATACCACCGGCCCTGAAGTCAGGAGGACCTGAGTTCAAATCCGGCCTCAGACCAAACACTTCACACTTACTAGCTATGTGACCCTGGGCAAGTCACTTAACCCCAATTGTCTAAAAAAAAAAATTAAAAAAAAGAGAATGATTATACCTGTTACATCTAGGTTTCTGTACTAACTTTGCCCTTAATGTCCCAGGCTCTTTCCCCCCACACTCCATCTCACACCCTCCTTTCTGTCCAGGTTTGGCTGGTCAGCCCTCCAATACTCAGCTCCAGTCTCACCTCCTCTTGGAGAGCTTTTCCAACCATTTAACTTTCTCAACCATCCTCGACATCTGTGTCATTCACCTGACACTTGTGCATATTGTTCTGCTGCCTTTTTTTTTTAATGGTTTGGTGTTCAATTTAAATAACATTAAGCACCTCCTGTGTTCAGGGCACTGTGCATTGGGGATGCAAAGAAAAATCCCAAATAGGAGATGACCAGCAGCAGAACCTGGAGGAATGTCGTAGAAGCCCTGGAACAAGAAAGTGGCCAGGAGGAGGCAGCAGCTGCTGGCCTCAACAAAGCCAAAGTCCAACAAGACAAAGCCTTTGTATTTATCAATGAAGAGCTCTCTGATTACTTTTCTGACTTTAGAATGGAGAGAGAGATAAGGCAGATTACAAGGAGTTGAGAAATCTGTAAGTAATGAGGTAAGTGAAGGCAAAGAGTTATAACGAACTTCTGAAAATAAACAGTGAGGAAAGAGAAAGGACAATAGCTTGAGGAGATAGCAGGGTCAAGTAGAAGACCAAAGTGTGTTCAGGCCAGAGGGAAGAAGCCAGGAGACAGATAGAGACGGAAGATGAGAAGGGAATGATCCATAGGAAAAACTCTCAAAGGTGACAGGAGAAAGATGGAGGCAAGGGCACAAGGAGAGGGCCTTGCAGTAACACAAGGACATCTCTGAGGCTGCAGTAATGGAAGAGTCAAGTGGAGTTGTAGAGAGATTTTGAGATATGAAATAGGGAAGATAAAGGAGCTTAGGTAGATGGGCTTGAACTTTCTCAATAAAAGCAGAAGGCAAGTTATTTACTAAGAAGGGATGGGGAGGCTTCGGGAGCTTGAGCTGGAGAAGGTTTGGGTCCTAAAACCACTTCAGAAAGCATGACATAATTAACTCTGTGTAGATCTGAGGGCAGACAATATGAATTTCATAGGTTTACATATTTAGAAGTAGAAGGTACCTTAGAGGTTATTAAGTCCCACTCCTTATTATAACAGATGAGGAAACTAAAGCCCAGAGAGGTGAGAAGACATACCCTGGGTCACCCAACTAGTAAGTGAATGGTGCAGAATTCAAACCCAGGTTTTCCTGACTCCACATCCAGTCTTCTAGCTACTGTGCCATACTGCCTCTCAGTAGTACACTCAGCTTATAGGAACAAAGTACAGGGTCAGAGAAGGCAGAAGATAGGAGTGAGCCAGGCTTGAGGCCTTGCAGGGCCTAAGTGCCAACAGGACAAGGGAGCAAGTGATTCAAGAGAAGATGACAGGGTTAAAGTTGTGAAGGGAAAAAAGAGGCTGTAAGAACAGAGAGAGATGGTGGTGCCTTCCTATGATCTCAACATGTAAAGGCCCAGATTAGTGTCTGGGTGAGTAGGCTATCCTGATCAGGTGTCCAAACAAAGTTTAGCGTTCAGACAGTGAGTCCCTAGAAACAGGGAACCCCTGGGTGGCCAAAAAAGGTGAACTGGTCAAACCTCCAGAGCTGATAAGCAGTAAGATTTTGCCTGTGAGTAACTAGCTCTGGCATTTCCAGCCTCAGAGAGTGAAAGAGACCATATCTTGAAAAAACAAACAGAAAAACAAACCAGGAAAGGATAGAAGGACTGGAAGTCATGGTGAAGATGAAGGAAAGGTTTAAGGAAAGTGAGGTAAGGATGGTAAGAAAGGAAGGAGATTATAATGAAAAGGGAATTTCAGAATTTAAGATCATAGAAGTAGAACAATTTTGATTTAGGAATAATTTCTTTTATTTACTTAGTCAGTGCCATACAAATCAAACTACCAAAAAATTATTTTATAGAGCTAGAAAAAATAGTAACAAAATTCATCTGGAAGAACAAAAGATCCAGAATATCAAGGGAATTAATGAAAAGAAATGCAAGGGAAGGTAGCCTGGCCATACCAGATTTTAAATTGTATTATAAAGCAGCAATCATCAAAACTACTTGGTACTGGCTGAGAAATAGAGTGGTGGATCAGTGGGATAGGTTAGGTACACAAGACACAGTAGTCAATGACTATAATAATCTACTGTTTGATAAACCCAAAGACTCCAGCTTCTGGGATAAGAACTCACTATTTTACAAAAAAAAAAACTGCTAGGAAAACTGGAAATGAGTATGGCATAAACTGGGCATAGGCCAACATCTTAAATTGTATACCAAAATAAAGTTAAAATGGGTTCAGGATTTAGATATAAAGACTGATACCATAAGCAAACTGGGAGAGCAAGAAATACTTTACTTGGCAGATTTATGGAGAATGGAAGAATTTATGACCAAACAAGAGATAGAGAACATTATAAAATACAAAATGGATGACTTTGATTACATAAAATTAAAAAGTTTTTGCATAAAGCCAATGTGACCAAGATTAGGAGAGAAGCAGAAAACTGAGAAAGAATTTTTACAACCAGTGTCTTGATAAGAACCTCATTTCTAAAATACATAGAGAATTAAGTCAAATTTATAAGAATATAAGTCATTCCCCAATTGATAAATGGTGAAAGGATATAAGTAGGCAGTTTTCAGATGAAGAAACTAAAGCCATCTATAGTCATTTGAAAAAAATGCTCTAAGGCGCAGCTAAGTGGCATAGTAGATAGAACTCTAGCCTTGGAGTCAGGAGGATCTGAGTTCGAATCTGACCTCAGACCAAACACTTGACACTAACTAGCTGTGTGACCCTGGGCAAGTCACTTCACCCTGATTGCCTCACCAAAAAAAAAAAAGGCAAAAAATGCTCTAAATCACTATGGATTAGAGAAATGCAGATCAAAGTGACTCTGAGGTACCACGTCACATCTATCAGGTTGGCTGACATGACAAAACAGGAAAATGATAAATGCTGGAGAAGCTGTAGGAGAATTGGAACACCAATGCATTGTTGGTGGAGTTGTGAACTGATCCAACCATTCTGGAGAGCAATTTGGAACTATGTCCAAAGGGCTATAAAACTGTGCATATTTTTTGACCTAGCAATACCATTTCTAGGTCTGTATCCCAAAGAGATCATACAAACAGGAAAAGAACCCACATGTACAAAAATATTTACAGCAGCTCTTTCTTTGGTGGCAAAGAACTGGAAATTGAGGGGGTGTACATCAGTTGGGGAATGGCTGAACAAGTTTGTGGTATATCAGTGTAATAGAATACTATTATGCTATAAGAAATGATGAGCAGGCAGACTTCAGAAAAACCTGGGAAGACTTGTATGAACTAATTCTGAGTGAAGTGAGCAGAACCAGGAGAACATTGTACACAGTGACAGTCACATTATGTGATGACTAACTTTGATGACTTCTTAGCAATGCAAGGATCTAAGACAACTCCAAACGACTCATGATGGAAAATGCTGTCATCCAGAGTCTGAACGCAGATCCAAGCACATTATTTGCTCTCTCTTTGGGTTTTTTTTTATTCTTCTTTCTCGTGGTTTCTCCCATTGGTTCTACTCTTCTTTACAACACGACTAATGTGAAAATGAGTTTAATATGAATGTATATGTTGAGCCTATATTAATTTACATACCGTCTTGGGGGAGGGATGGGGAGAAAATTTGGAACTCACTCTTATGGAAGTGAATATTGAAAACTAAAAATAAATGAATAAATTTTAAAAAAGAAATACAAAACAATAATTTCTTTTTAAAATTTAATTTTATCATTTTCAATGAATAAAAATGAATTTTCTCTCTTCCCCATCTCTCCCTCACCATGACTGGAAAAAGAAAACCCTTCTAACAAATATGTATAGTCAATCAAAACAATTTCTGAGGCATGACCACCCCTTCACGGATGGTATCTGAGGCTGAATGTAAATATAAAGGACATGAAAGTTGAAGATGATAATGAACTGGAAGCCAGAGTGTTCAAAGGAATATCAACATGAATACTGACATCACCAAGGATGAGGGAAGTGGTTAAGGTAGAGAGGAAAACTGTGAGCCTGGCACTGAACCTGAGTAAGAAAGAAGAGAAACCCTTGAGGCTGCTGGATGCCTGCAATAAGGATCTGGACAAGGGGATATAGACAGATAAAATAAACCTCATGGGAGGAACAGGCTTCTGAGTGATGACAGTATGAGAAGGGTCTGGAAATGACAGTACGGACAGAAGACAGTAGGCCAACTCCTCCTCCTAACCCAGTGTGTCAGGAGGCATGAGAAGAGCCGCTAGACTACCGTGACAAGGGATGAAGCATTTCTGGAAAGAGCCAGCTTTCCGTGAATGTTATGGAAAGAATGTAAGATGAAGAGAGGGAGGATGAAGGTGAGTCTGTTTGCAGTAGGCTAGGGGTCTCAGAGAATACAGAAGCAGAAGGCAGAGTAGGATAAAGCACTAGGGAGGGCAGAATGTAGTAGTCCTCCTTTTCTCCTAAGTACAGATAACCTTACCCATCTTCTCCCTCCAACCTCATGAGAAAGAGAAGAGTAGGTACTATGTATCACCTTTATTTCTCAGTGAGACTGTGAATTCCTGGAGAACAAGGATTTTATGTTATGGTCTTTGCATATCCTCAAATACCCAACACATAATAAGACTAATTTTTATAGTGCTCTAAGGTTTACAAAGTGCTTTCCTCACAGCCCTCAGACAGAATGTGCAAATATTCTAACCCAACCCAAAAGCATTTATTAAATATCTACTATTTATGAAGTACTGTGCTAGGCGCTAAGGATTTAACAACAAAATTGAGGAATAGTCCCTGCTCCAAAGGGGCTTGAATTCTACTGCATATCACAAGTAAACAGATACAAGTATGTACAGGATTATATGAGCAGCGATAACTAGGGAATCAAGAAAGATTTCCTGTAGCTAGTAGAGCTTGTGCCGAACTTTAAAGGAGTGAGCACATTCTGGGAATGGTGGCCAACCTGTCAGACATAAAGATGGAAAATATAATGATACCAAGTTTGGAAAACAACTAGTAGGCTAGTTTGACTTGGACCTATGTGAAATGAGCCTGGAAAAGTAGGCCAGTATCAGGTTGTGAAGGGCTATGACTACTGAGTTGAATACTTTGTATTTTATCATAGAGCAAAAGGGAGACATTGAAGGGTCCTGAGCAAGAGATATGGTTAGATCTGTGCTCTTTCAAGATTACATGGCTAGCAAATTCATAGGATTTAAAGCCAGAAAGGGCCTTAAAGATCATCTAGTCTGACCCCTTATTTTACAAATGAGGAAACTGGGGCTCAGAGAAGGCTAGTGCCTTGCCTAATAACATCAATCATGGGTGGTAAGAAGTAGAGGCAAGATTTGAACCCCAATCCTTTGATTCTGGATTCAGTGTTCTTTTCACCACAACACACTATCTTTTCAAGTGGAAGAGCCATGTATAGAACCTAGGTCTTTCTTTTCCAATCTTGTGTGGTTTTCCTTATATTGTGTCTCTCAATGGAAATTACAAGGTCTCAGAATTTAACTGAATGAAATTAAGCAAATTTGTTCTGGTCTTCCCAAGTTATAGCTTGTGTTGTATCCCCTGAAATTTCAGAAAGATTAGCTTATTGCTAAAACCTCAGAGCAGAAGTTTGCCTACAAGACAAGTTTAAGGATAGAAACCAAGAGTGAGACCCTGTAGAGAGAAAGTTCCAGGAAGCCCTTCTCCAAACTTCAGCATTCACCTCTCTCCCAAAGACCAGGACCCCACTCCAATAAAAATGCTGACACAACACATTAGCACATATGTACTTGCCAATGGTTTTAATTCCATGAAGTTGATGTGTGGGAGAAAGGAAGCGGACATATCTTCATTATGCAGATGAGGAGATCAAGGCATAGACACATTAAGAAAGCCTTATAAATAGCTACTTATCTGTTTTCAAGGAAATCAGTTTTTGCTGAGCAAATGTTAAAGAACATTAATTTCATTTATTTGACATTCATTTGTTCACTCCTTCAACAGACTGACTATAGAATTGTGTTAACATTGAGAGGGAAAGCAAGAAATATAAAACCCTTAAAGAGGTTACAATCTAGTTAGGGAAATTATATACATATATATATATACACACACACATTATATATACACACATGTATATGTATATATGTGTATGTATGCACATGCATATATATATATTCAAGAAAGATTAATCCTATATTTATATCACTATATAAGAACCAAGTGAGTGATAGGTATAAGAAGTTTGTTGTCTTAGACATCACCTGGAGAAAAGAAGAAAGGAAAACAAATTTCAATGGTCTGGTTTAGTCTACTCTTTATACAATAATGCTCCACTTACCTGGAGAGGTCAGATTTTTAGTAAACAACCATCTGTTCACAGACTAATTGAGATGTAGTTTCCTTATATCTAAAATAATGAGGGGGCGGTTAGATTGGACAATATCTTAGATCTCTTCCAGCCCTAACAGTCTATGATTCTATGACTTTAAGTAAAAGATGGTGAAGGGGGAATAATTTTCACAAAACCACATGGGTGCTTTATTCAACAGAGGTATGAAGCTCCCTCAGGATGACTAACGAATATGTGCAGATAAGGTATACTGATTAACTCAGTTATTTGGTTTTGAAAGTATATGAATTCAATGGATAGGCAGCATAGCATAGAAGGTTGGATTTAAAGTAGAAAGACCTGGAATCCCACCTCAAACATTTATTAGCTATGTAATAATGGGTAAGTCACTTAATCTCGGAGTCTAAGTTTCCTCTTCTGTAAAATGGGACAAATTACACTTGTACTAACCACCTTACAGGGTTGTTGTGAGAAAAGCACTTTGTAAACTTTAAAACATTAAACAAATGAATTACTATTACTTCAGTTTCTCCTAGAGGCTGATTATGGTTAATTCACTAAGATAAATAGCAACTAAGCCAAGGTGAGATGACACAACCACAAATGGCCTCTGGGGGGCTATTTTGTGTAGGGACTAATATTCCTACACTTCAATATAACCCTGGGTTGTCAAGAAATAAGTAAATTATGTTCAATATATAGGCAACTGTAGCAGGCACTTTAGATTATCATAAAAATAAATATTTTGTTGTGTTAAGAGATAGAATATAATTACCTGGAAAAAGTCACCTATATGGAAAAAACTCCTTGAAGGTAGGGGCTTGGCCCCTTTTGCTTCAGATCTCCAGCTCTAGTAAGTACTAATCAGTGGTTGCATTGCATCATTTCTTGGTGATAATGAATAAAAGAACTGAAGGGACTTATTTTCAGGGCTGGCGGCTTGTGCATGCAGGTTAATTGATTAAATGTCTTGGTCAACAAGTATTTCTGGAGCCCCTGTCATGAATCTGGATGAGACCACCACAAGGGTGAAAACACAAGGAGGACTAAGGATGATCCTTGGAGGGAGAATTTATCATATACCCAATACACCATAAAAAGTACAAACTGATGTCTGAGTTTACAAGAAGGAGAAACTGGAACCAGTTCAGGGAGAAATGGCAGAATCTGAAACAAAATGCCAGGATTTAGGCAAGGCCTTTGGACAGAGGCAACAGAAGAAGAGAGGGTATGAAAAGAAGCATGAAGTGGGTGCAGAGAACAGGCTAATGGGCATGGGGATTGGAAAGGGAGGTTGGAGGAGGTGCGGAGGGAGGAAGAGGAGGACTGCTCTGGGAAGACAGGAAGGTAACAGAGAGAATGCTGAGCTGCTAAATTCTTCTTTTGCTTCTATTTTCTCTGCCAAGGAGAATGACCTTTACATTGGAAATAACAACAAAAATGGTTACCAGTGGTAACTATTGAGACCCCAAACAAGTAAAGGGATGGTAAGAGAATGCCCGAGGATCCCAGGTAACACCAAGCCAGCCACCCATTAAGCTGCATCTTTGGGTACTAAGTCACTGCCAAGAATATCTGAGAGATGCTAAAACATGGGAGAGGTACCATAAGGTCACAGAAGGACAGATGTCCAAATTCCTCAAAAAAAGGTGGGAGGAGGGAAAGAACAGTACAAACTACTGGCCAGTGAACAAAATTCCAATTTCTGGGAAAATTCTAGAACAGATCATCAGGCTCAAACACTTTTTGGTTATGTGACCATAAGCAAGTCATTAAACTCTGCCTCTGCTCCCTCATCTTTGCAAGAGGGTGTTGTACTTGATGGCCCTTACCTAAGTAGGGTCCCTTCCAACTCATAATGAATGGAATGGTTGATGAGAATGTAGAAAGAGAAACAATGATTATAAAGAGCCAGCATAGCTTCTTTAAGAATACATCATCCTAGGCTAACAGTATTTTGGGTGGGTTTTTTTGATAGATTACTAAACTGGCTGATGAAGAGAATGTTACAGTTATGCTTTACTTAGATTTTAGCAAAGCATTTGGCAAAGAATCTCATATATACCATCATGGAGAAGATGAGCTGTAGAACTGAGTTATTTAAAACCCTAAAAGATGAAGCGGTCAAAGTACTACACTCAATATGCCAGCAAATTTGGAAAACTCAACAGTGGCCATTGGATTGAAAAAGATCAATTTATGTCCCAATCTTAAAAAAGGGCAATGTCAAAGAATGTTCAGATTACCAAACAACTGCACTTATTTCATATGCCAGCAAGGTTATGCTCAAGATTCTGCAAGCCAGGCTTCTACAATATGTGAACAGAGAATTACCAGAAGAGCAGGCTAATCTTCAAAGAGGCAGAAGAACTAGAGACCAAATTGCTAACATTTGCTGGATTATGGAGAAAGTGAGAGAGTTCCAAAAAAAATCTATTTCATTGACTACACTAAAGCCTTTGACTGTGTAGATCACAACAAATTGTGTCAAGTTGTCAAAGAGATAGGAGTACCAGATCATCTTACTTGTCTCCCGAGGAACCTGTATGCAGGTCAAGAAGCAACAGTTAGAATAGAACATCGATCAACTAATTGGTTTAAGATTGGAAAAGGAATATGACAACTTATATGCAGAATACATCACGCAAAATGCCAGGCTGGATAAATCAAAAGCTAGAATTAAGGTTGCTGGGAGAAATATGAACAATCTCAAATATGCAGATGATACCACTCTGATGGCAGAAAGTGAAGAATTAAGTAGCCTCTCAATGAGGGTAAAAGAGGATAGTGTAAAAGCTAGCTTGAAGCTTAACATAAAAAAAACTAATATCTTGGCAACTGGCCCCATCACTTCTTGACAAACGAAAGAAGAAATGGAAGCAGTGTCAGATTTTATATTCTTGTGCTCAAAGATTGCTGCAGAGGGCAACTGAAGCCCTGAATTAAAAGACTCTTGTTCTTTAGAAGGAAAGCTATGGCAAATCTGGACAGCAAACTAAAAAGCAGAGACATCACCTTGCTTATAAAGGTCAGCATTAGTCAAAGCTATGGTTTTCCAGTAGCAATGTATGGCTGTGAGAGCTGGACTATAAGGAAAGCTGAGCACTGCAGAATTGAAACTTTTGAATTGTGGCCTTGGAGAAGATTTTTGGGAGTCCCTTTGGGCAGAAAGGAGATCAGATCAGTCAACTGTTAAAGAAATTAATTCAAATGATTCACTGGAAAGTCAAATACTAAAGTCGAAGCATAAATACTTTAGCCATATAATGAAAAGACAGGACTCATTGGAAAAGACCCTGATGTTGGGAAAGATTACAGGCAAAAGAAGGAGAGGGCAGAGGATGAGATGGATAGATAGTGTCATGGAAAAAATGAACATGAACCTGGACAGACTTTGAAAGATAGTAGACGAGAGAAGGGCCTGGCATGCTATGGTCCCTGCGGTCATGAAGAGTTGGACACAACTGAATAAATAAATGACCACAACAACAATGGACAACAATACAATCAGACGGATTTAGAACTTGTCAGGTAGCAGACTGAAAGATTAATTTTTAGTAGTTCAATATCAACTTGGCAGTGAGGTGCCCCAGGATCTATACTTGGCTCTGTACTATTGTTTTAACATTTTTATCAATGACTTGGATAAAGGAATAGATGGTACACTAATTCAATTTACAGCTCACAGTGAGCTGGGAAGGAAACTAACGCAATAGATCACAGAATCAGGATCCAAAAATATGTTGACAGAGATAACAATGATGATGATGATGATGATAGCTAGCACTTATATAGTGCTTTAAGTTTAGAAAGTGTTTTGCAAATGTCTCATTCAGTCCTTACAACAACCCTGTGACACAGGTACTAATTATCTCCACTTCATAGATGAGGAAATTGAGGCAGACAGAAATTAAGTGACTTGCTCAGGGTCCCACAGCTAATAAATGCCTAAGGCTGGATTTGAAAAATCTTTCTGTCTTCAGGTTCAACTCTCTAACCACTGTACCACCTGAACTGAATCTAATAAAATGAATATAAAGTCTAACAATTTTGGTTTAAAAAAATCAACTTCACAAGCATAGGATGGGGAAGTATTATTAGAGAAGAGTTGGTCTGAAAGCTATCTAGGGGTTCTAGTGAACTATAAATTCAGTATGAGACAGCTGACTGTTGTGACAGTTCAAAAAGCAATAGGATTTTGGGCTGTATTAAATGTGGCAAAGCTTCCAGGAATAAGGAGCTGATAGTTCCACTGTACTATGCCTTGGTTAGACTGCATCTGAACTATGGTGCTCAGCTATAGATGTCTCATTCAGGAAAAACGTTGATAAACTGGAGAGCATCTAGTGGAGGGAAGAGGATCACAGATTTAGAGCTAGAAAGGACTTTGAAGGCTTTCTCATTAGTGACTCGCTTAGGGGGTCACATACCTAATAAGTATCTGGGGTGGGATCTGAACCCAGGTCTTCCTGTGCCCTATCCACTATGGCAGGCTACTTCACAACACAAATGGTAAAGTATCTTGAGCCTATGTCCTGTGAAGATTGGTTCGAGGAACTGGAGCTGATGAGCCTGAAGAAGAGAAGACTGGAGGGGATCGTGACAGCCCTCTTCAAATAGCTGAAAGGCTGTCATGTGGAGTGAGGGATAAGCTTGTTCTCATCGGCCCCAGAGGGCAGAACCAGGAGCTACGGGGAGAAGGGGCAAAGAGGCTATTTAAGTCTGGATGTAGGAAAGACTGCCCAACAATCTGAGCTGATCAGAGTGGAAGGGATTATCTCAAAAAGGGATGTGGTTATTGCCTCAGAGAGAGGGGTTCCAGAAGTTCGATGACCATTGGTCAGGTTATGGGCTGGACTATATCACTATGAAGGGACCTTACAGATCTCAAACTCTGAGATTCTATGGTTTCATGATAAATTAGGCCTTAACTCAGTAAGTAATGAAGAGTAACCAAATGTTTTTTGAGTAGCAGCATGCCATGAATAGAGCTATGTTTTATAAAAAATTAATCTGAGAACAAAGTACTGGATGGATTGGACAGAGAGACACACTTGGTGGTGTCAGGATCCAGTTCTAAAGCTACTTCCAGTGATCCAGGTAAGAATCACTGAAAAAGGACCTGCGAACAAAGGTGTCAGTGGTGGGAATGAGCAGAGGGGTACCGATGCAACACCCTGCACATATGAAACCACAGAATTTGAGAGCTAGTTTGATGTGAGAGCAAAGAAGTAGGAGGAATAAAGACGTCTCTAGCCAAGGTGAGTAGGAGACTGATGATGAATAGACAGAGGGAAGTCAGGAACTGGAATTAGCACAGGCTGGGGGAAATGGATCGGGTTTTGTGTACACTGAACACCAAAGTGCTGACAGGATACTGAACTAGAAATGCCCAGCAGGAATGCGGGAATATTCCAGCTAGAATATGGCACTAAAGCTCAGGAGAGCTATCAGGACTCGGGAGACTGGGAAATCATCCACATAGAAATCATAGGTGAAGTTACAAGGGTAAATAGAGAGAAGAGATTTGAAAATTAGTTCTTGGGAAATGTCCACACTGAGGCGCTGGAAGAAAGGATAGGATCAGCAAAGGAGATAAAAATAAGTGAGTCTTTAAGCAAAGCATGAAGTAAGCAGGATTACAGTTTCTTTACCCAGTAAGACTAGAGAAAATAAAACTATGGAAACAACCAGACTAACAGAAACCATTCTCCAGACAATGCTGTTAACTCTATGACATGGCAGTAATAGTTTATAATTTTGTTAGCCATGTCCTGTTACCAACAGTGCTTACAGTGAGCCTACTCTAGGGATTTGGCACAAATATGATTTTCAGCGGAAAGAAAACCTTTCAAAGCAGCAATGTGAATTCATTTCAAAAAAGTGAAACCCAGTCACCAATTAAAGTCTCTCAGGGCCTCTAGAAATGGCACTTTGTCCAGTAAAGCAATTATTTCCCAGTAGCTTGAGCACTTTAGAATGCTTCATTAGCCCACGGAGGAAATTTCTGAGAGCAGCAGTTTAGCTCAGCCAAGTAAAGGCAGTTACATTATGGCTTAATATACATAGAAACCCAATTTCCAGTGCTTATATGCACTAAAATTTTTCCACATGTCACTCTAAAAGTAGAAGGGGAGATGTAATATCAGATAATGGTTTATCTTCACGTAAAATGTTGTCAACCTGAAATCGAAACTATACAATAAGATCTCTGCTTAGTTCATTGACATCAATTCATAGCCATTTCCCTGGACAAGCAGGCAATAAGGAAGATTGAAAATATGTCACAGATTGAGAATTTCAGGCCTTTCAAAAACAAACCGCTTTTTAAACTAAATAAGGTTTATTACTTTTTGACTTCAGAGAGGAACATACCTGTTTCAGTCCTGTTATCGACATCTGTTTCAAGTTTTGATGGTGACCTTTCATCCATCACACAGTTTTTCAAAGTCTTCTCCCTAGAATTGCCATATGCAATGCTTTAAAAATCACAAAAGAGGTTTCTAAAGTAAAAAAAGAAATTCTAGTAAAATACATATGAATTCATGATGATCAAACTTTTGAAAACTCATTCTCACTCATTCCACATATGCAGTCAGTCATCAAATATTACTATTTCTACCTCCCCAACATCTTTTACATATATTCCCTTCTTTCTACACACACACACACACACACACACACACACACACACACACACACAGCCACTATCCTAGTTTTGGCTCTTATCACACCTCTCACCTAGACTATGGCAACAGCCTCCAAAATTGATCTCTTTGCCTCAAGCCTCTCCCTTCTCCAATCTATCCTCCACCCAGCTGCCAGTGTTTTTTGAAAGCACTTATGCTGTATCCCCCACTCAATAAACTCCAGTGGCTCCCTACTACTTCTAATGTAGACTTACGTTATATAGACCAGAAGTCTACTGACTTCTTTGTTGTTGTTGAGACATTCTTCAGTCATGTCTCTTTATGATCTCATTTGGAGTTTTCTTGGCAAAGATACTGAACTGGTTTACCATTTCCTTCTCTAGCTCATTTTACACATGAGGAGACTGAGGCAAACTGGATGAAATGACTTGCCCAGGGTCATACTAGCAAACATTGAGGACAGATTTGAACTCAGGAAGATGAGTCTTCCTGATTCCAGGATGGGCACTCTATGCACTATGGCACACCTAGTGCCCCTATTAACTTTTAGGATCCAGTAAAAACTCTTTAGCCTTTAAAACCCTTCACAACCTGGCCCCTAGTCTGTCTCTCCATGCTTATGACATTTTACAGTTATCCCTTCCACGTCATGACTTTTCCCAGCACAGTTTCAATATATCACGGTAGGCATGAGAAATTAAATGGGAATTTTTTGGGAGTTCTGCAGAAGCCACAGATGACACGTGAAGGCCAGCAGACAACACAGTTTAGAAACTCAGGAATGCATAAAATATATGTATAATACTATATAAGAGCAACATTTTAAATCTTTTAATACCATAATAATTCAAGACTTCTTTTCTGGTATGAAAGGAGGACTAAAAATTTTATGCAGATTTCTTTCCCTTTCTCTCCCGCTTCCCTGATGTGGAAGGAATAACTGTACTCTCTCCCCCCTCCCCACAAATTCTACAGTCCAGCCAAACCCATCTTCTTGCTGTTTTTCACACCTGACACTTCATTTCCTTTCTCCATGCTTTGACATGGGCTATTTCTCAAGCCTGGAATGCCCTCCTTCCACACCTCACTAGAATGATGTCCTCATAGCTGAAGAGAAGGGGATGGACGAGAGAGATGCTGTGGAGATGGAGTAATAAGGCTTGACAACTGCCTAGATGGGCAGGGTGAGGGAGTGTGAGGAGTGGAGGAAGCCTCTGGTATGGCAAACCTGAGGAACTGGAAGGATGGGGATGCCCTCAAAAGAAACAGGGAAGTTAGGAAGAGGGCAGGTACCCTGTATAGGGGGCAGTGAAAGTAAGTGGCAGAATCAGGGCTCAAGGCCTTAAAGTGTCCAGGCCTCTTTCCACTCCACCATGGTTCCATTATAGAGACAGACAGTGACATTATAAGACAAAGGTTCTAAGAGAATGTGTATAGTTAGGATACAAACAAAACACTCAGGTTACAGAAAAAAAAGAGTTAATGTCTAAGAACTGAAATATTACCCAAAGAAAAGATAGTTTGTAGCCATTAGTTTAAAGAAATACAGAGAAAGAAAAGATTTTGTCCTTCATGAACAAATGCACTTTACTTAAGAGCATGGGTAAAGCTAGGAAGCTAATATGAGCATTAATACTAGGTATCTGGCTAAGAATGTAGTCATGCTGGGGTATTTGGGGAGCACTATCCATTTGGGGACACTAAGGCTTAGGAAGAAAGCCTCCCTACCCAAATTACATTTTTATTAATACCATGAGTATTTCTTGAGCTTATTAATAAAATATTTCTAAATATAACCCTGCACCTAGATAATATTTTCCCCTCATGATAAATGTTTTGTAATCATTTACAATATGGTAATGAAAGTGATTTTTAAAAATGCACAGGTATCCCCACTTCACATAAAGCCCAGATATAAAAATCTAGATCCATAAAAGAGATAAATTCAAGAGATGATAAATCCTTTTACAAAAGGATTCATCAAAGGGATTTTCTATAGTGCATTCTCCTAGTACTTTTAAAATAGAATTTGATTTACAAAAAGATAATACACAAAATTTTTCAGGAACAAACCTATTATGTAAAGCAAGACATTTAAGTTCTTGGTTTCAGAAATAGACAAAGGGTGATATTTTATTCAGAATATTTTATTTTTAATTGCAATGCCCCAAATCCCAGCGCAAAGCAGGAAAAAGTGCAGTAGGAGAGGCCTGAACTTCATGTCCACGGGCTGTAGAAATCTGATGAATGATTAGAACACGCACAAACCAACCAACCATGAGAGCTTGACTGTCTGAACCAAACTTTGCGAACACATCTATAGCAAAGGACTTGAAATATATGAATGTTATGTGTTAGCCCCTCCCAGAAATATAGTTGACAGTCTTTTTTGATACCCATTTTATCCACTGATACATCTTTGCTCAGTGACTCTTAATTTTTACTTAGCAGTGCAGTTTTCCCTAGAGAAAAAACAAATTGACAACAATTGTTCTTTTGAGATTTATTCTGCCACTACAGATATGCATATTTAGAAGCCCAAAACAATGAATAATGATTTTTATCTACAGACCTGTCTGTTGGGCTAAGACACTAGAATCTGGGCAATAGAAATCTGGGAGATGTGATTATCCTGATACTTTGATGTATCCTTCATCTCACCAATTTGGGGACTCCCTCTAGCAGTGTGGGTCACAACCCCTTCCTCACATCTTCTCATCCTGTGCAATCCCATAAATCCTTTGTGTAAAATCTACCCAAATGTTGGAAGCCTTTGGTCTTCTGCATTTCATGGGTACCTTGGAATACGTCAGCTGTTCCACCAGTTATCCCTCGCTTTTGCTACGTTCATCTACCTCCTTTGGGATCTACCTGTCCTTGGTAATAATGTCTTTATGCCATTTCTCATGTACCACCGGCAACTGCTGATAATATGCTATCGCCTTTGGACAGAGAATGTGACCACTGCCTTCTGGGTCATCTATGATTAGGACACTTCAGAGATCTTGGTATTCCAAACGGTACACCTGATGCCACACAGCACCACTAAGATGCAAACAGCATGGAATCACTGAAAGTACTGCAGATTCCCAAGTAATCCAGTGCCTAGCACAGTAACTGGCATCTTGGAGGTACTTATTAAATGCTTATTAACTGATTAATTGATAGGTTGATCTAAACTTTTCTGATTATTTCATTCTGGGCCCAGCTCATTGTCATCTATTATGCCTGTCCAAGACATATTTTCTAACGGACTAAAAACTCCATGAACTGTCCATTCTCAACTACACGTCATTATCTGGGCAATGAGCACTCTGTCCACTTAGTTTTCCTATCTGACTCCTAGGCCAATTGCATTTTAGTGACAACAGTTATGGGACAGAATGATAAAGCTCCACAGTAATCAATTTTAAAACATACAAGAGGCCCCTGCTTTCTACCCTTCAGCTTATAAAAATATTTTCACATGACAGTAAAATTCAGAAAAAAGTGTAAAGAGTAGTGACAGGGTTATCAAAAAATGGTGACTATGAAAATACAAATGTAAAAATTTATTTTGTCTTGTTTAAAATACTTTAGAACTTTTAAAGTAATTATTTCATTGCCACGAAAAGCAAGACTATGAAAAACAAATAACAGTATTCTGGATGTCATCTGCACTTGGCTTACAAATACTTCATCTCCAGGAGACAGATTTGTGTCAAATCGTACACCTCTACTTTTTTCTTTTTTTTTTCTTTTTAGGCAATTGGGGTTAAGTGACTTTCCCAGGGTCACACAGCTAGTAAGTGTCAAGTGTTTGGTTTGAGGCCAAATATGAACTCATGTCCTCCTGACTTTAGGGCCAGCGCTCCATCCACTGTGCCACCCAGCTGCCCCGCACACCTTTACATTTTACAGATGGAAAGGCAGCCTTATGCAAGTAAGAGTTACTATTTTCTGAATCACAGACTTTTCACAATATACAGTGAAATACAGCTTTGACAACTATCTCATTAATTTTTTTATTGCTTGAAGCCAAATCTGAATGAAGGAATGAATGATTTGGGCCCCAAAAAGTTCATTTTAGACATATTACTGATCTTATTATCTACAATGATTGAATTAATAACCACCAAATCTCTACTTCATTTTGTGTTATGTAGACGCAATCCCAGATTAAACAGAAACTTGCTGTAGTGACATTTTCTTATTTCTCCCTAATCCACATTTAATCTCATGGTCAAAACATTTTAAAACTTCGTTTAAAACATTACTAAGGTTTAGTGAAACATAATTTTTCAGTTACATGATAGTAAGCTTAAATTTTGTAACCCAAAGCTCTCTCAGATGGCAATCTATCTCAGTTGGTAGAGGGTAGCAGGGTGGTACACAGTTACTAAGAAATGTAAATTTTTATTTCACCTAATGAAATGAATGGAGTATTTAGCAAATTAGTAAAATGAATGTAAAATTTCCTTTGGGTTGGAAAAAGACAGCACAGGGTTTCGCCTCGACAAATGTATATGTGTATATGTGAGAGAGGGCCAGAGACAGAGATAGAGAAAGAAGAATATGATCTAGCAAATATTCTATTTCTTTCAGTTATTGACCCTTATGGGAGGCCTAGCCTTTAGATCTTCTAGATGTGACCAAAGAACCACTGTTTGCCTGGCAGCAGCATATCCTATTACCAAAAAAAGCATCTAAGAGGAAAAAAAAATCATACTTTGAGTCTTGTCTTTACAAACAACTGTCTCCTAAATTTTTTTAAAAGCTGCTCTAAAGATTGAGTTCTTAGGTTTCATGTTGGGGTACAAAATGCATAAGACCTATCTGAATATAATCACTAACGAAAATGGAAAAGAGTGGCTGGACCATCCACGACTTGGGTACTTAACCAGTCTGCTCATTATTTGCTTCACAGAGAAATTATTCTTCCTTGACTTTTTTCTTTAACATCAAACATCAGATAGAAAAGTCTACTTATACTCCTGGCTGACTAAATAGTAGTTCTCAGCTCATCTATTAAAAAGCCACATACAGATTATAACCAAGAAGAAAGAGAGGTATAGGGAGACAATGGAGAGAATGTACCCAAACTGATTCTAAAATAATAACAGCAGCTTACTGTATTTCTTTTTAATTTACAAAGAGCTTTTACTCACAACTTTATATAAGAGGCAGTGCATTTTTTTAATTTCTACTTTTTGTTTTCATACCAGTCACTTTCTTATAAAGAAGAAAAATAGTTAAACAATACTAAATATGGTGATTGGCACTTTGAAATGAGACTATTTATTTTACTTTGTCCTTACAAACTTGCATTTTAATACTTCTTATTTTCTACTATTATGGCTCCAGGTGGTTGAAGTATTTCTATACTTGTAGTCAAGATGTCATCAAGATGTCATGAAATGATTATGGTTCCTATTTTTCCTCACAGCAGCATATGTAATCTTCCAAACCCTTGAGAGGAAGGAAATGTTTCATCATCTGTCCACTGGTTAATGCAAGTATTATCCCCATTTTATAGAAAATGAAACTGAAGAGCTGAGAAGTTAAGTGACTTCCCCAAGGTCACATAGCAAGTAAGTTTCAGAACCTAGATTCAAACCTAGGTCTCCATCACTCTTTCCATGACAGCATGTTACGTGTGGGACACAATTGTTCAAGAAGACAGGAATGTACATATGGAGGATCTAGATGCTCATATGAGATAATTCTCTAACTACTTATGCCAATAACATGATTTTAGGATTTTTAGAACCTATGAGTTCTTCTGGGAAGTAAAGATATTTTATTGGAAGCTCACTGTTCACTATTAACACAATCAAGAACAAAATAAAATAAGATAAAACTCCTTACCTCTTATTTTCCACATCAAAGAGGAAATTTTCATTGCTGCCCAGCTGACTAAAATGAAGCATGGCAGCTTTCCGCTCACTATCCCGGACTACCCGGTCATCTAAAGACAAAAAAGTAATTGCTTACTGTGACATCAAACCAAATTCACAAAGTGAAAACCAGAAACAGATTTCATATTCTTTTGTGCTGTGGGCAGAGACAGGTGACAGAACAATGCTATTATGTTGTCACTGGGACAAGCAGAAACTGTTAGAGATGCTAACAAATATCATAGCAACAACTGTTCCACATGTGCAACCACACCTAAGGCAAGGAAGGTTGGACAGTAAACAACTAAAGTATTCTGTCCTCAGGTAAGACATGTGCTAATGACTAAAGGTCCAAAGAGCCCAATGGTTTGAGCCTGAGGGTTGAAATTAAGTGACCCCTATTTGGAAAGCAATGGCTCAAACAGGTCTGTTTTGCCCATGTTCCTGACTCAAAAACTCCTTTCCCACAAGAAGGTAAAGTAACTAACTCATCAATAAAAGGATAGGATATGCAATACTGGAAGGGATGTATTTGTTGTTGATATTGATCTCTAAGAGTTTCATGTCCCAGGGGCCTATTAGCCCAAGTGTCAGCCTGGAAGCATTTTTTAAATGTGTTGGGTTGTGTTTTTTTTTTCTGAAGTAATCAATAAGGTCAAATTAGAGAGAACTAAAATGGAGTAATAGAAAAAAAGGAAGTATCATTAAAAACACTAAAAAGGCTCATAAAATATACTGCCAAAATAAAAGATCTACATAAATACTAATAAACAATGCACTCTGAGTTTTATACCCTGGGCCTGGGCCAACTTCCAAGATGGTAGAAAGCAACAAGTTAACAGTAAACCTTACTGTTTACCAAGGTCTTTGAAAGGGTGGGGTGTGGGAGGAGGCTCTCACCCAGTTTCTCCAGATTTTGTAGCATGTGTACAGCAAAGAGTCTATAGTCTGTATCTTTCCTTACAACAGGATTGAGTCTCAAATCTAGCTCTTTTAGGCAGAGTAAAGCCTGCAGGCGGGACACCTCTGCTAATGATGGAATGTTGTTGTAATATAAATTCAGATCTCGGAGTGAAGATAAATACTCGATACCCTATGAAGGAAAAAAACTGTTAAAAGATGCCTGTTGTAAGAGATTACAATTCCCACAGCTAAAAGTAGGAATATACTTGCTACTTAGCACCTATCTGATATATGTAGGAGAAGGCAGGGCTGGAATGCCACTCAGCTGTATGATAAAGCAGAAATAGCCTTTCAGAAGGAGATAAACTGTCCTGTACATCTGAGGTTGTAGCAAGAGCACTAGATTTGGAATCAGAGAACCTGGTTTCAAATCTCTCCTCTACTTCCTCAGTCCCTTTGGGCAAGGTATTTCTCTTGGTCCCAGTTTTCTCCATAAAAGGAGCTTGGGCAAGGTGTTCTCTAAGGTCCTTCCCAGCACTAAGTCCCAATCACAGAATTTAAAAGTGGGAATGGATGTCTGTGACCATCTAATCCAACCCACAATAGGACATGAATTTCTAGTTTAACGTACCTGACAACTGTTCGTCCAGACTCAGCCTGAAGACCTCTAAGGGACAAGGAAGGAACCCCCTCCCTCAAATGGCGGCCCATCCCACTTTTGCACAGCTGTTGATTTTAGGCAGTTTTCCCTTAGATGACACTACAATTTTCTTCTAACTTCCATTCATTGCTCTAGGTCAAGCAGAACAAGTCTTGCACCCTTTTTCCGCAGTAGCCCTTCCAATACCTAAATACAGCTACTAGGCACCCCTAAGTTTTTAATATGTTAAACATCCCCAAGTCTTTCAGCAACAGTGTCTTCCTATGGCATAAACTTGAAACAGCACACCTTCTGGGAACTCTTCTAGACGATGCTTGCTTCTCAGTGTTCTTCCTAAAATGAGGCATCTAGAATATCACACAACATTCAAGATATGCCTTGACCAGGGCAGAGGGCAAGGGAGCTCCAATCTGGCCTCTCTTACTGCAGCCTAGGTTCATGTGTGTTTTCCTGTCTGCTATATTAGATGTCTGCCACACACACTAAGCCCTCCATTCAAACCCTCAGATCATTTCCAAATAAATCTGTCTAGCCACATACTTGTGAAGTTGATTTTCTGAAGTCATGTGCAAGGCTTTACATTTAATTTCTGTTAAATTTTGTTTAATTCATTTTGATGCAAATTGTGAAGGTGTTTTTGAATCCTGTCATCCAATATCTAATCTAGCTTGTGTCAACTGCAAACTAGAGACCTACACCTTCCCTGCCTTCATCTAAATCATTGATCAAACTGTTAAGCAGCACAGATCCCTGGGGTGTCTCACTAGAGATCCCCCTTCTAGGCTGACATTAAACTGATGACAATGACGACAACCTTTTGGGTCCCCTCTTTGAACCAGTTATGAATCTCTCTAACTGCCTAGCCCAAATCTCTCTATCTTTGCCACAATAATAACACAAAATACCTTACCAACTGCTTTGCTAAAGTCTAGATGAGGGGTTCTTAACCTTTCTTGTGTCCTGGACCCCCTTGTCAGTTTGTTGAAGCAAGCCTGTGGCCTTCTCAGAATAATGGTTTGGGTTTTTTTTTTAATTCTTAAAGGAAATGCTAAATTTTGGTTAGAGATTAATGAAAACAAAGATGTAACTTTTCCCATTCAAGTTCACAGACTTGCTAAAATCTCTCCGTGGACACCTAGGAGTCTGTAGCCCTCAATGACCTTCTCAGAATAATGGTTTGGGTTTTTTTTTTAATTCTTAAAGGAAATGCTAAATTTTGGTTAGAGATTAATGAAAACAAAGATGTAACTTTTCCCATTCAAGTTCACAGACTTGCTAAAATCTCTCCGTGGACACCTAGGAGTCTGTAGCCCTCAATGATCTATATTTACAGTATTCCCCTCATCTGTCAATTATTAATCCTGTTAAAAAAGGAAATAAAGCTGGTTTGACCTGACCTATTCTTGATGAAGCCAATGATGGTCATTTTCTTGATGCTCACTATTTCTTCAGTAATGTTTTAAAATCTTGCCAGGTATCAAAGTCAACCTCCCTGACCTATGGTTTATAGATTTCATTCTTGTTTCCTTTTTGATAACCATGGCGTATTTGCCCTTCTTTAAAATTGCAACATCTCTCTCATTCTCCAAAAATCTTTCAAGGATCATTGACAGTGCCTTCAAAATCATCTCTGCCTATTTCTCCAATACCCAAGGACGTAGTTCATTTGAGTCAAGTGATTTGAATTCACCAGGAACATCTATCTAGGTGCTCTTTTCCTATCTTCTTACTTATCTTGGCTATCAACTCCCCATTAGCCATATTTATTCTGTCCTCGCCAGTTCAAAAATAATTCTTATTGGCAGAGTAAACAAAAGTAAAATGAGAATTAAGCACTTTTGTCTTTTCTTGGTCATTAGTTATCAGCCTTCACATAGGCGACTGTTTCCCAGGCCTGGAACACACTTCCTTTCCCTATCTCCTTAACTCCCTAGTTTCCGTCAAAGTTCAGCTCAAATGCCATCTTTTAAAAAATTAATTAATGTCTTTCTTATTCCCTAATTACTAGTGCCTCCACTCCCCAAATTACCTTACAATTAGCTTGACTATATTTTGCTTCTCTAAGTATAGGTGTACATGTTCTTTTCCCTCAGTAACATCAAAGTTCCTTGAGGGTGGAGAAAACATTTCATTTTTGCCTTTGTATAAGTATTTGTTGGCTGATTTCTAGTTCTTGCCTATTAGCTGTACCTTGCACATTTATGCACAGACATCTGAGGCCGTGGGTTTTTATTACTTGCTCTTTTCTTGGATTTTGTCTTCTGTGAACTTTCGGAATCTCTATTACCCATTCTTCCACCTTATAGCTATTTATGGCAAAAAGTTCATTGGATCTACATAGGCTGTCTCTTGTCTCCATTTTCTTTTTCAGATTAAATGTTTTTTAATAGATAAAAAAGACACTAGACAAATGCAGTTCTACCAGCCCTTGCTAAGGGCTCCGCTCCATCTGTGGAGAGTACCCTGTCATTCCTACATTATAAGCTATGGCACAGAAATCCAAATTTCCCTCTCAGACACCATCTTCTTAAACAGCTTTATTTCCCAAATCTGTTTTTCTCTCATTGTACTTGCCTTTGATGGGCAGCAGTGAAAACACCCTTATATATGCCCCTAAGGTCTTCAATTTCTTGCCCAAGACTTCATAATCTTTGGAAATGCTTTCTAAATTCCTTCTGGCAGTATCATTTGTACTTTGTGAATCACCAGAAGTTGGTAATAATCATTCATTTAGAAAAATCTTGGAAGATTCTCTGTCACATCTTAGATACACAAGACAGGAAGACAGTAGACCCCTCTGTTATCATTATCAGGTTAACAAACAGCTTCAGTCAAGCAACAAGTATTTGTTAAATATTTGTTATGGGCCAGGCACAGTGCTACAAATATATACAAAGACAATGCCTGCCCTCAAGAGTTTAACATTTCAATGGAGGAAAAAAAACACATAGAAAAGGAAGCTGAAAGTGAAGAGTAGGGAGGACTGGACAAAGTTACCCATGAGGTGGTCGTGATACAAAAAATCTGAAGTGCAACCTGGGGAGGAAAGAAGACTAGGCTGACTTGGGTATCCTCCATAAATGGAGATTCTTGGAGGAGCTATCCAAGCCACCCCTCCTGAGGGAAAGGCTGCAGCAGTAGAGTGTAAATTCCAAGTCTGGAGTGAGGTTTAAGAATGCAGAGCTGGAGTATGGTCAATGAAGTCTGAAGAGGAAATCACCAACCACCACACTCTCTTGTCTTTTCTCCTGATCTTTAGTGGACAAATTCTCACCAGAGAGCTCTTGTGGATTTACTGTTTCGCTCCTTGGAGGACATGCAGATGCCTCCTTTCCAGAGTACCCATCTTCCCCCCTTCAAAACAGCTTCATTTTTCTCTTCGCTCCAAGTATTTAGTGGGCCTCTTTTCCTTCCTCCTCTTTGTGACATTCTTTTACCCTCCAACTTCCTGGCACAGTTCAGGCTTAATTTTCGTCTCTACAGGTCCTTCTTGGTTTTCCCACTGGAAGCGTATTTGTTTTTCTTCTTTCACTTTTAATGGAACATTTTACTATGCTTGATGACCTGGAATATGGAGAGGCATTCTTCAAAACCCATCACTTTCTCTCTTAGGAGGGATGCCTGCCTGTAGTACAAATAGTATGACTGTGGCAAAAACTACAAACTTTAGGTACTCGATGCAAATCACTGCAAAATTCGCCATACCCTCCTTAGTTATTAGAAGTGAAAGTCGCAGGTTAGGATGATTATTAACTTGAGCTGTCACTCTCACCTCTTTAGCAAACCTTAATACCTTGACAGCCATAATGAATTTCCTTTTCCTTCTCCCACTAACCTCTTATCTTTTCCTGTCTTTTCTTTAACTTTCCTCACTACTTTCTCCTTTTCCTTCTCCTCCTTCTTTAGTTTATTTCTTCTCCTGCCCCTTCTTTTGCTCTTCCTTCTGCTCTTCCTTGGGTCCTTTTCCCCTAGTCCTTCTTCTCTTTCAAAATGAACCTTTCCCCTCTTTTCTTCCTTCAAATTGAGTCCTCTTCCTTTAGCTTTCATCTTCTCAAATCTTCCAACTTCTTCCCGAATTCAACCTCTGGACTTCTCCATAATTCTAAAGCTCTCCAAATCACCTTCATGATTACCTCTCCTTATTCAGCTCAAGTTTTTCTCCTATTCTTTCTCCTACACTATTTTCTCCTTGAAAAGCTTTAAATAGAGTCTTATGAGGTTTTAAGTAGCAATAATTCACCTACACAGTATGTTTCTTCCAAGAAACTCAAAGCAATTTATAAAATCTGACACTCATACTGAGGTACCTGCTTGCCAATAGTGACTATCAGTTTTTCTTTTTCAGTCATGTCCAATCTCTATGTTCTCATCCCAACTCTGACTTGTGGAAGGGAAGCAAAAGGCCTTTAGCACATTTTTTACCCTGGTTTAATCCCATTCACACTCCTTGATTCTAACTGCTGCTCCATTGGAAAAGAAGTTAAGGCAGAAAAGTAGATTATTTGAGAGAAGGGTATATTTTTAAAACTCTTAATGGATATATGGCTATGTATCGCAGGAACCAGGGACAGTTACACACACACACACACACACACAATCTTCCTGCTTTTTAAAATAAATTTTTATTTGTATCTTTTGTATTTACATGGCTCAAATTTCTCCTAACCTTTCTCTATCCTATATAACAAAGAATATTTTTAAAAGAAACAGAAAAAGAAGAAAAGTAGCATACCTGATCCCTACTATTATTTTAATTCTTTTTTGTGGCTCTGATACTGATGAAATGGTATAAAATTATTACTATGTTATAATTGTACACTTATAAAGTATATAACATAAAATAGCCTTCACCTCTAGTATGGTCACTTTAGTCGCTGTCTTAAGCCTTCAATGTCTTCCAACTTCCTGCATTTAATATGACTACTACCTGAGCCATCATTATCACTTACAGGGCTAACAGCTATAGGGTCATCATTTATAAATTTAATAGTTCACTAAAATGAAAAGACACAAACAAATACCCTAAGTCAGGGCCTAAATGCTTCCCCCTGTTGTTGTTCCTTTACCTTTTAAAGTTGTTACTACCTTTTATCAGAACATTCCTGAAGTCATTACTCTTTAGACATGACTTACCACTTCCAACTTCTGTAGTACTACTATTTGGGACAGTAAACTCACCTTTTAACACAGTGTGAACCACAGAGCTGAAAGAGACCTTAGATATGATCCAGTTCAATCTTCTTCATTTTACAGATGGGGAAATTGAGGCAAGAGAGGCAAAACAGGGGCAGCTAGGTTGTGCAATACATATAGCTCCAGCCTTGGAGTCAGGAGGACCTGAGTTCAAATCCTGCCTGAGACACTTGAAAATTACTAGCTGTGTGACCCTGGGCAAGTCATTTAACCCCGATTGCCTCACCACCCCCCCAAAAAAGAAAAAGGTAAAACAATTTGCCCAAGGTCATGCATCTAGGGGAAAGCAGAGCTAAGACTAGAAAATGGCGCTCCTGGCTTCTATGCCAATTCTCATGACCAGCTTTAACATCTATCTATCCAGGACAGAGATCATAAGGATTGTAGAATTTTAATTTCAGAGACCTTAGAGATCATCTACACCAACTCTTTTATTTACAAATAAGAAAATAAGGTTAACCAAGTAGCATTTGGCAGAACTGAAATTTGAACCTAGATCCTCTAACTGCAATAATTCCCTCCTCTGTAGACAGCTGACTGAAATTGTCTTCAAGTTTTTCAGTTTTCAACTATTTTCAATTTTTCATTGTTGCATATTACAGTGTCAGGTTTAGTAGGTTCTTAACATAGGTTTGTTGAATAAATCAGACATTTTGCCCATTTCTGTACAATTTTTCAAAACCTACATAAAACCCTCCACAAATGGGCACCAGCATACTTTTCCAGACTTGTCTCATATTCCTCTCCTTTACAATCAAAGCAAATTAGAATGCTGCTCTCCACCTTCATCTCCTGTCCCCGCAAATACACGTGTTCTCCTGCCTCCCTGCCTTTGTTCATGCTCTTCCCTACAACTAGAATTGCCTCTCCCTTGTTCATCTATTTTATTCCTATCCATCCTTTAAAGCCCATCTCAAATGTTGCCTTCTGCCCCCAAACTTTCCCTGACTCTACTGACTGGTAATGTCTTCTTTTGACTTCACATAATACATTTACTATAAAGAGTTTTTTCATAAAATAATTTACAGAAATTACAACTACTGAATCTCTTATTAATACCTCTGGGTATTGCAAGCACTAGCTAAGTTTGATGCTCAATCTTAATTCCTTTTGATGTAATGTCAAGTGAATAGTTTCCATCCTCCTACCTTCCTAACTCTTAATGGCCCATGCATTCCCTAAAGATGCATTAGCAATTATCACAGTCACTTTGTTTTCCCTAACGTAATTAAGTAAAGTGCTTCTTGGTACCGGAAAGATGAATATATACAGAACAATCATACTAGGCAAGTATCATTGATTGCAAAGCAAACAAGAGCAATGTTTATTTTTTCCATTTATTTTACCTAAGAAAGGAGAACACTCATAGAGTTCAAATACAGCCAATCAACTCCATGATAAAATGTAGAAGGGGAAACCCTAAGCCAACAACTTTCTGAAACCAATGGAGCAACAAGATTCCTGCTGGAAAACTAAAATTTTTCTTTTCAGAAGACATCCAGGGAAGATTTCCTTGGACAGGAACCAAGAGGAGGACAGAAAATTATGCCAGTAAGTTTAACATCGACTGAATCCTGCCTAGGTTTTGTATTAGGGATTAACAGGGAGACATACTAAGGATACAGCCTGGAAGTCATTTAGATCTCTGATCGAGATTATGATTTGTCCAGATAAGCAGGTATCTCATGAAATATCAAACTGAGAAGACAATCTGAAACCTTTAGTTTGTCTGGAGAATACCTGGAAAAGCACAGAGAAAAGGCTTTTTGCAATGGAAATATGAGGAAAGAAGGCCACCTTTTGTATGGCATTTGGGACACCAGGGAAAACACAAATTCTGTTTGTGTGTGTTTAGGGAACCCTTAAGTATGTTAGCTAATCCTTACTCCCTTTGCTCTGCCCAGGCCTGCTCTTTTCTGCTTTCATGCCCAGGCTTTTTTCTATACTGCCAAGTCTGGAAAAGTTTCCTGTCTTCCAGCCCATCACCTTTTTCTCTTTCAAATGCTGCTAGAAAGTCATCTTTTGTGGGGAACCTTCAGGCTTCAACATAAACTTTCCTCTAATTAGGAAGAGACATTAATAAAAGTAAAATGCTAGTAAATCTAAGATTGAATAGATCTCAACTATCTAATTTTGTCCAAAAGGCAAAAATGAAAGGCTGTATCTTCACTATCCCTTATTTCCTCTCAAAAACACTTCTAAAAATATAGTTGATGCACAATATTTGCTATGTTTACCTCACTGGCTACAGAATATCACAGAATCAGACTCTCGGAGTTGCATAGGACCTTACATGTCTGATTTCAAACCTCATCAAGAATCTTCTTCTTCGAACTCTTCAGTGATCATCCATCCTCCATTTGAATATTTCCAGTGATGAGGAATCTAGTTTCATGAAGCAGCTCATTCTACTTCTGGACATCTCTAATTATTAGGAAGCTCTTTCCTCTGAGTTTAAATCTGCCTCTCTGTAACTTTCTGTTAATGTTCTTATTTCTATCCTCTGGCACCAGACAGCATACATCTAAAGTCTCTAAACCTTCTTCCATATGCCAGACCTTTAAATATTTGAAGACAACCATCAGGTCTCTCCCTGTCTTTCCTGTTTTGTGAAGCTAGACACAGAGTGCTGGGCTTGGAGCGAGGAAGACCCGAGTTCAAATTTGGCCCCAGACAATGTGACCCTGGGCAAGTCATTTAACCTATTTGCCTCAGTTTTCTCAAGTGTAAAATATGGAGAACTGTACCTACCTTGCAGGGTTGTTGTGCAGACAAGAAATAATATTTGTAGCAAAGCCCCTACACAGCACAGTACCTGTGGCATATAGTAGGTGCTATATAAACACATTTCCTTCCTTCTTTTCTCAATGCTAACTATTCCTAGTTCTTGCAACCAAATCTTCTACAGCATGGTCTATAGTCCTCTCATCATATGGAACTTACCTGTAGACTAGAGATTAAATTTCTTGATAGATCTAAGGATCGGAGATTTTTAAAATTTTTGAAGGTCTCACCAATGGAATGGATTTTTCCTACATAAGATCCCTGCAATGAAAGAGACTCCACCAATTCTGAAAAGAGATCATTAGCAAATGTATTATATTCTTTCTCAGTAAGTGTTTAGATGAATAACAGAGTTAGTGAAAATGAACCTTCCTTCCTCCCTCTGCCCCTTGTAATGGTTTTGAGTGTTCCCTGAAAGTCTCAGGGAAGGAAGCTTGGGGTAATGCAGCAGTTATCGAAATGTTGTAGGAGGACCCCGGACAGTCCCTGAGACAATATCATGGTGTCTGTGAGGTCAAATCTATTTCCATAATAATACTAAGTTATTATTGGACTATTGAAATATTTCTCCCCTTTCCAACTACATATCTGTGTGAGGCTGGATTTTCTTCATATACTTCAAAACAATATACATCAACATATTGAATGCAGAAGCAGATATGAGAATCTAGCCGTCTACTATTAAGCTAGACATTAAAGATACTTGCAAAAATATGCAAAACAATACCAGTCTTCTCATTTTTTTGTTTCAAAAATGCTATTTTTCAAAAAAGTTTATCATGTAATATATTATTGCTATTTTAAAATAATTTTTAATCTTACCAGTTTTAATTTCTAATATGGCAATTATGGAGAGATATAATCCACATAATAAAAGCTCTTTGAAATCCCCAATAACTTTTAAGAATGGAGAGGAGTCCTCAGACCAAAACGTTTTGAGAAATGCTGCTGTAAGGGAAAGAGTACTAGATTTGGAGTTAGAGAGTTCGAATTCCAGCTTTTTTGCTTACTATGTAACTTTTAGCAAATAATTTCCTCTCTTGGGCTTCAATTTCCCCATCTGCAAAATGAAGGGATTGTACTAAATTATCTCTGAGGTCCAATAGCGAGAGGCCCACCAAACCCAATGGCTATTTGAAAACAGCATCAAAAGATAATGTCGAATTTTTCAAAAATTTTTGAAACAACAAAATCTTAATTGATTTCATTTTTTAAAAAGCACACAGCACTTTAGGAATGTCTTACAAAATCAAGCCAATAATACTGTCATCTTTCAGAAAAAGGCAAGATACTTATTCCTAGTCTGGGGGTGAGGGGAATAATGTAAAGTGATTCAGGATCCCTAAATTATGAATTATACATCAAGGAGACCTGGATTTGAAACCTCTGCTCTGCTACTTATTACAATCTGTGCAGGCCCCTTCACTTTTTTGAGCCTTAGCTCCCTCATCCATAAAATGAGGAGGATGGACTAGGTCCCTTCCAACTCTAAATTCTCGTAAACTCAAGAGAGAACAAGGAAGGAAACGTGATTGGCTACCGGTAACTTTCTATTTTCCAAGCACTTTACCCCACCTAAGAGAGGCACTGTGGTCAATATCCCCGAATTTGACAAATGAGGAAAAACGGAAGTAAAGAGAAGTTTAATACCAGACCACACTATGGTCAGCTGGAGTTGTGGGCATTTTAATTTACACCTCACCCCAAACCGTGGGCTCGGTGCTAGCTATAAGGGCGCAGATTCCTCTCTGGATGCAGCTCTTCCTGCAGCAGCCTATCCCTTCTTCAATGGAAAGAACAAAATCGGAAGCTTCAAACCCAAATGTCCACCGAAGGAAGAGGAACAGTGGGTCTTGAAATGGGGGGCAGCACTCTCACGCCCTGACATATGGCTAGAAAATCAATACCACCCCACCCCCCACTTCACTGGGCCCTAAAAGGGCCCCGAGACGAAAACTAGAGAGACGATAAAAGAAGACACCCAAGTGCCTCCTCCTCCCTTCCGGGCCTCCATGACTGGGGACCTGCAGGCCCCGTCTGAATCCTACCCCCCTCCCGTGGGGTTTCCCCGATCGTTTCCCCGATCCGCTCCCCACGCCCAGCGGCTCCTCCCTCCCGCGCCCCTGGGGCCGCACCCGGCTCCTCGTGGGTCAGCGCCCCCATGCGGCGGAGCACCTCCTCGTCCAGGTTCCACTGCTCCGCCATCCCAGCCCACTGCGGCTCGCCCGGCCCAGCTGACGAGGCGGGGGAGACAGCCTGGGGTATGCCGGGAAACTGGAGAGCCACCTCCCCTCCACCCCACGCCCGGCTCCTGCGCCCCCTCCCCCTCCCGACTCTCCGCCTCTGACTCCGCCCCCTTACCTGACAGCCCCAGTGTGCCCTCGAGTCCCCCGCTCTTCTCCCCAGTCTACGTCACGCTGGGTACCCTCCTCCTTCCTGTGCGCAACTCGAGCCCCCAGCCCAGTTCCCACCCTCCCTGCTCTCTGGAGCCGCCCCTCCCCTGCGCCCCAGAGTCTGAGACCCCGCGCCGCCCACCCCCAGCCCCTCATCTAAAACCTTTGTCCTGGACTACCCGACCTCTGCCCCTCCAGGTCTCAATCCAGGCCTGTACTCGGGACCCTCCCCTAATTCCCCCATGCCCATCACCTCGTGACCCTTGGCAGCGAGGCTCACCCAGTGCCCCTCCTAACCCCCTCCCCATTCTCCCAGCATCATGCCCCTGCAGAGACCAGCACTGGCTGCTCTCCTCTAACACCTGGTCTCTGCGTATGGCGCCCCCTTGCGGGGCTCTTTTCTACCCTCCCACCCCTGCTCATCACCTCGTGCACCCTCCCAGGCCAGCACGTGCTGTTCTCCCCCTTGACATTTCCCCCCACACACATTCCCATCATCTTATGCACCTTCCCAGGTCAGCACGTGCTGCCTTCCCCTAACATTCTCCACCCCCCCATCACCTCAGCGCTGCCTCCCGGACCTGCACGCGCTGCTCTCCTTTAACTTTCCCCTCCCCCCCTCCCCGCATCACCTCAGTGCACCCTCCTGGGCCTTCACGCGCTGCCCTCTTTTAACGTCCCCCCCTTCCCCCCCATCACCTCAGTGCACCCTCCCGGACCTGCTCGCGCTGCTCCCCGCTAGCTCCACTCTCTCACCCGCCCCGATCTTGCTCACCTGCCACCACCAGCCAACCCCTCCCCCGTTCCCACCCCCAAGTTCCTCGCGCTCTCTCGGGCCGTTACTCGCAGGCAGCCCCTCGCCGAGAGGCCGCCGTGACCATGGTATGGAGCCTGCCCTGGCGGGGGCGCCCCATGACTGGAAGATCAGTGTGAAGAAAGCCCTGACCCTCCGCGGTGGGGAGTATCTCCGTGAGGGCAGAACCCACGAAGGGGCAGCCCGGCCTGGGGAGGAGGGCTTATGAGGAAGGGGCGCTCTGGTGGGATGAGTGGGAGGAGCGGCCTCACGTCGCCGGGCCTCAGTTTCCCGGTCTGACCCCTGTTGCAGCTCCCACTGGTGGCCTGCCTCCCTTGGCGCGGGCGCTGCAGGCAGGCGTGGGGGTGGGCAGAGCAGGGCATCCTTGCTGCCCCCAGCCTCCCCAAGGACCCCCTTGTAAGGGACCCTCGTGGCCCTTCGAAGGAAGGAGGAAGGCAATGAGGAGCACGACCCCGAATCCCCCCTCCAAGCCACCCTCGGGAACGGTCCCTGCTGGTCCTTCCAGGACAGGGAGGGGAAGGACGTTCTTAGCTCCCCTGACATCTTGGGCTCCCACTGGGACCGATCGGCCTCAGATGCCCCCTGGAAGCAGAGGGATGGTTAGATCACCAGATGGCCCAGGCTTCTGAGTCTGGGATGCAACACTGCCCTTGAAAAATTCAAAATTTTACTTCTAACCATCCGCTTCAGCTGGTGGGCTTATTATTGTTGCCAGAGGGGTTTTTTTGGGCAAGATCTGTCCAACATTTCAATGATATAAGGAACTCCCTCTACCAATATGCTTATTCTGCAGAGCACTGAGCTGTTAAATTGCTTGCTTTTTAAAATAGTTTGACAACATGATTTCCTCACAGCCCTGTGAAGTAGGTAAGGCAGATATATAAGCTAGCCATTCCCATTTTACACATAAAAAAAATGAGATTCAGAGACTTGCCTGTGGTCTCACAGGAAGTGTCAGGATCAGGATTCAGACTCAGGTTGCCCACTGTGGGGAATAACCCCAGATTCTCTTTGGCCCATAATCCAGAGAGGTTTCCTAAGCCCCTGAAAGAAAAGTGGCGAGTTTGAGCTATTAGTCTTTTTTTTTTTTCTTTTTGGTGAGGCATTGGGGGTTAAATGACTTGCCCAGGGTCACACAGCTAGTAAGTGTTGTGTCTTGATGAAAAGATTTAGGGAAGTCCACTTTTCCTCTTTCAAGCCCTTGCCTTCCTAGTTCACCACCTTGTTTTACATGTGTGGTCTGTTTTGTGTTTTTAGTTGAAGATTTGTTACAGAACACATTTGCATTTGTAGATATACTGTTTTTCTGTCTTGTTTCTATGTTGCATCAGTTTAAGGCTTAAAAAAGCAAAAAGTGGGTTAGATAGGAAATTCAACTATGAATAGATGAGCTTATGTTTTTAATGGTGAGGTTTATTGACTTAATGAGCTCATCACTATGAACCTTAGTGTTCTTTGGTTGACATTAATAACCACCAAGGGGACTGAAAGAACTCAGAACAAACAATGAACTTATTTCTTTGTAGATAGGATCTCCAAAGAGCCTTGCATTTATTTAATATATTTGAGTGCTCCAGGTCATAAATCTCTTCATTTTCCATTTAGGAGGAGCCTGGGATGTCTCATGAATCAGCAGAGGATTTGTTTCATTTTAATGTAGGGGGTTGGCACTTTTCAGTTCCTAGAAGCAAGCTTGCTCAGTTCCCAGACTCCCTCCTGTGGAAGGAGGCATCTGCCTTGACACCCTCAGAGAACCAACGGCTATTCATTGACAGAGATGGATTTACATTTCGGCATGTACATTATTACCTCCATACCTCCAAACTCTCCTTTTCCAGTTGTGCAGAATTAAATTTGCTATATGAGCAAGCATTGGGTTTGCAGCTGACACCTTTATTACAGGTAAGGCCATTCAGACATCATCAATCATTCAACATATGGGTTTCCATCTAGATGTATTTATGTGTATTATTTTTACATAGGATAGTAATGATTTGACATGTCTTAATGGGAAACTGTGATGAATGATTCATTACATAAAACTAATGTAGAAGATGTAGGATTTTTTTTGACCACCTGACTTTGTTCCATGATTATAGTCAGTAAAGGCCCCAGGATGGGCATTATCTCTCATCCATCCTAATATCTCAGAAGGCACTGATGGCTCAGTCAAATGCTATAGTAGGCTTTTTCCTGAAACTGAAATTGAATTTTTTTAAGGAAATGAAAAGTTTGGGGTTAGTAAGACTTACTAACACACGTGTTAAATTAAATGCCTTGAACATAGCAGGAGCTTAATTTTTATTGGAGTAATTGGACCATGGACACATCTGGCATTTTTTTCCTTCATAGTTGTGCTGAAAATTTACCTATTTTCCCCAACAAGTCCTCGCCAGTCCTGTAGTCCTCCTCCAAGGTTTTATTAGGTTCTAGAGGGGACCAAGGAATTTTTTTTTTTTGGTGAGGCAATTGGGGTTAGGTGACTTGCCCAGCGTGTCACACAGTTAGTAAGTGTCAAGTATCTGAGGTCAGATTTGAACTCAGGTCCTCCTGACTCCAAGGTCAGAGCTCTATCGCTGTGCCACCTCGCTGCCCTGGGACCAAGGATTTTCAAAGGCTGTGCTGGAAAAGTCAAACTTCAGTTATATCTGACCAAGCGAGAAAGCCCTCAACTGTGCCCGAAACCTCACTCATCCAAGAACCAGACTAAGTAGGTTGGAAGAGCTTACTGCCAGGTTGATCACAGAGAAGCGGAATTTTATTTTACTTTATTTTTGCTACAGCAACTCATAAAGACTGTTTACTTGGGAAATGAAGATGATATGAAACCAAAAGATAATAATCTTTTAAAAAAAAAGACACTGAGGCATAGAGGGATTACAACCAACTTTGGTGACTGGCAGTGTCCATGCTGATGAAATCACAGTTCTTTGAAGTATTGAAGTTAAGTCCTCTAACAAAATATCTGCTGATACCAGGAAGAGCAGAAAAAAAACCAGAAGCTTTGCTCTGTCTTTACTCTATGGCTCTGAGAGGAGATATATTGTTTTCATAGAGTAGAGTTGTAGCAAGAAAATTAGATTGAGAATCATAAGACCCACATGTGACCCTGGTTAAGTCATTTGACTTCCCTGGGCTTCTTTTTCCTTATGTAAAATGAATAGGTTGGTTTATATCAGAGGTCCTTAACCTTTTAGTGTCATGCACCCCTTGGGCAATCTACTCTGGTGAAGCCTGTGGGCCTCTTATAATGTTATTAAATGTATAAAACAAAATACATGGGATTACAAAGGCAGCCAATTATACTGAAATACAGATGTCATAATATTTTTTAAAAAACAAGATCATGGATCCCAGCTTAAGAACTTTTGCTTTAGATAATCTGTGAGCTCTGTTCCACTTATGGTAAGATGTAATTCTGTAATCTAGTTATATATTACAAAATACCAGATAATGCCACATTCTTTTCTATTTTTTATTGAAATTTAATAAACATTGAGTTCCTTCCACAGTACGTGTAATACTCTTTAAAATAATAAGGGGGCATCATGCATAGTACAAGAGAAAGAGTGCTAGATTTGGAGGATCTGAGTTCAAATTCTACCTCTGCTCCTTATTACCTGTGTGGCTTTGGTCAAGTCACAGCTCATCTAGGCCTCAATTTCCTCATTTGCAAAATGGGGGGTTGGATAGATGACCTCCAAAAGTTTCTTCCAGTTCTAAACTTAGGGCACAGAGTCAGGATGGCAGATGAGAAGAAGCATATTTGTCCATTTTACCCAGCTTACCTCCTCCACAACAACTTAGAAAACGTTCTAGAATACATTCTGATCAGGAAAGCCAAACAAAAGTCATAGTCATTTTTCCAGCCCAGGGCAGCTTAGGAAGACAGAGAGATCTGTGGACACTGGGTGGGAGCTGGGCAGGAGCACAGTGAGGTAGCAGCATTGGGGATGGGGAGCATTCCAGCATCCAGAAAATGGAGTCAAGACAGAGCACTAGGGCAGGAAGCAACAAGGCAGAAATCTCTCAGGGAATCCCTGCGCTAGCACCGGGTTCAGGAAGAGGTACCACCTTTTGCCCATTACCCAAGTCCAGGTCATAGATCCAGGGTGGAGAAGAGAGGTCATGAGTGAGCACAGAGCTTAGCTGAACACTAAGCAAGAAATAATATCCAGAAACTTCGCTGTATGACTGAGCCTAAGAGCAGAGAGGTGACTCAGCTCTAATCTTTAGCCCTGCACATAAGCCTTAAGTACAATGATTAGAGCAGAAGACTAAGACCAAATTAGCAGTTCATTCACTCTGAATCTGCAAAACTTCCCAGTGGGCTAATAGTGAGTGAGTCCACTATGAGTCTACCGAAATTCAACTGTCCGCGAGCTAATAACCCCAACTTGCAGAGCTCAGACCAGGAAGGCAGAAAACAGATCTCTCCCCAGGTCATGCCACTTTAGAAGGCCTTCAGCCTGAGCTGTGAGAGCAGCAGAAGAACATAAAAGGATAGAAGCTTAGGCCAAATATCCCCATTCCTCCAGAAGTGAGCAGATCCCAACACTCAAGTCCAAAGTCAAGAAGTGGTCTGGAAGAATGGGCAAACAACAAAAAAAATCCAACCATAAAGAGTTACTGTGATGACAGGGAAGCTCAAGACTTAAACATAGAAGAAGAAAATGACTTAAAAATATCTACAAGCAAAGCCTCAAAGAAAAATACAGATTGAACAAAAGCCCAACAAGGACAACCAGAAGAATTAAAGAAGGAACTAAAATATAATTTCAAAAATCAAGGGAGAGCTAAGAAAGAAAAATATGAAAAGAGAATGAACAACTTGGTAAAAGAGATGGAAAATCTTACTAAAGAGAATAATCCTCTGAAAATTAGAATTGGCCAAATGGAAGCTAATGACTCCAAAGACAACAACAAAATAATAAAACAGAGTCAAAAGATTGAAAAAATAGAAGAAAATGTGAAATATAGGAAAAACAACTGACCTGGAAAACAGATCAAGGAGAGATATTTTAAGAATCATTGGACTACCTGAAACACATGAACAGCAAGAACAAAAAGAGCCTAGACACTGTATTTCAAGAAATTATAAAGGAAAATGGCCCACATATCTTAGAACCAGAGGGCAAAGTAAAAATTGAAAGAATCCGCTAATCACATCTATGAAACCCGTGAATGAAAATTGTTAGGAATATTATAGGCAGAATCCAGACTTCCCAGGTCAAGGAGAAAATATTGCAGGCAACCAGAAAAAAAGAATTCAAGTGCTGAAGAGCCACAGTTAGGATCACACAAGATGTAACAAGCACCACCTTAAAGAAAAGGAGGACTCAGAATTTTATATTCCAATTCTAAATCTATAATCCCATTATTCTGTAATATGTGGTCCCTGTCATCATTTGATTACAGTCTTGTAGAGAAGAAAAAAAAATTCACAAATAGAGAAGGTGTGGTATAGTAGAAAGAGTACTGGATTTGGAGTCAGAGGACTGGGTTCAAATCTTGACCTCAGATTTACTAAGTGACCTTACTAAGAAGCATAATCCTTTGACCTGTGGCTCAAAGTCTATTTGCATATTAGTGAAGATAGATTACTTAGTGTTTCTTAATGCATGAAGGGCAGAGTTAGCAAGAACTTGGAAGAAGAGAAATCCTGGTCCTCAAGCTTCTAGCTTTAAGATAGATGACACATAGTTTCAGATTATTTTTAGGTCCTAAAGGGAGATGAAGACTCTAGGAAGCTGACATATAGAGGAACCAAGTACTTCAATCCTGTTTGGGTGAGGTCTGGGATGCTCTTTTTTGAGCTAAGATATCTGGATCCCAATGGATATATGTTCATCTCTGAAACTTCTCTGATTTCTGTTTACCATCAGCTTGGATAAGCTGGCATTTGGTGGAAATAGAGTCAAACCTTGAATATATGTAGCTTGAGGCACTTCTTCCTTATTAAAGGATAGTGATTAGCAACTCAGCTTTAACCTAAAAAAAATATTTCCCATAGACTTAACAATATTAAGAGGGGCAGATAAATATAAGCCTAGTTCCTTTCTCTGAGAAAAGCAGGCCATCCTCTGGCCCTGTTCTTCTGATTCTCCTCCTGGTATCAATCAAAGTCTCCTTTGTGAAATGGTAGGTGGAAGAGACTCTAGAGTCTCTATTTTAAGAACAGTGAATTTCCCTCAAATTCAGCAGATAACAATAAAGATACGATTTTACTTGTGTCTAGTTACGGAAGTTCCCCTCCCCTCATTGGCTACTGCAGGCTAAAATCTTCCATCTTTCAGGCTCATTTCGTTCTTTAAACCAAGAAAAGGATCCGAGTTTGTTTGTCAGGATAGATTGTAAGCACGTCAAATCAAGAGTGTCTGCAATGTAGAGAAATCTTTCAGAGAGCCACGTAGGATGAAGGGAAGGGTAGAAGCTAGATTGTAAATGTCTTTAGAGTAGAGACTGTGACTTTTTGCATTCCCCATAGCACCTGCCAGAGAAACAGCCAGTAGGCCAGTGTAACCGGATCATAGGATATGTGGAAAGGAGGAAGTGGAAGAAGACTGGGAAGGTAAGAAGGATCCGGATTATGAAGAGCGGTAGTGCCAAACATAGTTTGTATCTGATCCCAGAGGTAGCAGGCAGCAACCAGAGACCATTGATCAGGGTGGCAACACAATCAGACCTCCATTGTAGAAAAATCACCTTGGCAGCCAAATTGAAAATGGGTTGGAGTGGGAGAATCTTGAGGCAGGGAGAGCAATTAGAAGGCTATTACAGTGTCCCAGGAGAAGAGTGATGAGGAACTGTGCAGGCAGAGAGACAGGAGGTATATCTGAGATATTTTGTGAAGAAACAAATGAATGACAGGATTTGGATTGGATTGGATGTGGGGGAAGGGAGAATGAGGAGTTGAGGATGTCCCTGAGGTGGTGAGCCAGAAGGACTGAGAGAATGGTAGTGGCCCTCCCAGCAATAGGGAAGTTAAGAAGAGGGATTTTAGGGTAGGGGGAGGAGAAGATATGAGTTCTGTTTCAAATACATTGAATTTAAAGTGTGTATGAATATCCAGTTCAAGATGCTGAAAAAGCAATTGATGATACAAGACTATAACTCAGGAGAGGGACCAGAAGCAGGATATATAGATTTGAGAATCATCAGCATAGAGATAATTGAATGCAGAGAGCTATAGCTCTAAAGAGAAGAGAGCCCAGAATATTCTGGGAGATTCCCATACTTAGTGGAAATGACCTGGATGAAGACCTGGCAAAGACTGAGAAGGAATGGTCAGAAAGGCAGGAGGAGAACCAGGAAAGGGCAGTGTTACAAAAGCCTAGAGAGGAGAGAGAATCCAGAAGGAGAAGATGACCACCAACGTCGAAAGTTACAAAGGTTTAAAAGGATGAGGACTGCTAAGGGGCCGTTAGATCTGGCAATTAAGAGATCATTTGTAATTTTGGAAAGAGTTATTTCAATTGAGGTTGCAACCAGATTGCAAAGGGTTTAGAAGCAAGTGAGAGGAGAGGAAGTGGAGGCATCAAGAGTAGGAGTTTAACCATGAAGGAGAAGAGAGATGTAGAATTATAGTGTTAGGAGATTTTGTATGTTTGTTTGTTTAAGAATGGGGCAGATATGGACCTGTTTGTAGGCTGCAAGGAAGAAACCAGTAGATAAGGAGACATTAAAGATAGGAGAGAAAAAGAGTGGGGATAATTGTGAGGGCAATCTGCTGAGAAGTGGGGATGGGAAGAAGGGGAAAATACTTTGTAAATGGGGAGGCAGCAAGTCATAATGGATAGAGAGCCAACCTTGGAGGTGGGAAAACCAATACTGTCTGTATGACCTTGGGAAAATCACTTAACTTCTCAGTGCCCCAGGCAATTCTCCAAGGCCAGAAATTGCAGGGCAAGTGCCAAACTGCATTAGCAGCCCAGGGGTTCCCAGTACCAAGGAAATCACAGCCAAAGTTAAAACAAACCCCAAAGTTGTATGTGTATATGTGTGTATATTACTACTGTCATTGGATATTTAACATTCATTTTCTCTGAGTTCATGAGGCTAAGAAAAACTTTAAAAAATAAAAGAAGATGCTGCCTAATGCTTTGATTTTGGTATATCATGTGTAAAGTACAATTTAGACACTCAAGTACTCTACATTGTAATCCCAACATTTTCTAAAATTGAGTGTATTCATGGAAAAGATTCCATAGGTACTTCTTTTCTATCTGCAATTGGACCTCTCAGCATCACTTCTCCCAAAGACATTCAGGGCAATCAATGTGACATGATGAAAATAGCACTGGATTGTTAGAGGACCTGGGTTTGAATCCTGGTTTTGCTACTTTGTGCCTGTGTGGCTTTGGGCAAGTCGTTTCTCTCTGGGCCTGAACAATGACTACTAAAACTGCCTAAAAACAGCCTTGGGCTTCAACTAAGAGTCCTAGCAGAGGGACTCCTTTTTGTGCTGTCATGTGAAATCCACAAGGAACATGTGTTTATAGCACACAGAGCTTATATTTCCTTTCTCGCTGCCTCCTGAGGAGTGCCAGGCTTGGAATCTGTGACTGCTGCACTTGTGAGCAAGCAATCCACAATCAGCCAGCCTCCCAAACATGCCTGCTTTCCATGTGCTCATTGGAGCCGCTTCTAGTGTTTATCACAAATGATGCCAGTATGAGAAAAAGATGAGCAGCAGTCTCTCATCCTTCATGGTGCTGGAACAGAGTACTACCCTTTCTCAGAAATGAAGCAGCATGATGGGGTGCCAAGAGCAATGGATTTGAAATCTAAGGATTTGGCTCTGCCGCCTCATTTTCTCTGTAAAATGAAGGGGTGGGATTAAATAACTTGTAATATCCCTTGCAGCTCCTATCATGACTTACATTGGAGCTCTCATTCTGTTACTCACTACTGTGATTTACTGCTTACTGTGATTTTGGATCAGTGATTTTTACTCTCTAGGTTTTGATTCTTTCATCTGTAAAATAAGAAACTGATTTCAAAGGTCTCTTCCCTCTCTATGCCACAATTTCCCCATCCGTAAAATAAGATAATTTCAAGGCCCTTTCTAGCTCTAAATCCAATAAGGTTGGATGAATAAAGCCATAGCAAGTCTTTTTTCCCTGTGGCATAACTTACTTATGAATGTTGATAAATTCATAACCATTCAAGATAATGACCTGGCCTGCTGGAATCATAAAGGATGATTGTGCTCTGCACTACCTGGTAAGTCCTCAAACTAACATTCAGCCACACTCATCCAAATCTACATTTGCTGATGGAATTCTCTTAACAGTTTTAAAGAGCCCACCCTGAACATACACACAAAGCCTGTTAGTCCTAAGCATGGCTAAAAATCCATGCCTTTGATTGGCACAGCCCAACAGACAAGGACTAAAATGTGTTTCTTATTTTAAATATGGCATGGTAACCAAACGTCCTTTTCTTACAGGATATAGCCCAGAACAAATGTGGCAGTGTAATGGGGGGCAGGGAAAGAACGTTGAATTTGGAGTCAGAAAATCCCAGCTTACCCCCCTGTGTGACTTTGAAGAAGTCACTTCATGTCTGTGGACCTCCATTTCTTCATTAGTGTGTAACACCTCCTCATCTGTTCTTGAGCTTGAAAGTTGACTCCCTGGGAGGGTGGCTATCCTCACAGGTTTCAAAGGGGTCACTTGTGAACTTCACTCCTAAAACTATAGCTCACAAGGCCTACCAGTGAGATTTCCTTTAACAGCTAGCCAGACACAATTAGCTCAAAGCTACAACGGTAGGAAAAGTAGCTACCAAATATTCTCAGGTTTATGCATAAACTGGGGCACATTCTCCCACAAGTATACACTCATGTGAGAAGAGTAGAGTACAATAGCAAGTATATAGAGAGCCCATGTGGCCACAGCAGCTCCCAGCTAAGCTCTTTCCTCATGGAGTCCACACTCCGTTCTCCACTGGGTACGCCATTTCTGTCAGACTCCCTGGATCTGTTTCTTTTTTCGGCTCAACTCTGCCTGGGCCAATTCGTTCTTGAAGTAGTAGCTCTCTTCTCTCTTGCCAGAGAGCTGCTTCCTGACTTGGGTGTCACCCCTCTTTGTGTCCATGAGTCCATAGAGTATGTGTGTCTGCATTCAACAACTATAGCTTGAATTTCATCTGCCTGATCTCCTGGCCCATTCTACCGGCCGTCAGTGGGTGGAATATATTGACCTAGTAGAGTAGTTCCACTGTTCAGATGCAATGGTTGATGAAGGAAGGAAGGAGGAAAAGGTGGAGAGTGATTCCTCTCAGGTGCTAACTTCTTCCTTAACTTCTGCCTGCAGTGACTCCAGAGTTGACAAGGTATCTTTTTAAGGGCCTTCCAAGAGCACGGCAAATCTTTTCCTAGCTAATGGCCAAGCTCCCCTTCCAATTCAATCAGAGCTTTTTCACCCTTTGCAAAGTGATAACAGCATGTTAACACATTTTTGTACTTTGTTGGCATATTACTATCTAGTTATCTTAATTACATCCCATTAGCATGTGAGGCAGAGAATGTGTTTTTGCCTTTTTTTTTTTTTTCTTTTTGGTGAGGCAATGGGGTTAAGTGACTTGCCCAAGGTCACACAGCTAGTAAGTGTTAAGTGTCTGAGGCTGGATTTGAACTCAGGTCCTTCTGACTCCAAGGCCAGAGCTCTATTCGCTGCACCACCTAGCTGCCCCATGTTTTTGCCTTTCTTTGAATCCCCAGCACTTAGCACAGTGCTTGGCACATAGTAAGCACTTAAAAAATGTTGACTGACTGACATCCTAGGCTAGGGGAAATCAATTGTTTAGGGATACACATTCTCCTTATATGTAAAATGAAGGGTTGAACTAGATCACTTAAAAGATTTCTTCTGGTTCTAAATCTCTGATCCCATGACCTTTTAAGTATTTGGTGTAAGTTCAAAGGCAGCATGGTATAGTGGAAAGAACATTGAATTTGGAGTCAGAGGACCTGAGCTTAAACATAGTTTCTGTCACTTATTAGAGGAACAAGGAAACAATGACTTATTAAGCACCTACCATGTGCCAGGAACTCTGCTGAGCACTTTACAAATATTGTCTATTTGACCCTAACAACAACCCAAGGAGGTAGGGGTTATTAGTATATCCGTTTTCCTGTTGAGGGGACTGAGGCAGGCAGAAGTTAAGTGACTTGCCCAGGGTCATACATCCAATATCTGAGGCTGGATTTGAACTCAAGTTGTCCTGACTCTAAGCCCAAGTTTTTAATCTATTGCACCCCAAAGCTGTCTTACTAGCTGCGGGGCATTGGACAAGTCACTTAATTTCTCCAGACCTCAGTTTCTTCACCTATAATATGAACGTGTTGGATGAGATGATCTCTAAAATTCCCTTCCATCTCTAAGTGCTATGATTCTTATTCTGCCTTTCAATTCAAAAAATTATCATTGGGGACTGGACATACAAAGACAAAAATGAAAATGTTTGCTCTGGAGGAGCTTAGGTTCCACAGCTACACAGAGAAGTATGATGTAAGGTGGAGAGGGGAGGAGGGGGTGGAGAAAGAGATCGAGAGAAGCTAGGGAGATCAGGGAAGGCTTCAGAGAGGAAACAGCCCTTAAGCTAAGCCAAGGCATAGCCCTTGGGCCTCCTAATTCTCAGTCTCCTTAACTTTTTTTTAAAAAATCTTCATTCTACTCTACTCATTCACAAGGATTGTTGCATCTTAGATTTCACAGTGATGCATAATTGTGCTACTTTCATGATCTGTACCTATGTGACTCTGGGCCTCAGTTTCCTCATCTGTAAAACTAGAGGGTTGCACTAGATGACTTCTATGATCCCTTCCAGCTCTAACCCTGTGATTCTGTGACCCTAGAATCTTGAAATCTGAAATTCCTCTGACTCTTCTGACTCTTCTTCTGCTTAATTCCTAAGCTTATTCTTTGTCCTTATTGTGACCTACACTCCCTCCATAGCTCCCTGCTCTCCATGCTGACTGAGGCTTCACTTTTTTTTCCTTCGGTCTTAACCATGATTGGCCAGTTCAAATACAAACTGTCCTTTACCTTTGCATCTCTTATCCCTTGTCTTATCACTCTTCACAGGTTGCCAAACCCTAACCCTGGGTTACTCACCTTTCTCTGATCTTACTCAGGTGCTACTGATTTGCTACTGGGGAAAGACCACCATGCCAGCTAGATATAGTACCAAGTTATGTTATCAAATGTCAATTAACCTCATTCTTACATAAGAATCCTTTTATTCTTAACTGATTAACTCCCTATCACAATCCCTACAACAGCTGTTGCAAACCTGCTCTTCTCCCCCTCAAAACATTCTCCCTCTCAACAGAGGACTCTCCCTTATGCTTACCTGAGAAAACAAACCATTGGTTGGGAATGCCCTTTTCTTTCCAGTCTGGACCTCAAAAATTCCAACCCTTTAATCACCCTTTCTCTTTTCTTTTGTTCCATTTTCTTAGGAAAAGATTGCCCCTCTTTACGCTAAGGCAAACATTCTTCTCTCCTCTCATCTCCTCCCTCTCCTCTCCTTTCTCTCCTCTCTCTTCTCTCCTCTCCTCTCCTCTCCTCTCCTCTCCTCTCCTCTCCTCTCCTCTCCTCTCCTCTCCTCTCCTCTCCTCTCCTCTCCTCTCCTCTCCTCTCCTCTCCTCTCTTCTTTCTCTTCTTTCTCTTCTCCTCTCCCTTCTCTCCTCTTCCCTCCTATCCTCATTAATTCCATATAGCTTCCAGTGCCAGGCACTCTGCTAAGCACTGGGGATACAATGAAAGGCAAAAAATAATCCTTCCTCTCAAGGAGCTCACAGACTAATGGGGGAGGCAATGGGCAGCTATGTACAAACAAGCTTTATACAAGATACATTGGAGATAATCAACAGAAGAAAGGGACTAGCTTTAAGAGAGATCAAGAAAGTCTTCTCATAGAAGATAAGATTTTATCTGGGACTTGGAGGAAGCTGGTGACAGAGAATTCTAGGCACAGGGACATCCAGTAAAAAGGCAGGTGGTTGGGAGATGGAATGTCTTATGCTTGTTTGAGGAACAGCCAGCAGGCCAGTGTCAACTTGATCACAGAGTCCATAGAGGTGAGGAAGGCTAAGAAGACAGGAAAGATAGGGAGGACCAGGGTGTGAAGGGCTTTGAATCCAAACAGAGGATTTTATATTTGAGCCTGGGGGTGATAGGGAGCCTTTGTCGTTAAATAGGGCGAGGTTATAGTCACACTTGAGACCTAAGAAGATCAACCTGATAGCTGAGGGAAGGTTGGATTGGAGCGGAGAGAGACTTGAGACAGGCAGACTTTCCATCAGCCTATTGCAATAATCCAGGCATGTGGTGATGAGGGCCTGCACCAGGGTGGGGGTGGTGTCAGAGGAGAGAAGGAGGAGTATTCAGGACATGAGATCTATGGGCCTTGGCAACAGATTAGATATGAGGGGTGAGAGATAGTGAGGAGTGGAGGGCAATACCTAGGTTGTGAGCCTGAGTAATTGGGAGAATGGTGGTGCCCTCAATAGTAATACAGAAGTTCAGAAATGGGGGAGGGTTTGATTTTGCATTCTCTGTACCTGTTAGTTGTGTGGCTATAGTGATGTGATCTACTATTCTTTACACGACTTCTGATAAATTTGCTTTATGTTCAGATTTTTTGGGGAAGATTATTATTTGCTGTAAAGTGTTGGAAACAAGCCACATTTAGGTGTTCTCAGGAAATGAATATCCCAGGGTAGGGGGAAACAAGACCCATGCAGATAATAAGAAAGAAACCTTCAAGATAAAACCCAGGCCTTCTGTCAGAGGAGGGAGGATTTAAGAACCTCAGTTGACACATAGGTTACATGTAAAATAGGAATGATAATACTGAAGAGGTTTTAGGGGTACTGGGACCCTATGAATGCCAAGGCAGAGTTGCCTGGAATGAATTCACACTCTCAAGCCTTCTCTTAGTCAAGTGGCAAAAAGTTTATTGTAACGCTTTTGTGAAAGTATGCAAGGGTCCTTATGGGAATCCTGCAAGAGATTAAGGATGGTGCTGAGGTTTATATGGAAAGGGACATGGGAAAGGAATGCCAGGATACTAATTAGATAATCTAAGGGTCCAGGTGTCTTTGGGAGCTATGAATGGGAAAATGTAGGGAGTATACCAGGCATTGAGGGAGTTGTCAAAGACATGGACCTTGGGAATCTGGCGGGAGGAAGAATCCTTGGGCCATCTAGGGACAAAAATCCTTGGGCCAGGCACCCTCTGTCTGTTCTGATAAGAGCATGTATTCTGCAACAAGAGAACATTTTCTCACAGGACAAGGGCCTACTGAGAAATTGGGAGGCTTCCAGAGAAATGATCTTAGGGCTGGGGCCCGAGCACCTCATCAATACCCATTCTACCTGCCTCACAGGTTTGCTGTGAAGAAAGAACTTTGTAAATCTCAAAGCATTATAGAATTATGAGCTATTATTAGGAGCTTAGAGGAGTGTTGCTTTCGAGAGCTGAAGAAGGAAAGAATTCTACTGAAGCTTCTCTCAAGAGTTACCTATGATTTCTTAATTGCTAAATCAAACGTTCTATTCTCAACCATAGCATTATTGTCATAGATTTAGAGGCAGAAGGGATCTGAGAAGTTATCTAATCCAACCCCTTCATTTTGTACATGAGGAAATTGATACCAGAGAGCTGACCCTGGCAAGACACTTAGTCTTGATGAACCTGAGTTTCTCTATCTGCAAAATGAGGATAACAGTACGAAACCTGACTATTTCAGAAGCATCACAAAAATCAAATGGCGTTACTGTATTTGAAAGAACTTTGAAAAAAGGTGTAAATCACTGAATAGATGTGTTATGGTAGATATATTAGTTTGGATATGTGGGCTACACCTCAGGGCTGCCATGCGCTCTCTGGGGCAAAATAAGAAAAAATGCCAAACCTTTTTATTTTTTATTTTTTTATTCTGAACTTAAGAAATAAAACAAGCATTTCCATAACAAAATAGAATAAATATAATTGGATTGCACATAAAATTGCAAAACTATTATGTACAACTGGCTTTTCCTTTTAAATATATAATAGTTATCATGTACTTCCTTTCTTTTTTTCTGTCTCTTCCCCTCTCCCCACCCTAGAGATGGATACCCTTAGACACAAATATGTATGTGTGTGCATATATGTGTACATACATACATACACATATGTATGCATGTGTATGTGTGTATACATACATGTGTGCATCTGTGTGTGCATATATACATGTATGTATATGTGTGTGTGTGGTGTATATATATACATGTATATTTGTAAAACCAGCCAAACCTTTTTAATGTGGCTATAAATTGGGCTCTAATTAGTAAGAATGCCATGTGAATGACAGTATTACTGGCATTCCTCAGTAATGTATTACTTAGTAGGAAATAATAGCATAAAATTGTTTTAAGAATCAAAAGTAAAGGCATAAATGGGTTATTTTAGAATAGCTCTCAGGATGTTATCTTACTGTCCTAGAAATTACTACTTTTTAATGACATAACATCAAAACATTTTCCCCAGGTAAGTTGGATTTTACTTACCCTTTTATTCTCCACATTAGGGGAATTCAGGTGATTAAATGTTACCAAATAAATAACTTTTTCTATTCAACAGACTCTAGATAATTTGAAGGAAGGGAAACACCATTTACGTGTGAGGCCTGCAGATATTCCTGTTGCTGAGAGAGCGTCTCTGAACTACTGGAGGACTTGGAAGTGCATCAGCAAACCTTCAGATTTTCCAATGAAAAGCCCAGCTTTCACTGGTATAGTCCCCTTCGAAGTAACTGTTTTGAGGTTCAGCTATGTTCTCTCCAGTTGCTACCTTGATCAGAGTTTCTGTGCTGTCTTCAACTGTCCCCATTCCTGTGTTAATCCTGTAGGGTTTCTTTGCATAACTTCTCTCTGGTTTCTAGGCTTTCATCTTCTAGGATCTTAACAACTCTACCTCCATAACAATTCTGGTCTGTCCCCTTTTCTCTACTTGTTTCTCCTTACCTTTCTGAGCCTCATTTTCCTAATCTTAAAAAAAACCCTACAATAATACTTGTATACCCTACTTGTCATAGTTGCTCAAAGAAAAATGTTTCATAAACCTTAAAAGTATATAAAACTAGAAATCTGAGTAGTTATTATCAGTTGTTATTAATAGTATAGCTATACCAATGGCTGAGGATCTCTACGTCACAGCAGTTGTTTTGACATCTTTTTTAAAAAAATGCTAAGCCTAAAACTAACCTGAAAATTCATGACAGAGCAAGTAATTGGGATCCCTAAGCAAAAAAATCCTAAAGGGAGTCCTGTCATCCTTCATTCATTGCCAGGTAAAGACAACTCTTTCCCTGTGCTTTGCCACATTATGGGGGCTACTTAAGACATGTTTTATCTGTGGAGAGAGAAAAGCCCTCTTGCAGGGATTGTGTCCCTTGAGTTTCCAAGCTTTGCAGGGACTTCTGGGACAGGAGTAAGAGCAATGCTGGAAACTCATTCTTTTCTTGACTACTGTTTCAATTCCCCTTTGCTTTTTCTACTCTAGGACTGCATGATAAAGCTCCCCTGGGACTCATGGACACCCCCCTCTTGGACACTGAAGAGGAAGTCCATTATTGTTTCCTGCCCCTGGACTTGATCACAAAGTACCCCACCCTGGTGACAGAAGACAATCTGCTGTGGCTGGCTGAAAATGTGGCTCTGATAGAATGCGAGTGTAGCGAGTTCCGTTTCATAGGTGATTGTAAAGCTTCTCAGGCAAGGCCAAAAGGGGCTGGGCTGGGCTGCCCTCCTGGCCACTTTTCTCACATCTATCACTTATATTTTGTTTCAAAAATGCTCTGCTTCTCTCCCTCCCCGTTAGGCCCCCAACCCCAGGTGCCCCACAAATGCAAGAGAGGGGACACAACATCAAATAATGATTTGTTCTGCTTGGCCCCTGACAGCAGAATTGGGAACAACAGTCTAAGTTGCAGAAAGGAAAATTGAGGTAGGATAAAAGGAATAACTTTCTAGAAGTGAAACAAAGGGATGGAGTTCTCCAGCATTTGAGATATTCAAAACAATGACCAAGTATCTGAGATTATGCAGAGGGAATTCCTGTTCAAGTACACTTAGACTAAATGACTTCCAAAGTCCCTTCCAACTCCTGAGGTTCTATGATTCTGATCCCACTAATGCCCATTATGGAAAAACAGCAGGCCAGACTTATACTATACCCTGGCTCAATGAAAGTGAGCATGTGAGTTGTAGCAGAGCCCAGCAACTTGGAAATGACTTGGCATTAGGCTCCCTTGTGTCCTCCCGAGGACTATTTTTACATCTTTTTTTCCAGACTGCCTGTGAACAAAGGTAGCAGCTGGAAGCTATGAGTTTTGGTGTCAAGTGTTTCTGGAGAGGTAACATAGTTTAATAGGAAACAATCTGCCCTGAACTTCAAGAAATATCACTTTTCAGGTGGTCTTACTATCATCTTGGGAGCCAAACTCGAATAAGTTCCTGCTGCTTGTCTCTACAAGGCCTCAATTTTTCTCCCTATGAGTCCCAAGTGATTACACAGAAGCTGTTCTCAACCTTTACTGACCATTGAGTAAGAAAAAGAGGCTTTAAATTGTCACGAGTTCAATAGAGTCATAGAACATAAGGGCTAGGAGGAACCTTATGAAATAGGAATTGAGTCAGCCCCTACCCCTCTACTCAGAACAGAGAATGTTAGAGCTAGGAGATGCCTTAGAGATCATCTTGTCCAACTTTATCATCTTACAGAAAAGAGAAGACAAGGATTGCCTATGAAATTAGTTAGCAGAGGATGGAATCGCCTTCCTTGGAGTTTTAAAAAAGAATATGCCCTCCTATCTGAGAGGAACTTCTCTCTTTCACCCTTCCCCATTCTACTCAGCGTTCTTAGAGAATATAAACGAGTTGAAGACTCGTCTTCATTTTGATTATATAAAAATAGCTGGATGAAGTAATACCTGAGCTAAGCTTTGAGGATAAGATGTGATTAGGATCCCAGATATTATTCCATATAGCAGTTACAAAGCAATCAGTCATATGCTTCTGAACTTCCTAGTTAATTCATGCAGGATTTCAGAGTTGACTCCATTTCTGCCAAACATATTCCAGCCCAGGCAGGGACAACCTGCAAGTACAGCCTGCCAACCAAGGCTTCTCGTCCAAACTCTTCTCTAACTGGCAAGAGAACTGCCTCTTTCTGGAATGACCCAACCTCTTGCCAAGGGATTAGAATGGTAAGTGCCAGGACAGGGTATGTTCTGCCCTGTAGGCATAGGCTTGGGAGCCCCAAACCTAACAAAACCAGCCTTAGCCCATCATACTTTTACACAGGAAAAGAAAGTGATTCTAAACATTTACCACATTTAAAGCAACAAAATCAAAATCCAATCAAAAGGGATCACAAATTATCTCAGACCAAGGACTAAGAGAATCAACACTGGAAAATTGGGGGAAAGCATAGAAAATGAAAAGAAATAATTAAAGTTTGAATAAGCACAAGACTACAAACAACTTCATTAACTCACTGTATTTTCTTTTGCTTTTCAAGTGAATTTTCTCCGCTCACAGAAGATTTTGTTACCAGATGATTTTGCCAACATTGATATTTTGGAAGCAGAAGTGGACATTTTGGAAATTCCAGAGCTCACGGAGGCAGTAAGGGTGCACAGGATGAACATGGGTATGTCCTCCAGGGAAAGCTACAACACCTTTCCCTGACTCCCATTCTAGGATAACTATGGCTTAAGCATTTTGCAAACCTTCAAGCGTTATATAGCTGGGAGTTATGAATATTACATGAGAGACACCATGTGTTTGGAAGGAGTACTAGACTTAAAATCAGAAGATCAATCTTCAGCTCTACAAGATGCATATCTCTAGACAAGTCAAATGACTTCCCTGAGCCTTAATTTTTTTCATCTGTGAAATAGGGATAAAATTTTCATTTCTTACTTTGCACATTGTGAGAAAAGTGCCTCATAAACCTTCAAGCATTAAAAAATGAATTGTTATTGCTATTAATTAGAAGGGGGGAAAAGAGCTAAAAAGTTCACCTTACTCCCACGTGCCAGATTTGATTTGTGTGAGAGTTAAGTAAAAGAAGAAAATTGATAATTGGAAACTGGGTTTTAATATAACTTGGACTCACTCAAATGGAGAAGTCAAATTTAAACAATCAAAAACTTGCTTGGAACCCTCCACCTCTTCCTTATTCCCCGCCTCACTGAGTGTAATGTGCTATCCATGTTATTGGCCATGTGCTGGGCACCAGAAATTCTCACAGTGGTGTACAAAACACAGTGGTGTGAGCATCTCCCCTGTGATTCTCCCTGGGGGAGTTTATGGTGAATGGATAAGACGTTAACATGAGCATAGAGTGTGTTTAATAAAATTGTTTGTTAATGGATGAATGAACGAGGAATGCATACAAAAAAAAAAAAGAAGAAGATCCAGAGATCTGAGAAAATCTCACAAGAACAGAGCTTAATAAATAACTTGCTTTAGGAAGCAAGTGATGAATGACGAAAAGCTGTCTAGAAAAAGAGTGCATTGTGGAAGGAAACTTGACCCTTTCCTTCTTTGTGGCCTGGAGGGAAGCCAGTTTGATAAGTTCACATATGCCTCTTCCCATAGTCTAGGGAACATGACTGGGAGTAGATCCTCCCACATGTGCTTCCTGTCTTTCTGCCCTGCTCCCTAGCCTTACAAGCTCTGGCTCTGACCTTTCCGTCACTTGTCTGCCCCTTTCTGGTCCTAACTCTGTGTGGTTCCAGCCCCACTCTTGCCTTCCCAGAGCTGTCCTGGTCCAGTTTACTACTCCTCTGAAGCCCTCTACCTTCAGGATGCCAATTTCCAGGTCTTGTGGGTCTATTAGAACTGTTTACTATCTCTATTCCAAGGAGTTCAGTGTATTAAAAAACCATCTAATTTGGAATTTATATAAATGACGTAAATATCCCATGTCTGTAAAGTTAAGCATACATATACACTTTTTTCCCTTTTAAGTAGAATTTTATTTTTCCAAATACATGTAAAGATAGTTTTCAACATTCATTTTTTATAAGATTTTGAGTTCCAATTTTCTCCCCCCCCACCTTCTGCTTTCCTCCTCTCCTCCCTCCCCCAAACAGAAAGAAATCTGATTTGGGTTATACATGTGCAATCATATTAACCATATTTCCACATTAGTCATGTGAAAGAAGAATCAGAATAAAAAGGGAAAACCATGAGAAAAAAAATGAAAATAGTATGCTTCAATCTGCATTCAGACTCCATAGTTCTTTCTCTAGATGTGGATAGCATTTTCCATCTTGAGTCTTTTGGAAGTGTCTTAGATTATTGTATTGCTGAGAAGAGCTAAGTCTATCAAAGTGATAACACAATGTGGCTGTTACTGTGTATAATGTTCTCCTAGTTCTGCTTACTTCACTCAGCATCAGTTCATGTAACTCCAGGTTTTTTCTGAAATCTGGCTGCTTATCATTTCTTTTCTTTTTTAAATTTATTTATTTTTAGTTTCCAACATTCACTTGCACAAGATTTTGAGTTCCAAATTTTCTCTCCATCTCTCCCCTCCCCCCACCCCAAGACAGCATGCATTCTGAATACCCCTTCCCCCAATCTGCTCGCCCTTCTATCACTCCCCTTCTCTTATGCCCTTCACCTTCTATTTTCCTGTAGGGCAGGATAGATTTATATACCCCATTGCCTGCATATCTTATCAAATATTTCAAAATAGTTTCAAATTTTCTCCCTCCCTCCTCCTCCCCCTTCTCTAAGACAGTAAGCAATTTGATATAGGTTATACATGTGCAATCAATACATATATACCTACTAGAAAAAAGACTAGGGGAACCCTGTCATCCCTTCCCTGCCAGGCATTGCTATGTCAGATCATAGATTTTAGAGCTAAAACTTTAGACATCATCTCATTCTGCCCCTTCATTTTGTAAATAAGAAAACTGAGGCCCAGAGAGGAAGTGATTTCCTCAGTTTCACAAGTAGTAAGGGATAGAACTGGGATTCTAACCCAGGTCCCCAATCTAGTGTTCTTCCTACCCCACCACAATGCCAAGTCTAAGCTGAGTAAATACATTTCTGTTCTATTCAGATGTTTGGGAAAAATGATTCACTGTCCCTTCAGATACCTGTAGCAGCATTTCACAGTCTAAAATTTCACTTAGCTCTTTCATTCCTCTAATCTGATCATGTTGCTCCTCTGTTCAAATCCTTTGGGTGGTTCCCTATTGTCAGTCAAATTAAGTTCCATCTCCCTAGTCTAACATTTAGGGCTGTCCACACAGCTCCCTACCCTTCTTACCAAACATACTCTCTTAGACCCTCTACATTCTAGCTGAATTGGAGGGCTTGCTCTTTCCCCTCTTCCCCAGTGTTCACACACATGTCCTATATTTGCCCACCTCCATGACTTTACTTGTGTGATTCCAGATGATCAGAACTCTCCCACTCCTCTCTCTTCCACCAAATGGTATCCACTCTACTCTATTGACCTGTTCAAATACTACCTCCTTCATTAAGCCTGCTCTCTTCTCTGCCACCAATGATACTCCAAATTGCGGACGCTGAATGATACTTTGTACTAATGCACATCATTATGTATTGTAGTTATTTAACCACCAGAGGGTGTTATAGCCCAGTTAACGTGACCCTTTTCAGCAATGAGGACCCACATGCGGGCAGTCTCACCTTTACTCTAGCAGTTATGTACTTCACCCAACACCGGAAAGAACTCAGGAAAAATGCTAAGCTTTATAGTTCTCAAAGAGAAGATGTCCCCACTTCTACCCTTTTTATAAGTGGAAGGGCATCTTCATTAGTATAGGACAGCGGTTCTCAAACGTTTTGGTCTCAGAACACCTTTACCATTGTTTAAAATTATTGAGGATCCCAAAGAACTTTTGTTTATGTGAGTTAAAACTACTGACATTTACCTTATTGGAAATTAAAGTTCTTCTCCCTTCATGCTTTATTTCAAAGGACTCTAAGCATGTGAATGTGGCATAAGAGTTTATTTTTTTGATCACAGTTTGACTATATAATACATATATGCATATATATCTATATATGTGCATATATACATGTATGCATATATGCGTGTATATATATGTTATATTGTCAAGCCATGATGGTAGTATTATATAATATGTGTATACATATATGTTTGCCTAATTAAAATATATAATATACATAGTGTTTTGCTCATTACCATAGAACCAAAAAGAATAAAACTATATATTAAATAAGTACCACAATATTTCCATGTTTTCTTTTCTGAGACCAATCAGCCTGTAATTTATAGGCATGTTCCCAACCCAGGAACTCCTGGTGCTTAAGAGCAGGATCTAATAGCATCTTCCACTGATTTTCTACTGAGAGCTTCTCAAAATATCAAAGTCCACTTGGGGAACTTAAGAACCGGTGTTCCTAACTAGTGTCTGTCTCCTCTTTAAGGGCAGCCACTGGCCATCTGAATCTGGATACTGATTCTTCCTCTGGTTACTCTACGTCAATTTTCCCCCCATCACTGCTCAACTCATAATCCTCCTCTTGCCCAGAGGTATAACTTTGGCATCACAGCCTCATGATAGAAAAGCCTCTCCGGGGCCCCAAGTAACTTTTTTGGGTCAAAGTTATCAGGTATTCTTTTTCTCTCTCCTCTCCAAGGTTGTGCCTAGGCCACACTGTCCATCATGTCTTCTCTGGCCTTTCGGTTCTTTCCATATCAGTCAATGCTGGGTGAACATGCCCACTTTTAGAAGCTTTACAGGAAGGACTGATTAAAAAAACATGGAATCAAGGACTTATCAGTTAGAGCATAGATATTATCCCTGTTACAGTTATTTGTGTATGTCTTGTGTCCTCCTACTGTATCATGAGCTCTATGACAGCAAGTACCAAATATTATTTAATATTTGTATCATTCCCAGTATATGTTATGTAATAGATTGTTGCTATCAATAAATATTTCATGAATATTTTCATGAATATTTCAATAAATATTTCATGAATATTCTGAATACTGAATAGCAATCCCACAAATATTTTCTATTACCTTAGTTAGAGCATTAACTCTGACAATAAATTATAAAGTTCAACAAAGTCCAACTCTAATGCTAATCATAGATTTGTAGATACAGGTGTCCCCAGGTTCTCACAGGCTATGTCAGTGGATATGCTTTGAATATAGTCTAGGCAACAGATTATGTCCACTAGCTAAGACCTTAGCTAAATAGGGGGAAGCTCGTCACTAGTAGGCTTGCTGGTTGGTAATGAATTCTTTGATCATGGCAATATTAGAAACAAAGAAAAAAAATTAATGGCCTCCAGTTCTAGCCAGCCTACCAGCCCTCTTTCACTTCTGTAGTGATGATGGCAAAGTAGTGGAAGAGGGGATGCTTTTGGACTGTCTATACCCAACAACTTAACTCTTAATACCCTCTATGTGACATCTTTGTCCAGTGGCCAACAAATGGACAAATGGACCTAGAGGAAATGAGTCATGTTGACCTTGACATTCTCACTATAAATGAAACCAGAAAAGAAAAAAGAAGGTCCAGCTACATGACAGGATGGTCATCACACAGCTTCTTCTTGGATAGGCAAATAAAGAAACTGATTTTGCCATGTTTCCAAAGGCAAGAAGAACCATCATTTCATGCTACCCTTGGTCATCTTTTATTGCAGTGCTGATGGTAAGTACTTACAAAAAGATCATTGCAGCATGTACCGACATCTGTTTCAGAGTATGAGAAAGTAGAGAAATTTCATGAAGAACTCAACATGATCTTCCAAATTAAATCAATGTATACTTTAATAGTTTATATCTTTGATGCAAAGGTAACCACTGACCAGAGGCAAAGGTAAAAAAAAAGACATGCTAGAAAACATGATTCAGAAGTTTTGCAAAAAACGAGACAGACCAAAGACTTGTGGACCTATATGTATATATGTATGTATGCATATATACATACCAGTATAGGAGCCATTTTCAAATTAACTATGTATAGTCACAACATCAACTTGTTAATAGTTAAAATAATAAAAATGAGGAATACAATTGGGGAAACCCCAACTTGATATATTTTTAAGGCTTTTGACACTGAAAAAATGGCTAAAAGAACAGATATAACTCAGGCTATTACCATTTCCTTGGGAAGTTTAACCAATGTAAATCAATTACCACAATGAGGAGATTTTTTGAAACCTAGAATTGTTTCAGGCAACAAACACTTGATTTTCTTGGCAAATAGAGACCATTGGCAGCTAAAGAAAACTATGGTTTAGAATATAAACTCATTTGTAAAATCTTATGGAAGAAGATGGCAAAAGATTATAAGCTGTATTACCTCATAAAATAGAATCAGTACAGGAAAAAGCAGGTTTATAGAAAGCTTGGCAAGAGGCCTAGTTGAGCCAGATCACCCCCAAGAGCATTGAAGGATAAAATTGGAAGGAGGAAAACATGAAAAATGAAAAAGATCTGTCATGATCTCTATAACAAATTATGTTCTCCATTAATGAACAGTGGAACTACTTGTCCTATTTGAACTCTTAACATAACCCCTGGTATGCTGCATGAGGAAATAGAAATACCACTAAAGAAAATAAATATGGAGGAAATAACTGGTCTAGGCCAAGTATATGAGTCCCATGGTAGAGGGGGCATTTTTGAAGGCATTAAGGCATTAAGGGATCTTAAAGATATCTGAAAAGAGTGATGATAACAGGTGCTTGGAAAAAAATGGTTCATTACTCCCCCAAAAAAAGTAATCAAGGAAATTCAATAACTATTGACCCATAGAATAATTGACATTCATATAATGGTTTTAAAGCTTTGCAAAGTACTTTATATCGATTATCTAATTTGAACTTTACAACAGTCCCTTGGCAGGATACAAGTATTATTCTCCACGTTATACAGATGAGGAAACTGAGGCCCAGAGAGGTTAAGTGACTTACCCAGGGCTACACAGCTACTAAATGTTGGATACAGAACTTATACTCGGATTTTCCTGACTTCAGGACCATCACTCTATTCACTGTGTCACATTGCCCACTTTCTCATCTACAAAATCCTTGTGAAAATAATCTACACATGTATAGAGGCCATTATTGAAATGGCTTAAGAAGGTTATAGGCTCTCTCAAACAGTGTTCTAGAACAAACTGCATCTTCAAAGCATGCAACTAAAAGGGGCACCAAATGCAAGATTCTTCTGTGCTGAGTTTTATACTATAGAGATTTTGGATTCAATAGAGCAAAATACCACCTTAAATGCTCTCCTCCAGGGAGGTATGTATCTCTCATGTGTTGTAATTATAGAAGCTTCCTTGAAAGATGTGACAACTAGATAACTTTGTTCATTAACAGTGATGATTAATATCAAAGAAGGCATAAAATAGCTAAATGTATGTCTGACGAAGGTGTTTGTCACTAAATTATTCCAGCAGAGTCCAAGTAGAAGAGAGATTGTTAATAGATGGTGATATTCCACATATGCTCCTGTTTCTATATGGATATGTTGATGGGACCAAGCCCTGGAACCCTGTAGAGCTTCTTAAATGAGAGCCATAATTACTCAAAAGAATTCAGCAGCAGCTGGGTGGTACTGTGGATGGAACACTGGCCCTGGAGTCAGGAGGACCTGAGTTAAATCCAGCCTCAGACACTTGACACTTATTAGCTGTGTGACCCTGAGCAAGTCACTTAACCCCATTGCCTAGCCAAAAAAAAAAGAAAGGAAAGAAAAAAAGAAAGGAAGGAAGGAAGAAAGGAAGGAAGGAAGGAAGGAAGGAAGGAAGGAAGGAAGGAAGGAAGGAAGGAAGGAAGGAAGGAAGGAAGGAAGGAAGGAAGGAAGGAAGGAAGGAAGGAAGAAAGAAAGAAAGAAAAAGAAAGAAAGAAAGAAAGAAAAAGAAAGAAAGAAAGAAAGAAAGAAAGAAAGAAAGAAAGAAAGAAAGAAAGAAAATTCAGTCGAACTATCCACCTAGGAAAAAGCAAGTGGATGAAGAATGCCTGTTGTTCAGGCTATGATGTATAATTGAATGGATAGCGCCTACAGTTGATCCAGCAGTACATCCATCTTAGACAAACATTGCAGATAGACAATGAACTGGGTGAAGAATTGGACAGGAAGAAATGAGACTGGGTTACACATGGGACATTGTGTAGCACTTTTATTGACTCCAAGGTTTTTTTTTGAAACATAGGCCCATCATTTTAAAATCAATGTTCTAGTCATGAAATACCACAGTTTCAAAAAAAAAAAAAGTTCTAGGTCACACAAAGGGAAATGGAAAGGCACAAGGTGGATATGAATAGACTGCAATGTATTACTAACAAAAAAATTACGCAAGAGAAATGATATAAAATCAGATGCATGACAGGAAATAGGTGGGTTGGCCATGAATCAAGCTTGAGGGCTATCTGATGGATAGTCCACATGCTTCACTGAGATCCAAGCAATATCTAGAGAGCTATAGAAAGGCCCCATACACATTGGGTGGACTCATGGAAGATTTATGGAAGAACATGGATTAAGAGTTGAACCAGATGAGAAGGGGGATGGGAATAGATTTTAACTACCATCATTGGAGTGATTATCCATATCATTGTGATCACAGATCCATCATCAAAGTATAAATAGAGCTGGAAAAAAAAAGCAGATTAATCTTCACCTCTTATTTTATATATGAGGATACTTATAGCCCAGAGAAGTTAAGTCATTTGCCCTAATCATGTAAGTATTAAACAGCAATAGTCAAGGGGGATCTATGTGCTACAGAAAGAAGATTAACCCAAATAACCATATTGATCTTTACCACAGAAGAACATTATGTTCCATAGAGACTTTCTAGCTATGTCTGTGATAGGAGATATGAATTCAGGGAGCTTCTGTTTTTCACATTGTCCTGTTATGAGGTAGGAGCTAACTGGTATATTGATATACAGCCCTGGTTAGGGAACTGTTGATTCCAGGCTCTGAGTTGAATCTGGAAGTAGAAGGCACAAGGTAAACTTCAGTGAATGGGACTAGGTGGTTTCCATGGTGGCCATCATTTCTGAGTGAAAGACACAATTGATGAAATAAGTTGCAAAAGAAAAGTCTTGGTCTCTAATCTCAAACAAGATCCTATCCATAGTTGATAGCCTAGCTAAAATGTGAACCTTCTATGAACGCTTATCTCATCCCTCTAACTGGAGGTGATTTCTCTATCATCTGATCTCAGAACTATTTTTCCTCCAATGAATTTATCATATTCTAATTTCTGTTTGTGCACATGTCTTCCTTCCTTTCACTAAAGTTTAACTTCCTTGAGGATAGGGACTATATCTTATTTATTTCTATATTTCCTCTAGCCTCAAACACAATGAATTGTACTTTGTAGCTGTAGAACCACTGACAAATGACTTCACTTCTGTAAGCCTGGTTCTTCATCCGTAAGATGGTGACAATTCTTGTGTGACCTGTGTGACCTTAGAGGGTTATCGTAAGGGAAATGTACTGTTCTTATTGTACATGGTAAGCATTCAGTAAATGTTGATTGACTAAACAAATTGGGGTTTATGGCAGAAAACATCTTTCCAATATCATTTTGTCATCAATAAGTAATACTTGGTTAGAGTCCTCTGGCAGGTAATAAATGGCAGAACTAAACCTAACTCAAGGAAGTTTTAGCAAGCAGTTATTGGATACTTAGGAATGCTTCCCTTATATTTTTCTTCCATGCAGGAAATTGTTCCCAAACCACATGTCACCTTCCAAGTCCTGGAAAGGGGGGAAGAGCAGCCAACCTGGAATCTGTGAAGCCCCTATATATGATGGCCCTTGGCCTGCTGGTCAAATACCCTGATTCAGCACTGGGACAGCTCCACATTGAAAGCACTTTAGATGGAAGCAAACTGTATATTACAGGGAATGGTGTTCTCTTTCAGCATGTCAGGTAAATCCCTGAAGATTTCTCCTCTGGGAAAAGGATCCCATTGGAAATCTGATTTTAGCTTCGAGTTTTACCACAAATAAGACCCTAAGCTGCCCAGAAAGAGTCCCTAAACTGCAGAGGGATGTGATGACGTCCATTTTCTTGCTTTGTTGACCAGTGTGACACTAGAATCATGGAAAGAAGCGTGATTTCAACATGGGTTCTAATGTTGCTTTTCTAAGAATAAACTAGCTCCTTAAGCTCTTGTAGGGACAAAATCCAGAAAAGCAGCACAGAGAGCCAGGAATTGGAAGGTAGTTACTTTATTCATAGCTCCCATGCTTGAGGCCTGCATAATACGTAAGAACATTACTTACCCAACTTGTATATTTTTATTCATTGTGCTTCATCCCAAAGAGGAACCACTCATGTGAACTATTAGGGAATCACTGGTTCAATTTGGATAGCTTCTGGAATGATCACTTGTTAACCTGATCCTTAGGAGATCCTGAAGTTCCTAGAGTATTCTTATAAAATATGACCACAATTTCTTAAATTTTAATCAGGAAATAATATGTTGGAGATGATAGATTGAAACTAGTGCTATGTTCTTGTTATTATTGGTTTAAAGAATAAACATCCTCAAAGTTGAGAGTGAAGAGTTTGGGGGTGGGGGTAAGGCTCAAACTCTCCATGACAAAATTTCTCTTTTGGATAGGAATTGGCTGGGAACCTGCAGGCTGCCCCTAACAGAGACAATTTCAGAGGTATATGAACTCTGCTCCTTCTTGGACAAGAGGGACATCACCTATGAACCTATGAAAGTTGCTCTGAAAACACATCTTGAACCCAAAACTCCAACTCACAAGTTGCTTGGTAAATAAGTATATTGATCAATCTGCAATTTAATATCAAGGGTAGGGGTGTCAAAGATTGTGAAGATGTGGTAAGTAACATGAAACAGGATATGGGCTAAGGACAACATATGAAAGAATCAAAAACCTAGGGTCAGAAATTGAAGTCTCTGTTTAGAGGACAAATTCCTCTTAGGATAAGAGCCTGAGTGTCAAAGCTCCCTATGTTATCCAAACAACTACAGATAGCAAACATTTGATCATTATTGTCATAAAATAATAGCTGTCAAACATTCATAAGGCCCTGAACACTCTATAAGGTGTGGAAAGTAATCATATCTGCCTTTGGTGAGCTTACATTATATCGTACTTAACCCCAACTGATCTCAAGTGAAAAGTAAATAATTTAGTTTGGGCACAGCTGTATTACATGTAAACATCAATTTCTTTTACACATCTAGATATACCTTCTCTCTGTAGAAATTTTAGTGGCTCTAGAGTGACAGCTCTACAAACATGTACAACCATTACCACCACCACCAATGCTCAGACAACACTTAGATTCATTCTTTTTTTAAAATGTTAATATTTTGGTTTTCCCCAATTACAGGTTAAAAACAATCTTTAACATTTATTTTTTTAAATTTTGAGTTCCAAATCCCCTTCTTTGCCTCCCTCCCTTGTCCTGTCATTGAGAAGGCAAGCAATTTGATAGAGGTTATACAAGTGCAGTCATGCAAAGCATATTTCTGTATTGGTCATGTTGTGAAAGAAAATACAAAACAAAAAAGAAAAGAAAAGAAAAGGAAAAGTTTTTAAAAGTATGCTTCAATCTGCATTCTGATACTATCAGTTCTTTCTCTAGAGGTGGATAGCATTTTTCATCATAAGTTCTACGGAACTGTCTTGGATTGTTATATTGCTGAGAATGGCTAAGTATCCACAGTTGATCACAATATTGCTGTTACATCTTAGATTCATTCTTACCAATTTCTACGAAATGTTGCAAACACTGGAAGTAGCCACTTAAGAACCAGAGTCAGCCCTTGAGATGGAGTTGGAGAATCATCTACCCCAGGGGTGGGAAGCCTTTAGACTTGAGGCCACATGTGGACTTCTAGGTCTTTGGGTGCGGACTTTTCACTGAGTCCAAGTTTTACAGAACAAATGCTTTTATTAAGGGGATTTGTTCTGTGAAGTTTGGATTCAGTCAAAGGGCTGCACTTGAGGACCTAGAGGGCCACATATGGCCTTAAGGCTGCAGGTTCCCCACTCCTGATCTACCCCAAATGTCCACTTGAATAGAGTAGATTGCTTTAGAGACAGTAGTTCCTGAGGGAACCAGACTTCTTAGGTCCCTGATGCTCTCCCTAGAATAATAACTCACATTTCTTTGGTATTTACCACTTAAAAAGCACTTTCATAACAGAAACCTTGTGAAATACAAAGTACAAATATTATTATCCCTATTTTACACATTACGAATGACCAAATGTCCACTACATTGGCATATCCAAATCTGATTCACTGAAAGATATCTGTAGAGAAAAGTGTGGCAGGAGCACTTTGTGTGAAGAGCATCAGAGGTCACTTTGTCTCCCCTTGACTAAGTAAGCGCAATCCTTTTGATCACAACTTTAGAGCTAGAAGAGAGCTTAGAAATCTTTTGGTACATCATCTGGTCTCTGTCTTTTTTAATGGATAAGGAAACTTAGGTACAGAGAGGTTAAATGACTTGCCTAAGATCACATAGATGGGTTTGGATACAGACCCACAGACTCTGAATTCTGTGCCTTGTCCATGGCATCCAGCTATCTCTTAGAAATCAGAAATGTTGGGGACTGAGTTCATGACCTCATACTTGTGTGGCCTCATAATGATGTTGAATCTCGGGGTACTGACTGCATAAGTCCTAGAAATCTCCTACCTCATTCCCCCTTCTGGTTCTGTGATATCTCCATTTTAATCGATTTTTCTTAGATGAAGCTTGGACAGCAGAGATCACAGTCTATTCACCTCATCAGATTGTGAAAGTTTATGTAGGAAGCCATTGGTATGCAACATCCCTCCAGACCCTACTGAAGGTACTGCTCTCTGTGGGTTTGCCTTTCTCCTCTTCCTTCTGAGGTGTTTACTGTACTTCACTAGAGCTAGTCACCATGGTCCATAATAATAATAGTTTAAATTTTACATGGGACTCTAAGATTCATAAAGTACTTTATAGTTTTCATTTCATTCTTATAACACTGTGAAGCAGGCACTGTAAATATTATTATTCCCATTTTCTAGATGAGAAAAGTGAGGCTTAGAGGCTAAGTAATAACTTTCCCCCCTTCATCAAGGTAATAATTGGCAGGTGTGCAATCCAGACTGATGTTTTCTGTCCCTAAGTGCACTGCTGACTTTGCTGTGCCATGCATGGACGGCTGTAGTAAATTTACAAATGTCTACCCATGTGCTTTTTCTACCAAAATCCAGTGGCCCTGAGGAGTAGGATGATGGGCTGAGGGGGGAGGGTCCCTCTTGTTTGGTTTAGGATTGAGCACACTGGGTCAAGGGTGATTTTCAGGTGCCATCAGAGAAGAGCTGCCCTAGGGAGCAGGGGGAAGGCTAGAAGCCCAGCAGAGACTTACCCGTTGAGATGTTAGCTGGAAAGGTCTCCTATGCTTTGGCTTCCTGCTAATTTAGTCTGGCTGACAGGGAAGGTGGAAGACCCCAAAGTATCTTCTGTTGGAGGATGATGCAGGAAAATGAGATTGGAAACTAGGAAACCCAGAGGAGTCCTGCCTCTTTACTAAGGAGATGAATGCTTGGAACTAAGTCTGATTTCCTTCCCCAGTATCCAGAACTGCTGTCTAACCCCCAGAGAGTGTATTGGATTACATATGGACAGACTCTGCTAATCCATGGAGATGGACAAATGTTCAGACACATTCTCAATTTCCTTAGACTTGGCAAACTGTTTTTACCAACTGAATTTAAGTAAGTGAAAAAAAAGGAAAATTACCTGAAGAAGGTTGCCTAGATTGATATCAGCTCTATCCAGAGGAGATCTATTTGGGGCCATTGGGAAGGGTAAATTATTTCTGATATGTGAACTGAGGTATTCTCCAAAAGAGATGAAACAAGAATTCTGGTTTTGTTACAGAAGGAAATTTAAAAATCTTAGAATTGGAAAGGGACCAAGACATAATCAAATCTCTGATTTACAGATGAAGGCTCCTGAGCCCAACAGATATCAAGTGACTTACTTGCCTAAGGCCACAGAGTAAGAGACAGAACTGGGATTAGAAACCAGGTTTTCTGTCACTTGGTCCCTATTTGGTTTACTACAAGATGCTAGCTAGTGATGCTGTAGCACTAACATTGTAGAGGAACATGGAACCCCAAGAGCAAAGCCGTATCAAAGACTTGGGAGATTAGAGGTAGTTGAAATTATCTTCTCTCTTCCCAAATTTGCCTGAAGCCTGTGCCTGGACCTCACCTTTGCCCCGAGGGTGCTTAATGCTTCTTTAATTGTACTAGTGTTAGAGATGTCAGAATGAACTCAGAACTCAGAGCACACTTCCTGTCCAGCCTAGAATTGGAACCATTTTGCCAAACTGACATGCCTATTATTTGCAGAGAATGGCCTCTCTTCTGTCAGGAGGTTGAGGAGTACCGAATTCCCTCTCTATCAGAAGCCCTTTCTCAATGTGAGGCTTACAGGTAAGGAAAATCTTCTCAGGAAGTAGAGGCAAAGGGTTCTGTTACATGCGTCCCTTTAGGCAGAATTCCCTAATCTCCAAAACACACTTGTTCTATATAGCATAGACATAAAACCAATGCAGAGAGATATCTAATAGAGGACAATACTTCTGAGATATTAATAAACTCTTCCAGAACACATTTAAAAATAATAATGCATATTCCTATAGTATTTTATGGTTTACAAAGCACTTTCTTCAAAAAAAACCCTGTGAAGTAGGTAGTAGATCATTATTATTGAAGGGTATTTGGAGATACTCTGTCTCATTTGACAGATATGGAAACTGAGTCCCAGTCAGAGGAAATCTCATGCCCAAGTCACATAGTGAGACTTCAGGCAAAGTTAGGACCAGAGCCTTGGTCTTCACCTTCCTAATCCAAGGCTCTTTGGGCCATTTCATGCCATAAAGTCCTACCTGTGGCCAGGCTTACCATGACATCCTGGAGAGGAGGGACCGCAATTCCCCCCTCAGGGAAAAGGAGGTGGGGTTCCAGCTGGGAGGAGACCAGGCACAAACCAAAAGGTGAAGTCAGGCTGGGACCAAAGTGACTTGCTCCAACAAGTGTCTCAGGTCCGGGATTCTAGTGCTCTGGCAGAGACTAGACCAGGAAATCAGAGTGCAAGGTGTGCCAAGGAAGAAATGATTCGTCTGAATCAGTCAATAAGTCTGAATCAAATCCATTCCTGTTAAGGTTCCCTGAGTTCCCTACCTCCACTGGGCACTGCCCAGCTACCAAGATGGTGGTGAGGCCCCAGCGCCAGCCTGGGCTTGTACCATGAGGCCTCTGCCGCCCCTGCTTCTCACTTTCTTGAGTGCTTTCCCATCCAGCCCATAGGCAGCCTCATAGATGGGGTGATGGGGAACATCTGCTCACTGACTGGATCCCAGTTGGGTTTTGCAGATCCTGGACCCAGGAGAAGGAGTCTGAGAGTGAAGCAGCTTTTCCCATCCGGAGATTGCATGTAGTGACTGAAGGTCCACCTGTTGAGCTCAACCGAGGCCCTAAGGAAGTAAGTACTCAAGGCATGCTGAGGATTCTTCCTGGCCATGGTGAGCCAGAGACCTCCCTCGGCTCCTGGCCCCTGGCAGCTGCATGACTCTGGGCCAGCCACTTAATTTCCGAGTTTCAGGTTCCTCATCTGTGAAATAAAGATCACATGTGCACCATTTCCCATTATAGGTGCTGGAAGCAAAGGACCCTGTAAGCATTAAAGCATCATAGGAACGTTAGCTATTATCATCACAGCAGGTGGAATTTATATAGTGCTTTAAGGTTGGCAAAGTACTGTAGCAACAACAATAGCTAGCATTTATGTAGCACTTAACTATATTCCAGGTGTTGTACGGTGATGTATGATTATTACCTCATTTGTTCCAATAGCCTGGGAGGTAGGTATTATTATTATCCCCACTTTACATATGAGGAAACTGAGGCAAAGAGAGGTTAAGTGATTTGCCCAGAGGTCAAACAGCTAGTAAGTATCTCAGGCTGCATTTATATTCAGGTCTTCCTGACTCCGGGTCTAAAGCCCTGTCCACCTAGCTGCCTCATCATCAGCGCCTCTTGCTACTTTGGCAGGTTCTTCCAGCATTGGCTAATTGCCTGCGATTCATTAGAGTCTTCAGAAAACTTTACTTGTCATGGACAGGGACCGTTGTTCACTGCTGTGTGAGAGTCCTTTTGGATTTCCTCGGTACTTGTAAATAATACCAATTAATATCACTGCCATTGTTGGAGAAAACCTGTCCTTGTGACAACCATCTCTGGCTCCCCAAATGATGGACCAGAGCCCAGATTAGGGTAATTTATATCAGGTATGAGCTCCTCATGGGACTGTATCACTGATTAGTCTTTGGGTTGAGAGACAACATGGAATAATAATGGCTTTAATTTCTAGAATACTTTGAGAGGACTGCATTTGAAGTCAGAGGACTTGGGTTCAAATCCTCACTTTGCTACTCTCCCCCCACCCCCCTTACCCTGAATGAGTCATATAAACTCTCTGGGGCTCAATTTTCTCCTCTGTAAAAAGAGGGGTTTGAAATAGGTGAGCTCTCTATTACCTTCCAAATTTAAACCTGACACAAGCCCTGAAGCAGGTAGTACAGGGATCATCACTACCATGTTATGAATGAGGGAAATGAAGGTGAGAAGGGAGGTAGCTTGCTCAGCGTTGCAGAGCATGTATGTCTCCATGTCAGGATCTGAATCCAGGTCTTCTGATTCCAAGACCAGGGTTCTTTCCCTTATGCTGTACAACTTCTGGTGGACTCAGAAATTGGCCAAGACTACTCTGTTTTCTCCTTTTCCAGACTGCCCCCTGCGTGCCTGTGGAGTTTAGAGATTGCTGTGGGACTCCATGGAGAAAAATGAAGGGAGTGCCAGCCAGGCCAGGCCTAACAGAGGAGAATGAGCAGTACACTAGAACAATCCACTTGTCCCTGTGCAGAGGTGTCAAGAGAACCAGTAACCCTGGGGTGTATCCTCAGTGCCCAGGCCTGTTTACCAACCCCAGGCATTGGAGCCATCCTGAGAGCCCTCCAAAAAAGAAGTGCTCCGCAGTCAATATCATCCCCAAATCAGAAACTTCAGACCCTCCTGTTACCCCCATGCAAAAGCTGATTTCCTTGGTTCGAGAGTGGGACATGGTCAACTGCAAGCAGTGGGAATTCCCACCAGTGGCGCCCTCAAGAAGCACAAGCCTAGAGGAGCCCACTCCACGGCCCCTCTCTGGGAACGAGGCAGCTTGTCAGCTCAGTCCAGCCATCGCTTCTTGGAAAACTCGACCAGCTGCCACAGAGAAGACTCCAAGTCCCCAAGCCATGACCATTGCCAAGGAAAAGGGCTTGGAGCAAATATTCAGGCCGTATCTCCCAATAAAAAGAGCAGTTGCCTTGAAAGACTGGGCAAGGCAGGGAGCAAAGGAGAAAGGCAAGTGCAAATAAAACAAGCCTTTATTAAGTATCTGCTATAGACAGAACACAAAATGTACACGAGCCAGTGTCTGCCCTCATGCAGCTTGTAGTTTATTAGTGTCCTCAGGCACACTTTTCTTATAAAACCTAGGAAACTCAATGAGGACAATCAAGGAATTATCTTAGTAAGAGTTTTCAGAAGCTTAGAGCCAACAGGGACTTCGGAATCATTTTGTTCAGGCATTACCCAAAGTACTTTGTGTGGATCTCCAGTATTCTAGGAAATGTGAGATGGGGAGGGGTTCCTGGAGGAAACTGGAACACCAGCAAGTATCACCCCCAAAGAATTAAATGTGAAATTCTATATCATAAGGCTAGTACATGCAGCAGTTTTCAGCATGAAAACAGATTGACTTCTATATTGCTCCAAATACCCCCAACTCCCTCCATACTCACAATGTGTCTTCCTGGACCAACCTTTATGGTTCCCATCTGTATTTTTCAAACTCAAAAGAGTTCCATGGCTAAGTTAGTTTGTCAAAATGCTGCTGGTTCCAGATCTTCCTTCTACAGAGGAAGACCGAGGGTCCAGGGGCAGAAAGTGACTTATCCAAGGTCATGTACCAAGTTAATGGCAGAATCAAGATTAGAACTCAAGTCTCTTGACCCCCAATTCAGTCCTCTTTCTTTCTACCATATTACCCTCTTTCTCATTATATTCTTTAGCTGCCTTCTTCATCCTTGCTGATGGATCCCTGACACTGCTTTGAGGTGCAGGGTGAGAACACCCACCCCTCCATCTATAAGACCTAGATCCTGTTGGGACATGCGGTATGGACACAAAGTAGCCAGAAAGTTCATTACAGCCCCGATGTCTCTATAAAGGAAAGCTCTCCAACCTTTAGTTCCCTAATCTCTAGTGAGATTTGCTGCCTCCAAATTCCAGTGCCTCACATTGTTTCCAAATAATTCTCCCCCCTCTCTGTTCAATTCCTGCTTCTGATCCACTTTACCCAGGCTCTAAATTCATGTCTCCAGGAAACCAGTTTCAACCAAACATCCACCATAGTGGTTTGGCCATTTTGGAAGCAGTAGAGCACAGATAAGTCCCACGTTTTGGCACCTATGAAGAAATTTTGCACTGGAATCCAGGGGAGGGAAACTGGTGCCAGCAACAGAGCTGAGAGTATGTTGATGGCCTGTAACCATGAGGATTCCTCTCTGGGGGAGAGTCTCCACTTCACAGACATATATTACATGTTAGAGCTAATAGGGACCTATGCATATAGAACATTAGAATAGGTTAACGGTATTAAAGGTGGAAGGCCCCTTAGGAATCTATTTCAACACCCTCATTCTATAGATGAAGGAACTGAGACCCCAACTAGGACAGTGACTGGCCAGGCCTAGAACCCGGGTTCCCTAGAGGAGCCCTTACTTCCTTCATTCTCGGTCCATTTATTCTTCCTTAGAAAATAGGACCAGCTACCACAAAGAAGACTCCAAGTTTCCAGGCAGTGATATCTTATTGCCTTATGGGAACTAAGGCATATGTTTCCTCCATAGAAACCTCCATCCCTGAGCAGCCTGTGCTGGAAGCTGATGAGCTGAATGACATGGGGATCATTCTCAAAGTGACCCATCCCCCAGTTGTCGGGAGTGATGGCTCCTGCACATTCTTTGAGGACAGTGTGGTGTATACTACCCAGCTCGACGACATCAGACTGGCCCCATCTAAGACCAGCCCTCTATCCAGAGGTGAGAGAAGGGATAAGGAAAAGATAACCAGGGAACTTGCCTCTGTCAGAACTTCCCGAGTCCCCTCCCATTTGAGGAAACTGAGGGCCATAGAAGTTCAATGACTTGTCCAAGGTTGCATAGACAGTACTGAGCAGAACCAGGATTCACATCAGCTCGTTCAACTCCAAATCCAATGCTCTTTCTCTAATCCCATACCAGGTTTCTCCCTGGAGATCAAGGAATTTCAGGCCAAAGGATGGCCTTTGAAGATGGGGACTTATAGATAAAGGGCCATGTATGGCCTGAGACTCCAGAGAGGCATATTTGGGAGCCTTGCTTCAGTATGATAACCAGAAATGGCAGGCAGAAAAATCAGGCTGGGATACGTGGTAATACAGTCTTTTCCAAGTGGTCCTTCTTAAAGAGCCTCATTCCAAGGCCCCCATATGGAGACTGGGACTCCACAATAATCTGTTGGTTATCATGTGATATAACACTGGCCTTACCCTTTTTCTGCAGAGGTGACTTTCCTAAGTTTCTCTCTGTCCCGGGAGGAGATGTTTTATGCCCGAAAATGCCACTGTTTCCTGACTGACATCATCTTGGATTCCATTAGACAGAAGGACCCCAAAGCAGTGACAGCCAAGGTGGTATCCCTGGCCAACAGGCTATGGGTATGTATGACTTTCCCTCTGTCTTTGGACCTTGGGCTAGGGCTAGGCCTAGAGGTGAATCTGGATCTCTGCTAGCTTCAGTCTAGGGATGTTACCTATGGCCCTGTGAGAAGCCTCTGCAGATGCCTCTCTTGGGTTGAGAAATCCCTACTTCTTCTATCCCCTTACCCAGCAACAAGAGGAGGATACAAGCCAGGAGTGGGCACCACACCTGGGCCTGGGAGAAATATGTGACGTGGAGTAGGGGAGTGAGGGAACAAGCTGAGCATGGGGGGTTTATGGGGAGGAGATTGCTTGGTAAGGAGGAAAAGGGAAGAAGCAAAGCATGCCTTAGAACAGGGAACATTAGATCCTGAAGGAACTGACACATGGGCTCCTGGGCGGCAGCCCAGCGCCCCCTCCTCCACCTCTGAATGCCTTCCTGGTGGTGTAGGGTAGCAGGGGACAGATGCTCACTTGTGGTTTTCCTGGCAGACCCTTCACATCACTCCCAAACAGTTTGTGGCAGATTTGCTGACCATCGCAGGCTTTAAGGATGACAGGCACACCCAGGAACGGCTGCACAGCTGGGTAGAGGTAAGAGTTCTCCCAGAGCTGGCCCAGGCCACGCTAGGAGCTCCTCAAGGAGAGCCTTGAAAAGTCGCTGATGGGGCAGGTAGGCAAAGGTGTGAGAGTGAGAAAGTTCTCAGTGGTCTCAGAGGAAATCCTATAACTTCCCTGCCCATCATCTCCTGAGGGGAAATGCCCAAGCAGGCAGGAATTGACATCTTACCTCTCTACACATGAGGGATAAGAATTAGTAGTGCTGAGACCCATACAGAATAGAAACCTAAGTGAAAGAATCAGGGATGGCTGCACACATGAATCCTGCTCCTCCTGGGCCTTCCTCTGCCTCCTGCCATGCCATTTCAGGGCAACAAGGCCTCTAGGTGCATATTAGTTAACCAAACATATTAAGGGCCTACAAGGGACTGGCAGCATCCCAATGTGGAGAGATGGATGGATGTGGAATGGGAGGACCTGGCTTGTGAATTGGGCCACTTCAGGCATGAAGTCATTGACCCCCACTTTCATCCTGTGTGGTGGACAAGATTGTCCTTAAAATCCCTTCCATCTCCAGCATTCTCTATGCAAGACCCCATCCCAGGGCAAAGCCAGAAGCCCTGGAATAAGGGGCACTGGCCACCTGATCATTCTGAAGTCACAACAGGACTCGTTTATATAGTACTTGCACAAGATCCTTAAGTCAGGTAGTTCTGGGCCAAGCTTCAGACTCCAGCCTCCTGAGGCTGAGTCCAATGCTTTTCTCATCAGGTCATGGAGAACCTACTGTATACAAGGCATTATGGATACTAGACAGGGTCCTTGGCCTCAGGAGTTTATGATCTAGCAGCATGGCCTGGCTCGGCAAATACATTTCTCTCTGGCTTAGGACCCAGTGGGTTCTTGTTCATTGCCAGGCCGAACTTATAGGGTCAGCAAGACTAACATAAAACAGAGATTGGGGTAGGGTTCGTGTGGAGAAGACCAAGAAGACCAGGGGTGGGGTGGCAGGAGGAATGAAGGACCAGGACAGGTTAGATTTTCTTTGCAGTGTAATCACGAGAGTAGCTGGGCTTGGAAGAACCTAGCACAGGAGAGAGCTCTTTCAATTAAAAATGCCTAAAGTTCTTTGAGGGCACAGTTAGGGATGAAAGTGATTGGAGTTGCTGCTCCTCATCTGGCAGAAAAGCCCTCAAATTTGGCTCAAGTAGTCACATCAGAAAAAGGCAGCAAAACCTGGGATAGCCTACCCATTGAGCAATAGTCAAGATCCCCAAAGATCTCAACGAACTAAAATGATGGGCCAAACCTAAGAAGATGAAATTTTTTAAGTCCTGCACTTGGGTTCAAAAGATAGTTGCACAAGTATTGGACCTGGGAGTGGTCCAATGTCATCAGACACCAATTGCTGTGAAAAATGTGGAGGAAGAGGGGCCCAGAGAGCTCAGAGTGAATTGACAGTGGAGCACGGCAACCCAAAAAGTTAATGTAATCTTTGAATCACTAGAGAAAAAGTGTCCAGTAGTAGACGTTAGTCAATCAGTCAACATTTAGTAAGCACCTTCCATACTTGAAGCTCTGGGCTAAGCCCTGGGGATACACAAAGAAGCAGAAGACAATCCCTGCCCTCAAGGAGCTTACAGTTTAATGGGAGAGACAACATGCAAACATACATGTACAAACAAGCTATATCCAGGATAAATAGGAAACAATTAACAGAGGGAAGGCACTGGAATTAAGAGAGCTTGGGGAATGCTTCCAGTAAAAGATGGGATTTTAGCCAGGAGGGAAAGGAAGCCAAGGAACACAGCAGGTAGACTTGAGGAGAGAGCTCTCCAGGTGTGAGAAACAGCCAGAGAAAATACCTGCTCCATAAAGTATCTCTGGATGGAAGAGCACGTCGCAGGGAGTAAGCGTAAGAAGGCTGGAAAAGTACATGGAGGCTAGGTCTGAAAGGGTTGTAAATGTCAAACAGTGTTTTATTTTTGATCCTGGAGGCAACAAGGAATCACTGGAGCTTACTGAATAAGGGAGAGACATGGGGAGACCTGCACTTTAGGAAATCCCTTTGGTGGTTGAATGGAGGATGGGTTGGAGTGGGGAGAGACTAAAGGCAGGCAGACTCACCAGCAGGCTATTGTAATAATCCAGGTGTGAGGTGATGAGGGTGTGCACCAGGATAGGGGCAGTGTCAGAGGAAAGAAGGGGAAATATTGCAACGGTAAAATCAGTAGCCCTTTGCGGTAGCCAGGTGGCACGGTGGATAGAGCTCTGGCCTTGGAGTCAGGAGGATCTGAGTTCAAATCCGACCTCAGACCAGACACTTGACACTTACTAGCTGTGTGACCCTGGGCAAGTCACTTAACCCTAATTGCCTTGCCAAAAGAAAAAATCAGCAGCCCCTGGCAACAGCTTGGATCTAGGGAGAAAGAGATAGTGAAGAATCCAGGATGACTTCTTTAGGATGGTGTTGCGCTTTACAGTAACATGGAAGGTGGGAGGTGGGGAGGATTTAGATGGAAAGATAATGAGTTCTGCTTTAAACATATTTGGTTTAAGATATCTACTGGACATACAGTTTGAGATGTTTGAAAGTCGATTGGAGGTCAGAAGAGAGGTTAGGGCAGGACAGGTAGATCTGAGAATCATTAGCATAGAGATGATAATTAAATCCATGAGAGCTGATGAGGCCACCAAGTGAAGAAGTACAGAGGGAGAAGAGAAGAGGGCCGGGGACAGAACCCAGAGGGACACCTATGGTTAGAGGGCATGATCTGGATGATCCAGCAAAGGATGGTGACTGGCCTCCCGAGGCTATGCCATGTGAGTACTGGCTAAAGAGAGTAGGGGAGGTTAGCATGGAGGAGAGATGTAGTGATGGAGGACAAGACCACTTCAAGTATGTGGTGGGCCTTGACACAGAAGAGGACAGAACCAAGAGGAAGGGGTGAAAGGGGCAGAAAGGCAGGTTTGAGGGTTGGTGTGAGCAGACTGCAGCACATTACAAATGAGGAATTACAAAGAAGCAGTGTGAAGGATGTCAGCCTAGAAGTGTGTGATAGGAAGAAAGATGGGCCAGGCATGTATAATCAGCAGAAAGCCAAGTGCTTCTGCAACGCCCACACAATATCATAATCTCCAACCAGGAGAGGGATTGTCCTCTTATGGCTGATTCCCAAGAAGAGTAGACAAGAGTCCCAAAGGATGGCTGTGCCTGGCATCACAGGAGGAAGGACCACTTTTATGATATCATGCACCCATTAGGAGAAAATACTTGCTTCTAATCAGACTTGTCCCTATGTGTCCCTGTGGAGGCCAAAGGAACTTGTAGTCAGGAGTCCAAAAGAGGTAATTCCTCTTCAAGTAGGGCCTGCCCAAGATGATCTGTGAGTTTACTGTCAACACTAGGGTTCTGTGGTCACCCTAGCTCCTCTTCCCCTACCAGTCCACAGAGAAGTACTCCTAAGAGAGGGGCACAAGGCTGTGACCATGTCCAAGGTGAGAAGGACCAGCCCAGCCCCATCACTAGCTCAGAACCTCCTGGGGACTAAATACACATGGCCTAAGGGGCCCTGCACTGAGGGCTGGACTGGCCTGGCTTTCCTTTTAGCTCACACTGCCGTTTGCCAGGAAATACAGCCGCTGTGTGGACCTGCTCATCAAGAAAGGTTTGTCCAGGTCTGTCTCCTATTCAGTTCTGGGGAAGTACCTGGAGGAGTGTTAGGGGAGACGCCACCCACACCTGGAGCTCATGTATGTGCATAGGTCTTTGTGCATGAGTGTGCACACCTGTGTGTGTGTGCACATGAACCTGTGTGTGCTGTGTGCATACGTGTGTATGAACTAGAGCTTGTCCTTTTATAAACAAATAAAGTTCTAAACCAGAACAAAGTGGTAAGCTTCCCTCTCCAAGAAACCAAGGGCTAAATTACATCCAAACAGATATAAACCTTTATTAGAAACAGTTCAAAAAAGCCATCAGGTCAACGTTATAACATGAATCCAGGGAAGAATGCTAGGATGGGATCCTAGTGAGCTCAGGACTAGAAGGGAGGGACCTGGCTGGTATGATGGGGAATCTACAGCAGGCCTGGGGTGATGTGGGCAGAAGACAACGTCAACTTCATGCTAGACCCACCACTCCCTGCCAAAGGGCTGCAAACCTACTTGTTCACCCCACCATCTCCCCAAATTCACAGAGTTAGCCAGTTTATTCTTTCCCTCGTGGAGAATAAAGAGAAATGCTATGAGATCCCAAAAGGAAACCCAAGCATACAGAAAATGGCAGGTCAGCCACAGCAAAGCCTTATGGGTCTTTGTCCCTGAGACTGGAGGAGACTTTGAGGCTAAGGAGCTGGGCCAGTGCTAGAATGCTGATGGGACTTGAGCCAAAAGAGGAAACAGATCCTGGGAAATCCCCTTTCTCCAAGTCCCAGGGGGCTGACCACCATCTTTGTCACTGAGTCTACTGTAGATGACACTGTTCTAAGCCCAATAACACCCTCCACCTCACCACCTACTCCTATACCCAGGCATCTCCAAGTTCTCTGTCACCCTGGCTAAAAACATGAAACACAACACCTTCCCCTCTAGTCTAATTATAACTTAAAGCAGGGCCTGGCTGGCTCTAATTGCCCCTCAGAGTGTCCACACAGATGGCTAGGAGAGGGGGAGTCCTTCAGACTACATGGCCATTTTTGGACACCCTAGGACAGACCCTTTGTCAAAATCAGCCATGGGCATTAAGCATCTGTCCGCTCCTCCTTTTTCTTCTTTAGAGCAGGAGCTAAGGAAGTGGCCACCCAGACATTCAAAATGGTTAAGATATCAACGTGTGGCTAACAGAGCTGCCTGTTCAGGATGTAGGGCATCAAGTTAGGTAACTGAAGCAACTGAAAAAGGGAACATAAACTCATGCCTTGGGCCGTACCCTGACCAACAACAGAAAAATGGGCCAGGGTGAGGCGTCCCTAAGACCTAGGCCTCAGCTGAGGGGAAGAACAGATGTGGAGAAAAGGCTTCACTCCTCCTGGCCAGCATCCATCACGTCTGCCAAAGCAGGGTTCATACCTGTGGAAGCCCAAGAGATATCTTGCCCAGGTTCCCCCAACTCCCCAGCCACAGTGTCTAATCATCTTGTTAAGCATTAAAGCCCTGGCCCTACCCAGGAAAGCAAATGATGACCAATCTACATAGGTGAACTAAAGGGTGTATTTCAACACCTCAAGGGAGAGGTGAAGGGAATGGACAAGGACCTGAACATCCCAGAATACTTACTGAGGTTATGTACTGACTCTGGCCACAATGGGGCTTGTCTTCCAGGGGTGGTAAGGGCTGGTCTTCACAGCCACTGGCCAGGGTCAGACCAGGTACACAGCCACTATCTGAACCACTGGAACTAGCTGATGGACACTGGGATGAGGCCTCAGAGCTCTCAGGAGCTGTCAAGGCAGAGTGAGGAGCCAGTGAATGGAGGGGCAGCCCCACCCTTAGCCACCCTCCTTCAGTATCCATACTCAGTCCCTCCACCTTAGCACCCAGACTACCCTACTAGGTCCCTTGTATCTCTAGCCCTTCAGGCAGACATACTCAGTGAAGGCTGGCTTCCTGTTTCAGTCTCTGGATCTAGCTCCTCCAGGTAGGTGGTAGGCTGCAAAGGCCAACAGAGTCCCAGTCGAGCTGGGTCTCCACACAGGTGCAGGTTAAGGGGCCCCAGCAAGGAACAGGAAGAGGGGCCGGCGGGAAGTGAAGCTGGAGATCCAGAATAGGGGTCGGTGTGGTCAAACAGAGACACTGCAATGGAGGCCCGAGTCCGAGCTCCTGTCCCAGAGAGAGAACTTGAGATCAGCCTTGTTAGGGGACAGGAGTCTGACTTAAGGACATAACAGCCACCCTGTCCACTTGACCATGTATACTGTGGCCTCTTATCCTCACTTCTGGTTGCTTTCCCCATCCATCTCCCCTGACTATAGTCTCCCAAGGCCCTCCTACCCCCCTCCAGCACCTCGACCCTTCATGATATAGTTGATGGCACGGTCATTGATGGCTGCTTCGCTGGGGGTGATGTCCAGGAAGGGTTTGTTCCCTATACCCATGGATACCATCTCAGCCATTCGGAGCTCTGGGGGGGAGAAGGCCTGGAGTAACCAAAGGCGTCCACACACACACACAGATACACAGACACACCCACCTCTTCCCATTGCCCTCCCCAAATTTCAGAATCATAGTCCCTGTGGATACTCCAGAAATTCTTCATCTTGCATTTGGGCTGCTGGAAGTCTCCTAATTGATGTCCTATCAAAGAATGTCAAGGCTAGAAAGGGCCGCAGATTAAGAGCTGCGGGGCACGTTAGAGATCAGCTCAACCCCCTGATTTTCACAGCCCTGTAGGGCCCTCTAGGCCTGGGGCACCCATCACTGGAGGCAGATACCCTTATTGCGGGCAGCTTGTCTCCAAAGCAGGCTGGCGATGTCAGCGGTCCAGGCCTGCTTATTTTCAGGATTCAGGGCCTGCAGCACGAATGTGTCACTGGCCTTGCGGCGTCGGAACCAGATCTCAAAGCACAGCCCACTCTCTCCGCAGTTCTCTGTGAGACCAATGTCTGCTGTCTGCCCAGTGAGAAACGGGTAGATACAAAGATCAAAAATGGTGTATGCTGAGGGACATAGGTGAAGATCCGCGAGCTGAGACAGACCCAGCAGGCAGACCCAAGGTTGGCAGCCAGAACCAAGATTAGAAAGCAGGACTGAAGTCAGGGATAGGCTCAGAGTTAAAGCTGGGCTCAGAAGTCAGGTCTGGGCTATGATACCACAGTCAGAGTCTAAGCTAGTCTGAGAGGCAAGAGCTCAAATCAAAGGAGAGGCAGGGCCTCCCTGGAGGAGAGGGGTCCTACCTTAAAGGAGTGCTTGTAGATGAAGGAGTCAACACCCCTGGGCCCATGTCGAGATTTGCTGAAGAGAATGAGCTCCTCAAACAGGAAGATATGGCGCTGGCACCTCTTACGTCCAGACCACACCGTAAACTCATCCTGACGAACGAGCTGGCCCTGTTCCTTGAGGTTCACCTGGCAGAGATTTCTGTAGTTTAGCAGGGAGTATCTGGTAGGCACCATCCCAGAACTTTCAGACTCCCTGTGCCCAGAGGACCAGCCTTGAGCCCCACTGGTACCATCCCAATGGGCTAAGCCTCCCCATGGCAGGTACCTCCTGGGGCCACGAGCCTGCCAGGGCCACAGAGGCGCCTTCCCGGGGCTTCCAGGCACTGCATTCCAGTGCAGGGTCTCCCCTGGCCATGTCCGTTGCACACTCACATCACAACCACAGATGGCATCCATAGCTAGCAGGTCATTGCCGTGCCGCAGCTGGAATCGAACAAGGTCACAGGCAGCATGCAGGGCAGCCAGATCTGGCCCTCGGGACCAGCCCGGCCCTGGCCCTTCTTTGCAGGTCCGGGACAGTTCTTGCAGCAGCAGCACATACTTGCTCATCCGCTGAATGGGCTTCAGCAGGTAGGAAGCCAAGTCCAGGTGGTCCCCTAGACAACGCTGTTTGTCCTGGGGACAAGCCAGGGGCAGAGAGGTAAAGGGAAGATGGGCCTCCTCTGCCTAAGGTCTCCAAGAAGTTACAACTGGAAGGGACCTCAGGGATTCTAGCTCAACCCCCTCATTTACAGATGGGGAAACTGAGGCTGAGGGAGGAGGCATTACTTGTCCAGGTCACATGTAATAAGAGGCAGAGATGAGACTCATGCCGCACATCCAAGGCTCTTTTCATCACACTCTGCTTCCTTCCTCGGCTCAAACACACCCAGCCCCATCCTGCCCCTTTGCCGAGGCTAAGCTTTACTCCTCACTTTGGAGTTTGGGAGAGGGTTAAGGCTGGAAAAGGTCTTCCAGACATCTATTTCAACCCCTTTCTTTAAAGGTTAGGAAACTGAGGCCTACAGAGAAGTAGCCCAACCAGCCCAGTAAGGAGCAGGGCTAGTACTCCACCCCAGGGCTTCTCATCCACGGTAGGAGAGCCAGGACAAGGACCTCCATCTGCCTCAGGCACTTAATAAATGTCTGTAACTGACTGGACCAACCTTAAAGAAGGCATTCCCATGACTGGCCAACAAAGCATCTGATCTGGGCTTGTTCTTGCTGTAGAGGGCATACATCCCGAACTGCTCCCTCTGTGGAGACAAGGCTCAACCCTGATTGGCAGTGCCTTATGCCAGCCTCACCCTCTGCTGCCCACACAGTTCAGATCAGCTGAGGAAACCTTCCTGGGTTAGCCCCATGTACCATTCACTCTAAAGTCCCTTCAGGGAGTGTTCATGTGTGTACAGGTATTATTTAAACACATCAAGCAAAAGGCCCAACGTACAAACTCAGTTAAACACAGAATGGGCTAACCACTTTTACCCAAGGACCCCACCAGAGCCGGCTCCCTGGAATCCTACAGCAGGATTCCAATGACAAAGCTGTGACTAGAAACGGCTCGTCATGGAGAAAGGGAGAGGTGTGTCTGTTCACCTGTGTTTGGGCTGGAGGTTTGGTAACTGTGTCTAAGCTGGGTGTTGCGCTCCCTGGAGCAGCGGACAGGGAGCTGCTAGGGCAGCGGGGAAGGGGGCAGAAGGCAAGAGAGCCTTGCGGGCCCTTACGTGACGTAGGAAAGCATGGGCCACTCGAAGAGGGTGCTGGCTACAGCTCTCCAATTCCCGTAGGAAGAAGTGACGGTGGAAGTCCCTGAGTTTCTCCAGGTTGCCAAAGAGCCGGGCTCGCTGTCCTCGCAGACCCTGGGGCACATCTGCCCGTTCCAGCTCAGGGAAGTAGCTTTCCACCACGTAATCTAGGGCCCGCACGTACTCCCTCTCTGTCGCCACCATCTCTCCTAGTATCAAGTGCAGCCTGCCCAGTGGGAAGAGATCAGGGATGGTCCCATACTGGCAACCCTGTGTGCCCCTCCACTTTAGGGTCTTTCTCTGACCAGCAGGGCTCACCCCCACCTGCATCTTGCTTGGTACCACCTACATTTTTATAGGGCCTCATATTTATCTGAGCCCTGTAACAATCCTGTCAGTTAGGGGAGTATAAGATTTATTCTCCCACACTTACAGACAAAGGAAACTGAGGCTCAGAGTGGTCACACAGTTTCTAAGTCCTGGAGGTTGGACTGGAATATGAGTCCTCCATGCTCTTATCATCCCTCACAGTGCCTATTCTGCTCTCCAGGACCAGCCACCCCAAGATTTTTCCCACCTCTAAACTCCATTTTACCTGTTCTGGGTAGTGGCCTCCAGAAGGGGAATGCTGGGAGATGCTTTCAGGACCCCCAGGGACTTCTGGATGGGAGGACCTGCTTGCTGGCTGCCAACAGCCTCCAAGAAACTGCCTGAGGGACCATGGGGGGTGGCCGAGGGCGAGGCTGGGGGCTCCCCCAGGCTGAGCTGATACACAGAACCCCATAGGCTCTGCTTTACGCCTGCCTCCAAGGTGTATGCCCTCCTTAGGGTGTGGGAAGTGGCAGACCCCGAGGAACTGCCGCTTCTAGCTCTCTCTTCAATCTTCCTGCCAGAGGCCAGGGAGGCCTTGTCTGAGGAGCTGCTGCCACCACCCCCCAGCGGGCACTGCTTGCCCTTCACAAGGGCAGGCAGCACCTGCTGTGCCCTGCGTGCAGCCTCCAGCTTCCTATGGAATGCTAGCTGGGTGTCTTGGCACCAGAGACCCAGGAGGCGACACTGCTGGATGGTAAGATCGGAGCCGAGGCCTGCAGCCAGTGCCTCCATCTCCTGAAAGTGCGATGGGGCCAGGTCTGGGTGCGAGGCTCGATGCCCCTCCAAGTGGTGCAGAACCAGCTCTGGGGATGCGTGTTCCTCCTCAGCGAATTTGGCCAGGGCCTTCTGTCCAGCCTGTGCCCACTCCAGGGCCTGTAATGGCAGGGGACAAAAATCAGCTTCCTTTGCAAAGGAAACTCCCTTCCCCAGACCCAGACTGGGTCCTTTCAGGAGGTGACACAGGAAGGTCCTATTTTTAGAGGAGAATTGGAGGAAAGAATGATCCTGGCTCTTCTCAGATGAAAGTTTCCCTGTCTGCAGTGGGCCTGGGCCCTTCCCCTGCCTGCTCCAGGAGACAAGCAAGTGTCAGGCACCAGCTGCCTCCATACTCACAGACCAGCAGAGCTGAGAGACACCCCGGGAGAGGTGTCTCACTCAAAGTCACCAAGCTGGAAAGTAACAGAGCAGCCTTGAACCCAGAGTTCCTGGCTAGGTCTATATGCTTCCTTTCATACAACAGACCTGGATTCAAATCTTGACCCTACTATTAAATGTGTGACCTTGGACTTCCTTTTTCTGGGCCAGTTTCCTCATTTATAAAATAAGGAGGTCAGATTAGAATCTAGACTAGATGACATTTCCTTTAACTCTAAAATCTTGGGATTCTATGACATTTCAACTGCATCTCTTCACTCTAAAATAATAGCACTTTAAGTTTTGTAAAGCACTGTCTATCTACCCGCATGCATGTGCACATATGTGACAAATGATCCCATTTGATCCTCACAACGCTGAGAGCCAGGTGCTAATATTGTCCCCATTTTGCAAATGAGGAAACTGAAGCAAACAGAGGTTAAGTGACCTGCCCAGGGTCACACCATGCTTGAAGGCAAGATTTGAACTTGGGTCTTCCTGACTCCAAGTCTCACACTTTTATCTACTAGGGCACTTAACTTTCTTTCTATGCCTGGCCCTGCCTTACCTGTCCCTACAAGTACGTACAAACCCCAGTACCAAAGGCTCAGTCTGAGTCGGGCCTTGAGGAGTGCCAGAGGAGGGAGGAAATAGGCCCCTCCATCTCAGGGTTGGGCAGGGCTTACAACAGCTCTGAAAGAGACAGTCCAGACTGGGAGAGAATGTCCCCAGTGATCCCTCTCAGGATCGCTTGGGCACATGTGGGCAAGAAGGACAGATGTCAAGTAACTCCCTCACCCAACAAGCCACAATGCCCAACCAGCACCAAAATCAGGGAACCACCAAGGGGCCTGGGGAGAATGTTCAGCAAGAGGGGCAGCCCTGAGAGTGAAGGACTAGCCAGATGGGGCAAGGGGCCAGGGTCACCCCCTGCCCAGCGCAACTGGCTCAGCAGCTGCTGGAGGCCAAGAGCCGGGAGAGACACCAATACAGTCAGGGAAAGGGAGGCCCAAAGCGGGCATGAGCAGCCCAGGATCCCCCCTTGCCACCCCCCCCCGGCCTCCTGCCTCCCACCATTAAGTCCTCTGGAGGAGACGCCCTGGAGTGGGGCCCAAGTCCCCCGAGGCTACCTGATCCAGCAGCTGAGAAAGCTGTTGGGCATTTATGAGCTGCCGCCGGCGCCGGACTAGTGCTCTCGAGAATTCTGACAACTGGGCCTGCAGGGAGACGAGGCGGGCCCCAGGAGCACCCAGCTGGCCCAACTCAGTCACTTTCCAGCCAGCCAGAATCTCCTCACCACGACGGATATGCTCCTGGGAAGGGCGAAGGGCCATGGTCAAGCCCACCCCTAGACCTGGGACACCCTCTGTCCACTCCTCTGCCTCCTGTCTAGGCCCTGCTCCCCTGCTACTACCCCAGGGTCCAGGATGGCTTCTGAGCCTCAGTTTTCTCATCTGTGAAATGGGGGAGTGGATCAATAGGATTCCTAAGGTCTCCACCCTGTGAACCGTTAATATAGACCTAACCACACTACTCTCTCCTCTCCTCTCCCCCCAACAAAGCCTGGGCTTGCCTCTGTTTACATGCACTCCATTCTGCCCCACAAAGAAGAATCTTGTATCATACACTCCTCTGACCCAATCCCACCTGGGCAGCCTGGTCTAGCTTCCAGAAGGCATCCCGAGCCTGAAGCAGCATGTCCAGCGAAGGTTCCTCTGGCCCCTTCAGCCCTGGCCAGCCTACATTCTGCAGCCAGGCCTGAATCTGGAGGGGGGTGAGGGGGGCAGTACCAGCAAAGGGATATGGGAGAGCAGTGTCCAAGGGAAAAGGGACTGGGGAGGTGGGATGGGAGCCCAAGCCCTATACAGGCTCTCAGGCTCAGGTCTCAGGGCCCTGGGATAAGGAGGGCAACAGTATGGGCAATAATCCCCACTAAGAGAAGTGTTATTTATGATCCTGTCCTACAGGTGGTTCTGTGGGGCAGCAGGCCTGGCAGAAAAGAGGAAGAGAGTGACATGGGCAGGGGGCAGTAGAAGACAGAAGATGCACCTACCTCGGGCAGTATTCCTGCCTGTGCCTCCAGCATTTTTTCCAGCTCAAGTGCCCGTATCTGTTGGTTGCACAGAGTGACCAGCTGGTGTAGCAGCCCATCTACCTGGGCGTATAGCTTTCTTGCCTCGTCCACTGCCAGCCTGGCAAAGGAAACAAATGTCTCTCCCAAGCTGGGCACCCTGGGGTGGGAAGCTCTGCCAACCCCTGATACCTCTCCGTGATGCCCACCTGTGGTCCGGTCTCTGAATACCACCTGGATCCTCCCTCTGGAGCTCTGCCAATGCTGTGCCACCCTCCCGTTGCAGCCAGGCCAGCAGCGGGTATGCCAGCACTTGACGCATTAGCTCCTGTGGGTCCTGCCGCAGCTGCCCAGCTCCCTGAGAATGGGCACAGGCACCAGAGAAATGAGCAGGGCATGAAGGCAGAGCTGGGGGGCAGCTGTGTGATGGGCACAGTGCCCATCCTCTGGCGTAACCACCACACACACTCACCCCAGGACCCTCTGGCTTCGGGACAGCTTCTATGCTCTTGATGGCCTCGCGCAGCAGGACACAGGCCTCCAGGCAGCTCTGCTGCAAGGTTTCCAGCCGCTGAAGGGCAGGGAGGGAGGTCATGCAAAGGCCACAGACCCAAGCAGCGGAGCTCTTGGCCAGGGTTCTGGCACTGTCCCCGAGGATGCCTGGTATTCTTGGTAGCTTCCTAGAGCTCCACCCCAGAAACCCTAAGACTCCCCGACAGCCACTTTGTCATTAGAGGGGTTCTCTCTCTTCCCTCCAGCCCCAGCCCCATCACTGACCTTTCGGAAACCCAGCCAAGCATCATGGTTGTAGGGGAGGTGGCCTCCCAGAGCTAGGGGCAGCTGGGAGATCGGGATGAAGGAGAGAAGAGTCTGTCGGGAGGGCAGCGGCTCTAGCTGGGAAGGGAAAAGAGGGATGTGGGCACCAGAGGAAGGGGGTCCTGGACACTTGGGGTTGGACAGGAGCTTAGGCTAATCCAACCCAGCACAGGGAAAGGGATCCCAGGAAAGGGGAATGACCTGGATGGGGGAGTGTGACCTGCTGGGTGGGGGAAGAGGAGGCCGGCAGGGGGCAAGGCCACAACAGGCATGACCAGCTTTGGGCAGGCAGAGTGGCCAGGGGAAGGCCAGCCTGGGTACCTTCAGTCCTGGAGGTGGAGCCCCTGACATTTTCCCCAGCAGGAGGACCTGGTGCACGGAGCCTGGGACAATCGTCTGAAACAGACATGCCCACAGGCCTCAGTCCTAGCGAGCCCTCTAGAGCCCTCAGGCCCTCACCCCGAACCGTTGATGCCCTCCCTCAACGGCCCCAAGACTGTCGAGACTTCCCAAAGCCAAGGCTAGAGACCTGCCTCCTGGGATTGGGATGCCAGCCCAGGTCAGGGTCAGGCCAGGCCCAGGCTCACCTGCATCTGGCTAAGCCCCAGGAAGAGGCTGGGACTGGGCAGGCAGTGTCGGGCATCCACTAACACAGTCAGTCCGCGGGCCTGATCCTCAGGTCTGCCAAAGGTTGGAACAGAGTGGGGGTGACTCTCAGGGCCCTTGGCACTACCTGGCACACACAGCTCCCAGGATCCAGCCCAAGCCCTGCTCCTCCCCACCTGAAAGCAGGCCCTGCTCCCACCTGGAAATGCTATGCAGGTAAAGGAAGAGGCCAGAAAGCTCCTGGACGCCACAGTGAGGACTGAGCCAGGCTGGATTCTGGGTACAGACCAACAGTACCACTCGGTCCTCGGAGTCCCTGGTCCCTGCAGGAAGGCAGAGCCTCACCATCCCGGCCAGTTTCCCTCCTATCTATCCCCTCCTCCACAAGCCTCTTCAGTCCTGCCCTTCCCCATAGCCCCTGCCCCCTAGCCTATGGACTCTTCCTCCTCTGCCCCCCTTGTTCCCAGCCCCTGCCCCTCCCCTATGGACCCTTCCTCCCTTCCCCCTTTGCCCCATAGCCCGTGCCTCCCTTACCAGGCAGGACAGCTAAACCACTGTCCAGCAGCTCTGCGGACAAGTCCTGGGCAAGGGTGGACCTCACAGGAACAGGCAGGGCAGGAGAAGGGTGCTTGGAGGCTGGACGCTGTTCAAGCTCACCTGAGGAGAGGGGCTTCTCTGCTCCTTCCATTCCCAAGAGGTTTTCTGGAGAAAGAAACCTAAGCTCTGAGATATGGGTCCACTCAGGATTCTAAGAAGTTTCCCTGGAGATTGCCGGATGCTAATTCATAGCATTGGAGGATTCAGAATGAGAAGGTACCTTAGAAGGCAGCTAGTCTAACTCCATCCTTTTTAAGATGCTTAGGAAGCTGGGGCCCAGAGAGGTTGAGACTGGAACAAGGTCACACAGCTAGTCAGTGGGGGAGGTGAGATTTAAACTCTCGGGGGCCTCCTGACTCAATCGGTGCTCCTGCTGGGGCACTTCTGGAAGCCTGCCTCCCTGCCATGTGCCCAGTGTGCCCATCAGGTCCCCAACCAGTGCCCTCTGACAATGACAATGACATGCTCTCCCCACCCCTGCTTACCTCCCCCACGTGATTCCAGGCCTGGATCCTTTTCTGCATCCCTGGATTCTCTCCTTCCCTGGACATTCTCAGGAGCAGAGGGAGCTGGGCTCCAGGCCCTGCCCTCCAGGGTCCCTCTCCTCCTTGCTCAGGGCTACATCCTTGTACCTCATCCTGTGCTGGCCCAGAAGACTGAGAACTGTCATGGCCATGGAGCTCAGTCCCCTGCTCCGAGCTCTGACCGTCTCCCAGTGTTGGTGCAGGTGGCCCCAAGAGTGGCTGCTGGAGGTCAGTAGCTCCTGGGGGGCCACCTTGGCTTGTAAGATGTACGGCCAGCTGCTCTCCTTCGGGAAGTGCCTCCAGGGGAAGGCCAGGGGGGCTAAGCGGCTCAGCCAGCTCTCCTGGAGTGGATGCAGTGCCTTCCTCTACCAAAGCATCATCGTAACTGCACACAGCATACCTCCAGTCAGTGGCATGAGCTGGGGGGACCCTGGTGTCGAGATCACCCTCTCTCCGCGGCTCTTCTGTCTCTATTCTTTCTGAGCTGCTACCAGAGTCTGGTGCTGGCTGAGGCCCTTGTACTCCCGAGTCCTCTTCACACACAGCAGGGCACTGATCGATGCCAGGCAGCTTTGGACTCTTGGGTATGTCTCTGCCAGAATCACTAGGTGAGCCTGTTGATGGGGAGGGCCCTGAGGGGGCAGGGTCTGCAGGAGCTAGTGAAGTCATGATGGTTCTGGAGAGACCCTCAACCCCTGGCTCATCCAAGAAGCGAGGCCTCAGGACCTGCTCCCAGGCTACCCTCAGGACACGCCCCCCAGGTGCCACCAACAGGCAAGAGCACAGAGCCCACGTGCCAGGCACCCGACTAGCGTTAAGGGCGTCCAGCCAGTGGGCAGTGAAGATGGCTGAGTAGCTGGCCTCGGGCAAGGGCAGCTGCTGGGCACTATGGCCTCCAGGTGCTAGGCAGGTGAGCACGAGGCGGGGCTGGCGCCGCAGGAAAGGCACCAGCTGTAGGTAGAAGTCCCCTGGCTCCAGCAGACGCCAGTCCAAGGAAGCCAGATGTACCACCACGTGCTCCCCTAGGCACAGGGGCCACCCGGCATGGGCAAAGACGCGTCCTGGATACTGACCCTGAAATGGGGGGAAGAGGGTAGCACATCAGCCATGAATGCAGGAAGGGGCCTGGGGATTCACTAGTCCACCTCTAATCTTAGAGCTGAGTGCCTGCCCAAAGCCACTCGGGAGTTAAAGGTGGAGGGACCTTTAGCCATCACAGAGTGTTCTAGCAGGAAAAGGCCTGGAGGTCATCCACTCTAACCCCTCACCTTACATATGACCCCCAGGGAGGTCAGAGGCTGCCCAGGTCACTCAGGCTGGGGGAAGGGGCAGGAAGGGGCCTGGAGGTCATCCACTCTAACCCCTCACCTTACATTTGACCCCCAGGGAGGTCAGAGGCCGCCCAGGTCACTCTGGTGGGGGAGGGTGCAGCAGGGTGCCCGGGGGTCACCTAGCCCAGCCCCCCTCCCCCACGGTTGACGCCAGGGAGGCCAGCGGCTGCGGGGGGCTCAGGGATCACTCACGCAGGCGTGCAGCTGGACGCAGTGCAGGATGTGGCGGGCGGGCAGCAGGAAGTCCAGCAGGTAGCGCAGCCCGTCGCCCGCGTAGGCCCTCTCGACTACGGCCAGCACCTGGCCCAGCAGCGCGTCGGCCGAGCCCCCCGAGGGCGGGTACAGGGCCGACAGCGTGGCCTGCAGGCAGGCGTCCAGCGAACCCGAGTCCTGGGGAGAGAGCAGCTCAGCCTCGACGCTCAGGCCTCCCTGCAGGCCCCGCCCGCCCGACGCCCCCTGGGGGCTGGAGGAGCCTCTAGCAGGCCTGGGCTTGGGCTGCCCCCACCACTGTGGATAACCCCGTAGGGGGAGGGGAGGCCCCCCGGGGAGGGGGAGAAGGGGAGGGAGGGAGGCCCCTGGGGGAGGGGCCAGGGCACAGGGCCGGTCCTCCTGCCCCCAGACAGCTGCCTAGGGAGGCGGGATGTGAGGTCACAGCCTGGCTCAACACGGGCTAGCCTGTGGCCAGAGGTCAGTCTCCCTCCCTCTCTCCCTTTACTTCTTTACTCCTTCTCTTCCCCCATTCCTTTTTTCTTCCCTCCCTCCCTCCTTTTCTTCCTTCCTCCCTCCCTCCCTTCCTCCCTTCCTCCCTTCCTTCCTTCCTCCCTCCTTCCCTGCTTTTTCATTCTTTTTTTCAGGAAGTCATTTCTAATTGCTAGGCCTCAGTTTCTTCATCTATGACATAGGGACCCTTGTAGGTCATCTGGGCTAGAAGGCACCTTAGAAGCTGTCAAATCCCTCGCTGTTTATGATCCGATTTTCAGGGCCTATTTCAGTGAGAAGCCGGTGAGAGACTTATCTAAAAGCACTTTGCCATCCTGACTTGCTTTAAGTGATGGCCTGTTACAGTTATGATGACATGTGTATTATTCTGTATTTATATCTGCATGTCAAGTACAATCACATATAAAGAGCTTCCAGGACCCTGGAAAACTTACATCAACACTAGCTAGCTATTATTATCTCATCCTTTCATAGTATCTTAGATTTACATGTGGAAGGGACTTATGGTCGGTGATCCAATCCTACCCATTTATTTTATAGACAGGAAAACTGAGGCCCAGGGAGGAAGAGTGTAGTGCCTGTATCTACCCAATACATCGAGGTCAGACAGATGGTAAGTGTCAAAGGACTATGGATTTAGTCAGAAAGGACCCTAGAGGCCATTGTATCCAAACGACTCCCCCATCCCCATCTTATAGATTAGGATACCAAAGCTAGGAGAGGTTACATGATTTGTCCAAGGTTATAGTAAGAATCTGAGGTGAGATTTGAACCCAGGTCTTCCAGACTTCCAGACTCTATACACTACACCATTCAAACCCAGTTCTTCAGGCTTCAGACCCAATGCTCTTTTCCTCTACAATAAAAGAGTTTTCCCAAAAAGCTTTCTTCTATATAGTCTTATCTTCAAAAGATCCCAAGGCTGGGGAGGTGTTAGACTGGACTCCTTTTCACAAAGAAGAAAACCAAAGCCCAGAGAGTTTAATCATCTCCTCCAAGGTCACACAGCTAGCGAGGGACAGAATTATAGCTGGAGCTGGTTTGAGGGATTGTCTAGTCCAGGAATGGGGAACTTGCAGCCTTAAGGCCACATGTGGCCTTCTCAATCCATAAGTGCAGCCTTTTGATGAATCCAAATTTTATAGAACTTTTGTTCGCCTCTCTTCCCAGAGGGGGGCCTTCCCTTGCACATTTCTCCAGGGTCCCTCCCGTCTCTCAAGATCTCTCGACCTCTCCAAGATTGGCTTGGTTCCCATCTGTCCTGGCTCCCTGACTGCCCAGGCCCCCAAGCCTCACCCAGACCCAGTGAGGGATACCCCCCACTAGCTAGCCACAGGGCCCCCCTGGAAGCACTGTCCTCGCCATATTGTTTCCTACAGACCAGAGGCCCCAAAACAGGCAGGCGGGGCTCTGGCAGCTGTGAAAGGGGCATTGTGTGTCGGTGCCCAGGCAGTGGGGAGAGAGGAAGAGGGAGGAGGGCACATAGAGGTCTAATGTCAACCTTACAAAAAAGGCGGTAGGGGAGGCAGGGACCCCTCTTCCTTCCCAAGTAGGCTTCCCCCAGAAAAGTGTTCTCTTCCTTCAGGGGTACTTCCTAGGGCTCAAGTCAGCATCAGAAGCCAGAAAACCTGAATTCCTCTGCCCAGGCAGGTTACATTTCAGGCCTCTACCCAATGTCAGCCCCATCCATGCATCCCCCCTCTCAGATCCCTCTACCCAAACCATTGCCCTTTTCTGATCATAGACTCAAGAACCGGGGCTGTTGTGGGTTTGGAGACAAGATAGGGGAGACACCTTCTCACAAACGGCAACCTTGGAGAGAGGATAGGAGTCTCTTCCTCCCCTCTGGAAACAGACTGGGACAAGGGGCAAGAGTTAATAACCCCTTTCTCCCTGCAGTTGTCAAGAGGGCTGGCTATGCCCCCACCCCATAAACACATACTGGGGAAGCTCCCACCCAGTAAGTGGACAGTATGGAACTTGAGGGAGAGAGTTCTTCTACCCATCCCATCCCCCGAGCTGGCACTGGGCTGGTCCTGTCCCTAGCTGGGAAGTTTTGGTGACTGCATCTGGGGCCTGTCTGGTCCTGTGGGAGGGGCACATGGGCCAATGAGCAGCAGGCAGCCACCCCCACTTGAGGCATCACTCACCATACTGCCCTTGGAATCAGGATCCCTCTTCTCGTGGCCTCTGATGCCCTTGCCCCATTCAGCACAGTCTCCTTCTCATGCCTCACTGCCTCCACCACCAACATACACCCAGCTCTCCCCAGATCCCCCAGCAGAAACCCTTTTGCCCCCTCCCTAACACAATCCAGATCCCAGCCTGGCTGGCCTGCTCCAGCTCCAACTTCAGAAGTTCTGGGCACTGCCCACTAGGCTCAGCTGACAGGCAACGTGGGTGGGAGAGAGGGGTGGGGAGTAAAAGAAAGGAAGGGAGGGAGGGGAGAGAGAGGCAAGGAAAAGGGAGACAGTAGGGGAGGAGGAGGGAGAGGAAGTCATCACTGTAGTATGAATGAAAATGAGAAAATCCAGCCTCCCCATGCCTCTGCCCCTGGCCCTGACTCTGCCCCTTGCCTATTCAGAGAGAGGGAAGTGTAACCCAGCAGAAGGTGTAAGCAGCAGAAGGCAGGATCTGAATCCAGATCTTCAGACTCCAAATCCAAGGCTCCTTCCATTCCACCACAATAGGAGAAAGCTAGTAGAAAAGAATGAGTGCATAAGGAGAGAGCAAACAAGGAAGATGGAAAAGAGAGGAAATTAAGGAGTAGGAGATGAGGGAAAGGAGAGGGGAGGGTAGAAGGAAAGGTGAGAAGATCAAGGTATGCCAGGCAGGTAAGGGCCCTGATGGGTTTTAAGGGAATGGGGGGGGGCACAGACCAATGTCTCTGCCCCTACAATCTCAGCCCAGCAGAGGCTGCATGCCCACTTGTAGACAGACGTTGAGTTGGAATCGATGAGGTCCTTTCTTACCCTAGGATCTTTGTCAGGGAAGGGGCCTGGGCAAGAGACTCTAGCCCGAAGGAGAGTCCAGACATTGTGGCTGTCTTGGACAACAGGAGGAGGAGGGGCTGTCATCTAGAGGGATGTTTGCCCACCTCATAGAGCAGGCACCTGCTAATAATGTGTTCTCTCTCTGTGTCTCTGTCTCTTTTTCTCTCTCTCTCTCTGTCATTCTCTCTTCCTCCTCCCTCTCCCTCTCCCCCTCTCTCTCTCCCTCCCTTCTTTTTTTGTCTCTCTGTCTCCCTCTCCTTCTTCCTTCTTTCTCTCTCCCCCACTCTCCGTTCTCTCTCCCCCCTCTCTGTCTCCCTCCTTCCTCTCTTTCCTTTCCTCCTCCTCTTCCTCCTCCTCCTCCTCTTCTTCTTCTTCTTCTTCTTCTTCTTCTTCTTCTGCTTCTGCTTCTTCTTCTTCTGCTTCTGCTTCTTCTTCTTCTCCTTCTTTTTCTCCTCCTCCTCCTCCCCCCCCCATTCCTGCCCAACCCAAGAAGATCCAGAAAATCAAAGTTCGAGTCTAACCCAGGGCCAAGAAAACACAGACCACCAGCCTTAGGGATTCTTAATCCAGGACACATATAAGAGACATTGTCTCTCCCATAGAAGGCAAACTTCTTGAGGGCAGGACTTGCTGCATGTTTGTCTTTGCAATGAGTGCCTGGCACAGCACCTTAGCATGTGACAGGCACTTAATAAATGCCTGTGAAGTGTGGTATACTGGAAAAGATGTTGGAAGTCAGATTCAAAGGACCTGGGTTTGATCCCTGCCTCTACAATTTACTGCCCATGTGGCATTAGGTAATTCACTTAATCACAGTGTGCTTCAGTTTCCTCATTTGTAAAATTAGGAAATTAGATTCTGAGGCCTCTATGGTCCCTTATAGCCCTAAAACTACAATCCTCTGTTCCTTTCCATAAACTAAGGGCTAATTGCATATGCCATGAGGGTATCGGTCTGCAAGTGCTAACAGTCTGTGTTCTCACTCAAGCACCCTAAGATCTTACGTCTCATTTCTCAAGATAACCAAGCCTTACTATAAGCAGGTCCTTTCCCCTTTCCCACCAGGAGATTTCCTGGCAATGCTGGTCCTAAAGAAATCCCCTAACCCAAATCCCAGGTCAAGTAAAGGCTAAGGACACTCAGACAAAAGGTAGGTGGAGGCTGTTAGTAAGCAGAACCAGGAGAACAATTTATACAGTGAAAACATTGTAAAGACAAAAAGCTTTGAAAGACTTAAGAACTCTGATCAACAAAAGGGCCAACCCAGATTCCCGAGGACTCCAGATGAAGCCTTCCTTTACCCACCTCTTGACAGAGAGGCGATGGACCTATGCAGAGTGAAATACATGTTTTTGAACATGACCAATGTGGGAAACTGTCCTACTTAACTATACATATTTTCATAAGTTTTTTTTTCTTTTTCCAATGGGGGAGAGTAGGAAGGAGGGGAAATTAATAGTTGTTAACTGAAAAAATAAATTTAAATAATAAAAAAAAATTTTGGAGGTTGGAGTGTCAAGGCCTTTGTGATCTGGGCCCTCCCTACGCTCACCCCCGCCTTAATTCTGTTCTGAACAGGACAAGCAGGACCCTTGGTCTAGGATCTGTCTCCTCAGCCTTCCCCCTTGGTCCTTCCCAACACCAACAACACTTGGACAGCCTGCAGTGAAACTGGTACCAGAGCAGAACAATGGGGTCCCTTAAGTGTGACCACCAAGAGTCACTTCGAGCCCCAGAGAAGACAGGAAGAGTCTGACTTAGCGAAGAGGAGAGCAGGGCACCTATGAAGGGAGAGAGATGGGACTTCCTAGAGATAGCTGGTCCAACCCTCTTTTGTTAATGGAAAAGAAACTGAGGCCCAGACAGGTCATACAATCTGTAGTGTGGTAGAGATGGGACTGAAACTCAGGTCTCCTGCTTCCAAGTTCAGGGTTCAACTGAGACAGAGAAGACGGATGGGAGATGGTTGGGGCAAAGGGTGAGGGTCAGTCAGAGCAACTCCCCAAACACATACACTCACACACTCCTAAAGAAACCAGATGGGGGAGGGGACAGCTTGAATGAGCACTAGACCACTAGAAAATGAGAGAGATGATCTCCCCCTCAGTCCATCTCTCATCCTTTCAAATGATGGGGACTCTGGACACCAAGAAGAAGTACAAAACCCAATACTTGGCACCAAGATTGGGTGTGGCCTCCCTAACTAACCCACTGACCAAGACCCTCTACCTCTGCCCCAGAGGGTGTGGCTGCCACATAGATACCTAAAATCCTGGGCTCAAGATTCAACCCCAAGGAGCCCTGGGGAAACCGAGCTGAGTACACTCACCCGGCTGAATGCTGCCTGCCTGCTTGCCAGCTTGTTGGGTTGGGATTGGGTGGAAACCAGGGTACCGGCTCTCTCTCTCTACACAGACCCCAAGGCTTGCCCATTCTCCATCCTTCAGCCCAGCCTTCCCTCAGGCTTTGTCCCAGAGCGGCAGGATGAGTCACCACCCTCTTCTCCCTCCTCCTTCCCTCTCCCTCAATGGCTCAGAGGATTCCCAATACCCTGCCAGCCCCAGCCTCTGTTCTTCTTCCTCAGGATAGAATCAGGAGGGTGAAGGTATATAGGGGTCCATCCTTGGTGCGTGCACGTGCGCGCCCGCGCGCACACACACACACACACAAGAACATATGTATACAATCTCCTTTATTTGGTTTAGTTCCCAAAATTACTAACAAACAAAGTGGGTAGGCAGGGGAATCTGGGTTGGAGAAAGGGAAGAGAGATGTGACATACCCTGATCACTGCTCCAAGGACAGCCCCTAAGAGGCTCCAGTCCCAGGAGCACAGAGGCAGACAGAGAGGTAAAGACAGATTCAGAGTAAAAAGTCAGAGTCAGAGAAGAAAGGAAGATGTACGTGGAGACAAACTAGGACAGAGCCAAAAACACTTCTTTTCCCAGAGTGGCTGGAAGTTGGGGGTTCTACCCTGGAATTCTAGAGGTAACTTTGCGGTGGGGACCAGGAGAAGGGGGTGCTCATCGAGTTGGGTTCTATTTTGAAGAACACTAAGAGTTAAGCAATGACTCAGGAGAGCCAAATTCTGTGGCCAGGCTGGCAGCTGAGTCTGCATGGGGCAGCATGTTCCACTGAGACCACAGAAGGGGGGACCTGGGCCTCTTTCTCCATCCCCACTCCACCAGCGCCAGCACTGAGCCGGGGAGCTCCAGCCACAGCCCAAAGCCCAGCCAACTAACAAGAGTAGTTTTCCTATAACCTCCTCAACCTAATTCCATCGGCTCCCCATTTCTCCCCACCTCTCCACCCCCAGGAGCCCTTCTTCTGTTTTTCTTCTTTTTTCTTTTTTTCATTAATTTATTTTGATTTATCAACAATCACTTCCATAAGCTTTAGAATTTTAAATTTTTCTCCCCCTCCCTCCCTCCCTCCCTCCCCAAGATGGTGCACAATCTGATATAGGCTATGCATACACATTCCTATTAAACATATTTTCACATTAGTGATGTCATAAGTAAGAATTAGAACCAATGAGAGGAACCACCAGAAAGAGGAAACAAAACTCAACAGAAGAAAAAAAATAGCAAATAATATGTTTCGATCTGCATGCAAACTCCATAGTTCTTTCTTTAGATGCAGATAGTGTTTTCCATCATGAGGTTTTTGGAGATGTCTTAGATCCTTGCATTACTGGGAAGGGTTAAGTCTATCAATATTAGTCATTGCACAACATGGCTGTTACTGTGTATAACATTCTCCTGGTTCTGCTCACTTCACTCAGCATCAAACCATACAAGTCTTTCCAGGTTTTTCTGAAGTCTGCCTGTTCATCATTTCTTATAGCACAATAATATTCCGTTACATTCATATATCACATTTACAGTTATAATTACTATCTGTGTCTTTCTCTCCATCCTTTCCCCCCACCCTGTTTATGCTTTTCTGTCTCCTTTCTCCTTTTCCCTCCTCATTAATGTTTTGGTTTTGACCATCTCCTCCCTCAGTGCCACCTCCTTTCTATTAGTGCCCTCCCTTTTCTTCCCTTTTATCCTTACTACTTCTTCCCTTCCTTCTATCCCCCCTCCCTCTTCTTTCCCCTTTTCCCTCCTACTGCTTATAGGGCACGTTAGATTTCTATACCTAACTGATCATGTTATTCCCTTCTTAAGCCAAATCCGATGAGAGTAAGGTTCAAACAATGCTCATCTCCCTCCCTTCTTTCCCTCTGCTGGAATAGGTTTTTGTACCTTTTCCTGTGATGTAATTTACCCTTGTCTGACTCCTCCTTTCTTTTTCTCTCAGTACTTTTTCTTGGTTAGATCAGATTAATCTACTTACTTGGATCTATTTAACCCACTTGATTAGATTTTTTTCATCATTACATCAAAGTCAATTTATACCCACCCCTTTATGTATACCCCTTTAACATGGTGTAATAACAATACAGTTCTCAAGAGTTACAAGTGTCATCTTCCCTTGTAGGGATGTAAACAGTTTGCCCTTATTAATAACATGTTGTTTCTTTCTGTCTTGAAATCTTTTTATGTCTCTCTTGAGTCTTGTGTTTGAAGACCAAATTTTCCATTGAGCTCTGGTCTTTTTATCAGGAAGGTATGGAAGTCCCCTATTTCGTTGAATATCCATCTCCTTCCTAGAAAGATCATGCTCATTTTTGCTGGGTAGTTGATCCTTGGTTGTAATCCAAGCTCCTTTGCCTTATGGAATATCATATTCCATGCCCTATGGTCTTTTAATGTAGAAGCTGCAAGGTCCTGTGTAATCCTGACTGTGGTTCCATGATATTTAAATTGTTTCTTTCTGGCTGCTTGCAGTATTTTCTCTTTGACCTGGTAATTTTGGAATTTGGCTACTATATTCCTTGGTGTTTTCAATTTGGGATCTCTTTCAGGAGATAATTGGTGGATTCTTTCTATGGCTATTTTACCCTCTGGTTCTAGGACCTCAGGGCAGTTTTCCTTTATGATTTCCTGAAAGATACTGTCCAGGCTCTTTTTTTCATCGTGATTTTCAGGTAGACCAATAATTTTTAAATTGTCTCTCCTGGATCGATTTTCCAGGTCAGTTGTTTTACCAATGAGGTATTTTATGTTTTCATCTATTTTTTCATTCTTTTGTTTTTTTGACTGATTCTTGCTCTCTCATAGAGTCATTAGCTTCCATTTGCCCAATTCTAATTTTTAACAAATTGTTTTCTTCTATTAGATTTTGTACCTCCTTCCCCATTTGGCCAATTGTATTTTTTAGGGACTTGTTTTCTTCAGTGTACTTTTTTTCCAGTTGGCCAATTGTATTTTTTAAGGACTTGTTTTCTACAGTTAATTTTTGTCCTTCCTTTTCCAAGCTATTGACTCTCTCTTGCATACCTCTCATTTCTTTTCCCATTTTTTCTTCTACCTCTCTCATTTGACTTTTAAAATCCTTCTTGAGCTCTTCTAAGAAGGCTTTTTGGGCTTCAGACCAGTTCATATTCCCTTTTGAGGTTCCAGATGTGGGTTTGTTGACAATGTTGTCCTCTTCAGAATTTCTGCCTTGATCTTCACTCTTCCCATAATAAGAATCTATCATACATTTCTTTTTGCTCATGGTGTTTGCTTATTTCCTGGCCTTTAAAGAGATTGAGCTCTCCTGCTGGGGAGCAGAGGGCACTGACCCAAGCTTCTTGTGTTGGGAGCCTAGGGCCTGGTCTCTGGCTTTGTGTGCTGGGGCCTCCAGTGTTGGCAGTTGGAGTCTATAGGGTTCTGGCAGCTTACCTGGTGTTGGGCTGGGATCAGCAACATTGGAACTTCTAGGGGTAGAATTGGGTAGCTCCTGGAGATTTCCTGTTCACCTGGGCCTTTCCTTCCTTTCGCTTTCTTCAGCCCCTTTCAGATGGATGTCGTAGGGTGTTTATCCACCTGGTGCCCCTTGGAGTGCTGCTTCCCTTAGTTTTGCTGAGGCACCTGGTGATTTTCTAAACTGGTTTCCACCAGTTCCCCACCCTCAGTGAGACACTCGTGGGTCCAGGTATTGGTGTTTGCCTGCTGCACCACCTGGGCTTCAGAATCTCCTCCTGGTATGCTGTGGTGGGTCTTTCCACTAGCTTGCTGGGATGCCTCCTGTTCTAGCACTTCTTCTGTTCACTGAGCCCCTCCCAGACAATTTTACCCCCTCCAAATCCCGTTTCTTTTCTCCGCTGGAATCTGTTGTCCCACTATGTCTCTACTCCCTTCAGGATGCTGCAGAGCAAGAGTTCACCCTCAGGTACGGCACAGGCCCCCACTTTCCCTCATTTGGGGATAGAATCTCGAAGTGGGTACCAGGAGGAACAGGCACAGAGGAGCAAGGCAGAGAACAGCAAACTGTTCGTTCCGTTCTGGATGTGGATCAACAGGCACAGCCAGACTTTCCTCTGACTACCTATCTGATGCACTTCACTGGTCTGGGCCTCAGTTTCCCCATCTGTAAAATAAGAGGTTTGGACTAGATAATCCTAAGGCACATTTTAGCTTGCTGTCCTCCAAAAATAAAAACTCCTGGCAGGACCATGGACCTTGCCATTTCTCTGCCACTAGGCATATCACAGTGTACATCCAGAGCATGTAGGTGGCATGGGCATATGGTACCCAGATATCAGGACTATCAAATCAGATGGCAGAGACAATCTAAACCAATTCCCCCATTTTGCAGATGGGAAAACTAAGTCCCAGAGAAGAGAAGGGATTTGTCCTGGGTCACACAGGTGGTTCATGGGAGAGCTTGGACTAGTGTTTATGTGTTCTGACTCCCAGCCAGGGGCTTTTTCCACTGTACTACGTTGCCTCTCATGGGAGGGAAGTAGGAATCTCATATGCATGAATCCTAGAGCCTCAGAGTCCTGTGCACATCTCATGGTGAAACCACTAATCCCCTCAGCCTATGGCTCTGTACCTGTCAAGGGCTCTGAGGAGCAGTTCGAAGACAGGGGATGCGGAGAACGCGATTATTCTGTTTCCATAAAAGGTGCTGGTGTGCCTGTGCCAAACTACCTACCAGGTTAAAGTACAAATCCCCTTGTATTTATCTTATTTTGCACATGCCTGTATGTGTACGTGCCTCCTCCTACTACAGGATGTAAGTTCCTTGAGACCAAGGGTGTCACTTTTTACCCTCTATCCCCTGTAATACTCTGCCTCTCACATAGCAGGCACCTAATAATTGCTTATTGATTGATTGGGTGATAGGTCAGTATTTAAGTCTTTCCACAATTTTGTCCCCCTCCCCACACCATTATCTATTCAGACTTAGCTCCCGCTCCCTCCCCCACATGGACCAATTCCAGCCAAAATGACACATCAAATACAAACTCTTCCACCTGGTGTTCGAAGTCCTTCATGACCTGCCCCTCTCCTGCCCTCCCAGTCTCCTGACACCTTACCTCCCCCTGTGTGTTCTATGACCTGGCGACACCAACCTCCATGTGATTCCTCACACAAGACATCTCTTGACTCTGGTCAACGTCAGGCCTGAAGTGCTCTTCCTCCTCATCTCCACTTCCAGGCTTCCCTGGCTTCCTTCAAATTCCACCTTCTTCAAGAAGCTTTTCTTGACCCCACTTAATGCTAGAGCCTTCCCTCTGAGATTACCTCCTGATTTCTCTTGTATATTCTGGCTTGCAGGCTGCTAGGGGACAGAGTGGATAGAACAGTGGGCCTGGAGTCAGGAAGATTCAACTTTTTTGGGGGGGGGGCTAGGCAATGGGGTTAAGTGACTTGCCCAGGGTCACACAGCTAGTAAGTGTTATGTGTCTGAGGCTGGATTTGAACTCAGGTCTTCCTGAATCCAGGGCCAGTGCTCTATCCACTGCACCACTAGCTGCCCCCAAGATTCAACTTTGTGAGTTCAAAACCTGCTTCAGACACTTACTAGCTATGTGACCCTGAGAAAGTCACTTCACCCTGTTTGCCTCAGTTTTTTTATCTGTGAAATGAGCTGGAGAAGGAAATGGCAAACCACTCCAGTATCTCTGGCAAGAAAACCCCAAATGGAGTCACAAAGAATTGTATATATGACTGAAACAAAAACATTTGCTTGTATATCATTGTTTGTATCTTATCTCCCCCATTAGACTGTGAACTCTTTTGAGAACAAAGATTGTCTTTTACCTTTCTTTGTAAACCCAGTGCTTGGCACAGGGCCTGGCATAGAGTAGATAACTGATAAATATTCATTGTCTATTTTGCTATAACAGTTGGTAAGATAAGATCTTTATTGGTCATATCTCCCTACCACATTCCTTTTCTTTTTATTATGCATCAGCCCTTGGGAAAACAGATGCCCAAAGTTTACTTCCCAGTGTATAAAGCAACCCTCCCTCTCATTTGTTCAGTTCAACCAAAATGTATTAAGCACTTAACTATGTGCAAGGCCTTGTGCTACATGCTGGTGATCCAGAGATACAATGCCTCCCTGACCTCAAGGAGCTTACTGTCCACTGGGGAATATGACCTGTATATAGATACAAGGTACTGTGAGATAGGAGAAAAAGAGAGATGGAAACAAAGTCCTCTAGAAAAATGGGAGGAGGGGGATGATGCTTGCAGCAACAGGGGGAAGGGTAGAGAGGTCAGGCTGGGAGGGACAACGTGGAGGAGGTGGAGTCTTAGCAGAGAAGAAGGATTCCAAGGGGCAGGGATGAGGAAAAAGTTATACATGTATGGAATCCATGTGTGGGAACCCATGTGTGGAGAAAGGTCGAGGTTAGCTGGAGTGTAGTGGGGTGTGTGTGTGTGTGTATGTGTGTGTGTGTGTGTGTGTGTGTGTGTGTGTGTGTGTGGCTGGGGGGAGGGGGCAGTGATGTGAAATAAGGCTGGAAAAGTAGGATGGAGGCAGATTATGAAGGTCCCTAAATGCCAGATTAAGGATTGGATTTTTGCATAAAAATCATAATAGCTAACATTTATGTAGCACTTCAAGATTTACAAAGCACTTTAAAATATTATTTCCTTTGATTTTCATAATAGCCCTGTGAAGTAAGTGTTATTGTTAGTTCCATTTTACAGAAGAGGGAACTGAGGCTGAGTGGTTAAATGACTTGCCCAGGGTCACACACCTATTCAGCATCTGAGACAGGGTCCAAATACATGTCTTCCTGACTTTAAGTCAGAGCTCTATAAGAGAGCTAATCTTGGGGCCAGGAAGACCTAGATTCAAATCTTGCCTCTGACAAACACTAGCCCTGCGATCATGGGTAAATCACTTAATATCTGAGTGCCCCAGGCACCTTCTGTGACTATAAAGTACAGATTAGTGAAAGGAATTTCCACAGTGGAAGTTTGCAGCAATAACATCACAAGTCTAGAACAAAAATAATAATAATAGTAATGATGATGATAATAATGGAACATCACAGGTTTCTGAGTGGGAGAGTGATTTGATCAGACTTCGCAGTAGGAAGGTTATTTGGTTCCTGAAAGCTACCCACCATTGGTTTTCAGGGGGTCCCTTTGGAGTGTCCTGGGCCTTGATCTAAGCCTTAGCTAGGATTCATTTCCTTCAGGCCCTTCAGACCATCCCATCCACCCTCATCTTTAGAATTCTTTCTGGGAACACGTTGGGGGCAAGTAGAGTTGGCTTCCAACTTGGATAAGGGAAGGAGGGAGTCCCCATGAGGCTCATCCTGGGAATATCCCATCCGGCATAGCTCTTGAACTGGCACTCAGCAGCTGTGAGAGCCCAAACTCCTTAGCATCATCACAGGGCTGAGAAGCCACCTCAATCCGTACCTATGGAGAGACCCTTGTCCAGAAGTACCTGGGAGCGCTGGGAGTGGAGGGACCATGAGACGCTGCCAGTCCCCTCCTTGTAGCTTCCGTCCCCCAAAGTTGGCCGCAGCCTCAGTCCACCCCCCTTCGCTGCTGTCACCCCTTGTATGGGAAGGAGCATCACGCAGCCTGAACGGCCCCTGATAGCCACCAGACACATGGAGAAAGGCCATGCATCCATCTGAGAGATGTTTAATGTTTCTCGGGTTTGAGATACAAAAAACTGAATGGGGGAAAAGGGGATGCAGAGACTAACCCGAAAGAAGGATCACTCACTGTACAGGTCTGACAGCCCCAACTTAATTGTTACAATGACCAGACCCTTCCACTCAATTGCGGATCCAAACAATAGTTTTAGGAGGGAGGGCTCTCTTCCTCATGGGGTATATATGGGTGAGGATAACAGAGGAACACCTACGACCTCTACCTCCTCAGCCTCCCACAGAAGACCCACACACACAGACAGCCCTGATCAGAGATGGCCCTTTGGACAGAAAACCATGCAGCCTGTTCTCTTACACAAGAGTGATTCCATGTCTGGGGAAGCCCTGATCGAAGGCCTAGGCCCAGCCTGGAGGCCTTAGGGAAAAAGAGGATCTATGATTACAACATCCAGCAGTCAAATGGGGAGAAGTAGAAAAGTGGGGAACAAAATGAGGAGGGGAAAGGAGAAGCTGGCTTGAGGAGGGCAGGAAAAGGAAGCAGCTATTTGTACTGGAAACCAAGGCATCCAGGAAGGTCATCACTGTTGTCCCCATCCCCTAGCCCACTCTGGGTTTCCTATTTGCCCACCTGAGGAATAGTCCCTATCAGGCCTCTCAGAGAAGTTGGGTAACTGACCCCCAGGAACCTTATTCTAGGTACCTGGCCAAGCCTGTGCTATGGAAGAGATTGGGGGGGCAGCTATCTCCCCCTCCCTCCACCCTACACACCATACATACACACACACACACACACACACACACACACACACACACACACACACACCCGGTCCAAAGCAGTTGAGGGGAATGAGGGTGCGTGGATGAAGCCTCAGGTTCCCAAATGCTGAGACACCCCGACCGGCAGGGGGCTCGGGGATTCCCAGGCCAACCCCTGATCCCTCCCAACCTGGCCCAGTGTTGGGAAGGACTCTTCACGGGTCTCCTCAGTTGAAGGGGAGTGAGGGTAGATGCTGATAACGCAGGAGGAAGGGCAAAGGGCAGCTGGGTGAGGAGCAGCCACTTGAAGGCCTCTGAACAGAGCCAGAGTTAGGGGCTGCCCCAGGGAAACAAAGAAGGAAAGATCCAATCACCCAGGGCCCCAGGCATGCTCAGATTTCAGCTCCATATTCTCTTCTTCATCTAGAGGGTAGCTTAGAAGCCGTGATGAAGAAGAAGGTCAGGGTGGTGTGGTAGAGGAGGGTCCCCACTTCTGTGGTGGCTGGTACTCAGCCCAAGTTCAGCCTTGGCCTTGACCCCTGCCAAGTACATTCTCTGGACCCCTTAACACCATATGGGGACTCTCCTCATCTTCCTTCTTTCCTTTCCCTCTCTTCCCCATTTCCCGCCTCTGACCCCTCAGGTCTCAGGGCTACAGCCGACCGGCTCTGTTGAACTGGATAAGCCAGCGGGCATTGGCAGTGCCTGGACTGAGGCACCCACGGTCCTCTGGTGCCATCAGCGGCTGCAGTTCCTGCTGCTCAGGGGCATCGGCGCTGCTCTCGCTACGGGAGCGGCCTGCCTTGGCGAGGCTGGGGGCGAAGGTGAAGCCAGCATGGGGTTCAGGTGATGGAGTAACAAGAGCAGCCAGGGGGTCCCGGAGCTCGTCTCCCCGAGGCGGGGCACAGGCCAGAGGGTGGGCTGCTCTCAGGGCAGCCTGGGCGCAGGGGGGAGACGCCAGGCTCTCCAGGGATGAGATGCTTTGGTTCCAACCCGTCTGCATGTCCACAGGCACAATCTTGGTGGTCTCTGATGACACGTACACTGCCAGGTCCCCCTGCCCGCTCTTCCAGGGCAGCTCCTTCTCAGCACAGGTTGGTGAAGGGGGAATGATGCGTGGGCTTGGGCACACCTCCATGCTCCCTGGGGACATAGCACACAGCTCAGCAGACACGTGGTCCAAGGGGACTTAGGGAAAGCAAGCAAGGAAGGCCTCTGGGCTCACTGGCTCCTCTCCTAGGGAATCTATTGGGACTGCATTCTCAGCTCAGTATTGTTATTATTCCATGTGGAACAGTAGAAAGGACCCAGGATTTGGGGTCAAAGGTTGGAGTTTGCCTGGCTCCGCCATTTAACACCTATGTGACTTTGAAGGTGCCATCTCTCTGAGCCTCAGTTTCTCCTCTATAAAACAAAGAGGTTGAACTAGACAATCTCTAAGGACACTGGTTCTATGATCTGTCACAGGGACAAACTGAGTCAAGGGCAGGAACTGAGCAGGCAGTGAGGAAGAGCCTTGGAATAGAGACAGCACAGGGAAGAAGTCAAGTCACTCCTTGGTATGGGTCAATGCCTATATGACCGCTGCACAGACAATAACATCCTGCCCTAGAACCAGCCTGGCTGCTAACCTAGTCACCCCCCACTCTAAGCCAGTGGGGAACAAAGGGACAGAACTCCAGGCCAGGCTGACCAAGGGCCATTCCTGACCTCCATTTCCCTGCTCTGTAGGCCTGCAGACCTGTGTAATAGGTACTGAGTCCTAGAGTGAGGGCTATCATGACCCCAGCGGTAAGTAGAAAAGCTTGGATTTGTGACATGATGGCTAAAATATTGGTCTTAGAATCAGGAAGACCTGGATTCAAATCTCTTCACTGATGCTTACTTAGCCAGGCTACCATGGAAAAGTCACTTCACCTCTGAGCCTTACTTTCCTCATCTGTAAAATGGGAATGATACCCTTAAGGGGTGGTCTTACTTTAACATCTCTTTCTCTCTCTCCAAGTCAAAGCTATCTGGACCAAGAGGGGGATTAAGAAGTATCTGGGACCCAAGGAGGGAAACCCAGAAATGTTCTTTATCTTGGGGCAGGCGACAAAGGAGATGAATAGTGCATTAATTGAGGTGAGTTGAGAATAGGGGAAGTGACAGATGAAGTGAGCAACAGGTTTAGAAGGAGTGAGTCCCAGTGAGGAAGCGCCACCCCACCCAGAGAACTGCAACCAAACCCGGCTCACATACCTGGAGCACAGCAGAGGCTCAGTGCATACTTGTGGACCGACCCACCCATATGCAGCCCCATGGACAAGCAGGAAGAAAAACCACTGCTGTTCCCAACAGGTTTGACGCTATGATTAAAAGTAACGTTACATCTGCTGAAAGGCCTAGTGGTTTACAATAAAGATGGCATTTGGGCCAAGCAGTTATAGGCAGTCATAGGATCGTGGATTGCTACTTAGAAGGCACGTTAAGGATAGCTGGCCCAACTCTTTCGTTTCACAGATGAAGAAACTGAGGCCCAGAGATGGGAATCAATTTGTCCAGTCATACAGCAGGTGATGGAGCTGGGAACAAAAGCCCAGGTCACCTGATCCACAGAATCACAGATTCAGAGCTGGAAGGGACCTCCGGGGTCATGGAGCCCAACCCCCTCATTTTATAGGTGAGGAAACTGAAACAGAGAAGTTAGGGGAATTATCCAGGATCATACAACTAGTACGAGTCTGGGATGGTATTTGAACTCAGGTCTTCATGACTCCAAGCCCAGGGTCTCTCCATCACCCTGCATACCTACCTTCCGTCCAGTGCTGTTTCAAATCTACAGATTCCCATACAGAGAGTTTAGTTAGTCAAACTGAAAAATTAAATTATTTGGGTCCAGGTGGATTCAGGTTCTTCTACTTGGTCAAGCTGGCCTCCCTTACTCTGTCTAGAGCCAGGTGTGCTTGGCCATTGGGTAAAGGGAGTCATTTGGGGTCAGCTTAGGGGGGAGAATCTCTAAAAAGAGAAGGGAATGAGGGTATATCCTGGTACTTCTTGGGGGATAGGGGAGACATACCATTACCTGGCACCTTGTGTTCTCGGAAAACCTCATTGGTGGCCCGGGCCACAAAGACAATGCCCTCATCATCCTCCTTCTCTGTCTCCGAGCTGTCACTCTCCTCTTCGGACTCCACTGCTAAAATCACCGCAGCTGGACGGGAACAGAAGCAGGGGTAGGGGACTCAATCCAGCTGCTTCCTTTCTTGGGGAATCACAGAACCTCACCACAGGGGAGGGACCTCAGAGGGCATCTACTGCAATGGAATGCCTTCTTATTATCATCTCTGGTAAGCAGGTTCTGCTAAATACCTTGTGTCATGAGGAATTTCATTCCCATGAATGGGCTGGTTTCAATTTTCCTCACCATTGTTTTTGGAGGCAACCAGCTTAAGTGACTTGCCCAGCGTCACACAGCTAGTATGTGTCTAAGGCCGAATTTGAAGTCAGGTCCTCCTGACTCCAGGGCTGGTGCTCTATCCACTATAGCATCCAGCTGTCCCACCCTCCCCATCTTGTTAATCTTCCTCTAGAAGTGTTCTAGCTTGTCATAGAATTACAGAGTTTGGGGGGCAGCTAGGTGGCACAGTGGATAGAGCACTGGCCCTGGATTCAGGAGGACCTGAGTTCAAATCTGGTCTCAGACACTTGACACTTACTAGCTGTGTGACCCTGGCAAGTCACTTAACCCCATTGCCTAGCCAAAAAAAATAAAAAGAATTATAAAGTTTGGAACTAGGAAGGTCCTTTAACATTAAATAATTGATTAATTCAACATGGGATTAAATAATTCCATCCCTTCGGTTTTACTGGTGAATCCCAAATGTGATGTGCCAAAGATCACAGAGGTAAGGAACAAAACCATGATTTTAATATCTGACTTCAAATCCCATACATTATCCACTGCCAGTATGCTCCCTAAAATGTGGCACCCAAAGAATAACACAACACTCCACATGTGGTTAGCCCTGAGCTGAAGACGGTGGGGCAAGCATCTCCCTTCTGTGATTGCATTAACTGATCTGGCTGCCTTGTCACACTGGACTTACACTGAGCTGACGGAAATGAAAACCTCTAGGTCCCTCTATTCCAAAACCCCAGGTTAGCTCTCCCAGGGACCTGGTTCAGCCTCGTCCCTGCCCCTGGGTCTCCTACAGAGATATGCTACAAGTCAACACACCATGGAAAGAACTTGCTTCTTACAGGAGGCAGGGAGGCAACTAGCTAGGCTGCATGGAACCTGTCTCTGCCTCATAGCACCTCTCATGTATGTCCCCTTCCCTCCCCTCAGAATGCCACCTCGCAGGCACCAACTTGCATCACCTCACATCTGGATTACTGCAATAGCCTGCTGGTTACAACCCTATCTCCAGTCTCTCCCCACTACAATCCTTCCTCCATTCAGCTATCATAGTGATCTTCCTCAAAGGTAAGTCACTCCTCCCAACATAATAAATTTCAGTGGCTCCCTACTACCTCCCTGATCAACTATAAAAACCTCTGTTTGGCTTTAAAAGCCCTTCTCCACCTGGCCCCTTCCTATCTTCCCAGTCTCCTTACAACTGACTCCTGACTCTTAACTCAGTACTCTTCCCACCATGCCATCATGTCGTATTTCCTACAACATTGGCCCAGGCCTGGGCACATGGTAGGCTGGCTGATTAACTGCTTCACTGGCCAGTGCCACATCACTCCTCCACCCGGTTCCTTCTCCCTTAGCTTGCCTGTGTCCGGTAAGTTTGAGGCTCGATGAGGTTTCCCATTAGGAGTATCTTTGTCTGCTGACCCATCCTTCTGGAGACAAAGGAAAAAAGACTAAGTCACCCCTGGGGCTTGGCACCCAAATTCCAATTCGCTACCCTGGTGGGGTACCAAGCTGTAGGGCAAGCCCCACTGGAGATCAGGCGGAAGGTGGTCATCCATATTCTCAGCCCAGACAGAGATGACTCCCTCAGTTGCAAAAGAAGTCCCTCCCTGAGACTCAAGGCTATCAAATGGGCCAAGATACAAATATGGCTCTGGCCTTAGGGTCTCTGGCTTTCTTTTTCCAAATCCAAGTCTCAGGGCCTAAGCACATTGCTTCCATAGCAGGTAACAAAGATGTTGTATGCCACTCCCCAGTTTCCCCAATTTACTCTCAATCATAGATAAGGTCATAGGATTTGGACTCGAAGGAACCTTAGGGATAATGTATTCCAATCATCTCATTTTACAGATGAGGAAACTGAGGTACAGAGAGTAAGGGATTGGTATGAGGTCAGGCTAGTAGCAAGGTTGGGATTCAACCCAGACCCTCTGACCCCAAAACCAGTATTTTCCAAACCCAGCTCAGCCTGTGATCCCCAGATGAATTCTCCACCTCCACCCCTGAGCCATCTCATGCTGACTTCTTTCTCTGATTGGAAAACTCCTCCCTAGAACTTCCATTTGAGGAAGCACCTATGCCAGCCATGCTGACTTCACCCCTACTCCGGCCCATGATTCCCAGGACGTCTTCTTCACCTTGTCTCTACTTGGGCACCTTCTCCCACTCTGATCTCTTCCACACACACCCTCTACTTTTCAGCTCTCTTTTATTTGCTCTCTTTGCTTATCAGAATGTACACCTTCTTTAGGATGGGGACTGTCTTCTCTCTGCTTGTGTTTGTACTCCTGGCACATAGCACATCTCTTGGCACATTGTAAGCATTTAACAAGTGCTCTCATCTATCTATTTATCCATCTATTCATCTATCTGTCATCTAGCTATCTATATCTATCTATTTATATCTAAACCTATCATAGTCTCATCTGTCTTATCCATCTCATCTATCTCTATCTGTCATCTATCTATATCTATCATCAATCCATCTCTCATCTATCTATAATCTATCTATCCATATCTAATATATCTATTTATCTATTTGTGTCTGTCATCTATCTACTTCCATCTAAATCTTTCATCAATCCATCTATCTCATCTATCTGTCACCTAGGTATCTATATCTATCATCTATTTATATCTATTTGTATCGATCATCTATTTATATCTATCTAAATCTATCATCAACCCATCCATCTCATCTATCCATTTATCTGTCTATCTAATCCATCTCATCTATATGTCTCTCTATCTTACCCATCTCATCTATCTATCTTATCCATCTCATTTATTTATCTGTCTGTCTGTCTGTCTATCTATCTATCTATCTGTCTATTTATCTATCTATCTATCTATCTATCTATCTATCTATCTATCTATCTATCTATCTTATCCATCTCATTTATTTATCTATCTGTCTGTCTATCTATCTATCTTTCTATCTACCTCTACTAGAGAATGGACTATAAGATGGACTTGGAAGGGTTAAGGGGATACACAGACAAGCTATAATCCCGGAGTCCTTAAAAGAGTCAAGCTGCCCAAGCAGTCAGCTGGGCCCCTGCAGTCATCATCACCATCATCTCTTACATTTATGTAACACTTGATGGTTTGTCATTTCCTCACAATGGCCCATCTCAGGTTGCCTGTTTTCCACAGCTCTCTTGCTCTCCCGAGCTGGCTCCAGGCAGGGAAGGGCAGAGTGCCCAGAACTGCCCACAAGCATCAGCCTCAAGCAGCAGCCACAAAGGGAAAGGATGATGTCTGGCACTGTGAAGAGGCTGGGAGAATCCGGGGGAGAGAGACAACCAGGGAGGGACTCACCTTCCGGCCAGCCTTGCGGAGCCGCAGCTTGCTCTTAGAGAGGCATACGTTGTGCTTGGTGGACTTGAAGGACTCCAGTCTCCGCTTCATGTTCTGCTGAAATACTTCCTTGTCCTGCCGGGCCTGGGCATCCTCTGAGATAAAATGGCGGCTACAGCTGGCCTTGTACTACAAACAACAGCCCTCGGTGAGGCCCTGGTCAGTGCCATCCCATGGCCTCCACAAGGGCCCTTGCTGGCCATCTTTGAGGGTTCTCTTTCCCCTCTCCCCCATCAGCTTCCAAGTCCTAGGACTAGAGCCAGAAGGGGGTCTTAGAGGTCATCTAGTGTGGTCCAGGGGTTCATAACCCTTTTTGTGTATCCTGGGCTCCTTTGGCAGCAATCTAGAGAAGTTGATGGACCCCTTCTTTGAATCATGTCTTTAAATGCATAAAACAAAATACACAAGATTACAAAGGAAATCAATTCTATTGGAATATTTGTGTGTGCAATAGTTATCAAAAATATTCTTAAAAGTTAATGGACCCCAAGTTAAGAACCCCTGATCTAATCCATCCGTTTATTTTACAGGGGATGAAACTAAGGCCCAGAGTTGAGGTCCAAGTGACTTGCCTATAATCACCCAGGTACTAAATAGGAGAGCTGGGATTCAAATCTGGGTCTTCTAATTCAAAATCCAAAGCTCTTTCTCCTATACCACACTGTATCTGTCCCCAGCTCTCTCTTTCAATGCCTGACCATGTAAGTATAGGTCTACAGCATCACCTGCTACTACAGTAAGCTCATCACTAGTCCTTTAATCTCCTGCATTTTTCTCATTGATAATAACTCGCATTTCTCCTGCACTTGACTAACCATAAGTCTTCCAAGTAGGGAGTAGGGTGCAATACAAATAACTGGATCTGGAGTCTGTGGACCCAGGTTCCAAAACATCCCAGGGATTCCATTGCTGGCTGAATGCAGTATTTAGAAACTGGGGTAGAGATCACCAACAGCCCTGGTTTCACCTGGTCCTTTCAGTCTTGCCCCAAGTTGATCTGCATGGCAAGCAAGGGCATGATGGGGATCGAAAAGAACCAGTTTTGGTGGTTCCTTCTGCACTATTACTAAGTGGAGTCCCTGGGATGTTTTGAAAGAACACAAACTAGATGACAGAAATTGAAAGTAATTTCCTGACCCCAAGTCAAATGGGAGACTAGGATCAAGGAACCTGAGTCCAGCAAAAGGAAAAATAATTCAAATAAATGGTGAACTTTAAAATGCCAAAGGGCCTCTCTAGCTAACTGGCTGGATGCGGCTGACAACACAGAGGCACTGAGGTTAGCTCTGTAGCTCTAAACTAAAGAGTTCATAGGCCCTTCCCCTTGGCCAAGTATAGTATATTAGGGATTCCTTTTGTGCATTGGTTGGAATATACAGCCTGTGAGGTCCCTTGCAATTTTCAAATTCTGTGATTCTGTGACTTTGTATGTTGTATTTTGTATGATCAAATATCTTTTGCTCTGAACTAATATGCCTCTAGTTGGACAAGTAAAAGTAAACACATTAATGGGGGCTCATGAACTATGGATTTGCTGACCACCAAAATGCCTTGAATCTGGGGTACATGTCTGGGAGCCTATATATGGGAAGGTGCTACATATCACTAGGCCTCAGTTTCCTTGTCTATGAGAAGGCTGGATGAGATGACCTCTGAAGTCTCAGCAAGCTCTAAATCTATGCCTTTCATCTAGTACTTTAAGAATCTATGATTTTGGGGCAACTAGATGGCACAGTGGATAGAGCACTGGTCCTGGAGTCAGGAGGACCTGAGTTCAAATCAGACACTTGACACTTCTTAGCTGTGTGACCCTGGGCAAGTCACTTAGCCCCGATTGCCTCACCCCCCAAAAAAAAAAAGAATCTATGATTTCCTTTAGTAGGTACTTCTTCCACCAGTGAAAATTACAGTTTCTCCATGCCATAGAGGGTAATCTCCACAAAGCGCCATGGCCAAAACATTCATCACTCTGTGGCTAATTGTCTGGTGAGCAGCCACTCCAAACATAGCTAGGCTAGCTACTGGACAACAGATATACAGTCTTGTCATTGAGACTGTCCTTGAAGCCTTTCCAGCTCAGTAAGGGCTGCCAGGGCTTACATTCTGTTGGCATCAGCCTTTGAGAATCCAGGGTCACCTGCACAATATAATGAGGCATAGGAGTTGGATTTCAGTGGAATGGTGAAAGTACTATGAGCTCCATTTTACAGAGAGGAAAACTGAGGCCCAGAGGGTCTAAATAATTTGCCTGAGATCATACAGGCAGCTTAGTGATGCAGTGCATAGGATGCTATATATGGAGTCAGGAAGACCTGAGTTCAAATCCCACCTCACACATATATCAGCTGTGTGACCCTGGGCAAGTCGCTTAACCTGTGTAATCCAGTTTCTTCATCTGTAAGATGGGGATAGTAATAATAACTAGCTCCCAGGATTGTTGTGAGGATAATATGAGATAATATTTGCAAAGAGCTTAGCAAACTTTAAAGTGCCATACAAATTATGAGCTATTATGATGATAATTATCAAGGGTAGAACTTGAACTCAGGTCTTCTGACTCCAGAGTCTCTTTCCACTGTGCAAGGCTGTTTCCTGGTGGGACGTGATCAGAGCTGCGCAATATAAAAGTTAACTTGGTCACCTGGGCCAGATGGATGAGTGAAGTAAGAGAAAGAGCTCTGGACTCAGTGGAAGATCTGGGTTTGAATCCAGGTTCTTCCACTTCCCACTATTTAAAACATGATCATGGTTGTGTTTGATCACGCCCTCTCCTTCCTCTCACCATCAGGAAACAGGTGGGCACAATGGAATGAACAAGTTCTCTGGAGTCAGAAGAGCTGGTCCAAGCCCTACCCATGATACCAGATACATGACCTTGGGCAAGTCACTTAACTTCCCTTTCCATCAGTCTCCTTATCTATAAGATGCTTGGGTTGGACTAGAAGGTCTCTGGATTCCCTTCCAGTTCTAGATCTGTAGTACTATCATTTCTCATTCAAAATCCCTCGGTTCTTCTATTGCCTACAAGAGGAAGCCCAAATGCCTGATTCAGGAATTCGAGGTCATTTACAATCTCTGGCTACCTTACCTTTTCAGCCTCAGCTCACCTCATTTTCTGCTTTGTTGTTCAGTTGTTTCAGTCATGTCCAACTCTTTGTGAACCTATTTGGGGTTTTCTTGGCAAAGATACTACAGTGGTTTGCCATTTCCTTCTCCAGTTCATTTTACAGAAGAAGAAACTGAGGCAAACAGAGTGAAGTGACTTGCCCATGGTCACACAGGTAGTAAGTATCTGAGGCCAGCCAGATTTGAACTCAGGAAGATCATCTCCCTGGAACTTGGCCCAGTACTCTATCTACTATGGCACCACCTAGCTGCCCCATTTTCTGCTGTCCTCTTTATTCCAAAAAATAGGACTAATTGCCATCCATCAAAATAACAAGAAAAATAGCTAACATTTATATAATGCTTTACTATGTGCATTAAACATATCTTGTGCTCTCTCATATTTCGAAAAATTTCTCTATCTTTATTTTCCCTCCCTCCCTTATGCATACACCACACACACACACACACACACACACACACACAGAGAGTCCTCTCCCCAGGTAAAATCCTGACCATTCTTCAATACCCCGCTCTCAAATGCCATCTCCTCCGGGAAGGATTCTGTGATTTCCGAAGCTGAAACTGATGTCTATTTCCTTGGTCCTCGTATGAAACTTGGCATTTCTTTTCCTCTCGCTACTGACTGACAATGCCCCAAGTCACAAATGTCAGTCCCCCCGTCTAACACTCTTTTCTCACCTCTACTCCAAAGCCTTCCTTTTGTACTCCAACCTGCAGGGACTAGCTGATTATCAACCCAACTGGCTTTTCTCACATATTGCCCAATTTACTTACTTCATTTTCCACCCATGTATGGCATCTCCTCATCCAAATTCTGAACTCTATGGACATATTCACAATCAATAATAATTCACCATGGCTATAGCACTTACAGGTTTGCAAATTGTTTTCTTGGTGGCAATCCTGTAAGGTGAGAGGCAGGTCAGATGGCACAGTGGATAGAGCACTAGAGCTGAAGTCAGGAAGGCCTGGGTTCAAATCTGACCACAGATACCAGCTATGTGACCCCAGGCCAGTCACTTCCCCTCTGCCCTCAGTTTCCTCATCTGTATAATGGAGATAATAATAGCACCTACTTCCCAGGATTGTTGTAAGGATCAAGTGAGATAATATTTGTAAAATGTTTTTCAAACCTTAAAGTGCTAAATAAATGTCATAGATGATGATGCTGATGCTGTAGTGGAAAGAATAGTCAAAAGACCTGAGTTCAAATCCCAGTTTTACTACTTGCTCCCTGTGTGGCCTTGGGTGAGTCTCTCCTCTCTGAACGTTACTCTCTATCTTTAATATAAAGAGGTTGGCTTTGATCGTAGGTTCTTAACCTTTTCTGTATCACATACCTCTCCGATTTTCTCAGAAGAATGTTTTTAAGTGTATAAGATAAAATGCCTAGGTTTACAAAGGAAGCCAATTATATTGAAACCCACTTACCAAAATATGTTTTTGAATAGTTCCTGAAGGGGTGGTGCAATGGATAGACCACCAGCCCTGGAGTCAGGAGGACCTGAGTTCAAATCTGACCTCAGACACATAACACGCTGTGTGACCCTGGGCAAGTCACTTAACCTCATTGCCTAGCCTCCCCCCACAAAAAAATAGTTCCTTGACCCCAGCCTAAGAATCCCTGGTAGGAGGTGATCTTGAGGATCCCTTTCAGTTCTAGATCCTAGGTAATTAGTACAAGGCCTTTCTATGCACTTTACAGATTAAGGGAAGAAAAGTGCCACATGCTATTACATAAGCCAGTGTCAGAGCTAGGATTTAGACCCAGGTCTTCAAATTCCAAATCCAATGCTCTTTCCATTACTCTACATAGCCTCCCATATAGCAGGTTCTGGGCAAGTGGTTTTGCTTTTGGTTTTTGTTATTTGCCCCCCAGCCCTGAATCTTGATTTCCTCCAGGCCAAAGGCCATTGAGGAAGGATTCTCTCCCCACCTATGTGTATCTCACCCTCCGACGGGGTTTGTAGAGGCCTCCACTGAGCAGATGGTGCATGATGGCATCCTCCCGGTCCTTGCCACTTCGAACTGTGTCGATCACCTGTAGATCCAGGCAGGCACCACTGCCACTCTCCCGCCTATTGGAAGTAAGCCAAGGGGGCAAATTGCAGAGGGGTCTGCAAGAGCCTTAGGCTAAATATGCAACTCTCTGGGGGCAATGAAGAGGAGGGAACCTGGGGTGGGATAAAGAGGAGCCTGGCACAGAGGTGGAGAAAGCTTGAGGGAGAGAAGAGGCTGACACTGATAAAGGGGAGCCTACCGTGGGGAGGTAGGCACAGTGGTACTTACAGCAGGTTGGTGACAGAGGTCTCTGCTGCAGAGTTACGGCTAGGCATGGAGGGTAGTGTGAGCCCTGATGAGGATAAGACATGGCCTCCCTAAAGATATGAAAATGGATCTCAGATGGATGTTTATGGCCTAGAGTCGGTACTTCACTCTCAACTCTAGGACCAGGTTGTCTGACACCCTTTCCCCAACACTCCATCATCATCACTAGTTTAAACAACATTGTGTGATGATCAACTATGAATGACTTAGCTCCTCTCAGCAGTACAAGGATCCAAGAAAATTCCAAAGGGCTCAGGATGGAAAATGCTATCCACTTCCAGAGAAAGAACTGATAGACTCTGAATGCAGATCAAAGCATACTACCTTAACTTTACTGTTTTTTTTTAGTTTTTTCCTTTTGTTCTGTTTCTTCGTCACAACATGACTAATATGGAAATATATTTTACATGATTGAACATATATAACCTATATCAAAATGCTTACTCTTTTAGAAAGAGGGGAGGGGAGGAAGAAAAATTTGGAACTCAAAACTTCGTAAAAAATGAATGTTAAAAATTGTCTTTACGTATAATTGGAAAAAATAAAATACTATTTTTTTAAATCACCAGTTTCCAGAGACCATGAATTATTCATCCAGGGCCCCAAGCTATTTACCACTCACTCTAGTCCTAGCCATTGCACCAGATCAGGGGTTCTTAATCTTCTTTGTGTTGTAGGCTCTGTTTGGCAGTCTGGTAAAACCTATGGACCCTTTCTTAGAATCACATTTTTAAAAGCACAAAAAATAAAAATACAAAATAAAACACACAGGTTACCAAGAAAACCAATTATAATCCATTAGATTGTAAACTCCTTGAGGACAGGGATTGTCTTTTGCTTTTCTTTGTATTCCCAGTACTTAGCACAGAGCCTAGCACATATAAGTACTTAATAAATGCTTACTGATTGGTTGAATATAATGAAATACAGTTATCAAAAATACATTTAAAAAACCAGTTCACAGACCCCAGGTTAAGAAGCCCCACAAACCCAACTTTGCCCCACCCACCTGGCAGAATTAAGACCTACCTGGTCCACAAAACTGATGGCGTCTCGAATGTTGAGTTTATAGTACACGTCCCAGATCTGGTCCCGGATACGATAGGCAGACCGGCGCATCAGTAGCTGACTCAGGTATTTCTTGTCAAATTGTTCCCACCTACAGGGGGGGATAGATCTGGGTGCCTGAATACTCCCTTCCCTGAATTCCCTAAGTACTCTGGAAAGACCTTCCAAGAACTGTCTCTGGACCATAGGGGTTAGTAGAAAAGGCATTGATCTTAGTCAGAAGATTCTGAGTTCTAGTCCAGGCTCCCACACTTACTAACTGTGTGACCTAGACGAGTCACCAGACAAGCTTCATTCTCCTCATCTGTAAAGTGGTAACAATGCTGCTTGTGCTATCTGCCTCATCATGGGAGAGTAAGAAATCTTTGTAAACCTCAAAGTGTAAGCTGTTATCCTTCTCTGGGGGCTCTCTTCCAAGACCTTCCCAGGTTGCTAGGCCTGAATAATAGCATTTGGCCCATCTCTGCCCCCCGGGAAGCAAAGAGGGAGCTGTTGAGGCAGCCTTTTCAGGAGGGGAGGGAAGGGGGACGTGCTCACCTATCCCTCCAGTAGTGGTAGCCATGGTGACCAACTACATCTTCCACAGCTGCCAAAATATGGTCAAAGGTCTATAGAAGGGACAGGAAAGCCCAGTCACGGCGCTGGCCCTACTCCCGAAGAAGGCCCAGAGCTTGGGCACCAAATTAAAATTTCATATCTGGAAGAGCCTAGACATAGTCCCTTCCAGCCCAAGAACCCTCCAGAAAGCCAGAAAAGAATGGGAGGAGGTAAGAAGGAAAAGGGACAATCCTTTGGGGCCATGTAACTGATACCCACATGTTCATGTAGTTCCTGGTTCAAGGTGGGCTTGTGGTGGTCACTTCGTTTCACTTTTAGCCACTTGACGAGAGGCTTTATGGTTAGACCCTGGGGAACAAGAAGGGAGACAGGAAGGAGGTGAACATGGAGATAGAAATATAAAACATGGAGATTAGAAATATAAGCTGCCCACTATCCTTGCTATGCCCCTAATTTTCTCCATTGCCATTCCCATGGGATGACACTAAGCCTTTCTCTGACACCGCACAGTGACCCACAGTGCCTCGGCTTCCCCCTAGAATCCCCTTTCACAGCCATGGAAAGAGCTGGATAGAGAGACAATGAGTCAAAATGTCAGGTCTTGAAGGCTTCTGGAAATGGATCATTAGGTCTGGTTTCTGTTTTTCTGAAAGGGGAAGATATATCCCCAAGATTCCACAGCAAGTTGGACCCTGGGTCAGGCCTGGAATCCAGATAGCTTGACTTCCAGTTCTGCACCACGAGCTCACTGGACAGCTCTCACATGGGAAGGGGATTAGATGGTTTCTGAACCCTGAAGAATGGAACTGGCAGCAATGGAGCAGAGAGGAAGCAGGGAGCAGGGAGCAGGGAGCAGATTTAGGCTGGCAGGCAGGAAACCTTCCTAACCATTAGAATTGTCCAAAAATGGAATAGTTGATTGAGGAAATGGTGGGTTCCCCTCTCTGAAAGTCTCCCAAGGGAGTCTGGATGACCACCCATCATGGGTTTTGGGGGAGGGTTTTATAGAGAAGGGTCCTGTTTGTCTTGACCTTTAGATCCCTCTGAGGTCTCTATCTGGGATTCTGGGACAGACACTATGGTGATTCCTACTTTGCCCCCTCCTCTGCCTCCCTTTCGGCCCTCCCACCTGCACGATGACTGTGAAGAAGACCACCACGATGGTGGTTGCCACAAAGTAGTCCTTGGCAGGGACCTTGGTCTTATCCAGAAGGATGACGAGAGCAAAGGCCACAGCCCCTCGCAGGCCCCCATAGGACATCACCACCTGGTCAATCTTGTCCAAAGGGACCAGCCGGAACTGGTTCAGCACCCATGTCTGCAGGACTACGCCTGCAGGGGAGGGAGGCCGGGTGGGAGTAGGGGCAGGGGCAAGGGTGAGGAAGCCAGGTGGAGTTAGGGGGCAGGGCAGGGGAAGGAAGGGTCCAGGTTAAGGTCGGACAAGGGCTAGAAGGGTGAGGAGCAAGCATAGGATTTCAGTCAAGGTAGAGAGAGGGGCTTTCACCAAGGGAAAGAGATAGCAGGAGTTAGGGTTGGGGGATAGAGAGGATAAGAAGGAAACGGGAAGGCAGCCAGGCACAGGGCAGTACCGAGGGCACGGAAGAGCAGGATGAAGAAGAGGGTACCAAGCACCAGCCCGGTGTCCCAGGCCCACTTAGAGGAGTCAACAGCAGAGATGCCAAGCAGCATGAAGATGACTGTCTCAGCGCAGCTGGCCAGTGTCTTCATGGTATACTTCACAGCCGTACGGGACTTGTGTGAGATGTTAGCCTCCACATACTTCTTACAGCCCACACCACACATTGTTACTCTGACAGAAGAACAGGAAGACAGAGGAAAGGGATGTTAGAAAGGGCATCAAGGATCTAGGGCTCCCGCACCAAACTAATCACACAAACACAGGGTCAGAACCAAATCCCACCTGGGTAGGGCTATGCCTGCTGCCAACCTCCAAGAAGCCTACCTACCATCTCCAATGACAACTTTCCCACTTTGCAATGGCTCTGCCTAGGGGGAAGGCTTTCCCTTCCTTGAAGCCTAAATCTGCGGCTTCCTCATATGTGTCCTATATCTGTCCCCAGGGACCAAACAGAACAATGATAAGCCATGCCTCTCCTGACCAGTCTCTGGGGTTTGAGCAGGCAGGAAGGAAATTAGGCCTCGAGGGGAAGGTGCTGGACAGAAGAAAATCCTACAATCACAACATCAAGGCTGGAAGGAACCTCATAGATCCTCTAGTCCTGGTTCTCAGCCTGAGGTCAGTGAACTTGGTTTCGTTTTGTTTTTAAATATTTTGATAATTGCATTTCAGTATAATTGGTTGCCTTTGTAATCCCACGTGCTTTATTTTATGCACTTAAAACATTCTCCTGAGAAGGGGTCCATAGGCTTCACCAGGCTGATGAAGACACAGAAAGGTTAAGAACTGCCAACCTAGACCAACACTTTATAGATGTAGAAAGTAAGGCCCATAGAAGGGAAGGGATTTCCCTCCAAGTCCTACAGTGGGGGACAGCAGAGGCCAGACCAGAACTCAGGGTCCTGACTCCCAAGCCAGAGCTCTTTCCCTTATACCATCGCCTCCTGCGTGGGAGGAGACAGCAGTCAGACCAAAGGAATTCCATGGGGTCTCACTAGAAGTCATCCCCAGACAACAATTTAAGTTTGCTGAGAATGCTTAGGCCTCAGAATCCCCTGCTCCTCATCCTCTGGACCAGCACAAAGCACAAAGAGAACCACCAGGCTCGGTCCTGTCCAGAAGAATGGTAAAGGGATACCAAATTTTCCTCTGGGCCTTCCAGAATGTTTGTTTTGGACCTGGACAGGTGAACAGGGAAGCATTACCTTCCTGTACCAACTAGGCCTCAGTTACTATTCCTAATAATATTATTATTATCCCCACAGGAATAATAATGATTGCAACAATAATGGCTATCTCTAGAGTACCCCCACGATTTATCAAGGCAGCTAGAGGCAGCTAGGTGGCTCAGTGGATGGAATGTTGGACCTGGAGTCAGGATAGACCTGAGTTCATATCTATCCACAGACATTTATGAGTTGTATCACCCTGGACAAGTCACTTAGCCTCAGTTTCCTCATCTGTAAAATGGGGATAATAATAGCACTTACCTTGCAAATTTGTTGTAAGGATTAAAAGAGATATTAATTGTAAAGTTAATCTTAAAGCATTATATAAATGCTAGCTGAAATCACTATTATTATGTTCTCTCTTTCCAAGTAACCCTTTGAGGTAGTAAAAACTCCATCATCCCTAATTTACAAATAAGAAAATTGAGGTTCAAAGATAGAAGGTAATTTGCCTATGGTCCCAGGGCTAGTAAGTGTGAGAGCTGTTTCTTGGACCCATCTCTTCTAACCTGAGGTCCACCATCTTCTGATACCTCTGCATTGTGTTGGCTCACAGCAGAGAGTGTAGACATTTAACAGACTTATATCAAGTTATTTATAGAATAATGGGATTCAGAGATGTGAGAGTCGGTTAGGATCTCAAAGTCCATCTAGTCCAGGCTATATCTGAGCAGGAATTCCTTATACATCTCTATCAAGTGCTCACCCAACCTTCATGTGAAGGTCTCTTGTGATGGGGAACTCGTTCCTTTCTGAAGCAAGCCCATTTCTCCTTGGGGAGGCTTCAATTGTTAGGAAGCAATTTTTCTCAAGTAGTGCCTAAAGCGACCTCTCTTTGACAACTTCTGCCCATTTCAGCTAGGGGCCAAGCAGACCCAAGCTAATGCTTCTTCTACATACTGGGAGGCATCTATCCTATTCCCACTGTTTTTTCCCCTCTAGAATCAACATCTCCAGATCTTTCAACTTATCCCCATACAGCATGATCTCCAGGGCCATCATCCATCCAGTTCACCCTGCTCTGGCTGTCTTCCATCTTGTCAATCCCATTCCTAAAGGGTGGCAATCATCTCTTCCAATTCTGTCATTTTACAAGAAATTGCCACTCACACAGGTGAAGAAGGTTGTCCACAATCCTACAGGTAGTAGGCAGTAGAACAGGGATGCCCACTGTCCTCCCTTCATCTTCCCCCCTACATCCCTCCCTCCCCACCCCGGCTTCTGCCTCGGGTCCCAGGAACTCACGCAAGGATGGCTGAGAGCGAGGCCATCTCCGCTGTGAGGTAAGCAGCATAGGCCAAGAGGAAGACCAGCAGAGGCTCGATGATACGGACCCGCTTGGTGAAACGTGTGGTCAGGGCCAGGAGGAAGGCAAAAACTAAGCCCACGGCTGCCCCGCCCAGACTGACCACAAAGAGAGAGGCTGGGAAGGAGGCCGGGCTGTCAGCATGGCCTCCCTCTTCCCTCCCCCCACCCCAAACCAGTGGCAAAGAGGAGAAGGGTGATGCCTGCTTCACTCCACCAGGGGCATCGGGGTCTCAGGAGCTGGACTCTTAGGCAGGCCAGGAACTGGATACTGAGGCTTCTGTTACCCCAGAGATCAGCTCTCACTGGGAAAGGGGGAGAGATGCAAGCAGAGGCTTTGTCTCTCCTTCCTGGCTCTGAGAAAGGACTTAGCACCCCAGGGGAAAATTGGGAAGAGGACCCAATAGGCCAGTAAAGGGCAGGGAGATACTGACCGACTCCTTTCACATAGTCAATAGCCTGAACATTGACTGAGCCCATCTCCACAAAAGAGTTATACACCTTATACAGCACCTAAGTTAGAGCAGTAATAAATAAGATGTCACATTTCCATAGAGCTTCAAGGTTTACAAAACACTTTCTTCACAACAAACATTACCTACTTGAGAGGCAGGCAATAAAAGGATTCCATCCTGCTGACCCCCACACCCTCCAAAAAAGGCAGTGTGGGGAACTCTCAGAATGGAAACACTCTCCACTACTGCAGATTGGCAGCTCATTTGTAGCTTATGCTCTTAGAGTTGCTTAGGAACACTGAGAGGTAAATGACACCTATGACCATATAACTAGTAATACTGGGCTTATGAATCTCATTTTATAGATGAAGAAATAGAGGTTCAGAGAGATAATAATAGCTAACATTTATATAGCTCTTTAAGTTTTGCAAAGCACTTTACATACATTATTTCATTTGATCCTCGTGACAGTGAGATGCTACAGTTAGCCTCATTTTACAGATGAGGAAACTGAGACTAGTAGAAGCTAAGTGACTTGTCCAAGGTCACACACAACTAGTAGGAGGCAGGATTTGAACCCAGATCTTTTGAACTTTAAGTCCAGCATTCCATCCATATGCACCACCTAGCTGCCTCTCTGTTTCTATAACATTTTCAGGTTTACAAAATTATTTTCTTACAATAGTCCCGTGAGGTAGGTAGTACAAGTCTTAATATACTTATTTTACAAATGAGGAAAGCAAGGCAGAAAGAGATCCAACCAAAAACAAGCAGGTAGGCAGCATGTTGTGCAGTGGATGGTAAGTAGAGCCCTGGGCTTGGAGTCAGGTGACTTCAAATCCTGCCAGGTGTGTGATTCTGGGCAAATCACTTAGCCTCTGTCTACCTCAGTTTCCTCAGCTGTAAAATGGGGATAATAATAGCACCTACCTCACATGGTTATCATGCAGATCAAATGAGATAATGTATATAAAGCATTTTATAGAGCTATATAAATATTAGCTATTATTATTATCATTTACATAACAAATAAAGGGCAGAGTCAGGATTTATACCAGGGTCTTATGACCCCAAGTTTGGCACTGTGGAGGGTCCCCCTCCTGTCCCCCCAAATTTAGCCCATCAGACTGGTCAGCTGTAAGCCCTGGGTCTGCTAGGAGAGTGAGGAACCCAGGGCCAATAGCCCTACGTCACCCAGTCAATCCTCCATGGTGCCCTCACCACTGTGACTGCATCGTTGAGTAAGGACTCGCCGAATACTATGATGAAGAGGGTTTCGTTGACATGCACCTCCTCAAAGACAGCCAAGACAGCCACGGGGTCCACAGCAGAGATCAGGCTTCCAAAGAGCAGGAAGTCAAGCAAACCAGCTCGGACAGTGGGAGCTATGGGGAGACAGAGAGAGGGAGAGAGATGTCCCCCCACCCCCCACCAGAGGACTCCTCACCTCTCCACTCCACTCCACTCCTGAGGCAAAAGCAGAAGGTGCCCACAAACACCATGGTCTAAGGAAAACCAGCTAGTGGGGGCCCAGCCTGAGTCCCATCCCCCCCAATATTCAGCAATGGTGTCAATGGGGCCACTAAATCTTTAATACAAGATGATGGCTGCTTAGAAAACCACATGTGAACATCATCTATGTTTTATTGTATTTTCATTTAGTCAATTAAATATTTCTCAATTACATTTTCATATCTGATTTAGGCAGGCGCCATGTTTGATGCCCCTGATGCACAACGTAGAAAAGGCTTTGGACTTATTAGCTATGTGGCCTTAGAAAAGCCTTTAGCTTCTTGGGGGTCTCTTTTCTCACATATAAAGTTAGCAGTATTGACTGGGTGACCTCAGGGGTCTCTTCAGGCTCTGAAGTCTGGACACCCAGGTTTAATCTTCTGGCCAGTAACAAGCTAACTCACTTTCCCTTCTGAACTTGATTCTTCATTTCTAAGAAGGGGATAATATTGTTCATATGAACTGTCTTGTGGGGTTTATAGGATCACAGATACAAAGGGGAAGGAAGAGGAAAGGGAATAAACATCCATTAAGTGCCTACTATGTGCCAGGCACTATGCCAAGCACTCTACAAATATTATCTCATTTGATCCTGGCAACCCAGAGAAGTAGGTGCTCTTATCACTATCCCCATTTTACAGATGAAGAAACTGAGGCAAACAGAGGTTTAGAGACTTGTCTAGGGTCACACAGTTTATGCATCTCAGACCAAATCTGAGCTCAAGTCTTCCTGATTCCAGCTCTACTATTCTATCCACTGTACCACAGGACTTGGAGATGGGAAGATGTGAATTCAAATCTTGCCTCAGACATTTACTGACTGTGTGACCCTGAGTACATCACTTAAGTTCTGTCTGCCGTGGTTTCCTCCTCTACAATAACCTCCTTTATGTGGTTGTTGTGAGGGTCAGATGAGTTGACAGATGTAAAGTGCTCTGTTATTTCCCCTGGCCCCAGCTCTCTCCATACCGGCCCTAGCCCGTTCAGCTTCCAGGGAAGGGAAGCCCAGACAGAAGCGGCTCAGGCCTGCTGATGGGGGAGCAGAGCTCTCTCTGGCAGGGCTGCTAAGTGGCTGAATGGATGCTGAAAGGGGAAAACAAGCAAGGCACATGGCATGACGGGTTCCCCATCCTCACAACCCACACACAGCTGGAGCCCAGAACTTGTTCAGTTCTAGGAGACCAGCTGAGCTGCCACTCTGGAAGGCGGGCACAGACAGACTCAGCTGGTGAAGAGTAGTCTCCAGGCACTGAACTCTCTCACTGGGCCTTGGAGATCTCAGACCTAGGAGGATGCTAATTTGCTAGGTGACCTTGGGTGAAATATATGACCTCCCTGAGGTTTCATTTCCTTAACTATAAAATGAAAGTGTTTCATCACAGACTAGAAGATCTGGAAAGTCCCTTCTAAAAATAATAACCCAGCTTTCTATAGAGCTTCCAACACAACAGCCCTGTTCCTCAATTCCATCTGAAATGAGGGTAGAATGTTTTCATGAGCACTGGTCTTGTATACAGGATAGACCTGGGTTCCAATCTCAGCTCTGAGACTTATTAGTTGTTTGACCTTGACCAAATCACTCAATTCCTCTCATTTTCCTTATCTGTAAAATGGAGATACTAATACAAGCCCTACCTTACAGGCAGACCTGTATGAATGAGGACCATTATTAGCATTATCCTCATTTTACATATAAGGAAACTGAGGCTCAGATAAATTTAATTATTTGATAAGGTCACACAGGTAGAAAGAGGCAGAGCTGGAATTCTGACCTATGTTCTCTGACTACAGCTCCGCATTATGATGCTGTTTCCATTACTCTATAAGCTAAGAGCCTCTCTCAAACAGCAAGGATGAGCATCTTGTTCTTCCCAGGCCTATGAGAGTGAAGCAACTGAGATCATGCAGCCACGCTTCCCCTCCTCCAACCCAGGTCCTGGAGATTCCCAGGGAATGAAATGAGACTCACCCATAAGCCCAGCCTGCTGGATGCCCCAAAGGGCAGCCCCTGTAGTGAAGGAGTTCCACAGCGTGCCCACCACAGCATAGGTCAGAATGGCTCCCAGGTTGTCAAAGAAAAGCCGACTGGGCATAAAGTAGCCCGAGTCAAGCACAATAGGGGGTAGGAGGAAGAGGAAGAAGGTGCCCGGCTCCAGCTGGTACTCTGCTTTCTTGGCCACAGCCAGGACAATGCCTCCCAGCACCAGACCCAGCAAGATGAGCAGGCAGCTCTCGGGGACGACAGAAGTCACCTTCCGGGACAGGTGGAAGACTACAGGGAAAAGCAAGTCAAACATTTGTTGGGCAAGGTCCAGAGTTAGGCACAGTGGAGAGAAACATAGAGGTGGAAGACATATATCTACCCCCTAGGGGATTCCAATCTAATGCTCGAGGATGACATGGCATCTAAATGTGATGTGTAACAATGCCACCAGCCTTCTTTGAATCCCTGCTGGGCAATGAATGACCTCTCTGACCTCACATAGCACTTTGTTCTACTCCTCTGTAATGAACCAATTATGTAACTATAATATGTAATATATTATAATGGTTGGTGTTAGTGAGAAGCATAATAATGGATAGAAGGTAGCCTTGGAGACAGTAAGACCTGAGTTCAAATTTTACCTCTGACATATACTAGTTGTGTAACCACAGGCACACATTCAACTGCTCAGGGACCCAGGTAACTCTCTAACTCTTATGTTGTCAATAATCGTGTTGGGAAAGGGAGTCCCCAACCTGGGGAAAATAATAGGTCTGGACCCTCCAAAAGCCAGGGCAGCTAGGTGGTGCAGTGGATACAGCCCCGGCCCTAGAGTTAGGAGGACCTGAATTCGAATCTGGCCTCATACCAGACACTTGATTCTTACTAGCTGTGTGACCCTGGGCAAGTCACTTAACCCAAATTGCCTTACCAAAAACAACAAAAAAAAGGCTGCTTAGGTATTTTAGTCTTTAGACTGTAAGTTCCAGGAGAGCAAGAAATTTATCTTATCTAGGCTGTGTATCTAGCCTAACACTTGGCACAATGCTCTGTATGCAGAAGGCCTTTGTTTAAATGTTTGTTGTATTGGATTGTTCCTCAGTGCTTCCAAAGAGCCTGTCAACCAACTCTCAAGTTATGCACAAGTCAAGACATCACCCCATGATGTCATTAGTCCTCTTGGAAACAAGGGGCAAGCAACACCAACAGCCTGCGACTTGGTGGATGGTTTCATGGTGCTCATGGCTCTAGTGATGAGCATTTCTGTTCTTAGCTAATCTGATCCTTAGAAGACAGGCACCTGTTCAGTAAACACCAGACCCATACTTGATGCGCTTCTGCCTTGGTGGGATATGCCTACCTTTATGCTCTCATCACCTCAAAGAACTCAGGATCATAAGGAGTAGGGGATCAGTGGAGAGTCTATTACTATACCTTAAGGACCATGGAACTTTCCATCTGACTTGTAGATGAAATCTCCCACAGTTGTTATCTCCTCCATTAGAAGGTGACCTCCTCGGAAGGAGGGACTGCCTCTGTTTTTCTATTTGTGTCCCTAGCGCAGTGCTTTGCGCATAGTAAGGGCTTAATAAATACTTTTTCATTCATTCTTACCATCTGTTCCTCTACTATATACATCCCATGCCCCATGCCACCTCCAACCTCCAACCTCTTCCTTTAGGAACCATAATCAAGTCCCAAAACTGCCTTTGCTACTAGAAAGAGTGTTTTAATAAGCTTCCCTTATGGTCCTACTCACCATCCCTCTGACTTCCCAAGCCAAACACCCTTCCCTATACGTGTTGTCTCACCCCCTTTGAATGTAAGCTCCCTCAGGACAAGAGTTGTTTTGGTTTTGTATGTCCCGTGCCCAGCCCAGTGCTTGGGGGAGAGTAGCCATTAACATGCACCGTTTCATTTATTCGTTCATTCAGACTACAGGTGATCCAGGAAGGGTTTTTTTGGGGGGTGGGGTGGGGTGGTAGACAATTGAACCAGGCATAGAAGGACAGATAGGATTTGGATAGTATTAAGGAAAAGGGTCTAGGAGAGGAACCACCTGGAACTTCTCTTGCATGTCTACTAACCCAGAGCCCAGCTCAAGAGGGCACCCAAGTCAGGGTCCAGAACTATAGGTAATTCTGAAGGCTCTGGAGTTGGGAAGATGGTATCCAGTGTGAACATCTGGAATTGCATCCATAGCTCCCACTACTCCTCTAAATAACCGCTTTAGTATGGGCAAACTAGTTACAGGATCATGGTTATTTTATTATCAAAAGGGATCTTGAAAGACCAGCTAGATCCCTTAATGACTTTAGAGATTATCCCTCATTCTATAGATGAGAAAACTAAATCTCAGAGAGGGAAAGTATAATTGAGCAGAATTGGCATTTGAACTCAGGTCCTCTAATCAGTGCTCATTCCTCTTGCAACTGCCTGGCTAGTTTTGCTTTCTCCTCCCTGACCTGCTCCACTTTCTGAAGTGCCTTTATCAAGGTCAAGGTAAAACCTCACCATCTCCATCTTCTGTTTACTGCAATGATCTCTCCCTCTTCTCATGCCCTGCAGAACTTACTTCCTTGTGCCCCAGTTGTTAAGCCTTATATTGTTAGTTTGTATGTGTGTATGTCCTGTCTTCCCAGACAGATTACAAACTGTGTTTTTGTATCCCTCACAATTCCTGCGTGGGCTAAAGACCTTGGCCCTGCTGTGAAAGAAGTCATGGAAAAAAAGAGAAGGGGGTGGGGAAGAACAGGAATGAGTGCTTTAAGAAAACTGGCCAGGCAGGCAGCATCTCACTCTCAGGCCAGGGGCTACCACTCCTGACCCTCTCTGATTTTTGGCCCCAACATCATGAAGCAGGGCTGAGGAATCCAGGAATCCAGGCCACCATGAAACAGACAGACAAAGGCATACACCCTGAACATCTAAACAGAGATAAACACAGATACTAAACCACAAATATTAGAACTGGAAAGGACCTTAAAGATCATTCATTCCAACCCTTTTATTTTAAAGAGGAGAAAATTGAAGGAATTAGAAGACTTTCCCAAGGTGACACAGGTAGACAGGTGACTTCAGAAACAAGATTTGAACTCAAGTGTACTGACATCAGCCAGTGCGCTTCCAGTCTCCCAGTTTGCATCTGCAACTAGCCTGGTACTCAACTTTTTTTCTGCCCACATTCTATGTCTCCAATGAGACTGAGAATCCTCTAGGACAGGTACTATAGCTCATGCTTCTTGGTAATCCCCACTCCAAGTACAGTCTTCTCTACAATGCTCTATTGTAGTAGATCATCAGTAATGTTAATGAAAAAATTCCCCTTCTTCGGGAGGAGGGAGGTTAGAATTAGTTTCTACTACCACTCCCCACACTAAAAAGACAATTTGTTTGCTCTTCTGGTACTATCAGAATACTACTCATACCTCCCCAAACCCCAGGGAGGATGAATACAATGGATCATAGGCCCTAAACCTGGAAGACTGTCAGAGATCATTTCTCAACTCCCTCCCCCCAGTTTTACAGATGAGGAAACCGAGGCTTAGAAAATGTTAAGTTGAAAGACAGTATGGCTAGTAAGTGGCAGTGCCAGGATTCAAATTCAGGTCTTCTGACTCCAAACCATCCATGCTTTCTTTTTGGCAATGCCACCTCTAAAGTGAGGGACAGGAGAAGATAGGATGTCTCGTTTAGCCTGCGTATCCCCAGTGATAAACAGTAGTCTTTTGGGTGAAGAACCCCATGTTTGAAAGAAAGTAGTTGTGTGTGTGTGTGTGACCTGCTTTCATCTATCCTCAGAAGGAAGGCTTTTCTCTCCCATCTCCTATCATTTCTTCCAAGCTACAAGAAGCATCATGATTTATGGAGGAAACTGCAGTAATTTCAGAGCTTCATCATGCTCCAAATGCCAGGCAGAAACTCCCCTTGGTCACTTATTAGCAATACAGATTCTGGGCCATCCAATCCCAAGGGCATCTCCTGCTGCCTTTCTCTGCCTGCTTCCTGGCCCTGTAGCAGCTCTTCCCACGTTGATCTTACAGATTGACAGATCATCCTTCCCTTTACCTCTTTACCCTCCTCCCACCTCCTCCCAGGCACCAAGGCATCCCCCTTCCCCTGCACCCCTATCTGCCTGCAGTGACCCTGGATACTCAGAGCTTCCCTTCCCAAAGATCAGAGAGATGCTTGGTCCTAGGAATGGGGGAGCAATTCCTCTGATCCTCAAGGCCATTTCTGAACTCCACTTTCTGTGATTAGTCTCCTGCTGCAGAAGGGGACAGTCATTTTCCACCTCTGGCAAAGTTCCAATCAGCCTGAGCTGTCTCCCTGGGTTTCCCCTGGATTCTAGGTTACAGAATCTATCCATGAAGGCTGCTGCACAGTGGCAAGGCTAGGGTACAGGCAGTGCTAGTCAGCAGCCATGGGGAAAGAACAGCAATTGTCTGCTGTAATCAACCACATGCACCCATCTTGTGGAGCCCCAATCACAATAACAGAGGGAAAGGAATGGGATTCTGAGGGAGGGGCTCCTTATTTCAAGTGTGTGTGTGTGTGTGTGTGTGTGTGTGTGTGTGTGTGTTGGGAGGGATGGTGGTGCATCAGACTGGTTGCTTTACTGCATATGAAGATGGGACAGTGATATTTCAGGGAAGCAGCTATAATCCAGATGAATCAAAGCCCAGTCAGGGAGTAGTAGTAACAGTAGGGTAGAAGGGACCAAGGATTCAATCCCAACAACAATAAATATTTATTAAGTGTAAATTCCATGCATGTACAGTTCTGGATGCAAGGGATACAAAGGCAGAAAACAAACAGAACAGTCACCTGCCCTCAAGGAGCTTACATTCTGGGGGAGGGGGAGATTTGACATATATGTGTGTATATATGTGTGTGTGAATGTATACATATGTATATATATACACATATATATACATACATACGTATGTAGTTTGTGATTTCATGAGTATAGGAGACTGCTTATAAAGAAACTCCCTGTGCTAATGCATACTAGCACCTGCCTGGCAACGTGTATTTAGTATTACAGAATTGTCTAGAGTAGAGAGGTTTGGAACCCAGGACTTGAACCTAGGTTCCCAAGCCAGCTCTCCACCATGCTACTGCCTCTCACATACAAGGTTAAGTATGATGGGGGTAAAGGAGAGGGCCACAAAAAGTGCTCCAGGAAAAGCTGATCAGAGACAGTACTTGCAGCTACAGAGAAGAGGGAAGGTTTTGTGGAGGAGATGGCATCTTAGCTGAACCTGAAAGGATTAAGGATTCTGAAAGGCAGATGTCTAGGCTACCCCCACATCTGGGAGCTTGCCTTGGAGAGGAACAGGTTACACTGAGCAGCACAGCACTGGCAGCCAGCCAGCTTGGTAGCACCCAGACAATAAAGGACAGCAGGGGGAGAGCAGGGGGTGGGCAAAGTAGGCAGCCACCTAGGACGCCATGATGAAGGGTTGCGAGGAGGACCACTTTTAAATAGTCCTTCCTATAGACATGCATATCATTAAGACAAAAACAATTCTGCTCCTCTTGGTCAACGGGGATTTGTTTTGTGTGGTCAATCCTATATTGTAGTGAAGGCTAAAGGCTAGGTGGGAGATGGTACATAGAGGGCTCATATAATTGGCAAACCTTGTCCTGGGACCCGGCTGGGCAGGAATATTGAGGTCCAGATAGCACAATGCCATCCCAGGTCCAGGACAGCTGCATTCTGTGGCCGGCTCCGCTGAGAATTCCCTGTGTGACTGGGCTAACTCCACTACCCCACTACTAGTGCCTCACTTTCCCTATTGTTGCAGAAGGGGAAACTAAGTCTCTGATTGCTAAGGTACCCTGGAGGAGAGCAGAGAACTAGAAGGGCAGGGGTGCGGGGGAGGCGGTGGGGAGAGGTGGGCATCACCGTGGAAGCAGAAGCAGGGGGAAGCTGAAAGACAGGGCGCCGAGAAGGGGCAGTGAGGCAGAATGGAGACTGGAGACAGAAGAGTGGGGTGCTCCGCAGAGGCGGGGGTGGGGAAGCAGAGCTGAGGAGAAACCCCTTCGAGAAACCAAGGCAGCAGAGAGGGTAAGGAAGTAAAGGGGAGCAGGAAGGGTGGAAACCCGAATCCGCAGATTCGAAAACTCCAAGTGTCGCATGCAGGGGAGAGAGGACATGGGGGGGGGGGCGGTGGAGAAGAAGAATGGACAACACTGCACGCTCCGCTTGCCAAGGCGGGGAAGAAGGGGGACAGGAGAGCGGACAGGGGGCCTCGGGCTGGGACGGGGCAAGCTCTGGCGCACTCACCAATCTTGGCCAAGCTGGCCACCAGGATCCACACGGCCACCAGGTAGGGCGCTTCCACCTCGTGCCACTGCCAGCGCAACAGCGCCAAGCCCGCAGGGGGCAGGACGGACTCTCCCGCGGCCCCGTCTGCCACTCCCGCCCCTGCCCCTGACAGGGGCATCCCCAGAAGGGGCAGAGTGGCAGGCAGCATCTTCCTCCGGCCTGGCCCGGCCCGGCTCGGCTGCCGACAGCCCAGTCCCCACGCCTGCCTCAGCCGCCGCCACAGCTGCTGCCGCCGCCTCCCGGGCGCCCCCGCGTCACAGGCACGTGGCGCTCGCTCCCCCCAATCCCATTCCCGATCCCCCCAACCCTGAGCCCGCACCCCCCAAACCTATCCCTACCCGACTTCGGCAATCCCGACCCTCCTACCCCACTCTGAATCTACCTACCTCCTATTCTGAACAGCACCCCCCACCCCACCCCATCCCTTTCTCCCCATATCCCAAACCCAGTACTGGCTCCTTCAAACCCAGACGGTGAAATTTTCCCAAACCGAGATCCTCAGACTGGAATCCTCATCCTCAGTTAGATGGTACCCTCCAAACCAAATGGCCAAATCTCTCTAACCCTCCAACACCACCCCAACTCTCCTGTCCTCTTAAAACCTGTCTTCTACCCAGGACATTGAGGCCATAGCATCTCCAGTGCTTCCCTAAGGTCCCCAGGGTAGGCTCAAAATATGTTTTGCTTGTAGAATAGGCAGTATTGGAATAGGGGTTGGTAAGGGTAGAACCCAATGGAGAATGGGCAAGGAATACACACACACACACACACACACACACACACACACACACACACTCTCCACACACAGCTGGCATCCTGTGAAATTAGCATAAGAGTCACAATAAGATATCCTGACTCTCTCTAGGGCTGGCACCAAATCTGGAGGGAGAAGGGCATTACTCTACAGTAGAAGTACAGTAAGAGGGTCCAAGGCCAGTCCCAGATTTGAGTTCTTTTTTCCAGATCACTGGGTCACTATGGACAGAGAGGGCAGCGGCTCTAAGTCTGCCAGTTTGTGACTTGAAGATGTGGAGAGCCCTTTTGACCATGACCTAGGAAGTCCTTCCTGGGGTAGTATCCCTCTGGGTAATCCTCCTGGGAGGTTTAGACCCTTAAAATACATACTTGACTAAGTACTTGGATGACTAGGCAGCCCAAAGAGAGACAATTCCCAAGGAGGACAGCAGGGAGCAGTAAACACTAAATCTACTACAGAGTAGTGTGGCTATGTGGACAATTCACCCACTTTGGGCAAGATCCAAGGCTGGTCGATTTGGGACGGGATCAGCAATGTAAAGGAGACCTGGATGCTCCATCTCCTCCCTTCTCCTCCAGTCTTTCCTCTGTGACACTGTGCCAGTCACTAAACCTCCAAAGTCTTCAATGTCCTCATCTGTAAATGAGGGAGTTGGACCAGAGGACTTTGTGGATAACTTCTAACCTTAGATCACTGATTCTAGAGCTAGCGATTTTAGAGCTACAAAGCATAGGTTAACCCACTTCCACTCTCATTTTGAGATGAAGACACTGAAGCACAGATCTAGGGGGGCACGGCACAGCCAGAATATGAACCTAGGTTTCATTCACAAAATGTTTGAGTCCTTACAAAGGTCTCTACTCAGCAGATTGCCTCATCTACACATTCCAGTCAAAACAGCCTGGAGATAGTTGTCCTTATCTCATTCAAAAAACAGTGAAGGGGATTTGACTAAATATTTGAGGAATCTGTCCCAGCCCTCCCCCTCACCCCTCAGATTCTTCTCAAACCAGGAGCATCCCCTTCCCCCACCTTCTCAGCAGAGGTCTCATATTTTACAGAGAAAAGCAAGGTCATTTGCCTAGAGTTCCCCTTCTCTCCTCCCCTTCACCAAACAACCCCTAGACAATAACACACGTTATTTCAGCGCTAATGAAGAGGTAAGGCTATTCACCATAGCCAGGCCTACTATATGTACCTTTGATCCCATTTCCTCATATCTTCTCCAGCAAATTGCTCCTACTATCATTCCTCTATCTATTCTTCAATCTCTCCCAATCTACTAGCTCCTTCCCTGTTGCCTACAAGTCTCACCTTTCTCCCATTCTCTATGAAACATCCCATCCTGGGGCCACTCATCTAACTCAATTGCACTGTCAGGTTAGGTTCCCCAGGGGATAATGTTACTGTTCCCCTTAGAGTTCTAAGGGGTAATCCAAAGGGTTTGAGGCTTCTAATACTATTCATTGCAGCTCCCTCAATATTAATAAATTAATTGACATCAATTAGCTTTTATGAAGGAATATTTACTAAAAAGGTATAAAGCTGACAGAAGTTATAAAAACAATTGCCCCCCCAAACCCCAGGGGCCCACTCTACTCTTGCACACACATAAAGTTCCTAGGGAGAGTGAGCTCAAACTTAAAGCAACAAAAGTAGTTGGGACAGCTAAGTGGCACAGTGGACAGAGCACTGGCCTTGGAGTCAGGAAGACTTGAGTTCAAATCCAGCTTCAGGCACTCATGAGCTGTGTGATCTGGACAAGTCACTTAAGCTATGTTTGTCTCAAGTTTCCTCAACTGTAAAATGTTAATAATAATTGCACCTCCCAGTATTGTTGTGAACAACAAATAAGAAGATAATATTTCTAAAGCACTTAGCACAGTGCCTGGCACATAGCAGGCACTATGTAAATACTAGTATGCACAGCACACCTGGAATCCTTAATCCCCTTAAAACCTTAATTCCCTCCTTGGAGTTCTCACCAAATTCACTTTCTGTATTGCCTCCATGATGGACAAATTATTCCCTAGTTCAGCTGGGCTACTTTAGAGGGTCTGAACATGTTCTAAGGATTCATATTTCATTGATCAGTATCTCCATTATACTCATCAAACCCTCCCTAGATCCCCCCATTCTCACTACTTGTCTAGCTAGCTATGTCTCTTTTCTCTTTTTCAACCAAATTCTTTGAAAAAGCTGTCTAAACTATGTGCCCTCACTGCTTCCCTATCACTCTCTTCTAAATCCTCTGCTATCTGTCTTGATTTCATTACTCAGTCGAAAATGCTCATTCCAAAGTTACCAACCATCTCTTAGTTGCCAAATTCAATGACTTCTCAATCCTCATCCTTCTTGACCTCTCTTCTGGATTTGACATCCTTGGCTACCCTCTCTTCCTACATTCTCTATTTCTCCGAAGGTCTTTGTGACACTACTTTGTCCTGGTTCTCTTTCTATCTCCTTCACATTCTTCTTTACACAGTCATCATCCACGTCAGGATGATTTCCTGTGGCTATACCTTAAGTCTCTATCCTCAGCCCTCTTTTATTTTTCTCTATACTCTCTCATTTGGTGACCACTCCAAGCTCCTTTTGGTTCAATTGCCATCTGATCCTCAGATATAAATATCCTAGCCTAGTATTCTTTTAAGTCCTAATTCTCTGTCACCAGTTATCATCCTGAGAATGTCCCATAGGACTCTCAAACCCAACAGGTCTACAGCAAAATTCACCATCTTTTCCCAAAACTCACCCCTCTTTGAATTTCCTCATTATAGTCAAAGACAGCAACATTTTTTCCAGTCACTCAGGTCCACACCCTAGGAGTCATCATCAACCCTTCTTCACTCTTATACTGACCACCAACCAGTATTGAATCAGTTTCCAAAATATGTAGATTCTAGGTCCTAAACATCTCTCCATCCATCTCCTTTCTGCTTATATTATCACCCTAGCCCAGGCTCTTATCAACTCTTCTGACCTCCCTACATTTAGTTTCTTCCCTCTCCAATACATTCTCCCATCAACTGCCAAATTAATGTTTTAAGAGCAGTTCTGACCAGGTTACTACCTTGCTGAAGAAGCTCACTCATTGCCTTTACATTAAACTACAAATTTGTGTGTTTGGCATTTAAAGCCCCTTACAATCTGACTCCAGACTATCCTGGGTTGATTACACCTTGTTTCCCTTTAAGCACTCTATAATTCAGCCAAACTGGCTACTTGCTGCACTCCCAACACAACGCATGCCTTCCTTTTCCACCTCTGTGTCTTGGAATCTCTAGTTCCTTTTTCAATTTACCTCTTTCAAGATTCTCAGTTGTTAGTACCTCCCCAGTACTGTTCATTTAAATATAGACAGACAGACAGACACACACACACACACACACACACACACACACACACACACACACACACACACTATAGGCAGCTAGGTGGCACAGTGGATAGGCACTGGGCCAGAAGTCGGTACAAATCCAGCCTCAGACACTTACTAGTTGTGTGAACCTGGGCAAGTCACTTCACCCTGTTTGCCTCAATTTCCTCATCTGTAAAATAAGCTGGAGAAGGAAATAGCAAAACACTCCAGTATCTTTGCCAAGAAAATCCCAGAAGGGGATCACGAAGAGTCAGACACGACTGAACAACAATATATGTATATACATATGCATCTGTGTGTGTATATATGTGTGTGTATCTTATATTTATCTGTGAGCACGTGGTCTTCCCCAATAGAATATAAACTCCTTGAGGGTGAGCACTCATACACACACACACACACACACACACACTCACACACACTCACACACACACGACTGAGAGGAACCTACTCCACTCCACCCATTACAGAGGGAGAATTAGTCCCCTTCCCCCTCCCCCCAAGCTGAGGAGAACCATCCCCCACCCATCCCTAGAGAGAGGAAGAAAATGCCCCGCCCCATCTTCGCAGACTGCGGAGAAACAGCCAATCCCAGAGCTCGCTAGAGAGATCATTATTCCCATATTCCACCCCCCACCTCCACCCCCGCCCAGCTAGCTAACGGATCGTTCGAGTAGTGAGACCTTGGTTCTCTGATTGGCTAACTTGTAGCTCCGCCCCTCGGCTCTGATCCTGGCCGCCGCGTTCCAGAACTTCGCCTCCTCGCCACGCCCCCTCATGCGCCACGCCCCCTTTCTCGCCCCGCCCCTTTCCCCCTCAGCTCTGTGCTGTCCTTCCAGCCCAGGCTGCTGAGAAGATCCGCAGGCTCGGGCCCGAAGGGAGGCGGCCGAGCCGAGCTGATCGAGCTGGCGGCGGGGGCCATGGCGGGTGGGGATGGCCGGGAGGACAGCGAGGCGGCGGCGGTAACGGTGAGGGTGCAGTACTTAGAGGACGCGGACCCCTTCGCCTGCGCCAACTTCCCGGAGCCCCGCCGGGCCCCCACCTGCACCCTAGACGGGGCGCTGCCGCTGGGTGCCCAGATTCCCGCTCTGCACCGGCTGCTGTCGGCACCGCTCAAGGTGAGTCCGGGCCGGGGAGGGTTCGGGGCTGGAGCTGCCCCCCTCCCGGGAGCACCGTCAGGGGTGGGGCTAGGGGGACGGAGACTGCCCCTCCGTCTGGGGCTGGGGACCCCAGAGTCCCCTCAAAAGTCTGGGGACCTAGTGCACCTGTGCTCCAGGTGAGTAAGGTCTGGGGGCGGGGCCAAGGGGAGGGGAGGGACTGAGTTCGAAGACACTTTTCCGGCGGGGTTGCTTCTCCTACCAAAAAGGTGCGACTAGATGGGTACTGGGGGGCTTGAGTGTGCCAAGTTAGACCCCGGGAAACTGAACAGAGAGAGAACCCCACGGTCCCAGGATTTTAGAGCTAGATGAGACCTCAGCATCGAGTCCGACCCAATCGTTTTAAAGTTGAAAAAACCGTCGCAAAGGGTGACTTAGTGACCAAGGTCACCCCGGTACTAAGTAGCAAAAAACTGGATACATGATGAAATGGCTACAGTACTGGCCTTGGAGTCAGGCAGACCTAGGTTCAAATCTTGTCTTTGATATTTCGCTGGACGACCAGAAACAAATCACTTCAACTCTTAAGCCTCCATGGACTGTCTTGTTTGGATTTATATGCCTAATATTGTGCCTGGCACATAGTAAGAGCTTCGTAAATGCTCTAGCCATGTAGCGCTTCCCTCACTCTGCTTGTAAGGCTAAAAAGAGATTATATGTAAAGCAGTTTGCAAACCTCAAAGCATTATGTAAATGGAAGCGATTATTATCATTCTTATTATTCTGGCTCCAAATCCTGTGCTTTGGCTGCTACTACGCAGCCCCCAGGAATTTGGACGTAGCTTGCTCCACTCCGTGGAAGGTCCTAGCTAGTCCTCCCAGCCCTGCAGTTAGCTGGGAAGGCCAGGATGGAGACCCCGACAGAACTGTGCCGGGAAGGGAAAAACAGGCCCTGGGCTTTCCTGAGGGGGCGTACCTGCCTGGGAGTCCCAGGCCGAGCAGGACCGAGAGTGGGGGATTTCCCCCAGGAGGATGACAGGATCGAAATGCTGGGGATCGTGGAACCAAGCGAAGGATGGAAAAGACCTGATGAGTCACCTCCTCCCTACCCCGCCCCCCCCACCTTTGGCGGGGAGCTCCAAGTTCCCTCCCTGCCTGCCCTGGGGGGGTTGGGGGGAGGGGCGGGGCGTGCTCGGGCTAATTTTAAATGCCTGGAGTGATGGAGTTTGCTGAGCAAGTCGGCCGGAGCCGAGGCAGGCAAGGGAAAGGGACTTTTCCAGATGTCCAGTCCCTGCTTCCCTTCCTCTTCCCCTAGAGCCCCGGGTGAGCTGCCCCCAGCCGGGCTTGTGGTTCTCTGTTTACGGCTCAGGAATGCCTGGCTACGGCCAGGAGGCCAAGCCCAAGCAACTTTTATCAGGACCTGGACAGTGGCTTGGCTATGCCCCCAACCCCCCTCGTTCTTCGCTGGGCTCCTTGCCCGCAGGCCCCCCCATCCCCCTCACCCTGGGAAGTAAAGGAGGAGGCGGCTGCATTTCCCCCTCGCCTCTTAGCTGGGGGTGGGGGAGGCTGGGTCGGCCAAGGCCTCCTGCGAAGCAGCATTGCACAAACTTGCCCCCGACCCCGGGGTCTCCCCTGGAATGTGCCTCCAGGCTCTAGCCTGCATTCCTACTGGGCCCAGAGCCTGCCTGGCTCCCAGTGAGGGGGAGGGGAAGAAGGAGGGCGATGGTCCTTTGGAAGAGAGAAGGGAGCTGGCCCAATAATGGGCTAAGGGAACCTCCGGCCTGCCAGCTTCAAGAGGAGAAACAGGTTGGGAATGAGAGAAGATAGAGCAGGAGCACTGCAGGGGATCCCAGGGACTGCACCTCATTCATAGCTAGACCTCTCTTCCCAGGAGAGACCCCAGCTCCTAGTGAAGGGAGTTGGTTAACATGACAACTCCCCAACCTGTACATAATGGTATGAGGTCGTGGCCTTTCCTAGAAAGACCACTCTGTTGGCATCAAAATATCTGTTTCACTTGCTAGCTGTGTGGCTGGCCTTGAACAAGTTACATAACTTCTTAAGGGCCTCAGTTTTCCCATCTGTAAAATGAGGGGATGGAGCAAATGATCTTGGATTCTTCCAGCTTCACCTATAAACCCTAAGGAGGGAGCAAGCTATGGTCCCTGCTCTGCATGAGAACATGCAGTTTTCTCCCAAATTCAATATTTATTCGGCTTTTCCTGGGAATAGAGTCTCCAGATTGCCTCCCCCCCCCATAACTGGTGTTGCCAAGTCGAATTGTCCTAGCTGGAAGAGATGCAAAGTATAGATAAGAACTGGGCCCTGCCCTTAGGGAGAACGGTTTAATAAAGGTGGTAAAATACATAGTATCACATAATAAGTACATTAGAGGCAAACCTGGGTATTTTGTGAGGTCTTGTGGTATACTAGGAAGATAGGCAGCAGTTTCTCACTCAGGTCTTTCAGAATCCCTAATGGTAGAGGTGAGACTGGAGCAGCTGGGGGGGGGGCTGGGGGGTGGTGGTGGAGGGATATTCTTCACTTAACTAGAACATGAACTCCTAAAACCAACCCCATCTGCAGGCAAAATCAGCCTTCTGTCTGTCCATCCCAAATGGGTCAGTCTCATTCAATCCAACAAGCAATTATTAAGTTACTGTGCTTTAGGCACTGGAGATACAAAGACATAGCCTACCTTCAAGGAGTTTATATTCTACCGAGAGTGATAGGGTCAGACTTGGGGGAGAGGCTTCATCTTTCTGTGCAAGGAAAGTCCTGAAGTATAATGAGGACGCTCTGCGATCAGAACTAGTTCTTAGGAGTTGGGATGGAAGAATAAACCATCCCTGTCCAGGGGGCAAATAGCCAGTCCCAGGTAGCCACCTTCCATTCCTGATGAACTTTTCTTCCCAGGGAGCTTTGCTGGTTAGCTGACCTGCCCATCCCTCTCTTCTGATACCCAGTGTGTGATAGCACAGTTCCCCCAGTGTCTCCACTGTGCAGCTCCTGCCCTGTAGGAGGGATAAGGGGATAGATCCCTGAGCATTCTCCCCTACCCGCCCCTCCACCCCACCACATATACCCCGTCTGCTAGAGACAAAGCACTGAATTGGAGTCAGAGGACCTGAGTTGAAATCTCAGCTTGATGATCTCTGTCTTTCTGACCTGGAACAAGACATTTCTTCTCTCTGGCCCTCAGTTGCTGCCTAAGTCAAAGGAAGAGCTTAGACCAGATGATGTCTAAGGACCTTTCCTGGTTGAAGTTCTAGTTCTGAACACTCACTTTATTCCTGTACTGGCTGCAATAGAATGGGCCCCTGGTGAATGGAACTTGAATGGAGCTCTCCAGAAGGATAGGGCCACCATGAGGCAATGGTTTGATTTTACAATCTAGACAAAGTGGGTGTGGGCAGCTCTGACACATGCCTGTCTAGGCACCTCAGGGCCACCTAAAGAATTCTATGAACTTTCAGAGAACTCAGAGGTGAAAAGGCCTTTAGAGATCTTCTAACTCGATGCAGTCCCTATACACTCACTTTACAGATGGGAAAAATGAGGCTTACAGAGATCCATTTTGCTAAAGTTAGGGAACATCCCCAAATTCCTCCCCTCCTCCCATACTTTGAGCCAGAGTCTGCCTAGCCCCAAGCTCTTTAAAATGCTAGGGGCAGTAGACCCTGAAGATTTATCTCAAACTCAAACCCCACCCCAGTTCACCAGCCTCCCTTCATTGATGCCCCTGGGAAGCCCAGTACTAAGTGTGGCTGGGTTACCATAGTGACAGGCACAGGAGGCTGGCTCCCTGTGGCTGGCATCTCTGCCAGGAATGGTCAGATGCACTAAGACGTTCCCATCCCAAATATAAACCATGACCACAGCCCCGGAATAGAAGTCCGGAGGAAAAGTAGGACTGAAAACAGGCCCCCATGGTAGGGCTTGGGTTTCAGAAGGGACAGCTGGGGGGGGGGTGCTATAAAGACCTCTAGAATTAGTGTTCCTTTTACAGCTGGGCTGTCTTTCCTTCCAACGGGGACTCTTCTAGGAGTGACCAGAGGAGAACTGGGGGCACAGGGCATGATTTAAGATAATCCAGCTGTGTAGTAACTCAAATCCTGGAGCCCTAACTCAGGGCTGTTTGTCATTGGTAAGGCTGAGCAGATGGAATTGTTCCCCTCTGCTGTCAAGGGACCCAGCTTAGCATGGGACAGAGTTGGTGCCTTGGGACCTACTTGGCTACGTGACCTTAACTTGACTACCCTAAAAGAAACCTAGTGCAGAGATCCACTCCTGCAGGCCCCCACACAATCCCTGGCTGAGGGCCAGCAACTTACTTCCTAGAGCCTCCTCAGGGGGAAGGTACTTGTGGGGGGCTGGACACTCCCCTTCCTTGGGGGCACTGAGCTTCCTCATGGGCCTGCTGAGGCCTCACTGACTTCCTCCCCAGTCTGGGAGGAAGCTGCAGGGTTACAGCCTCTGACTCATCTCCTACTCAGAGGGTATCTGCTTCCCAGGCCAGGCCTGATACCCTGGGCGCTAGAGCTTGGCCAGTAGAGTAGAGGCATGCCACCTGGGAGCATCAAGAGTGAGCTCCCTGGGGAATCTTGGAAAAGACACTGCTAGATCTGGAGTCAGAAAATTCATGCTCAAATCTTAACTGCTTCTTACTGTCTATGGAACTCTGGGCCAGTCACTTCCCTTCTCTACTTATTTTTTTCATCTCAAAACACTGTGACCAATTATTCTCTCCCATGTGCTGGGATTTTTCCCTTTTCTTCCATGCCCTGCTCCTCATCCCACCTTAGCACTAGCTGAATAAGGGACCAGACCCATGGGATCCCCTATGGTTCAGACTCACCCACTTCCCAGAGCTGGGAGGGGAAATCAGAGCAATGGCTTCAGAATGCCGGAGAGGGGGACAGGGCATGGCCTCAGTACCCAGGAAGTGAGCTGTCATTGTACCAACCACTCACCCTTGCTGGTCACTGCCCTTTGCCCTCTCCACAGCGGTAGGAGGTGCCTTGGACACAGATGTCTCAGGAGGCTCAGGCCCTGGCATATTAGAAGGTGGCAATGACTTCTACTTGGGTGGTTCCACATCTCCCAGCTGGGGTGTGGTCCCTGTATTGGCACAGATGAGGAGGCCAGAAGGCTTTCAGCCCAAGGACCTTTCCCCTCCCACGAGCAAGACCAGCCATGAAGTTTTATGTCCTTTTAACAAAGTCATAACTGGAAACTGTGAGCTGTATGGCTGAGATCAGAGCAGGCCTTGCAGAGGAACCAGGACAGGACAGGTTCTCTCCAGAACAGTTTTGTGACTCTGTGGCCTGATTGCTCTGGCCTTAGTTTACCCACTTATAGCAGGAAAACAACCATTGGAGGGAGGGATAGAGAAGGATCTTAGTGTGAAATGGTATGAAGAGCCAGCCCAGTGCTATGAAAAGAGCCTTGGATTTCAGGTCAGAGAACTCACCCACATTAGGTCTCAATTTTGCTACCTTCTTACCTGTGTGAGGACTATGGGGGAAGAGTTATATGTGAGCCCAAGGGAGAAATAGGAGCTGTATTAGGAAACCGGAGCAGGAGAAGCTACAGGGTGTGGTGGCAAGAACATTTGCTTTAAAATCAGGGGACTTTATGACTTTGGGCAAGTTACTTAATTTCCGGGCCTCAGTTTTCCCATCTGTAAAATGTGAGACTGGGCTAGGTGATCTCCCTAAGGCCTCTTCCAGTTGTGACATTCTATGACCTATGATGTAGGCTGGAAAGGTAGGGTATATCCATCAGTGAGCTACAATGGAGGCCAGGGCTGAGGGGGGTATGTGTGAGCATGGGATGACCAGGAACGGATGAGAACTCATTTCCATAAGCCACATCTCAGCGAAGCTAGTAGTGAATCAGAGCAGAAGCAGCCTCCAGACCAGGGAGGGAGGAGGGTGTATTATCGAGTTATGACTCACTCCCTCCCTCTTCTCTCTGCCCCAAGCTGCTTTTTCCCACAGAAGGGTTTGGGGGAGGGTTGAGTAGCCCATTCTTTCAGCTCTCCTGGCCCCTGTTGGCCTCTCCACTCCTCTTCACACAGTCCCTCTTAGGTCTGAGGGCCTGGTTTCAATGCCTCGGGGAAGCCCTGGCTGATATGGGGCTGCACTTTTTATGGGGGTGGAGTGGTAGGGAGTAGACCTTGTTATATAGTCTGTTACTTTCTACTGAGTCTCTATTGAGCCCTTACTGGGAGACCAGGAAAGTACATACCTTTTACAACTATTTCATTTGATTGTCACAACCACCCTGGGAGGGAGGGGCTAGCCTTTACTGCTACCTTGTTTCCCCAGTCGAAGGACAGCCCTGCCAAATCTCTGTCTCTTATGTCAGTGTATGTCTTTTCCTGTCTCCCTCTGGCTTCCTCTGTGCCCCTGTACCTCAAACTCTCTGTGTGCCTTCTGAAACCGGGAGGACCAGTTTGGGGTTATTTACAGAGACCAGAGGACCTGCTTATCTGTAGGGGGCGTGGGGAGGGCTGGGCTGGGACAGCCTTAACACTTGGTCCTTCTGCAAGAACCTGAAGTCTCAGAGACCTGCCTCGTCCCAATCCCTAACCACAGCCCTGCTGTTACCTCTTATGACGTGTTAGACCACATCCCATTCCCAGTCAATCAATTTAGCCAGTCCTCCAGTGTTTACCCATCATTGTATAGGCATTACTTCATTAAGACTTCACCACAGTCCTATGAGGAAGGTAATAACAACTCCCCTTTCTACGGGCTCTAAAGTTTACAAAGGCTTTCCTCCCAGCCACTCTTTGAGGTAATGTAGGTCTTGTTATCCCCATATCCCAGATGAGGTGAAGGGACTAGGAAGTAGCAGGATTAGAACCCAAAGGCCTTGGACTCGACATCCAGAGCTCTTTTCATTCAGTCTAGTGAGTGAGTGAAAGATCCTGGAAAGGACAGGGCTTTCTTTGGCCTCTGGGAGCTCTTTGTCACTATTAATGAAGAGTTTAAGTTCTATTATCCCAAGGGTTTGAGCCCCTGTGAGAAAAAAGGTAGATCACCTTAGCCTTGAGGCTCTTGTTATATGGCAGTAATTAGCCATTTGGGGGGCAGGGACCAGAAAGGGAGGGAATCTCTGAAGGAGAGTGGGTGGGAGACCTTAGGGATGGCAGCTGGGAATAAAGGAGAGAAGAAAATGAATGAAGTAAATGAATTGACTACAGCTCAGTGATCCAGTCCACAGAGCTCTGGGCTTGGAATGAAGATCAGGGTTAAAACCTTGCCTTGTTTGGACACTTACTGTAGCTGTATGACCTTGGGCAAACTTCTGGGCCTCAGTTTCTTCATCTAGAAAAAAGGGGGTTAGACTTAATGACCTCTGAGTTCTCTTCCATTTCTAAGTCTGTGACCCTATTCAACACAGTATACTGTGTGCAGAGCCCAAGGTTAAGTGCTGGAAGAGATGCAAAGATTAAAGAAGATACCATCTCTGCCATGATGAAGCTTACCATTTAGTAGGAAGACATGATCATTCCCCAATAACTGTAACACGGTAGGATAGGTGGTGAATGCATCAGAGGTGGATAGCCAAAGTACAGCATTGGGTCCCAGAAGGGAAGACCATTACAGACCTGGAAGATCAGTGAGAGCTTCATGGGTGGAGGAGGGGTCAAAGTTTGAGTTGGAAGACCTAGGAGAAGGAGGGCCAGCTACGGTGAAGGGGCAGGGTATTGTTGGAACCAACCTCTAAGCTCCAGCTAACACCCCCACACACACATACTGGTCTAGAAATCTGCTAGTGGAACCTACGATGATGAGGTCCCTGAGTACATAAAACAACGGGGCAGAAGTATCAGGGAGAAAAGGGGGGAATCTGGCATGGCCCCAGGGTACAAAGAATGCAACCCAGAGCCTTGGCTCATGTCCAAGTGACCCAAAGTGGAGAGTAGGTGACCCCAGGAAGAGGCCCTGGGACTAGAGCGGAAATATCTCAGGCTAGTGCAGGCCAGGGTGTGGGGAACAGGCCCCATCCTGCTGTCCTGGAATCCGCACCATCCAGCTGTTTTCCTGGCCCTGACAGCATCCACATCAGCCAACTAGACCACAGGGTTGGCTATCTGAGGGAAGACCATTAAGGGGTGGGAATTTGTGTGGGAGCTCCAGGAGAAACTAACTATCCTGGTAAAGGGCAGGAGGAGTAGCGGGATATTGTTAATAACAGTAACAATGATAATAACTAGCAGTTACAATTTTTATAACAGTTAAAAGTTTGAAGAGCACTTTATAGATATCTCATTTGATTCTTATAACAACCCTAGGAAGTAGGTGCTATTATTATCCCCACTTTACAGATGAGGAAACTAAGGTTAAGTGACTTGCCTAGAGTCACAGGATTTCAGCTAGGTCTTTCTTATTCCAGAGCTTAACACCTTTGGTCTCTTCCAGTTCTGGATCCTATAATTAAGGGTCTGAGGCTAGTAAATACTTTTTAAGTGGATGAATGGGTATCTTGAGGTTCATTAGACTAGTCACTTCTCTTTAATTCCTCACTCCCAGTTTGAAGAACTTACTTGGCCCAAGCAGAGATTGATCCCTGGGAGGATGGGTCAGGCTGGAAAGAGGTAACATGGTGTAATAGACAGAACATTCTCCTTGGAGTCAGGAAGACCTAGGTTCAAATACTGGATCAGATACTTGCTAGCTCTGTGACCAACCCTGATCAGTAAAATCACTTTAACCCCTCCAAACCTCAGTTTCATCATCTGTAAAATGGGGCTTATAACACCTTTGTAATTTTTAGGCTATCTGCAAGTCAGCTGCTGCTACTGCACTGTCTTACCTGAAATGGGTAGCAGGTACCACCTAGATATATAGTTGGGGGAGGGTACGAAGCCAGATCAAAAGGGGTGAGGAAGGTAGCTGCTGCTACCATCAGATAGAAGGAATTAAAAATTGCCCAAATGAGGAGGTCAGAATTGGGATGTGAAAGGAATGTGGAATAAGAGTGGGGGATTTAGGTCAAAGGTTAGAAATGAAAAAGAAGCAAAGTAAAAAGTGTATAGCAGAGAACAAAAGAAAACTTACAAGGAAGCAAAGATAGCTACATACCATGTAATAGTGAATACACAATGTGTTGTGTTTATCATATAGGCTTTCTTGAAATGGAAATTTATTGCTGCATATTTTGCATCGTGTCTTACGTTCTGAGGTACATATGGCAATGATTTTTTCTTTTCTTATTTTGTGTTTAAGTTTAAAAAAAAATTAATTGAAAAAAAAGGAGGAAAAAAAGAAAAGAAAAAGTTCTAAGACCTACCTAGTACAATAGCCTAAGTCTCCACATAAGACAACTGAGACTCTGAATTGAAACTGACTTGGCTATGATCACATTGGTATCAAGGATTCAAACCCAGATCCTCCAACAGAAACTCCACTGGTCTTAACATATTAGCAAATCACAGCCCTAGAGCTTCAAGGCCCTTGATTACAGCCCCTTCATCTTAGGAAGGAGAGAACATGGCCCCAGAGAAGGTGTGACTTGCTCATGGTCACACAGGTACTAAGTGACCAAAAAATTGGCTGTTTGAATCAATTTCTTCTGGCTCCAGATGTAATAATGCCCTTTCCATTCGAGTATGCTAAAATTCTGAAGCAACCTGGAAGGGAGCTTAGAAGTAAGGAAACTGAGACCCCAAGAGGTGTGTTCACCTCCCCAAAATCACCCAAGGAGCTGGTGTGACTAGAATTTAAATCTTTTCCACTATACCAATGATGAAGGCTAGAGGGGAATGGGGAGGGGGAGAGGTTAGAAGGAGAAATGGGCCAGAGTGAGACAGTGATTCTCCAGCCCTCTGGGGCCTGTGTAACATTTGATGGCAGAGAGGGCACTGGCTGAGTTACCTTACTCTAGAACATATTTGGGTTTGGACTTTTGTTCCCCAGGTAATACAAAGAAGTTGAAGGATTTCTCATTTCATTTTGCATTTGTGTATTGAAATTAAAATTTAGAAATGACCTAGCGTTTATGTCATCTGATCTCCTCATTTTATAGATAAAGAAACTGGCCTGAAGTGTGGTTCAAGACAGAGATTGTTAGAAGAAGAGCCAGGATTTGAACTCGGGTCTTTGAATTTGAGAGATATTTTGAAGGTCTGGGAATTGGGATATTGTGATACTCTCTATGTATAGCCCTGGGTGGGAGGAAGGGAGCTTAGTATGCTACTGGGGTAGATGGGGAGGGGAATCTCAGGACTGATCAGCATCAGTTGGGGTAGGGTACTTGTTCAATCATTTCACTTATATCTGATTCTTCATGACCCCATTTTCTTGGCAAAGATACTAGAGTGGTTTGCCATTTCCTTCTCCAGCTCATTTGACAGATGAGGAAACTGAGGCAAACAGGGTTAAGTGACTTGCCCAGGGTCACATGGCTAGTGTCTGAGATTGGATTTGAACTCAGGTCTTTCTAACTCCAGGACCAGCACTCTATCCACTATGCCACCTAGCTGCGCAAGGGGTGGGATACAACCTATTGTAAATGAGTTGCTGGGGAACTTCAAGGGAGGGGTTGGAGGCAGATGGCTAAGATGCTGGGCAGCTGCTTTGTCTGAGGCATCTGAGAGTTGCCCTCTTCAGAAGGAGGTAGAACACTTAAAGTTGCCCTGGATAGGAAATGCTCAATGCCCTTGCCATCTTCTACAGAATGTTGAAACTGGAAAGAAACTCAGCAATTCCCCAGATCCTTCTTTTGCAGAGGAGTGTGACTTGCCCAAGGTCATACTAGAGAAGCCCCTTCTGAGGTAGTGGAAAGAAGGCTGGGTGTGGTATCCAGAAACCTGAATTTGAATCCTGCTCTGACCCCTGGGCCTATCTCTGAGCCTCAGTGTTCTCATCTGTAAAATGAAGGTGATCACAGAATCATAAAAGGTAGAGGGAATCTCAGAGGTCAGCACCTTCATTTTACAGATGAGGAAACTGAGGCCCACGTGCCCAAGGAGGCTGAGGGAGTGGCAGGCAGGATTTGAACTGGGGTCTAGGGCTCAATCTCTGTTATACCTGCTGCTTACCTCAAAGCATTGTGGTTAAGAAGTCACTTTGTAAATCTCAAGTACCAAAGAAATGTTGACTATTATTTATAATTCTGGTTAGTGGCAGGGCTGGGGCTTCAATTGAAACATGGAATCTTAAAGGTGGAAGAAATATCTAGAGCCATCAAATCCACCTCTCCTTGGAGGGAGAGCTTCCCTACCCCCTCCCCAACTACAGGCTTCCCCTAGTTCTGCCCTCAGACCAAAGCTAATCCCACCTCGGAGTGACAACCCTTCAAATACTTGAAGACCAATGTTATGGTCCCTCTGGACTCTTCAGGCTCTGCTGCCCACCAAAAAAGAGTCCAAGGCCTCAACCTCTCATCAACGGATCATAAGATTTCAAGCTGCAAGAACCCTAAGAAATCATCTAATCCAACCTCTTCATTTTTCGGATAAGGAAACTGAGGCCCAGAAAGGTTAAGTACCTTGCCCAAAGTCTCCAAGGTTGCAGAGCTGGGTCTGGAGTCCCCATGTTTCTTATTTTAATCCAGTGCCCAGCCAAGGAGATAGCAGTCAGTCAAACTGACCCTAGGCAGGAAACAGCCCAATCCCTTACTTCCCTTCCCTTCTGACTCTGTCCCTCTTCCTCCCACCCCCCATCCCCATCAGCTTTCCTTTGGGGATGGGGGTGGGAAGGGTCTCTGCCACTCTCTTGGGCCTGCTCCTAAAATAGCCTGAGAGAGAATGACTGCGCTCCTATTCCTTTCCCCTAAGAAGGGAGGGCTAGGAGCCAGGCAGGAAGTGGGACCAGGGCTCTGAGTGTTTGTCCCAAGTGGGGAAGGAGGTGCATTACCTCAGACAACCCCGTAGCCCCACCCTCTGGGGGGATGGACAAGGCTTCTTGTCCCTCCTCCAAAAGAGCACTCTATTTTCCTGCTGCCATTGGAATAATATAACCCCTCATATTTAGAGGAATACATACATATATATACCATATGATATATGCATATTATATATTATATGTTATACATTATACGTGTATGTGTATATATTACATTATATATGTGTTAAGGGTCATGTATACTTACACGTCTATATAGGAGGTGTGTGGGTGTGGGTGTATGGGGGGGGGTTAACACACAGAATTTTAGGTCTAGAAGAGACCTCAGAGATAAACTAATCTATGAGGCCTGAAAAAGAGACTTTGACCAAGTCACTCCTCATTTCTGGGCCTTGTTTTCCCCATCTGTCAAATGAGAGAGTTGATTTGTGAGATCCCTTCCAGGCCTAAATTTTATGATCTTATGATCACAAGATCTCAAGTAAGAGGCAGAGGCAGGATTTGAACTTGGGTTTCCTGACTAAATCTAATGCCCATTTTTCTAGCACTTAGCAGTTTTCAAAGCTCTCTCATATTTATATTCCCATTGGACCCTCACAACAACCCTGTGACTACCCAGTGAGGTGTATATAGTGGACAAAATTCTCAATCTGGAGTCCAAAAGAGTTGGTTTCAAATCCCATCTCTGCCACATTATCAGTATGACCTTGGAAAAGTAACTTAATATCCCTGGACCTCAGTTTCCTCATCTGAAACATGAGATTAAACTAGAGGACATTTAAGGCCCTTTCTAGCTCTAAATCTATACTCTAGGATTTGTTGGGACCTTACTATTACAGTAACCCATGCCTCAGAATTGGAAACTCTCAGGTTTACCCTGGTAACATCTGAATGTGGTTCATTCGTAGCTTTCCCCAAAGGGCCCTCAGCTCCCAGGCAAGTATTGTTCTTCCAAGGCATAAAACATAGAATAAGTTTATCACAAAACAAAGAATACAGGAAGGAGGCCTACCCTAGTCTTTAGATAGTCAAGAAAACATTTCCCTCGTGAGCCCCACATCCTCCAAGGGCTTAGATAGTCACTCTGAGTACCATCCTGGAGTTGAGGCTTCTTCTTGCGGGAAAATAATTTAAAGTTGTGAGGAAGTCAAATAGCTGATGCTTTTGGCAAATTCTGCCTGCCCCAGGGTCCTATAGTGTCATTCCAGACTTATAACACATCCCTGGAAGTAAGGCTTCTCAAAGTGGGGGAAAAGTCAGAGTCAATAGACAGTTGATCTGCCTTGCTTAGATCTTCACAGCCCGTATGACTCACAGTACTGGTTAAGGGCACATTCTTCAATCAGCAGGTTACTGGGCCTCCTTTTGGTCCTACGGTCCTGGATTCCCTGCCAGGGGATGTTCCTCATCTTCTCTCTGTTGCCTCATAGCCCGCCACTGGTGGCTTCCAGATAAGGACTGTATTGTCTGTGTGGATCTGTTTTTAATAATAACAGTTAGTATTTACATAGCACTTTAAGGTTTGCCAAGAACTTATCTTAACTTATTGCAAATGTTATCTGTCTTATCCTCACAACAACTGTGGGGAGGCTGGTGCTATTATTGTCCCCACTTTACAGATGAGGAAACTGAAGCTAAGTGATTTGCCTAATGTCACACAGCCAGTATTTTTCTAATGTGTATTTGAACCCAAGGTCTTTCTGGCTATTCTCTATCTAGCCTACCACTCAGCTACCTTGTGGGTTTTTTGGTCTGTTTTGCCCTGTCTTGGACTGCCCTGAGTCTTGGAAACACAGTTGCTTGACCACCCTACTCCAGCTACCTTTTCTAGCCACGTTTTCTTCATCAGGACAGTGTTTTACTGCTTTCAGAGTGAGATAGCTGGGGCCTTAGGGAGTCAGCACCTCCCAATAGGCCCTCCTGAGACTAGGGAAGAAGGAACACTCATCCCCACTTTTCTTCCCTTTCAGCTGTCATTCCCCCCTACTTCTCCCCTGCTAGAGCTGAGAAATAAGGAGGCAGAAAGGGGAGGGGCCCAACTACAGAAGAGGAGGAATCCTGGCTGAAGGAGATAGAAGCTGGGGTCTGGCCCAAGAGGCTGTCCACAGCTAAGCACCCTGTGGGCTGCGCTGCCCGGGAAACGGGTTGGGCTATTCAGAGAGAGGCTGAATGACCGTCCGCATGAGGTGCTACAGAGGGGTTGGATTAGGTGATCTCAGAAGTCCCCTCCAGGTCTGAGATCCTATGATGTACCTGGGTCCTAGTCTCTTTCTCATCCCCCTCCTAAACTGGAATAGGGGGAGTAACTCCATTCAGCAGAATGGTGGAAGAATAAAAACAACAATAATAACAATAACAACAATAACTCATCTTTATATAGCACTTTTGTCACAACAGTCCTATAGGTTAGGTAGTATGAAAATCAGACCCACTATACAGAGGAGGAGACTGAGGTTCAGACAAGTTAAATGATTCAGAATGACAAGGTTTTAAGTTAAAAGATACCTAAAAAGTTATGGAACCCAAGCTCCCCCTCATTTTACAGAGGAGTAAACTGAGGCCCAGGGAGAAGACATGATTTGTCATGTAGCTAATGACAGTGTTTGAGGCAAGATTCATCCTTTTTAATCAAAAAGAGGAAATGTGTCTATAGCAGAAAGAGACTGAAGCTGGAGTGGGAATCCAGCTCTTGGGTCCTGGACAATTCCCTTTCTGGGCTGAGGCCTCCTCATCTGTAAAATGGGTGCAATTATCAACTGACAAGCATTTATTAAGCAGCACTCTGTCGGGCACTGTGCTAGGCAGTGAAGATACAGAGACAAAAATGCTACCCCTCAGGCAGCCTTCAAAGAATTACATTGTATCAGGAGAAGCAAATGTGTAATTATAAAAATATACAAAAATACATGTAAAATAAATTTGTCCACTGGGGTGGGAGATACCAGCCCTTGGGGGATCAGTCCAGGTGAAGCCTTGAGCTGAGTTCTGAAGCAGTGTGTACATTGCCTACCTCACCAGGGCAAGGATGGTATTTTGTGAGCCATAAAACACCATATAAGCGTAAGTTGTTATTTACTGAGCTCTTGCCCTGTGTGTGAGCAGCACAGGGAAAGGGCCAAAGTCATCTGGGAGTTCCCATGTGAGGCACTGGGAGGGAAGAGGAAATAGTGTCTGAAAGCAGCCTTCTCTCTTAACTTCTAGCTTGAAGACTGTGCCCTGCAAGTATCCCCATCTGGATATTACCTGGACCCGGATCTGTCCCTAGAAGAGCAGCGGGAGATGCTAGATGACTTCTATGAAGAGATTGGGTTGGTATTAACCCTCACCCTAGGGTTGGGGGCAGAAGGAATAAGAGGCTCCAGAGGATATCAGTCCCATCTCAGCTATTTGTCACCTCTCTCTTCTCCAGCCCCTACCCCAGACCCTTTTTTCTCTATTCCCACCCCATTCATTCCCATCTTCCCCATTCTTTCTGTTCTTCCCTGGGTGAAACTTGAGGTATGAGCTCTGATCCCTAATCACTGTGAGTTCTGGGAAGGCATTATTTAAGGCTATGTGTCACACACACACACACACACACGCACACGCGCACACACACCCCAAAGCCAGGCTAAGTTTCATTAGCCTAGACCTCTGATCTCTCTCCCGCCCCTGGCCTGCTCCCTTGATCCCTCCTGAGGCCCGGGGTGGGCAGACAACTGGCCAGGGAGGGACTCCTTCCTCTCCTCATCTCCTGCTCTCTCTGAAGGAAACAATGGTTAGCCACAAACACAAGTACACAAAGAATAACAACATTTCATTAGTGCCTTGAGGTTCACAGGGCACTGAGGCAGTGAAAGTATTCCCATTCCCATCTTACAGATGAAGAAACTAAGGCCCAGGGGTTAAATGATTTCCTCAGGGTCACACAGCTAGTAAATAAGAAACAAGGATTAGAATTAGAAGAGCCTGTTAAGTTACCTTGCCCAAACCTCTCCTTTTTACAGAAGAAACAGGCCCAGAGAAAAGTGATTAGCCCATGGATTACCTAGCATGCTAATAGTAGAACTAGAAATAAAATTCAGGGCTCCTGACTCCCCTGATTCTACAAGACACACTAGGGCCTGAGATTCCCTCCCTACTTTGTCTTCAGAGAGACTTGGGCTAGGGGAGAAGGGCCTTATTCATTCCTGCAGGGATCCTCTTCACACCTCCTCCCCCTACCTGGAAACTACTCTGAGTCCCAGCCATTTCTCAACAGGCTGGCACTCCTCTTTGCCCACCCCTACCCCTCTTCTTGACATTCTGGCCATATGGATGGATGGAGGAGAAAGGAGGGAAAGAAACTAGGTAGAGGGAACTGGGGTGTCCACACTGCTCTTCCCCAAGAACCTCTTGAGTCCATACTGAGTCCTAGGGAGGACCCAGTCTGTCCAGGGAAGAGTTAATGTGCTGGGACCCCTGCTAGGGGAGAGAACAGGTAATGGAATGCCTGCTATACCTGTGTTTGCTGAAACCCTCCAACTTCTCTGCTCTTAAGGGGCCCTTGTCTGTCAGCACCACCCCTCCCCCAGGACCAGGGACAGAAGGAGAGAGAGAGAGAGAGAGAGAGAGAGAGAGAGAGAGAGAGAGAGAGAGAGAGAGAAGAGAGAGAGAGAGAGAATGTTGAATTGGACTTCTTCTTCCTGGGGTTTTTGGTTGGAATGTGGAAGTCCTTGTGTGAGAATGTCAGGACTGAGATTAGTTAGGCAGGGCCAGGATAAGCAGTAATGTCTGTGATACAGTGAAAAGGACTGGATTTATTCTGAGGTCCTAGCTCTCGTCCATCCTCTGGTCATTATTTACTAGCTGTGTGACCCCAGGGAAGTCACGAAACCTTTCTGGGCCTCAGCTTCCCCATCTATAAAATGAGATTGGCCCAAGTGAAGTCTAAGGGTCCCCTCTAGTTCTAAATCTATGCTCTTCACCTAGCAAAGGGAGGAAGCCCACCCTCATTCTGCGTACCCAGCTGTCCATCCGAGTCCATGCCATCCTAGGTGAGTCCCTGCCCTCACCCTCTGGCTACCCCCATCACAATTCTCCAGGGCTCTTCTCCATTTCCTTGGAAGGAGGGAGTGGGGAGCCTGGGCCAAGCAGATAAGAGGCAGGATGTGTGGGGGGGGGCCATCTGCAGCTATGGCTATGTCCTTCCTCAGGGCATAGCTGACCTATGAGTTGGGGGCAGGGAGTCACTCCAGGAATTGAGTGAGAGTGAAGACAGCAGACCTTGGGGAGTGGAGGAGGATGGATGCAGGGATGGGGGAGTTGCCCCTAGGAGCTGTGTAAGGGTGAAATTACTGTGTAGCCAAGATGGAGGTGGGAGGGTCTGAGCCTGAGTAACTACTCCAGGTTCACTGTGTACTCTTGAGAGGGGAAGTAAAGGTCTGTGCTTGATATCCTGTCCTCCTGGGTGGGAGTGGGGCCCGATGCTGTACCTGAGTGAGTGGAGCCCTACTCACTACATGTTTGTCCTCTGCAGAGAAGCTATATAGATCCAGCGGCCCTGAGCTACGACGCTCACTCTTCTCCCTGAAGCAGATCTTCCAGGTGAGGGGATCGCTAGGAGGGCCAGCCTGGGAGGGAGTACCTAGAGGTGCTCCCCCCTGAGCTCCTCCCACACTGCCTCTGTAGGAAGACAAAGACCTGGTACCGGAGTTTGTGCACTCAGAAGGCTTAAGCTGTCTGATCCGAGTGGGGGCCGCTGCAGACCATAACTACCAGAGCTATATTCTCCGAGGTTGGTCTAGGCCTGGGCTGGCCCTTTTTGTCCTTCCTGCCCCTCTCCCACCATGGCCTCATTCCAGGGGTGTGCTGTCTCCCCCCCAGCCCCCATGGCTTTGGTTTTTAAAGCCCTTTATAACCTGGCCCCTCCCTCCCTTCCTAGTCTTCTTACACTTTACTCTCCAGTGACACTGACCTCCTGGCTGTTCTTCACACACAGTACTTCATCTCCCAACTTTGCAAAGCCTGTACCCATGCATGCAATGCTTTCCCTTCTACTCTCTGCCTCCTTTAAGACTCAGTTCAAACCCCACCTTCTGTAAGAGGCCTTTTCCTGGTTCCCCCTGCACACCACCCCGCTTGCCATGTCTTCCTTCTGGTGATGGTATACCGCCACTGTAGCCTGTGTATATCATAGATGTACATAGCTGTTTGCAGTTATCTCTCCCATCAGACTCCTTGAGGAACCCTGTTTTTGCCTTTCTTTGTGTCTCTGGTGCTTAGCACGGTGCCTGGCACGTAGGAAATGCTTAATAAATGCTTGTTGATGACTGGCCGGCTGGGGCTCTGGCCCTTGTCATGCTGATGCCAGCCTCCCATCCCTCCTCCAGCCCTCGGCCAGGTGATGCTGTTCGTGGATGGGATGCTGGGTATGGTGGAACACAGTGAAACCGTGCAGTGGCTCTACACCCTCTGTGCCAGCATGGTGAGTAAACCTGCCCTTTCTCACTTCTCTGCTTTTGGAGGCTGCCAGCACTGAACGATGCAAGTAGCTACAGTGTAGTAAAAGGGCTGGGGGATGGGGAAGTGAGGTGGTGAGGGATGTCAGGAGCTCCAGGCTCTAATTCACCTTCTACTAACTCTGTGACCTTGAACAACTCATTCCCCCCCCAACCCCATTCTCTCTCAGTTTCTTCATTTGTAAAATCAATCAACAAATATTTAAGCACTCGCTATATGCCAAGCACTGTGCTAAGTTCTAAGTATACAAATACAAACAAAAAGAAAGAAAGTCCCTCCCCTCCAAAAACTTACATTCTGGTGGGGGAAGACAACACATGAAAGGGAGGGAGGAAGAAATAGTGTGAAAGGGAATCATGAGAGGCACCTGGCTGGCTTCTTCTTAGGATCTCCCCCTCTTGCATCCAATATACTTTCCTTCACTCCAGCTGATAGATGCCATATGGTTTGGAAGTGTCCAGTCCTAGCAAGATGAGGGTTCTCCAGCATCACGTCCCTCCATACCACTCCCTCTGAGAATGGCTCAAGTGCCCTGCTCCTCCCAGATGTCCACACACACATCCATGAACATCACTGACTGGGAAAGTGGGAGGGTCCAAGCAGTCAGGAAAACAGGGGGCCATTCCTTCCTCTTCAATCACCACCCCCTCCCAGAAAAAGAGAAGGGTCCTCATAAGGCAGACCTCCAGCTCAGGCCCCTTCCAACTGCAATATCCAATGTTCTAAGGAATTCTAAGGACTCTCCCAACTCCAGCGTGCTATGTTCAACTCAAGGCAATGAAGAGACTGTAAAATTTGACACTCTGCTCTCAAGGGACTTATGGGGAACATGTGTATTCCAATCATTTGTGTAAAAGGTAGAATGTAATAGAAGAAAAGGAGAAATCTAAACCAAGTGCTCTAAAAAATCTCTAAAGGGAAAGAAAGCACTTTGAGCTGGGGGAATGACGAAACCTTCCTGATGGAAAAGGTGGCATCTGACCAAGCCTCAGAGCAAGAGAAGGGTTTCAGCAGGCAGAGATGAGGAGGAAATGCCTTCTAGGCAGGAGGAGAGTACAAAAGTGATTGAGGACCGGACAAGATCAAGGACCAGTTGGTGGCCCAATCTGATTGGTACAAGGAGTGTGTGAAAGAGAATAGTATGAAATAAGGCCGGGATGGTTAATTGGGTCAGAGATGTCAGGCTAATGAGCTTACATTTTATTCTGAAGGGAATCCACTGAAGCTTTTTGGTCAGAGGAAGAACATGGTCATACTTACAAATCAGGAAAGTTATTTTGGTTGTTGGGTGGAGGATTGCCTGCCAAGACAGGAAACTGAGACAGGGAGACCAATGTAATCTGGGACTAATCCAGGAGACAGGTGATGAGGGCCTGATCTAGGATGTTGGGCCAAGAGAGCACAGAGAAGGAGACATGCTTGAGACATGTGGAATTAGCATTTGTGACTGCTGGTCACCCGTTCCTCCTGGGTGTTCTTTCTTACCTTGGCCTCTGGGACCCTGCTGTCCTCAGATTCTTATCTGTCACTCCACTCCTTTGGCCTCCCATGCTGGTTTTCGGGGTCCCTTCCAATCCCCTGATCTCAGGTATCCACCCAGGCTCTGTCCTTGTTCTTCTTCTCTCTTCCATCCAGCTTCTCTCCGCTAGTGATCTCATCTGTTCTCCCTGATTCTCATCTCTGCCCAGATGACTCCCAAATCTGCATATCCACACCAAATCTCTCTTGAACTCCAGGCCCGCATGTCCCAACAGTGTGCTGTACATTCCCAGCTGCAGGTCTGCATGGCGCCCCAAGCACGGCCACTTTGGAATTCATCATATTTCCCCCTAAGCCTGCCTCTTCTTCCAACTTCCCTGTGTAGACTGAGGATACCATCATTTTCTTGGTCACCCACACTCAAGGCCTTGACATCATCCTTGATTCTTTCCTCTCCTCTTCAATCAGCTGCCGAGTCTTAGTGATTTTACCTCCACATCTCTCCAATCTGTTTCCTTCTCTCCACTTACATTGCCAACTCTAAGTGTTAAAGGAAGTCAGTCGCTGATGAACACTTATAGTGCTAAGGGCCCAGTTAAGATGAATAACCTGAATTTGTAATGGACCTTGTCAGTACTGGCTTCTAGCATCCTCCAGCAGTATTTAAGTAGGTCCTGGCTTGTGTCAACATCAAACACAAACTGACTGTAACTTTTGCATGTGAATTTTTTAAATACCCCTCAGCATAAAGCATGAATGCAAAAATGATCCATGTTAATAAACATTTTAGGTCAGGGGTGGTTCCCTAAGCATGGATGTTCCCCAAGACTCTTTTGTCTTGGTGACCTCATCTTCTCCCATGGGTTTGGTTGTCATCTTTATACCAATGGCTCCTGGATCTACTTCTCCAGCCCCAGTCTCTCTCTTAAGCGTCTGTCCACCATCACCTACCGCGCCTTAGACATTTCAAACCAGATGTCCCACAAACACCTCAAACTCAATGTGTCCAAAACAACTCATTCCCTTTCCCCCTAAACCTACCCCTCTTCCATACTTCCTTATTTCTATTGAAGGCACCATTGTTTTTCCAGTCTTTGAGTTTTATAACCTTGCCTTGATCCCATATTGTTTCCCTTACCTCATATATTCAATCCTTGACAAATTCGGTTGTTAGGCTTTCCATAGCATCTTTCATCCAACCCCTTCTCTCCATTCACACACAGCCACCACCTTAGTTCATGCCCTCCTCACCTCTCGCTTAGATGGTCCCTGTCTCAAGTCTTTCCCTACTTCAGTCCATCCTTCACACTGCTGCCAAAATGATTTTCCTTAATGGCAAGTCTGACCCCTACTCAATAAGCTCCCATGACTTCCCATTCCTTCTAGAACCAAATATAATAAACTTCTCTGCTTGGCACTTAAGGACCTTCACAACCTGCTCCCAAACTCTCTTTCCAGCCCCACTGTAAGTATTCCCCACTCCTGCATCCTTCAGTCTAGAGATTTTCTCGATGTTCCTCACATGGGACACTCCATGTCTTGCCCTCTTGCCTTTGCTCTGGCTATGCCTTATGCCTGGCATGCCCTTCCTCTTCACCTCCAGCTCCTTTAAGACACTGCCTTCTAGCTGAAGCCTTTTCTGATCCCACCAAACTACTTTTGTGCCCATTCTCTTGATGTTGCATACATTCTTCTACCTGCCCTTGTCTCCTGTGTTAGAACCCCTTCTATTCCCAACTTAGCCCAGTGGCTTCACAAATGCTTGGAGAACAGAGTTTTTTGCAGAGACTGTCACCAGGCACCTTCTCAGTGCATCACTTAACTCACATCACATGACCCAGTAGAATTGTTCTGGAGGACCTGTGATCTCACAGTACACAGAATCTTTCTCCTGAGTGACATGGGAACCAGATTTCTGAAAGAGAATATTGATACCTTTTTGCATGAAAAAAGAATTCATAATTCAACAAGACACTACCAGCACCAAGTTTACAGATTATGAAAACACTTCACAGTTTTATGTAGCTAAACAGCATTCGTCTCTTTGCTGTGATTTCACAAGACAGACTAATAAATGTAATAGTGACATAAATGTCACTTTCCTGAAACCAAAAAAACAAAAACAAAAAACCAACAAATGCTTGGAGAATGATGCCAGCCATACTTCTCGAGGACTGATGATGAAACAGGCTGCTTACCTCCTCTTGGAGAGGGGAGTGCAGACTGAGACATATTTTTATGGAGATAGCCAGTGCAGGAATTTGTTTACTTGACTATAAGTATTTATAGCAGGGGTTTTGTTTTCCTTTCTTCCTCAACTGGGGATGAGGAAGGGAGTGGGGAGAAAATTTGGAACTGAAAATAAAGTTAAACTTTAAAAAATTTTCTTATTAAAAAAATGTCTAAGGGCAGCTAGGTGGCACAGTGGATAGAGCTGCGGACTTGGAGTCAGGAGGACCTGAGTTCAAATCCCACCTCAGACACTTGACAATTACTAGCTGTGTGACCCTGGGCAAGTCACTTAACCCCGATTGCCTCACCCCCCCCCCAAAAATTTCTAATAGCAAAAAAAAAATGCTTGTTGGTTTAACTTATGAGTACGGATTTTCATTTATTACACTTATAGCCTTCGTACTTACCAAAAGGTCTGGCACATAGCTGGTGCTTAATAAATCCTTGTTGATTGATTGATTGATTAATCTGAGGTCTGACTACTCCAGTGAGTGGCAAAGGTGAAATGGAGATAGATAGCAAGAGTTGTTCTGACATTCTAGGTTCTAAGTTTCCTTCTAGCTCTGACTGGTCTAGATTCTGAAAAAGAAAACATGGCACTATCCTAACTACCATCTCGGTGATATCACAACACTCATGTTCTCTTTCCTGTCCTTGGGTGAAGAACAGAAGAATTTCTCCATATGCTTCACCCCTTAGAGACATCCCTCAAGGGACATACCCCTGGAGAGAAAGCCTCATTCCAGAGAAGGACATCTCCTTTCCCAGGCTCCTCTCATAAAACATTCACTGCCTTCATCCTCTGCTTCTATATGAGAAGCTCCTTTAGTCCCCAAAGCAGGCTTGAGTTCCCCTTTCCCCTAACCCCCTGCCTAAGGGGTGCTACCAGGAAACCATGTGATCCTACTAACTAGACGCCTGCCCAGTCTTGTGTGAGCTCCCCATTTCCATAACTCCCTGCCTAAGAGATGCTACTCTAAATAATATGACTTTACTTACTGGACACCTCCTTCTCCCCAGTCTCGCCTGGTGGTGAAGACATCCCTGAAGCTCCTTCTGGTATTTGTGGAATATGCAGAGACTAATGCCCGGCTCTTCATCCATGCCGTCAACACTGTTGCCAATGCCACTGGTCAGATACCCTTCCCTCTCTCCTTTTCCCCCTCCTTGCTGCCTGCATGCCCTCGTTTTGTGCCCTCTCTGCCTTCCCACATACCTCTCCTCTCACCTACTCCATAGGTGCCTACCCATGGGCTACCTTTGTGTCCATCCTGGAAGAGAAGAATGGAGCTGACCCAGAGCTGCTGGTGTTCACCATGACCCTGATCAACAAGGTGCCTGGGGGCAGGGGAAGGACAGAGTTACTTATGGCCCTCAGGGTCCCCCCTTTCCATACACACCCATGTGCCAGCACCCACCCCATAGTGGCCACATTATCAGGTCTCAGAACCCTTTATGGCAACTGAGGGCCCAGCCTCACCTTCAGCATGGTGCTCACAGACGCTGGCAGCCCTTCCTGACCAGGACTCATTCTACGATGTCACCGATGCATTGGAGCAACAGGGCATGGAGGGCATTGTGCAGAAGCACCTGGGTAGCCCAGGCACGGACGCTGACCTCAGGGCACAGCTTGTCCTCTATGAGGTAAGGATCCCAGAACTGGCATGTCAGGGGGTCAAGGGCATCAAAATTCCCAGGTTTCCTTCCTCACTCTTGCCTCTTCTCTTTCTCCAGAGTGCCCTGCGGCTAGAAGATGGGGACCCCGATGAGGGGGTACCAGGTGGGCGGCGGGAGCGCAGGAAGCCAGCATCAGAGGAGGGAAAGAGGAGCCGGCGTTCCCTGGAGGGGACAGGGTCTGGCATCAGCTCCCCTGCCAGGGCAAGCTGCCCGATCCTGCCCCCCTCCAAGCCTCCTGTGGACACTCACCCTCAGTAAGTGAGAGTCATTGTCAGTCAGCAAGCATTAATAAGGTTGAGTAAGTGCCTCCTATGTGCCAAGCACGCCGTCTCTCAGTGTGCCTGGAATACTCTCCCTCTGTACCTCCACTTACCAGCTTCCATGGCTTCCTGTAAGTCCAAACTAAAATCTCACTTTCTACGAGAAGCCTTGTTCTAGTGCCTTCCCTCTCTTAATCATTTCCTATGTAGCTTGTATTTAACTTGTTTGTGCACATTTTATTTGCTCGCTGCTTCCCCATTAGACTGTGAGCTCCTCAGAGGGCAGAGACTGTCTTTTGCCTCTTTTTGTATCTCCAGTGCTTAACACATAGTGTCTGGCACATAGTAGGCACTTAAGAAATGTTTCTAGGCTAACAGAGTGGTCACAAAGAGAGGCAAAAGACAATCCCTGCCCTCAGAGAGCATCTAATGGGGAAACAACAGGCAAGCAAATATGTACAACAAGCTCTACACAGGATAAATAGGAAATAGTTAAGAGAAGGAAGGCATTAGAATTAAGAGGGCTTGGGCAAGCCTTCTTGCAGAAGGTGAGATCTTCGTTGGGGCTTAAAGGAAGCCAGTAGGTACAGAGGAGGAGGGAGAGCAGTCCAGGTGTGGGGGACAGTCAGAGAAAATGCCCAAAATAAGATCTACAGGAAATGGGGTGTAAAAGTCTATCCTGCCCTACGGGAAAATTGAAGGAGAAGGGGATAAGAGAAGGGGGGAGAGATAGAAGGGAGGGCAGATTAGGGGTATTCAGAATGCATGCCATCTTGGGGTGAGGGGAGGGGCAAGATGGGGAGAAAATTTGGAACTGAAAATCTTGTGGAAGTGAATGTTGAAAACTAAAAATAAATAAATTTTTTAAAATAAGAAAAAAAAATAATAAAAAAAATTTTTTAAAAAAAGGAGAGAAAATGCCCAAAGCTGAGAGATGGAGGGTCTTGTTTGTGGAATAGCCAGGAGCCCAGGATTCCCTGGACTGAAGAGTATATGTGTGTGTGGAATGGGTAGAAGATGGAAGGAGACTGGAAGGGACGGACGGGTAGGTTATGAAGGGCTTTGAATGCCAAATGGAGGATTTTGTATTTGATTCTGGAAGTGATGGGGAACCACTGGAGTTCATCGAGTATGAAGGTGACATGGTCAGACTGGTGCTTTAAGAGAATGACTTTAGAGACTGAATGAAGGATGGATTGGAGTAGGGAGAGACTTGAGGCAGGCAGACCCCACCTCCCCAAACAGGCTACTTGCAATAGTCCAGACATGAAGGGGTAAGGGCCTTTATGGTGTAGGAGGGAGGTTGGCAGTGTCAGAGGAGAGAAGGGGGCGTATTAGAGAGATGGTGCAGAGGTGAAATTGACAGGCCTTGGCGAGAGCTTAGATACTAGTGGTGGGGAGGATGGGGTGAAGAAATAGTGAGGAGTCCAGGATGACTCCTAGGTTTTGAGCCTGGAGGACAATGAGGATGTGTAATTCCCTCAACAGTAATAGGGAAATTTGGAAAGGGAGAGGTTTTAGAGTTTTGGACATGTTGAGTTCAAGATGTCTACTGGACCTCCAGTTCAAGGTGTCTGAAAGGCAATTGGAGATGTGAAATTGGAGGTCAGCAGAGAGGTAGAACTGAGAATCATCCTCCTAGAGATGATAATTAAATCCATGGGAGCTGATGAAATCATCAAGTGAACAAGTATGGAAGGAGAAGAGGCCAAGGAGAGATCAGATAGGTAGGAGGGGAACCAGGTGAGAATGGTGTCCTGAAAGCCTAAAGGTAAAAAGGTGTCAAGGAGAAAAGAATAGTCAAGAGTGTCAAAGACTTCAGAGAGGTCAAGAAGAATGAGGGTTGAGAAAAAAATGATTGAACTTGGAAATTAGATCATTGGTAACTTCGCTGGGAATGAGGAGATCAGAAGTCAGTTTGCAGGGGGTGAAGAAGAGAACAGGAGGAGAGGAAGTGGAGGCGTCTGTCATAGATGGCCTTCTTCTTGAGTTTGGCCACAAAAGAGTATAGGATACTAGTTAGCAAAAATCAAGTGAGGGTTTTTTTGAGGATCAGGGAGACACAGGCATTTTTTTATAGGCAGTAGGGAAGGAGCCAGTGGACAGGGGAGGGAGTCAGATGAGTGAAGATGGAGATTACAGAGGGGGCAGTGTGTTGGAGGAGATGGAATGGAACGGGATCTCTTGAACAAGTAGACAGATTAACCTTGGTAAAGGAGTAAGACCACCTCTTCATGGGAGACAGGGGTGAAGGAGGAGAGAGTGGCCAAAGGCATCTGAGTGAAAGGAGATGAGGAAGAGGGGAGAAGAGGGAGTTCATGGTGAATGACCTCAATTTTTTTCTGTAAAATTAGAGGCAACATTCTGAGCTGAGAGAGGGGGAGCCAAAGGAGGCTTGAGAGGGGATGAAAATGTTTGGAAGAGCCACCGTGGAGAGGGGAGAGTGAATTGATAAGGGAGGTACAGTAGGATTGTCCAGCAGCAGTGAGGATCCCGTTGTTATATAAATTCGCAGTGGACCCAGTCAGAATGTTTGCATGATTTTCTCCACCTTCATTCAGCAGCAGTGTGTAAGTGAAAGCAGGTGATTGTGGGTATGATCCAAGGCTGACTCTTGGCAGGGCACAACTGGCAAAATGGTAAAGGACCCAGGGACTTAAGAGAAGAGAACAGTGTAGATTTGAATTGGTTCACCAGAGGGTCAGGATGGGGAAAAGAAGAGCAAGTGGCTAGTGCAGGGGTAATGGCCTGGGAAAAAATGGAAGAGTCAAGAGTCATAGTGTAGAGAGAGGAGTTTGGGATGGGAAGGCAGAGGGAGAGGTGAAAAGCCGGTAGATAATGGGCAGATAAGGGGTAGAAGGGAAAGAGGGAGGAGGAAAATAACAGAGCCCACACTAACCAGCAGTCCTGACTTTAGCCCCATAGGCCCCGCCGCCTGCCTCAGTTCCTCAGTGGTCTTGTTTCCCAGCCCCACCGTGGTTCCTCCTACAGATGCACTGGGTGAAAGAGGCGTCTATAAGTAAGTCAGGTGCTTGGGGTTGGGATGCCACCCCTTGCCCCCTTGGTTTCCCCTTCTCGTGGCCCACTGGCACTGCCAGCATCTCACCCTCTGGGGATATACAAGCTGGTACCTAAAGGGTCTGCTGCCCAGACCTGGGCCCCTCTCTCTGCCTGTCCCTTTTGCTCTCTTCCTCTGCTAGCCCAGCTTTGTGCCCTCTCTGGGACATCCTGCCCCCTTCCCTGGGCACCTCCAGCCGTCCCTGCCCAACTTTTCTCTCTTTTTCCAGACTTCATCAAACTGTTCCTCTTTGGTAAGTGACTGAAGTGAGCAGAACCTCAGGCCTCCCTTGGACTGTCTGTGTCCTACTCTCTACTCTCCTAGCCTCCTTCCCTCCCTCCTTATCCTCTGTTTTCTCTCCCTCTATCCTCAGTCTTCTCTCCCCTCTCCTGCTCTCTTTCTCACCTCTATTTCTACTGTTCTCCCTTCTCTCCTATGGTTTCCCCATACTCCCATATTCTAGCATCTTTACCTGTCTATTCCCCATCCTCTCCATCTCTTTCTTCCTCTCCCCTCCCTATGTCTCTCCTCCCCCATCCTCGTCTCCTGGAAGCTGGGGATCCAGGTAGGGGGAGGGGGAAGTGATGGTGGTGAGGTGCTTGAAAACCTGGGGGAGGCTCATGGGGATATGAGTACTTCCCTGGGGCCAGTGGGTATATAAGAGAGACTAAGCTAGTTTGGAATGGGACTGATCAAAGGAGGCCCCAGCAGTGCTGCAGAGTGAACGAGTCTCTTCCCATAGGGCCCCTGAGAGCCCTCCTGTCCCGGGGGTCCCGCCTGTGCTGAGCAGGTTCGAGTAAGTACAGAGCGGGGCTGGCCTCGCCTGGCCCCGCTCAGGACTTTGTGCTCACTGCTTCAGAACTGCTTCCCCATGTGCAACAGGGACCCTCCAGGTACCCTGCATTCCTCCCCCTCAATTCCACATCTGGTTCCTATCCTAACTCTTCAAAAGCCCCAGAAACAGCTTTCTGGACTGGCCCAAGAAAGGGCCTAGCAAACAGAATAGTTAACTATATACCAAGCACCCCCTAGCCCAGTTCAGAAAGACCTTGGGATCATAGTAGACCTTTTCAATCCGAAGCAATGATATTCCTGTTAAGATCTACCCTGATACTGATTGGAGGAATCAGGATGGTGGGGAAGAGTTTCAGCCTAGCTCAGGCCCCAGTGCCTAACTCAGCTCTCTAGCTGAATGGCTAATGGAGATTTGGGATAGCCTAGGGTACAGATAGAGAAGAGACCTAGGTATAAGTAGAAGGCCAGGACTTAAGAAGACACTGGAAAGAACCATAGAAGACTAGGCCTATGTTGGAGGCTATGAAGCACTGCCCTGATATGATAAGGCTGAAGAAGGGAGCTAAGGATGGGTCCACCCAGAAGGGTAATGGTGACTACATGTGTGATGGCCCTAATTCAAGACTGTGTCACGATGGTGCTAGCCCTCCACTTCCCATGAGTCCTAAACAAGAGCTTTGTGCACCTCAAAATAAATCGTACAAAACCATTTCAAAAGGGGGAAAAATGGTTTTTAAACACAGTATCAAAAAAATCCTGGATGGGTTCAACCATCCAGTCAAACTGTTTCCCTGACCAGGAATCAGAAATTCCAGACAGAAGCAGGGGAGCAGTTCCAGATAGAAGCAGAGAGTTGAACATGATGGCCTTTGAGTCCTTGGCAAATGAGAAGAGGAAATGGGGTTGGGGGAATGGGGGTGGTGCTTTCCATTTAAGATGCTATAAGCTGAAAGGAAACATGGAGATTGCCTAGTCCATTTCCAACATTTTACAGATAAGGAAAGGGAGGCCTAGAGCTAAGTGACTTACCCAAAGTCACAGTTAGTAAGTGGCAGAGGATTCGATCCCAGGCCCTCCAAAGCCAAATCCATGCTCTCTGCTCAGTGCATGGGCTGCTATTTGCATGGGCTGTGTGTGCCCGTGAGTGTATGTAGGGGCGTGTGTGTTTGCCAAGGAAAGAGTCCTGGCCCGTAGAAAGTAGGCCTCAGGTTTTATAGCAAGTAGGCTTGCTGCTGGCTGGCAGGGGTGGACCCAAGTACCCTAGGCACTGAGGAAGGTAGGCTGGAGAGGGACCCAAGATTGGGCACCAATGGGAGCTCTCCTGCAGAGCCCGTTTCCTGGAGAATGTGGCAGCAGCTGAAACAGAGAAGCAGGCTGCCTTGGCCCAGGGTCGGGCTGAGGCCCTAGCTGGGGCCGTGCCAGATGAATCTGATGGACACCCAGGTGAGGAGCTGTTGGGGAGGGCTGGGAGGTCACTTCCACAAGGACTCCTAAGGTATTCCTCTCCCCCAAACTGGAGATTCTCTGAATCCTCTCTGCCCCCTAGTAGGAGGAGGTGGTGGTATTGCCCTTACAAGTCCAAGAGGGGAGCTCTACCTTTGGCTTGTAGGGTTACCTTGGTGATGACTTTCTTTCCTATCTTCACAGACCCCCGAGAGCTGTGGAGCACCCCAGAGCCAGACCCCTCCCCCATACCCCCAGCACCCCAAGAAGTCCACTTCCCCGACCCCTGATCCAGCGAAACCTGGAGTCTGAGGTCCTAGCCCCAGAGGCTAATGTCACCTCAGAGCCACTCAAACCCCAACCTTCTCTCCGAATTGGAGATTTGGACTTCTCTGACCTAGGGGAGGACGAAGACCAGGACTTGTTGGCCACCGGGTCAACTGGGGCCGGAGATGTTTCGGCACCACCCCCTCTCCCTGGGAATCCTCCACCCCCACCCCCTTTACCCCCAGGATGCCCCCCCCACCTCCACCACCACCACCCCTTGGAGGGGCACCCCCACCTCCTCCACCCCCTGGGCTACCCCCACCTCCACCAGGTCCTTCTGCCACTGACGGTCCCATCCTCCCTCCTAAGAGGAAAACTGTGAAGCTGTTTTGGAGAGAGCTGAAGCCTGGACAGGGAGTCAAAGGCTTGGGTCGGTTTGGCCCGACCCCCACCCTATGGGCCTCACTGGAACCTGTGACTTTGGACACTGCCAAATTGGAACACCTGTTTGAGACGAGAGCCAAGGAAGTGATGTCCAACAAGGTACCTCCCTTATCCCCCCAGTGTAGGGGGAACCTACAATCACAAAACCTAAGACCTGGAATAGACTTTACAGATCTTCAAGTATACCCCCTTCATTTGAACCAGGGAGGAGATGAGGCAGCGACAGCAGGGTGTGTTGGAAAGAACACTGGGTGTCAGAGGACCAGGCTCCAGTCTTCTCCTTCCCATCTTGAGCCAGTCACTTGCTATAAAATAGAGAGTTGTCCATCCTTAAGATGGACCAGATGGACTGAGGTCACAGTCATTCTAGAGCCTATGAAAAAGTGCCAGCCAAGTTAAGCGATAGGACATTAGTCACCCAGAGTGTTGGAGCAGAGCTGGGGACTAAAAGCCGGGTTTTTAGACCCAAGTCCAAGTTTCTTTCCATTGTACCACACTGTTTCTGTGCTCTCAGGATCACCAAGGCAAGGTATGCCCTTTCCCTGATCCACTCTGAAGCCTCAACCCTAGGGGAGGAAGTAATGGGCCATCCTCCCCTGCCTCTGCCCTCTCGGGACCTAAGCCTAGATCCATCCCCTGCCCACCCTACCCACCCCTGCCCCCAAAGCTGGCTCCCACCCCAGCCTCGGATGACCCTTACAGAAAGCTGCTGAAGGCCGAAGGACGATGACGACAGTGCTGGACCCCAAACGAAGCAATGCCATCAACATCGGCCTCACGGCGCTGCCCCCCGTTCATGTCATCAAAGCAGCCCTGCTTGGTTTTGATGAGTTTGCTGTCAGCAAGGATGGCATTGAGGTGTGTTGGAGCAGGGATGGGAATTAGGGAGGGAGGCTGTGATGGAAGGATGATGCCCAGTTAGTAAAGGCAGAAGCACCACCCTCCATCGGCCCCAGGTCTAACACCATCGCAACCCCAACCAGCCACTTGTGGGGGGTGCCCCGGTTCTAGCCCTTGACCTAGGTACCAATAAAGTCCCTTTTCCTCTTAAATCAGCAGAGAAATTTTTACTAAGAAACTGGAGGTGGGGGCGGGGGTGGGTTGGGGGGAAGTTCACACAACCTCTTAGAAATGATATGTTTACAGAGTAAAATCCTTAAATTCAGAGTTACACTTCAACACCCTAATAAATGTTTACTGAATTGAATTTCATGGGCCTGGGAGGAGGGAACACCAGAGTCAGGAGCCATCTGAGGCTATACCTCAGGTCTGGCACTTGGCACCTGCAGAGCCACAGGCAAGTGACTATACACCTCTCTGGGCCTCAGTCTCCTTGTCTGTACAAAGGGGGTCACTCTTAGACTACCTGGAAAAAACTTTGTAAACCTCAACAATTCATTTTTGTATCATTAATTATCTCATCCTGGCTTCTCCTTCTGTAAGAGTCTGAAAAACCACCCTAGAGGATGCACTTGATGGAATGGAGGCTCTCCTCTTCCTGTATTCACATTTTGTAGATACAAGTGTTGCTACATTGTTACCCTCAGATGCCCTACATAGCCTACCTCTCTCCTTTTTCAGTTCAGCATGGCCTTGATAGCTTTATCTTCACTTCTTCCCTATGTGTATATTACCATCCGTCATTCCAAGTTGTGATACGTTAGCACTGATAATACTTAAATTCTCTAGGTCCCTTCCAGCTTTAGGGCATATGAACCTACTTCACAGGGACTCCTGTTGTGAAGATGTTTTCTAAACCTTCAAGTGATGGAGAACTGGGGCCAAGAAAGCCTTGTCCCAGATGGGCTTGAGGGGCACGGCATAAGGGACACCTTCATCTCTGGCACTCTTTCTTCTCTGGGGAAATCAGAGAGGAGGCCTCCTTGTGGGTGGTGGAGAAAGCCCTAGGTCTGGAGACAAAGCCCAAGCTTTCCCACTTCATAGACACATTCGAGGCTCCTGCACACTCATTTCCCCTTGGAGATTCAGTTTCCTCTTTTGCCAAATGAGAACACTGGACTTAATGGACCCTAAATTTCCTTCCAGCCGTAAATCCCACCCTCCATATCTACTTACTGAGTCATACCCCTCAAGGAAGAGACTGAGACGGGAGTTCTAGTTAAGTCTCCTTAGCCAGGTAGGACAATGGGCTATTGACTGGCTAATGGATGGATGAGTTTGAGAAGGAAACCATTACTCTTAGAGATCTCGGTGAATCATATGATATGTAATGTGCCTTTGGTTCACCAAAGCGTCAGTGGTTTTTTTCTCAAATAGAATTCGTTCATTGTCCAACTAATAGTCTGTTATCCTGAGGAGCAGCTAGATGACCTGAGTTCAAATCCAGTCTCAGACACTTAACTAGCTGTGGGTTCTTGGGCAAGTCACCTAACCTCTCTATGCCTCAGTTTCCCCCATCTGTAATATATCTTACAGCCTATGTTACAGGGCTGCTGTGAGGATAAAATGAGATATTTGTAAATGTTTTGCAAACCTTAAAGTGCTCTCTAGGGGTAGCTAGGTGGATAGAGCTCTGGCCTTGGAGTCAGGAATACCTGAGTTCAAATCTGGCCTCAGATACTTGACACTTGCTAGAACTGTGTGACCCTGGGCAAGTCACTTAACCCTGATTGCCTCACGGGAAAAAAAAAAGTGCTGTCTAAATGCTAGCTGTCCCATCAATATGGGCACTACCACCCACTGTATAGATTGCAACCCATTGACGGCTACTCATCCTATTTGACTCTTTCTCTGAGGCCTGCTCCAGGTTTGCTGCAGCCTGTGCACCCACGGCGCTGTGCTACGCTCCCAGCCTGGTGCGATACACCTTTCTGATCAATCATCCAGGCTGTCTTGGGCTGGAAATTTGTTTCACTCTGTCTTTTTGTGGGTTCTGCTGCTTCAGAATTTGTTTAGAGCCGTTTTTTATGAGTTATTTGGAGGGGTTTGGGGGAGAGCTCAAGCAAGTCACTGCTTTCACTCCACCATCTTCCTATTTGACTCTTTCTCCACCCCAACCCCCAATCGAATAAACTCTTTACAAGGGGTCCACTTAACATACCAGGGACTCTCCTCTAGATTTTTTAACATCACCAGGATATCCATGGCACAAACAAGCTGTATACCAGTTATCCCAGGGGCTCATTATATGACTAGCCTTCATCCTATTCCTCTCTGGTTTTGTCTCCCTCTTCTCCTGTGTGATTCCCAACTGGTCATATGTCGGTGCCTACTCACACCAACCACAGACCTTTCAGTTACCTCTTGGGGGACCTGCCACTCTAATTCTTTGCAGATAGGGCATGTATAGGACATGTAGTCATATGCAGCCTACAGGTGAAAAAAGATGAGCTTTTTTTCCCCCAGGGTTATTGAAAGAAGCGTGCATTTCCAAATGAAATTCAGTCCATTATCTTCTTCCCAGTCCATTCCAATCTTAGCTCCTTGACCAGCTTGGGGCTGTCCATCCCTGTATCATGGTCTGGCCAATGGACATTCTTCATCCACTAGGCTTTTCCTGTGTAGAGTTCAAGCTGACCACACATTTACCCTGCACTTTAAGGGTTATAAAATGTGTTTCTAACCACAAACCTGTGAGGTGGGTAGTGCAAGGATTATTAATACTGTCTTAGGAAACTTGGAGAAAGAGATTTGCTCCAGGTCACCTAGCTAGTTGAGAGTGAGTCCTGAGATTCCACTATGGGTCTCAATGCTGCTGCCATCAGGCTGCTGCCCTGAGGCAAATCTGCTGGTTCCAGGCAGGGAATAATCCTCGTGTCCTTCCCAGAACCTGCTGTTCAAAGTTTCTCTGTAACCTGGACAATACCAACTGCTCCTCTTTCTGCCCCATCCCCTGGGCTTTGGATAGCAGCTCCCTCCCATCTCCTTCTAGCAATACAACTCAATCTCAGCTCTGCCCACAAGCCAGAAGTAGATTTCCCAAGGATAGAGGTCATTTGGTCCACATCTTTCTTTTTACAAGCAGGGAAACTAAGGAAGCCTGGAGAAGGGGGTGGAGTTCAGAGCTCAGAATTCACTCAGACCCCTCTGGTTTGGACTCATGTTTCTGACAGAGGTAGAAAACACAGGACTCGGAGCTTGGAGGAATTGACAGAATCCAAGGATTCCATCCCAGGGATCCTTGATCAGCTTCTGCATGGCCAATACACATTTCTGGCCAAGCCTGACTCATTTTCCCAGACTGGCCTTTGGTTTCAGAATGTCACCTCTCAGTTTCTTCATCTCCAAAATGGGAGAGGGGTGATATTCAGCTCAGCATTCTAATGTCCCTTTTGCTCCACTGATCTACAACCCGTCTCTAGACGTCTAAACTGTCTCTTAGTTTTCCCACTAACCAAGGAGTGTTATTAATCAGCCTCCACCTGGGGTTTTCCAGTTTCCTACAATTCCACCCAGTCCCCCAGGGGAATAAGTAGGTGGTCACACACCTTCCTCCTCACCACCCTAGGAAACATTTGTGCTTCACACATTTTAAATACATAATGCATATAGCCATAGGATGAATTAGTCATATATTATGTAGTCATGTAGTGGACACCTGTACTTTCTTTTTTTTTTTAAATAAATTTTCATTTTATTTTATTTTATTTATTTATTTTTGGTTAGGCAATGGGGTTAAGTGACTTGCCCAAGGTCACACAGCTAGTAAGTGTTATGTGTCTGAGGCTTGATTTGAACTCAGGTCCTCCTGAATCCAGGGCCGGTGCTCTATCCACTGCGCCACCTAGCTGCCCCTGACACCTGTACTTTCTACCTGCCAATCAAAAAGGGCTATTTCTTCACAGGGCAGCACCTTAGGAGTGGTAGCACCATCCCAAGAGGGATTTTGCTATCATCTTGTTAAGGGCCAGGAGTTAATTCTGCACAGATGGAGGTGGGTCGGTTGGGGTCATGGGAAACCTGTACTTGTCCCAAAGGTTCAAATTCTGGCCCCGTGTGACCTTAGGCAAATTGCTTTACTCTCTGGGTAGGTCTCCTCTGCTCTAAAATAAGAGGACTGGGCTCAGTGCTTCCCAGAACCCATCCAGCTCCAAAGTCTGGTCCTATGACAAATGGGGAGATACAAGCTGAGGGGCCCATGGTATATCCACAGAAGTTGCTGACAATGATGCCTACGGAGGAAGAAAAGCAGAAGATCCAAGAGGCCCAGCTGGCCAACCCGGACATCCCATTGGGTCCAGCTGAGAGCTTCCTGTTGACCCTCGCCTCCATTGGCGGGTTGGCTGCCCGACTACAGCTATGGGCCTTTAAGCTAGATTATGAGACCATGGAACGGGTATGACTGAACCTGTTGGAATAAGCCCAAGTCGGGTTGGAAGTAGGTATGGGAGGGAGTGGTACATTGGTATTTTGAGGCTCAATAGCAAACAAAGAAATGGTAGAAGAATCAATCCTTTGCAGAAGGGTTAACGATAAAAGTACTTTTTAAAAAACAGAATTTTTTTCAAATGGTGGGACAAATGTTTTTTATATGCCTCCGGATCAGAGGGTATCTAAGTGTAGTAACTGTGGGACCCGTCCCCACCCGCTAGGAGATCGCAGAGCCGCTGTTTGACCTCAAGCTGGGGATGGAACAGCTGGCCCAGAACCCTACCTTCCGCTGCATCCTAGCAACCCTGCTGGCTGTGGGCAATTTCCTCAATAACTCCCAGGTGAGTGGGACCAGAAAGGGGGAGAAGCTCAGCTGCCCCGCACTGAGGGGGCCCAGAACTGGAGGACAAAGGAGGGGAGGGAGTTGGGCACTGTAGGCTGAGCCTGTGGCCATTTCAGAGCAGTGGATTTGAGCTGAGCTATCTGGAGAAGGTGTCTGAAGTGAAAGACACTGTGCGGAGGCAATCCCTGCTGTATCATCTCTGCACCCTGGTGCTCCAGAGCCAGCCAGAGTCCTCGGACCTCTACTCGGAGATCCCAGCCCTCACTCGGTGTGCCAAGGTCAGCTGGGGGGAAATGGAGGCCCCACTGCTCCTCAGTGCCGGGGAGGATGGTCCCGGGGGGGGGCAGTGAGGGGGGTGGGGGGAAGCTGCCCACCCAGGCTAGGGACCACATCACTGCTTCCAGGTGGACTTTGAGGTGCTGGCTGAGAACTTGGGGCAGCTGGAGCGGCGGAGCCAGGCGGCAGAGGAGAATCTGAAGAGCCTGACTAAACACGACCTGACGCCTGCCCTGCGTGCCCGCCTCACCCACTTTCTAAGCCAGTGTGTCAGGCGCATTGCCATGCTCAAAGTGGTACACCGACGCATGTGCAACAGGTGGGATGCGGGGGAGGGGGAAGGGAGGAGGCGCCGCTTCAGGCGGAGGCTCGCAGGCCTGACCGTACAAACGCCCCCAGGTTCCGCGCCTTCCTGCTGTACTTAGGGTACCCGGCAGAAGCGGCCCGAGAGGTGAGGGTGATGCAGTTTTGCCAGACGCTTCGAGAGTTTGCCCTGGAGTACCGGACGTGCCGGGAGCGCGTTCTCCAGCAGCAGCAGAAGCGGGCCACGTGCCGCGAGCGCAACAAGACCAGGGGGCGTATGATCACGGAGGTAACCTTCTCTTCTGCCGGCCCGACCCCAATCTGTCCATGCCTTTTCTGGGCTGTGCAGTGACCCAGAGCTGACCCTTTCCCACTCCCATCCAGACAGAGAAATTCTCATCGGTATCTGAGAAAACCTCCTGCCTCCTGCCTGTGGCTGTGGGGAGCGGCCCGGGTCAGGGGGACAGGGACACTGATGTCACCATGCGGAACGTGTTGATCAGTGGGTCTGAAGCCCCAACCCACAACCGAAGGAGCCGAGGTAAGGGGCTGGGAGTTGGGGCATTCGAACATTGCTTCCTTCTCTTTCATCTCCTGAACCGGCCCCAATCTCTCCAGGCACGGCCCACAACAACCCTCCTGCAGCAGCACCAGTGACCCCAGCAACACCCCCTGAGGAGACCCCAGGCTCAGGCTCTCCCACTGACGCTTCGGATGAGATCATGGACAGACTGGTGCAGTCCGTGACCCGGAGCAGTCCCCGAACCCTGGCTGCCCGGGAGCGAAAGCGATCTCGGGGCAACAGAAAGTCCTGTAAGTAACAGCTCTGAAAAGATACTGAGGCTGGAAGAAACATTAGAGCTCATTAGACCAACCTTGCTCATTTTACAAATAAGCCAGCTGAGACCCCCAGATGGAAGGGACATGTTTCCTAGTTCTGTACTCTTTTCCTTTTTTTTTTTAATACTCTTCACCAGTGCACCAATCCACTACTACTTCCTGCTTCGATCTCCATTCCCTCTGGGCCTGTAGGGGGCCCTTGCCCCATTGCCAACCAATGTTGTTTCCTCTCTGCAGTGAGAAGGACCCTGAAGGGCGGCCTTGGTGAAGACCTGGTGCAGGCATTGGGACTGAGCAAAGGGCCTAGCCTGGAGGTGTGAGAGGGGCATCCCCCACTACCTCCCACTCAAGGAGCCTCCCAGAGCATGGCCTCTAGACTCCAGGGAGGTGAGGGGGATGGGCAGTGGGGGAGAAGAGGCGAGAAGCTGGGTCCCCTCCTCCCAGCCATTTCATTACTTTGTGTGCCCTTCGGTCCAGGGGCCTGAGCAGTATTACTGGTGTGTGAGCCTGTGTGCTAGGCATGTGCGTGTGTGTGTGGGGTTGTGTGTGAGAGACGTTCCTAGCCTAGAGGAATAAAGGTATTCCTTAACCAACCAGCTGTGCTGTTTCCTGCTGGAGGGCCCTTCGGCTACCTGGGGAGGCACACGGGAGCCTTGTAGCCCCGCTGGGGACTCCATCTTGGCATGGTGAAGTACACTCTGCCCAGCAGGTGCCCCCCCCAACACGTCAACACAGATACACACAGCTCCCAGCTTTGGCTCTTTATTATAACAAGCCACCCCCCTCCCTCTGCCCACCCTGACCCAGTTCATCTAGATGTCCAGGTCCCATGGGCTGTCTGTTTCTCCTGGGCAGTCACAGAGCAGGACCCAGGCACTGGATAGGCAGGGCCTGCCCTGACCCTGAGCCTCGCTCAGTTCTGCTCAGTTCCGTAGCTGCGGCTGGCCTTCCACCACCTCTGGCTACAACCGCTTCATTTGTCGGCGCTCCTGCCTTCGCTGGCGCTTTTCATTGGGCTCGGCAATGGAGTTGGCTGACTCGGCTGTGAGCCAGGGGCTCAGGATGTTTACCCACAGGAGGTAGAGTGCCCGGCCTGGAGCCTGGGAGGAAACGGGGCAACGAAGGGCTTAGGCAGATTGGGACACGGTGGCTTGCTGGAGAAGACAACAGTTTTCAAGTATACATAGGGGAGGGCTGTGACCCAAGAAGGCAGAACTGAGACATGAGGGGCCATTAGGGCAGGAAGCCAGATTTCAGCTCAGCCTAAGTAAGAACTGTGTAACAGCAGTCCACCTTGGAAGGTGGTGACTGCTTGTCCGGGATGGCTCAGAGGAGACCCCTGCGTGGGCACAGGGGGCAGGACAGATGAACTGAATGGTTCCCCTCTGCCCCCGACAGAAGGCTGTGTAGGTGGGGTCTCACCCCCCCCCGCCCCGGGCCAGGGAAGCACTCTTCAGCATCAGGCACATGTGACCCCCCTCCAGCCCCTCAATCCTACTCACCAAGAGCCAGAAGTACCACACATAGAGGGAGAAGCAGCTGAGCACTTGGACAATGGCTGTCAACAGGATCACGTCCTTCAGGTGCCTTGTGGGGAGGTGGGGGCAGGGAAGGAACAGTCAGAGGCTGAGGTGAATTTAGGGGGCCCCTGGGGACGATGGACTTGGAAAGGCCAGGCACAGGGCCCGGGGGAAGGAGTGAGCTGGCAGCAGGTCCCGCTCACCTGGGCTGGCAGGGGACACTCACTCTGCCATTCCCTGCTCCATGTTGAGGTCAATGCCACTGTCCGCCAGAGCCCCATCCTCTGAGAAGGCTGCCTTGGCCATGGAGCTCATGGAGCGGTAGCTGGCCCCATACACAACCGAGCTGAACACGAGGGCTGTCTGTGGGAAACACAGAGAGTCAGTGCCCCCAGGGGAGGCTGGGGGAGAAGGAAGAGATCTTGCCAGGCTGCCTTTGCCCAGGGGTAGCTGGGGTAGGGAGGGGTCAGAAAACATACCCAGGCCCAGAACGATGCCGAAGAGTAGAAGATCACAAGGGTCACGATGCTGTAAACTGCCTGGAACCAGAAACAAGGGCAGCAAGTCAGGACAAAGGGCAGAATCCTCAGCCATCCCCCTACTCTTTGCTGGGATAACCTTCCTATGCTGCCAGACACCCGCAGCAGAAACCAACTCCCTCCCCTCTGCTGAGCATGGTAAAAGTTGAGGGGAAGAAGGGGTAAAAAGCTCTGTGGACACAAAGCCCTAGCATGCCAGGGAGTAGAAGACTGAGCTGGATATCCCTGAGAGTCTCTACTAGTGGAAACAAACTGTGCAGACCTGAGGATGGGGGAGGCAGGTCAGAGCTTCGTCCGGGGTCCTGCACCCCACCCCACTCTGGCTTTCCCCAGTTTGGTTCTCATGAAGCCCATGATAAGCTTCAAAAGATAATGAATGAGTGCTCAATGGGTGCTGCTCCCAGGTTTGACCTTTCACTTCTCTGAAACTGTTGCGAAAGACACTATGGGTGTCTGCCAGCTTCCAATTAACCCACAGTGCTCCTACTGCTTGATAAGAAGGACAACCTACCTTCAACACCCACAGGACCGGCTTTATCCCCACCCAGGACTCAGCGTCCAGCATCTACATAGCTCCCACCCAACCCCAAACCCCAAAGTGATGGAGATCCCACAATAACTCTCAAAGCTCAGCATAAAGAGGGCATAGGAACACTCACAGTGGCACCCAGGATGATCCGAAAGTAGAATCTCAGGGTTTCCTTATTCTCCTCAAATATCTGCTTCTTCCCCTTCGTGCCCACCTTTCCTTTGGGCTACAGGCAAGTCAGCAAGAATTGGAGGCTTGGAGGAGACACTTCAGCAGGCCCAGCCCTGCCCCAACCTTTCATGCCTTCCCCCAACTTTTTTATTTAATGCCTCTGCACCACCCCCCTCCCCTCAAAATACCAGGTCTGATTCATTCCAAAAATCCATCCATAACCACCCAGCTCATCTTCATCCTATGATCCAATATCCCTTCTGGTAGAGCTAGTCTTTGTACTATCCTTGGATACATGCCCTAACCGTTCCCACCCACATGGGGTGGGGGGGTTCTCCCAACTCTTCGAGGTCCATAAGATCATAGTTTGGGGGCTGGAAGGGGCATGTCTCCTTATTTTATGAATGAGGAAACCAACCCCAAAGGGGTTAAGAGACTCATCCGGGGTCACCCAGGCAGCAGAACCAGCCCTTTCATGGATCTTCCAATGTCCCTCCTCTACTCAAGAACCCTTAATGGCCTCACCTCACCTCTAAGGCCTGTTGTCTAGGATAAAATAGACACTGTACTCTTTGGCTTTTAAAGTCTCTTACAACCTGCTTCCAGCCTACCCATAAGCCAAGCTTAGGGCACATTACTCACAAGGTCTATGCTCCAGCCAGACTGGCCTGCAAAGTCCATCTTCCACCTGAGAACCTTTGCACAGCCTATTCCCCAATGCCTGGAATGCCCTCACTCCTCATCTCCACTCAGTAGAATATCAGAACCCCTCCCCTCCTTCACAGCTTGGCACAAGTGCCACCTCCCACAGGAAGTCTATCTTGGCGCATTCTCCCATGTGAGTGCTCTTCCTAGGGGAATTATTTTGAACCTATTTATGTCATTTCCTTGGAAGAATGTATGCTCTTGAAAGCAGGAAATGTTTCATTTTTGGTTCTGTATCTCCAGCAACTGGCATAGTGCCTCTATACTATATCACTTGAAATCTAAACAGTTCACATGGATTCAGTTATCATCTCTTATGTCTATGGTTCTCAGATCTACTTATCCAGCCCCACTGACCACCAGTCTATAGCTCCAACTGACTGGATGTCCCACAGACATCTACTAGAATCAACATGTCCGGGGCGGCTAGTTTGCGCAGTGGATAGAGCTCTAGCCTTGGAGTCAGGAGGACCTGAGTTCAAATTTGGCCTCAGACACTTGACACTTACTAGCTGTGTGACCCTGGGCAAGTTACTCAACCCCGATTGCTTCACCAAAAAGAAAAAAAAATCAACACGTCCAAAACTGAAATCATCATCTTCCCCCTACCCCCACCCCATGTCCTCCCCTCTCCTAACTTTCTTATTATGGTAGCCACCCAGGCTCACTTGGGTGACATCAACAATTCCTCTCTATCACCCTACCCCCATATTCAATCTCCTTCCAGGTTCTGACAATTTTACTTTCCTAACTTCACATATATAAGCTCCCTTTTCTTATCTGACCCTACAACCACTCTGATGCAGCCCTTTTGGTTGGCGTGGGCCTCCCTGCCTCAAATCTCTGCCCACCCCAGTTCAAACCCATTCAGCTCCCAAAGTGATCTTCCTAAAGTGAAGATCAAGACTATGTCACCTCCCTATTAAATAAACTCCAGTGGTTTCCTATCACTTCTAGGATCAAATATAAAATTCTCTGATGTTCAAAGCCTTTCAAAACCTGGCCTCTTCCAACCTTTCCAGTCTTTTTACACCTCATACACCACACCTCCCGCATACTTGGTATATCAGTGTCACTGGCCACCTTGCTGTCCCCAGAAAAAGATACTCCATCTCTCTGATCAAAATATTTTATCTGGCTGTCCCTCAATCTGGAATGCTCTCCCTCCTGTCTCCACTTCCGGTATACCTTCAAGTCCCAGATGAAATCTCACCTTGTGCAAGAAATCTTTCCCAACCCCCCCCTTAATACCAATACTTTCCTTCTGTTAATTATCTCCAATTTATCCTGTATATAGCTTGTTTGCACATTGCTTTTTGCATGTTGTCTCACTCATTAGACTTCAAGATCCTTGAGGGCAGGGACTATCTTTTGCCTCTTTTTGTATCCCTAATGCTTAGCATTGTGCCTGGCACATTATAGGTACTTAATAAATGTTTGTTGATTTATTGATTCTGCCTTTCTTTGCACCTCCAGAGCTTAGCGCAGAGCCTGGCACATAACTGGAGCTTAATAATGCTTGCTGATTCACCATTCTTTGACAGAGCAGGGACTTATCAAATATGCGCTGATTGAACATGCCACCTTGGCACATTCCACTATGCCGCCTTACTCCCCTTGGGCCCTCACCTTGGTTCATTCCACTATGCCCCTCGCTCCCCTTGGGCCCCCACCTTGGTACATTCCATTATGCCCCTCATTCCCCTTGGGCCCCCACCTTGGTACATTCCACTATGCCCCTCATTCCCCTTGGGCCCCCACCTTGGTACGTTCCACTGTGCCCTCGCTCCCCTTGGGCCTCCACTTTGGCACGTTCCACGAGCCCCTCGCTGCCCTTGGGCCCCCACCTTGGCACATTCCGTCACCCCTGCCCCCTGCCTTTTGGTAGTTCCCGGTCTCCTTTTGCGACTCAGACTATTTCCTTCACTGGCATTCCTTTTGACAAGCTTCCTCAGACTTGGGTCCTCGCCCTCCCCCCGTACCTCGTCTCATCCTTACCGCCATGGTGTCACCGAGCCACCAACTCCGGGACGGAGAGGAGAACGAACGGCGGCAATGGGCGCCGGGCAGCACCAGCTCAGCAGGGAGAGCGCACCGGGTGGGGGAAGGGGGAGGAGGAAGGGTCGCAGAGCGATGACGTCACAGATGGGCGACGGAAGTGCGCCATTGCACTTCCTCCCAACGTCTCCGCCCAGAGCCTCGACTGGACTACGACACCCAGCAGCCCGTGCGCGGCGGGCGGAGGCCGGGCTGGGGGAAGACTAGTGGGCATGGCCGAGTCGCTTCCCCCTGAGGTGAGAGTAGAGCTCACGCCCCCGGGCCTGAGGTCGCCCAGGAAACGGCCAGCTTGCCCCTCGGTTTTCAGATTAACGGTCTGTCTTCGGCGGCCCCCACCCCCAATCTACTCTCACTCCCTCTGCCTCCGAAATGGCCTTCGTGGAAGGCGGCTTGGAGTGGTCTAGACGTGGGAGGCCGGAGGACCTGGGTTCAAGTCCCGCCTCAGGCACTGGCTAGATGGGCGACCCCCTGGGGCAAGTCACTGCACCGCTCTGTGCCTCAGTTTCCTCATCTGTGAAATAAGAGTCTCGAAGCACCCCTCCGGCTCCAAACCTGTATACTCTTCCTGCCCCCCCCCGCAGCAGCTCGTGCCCCCCAACAGCCCCCCCATGCCCTCTTTAACGCCTGCCTTTCCCCTCCCCCCTTGTCTGCCCCGTATCCCCAGGTCTTTTCCTGCTTAGAATCCAGGTCCCGAAGGCTCCACCTGAGGGGGGGGGGAGGCAGAGGAGCTGAAACTCCGCCAGACCCACGGCCACTCGAGTGGATTACACTAGTGTTTCTAGAGGTGCCCCCGCCCCCCCATTACCTTCTAAAGCTCCGAAAGGGGTCAGATTCCTGGGGGCTGCAAGAGCTGCTCTGAGTTTTGCCGAGGTGCTTTACAAATATTGTCTCAGGGAGGGGGAGGTGGTGCCATCATTATCCTCCCTTTACAGATGAGGAAACTGAGGCAAGCAAAGGTGAAGTGGCTTGCCCGGTCACACAGCTAGTAAATGTTAGAGGCTGGATTTGAACCCGGGTCTTCCTGACACTCCATCCACTGGACCACCTAGCGGCCTGAGGAGTAGACCTTATTTAAACGGTAGTGCTGGAAGAAGCCTTAGAACACTGCATGTCAGAGCTAGGCGGGACCTTTGTACAGCTCTATTCAATTACTTTTTTGTTGGATTCATCAAGCATTTAATGATTCCAGACGGCAGAGGAAAGAGTACTGGATTTGAAGTCAAAGCCTACTTTGATTCCCTGTTCTGCTGTGACCCCATGTAATCCTGAGCAGATCACTTAACCTAAGTCTCCTCAGCTGTGAAATCAAGGAAGTAGACTAGGTGACCTCTAAGGGCCTTGCCACTATGATTCCATTTGCAGGGAACTGTGCCAGTCTCTGGAATTTAAAAGAAAGTTTTAAATAATAATAACCCTTGGCCTCAGGAGATTTACTTTCTACTAGGGAGAAACAATATTCAGGGATAGGAAATGGACTGACCTTTTTTTTATTTTGGCTAGGCAGTGAGGTTAAGTGACTTGGCCAGGGTCACACAGCTAGTAAGGGTTATGTGTCTGAGGTCAAATTTGAGCTCAGGTCCTCCTGAATCCAGGGCTGGTGCTCCATCCACTGCGCTACTTAGCTGCCTTTCATTCTTATAGGGAACTATTAGGTGAGAACTGTCTAGCAATGCAAGAGGGCATCTTCTCAGAAATATGCCTAAACCCTGAGAATTTAGGTGGATGCACTGAGTCACATAGTCAGTATGTGTCAGAGTGGTGACTCGAACCCAGGTCCTCCTGGCTTTGACACCAGCTCTCTATCCACTATGCTTCTCTACAGCAGGTAAACAGAAATACATGGTCACTGTGTGCTGGAGGGATGCAGGAAGACTTTCCCATGGGAGTCCCATGAGCAGAGCCTTGACTGCTGCTGGGCGTTCTGAGGGCCAGAGGGGAAGATACAGGTTCTAGGCCTGTGCAAAAGGGCTGAGGCAGGAACGCAGTGTTAGACTTAGGAAGGGATTCTTGGAATCTAATTCAGCATCACAAACCTATGAAATGTCTACAATGTGCAAGACCCTGCACTAGGCGCAGTCCTTTCCCTCAAGGAGCTTACATTCTGTGGGGGGAATATGACAGGTATGTAGATGGATTACAATACAAAGTGAAGCAGCAGCGACACTGCTTTTGGACTTCTCCATCCTGCTCCCTCTCCCCCTACTTCCTCTTCTCCTTTCCTTCCCCCTGCCCCCTCTTCTGCTTTCTTTTGTGTATCGTCTTCCCCCATTAGATTGTAAGTTCCTTGAGAGCGGAGACTGTCTTTGTTCTGTATTTGTGTCCCCATGCTTAGCACAGTACCTGGCACCCAGTAGACACATAAAAAATGCTTATTGACTGACTAACTAGTGTGTGATAGGGGCCAAGGAGAGATCTAGACAAAGAACTGGGGGAAAAAAATCCTAAGTAAAGAGAAAATACTTTCAACCAGAGAGAAGAAGGAATGCTTCGTAGAGGTGGTACCTGAGCTGAGTGTGGAAAGAAGAGAAGGATTTCAGCTGGCAAGGAGAGAGAGAGATACACACACACACACATACACACACACACACACATGCGCACGCACACACGTATCGGGGAAAGATATTCGAGGCAAAAGGAAAGCCCTTCATAAATGTCCTGAGAAAAGATGGGGCAAAAGCAAATTGAAACAAGCAGGTCAGTTTAGCCAGAAAACAAAGCCACTAAATGTCTACGGTTTTTTTGGGGGGTGGGGTGTGTGTGTGTGTGTGTGTGTGTGTGTATAATGCAGGAGAGACACAAACAGTATTGTGCATCAGGAAGATATTTTGGAGGCTATGTGAAGGGTTGCCTGGAGAGGGGGAAAACTGAAGCAAGGACACAGGGTAGGAGGATATCATAGGTGAACAGTGATGAGGGCCTGAACAAGGGTGCTGTGGGGTGTGAGCAGAGACTAGAGGTCAGGTAGGGGAATACTATGGGAAAGCAGAATTGTTGAACCCTGTCAGCTTGGAGTGAGAAAGAAAAGAGTCAAAAGATGACTGAAACTTCAAGCCTGAGGACAAGGAGAGAAATGGTGAGTCAGGAGGATGGGCAGGTAGAGGGCAAAAGATTATTTTAGTTTTTCATACATAGTAGTTGATGTGGGCTGGAATCAGGGGTGTCAAACCGAGATATGGGAGGCTACCAATCCATACATAAGAATCCTGGCAGACCACATATTCTCTTAGTTTTCATCATGTTTTATTGCATTTTTATTTGTTTTTGTTAAACACTTCCCAATTACATTTTAATCTGCTATGGACCATGCTCACATGGTGGTGATTTAAGAACGATAACAGCTCACACCTAGCTCCTTGACCTTGCTCTCAGTACCTGCAAAAAGGCAGGCTTTCATCGGACCTTCGAGGGAATGTAATACCTATATGAGCCACTAGGTGGTGCTGCCATTTGGTCACCAAACAAGTAGCTGTCTCTAAGGATATTATTTAGTGGCCATGGTTGGCTAGCTTTCTCAAAGGCTGCAATAATTCACTGCTCACGAGGGGGTGCTCAGCCTACAGAATCTCAGCCAACCCCCCCCACCCCATTCCACCCAACCCTCCCATGCCCTCTGCTACCCAGAGTAGCTCATACAGCTTGTGGCACCCAGGCACTTACCCTGGATTAGATGTAGGACTCTGATGTAGACTGCTGCAATATTACTGAAAAAAGAAATAACTCTTCTCTGAGGCCCTCATCCCACCTTTAGGAAATTTCCTTTCAACTTACCAGCTTCATAAGACTTAAAGGACTGACTCTTTTAGTTGGCAACATGATTAAAATGAAGTGACCATGAGCATTGTACTAGAGCGGCGAAAATGACAAAGAAGCTTTTCAATAGCAAAACTATTTTTAAAAATCTAGCTGCTTTGCCCTAGCGATTTCCCTTCTTCTGCACCTTTTCCCAGTTAGTAGATGGAGAGGAAGATGGAAGGCAACGAACTGTAGATTTGGAACTTACACAGTTCAGCTTGGTAAGCAATCAGAGAGAGCCAGGAGCTCTGGGGGTTAGAACTGCCTCCTGTTCAGTCTTACCAAGGCAGCTCTCAGTCAAGTTCGGTTTTGAGACAGTCCAGTTTCCACTTCAAAGTCTGATGCCATCCTGCTGGTCCTACATTGCCCCAGGTCTCTGCCAAAACCATCACAGTTTTCCAGGCCTCATTCCAATTCTGCTGCTGTGCCCAGCATGGACTACTGTACCCCTCCTCACCAAGACTTCCCAGTCTCAGAAGCCTCCTACTTCCAGCCGTATGAAAGGAAAAGAATGCATTGGTACACCAGTTATCTCTTCATAGGAAAAGAAAACTGGGGGAATTAGGGAATCTTTGTGCCTGCTTACAACTGTCCCCTTATTTCTCTGGTAACTTCCTCACAAGGTGGTCCAGGAGAGCCATTAGGAATACACATATGCTGAGTTTGAAGTGCCCACTGGGCATCCAGATGGAAATTTTCAGCTGGTAATTAGAAATGCCAGTTCAGGTGAGACAGTAGAACTAGAAAAATAGTTTGGGAGTTATCTATAGAGTGATAATTCAACTTTAAAACATCCTGGAGGGGGCAGCTAGGTGGCAGTGTAGATAGAGCTCTGTCCTGAGAGTCAGGAGGACCTGAGTTCAAATCTGGCCTCAGACACTTAACACTTACTAGCTGTGTGACCCTGGGCAAGTCACTTAACCCCATGCCTAGCCAATAAATAAATAAATGAATGAATGAATGAATAAATAAATGAATGAATGAATGAATGAATGAATGAATAAATGAATAAATAAATAAATGAGTAAATAAATAAATAAATAAATAGTGGAACATCTTAGAGAGGATTCCAGTATCCCCACCCCTACTCCCAACCTTCCTCTAAAATCTAAAGTGTTGTTGTTCAGTCATGTACCTCATTTGAGGTTTTCTTGGCAAAGATACTGGAGTGGCTTGCCATTTCCTTTTCCAGTTCATCTAACAGATGAGAAAACTGAGGCAAACATGGTTAAGTGACTTACCCAGGATCACAAAGCTAGTATGTGTTTGAGGCCAGATTTGAATTTAGGAAAATGAGTCTTCCTGACTTCAGGCCCACCACTCTTTCCACTATACCACCTAGCTGTCCTCATCCTGTTATAATCCATGGCCCTACTCTCAGCAAGGATGATTGCACTCTGTGGTCCTGAGAAAGGCTCTGGGAAGTGGCAGGCCTAAATCATCCAGGCTCTAACCCCATCTGACTGCCAACTCAAGTAAATAAATATTTGCAGAACATCTACTGTGTGCCAAAACTCATAAAAGGGACCGAGCCATAGGCACTGGAGCAAATGACAGATCATAGCATACTAGAATTGGAGGGGACCTGAGAACACAGAATGTCAGAGCTGGAAGGAATGTAAAAACATGGAATATTAGACCCTAGAATACTTAGATCTGTTTAAATGCTGGGGTTGTTGAATCTGAAGAGAACCTTAGGCATCGTTCCACTAAATTAACTTATTGTATACTTACTATAGTCAGGTTTGCCTTTGGGAAATGTAAAGTTCCTCAATGACCCTAAACTTTTCACCTAAACAAAGGCTCATCTTTCAACTACTAATATCCTGCCATCTCTATATGGTTGTGAATAATGGAACACTATTCTTCTGAAACTAAAAATTAGCATCAGAGGTAATGGAGAGGTAGAAGATGGATGTGAGCAGGCTGTGACCAAAATTCCCTAAGTCCCTCAGTTTTCCTTTCTTTTTCCCATGAAGAGACCACTACACATAAGGGACTGCAGAGAAGAACTGGAGTCAAGTATGGTCATCAAAGAAATGCACGCTTGAAAAAGAAAACGGAGGGGTAGCTAACTGATGGACATCCTGGGGGCTCCACTATTCCCCATCTTTGTGAGACAAGAAGGTCCCAGTGCATTGGATGCACTCCCTGTGTCCTTATGGGAAGATGTGGACCAGAGCAGCCAACATGGATGGGATGCAATCTGCAGTGCTGGAGAAAAAAAACCCCATCTGTGAGGTCACAGGCCTGTTTGAGAATTTACTATGTGCAAGGAAGGCCCTGTGCTCAGTGCTAAGAATGCAGAGATGAAAAACAGCATGGTCCTTGCCCACAAGAAGCTTCCCAGCTGGTAGGGTGGGGTGGGGGGAGGGCAGGATAAGATTCACACCAATGAATATGATACAGGGTAGTATGTGATAAGAGTGAAGGAGGTAGCCAAACAAAGTACTATAAGAATTGTGGCAGCCTTTACTCCTATTTTATAGATGAGGAAAATAAGCCCCATTTGTTGTTGTTCAGTTGTTTTCAGTCACGTCTGACTCTTTGTGACCCCTTTGGGGGTTTTCTTGGCAAAGACACTGGAGTAGTTTGCCATTTGCTTTTCCAGGTCATTTTACAGATGAGAAACAGGCAAACGGTTCAGTGAGTGTGTGTGCGTGTGTGTGTGTGTGTGTGTGTGTGTGTGTGTTTGTGTTTAGAGAGAGAGCTCAAGGAGAACCAGTACCTCTGATATGAGAGCTTGCAGAGCCTTTTTCAGGGCTGCTCATCCACCTTTGGTGTCTACCTTTCACCCAACTCTTAACTGTGGCTCCAAGAAACTGTAGCACATCCATTGATCATACCCTGGTAAACCATCTTGGCAGATGGGCTGAACCAGGTTGAGGGTAACCAATGTACCTCAAACCCTTTGATGATTAGGGGGGTGTCTACCCCAAGCGTGTGAAGACTTCTTCTGGAGGAATGAGCAGATGAAAACAATTTATTCCAATGGCCATGAAGGTGGCTGGCCCAGTAGAGCTCTTAGAGCTTGGTCAGACATTGAAGACACCAAGGTCATCCACTGCATCAAGGGCCATCACCAGCCATCTTGACTTTTGTCTTGCCACTGAATGTCAATGACTCCATGACTGTGGAAGAGAAAGGGAGGCTAATGACTTTCTGCAACTCTGCCTCACTTAAATCCAATTCATGCACAAATCAAGACATCACCCCATGATGTCACTGGTCCTTTGAACACACACACACACACACACACACACACACACACACACACACACAGCTTTCCTAGGGCCATATAGCTAGTTAGCAGCAGAGTGAGGACTAGTCTCATCATAGTTAAAGACTTGAGCTGGAACTTTGGGCAGATTTTAAAAGATAGTAGGAAGTGGATGCCCTGTAGACATCTTCAATTCAGTGTGTCCCAAACTGAACTCATTATCTTTCCCCTAAATCTTCCTAACTTTCCTCTTACTGTGGAGGGCTCTGCCATCCTCCCAGTTTCCCAGGCTTGCAACTCAAGTGTTATTCTCCACTTCTCACTCTCACTTCCCATACCCAATCTGTCTCCAAGTCCTGTCAATTTTACTTTTGTTACATTTCTCACATGTGCTGTCTTCTCTCCTCTGGCTCTGCCACCACTCTGATGCAGGCCCTCATCACCTCATGTCTGAGCTGTTACCATAACCTGCTAGTGACTCTCCCTGCCTGAAGCCTTTCCCCTCTACAATGCTTCCTCCACTAAGTTGCCAAAGTCATTTTCTAAATCTTAAGTCACCCCACCTCCATCCAATAAACTCCACTGGCTCTCTTTTACCCCAAGGATCAAATGTTAACTCTTTTGTGTGTTTTTTAAAGCCCTTATTAAACCTTCCTTCCTTTCCATTCTTCTTACAATTCTCTCAGCTCCATCTACTCTGCAATCCAGTGATACTGGTGTCTTTGCCTTTCTTTGCACAAGACAATCCATTTCCAACTCTTGGGTATTTTCACTGGTTTTCCCCCATGCCCAGAATGCTTTTTCTCCTTGTCTCCACTTTGTAGCTTCCTTTAAGTCCCATTTAAAATTTCACCTTTTGCAAGAAGCCTTTCCCATAACCCTTAATGTTAATGCCTTCCCTCTAAGATTATTACCAATTTGTCTTGTCTAAATTTTGTTCATACCTAGTTGTTGGGCAGCTAGGTGGCACAGTGGAAAGAGTACTGGGCCTGGAGTCAAGAAGACTCATCTTCATGAGTTCAAATCTGGCCTCAGACACTTACTAGCTATGTGACCTTGGGCAAGTCACTTAACCCTGTTTGCCTCAGTTTCCTCATCTGTCAAATGAGCTGGAGAAGTAGATGGCAAACCACTCCAGTATCTCTGCCAAGAAAACCCTAATGGGGTTATGAAGAGTCAGACACAACTGAAATGACCAAACACCAACACCAAATTGTTTGCATGGTGTTTCCCCCATTACGTTGTGAGCTAGAGAGCAAGGAGTAGCCTGGCACATGGTAGGGGCTTACTGAGTGCTTGCTGACTTCAGAAGAGGATGGGGCATGCTAGGTAAGGGGAGCAGCATGAATGCGAGCATAGCATGCTCATGGGACACTTTTTTTTTTGTTTGTATCTATGTCTACAAATCCATATCTTGTAGGACTTGTAATTACCAATTTTTATTGAAGAAATTGCAGAAGAGAGGTATAATGGCCTAGTAGAGGGACTGCTAGATTTAAAGACGGCAAAGCCCTGGATTTGAATCCCACCTCTGACATTTACAAACTTTGCAAACAGACAAATCTTTGAACCTCTTTGAGCTTCCATGGAGTTATCTGTAAAATGGAGGACAGAATGCCTAGTGGTAAAGATCAAATGGAAGTGAGAATAAGTAAAGTGCTAAATAAATGACCTGACAGGTGTCAAAGGTTGGCTTTGAAATGTAGTAGAAGATAAGGCTAGAAGAGAATGCTAAGACCACATTAAAAGCCAGTTTGAGGAGTTTGGACTTTTTTATAGGCAGGAAGGAACTACTGTAGGTTTGGAGGAAAACAGTGACACAGGGAAAGTGTGATCTAGAAAGATTAATTTTGTGGTAGTGTGTCACAAGTCAGGGAGAAGGTCCCAGGAAACCAGGAGGTTCTGAAGAACCAGGTTTTCCTGAATCAGGAAAGAAGGCCTTCCTCAAGAATGCAGTTTAACAAATAAACATTAATTAGGCATTTATTAGAGGCAGGTAGGTGGTGCAGTAAACAGATATCGGGCTTGGAGTCAGGAAGATATCTTCCTTAGTTCAAGTCTGGCCCCAGATACTTACTAGCTATGTGACCCTGGGCAAGTCACTTTACCCTGTTTGCCTCAGTTTGCCTCATCTGTAAAATGAGCTGGAGAAGGAAATAGCAAACCACTCCAGTATCTCTGCCTCCCACCAAAAAAACCCAAATGGGGTTACAAAGAGTTGGATACAACTAAAGTCATTGAACTACAAAGGCATTTATTATGTGTAAGGCACCATACTAAGTACTGGGAATACGAAAAGGAAAAATTCTGCTCTCAAGCGTACGAGTGAATAGAATAAGACAGACACGAGTATAACACAAGATGGAATTAATAAGGGTAAAAGAAATGTAAACAATATTGTAAGAAATGAGGAGTTACAGGATAGGACGTAGAGAGAGAGAGCATCAGTGCTTAGATATGGGAAGAATTAGGACTCAGAGGCTTCATACCTGCTACCTTGTATTACGTATTTTTTATACGTGTTTTGCTTCCTCAACTAGGTTGCAAACCCCAAAGACAGGGATCATGTCTTCAACTTCTTTGTATCTTTTCCAGACTTAGTGCAGCGCCTTGTATGCAGTGGGCATTTAAAATATGTATCATTCAAGAGATATTTGCTGATGAAATAGAAGGATAAAGACCTCTTCCAGGGAGCAGGAGAGAGATAAGGAGTTCCATCTTCATTGTTAAATTAGGCAAGTGTCAGAGTTGAGCTAGGCTCTCAGCATTCCGACTCCCAGGACAGCCCATTCTCCCTTCTACTCCCTTGCCAGGTCACTCCAAGCAAATGCTAAAACTGTAGGATCCTAGAATCTCAGAGTGGGAAGAGATCTTAGCAGTCAGGTCGCCTGAACCCCTGCTTGAGAAGGAATGCCCTCCATAACAACACCCCCAACAAGACCAGCTATGGCCTTCAGTGCTATGATCTCCCAGAGGAGCCCACGCCATTGTCTCCTATTTTTGGAAGGAAGCATCTTTTTATGACTAACCCTAATCCCTGTGTAACAGCATGTAAGTCTCATCCCTCTTTTTTTTTTCTTTAGAGGAGTTAGAAAACAGCTGCTTATTGGCTTCTCATAATAACCATTCAGAGACTTGAGAACTTCTTCAACTGGTTGTCTCCCCGACCTCTCTAGCACCCTGAAGATCTCTCTCCCCCAGCCCACAGTAGCCCCAGTTTTTTTTGTTTTGTTTTAAACAATACAATTTTATTGCTATCTTGTTTTATACCATCCACATTTCCCACTGTGTCTTTCCTCTACCTTCTCCCAGAGAGTCATCCTTTATAATAAAGAATAAAAGAGGGAAAAAATCAGCAAAATTTACTAGCTGGAAAAATGACATTACGCACAGTGTTCCACACCAATGGTCCCCCACCTCTGCAAGAAAGGGAATAGGAATGTATCTTCTATCCAACTTTAAAAAAAAATAACATTAATGAAATACCTGCCAGGTAAAAGGAAATAGGAAGTTAAATAAGACAAGGTCTCTACCTCAAGGGGCCTTACGTTTCCACAGAAACAGATTCTAATGTGTTCTGTAACATGGCAAGTGATTAAGAGAAGAGCTATGGAGAGTTTTGAGGAGGGAAAGATCATATCTAAATAAAAGGACCAGATTTAAATTTGGAAAGATTCTTAGAATCATCTAGTTCAACTCTTATTCTACAGAGGAAATTGAGGCTCAGAGGGGTTGTCTCCGGCCTTTCAAGCCTTCTGTTGAGGCACCATTTTATAGCGCTTTCTGGTCGATTAACATTGAAGGGGAGGAAAAATTTACAGCCCTTGGCTGCTCTCCCCAACTAACTTATTCCATCATTATAAATTTCAGACACTTCTCCTCCTCTCCTCCCATTTCTCCCTTAAATATACTATACTGCTTCTTGCTGACTCAGACTCAGCTTGTGGTATTATGATATTCAACTCTCCTCCACGCCACCTCCCATCCTCATGGCGAAAGGCCAATGTGTGGTATTGAATTCAACAAATATTAAGGGCTTGCTGTGTGCGAGGAACAGTGCCAGGTACTGGGGATACAAAAATACAAAAAAGAAATAATCCCTTGATTTCAAGAAGATTTCATTCTACTAGGGAAACAGTATGGGCAAGTAAACACAAAGTAATTTCAAGATTGAGAGAGTGTTATAACTGCAGGGATCTGTGTCTCCCACATGGAGGTCGGAAATGAAATATTGCATATGGAAAAAAGCTAGCAGGCCAGATTGACTGGAATGAGGAGGATGCGAAGGAGGGTAATAGGAAGTAAGCAGTAGTTAATATCAGACTCTAAATGTTACATTTATGCTAGAGGCAACAGAGTTGTTGAAGTTTTTAATTTTTAATTGGAGGTTGACATGTCCAGATCAGCATATTAGGACTATCGGTTTGATAGCTATTTAGAAGATGGTTTGGACAGAGGAGAATAGGGAACTGGGGAGACTAAGCTGTTGCAGTAGGCCAGGCTAGAGGTAATGGAGACCTAAACTAGATTGGTGGCATGAAGCAGAGAATCAACAGAACTTGATTACTTGTTGAATAAGAGAGTTGGGAAAAAGGAAGAGTTAAAGTTGACTCCGAGATTGGGAATCTAGGTGTTTGGAAAGGTGATGGGTACTCTCAACAGACATGAGGAAGTTTGGGAAAATTGTTATTAGGGAAAACATGAACTCCATTCTGAACATGTTGAGTTTGAAATAACCTATGGGACATCCATATGGACACCAGTCAGCGTTATCAAATACTGACTTGGTGCCAGGCACTGTACCAAGTGCTGAGATGCAAAGAAAGGCAAAAGATGCATCCTGACCTCTAGGAGCTCAGAGTCCAAAGGGGTAGATAACATGCAAACAGCTACATAGATACTGGCTATATAGTCAGGAAAAATTAGAGATAATCAATAGAGGGAAGGCACTAACATTAACAGCGTTCCGGAAAGACTTCTTGTAGAAGATAGGATTTTAGCTGGGGCTTGAAGGAATCCAGGGAAGCCAAGAGGCAGAGATGAGGGGGGAGAGTATTTAGGGTATAGGGGACAGCCTGAGCTAGTGCCCTGAACCAAGAGATAGAGTGTCTTGTCTAAGGAACAGCAAAGATGCCAGCATCATTGGATCACAGATTAAATGGGGGTAAGTAAAGTGTAAGAAGCCTTAGAGGTAGGAGAGGACCAGGTTGTGAAAGGCTTTGAATGCCAAACCTAGGGTGTTATGTTTGATTCTGCAGGTAATAGCCACAGGAATTTATTGAAGTGGAGTGGGTGAGGTGGGGTGGGACATAGTCAAATCTGTACTTTAGGAAAAGTAACCTGACACCTAAGGAGAAGATGGGCTGAAGGGGTTAGAAACTTGAGACAAGGAGACCAACCAGCAGGCTGTTGCAACAATCCAGCTTTGAGGTAAAAAGGGCCTGCCCCAGGGTGGTGGCAGTGTCAGAGGTGGCATATACTAGAGATATTATAAAGACGAAAAGAGACAGGTGTTGGCAGGAGATTGAATATAGAGGCGGGGGGGAGTGGGAAGGAGTGAGGATTGGAGAATGACACCTAGGTTGAGGGCCTGAGTGATGAGGATGAGCAGTACCCTCAACAATAATAGGAAAGTTCAGACCAGGGGGAGGATTTTGGGAAAAAGATGAGTTCAGTTTTGGACATGCTGTGCTTAAAATGTCTACAAGATTGATTAGAGAAATGCAAATTAAAACAATTCTGAGGTACCACCTTCACACCTACCTGATTGACTAATATGACAAAAAAGGAAAATGATAAATGTTAGAGATGTTGTGGGAAAATTGGAACACTAATGCATTATTGGTGGAGTTGTGAACTGAAACCATTCTGGAGAGCAGTTTGGAACTATGCCCAGAGGTCTATAAAAGTATGCATACCCTTTGATCTAGAAATGCCACTACTAAGTCTATATCCCAAAGAGATCATAAAAAAGGGGAAAGGACCCATGGTACAAAAATATTTATAGCAGCTCTTTTTGTAGTGGCAAAGAATTGGAATTTGAGGGGATGCCCATCAATTGAGGCATAGCTGAATAAGTTGTGGTATATGAACATAATGGCATACTGTTGTGCTATAAGAAATGATGAACAGGTAGATTTCAGAAAAACCTGGAAAGACTTACATGAACTGATGCAGAGTGAAGTGAGCAGAACCAGGAGAACGTTGTACACAGTAACAGCCACCTTGTGGGATGATCAACATTGATAGACTTAGCTCTTCTCAGCAATACAGTGATCTAAGATAATTCCAAAAGACTCATGATGGAAAGTGCTATCCATATCCAGAGAAAGAACTATGGAGTCTGAATGCAGATCAAAGCATGCTCTTTTCTCTTTTTTGTTGTTTTGTTTCTTCTTTCCCCTTTTGTTCTGATTCATCTTTCACAACATGACTAATGTGGAAATATGTTTAATATGATTGTACATGTATAGCCTATATCAGATTGCTTGCTATGTTGGAGAAGAGGGTAGGGAGGAAGGGAGAAAAAAAAATTTGGAACTCAAAATCTTATAAAAAGTAAATGTTGAAAACTATCTTTACATGTAATTGGAAAAAAAATAAGGTATCTATAAGACATCTGGTCTATGATGTGGCAATAGGCTTTTGGAGATGTGAGACTGGAGGTTAGGGCTGCATAAGTCAATCTAAGATTAATTAGCATAGAGATGACAATGGAAACCATGGGCGCTGATGAGATCGGCAAGTGAAATACTACAGAGGGAGAAGAGAAGGGGGGCCCCTGAGAACACCTGCAGGTAGTGGGCATGACCGAAATGAAGATCCAGCAAGGGACCTGAGAATAGGAGAGAGTAGTGTCATAGAAGCCTAGCAAGAAGAGGGTATTGAGAAGAGGGTAACTGACAGTGTTAAAGGCGGAAGAGAGATCAAGAAGGATGAGGATTAAAAAAAAAAAGAAGGGGCAGCTAGGTGGGGCGCAGTGGCTAGAGCACCGGCCCTGAAGTCAGGAGGATCTGAGTTCAAATCTGGGCTCAGACCAAACACTTGACACGTACTAGCTGTGTGACCCTGGGCAAGTCACTTAACCCCAATTGACTAAAAGAAAAAAAAAGATGAGGATTGAGAAAAGGCCACTAGATTTGGTAACTAAGAGATCTCTGGTAACTTTGAAGAGAGCAGTTTCAGTTGAATAATGAAGTCAGGAGCCAGACTGTAGAGATTTAAAAAGAGAGGGGGAAAGAAGTGGAGACATTGATTATAGACAGCCTTCTCAAGGAGTTTAGCCACAAAAGGAAGAAGAGATATGGGAAGGTAGTGAGGATTGACAAGTGAGGTTTTTTGGCTTTTTTTTTTTTGAGGGTGGGGGAGAGATGACTGTGTATGAGGTCCACAATTAGTTCACACCCAGAAAGAATGTTCTAAGATTATATGCAGGTATTTCCCCCCAGTGGCCTATGTACTAGGCCAGATTTTTTTCCTAGAGTAATGATTGTGAGAAGCGATAGAGAACAGTGGTTCCCAACCTATGAGCCACAGAGTTATTACAATGTGTCCATATCCACGAATAGACACTAACAGTACAACTTCTATCACGTGGGATGCTGGAACTTTGTGGCCAGCCATTGATCCTTCTCTCTGCCTTGTGCCTGCACATTGTGGGAACTGGTCTGGTCTTCTAGGTAGAATAAAAAACACAAAGCCCTTTGTTTCATAATTCTCTAACGTACTTCTCAGGTAATCAGTATTGTAGTTATTTGTGTCTGATTGTTCCTACCCAAATGCTGTATCTCCTCTGTCACCAAAGGTCCCCAGATCTAAACACCTGCTCCTTTCTACTGCTGTCTTCCCCTAGATGCTGTCTTATATATTGAGTTTCCTCCCTCTGTCGGATCAGAAAGAGGCTTCGCTGGTGAATCAAGCCTGGTACTATGCAGCCCAGAGTGCCCTTCAGGAAGTAAGTAATCTTAGAGTTTGAAGGGATCTCACAAGCCACTTAGTCCAACCTTTGTCTGAAGCAGAAATACCCTTTATAACATCCCTCCCAAGTTGTCGTCCAGTCTCTAATGACAAGGAACTCACTACTCCCAAGGTGACATAGAATGATAGAACTTAGTGGTAGAAGGAAATAATTTATCATTTAATTTTTTTTATCTCATAAAAATCTGTTTTCTCTTTCTCCTAAATCCCTCTCCTTTTGAAAAAGAAAGAAAAGCAAACCTCCTTGTAACAACTATGCATAGTAAAGCAAAACAAATTCCCTCCAAAAACCAAATGTCACATTCAGCATCCTCAGTCTTTCACCTTTTTGACAGAAACGATCCTTTCGGAATCACGGTCATCGCACTGATCAGAATTTTTAAGTCTTTCCAACTAGTTAGTCTGATAGTGTTGCTACTCCTGGTTCTGCTCACTTCTCTGCATCAGTTCGTATACATCTTCCCAGGTTTCTCTGAACTATTTTTTAACCATTTCTTATGGCACAATACTATTTCATTACATTCACATACCATGAGAATATTTAGCCATTCCCCAGTTGATGGGTACTCTTAGTTTCTAAAGGGCTCAACAAAAAGAGCTTCTATAAATATTTTTGTAAATACGGATTCTTTTCTTTTTTTCTTTGATCTCTGAAGTATAAGTCTACTGGTGGCATCATTAGCTCAAAGGGTATGCATAGTTTAATGACCATTTGGACACATTTCCACATTGCCTATCCCATTTCATAGCCAGGGGGAAGGAAATTTACAGATCATCTCGTCCATCTTCCTCATTCTACAGATTAAAAACCTGAGACCTGAGAGGGTAAGTTACTTGCTTTCAAGTTCACACAGATAGTCAGTAGCTGAGCTGCGTCATCTGGCTTCAAATCCAGAGCTTTTCCCACTAAGCCCTTTTGCTTCCCTGTCCTTTCCTTTTTAGAACAGTTCTGATTGTTAGGAAATTCCTCCTTATACTGAGCTGAAATCATTAATCCTCATACAGCCCCTTGGAACCAGAAGTTAAGTTTACTCCTTCTAAATGATAATCCTTCAGCTACATGGACAACACGGCCGTGTTCCCTCTTAAGCCTTGTCTTCTCTAGGCTAAATATCCCGAGCAGTAGATTTGGTTTTGAGGCCTCACCAAGAAGGAGAGGCTTCTTCATAGAGGCTGTCCCTTTGGTCTTCGTTGGCCTCTGTGCTAGTGATCTCAGAATAAAAGGCTCGCCCATGGGAGACCTGAAAATAGAACTCCTGGATCCTGTCTCCCCACCTGCTGCTTGAGGCCCCAGACTATAAATATCCTAACCAGAGCTCCCTGAGCAGAGGCCTGTGGGCTGTCAGTTAGTCCACAGCTGTTACTTGGGGAGTGAGCTCAGGTCACCTGGGTACTTAGCTTACCATAGCACCCAGAGAGAGGCAGGCTGGAGACTCTGTCTGGGCACCTGGGTGGGATCTCTGCTGTGCTGTGCTGGCCCCTTTGATGACTAGCTTTTCTAGCCACAGGCTGCTTGCTGTTTTCTGATATGCCAGCCTATCTAATCTTGTTATCATTTGTATTTTTACCCAATTGTTTCCTTTGCTAGCTGGAAAGAGGTAAGTATAGTGCTGCTAGGCAAGGGAAGGAAAGAGAAATACACAGGCTAGAGCTCGGACCTTTCTAGAGAGCCGGAGGGGCTGGCTGGACTGCTGGCTGAGGTGGCCGAGCTGGCCGACTATTCTCGGTAACACTTGGAGCACCTTACTTCTTCTAAAGTAATACTTTTGTACACACATACTTATCTAATACTGCAATTTTCATCAGGGTATAACAAGTTTATGCAACTTGTCTATACGGTATTTAGCCTGTATTCTTCAAAATGAGTTTTTACCATATTTAAGAAAGATTATCTCTTGATCCTTTTAGTTTCTCTGTGCCTCAGTTTGCCCCTCTGTACAGTAAGTGACTTGGACTAGATGGACTAAAAACATCCATCCCAATTTTAAAATTCTACTTTCTTTCTTTTTTTTTTTTGCTAGGCAATGGGGTCAAGTGACTTGCCCAAGGTCACACAGCTAGTAAGTGTTATGTGTCTGAGGCCAGATTTGAACTCAGGTCCTCCTGAATCCAGGGCCAGTGCTCTATCCACTGCGCCACTTAGCTGCCCCAAAATTCTACTTTCTGAGGTACTTTTTATTACTTCTCCCCACCCCTCACCTCTTCCCCCACTGGAGGTGGAATCTCAAGGCTATCTTACCCAAATAGCAAGTCCTCAAGGCTGATATAGAAGATGGCTGGTTCATTCTCCTCTGGAAGCAGCTCCTATTCTTCTTAGGCTTTGTCAGCCTCCTGGTATTCTACCAATACTTCATTCGAGGCAAACACAATGAACCCATCCATGACCAGAGAGGCCCATTTGGTGCTTATCACCACTTGTGCCATCTACTCCCCCATGCCTTATGGAAATGGGTAGGGTAGCCTTGTCATCCTCTTCTTGTTTCTGTAAGTCCTGCACAAAGAGACATATTGTTTGGTTTTTCTGTTAACCTTTTGTTTACAGCCCTAAGTCCTATAATTCCATTTTTTCTGATTCTCTTTTGTTGGAATCCTGTAGAATGGCTTACCATGTAATGTTTGGCTTTTGTAATTAGCTCCATGATTGTTTTTGTTTACTTCCCTGATTCTAAGGGAATTTCCCTTCTCTGAGCAGTGCTTGAGGTATGGGAGAAACCCTCCTGGGACTAAAAATAGGTAGACCACATATGGATAATAGAAAGAATGCTCTGTTTTCAAAGGTTTTTATTTTTGGCTAATTTTTAAAAATTAATTTTTATTCATCTGTCCTCACTATTGAGCAAAAAAAACCTTTTAATGAAAAATGAAGCCCTCAATACGTAACTTCATAGTCCAGCAAAATTAATTCCCACATTAGTAATATCCAAAAATATATGTCTGTTTCTGCATTTTAAGTTCATTACTTTTTCTGTCAGGAGGTGAATGGTGTGTTTTGTTTTCATTCTTCATGACTTGTGGTTTATCATTGTGTTATTACAGTTCTAAAGTCTTTCAGAATTGTTTTTCTCTATAAAGTTATCATTATAGAAATTGTTCTTCTAGTTCTCTTCACTTTGCTTTGTATCAGTTCATGTAGATCTTCCCAGTTTTCCCTGAAACAGCTCATTTTATCATTTTTTATAGCACAATAACATTCTGTTACATTCGTATACCACAAATTATTTAGCCCTTCCTCCACAGGACAACCTTTTAATTTTCTCATTTTTGGCTATAATGAAAAGAGCTGCTATAAACATTTTGTGTGTGTTTGGATCCTTTTCCTCTTTCTTTGATTACGCACAGGCCTAATCGCGGTATAACTGGGTCAAAGGTAATGCACAGTTTGTTAACTAACTTTCTGGGCATCTTTCCAAATTGCTTTCCAGAGTGGCTGGGCCAATCCACAGCTCTACCAACAGCACGCTTGGTCTGTCTGCTTTTCTACAGCCCTTCCAATGTTTGTCATTTTCTTCTCTTGTCATCTTTGCCAGACTGATAGGTGTGAAGTGGAACCCAAAAATTACTGTAATTTGCATTTCTCTCATTTTTACAGACTTAGTGATAAAGCGTTTTTTATGTGATTGTTGATAGCTTCAATTTCTTCCTTTAAAAATGTCCTGTTTAGGGGCAGCTAGGTGGCACAGTGGAGAGAGCACCAGCCCTGGATTCAGGAGGACTTGAGTTCAAATCTGGCCTCAGACATATAACACTTACTAGCTGTGTGACCCTGGGCAAGTCACTTAACCCCATTGCCTAACACCCCCCCCCCAAGAAATGTCCTGTTTATATCCTTTGACCATTTGTCTACTGGGGAATGACTCTTAGTCCTATAAGGTCAAATCAGTTACTTATATATCATGGATATAAGACCTTTATTAAAGAAACTTGCTGCAAAGATTTTTTTTCCTGGTTACTTCTTCACTTCTAATTTTTACTACTTTACATTCATTTTTACAAAATTTCTTAAATTTTATATAATCAAAAGTATCCATCTTCCCTTGTGTAATGCTATCATTTATTTATTCATGAACTCTTTCCCTATCCAGATCCAAAAGGTAATTTCTTTCTTGTTCCTCTAATTTGTTTATGATGTGACCTTTACATTTAGTGCCTGTGTCCATTTGGAGTTTATCTTGGTGTATGGTGAAAGGTATTGGTCTACACCCAATTGCTGCCAGACTGTGACCAGTTTTCCCAGAAGTTTTTGTCAAATAGGCCTTCCTCTCAGTACTGGGGTCTTTGGATTTATCAAACGCTATTCTCCTGCCTTTGTTTGCATCTTGTTGATACATACCTAATTTGTTCCATTGATTGACCTCTCATTTTTAAAGCCAGTTCCAGATTGTTTTAATGATCGCTGCTTTGTGGCAAAATTTGAAATCCGGTATCAATAGACCTCCTTTTCTTACCACTTTAAAAAAAAGTTATTACCCTTGAAATTTTTATTATTTTTTCTAGGTCTTTAAAATATTCTTTTGGGAGTTTGGCATAGCAGTGAATAAATAAATTAATTCAGGCAATATTGTCATTTTTATTATACTTGCTTGACCTACCCCATAAGCAATGAATGTTTCTCCAATTATTTATTTCAATCTTTATTTCTGAGATAATTGACTGACTATTACAAATTTATCTAACAAAAACAAGATCAATGCTCTTCTGAATTTTACAGATGCCAGCCCAAGGAATGTTTGGGCCATCATGTAAACATTTATTAAGCACCAACTGTGCAGAAAACTGTGCTAGACTAATTAATAATACTAATAGTTCACATTTCTATAACTTTACTCATAACAAGCCTGTGAAGGAAAAAGTATAAGAAATGGCCATCTCTTCCCTCCTCATCTCAGTTCCTTCCTAAATTAGATAGTTTTTCAACATCCTGAACCCACTGTCTCCCACAGCCGTCTTCTCTTCTAGGTAGCCTCCCCACACCACCGTGCTCGAGGCCAAGTTCTGCTGCCCCGGCTTCTCGGGAGTCCCACCTCCCTTTGCTTCCTTTAACAAGTATCTGCCCTTCTTCCTTCCCCACTGGGGTGACCTCTGTGCTCCTGAGCAACGGACTGAGAAGCCAAGAATGTCTATAGATATTCTGATCAGGGTGTCAAGACCCCCATTAGCTATTGAAATGAGCACTCGCTGGGGTTGAGAAGCCAGAATTGTCTTGTACCAGCTGCAAGGTGTCCAGACAAAGAGGACTGCCTCCAGCCTCTTCTCAGTGTCTTCTGCCTAAGGGCATTCTTGGAACTTGGCATCTGTTTGTAATAAAGTGATGGATGCTCAGTGGCTCCAAGCCTTCTGGGTTTCGGGAGCTAGATTTAGACCCAGGGGCCTCCACCTGAAACAGCTGGAATCATTAGCAGTTGACACGTCCACTCATCCATTCCTAATGCTGAAGACACTTGGCTGCCCTTAGGTTTGGAGGCTGCCGCTGGGGACTTGGGTTTCCTCTTATGCTTTCTGCTTGGCATCCGACCAAAAGACCATTGCCCTTGTTGCATAGTGCTTGGCCTGGGAAGCTACACGTACCCTCTTTTTAGGTACTAAGTATCTACTTCTCCATAGGTATCATCTTTTCCCATTTACTGCAACATTCCTGGCTTCTCAGATGTCCTCCATCTGTATTCCCATCCATACCTGCTCTTCTGACATCCATCTCCCTCTTGGACCTCACTCTGATCCATCTCCCACAGAGAGATGCCCACAGTCCCACTCTTAGGCCTTTTTCTTATTTTCTTCCTTACTCCCTGCCTTCTATCTTTGACCCTAAGTTATACCTGGACAGATCCAGATCCTCAATTTCTTCCCAAACCAGTATGATGCTAAGGCTGAGCACCTCCTTAGGCCAGGTGACAGTAGCTTTTATGTCTGTCCCCCCAGACAGATGTTCGGTATATCATCCCCGTGGCCTATGCCTCTCTCACCTCGATCAAGAGCCTGAGTCGCAGGCAAGTATCTTGTGTTAGCCTCACCAGCATGGACAGTTCTTCGGACACCAGTAATGTGCTACAGTCAATCTCCTACTTCCTGGGCCCACACCTGCACAGTCTGTCCCTACGTGGGGGCACCCTGACGGAAGCTTCTTTTATAGAACTCATCACAAGCTGCCCTAGGCTCCAGGTCTTGGACCTCAGTGGGTGCAACAGCCTCTTCATGTCAGGGATGCTCCTGGACCAGCCAGAAACAGTACAGCAGGTGCGGGAGGCCCTGGCGAACCTCCAGGAGCTCAACCTGGCTAACCTGCGCTGTTTGGCAGATGCCAGCTTCAACCGCCTGAGCGGCTGTGCCCCCAGACTGGAGCGCCTCTCCCTGGCCCACTGCCACATCACCTTTGACCCCCACCACAATCTGTCTGCCCAACGAGCCTCTTCTGCCATCCTTTCCTTCCACAACATCCTCTACTTCCTGAAGGAGCGAGCCAGTCATCTTGTGGCCCTGGACCTGAGAGGCACGAACCTGCCCCCCACAGCTCTTCAGGCCCTGGGACAGGTGGTGGGACTCCATCTGCAGGAGCTGACTTTGCGGGGCTGCCGGGACATCTCCACTGAGGCTGTGGCGGCCCTGTGCCATCAGCAGCAAGGCCTAACCAGCCTGGACCTTAGCGGCTGCTCAGAGCTGGCAGACGGGGCGCTTCTGGCTGTGTCGCAGGGCCTGCGGGGCCTGCGGCATCTGCGGATGGAGAAGCTGCAAAGACTGACAGATGCTGGCTTCACAGCCCTGCACTGGCTCCGGGAGCTGAGAAGCCTAGACGTGGCCGAGTGCTGCCTCGTGAGTGGGAGAGAGCTGGCCAAGGCACTGGGGTTCCCCAAAGGCCCCCCGCCCCACCTCACATCTCTCAGGCTAGCCTATTGCTCCTTGCTGAAGGTGAGTGAGTGTGTCCTTGACTTCCCTTTTTTCCTGAAGCTCAAGGAGGAAGGAGTTGAGACAGAGGGCTTCGTCTTGTGCTCTGTGACCAGGGCCGTGCCCTGAGACATCTGTGCAGAGCCACCCTTAGGGGACCAGCACAATCCCAGTGTTTTCTGTATTAAAATCGAGTTTAGGTGAATATCAGATACATTGAGAGCTGACTCCCAGGACAATTATAGTCATTCTCCTCCTCCACAAAAGTCTTCCCTCTGATGCCTCGTGGTGAGGTAGCTGTGCCAGTGCATTGCAGGCTCAGCTTCAGAGGGGCAGCTAACATGAGCTGACCCCAACCATGATGGCCACAATCAGAGCAATATACGTGCTTGAATCTCCTGAAGGTTTGCAAAGTGCCTTCTTCCAAAATTTATAGGAGGCAGGTGCAAATAGTGTTATCCTCATATTCCAGAACAGAAAATTGTGCCTCATGAGACTCACTCGTGGTCATGCAGCTAGTAAGTGATGGATCCAGACCCAGGCCTTTTCTCTTAAGTTGTATTTGTTGAGATAAAACAAGTAGGATGAGGATTTTGCAAACCTTAAAGCACTCTGTAAATGCTACCTAGATTTGTGAGATCTGGTCCCAGCTATCGAAGGATCTACAATCAGCTTGGGAAGTTAGGACAGGGCTATGTGAAAAGACAGAGAGATGGTTACATGGGGGATTTGAGATCTCACAAGACCTTCAGTGATCCAGACCAGACCATTCCCCAGTGTAGCAGGCAGTTTTATCCCTCCCCTCTGATGCTGAGCCTCTCTGAACATACCTAAGGTGGTCCTCAGATGAGGCACACAGACTGCCACTGGGCCCATACTGTTGTTAAGTGCTATTGTTATTATTCCAGCATAAGCAACAGGTTATTAGCATGGCCTTCAAGAAGCTACCTACGCTCTCTTCTATCCTGGCCGCAGCCCAACATCAGTAGAGGAGGCTTTGGTAGAATAGCATTTGTATCATGATGCAAGGCGTCCCATGCCACGTGCCTACGAGTGGTCCATGTAGTAAGTGCTTAATGGATTAAGGGAACATAATGTTCACTGAGCGTTGGGACGGCCCAGAAAGCTTTTCTGGAGGAGGTGGGCTTTGAAGGGGAGGCCAGGAAGGTGGAGGGAAGGAAACCACCTCCACCTGCTCCCCACAGGGGAGAGGAGTAGAACGGCAGCAGGCAGGAATAGCCCTGTTTGGCTGGAGGAGAGAAGGGCTTCCAGCCATCTGTTATCTAGGGCCTTGGTCATCAAGTAAAGACATTGGGACTTGATTTTGTGAGCTCTGGACAGCCACTGAAGGTTTTGGAGCAGGATGGTGATGTGACCGGGCTGTAGGGAGGATAGCTGCAGTAGGGTTAGGGTTAGGGGTGGCAGGCTGGATGAAGTGATAGAAAAGAGACCAGAGCAGGGATGCGATTTAGGAGCCAGCATTGCAGGGTTAGAGCTGAAAGATGCCTTAATCCAGCTGCCTCATTCCAAGTTAAACTACAGCAAGACCTTCTCAGCAATAAAAGCTAACAAACAGAAGAACAGGATGGGGAGCCAGAGAGGTCATGGATCTTCTTCCCTGTTAATCTGTAAATTAGGACACACGTAAATCCATCCGTCTAGGCCAGGAAGACCTGTGGCTCTGGAATTTCCTAAGAGGACTCTTCCTGACCCAAGATATTACTAGTTGCTCAGTCCATCCTTCCCCTGTCCTCTCCTGCCCTCTTCCTTCCCAGGACAAGTCAGTGATCTCCCTGGCCCAGGGGCTTGGCTCCAGCCTGAAGGTGCTAGACCTGTCATCCTGTGTGTCCCTCACTAACAGCAGCCTGCTGGCCATCTCTGCCAGCCTGCCCCAGCTCACTGTCCTCCATCTGGCTTGGTGTAAGGAAATCACTGACTCGGGCCTCCTGGGGCTGGTGGATCCAGGTGAGAAGGTGAGGAGGGCAAACAGGGAATTGGGGAAGAGTCTAAGGTCACTTGGGAGTGTCCTCAGCCCTCCACCTTGCCCAGGCCTGCCTGGCTTTGTCCCCTTTGTCTGAGAGCTCAGTACTTACAAAGCAGTGTGGTGGAGTGGAGAGCGCTCAGGAGACAGACCTGGCTCTTCATTCCTAACTCTGTAACCTTACGCAAAGAGCTGCCCATCTTAGAGCCTCAGTTTTCTCATCTGTAAAATCGGGATTATATCTGTTCTCCTTGCCTCCCAGAATTGCTGAGGAAAATATTTTGTAAACTTTAAAGCACTCATGAGCTATGGTGATGAGTCTGGCCCAGCGTCAGTGGTACTAGGGCTCTGAGCAGCAGCCTTGCTCTGCAGGACGCCCCAAGCTGAATCTCCTCCACCCCTCCCATGAGAGTACACAGGCCCTGGGGTCTCGCAGCGCTGTAACGGTCTCCCCATCCCCCCTTCCCTCCCCCACTCTCTCCCCATTGGCTTCTCTCACCAGAAGGACAAGGGTCCGAAGTTAAGCAGGAACTTTGGAGACATGGGCTTCTTCCTCCCACAGCTGCCTCCAGAGCCCTTGGCCCCCTCCCAAGAGACTCCCAAGCAGCTCACACCCTCGCTGCTCATGCTGAGGGCCTTGCAGGAGCTTGACCTCACTGCCTGCAGCAAGCTGACAGACACCAGCCTGGCCCAGGTGCCTGGAGCCCTGCAGTGGGAGGGGGAGCAATGGGGAGATGGGAGGGCTGGTTCTTAGGGCCCCGGGGATTAAGATCCTACAGAAGTCAGGCGGGGTCATGGACACATGCTTGGGCACAGATCAGAGGATCACATCATAGGGCTGGAAGGAACCTAAAGATTATCTGAACCCCTGATTGTACAGAGAAAAAACAAAAAAGGAAGTGACTTTCCCAAGGTCACACAAGGCAATGAAGAGTGGATTTGGCATCAGAAGACCTGGATTCAAATCGCACCTCTACCAATAACTCCGGGCCTCACTACTCTTTTCTGTAAAATGGGTCAGACAACATGATCTCTCATATCCCTTCCAGTTCTAAATCTGAAACCTCTGATGCTCAGACATGATTTGGGATGGACCACCTATAAAGAGCAGAAGCAGGATTGGCCACAGGTCCTGAGTACAAAATCCAGTGCTGTTTTCCCCACACCCTATTCCTCACTACTCCCCCTGTCTGGACCCCACTAGATGGTACTGACTGGTCGTTCAGGTGGGAAGGGACCCTAGACTGGTGTCTCTTGGCCTGGAGGAATGCAGGGCCAAGCTGCACTGATCCAGGACCCCTGGATGAGCAGCAACCATCTCTGCAGGTCCTGAAGTTTCCCTCTCTGAAGCGGCTATCCCTGAGCCTGCTCCTGGAGCTCACAGACACGGGGCTGGTAGCTGTGGCCAGAGGATGTCCCAGCCTGGAGCACCTGGCCCTGAGTCACTGCAGTCGCCTGAGCGACAGGGGCTGGGTCCAGGCTGCCAACTTCTGGAAGAGGCTCCAGCACCTAAACCTTTCCAGCTGTAATCAGCTCACGGAGCAGTGAGTGACCCTCCTGGGGGACGGGGGATGTGCAGGGGTTCAGCTCCAACGTACAGGTGAGGGAAGGAGCGGCACTGACTCCGTTCCCCCCCCCCCCACAGGACACTGGTCACCATCGGGAAGGCGTGCCGGCAGCTGACGGTGCTGGACGTGTCCATGTGCCAGGGCATCAGCATGGCTGCCGTGAGGCACTTCCAAGCCCAGCTGCCCCACGTGACCTGCGTCCAATCCCGCTTTGTTGGGGGGCTGACCTAGCTATGAGCCTCTGAATAAAGGTCAGTCACTGAACCCCAATCCTTAGCCCACCTGCTACTTCACTGTCCCCTGGAACCTTGGCATGCTGCTCTCCAGTGCCCTGAGCTTGGGTGCCTCATCATTCCCACCATCTTTCCTGGAGCAAGAGAAGGACCAATGCTGCTCACCTCCCCTCCTCAGTCAAGGAATCCCTTAACAGGATTGGGGGCACAGGGGAATTGCTTCCTTGGCATCGCTTCATCTGCTCCATAGCCTCTGCTGGAGCCTAAGTCGGGGAGTGCCATCTTCCTCCCTTGCCTTTCCCACCCTGGCTTGGTGCTCCCGGCCTCCAAGGGAGCCTCAGCTCAGCTCAGACAGCAGAACCTCAACAAGGCCTAGATGCTGCTCAGGTTCTCCCAGCCCCTTTCCTAGAGGCCAGGCCTGATATCACAGGCATGGTTAGACTGAGTCCTAGGGATTGGAACAGCATAGAGTGTCTGGGCCTTGGACTCCTGCTAATCACTTCTCACATCTCAATCACTGGCCTTAGTTTACAAATGAGTCTTTGTTTCTGGTGTGGGGGATCTGGGCTTCTCCCCCAGTGCCTTAGTGCTGTGACCAACCCAGTACTGAATTCTTTGTTGGGTCTGCAAAAATTAAAAATCTCTGATCTCATCTCTACATCGTGGGACTTTGAACTGGAAAGAGCCTTAGAGATCCTCCCTGTACCTCCTTTCATTCTACAGATGAGGAAACCAAGAGCAAAGTGATTTGCCCAAGACCTAAGTGAGTGCTGCCCCCTTGGAAAGCTTGTCATGGGTTCTGCTGCTACAGAAATGTCTGGAAACCTTCTGGAAAGGGTCTTCAGAACCAGGAACAGCCCCACAAGACCAACTTTATTTCTCTAGCTGGCCCACACTTCTGAACCCCCAAATGATCACAGGGTCCACAGCCAGAAGGAAATGTAGTGACCAGCTAGAAAGTAAAGCCCAGAGTGAGAATGGCGTGGCCCATAATCACCTAGCAGCAGAGTTGGGGTTTCAAACCCAGGCCCTTGGACTCTAAACCCAGTGCTTTTTTCCCCATGCCACCCTTTCCTGTCTCAGCTTGAAGCTTCTAGGACACAGGCCTGAGGAATTGAGCAGGCTTTATTTCTTAGTAGTGACTACCCTGATCAGTTGTCCAGTTGTGCAGCTGCCCCTCCCTACACCCTAATAGCAGCAGGTATGGTAGTTGTTTTCCTAGGCAGGGGGAGGCGGGGAAAAGTGAGATTCCACCGTATCCCAATAATTTAACAGGAAGTGGGTGAGACCAAAATGGAGCGGCCCAGCATAGGCGAGCCCCATTCCCTTCCCTGAGAATGATTTGAAGGTAGAAGCCCTCCCCTCCCCAAGCCTCTGAGCCCCACCTTAAGGCTCAGCAATGCTGCAGTCGTAGCAGAAGTTGTAGTTAGTAGGTGGGGGGGGGACAGGGGGTGGCTGGTCAGGGATGGGCACGTTCTCCAACTCCAGCAGCCGAAGCTTGGTCTCCATCGCCAACAGCAGCTCCAGCTCCATCCGCGTCTGCTCGCTGCCCATGGCCCCACCTAGCAAGGCACTGAGCCCGTCGGTCCACAGGCAGAACTAGAGACCAGGCATCAATTGGTTTCTTCAGATTGAGAGCCAAGCCCTCAGCCTTCCTTCCCCTCCTAGCCCACCCCCAGGCTCCCATCTGCCTGGCCAGACTGACCCTGCCTGGGCACTCACCTCCCGTTTAGAGGGGGCAATGAAGTTGAGATAGGCCTCTTCTTCCCCAGCATCATAGCTGACTGAGAAGGCAAGTTCACAGACGTCCTGAAGGGAAGAGGGCAGCAGTGAGGCCCAAAGGAGGGATGGAGTGAGGGAGGAAGGGGCCGGGCACACAGAAGAAGCAAGCGAGCAAGCCATGAGGAACTGCACATCCATGTTTCTGTTGCTCTATGGTCTACAGAACGAATTTCCTTCCAACAGGCCTGTGAGGCAGGCAATGCAAGCATCATGCCCATTCCATAGACAAGGAAACTGAAGTCCAGAGAGGTTGTGACATTGCAGGGCCATGAGCTTGCCTTCAAGGCCAGCCATCTCCCTAGGACACAAGGCTGCCTCTCCAATAATAGGTCATGCTTCTGTGGCAATTAAAGGTTTACAAAACACATTCCCCTCCATAGTCGTGGGTGAGAAGGAACGTAAGGATCTAGATAATGAAGATGGGATCCTGTATGGCAACAAAGGCCAGTCTACCTCTTGTCCAGGGAGCAGACGGGACCCCAGAGCTGCCTCCCTTGCCCATCCTCACCTTATTCTGTTTCCCAGAGCCTTTCTCCCGAACGTGGGGACAGTCCTTGCCCAGCAGCAGTGCCCTCATCTCAGCCACAGGGACTGTGGGGAGGAGGGATTAGGTTATCACAGATCACCCTGGAAGGGGAAGGGGAGGCTGGAGAGACTTGGGGGCCAAGCTTCTTGGGATCCCACCCCCGAGAGTGTCACGGGGGACCCTCATACGCTTGTCAGGCAGGCTCTCTGGAGAGGGTTGGGTTGCTCCTTCCTCCACGTCCCCATATTGCAGCATCTTGTGGTTAGGGGACAAACAGCAGAACCAGACCTTGTCTGCAGGGACAGGGAGAAGAGGTGTGGGGTGAGGGGGAAGCTTGCAATCTGGGACCCCTTCCATGAGCTGAGTGTGGGCCCCCCCTCCCCTCCGCACACCGACCCTGCCAGCCTCCTCTCCCTTGGCTTATACACACTGACCCTGTCGCCGGCGGCTGCTGATCTTACGGAAGAGTGTCCCCTCACAAAGCCGGAGCAGCCGCTGCTGACGGATCAGCCCCAAGAGCTCTGGCTTCAGCCTCTCCCGAAGCTCCCTGTGGGCAGGGGAGACACTGCTTACAGAGTATGGTCTAGATAGAGCAGGGTTCCCAACCTGGGGTCCATAGGACACCCCCCCCACAAAGTATTTGTGGGTAGATTTCAGGGTGTCTGTGAACTTGGAAAAAACACACCTTTATTTTCACTAGAAATTTAGCCTTTCCTTCAGTCATTTAAACACGTGATTCTGAGAAGGGGTCCTAGGTTTCCCCAGACTGCAGCCAAAGCAGGACAAGGGGCCTGCTAGAAAGACTGTCAGCCTATGGTACCCTCCAAGTGGGACCAAGGACACCAGAGGCCAGAGTCAGAGACTCAGCTCCTGTCTTACTGATAGTGACTCTGGGTATTTGTCTCCTCTTCTGAAGATGGAGGATCCTGCTCTGTCTCTCCTCCCTCACAGGGCGATGGTGAGGAAAGTGCTTGGAAAACCTTGACATTAGAAGACCTGGGTTCAAATCCTAGCTCTGTGATTTACTGTCTCCAAGTAGTAAACTGCTGCTCACTATTTGAGCTGCATACTAATGGAGAGCTGGCCTCAGTGGCAACAGGACCTAGATTCAAATCCAGTCCTTCACCTCTACTCACTGGGTGACCCTAGGCATGTCACCACCTCTCCCAACAGCTACAGCTCTGCCTCACTAAAAGCAGCTCCTTATATAGATCAATAAAGACCCTCCGAAAAAGGAGCCCCTGCTATGTGGAGGTCACTCCCCGCCTCCAGGCCTCGAAAGTCCTTCGCTCTGAAAGGAGGGGGTGGTACAAGATGACCTCCGGTCACTCTCAGTTCTACACCTGGTGAGCTGTGGGGCATGAGCTCTCATTATTTGTAGCAAGGTTGGGCATCAGAGTCAGGGACTGGAGTTGGGGGGAAGCCTGAATGAGGAGGAGGCCCAGGGCACTGCTTGCCACCCCCCCCCCTTCCCTCGAGGGGCTCACAGGATGGGTCGGGCCATGGTGCCTTCCTGGTGCATTCTCTCGGTCTGCCGGAGCCTCAGCACTTCGCTGTAGCTGAGGGTGTTCACCTTGGTCCTGAACAGCTCTAGGGAGGTTGGCTTCAGTGCCAGGGTCCGAGTCAGTTGTTCCCGAACCACCTGCATTACCTGGGAATGAATCTGCCCTCAGCGTCCACACGTTCTCCTGTGCCCCTGGCTCCCCTTTCTGCAAATGCCTCCTCCCAACACCAGACCGTAGGTGGCCTCCCTCACTTTGTCAAAGTCCTCCTGGGTGGCCCGCATCTCCTTCCACGTCTTGTTGAGCAACTGAATGCAGACGCAGAACAACTCCTGGAAGCTGTTGTCTTGCCCAAAGAACATTGGAGAGAAGTCCTGGGCTGTCTCAGAGCCTTGGAGGGCATAGAGGGAGGGAGAAGAGCTCAGGAAGATCACTTACGTATGCAGGCTCTTAGACCTCCACCAACCTCCAGATCCATCCAGGATGCCCACAGGGCCCTTTGCCAAGATTGCCCAACCCTATGGCTGACCTGGTGCCCCTTCCTGAGCTCCAAAGGGATGGGGAGAGGGTATAGAAGATGGGGAAACACTGGGAAACTGAGGCACAAACAAGGTAAGCAGCGTTGGGACCACTGTGCCTCCCCTCCCCTCCCCTGTGTCCCGTGGGCAATACAAACACCAGGAAGCAGGACAGGGGCCACTAACTCACAGGGCTCCCCAATGCGCAACAGCTCACACAGCAGCAGAGTGAGCTGGATGCTGCTCTGGGCAAAGGGACACTCGTGTCTGTCCTCCCGACTGCTGTTCTCCAGCACAAACTGGTGGGGAGGGGGCCAGGAGAGAAGGGGTGGTCAGCTTAATCCCCAGGAGAGGGCCCAGGCTCAGGGATGGAGGGGAACAGGGAGATGGGACATAAAACTGGATCCAGATGCAGGGGCTGAGGGACAGCACACCGGACAGAAGAACCTGATGGCAGAGAGGTATGGATCTGGGGTGACGGGGACTGGCACGAGTGAATAAGGGCAAGTGGATGGGGCAGAGGAAGGAAGGATGGGCTTGCAGTCACTAACCCGGCTGTAGGCATTGGGCGCGTGGCTGGAAAAGTAGAGCATGTTGTCAAGGGCCAGCAGCCCTGGCGGGGCTCGCTCCAGGTCCTGGGCAGGGTTGCTGTTCTGGGTCAAGGAAGGGGACCAGAGATACCTCAATGGGAGAAGTAACCCAGACAACCAAGGGGAAAGAAGATCAGATTTTTGAAGCCCCAAGGGCAGGGATGGGTGGAGGGGCATTGGGGTCAGGGGCCAGGAGCCATTAGATGGTAGGGAAGAGGACCAGTGGGTGATCACTCACAGAGAAACCGAGTTTTCGGAACTCCCGGGCGCAGAGGGATCGGCGACGGTCAGCACTCAGTCCACTGCCCTGGGACTCCCCGTCTGGCTCGAAGGCTGCTTGGCGCAAGGCCTGCAGCTGCTCCCGCTGCTCCTAAGGATGGGAGGAGGAAATAATCCCCTGTGCTCCCTCTCCCCGTGACAAGGGCAAACACCCATGGGCAAGTCTTTCGTGGATACGTTGCCAGTCTGTACAGATGTCCATACCTGGTCATAAGGGTCCAATGGTGTACGCATCCGCGGCTCCAGGAGCCCCAGCATGAGTGCCTGTAGTACATACAGATGATGGGCCATCTCATCCCCAAGAGGTGTGGGGCTGTGAATAATGTTCTGGGGAGAGAAAGCAGAAACAAACTTTTAAGACCCCTTCACTCCTGGCTGTGGACCACAAGGAAAGAGGGGAAAGAGAGAGAACGAGCACTTATATAGTGCCTACTATGTGCCAGGCTTCACAACTATTAATCTCATTTGAGCCTCAAAACAACCTTAGGAGGTAAGTGCTATTATTATCCCCATTTTACAGATGAGGAAACTGAGGTTAAGTGACTTGCCCAGGGTCACACAGCTAATAAGTATCTGAGGCTGGATTTGAACTCAGGTGTTCCTGACTCCGGGGCCTGGTGCTTTATCCACTAAACCAACTAGCTGCCTTGAGAGGGAAAAAAAATAAATGAAAGAGTCATACTGGGGGTTATTTTATGCCAAGACCACTTGTCCACAGAGAGGATGGACTCCCCCAAGAATCAGTGACCTGGCTCTAGTAACAGGTCTACCGCCAGCTATGGGACTTCGGATGTCACAGCTTCAACTCTCTCCTAGAAAACTGGGTGTTCACACTCTTAGGTCCCTTCTGACTCGTAAGCAAACAATTCCCAGAGGAGGCAGCATGTTGTAGCGGGAAGTAGGCTAGATTTGGGGTGAGAGGTGCTACAAAGTGTCGGTCTCAAGTTTCATCATGAAAAATGACAGGGCTCAAACAAAATAATCTCTAAAGGACTTTTCAGCTCTTCGAGCTCCTGTGGACTGGGAAGCCAGGGCTCCTTTCTTGTCTCCCTTCTCTGCTCACCTTGTAAATGAACTGGCGAAGATTCCTCCGCCCTAAGTAATCCAGCATGGTCTAGGAGGGCAAGAGAAAAAATAACAGCAGGAAGAATGGACTCCACCTATGCCACCCTGTATTCTACCCAGCAAGGCCCACGTGTCCTGCTCCCTCTGGGGCCCTAAGGACCCTGTGGTCCCCCACCGCCTCGCCCTCACCTGTCGATCAGCAATGCTGGCATTCTGCAGCAGGGCAGTGAGCAAGGCCATGGCTTTGGTCTGCAATGGCTGGTTCACCCTGACAGCAGAGGATATCAAAGAAGGCATCAACCAGAATCCAGACCCCAAAGCTGCCACCTCCAAGCCCTGCTCCTGCACCCCGCCTGGCCTTCAGAGCCCCAGATCGGACCCTTACACCTGCAGATGCACCAGCAGCCTTTCCAGGGGCACCTCCTGCTTCACCAGCTGGCCCAAGGGTGGGCTGCTGAGGGCCAGGCTCTCCAGCAGGCCGAGCGCCAGCTGCGGCACTGAGGCATCCATCAGGTTCATGTTTACATAAGATACCACCTGGGGGACAGGGAATGGAGGGGGAATGACAGCTCCCTAAGCTGAGCTGCAAGATCTCCCCAGCCACCTACCCCTTTGTCTCCATTATATTTCCCATCCCTCCCTCAACCCTTGCCCTCTCCCTGTGTCCCCACCTTCTTGACAAAGTTGCTACTGAGTGTTTCCCAGGACACCACGCCATGCTCCATGAGCTCAGAGAAGGCCCTCAGTCCATGGGCCAGGACCTCACCTAGGCTGGGGGGAAAAAATACAGGAAATTACAGGAGTCTAGTCCAGTCCCCTCATTTTACAAATCAGAAAACAGAGGCCCAGAAGTCACTGCCCCAAGATCATATAGCTAATGGTGGAGTTGGGATTTCAACCCAGCTTCTCTGACTCAGATTCTGAGTCAGGGGTCTTTCCAAAACCCTGCCACCTCAACCTTAGTGCTTTCTCAGTTTATTTAACTGAAAAGAGGAGGATCACAGAAAGAATAAAATCTCTGCTCCAGGTGGATGGAGCCATGACAATTGACAACAATGAGAAGGTAGATCTACTCATCCCTTATTTGACCTTGGCTTGTTTCTCTGAGAATGACCTTTGGACCACAAAGGAGAAAATGAAAATGGCCACTGGGGACTGCAGATAAGCAGGGAAATAGATTAGCAAAGGAATACAAAGCTGCTTTTAGTGAGGCCCAGATTTAGACTGGTGAACGTGCTGACATTCAAAAAAGGAAAGGGTGGAATGCACAGACTAACCTCTATAAGCTTGTCTTCCTAGCAAAATTCAAGAAGTCATTATGTAAAGGGAGGGCTGGTGAGTGAGCTTTTAGGAAAGGGTACAGGAGGCTCAGATTCTTAAGATCTGGCCTGCTTGTATTAGCGATACAAATGCTTAGATTCCTTAAGAGGCTGGCCAATATGGCAGATTCTTTAAATCTCACCCACCCCCGATCGATGTTCTAATAAACCTTGTCTTTGGCTGAAAGAAAAGAAAAGAAAAGGGTACCGTAGTCACAAAGAGCCAGCTTGACTTCACCAAGAACAGGTCTTTCCAGATATACCCCATTTCCTTTTTTTTTTTTTTTGGACAGGGTTAATTAAATCAGGGAAATAAGTTCAGATATAGCTTTAGCAAAACACTTGACAAAGTTTCTCCTGGTATTCTAAGGGAAAGAGGGTATCAGAGGCCAGACAAGAGTGCAGCTAGACAGATTCAGAATTTGTGGAATAGGTGGCCACAAGAGTGCTCGTTAGTGGTCTGATATCCCTCTGGAAAGAGGTCTCTAATGGAGTTCCCCAGGAATCTACTCTGCTGTTTGTCATCTTTATCAGTGACTTGGATAAAGTCAGAAACGGCATCCTCATCAAATCTTGAGATGGCACAAAGCTGGGAGGGGTGGCTAACATGTTGGCTGGCAGAATCGGGAACGGAAAAGATTCTGGACACGTTAGAATCTGGTCCAGGTGTAGGGAGGTGGAAAGGAATAGCCATTTACTACGTGCCAGGTTTTGTGCTAAGCCCTTTTTACAAATGTTACCTTATTTGATCCTCACAACTCTGCAACGTAGGTGCTATTATTATCCCCATTTTATGGTTGAGGGAAACTGAAGCAAACAAAGTGATTTGTCCAGAGTCACACAGCTATCATCTAAGGCAGGATCTGAATTCAGGTCCTTCTTTCTGACTCGAGGCCTGGTGCTCGAACCACTGTGCAACCTAGCTGCCTCTTAGTGTGATTGAACAGAGATAAATGTTGAAAGGCAGTGAAGTAGATGGAGGACTGGTCTTGGTGTCAGAGACTTGAATTCAACACAATAACTGTGTGGTCAACATGCGTAAGTCACTCAACCTTGAAATGTCCTGGGAAAATCTCTAAGACTTTAATTAAGTCAGAGACGAGTTGACAATGTATGCATCTATGGCAAGAGTTTCCTATGCCGAGGAAATCACAGATCCAGGTCAGACTGAAAAAAGTCAAGTCTTACACAGGGTTTAAACAACAACAACAACATGGCCAGTACAAGACTGGTGGAAAAGAACAGGAAGAGGCGGCAGTGGTGAGATAACAGTTCATATGAAAAAGATCTTCAGAGTTTTTAGTAGACAAAAAAGCTCATGAGATTTTAGACAGCACTAAGAAAGGCACATTCCATCAAATGGCCATTGAGTGGCTCATGAATGCAAAAAAAATGGGAAGATTTCTATGAATGGATGCAGTGCAGTAAAAAGAACTAGAGAAATAATATAAACAATGAGCACAATAATATAAATGAGAGAACAAAAAAAAAACCTGATGAAGCTTAATTCTAATGACCAAGCTTAGCCCCGAAGATGACGTCTCTTCTTTGCAGAGGTGGGCTGACAGCTGGGTATGGGACATCACAACATCCTCTCAGACTCCGTGTTGGTTAGTTTTTTTAATTTTTAAATTTTGTTACGTAGAATGGCTCTAGAGTGGAAGTTGGGGAGGAGATGGGGAGGAAGATGGGGAGGAGAACATATTCCAAAACTAAGGTGATGTAAAAACCAAAGATACCAAGAAAACAATGTTTAAGACAGGCAATGTGCCTAGGACTTGGAAGGTTTGAGTCCTGCTGTATTCTGCCCTGGTCAGGCCACATCTGGGGGTATTGTGCTCAGTTCTAGATTTTAGGAAGGGTATCGATTTGATAAACTGGACAAATGTCCAGAGGAGAAGGACCTCATGCTAAAGAAAGTTCAGTTGAAGGACCTGAGAATATCTAGACTGGGGAAGAGAAGAATTAAGGGGGCATGATAGCTATCTTCGAGGATGAGTGTATTTGGAGCGAGATCCAGCTCCTCATTACTGACCTCAGAAGGCAGAAATAGGAGCAAGGCTGGGAGCTGTAAAGCCCCAGACTTAAGACTTGAAGGAAAAGCTGCCTGCCAATTATTAGGGGAAAGAACCGTAACTGGAAGGGGCTGCCTCAGGAGGGAGTCCCATCCGAGTTTTTCACCAAAGGCTGAATGGCCACCTGTCAGGCAGGTCCAAGTGAAGTCTGGCTTGGACTCATGTTCCTTCCAACTCTAGGGTTCAGAGGAAGAAACCAAGGCCCAGAGAGAAAAAAATCTGCCCAAGGCCACCCAGCTACTAAGCGGCACAGGCAGGGTCCAGGTCTCCTGAACTCGGCCCAAGGGAAGCATTCTTTCTAGCCTCACAAACTCACAGAGTATTTCAGGGACCTATGGATCTTCTCCAGCTTAGGTGTTTGAAGGGGATCCTTAGGAGAGGGGAAGTGATGGAGCAGGGGCTGGGATGGCCAGGGCTCCCCTCCCTCCCGCACTCACTCATCTCCATCTTCGATGATGGCCCCCAAGCGCTGAAGCCCATCTCGGTTAATAACTTCTCCCGCAAAAGTCAGATCAGGAGCCAGCAGTGCCAGACGGCTCAGAGCTTCCCGCTTCACTTCCCTGTTTCCACTCTGCAGCGCATTCAGGAGTCTCCCCGCCTCTTTGTCCTAGGGGCAGGAAGAGGAGGATAGGAAGATACCTGACTTGGAGAGTGGGGGCCAGCAGACTGAGAAACCCGAGGAAAATTCCAGGCCTTAAATGTCTGGGCTGGTACACAGATGAAGAGAGCCAGGGGCTTGGGCTGGCTGGTAAACGTGGGTTGGGGATGGGGATAGGAAGTCAATACCGGAGCAATGCTGAGGGAAAGTATGCTCCCATTCTTGATCTCTGAGCGGTTCTGGAAGAGAGAGAAAAAGGTAGAAAGACGGTTGAAATTACAGGAGCAGCAGCAAGGAGTCAGATGTTAGGGGAGCATTCCATTAGTGAACAGATCAGTGATCAGGTCAGTCAATGAGGTGTTTGTGAAGTGGTCAGTGGGGTTAGTGGGGGGGGGCTCAATCAGTGGATTCAGTGAAAGTGATCAGTGAGGTCAGTAAATGAGTAATCAGTGGGTGAGTCAGGGGTGAGATCAGTAAGGTGGATGTGAGTCAATGAGAAGTCCAAAGGACAGTCAGTTATTGATAGGGGTCGACAAAGTCAAAAGCTAGAGTCAGTGGAGTTAGGTAAATAAGCATTGCCAGGACGCCTAACAGGAGCTGTTCACTAAGGTGGTCGTGAGTAAGGGGCTTTAGGTCACTGGAGGGAAGGTCAGTGCTCACATTCTCAGTGATGTACTTCCGATGGCCATCAGCGTACTGCAGGGCGTAGTGTTCGGGGTCATTCAAGTTCCAGCTGCAGTGAGGGAGCAGCCCTCAGTCTCACATCTATGACCCACCCACGCCATCCCAAAGCCCCAGTGTCCCTCCTCTCTTGTCCCACAAGCACCCACCCCAACAAGAGGCATGGGAACTCACGCGCTGCAGACCTCCTTCAACACTGCCGCCAGGGGCTTGGCCTGCAGGGGGGAGCAGTGGGTCACCCACCCTAGCCTCACGGTGGAGGGTTAGTGGTCAGGGAACAGCAGAGTTTAGGCAGAATACATGGGCCAGCCTGGGGGAGCAGGGATGGAGAAGCTGGAGGGCAATGGGCACATTTCACCGCTCTGGGCCTCAGTAGTCTCCTCGGTAAAACGAGGGGCTCCAACGAGATGGTCTCTAAGGTGCCTTCCAGCCCCAAGTCCTATGACCATAAGACTCGGGAGTGCCAGGGTTGGGGCAACCAAGGACACGGAGTGGGAGGGTGGGGGGAAGGAGGCAGGCGGGGCGTGTCCGGGGCTGGAGCCGGGGCCCAGGTGTCGGCTCCGGGTTACCTGGTCCAGCTGGATGAGCTGCGGGATGGCCCCCGGCATCTGGATGGCGATCTTGACCACGTTCCTTGGGGGGGCCATGGCCCGCGCGCCGGCTCAGCCGCCTGCCCGATCACAGGGGAGGGGGGTCAGCGCGGGCGGGGCCGGGCGCATTCCTGAGACGCGCCAGGACAGGTCTGGTCGGTACCCTTCCTGCCCGGCCCCGCCCCCGCCCCGGCCCCGTCCCGTCCTGTCCCGTTCAGTCCACGGCACATGGGGGCTGAGGTGGGGAGCTGAGATCTCTCCATGGCTTGCCTGAGGTCTGTCCGGCTTGGGGGATCCCAGAACTCACCCGGCCCGCCCGCCTGTCGTGACTCCCCGGACGCCGCGTCCTTCCCTGGGGAGCGCCCCGTAGTTCCGGGTTGGAGTCCCGGAGGTGGGACGCACAGGGTGCGGGAGAGCTCCTGGGCTGGGCTGGCCCCGGCCCTGCCCCTGCCCCGCCTCCAGCCCCAGCCCTCTTCAGTTAAAGCGGAGACTCAGAGCCCTCAGCTCCGGGAACAAATGTGGAGACCACCCGGTCAGCCCCTTCCACCTTAGAGGTCAAACAGGTGGAAAGTGGAGCAGCCAGAAGCAGAGCCAGCTACCTCTGGTAGGACAAAGTTCCAAGGAGTAAAGTTTGTTTGCGAAGCGGGGTGGATACCCCCCCTCAGCCCTTCCCTTCCCACCCCCATACATCCCCATCGCAGGCACAGCTTCGTACATCATGGTTCCCTTCCCACCCCCATACATCCCCATCGCAGGCACAGCTTCGTACATCATGGCACACGGTTCAGGGACCTCCATTTCCCAGGAGGGGACTGCCCTGGCTGCTGAAATGAAAAAAGGGCCGGGGCAGCCTTAGGCATGGTTTTTATTCATTCAGACACTGTACAAATATTACAGGCAATTTCCTTACACTGCAAAAAGTATAAAAATAATCTTTATATAGGAATCTGTTCATTCCTGTAAATCTCTCTAAATCTCTTTCCAAACATTTCCTAACTCGAGGCAAGGGATGGTGCATATCATAGCTGAGGCAGGGGCCTCCTCCTTCCAGCCCTGGGCTAGGGGGGGAGCCCTCAGGCTAGGGGCACAAGGGCAGGGATCCATCCAGCTTCGGAAGTCACTTGGCCTTTCTCATTAACCTATTATGGAGCAGCAAGTAGGACACATGGGGGAAGGGGAACATCGTTGGCAAGTGGACGGTCACATTTCTGCTCGATTCACAGAGAACGTGGCTTGGCTTCCCCTTCTCCCCTCCACAAGGGTTTGCAGGACTCTACAGACTCCAGAAGAGCCTAGTTCAAACTCAGGAAATTGGTTTGTCTTGTTCTGTTTTACACATGGACTTGTGTCCTCACCCTGGCCCTGGGCTTGGCCTTTTGGGCCTTGGGGGAAGGAGCATGGGCAGGAATGGAGGGAGGGGGAGAGGGGAGTAGGTTCTCTTAGGTAGCCTTGGTGATGGGAATTAAGGATACTGTATCACTCTGGCACAGCAGAGCCTGAGCTGGAAGATGAGGTCTGGGATGCAAAGAGAGGTGGGGACATGAAATTTCTGGCCCTAGGAAGAGAGGCACGTGGCAAATGCTTTGGCTACCTGTTGACAGGAGATAAAGATATTGGGGGGAAAGAGAGAATTGGGTCACCTCTCCCCCATTTTGCAGGGCAGATGGACAAACTGGCCAGTGGAAGGAATAAGAAATCTGACCCTAACTGTGCAATATGGAAAGGGAGGGGGACTGAAGGGGCCGGCGGCTGGTCAGTCTGTATCCAGAGAAATCCTGAGGACAGTGGGCATGGCAGGAGAAGGAAGGACCAAAGCAACCCCAAGTCAAACAGTCTTGTCTGCACACGGCTCCAGGGGCAGCAGCAGATCAGAGGTTGAGGACCGGCACATCAAAGAGGTCACAGACACCTTCGCTTTCGTCCAGGTTGTAGATGTAGTCATGGTCTCCAGGGGGAGGAGAGAGGCGGAGCAGAGGGGCAAACACTGTGGGAGAGAAAGCAGCTCAGTGCTGGCCTGTGCCGGGGGTTTGCCTGCCCAGCTACCTGGGCCAGCAGGTGTGGATGCTCTTAGATGACTGGCCAGAGCCCTGCCCCACCCCTGCCAGGCTACCCACCTTCTGAGGACATCAACTCCTCCAGCAGCCCGGAATTCATGCACTCTGGAAGGGGAAAAGGCTGTTTGGTATACACTCCTGCTCCCACTTCTGAAGTCTTATAGGGAGCAGTAGGAACTGAGGCCACAGGGGAGCAGGGAGAAGGGTGACTGGGATTGGGGAGACTCTGGAAACCTGGGTTGATACAGGGCTTCCTGTCCCCAGGCCTCTGACCTACAGACTACCCAGCTGTTAGCCAACTAACTAGAAAGCCCAACTTCCCTCTAGGCCAACAAGCTTAGGGAGAGTAAGCTCGTGGGTCAAAGTCTGGGCCCAGGCCTCAAGATTGAGAGGCAGCTCTGGCAATCTTTCCTAGGCCTGCGCTGGTCTGCTGCCCTTTCTGTTTGCTGGAGGCTCCCTGAGTCTTAACGAAATGCCTTCCCCACCTCACAGATGCCAGACCACCTAAGAGAGAGATCCTCCCTCCCCAATCTTGAAAGGTTAGCACCAGAGGGCCAGAGAATCAGACATGGAGCTCAAAGATCTTAACTCCCTCATTTTACAGATGAGGAAACTGAGGCCAAGAGAGAGTCAATGACCTGACTAGGATCACACAGCTAGTGAGTGTCTGAGGTAGGATTTAAGGCCAGGTCCTTCCTGTGCCCAAGTGCACCACTCCACCCACTCCACCATTCAGCTTCAGCAGGAGAGGCAGAGAAGGAAAGGCAGCATTCCAAGAGGGGGCGATCAGATCACAGGGAGAACGGGGAAGAATCTCAGCGGGGGCCCCTACCTCTCGTTGGATCGAACATTTCCGATAGCTCTTTGGGGAGTTCCAGTACTGAAATAAAAACAAGAGTCAGGGCCTTCACACCCACATCCCACCAAGCCCTTGCACCTCGCCGCCACCAAGTGCCCTCTAGGCCTGGTGCTTCTGTTCCACCCTGCCTCCTTCCAGACCATCAGTAGGACAAGATGCTGCCATTTCATCTCCTTCCCCCAAGCTAGGCTACTGCTGCTGTGTCTCAAAGTCACTTGCAGCAAACAGCCATTAAAAGGGCCACATAAAATCAAGGCTGACCCTGGCTCCAGTCCTGCCCACCTCTTTTTCTCATTTCTTTCTGCAGGGAGCCTGGCTCATCAGGACAGCTGGAAGACTAAGACCCAGAGCAGGGAGTGAGGTGGGGGGACCAAAAGAACTCTGTGTCTGTTCCACCCAATTCCAACATCACCACCTCCAGAAGTCTTCTGGGACATGCTTGGTTCGATCTCCCAGAGCACTTTTGTCCTGCACCCCTCTAACATGTCAGACTGTGTCACAGTTACCTGACAGAGGTGGTGTTTCATCCCCACCCTACACTGTAAGCTCCCTGCAGGCAGGGATTATTTTCCTGGGCACTGAATGCAGGGCTCAACACATGGTATGGTCCGAATAAAGATTTGTTGGAGGCCGGCAGTCCTGTGATTCTGCATCTGCACTGACTCACTGTGCCACCCTGAGCGAGTCATCAAAGCTGTCTCCTCATCTATAACATGGGAAGGTAAGCCTATCTCCTTTGCCAACATTACTGGGGTGCTAGGAGAATTAAAGGAGGAAATGAATGTCAAGAGTGCAAACTGTCATCCAGTGGAAGGTGGTCATTACTGTCGCCAAGGGTCTAAGGCTCTGCTTCTGGGACCATGACTACAAGTGACACACAGAAAGCCCCAAAAGCCAGGACCCTTGGAAAAGCCTCCCTTGTTGCCCGGGCAATCAGCATGAAGGGTTTTTGTGGAGCTTACACTACTTTCTTAGTATGTCTGAGTCTTCAGGGTGAGAACCAAAGGAAGACAAGACTTATATAGGAACAAGAACAGGGATATGGACATCAAGACAATCTGGGTTCTAGTTTTGGTTCTACTGTAACTTATAATCACTCCGTGGGCCTCAGTTTCCTTTTCTGTAAAATGAAAGGACTGGACTAGATCATCTTTGATGGCCTTTCACCAGGGAGGGGAGAAGCAGGAGGCACCATGAGCTGCCCCTCCTGTTCCACCCAGCTAAGCAAATACTTACTGCCTGTAGGATCTGGTTTGATTGGCTCAAAAGAGGTAGAAGGGTTGGGCAAGATGGAGCTGCTGTCCAAGGAGGCTGAGGACTGGAGCGGCCGGGTGTCGAGTGCAGCCGTGGGCGCAGTGCTGAGGCTACTGAGGACATCCTTGCTGTCTGGCCCAGGGCCACTGCTGCGCCCTGCAACTATAACCCCCCAAATCCCCCTCCCGGAGGTTAGGCCACGGGGTAACATATGCTCACAGCAATGAGTCCCCCCAAGTTTTCCCCACCAGGCTGAGTTGGCCCCTGGCCCCCAAAACTAGAAGCCTCTCTGCTGTAAAGGGCAGGAAAATTGGGCAAGTGAGACTCTAGGAAGGAGCAAAGTCTCAGGCAGTTTGGAGTCAATGCTTAGGGCCAGAAAGAGGGCAGCCCTGGAAGCCCTTCCACTACTGGTAACAATTTCCAGAACAAGAAGAGTATAAGGTCTCTAAAAACTAAATGGTAGACAGAATCTTAACATGAATATTAACAGCATAAGTATGAAGTGCTGCATTGGGGCTCCCAAGATCAGCTGCACAAGTAACAATGCCCACCGGAAGGGTATGTTGGTAACTGCCTGGAGCAGTAATCCCTGCGTGCCCATGGAGGGCCTCCTGAGGTCAGGGCTGGGCACCGCACTAGGAAGGACGGCTAGGAGAGCAGCCAGTGCTGAGGGACCTTGAACTAGGCCACTGCAGGATGACCTGGAGGACCCGAGGGTCTTTCCTAGCTTAGAAAAGAGAAAGCACAGCTCCCGTCTTGGCATATCTACATGACTGTCCAAGAAGGGTCAGGCTTATGAGCAGGGCCAGGGTGCAGAAGATTTAGAAGGAAGAACTTCTAACCCTCAGAGACTGCCCAGAGTAGAATGGGATTGCTTCAAGACATAGTGATCTTCTGAGCATCTGAATACTGGAAGTTTTCCCCAGCTCCAGGGCAGCTGGAGAGCAAAAGTTCTTAACTAGGGCTCTGAATTCGTGCGTTTTTTTAAATATTCTGCCAACATGTAATGGGGGGAAACAATAAAATATACTTTAAAAAATTTTTTGCTAACTGGATTTCAATCTAAGTGGTTTCCTTGGTAACCCTACTTTATTTTATGCTCTATCATCACGCTTCTGATCTGAGGCCCATGGACCTTCCTAGACTGCACCCAAAGGAAACCAGGACACACAGAGAAAGGCTGAGATTCCCTGCTGTCACAGGGAATTCTGCCTGGGGTGGGAGGCTGGACCCAAGGTTTAGTGCCTGATGATAACAGAAGCTCCACATTTCCTGTGAGCTGACCTTCCACCCCTCTGTCCTAACACAGCACAGCCTCCTCCCTTTCGTCCCTCTCACCGGGGCTGGCAGCTGGCTGCCCAATGGCACTCTGGTCCTGGGTGCTGGTTGGAGTGGAGGGGCGGGGGCTGCTGGGGATCGAGGTCTCTTGGTGCTGAGAGGATGCTAGTCTCGGCTGGGTGGGGGAAGGAATGGTTGCCTGGCACTGAAGGAGATCCTCAGGCGGAGGCACAGGGACCACCACAGGGGGAGAGCTCCACGCGTCCTTATTCACCAGCAGCACATCGATGGGGCCACTTGTACTCCTCAAGTGGATCTGATACTTCTTCTGCCCATTTAGGCCCTAGGGAGCCACAGAACTTGGCTCAGAGCTGAGAGCAAGGGCGACTGGAGAGAAGAGCCTGGCCAAGAGGAGAGGCTCTGCCTCATGGACTCAAAGCTCAAGGACCCCCTTTCAGCCAGTCCCAGTACTCCTCCTGACCCCTCTGCCACTTGGCCACCAGGGTCTCTCCAGACTTTGGTTCTCTCTCTGCATGCCCTCCCTGCTCCACCCACCCATTGCTGACTTATCAGCCTCAGCAGCTGGTGCTCTCCGAGGCCTAGGCCCTCCTCCGCTCCCCAAAATGCACCCACCTCAGGGACTGGCACTTCCAGGCTGGTACCTGACGGGGCCCGAATGGCCAACAGAGTGTCCCCTGGAACACAGATACCAAGTTGTGGGTTGAAAGCAAGGCCATTGTCTGCAAAGGCTGAGGGCAACCAAGGGGTAGAGCCACAACAGATAGGATGTGGGGGGGGGGGCTGTGAACACTCCACTCCCACCTCACCCCACCAAAATTAGTTCTGGTTCCTTCAGGGGAGGCTGGGACATCTCAGTCTCTTCAGGGAAAGGGTCCCAAAAATGAAGAGCAAGAAAAATCCTGCCCTGGTGATGGAAGCTAAGGCACACAAAAGATGTGGTTTTTGTGAACTTCTGGTCCTATTTTCCAGAAGTTCTCTCCTGGGTATAAGCTTTCATTCTGCATTGGCTGGAACTCAAAATGCAGGACCACCCTGGTCTCCATGGTCTAAGAAATGACCTAGCCCAACCAATCTGGAGCAAGGCAAAGCTGAACAATACACATCAATCCCTAAGATAGCTGTCCTTTGCCACTGGCAAAACACAACAGTCCATCCAATCCCTGCCTCAGCCTCTCAAGGCTGCAGGATATGGCCAAGGATCACCATACAATGAAATTCAGGCCCAGTAGGATCCAGACACACCAAGTCAGAAAGCCAACAGCCTCTCCAAATGCACTTCCCCAGTCTACAAAGAAAGCACCTCTGCACACGGCAGACTGCAAGAGCTAAAGATGGCAAAGGGAATGAAATCGCGCTGAGAATACATGATAGGGAAGCAATGAGAAAGTCAGAGGACACCTCTCAGTTGGCCCCCTGGCCGAGCACTGCTTCCTTATCAAATATCTAACATGCTGCCCTCCAAAGCAGAAGCATCACAGTCACACAGTTAAGGTCAAGGTCCAACCCCTGAGCCCCAAATCACTCAAGGACTGAGTCCAGGAGACAGGATTCTACTTTCTCTTTCCCACCTGTCTCATCATCTATCCAATTTGTCCAGACTAAGCTACAGCCATCCTCCATGACAGCCAGCAAAGCATAATGAAGACAATAAAGTGAGACATAAGGGGTTTTAAGGGTTTTTAATTCTGTGCCTGCCATTAAACTGAAATGTGACCTTAGGCAAATCATTCCCTCTGCTACAGAAATGATCTAGGTCAGGTACATGTGAGTTCAAATCTGGCCTCAGATGCTCACTAGCTATGTGATCCTGGGCAAGTCACTTAATCTCTGTCTCAATTTCTCCCCAGGGTTGTTGTAAGGGTAAAAGGAGATATTTGTAAAGCCCCATACAAACAGGAGCTGTTACTACTTAACACTGGGCTTCATTCTCTTCATCTACAAAACAGGGAGGTAGATGGGGCAGCTAGGTGGCAAAGTAGATAGGCCCTGGAGTCAGGAGGAACTGAGTTCAAATCCAGCCTTAGACACTTGACACCTACTGTGTGACCCCCAGCAAGTCACTTAACCCCACTGCCTGGCAAAAAATAAAAGAAAAGAAAAAAGAAAAAAACAAACAAGATAAGGCTAGATAACTTCCCTTCCAGTGTCAGTATTTAACACTCCTTCTGGCTCTATGTCTTACAATAACTGATGAAGGGGAGCCACAGGTAGTGTTCCCACTACATAATCTGAGCTATAAATAAGGGAGACCTACTAGCAACAACCTCCATCTATACACACCCCTCCTTCATCCCCCACTACCTGGCAGGCACTCACAGAGACCAGCAGGCTCTGTGGAGAACACTGAGTTCCCTCACGCAGGTCAGAGTAGCAGCCATGGAAGAGTAGAAGGCCACCTCAGCAAAACCAGCATTCTCCAAGCTCCAGCCACCCCTCCCCAATACCTACCCTGCTCACAGATAGGTCACGGCCTTCATAGGCAGCTGGCTGGAAGGCAGGACATGGGGTGCCCAATAGATGGGATCCCCAGGACCTCAAGACCAACCTCCCAGTTCCTTCCCTGGCAGAACAAAGAGGAACCTTCCTGAGGCAAGAGTGGCAGCCCCACCCCCTAGTCAGAGCCCTACCACCTCTGCCAGATCACCACATTCTGAACTACAAACCACAAAGTTGCCACAGCTGCCAGGAGGTCAGTCCTCTGACCTGTCACCACATTAGTGACCCTTTCCCCCTGAAATCTTCCATGCCTGCTTGGGTGAATGGAGGGAGGGGGGAAGGGAGTGTTGGAAAGGGGGCACTCAACCATCTGGGTTTGCTCACTCACCCACTCAGTGCCCAAGGGGCCACTCACCCGTGAAACATTTGCAGATATCCTCATGAGTCACATATGCTAAGGTGCCAGAGGTTAAGGAGAAGAACCATAAAGTCTGCCTAGGGTTTAGACTATGAAGACAAGTTAGAGACAATGTCTACTCCCTCCTTCTAGCTCTGCAGCTCCACATGGTACTGAAGGAGGGGAAGGTCAGAGATTCTGCTGCTACAGAGCCAAGTCCAAAGAAAGGGCAGCTCAGTGGAGCCCTCCTCCAAAGCAAAGATGACAGCTCCTTTCTGTAGGTCTTTGCCTCCAACTCGACCCAGACATGGGACAAGCAAAAGAATGAATGTAGGGTCCAGGCCATCTTGTGATGCCTACATGGTAGAGTCCCCAAGAAAGTACTGACAAGTTTAACCTGGGTGGAAAAAGGGTCCGAGCAGGAGGGATAGTGACAAGAAGTCATCAGAAAGGGCCTCAGGCCGGAGAGATCTGCTGTCAAATTAGACCAGTGGCACAGGGAATGCCACAGACTCTGACAGAATGACAAGAAAGGGACTGGTTCTGGGACCAGCACTTGAGAGCCAGTGCCAGCCTTGACTGAGGGCTTCCTGAAGCATGGTGCAATAGAAAGCATATGGCCCTGGAGTCAGAAGCTCAGTTTCTTGATCAATAAAATGAAGATAATACGTGTACTGCCTTCCTCATTGAATAGGCATAGAGAAAATATTTTGTATTTGTATTTATACCCTAGAAAACAGGAACTTCTAGTACTAGCATTGTTATTTTAATCCACTTTCTTTTTTTTTTTTTTTTACTATTATGCTACCTTCTATCTTTCTTTGCCAACACCCAAAACCCTTCAGGGTGCGGCCTGACTGTATCTCTTCAGGACTGAGACCAGCCCTTGCCTTGCCTAGCCTTGCCCAGCCTAGATGGTTGTCTTCCTAATCCCTGGGCCTACTAGCTCGGACCCCACTGATCTGACTGTGGATCCCACTTTGGATGCTCATAGTTGCACTACTTTGACCAAGACAGCTCAACTCTCAGAGCTTCAGAATCTTCCCCTTTGTTAGATGTAAATGATTCTTATACTACCAACCCCATAGGACTGTTTTCAGAAAAACACTCTGTAAACCCTGAAGAGCAACCAAAATGGCAACTATGATTATGTCTGCCCCAGGACGGTGAATGTGGGAAAGAGGAGACAGAAAGAAAACAGGGTGAAGGAGACCCTGGAAGGATATCAGTTGTTCTGCACATCCTCAGTGACGTTTCGGATGCTCTGCTGGACCCACACCTTGTGCTGGTCCAGCTCCTGCTCCCGCTGCTGAAGCTCCTCGATTTCAGCCTTCAATTCGATGAGCTTGTCTGCTATTTCCCTAGTGTTACAGCCAGGTCCCACACCCCTATAACCAGTCCCCAAGTAAGGAAAGAGGAGTGAGATGGAACTTACTTCCCCAGGACCTCTGCTCCTAGTGTAGACATCCTCCCAGGGCCCACCACTCCATGAAGGAACCCTCTTCCTACCACCTGCCTCACTCAAAGAGGCACCTCAATCTCTCATGAGAATCTCTCCTGCTCTGCTTTCCCCAGTACTCACTTCCACTGGATACTGTTCTTTGACTTCTTTTCAATCAGCCCAATCCCTTCCAGGACATTTGTGATGTCGTAGATTCTCCTCTTCTGCCGAACAGCCAAGGTATCTGCTGCCTATTGGAGGAAGACAGGAGATGCTTCAGTCTGTCCCCAAGGTTTGGGCCAACACCACCTCCAACTAACTTCAGCACTGCATGCTCAGTGCAGCCCAGAGCCATACACAACATCTTGGGGGATTAACTTTGGTGTCCTCATTCTGGTGTCTCTGTACCTGTGCTCTGCCCTACTCTCCCCTATGGACCTCAAACACTATTCCCCTGCCAGGCCCAGTACAACTCTCTTGACCTGTGCTCCAAATTCAGGTTCGTTCCAACTTGCTTCTCTTCCAGAGACTCAGGACGATCCTCTTCCTCACCAGTAAAAGAGGAATCTCCATTCTCTGCAGACGGTCTTCCCCAGACCTCCCTCTTTCACCTGCTTCTCTCTCTTTCCAGGAGTTCCTCCTTCCTCCAGGCTGGTCATTGATCACCACCCCCCCTAGTCTCCAGTTCAGATCCCCCTCCATGCTCTGTCTGACTCCCCCATCTCTTCCTCCCACTGTTCCTTGGCTCTTGGTCAAATTTCCACCTTCCAGGATTCCCCCAAGACCCTCACCTCTCCTGCCTCCCTCGTCTCTTAACAAGCATTTATTTAGCTCCGACTATCTGTCAGGCACTGTGCCAAGCTGAGGATACAAAAAAAAAAAAGCCCAAAAAGCAGTCCCTGCCCTCAAAGAGCTCACAGTCTAATGGGGAGACAACATGCAAACAACTATGTGCGAACAAGCCACGAACACGATAAACTGGAGACGATAAGCAGAGGGAAGTCATTAAGATGGATCGGGAAAAGCTTTTTGTAGAAGGTGGAATTTGGGCTGAGAGCTGAAAGAAGACGAGGCGTCGGTGAGCAGGGAGAACTTGCTTCCAATGACGCCCCTCTTCAGCCTCTCCCGGGTCTCTCCGGGAGCCGCTCACCCGGCTACCCGCTCTGCATCTCCCCTCGCTTCTCCCCGGGGTCCAGCCCCGGCCCTCGCTTCTCCCCCTCGGGCATCCCCGGCCCGCGTTTCTCCCCCGGGTCTCCCCCTTCGGAGCCGGGCCGGGTCCGCACCAGTTTCAGGTCGAGGACTCCGTCCTTGGCCTCCTGCAGCAGCGACACAAATTTAGTCGTGAGCAGCCCCAGGCTCTTCTCGTGCCGGCTCGGGGTCCCGGGAGGCGGCGGCGGCGGCGCCTGCGGCCCGGACTCCGCCATGGTAGCCTGCCTCCCTAAGCCCAGGCCAGGCCGGCGCCCGCCGCCTGCCGCCGCCACTTCCGCTTCCGTTCACCAGAGCCCGGCCGGCAGCCGCTTCGACACTTCCGCTCCGCACTTCCGTTTGAGCCCGGCTCGAGGCCTGCGCGTGCGCGCGTGCGCCCCTGCCGGCCGGCCTCCTAGAGCCCCTGGCGCCACAAGGGATCTTGTGCGATTCCCTTTCTCCAGGACAGCCGCAGAATTCCAGGGATCGTGGGGAAAAGCCCAGCCTCCACGGACGGCGAAAACAACCCAGGCTTGTCAACTACCATATTTGGCCAGAAACCCAAGGGCATCGGGTCATGTGACACCCTCGTGGAGACCGCATGGGTCACGGGCCAGCTGGGGAGAAAGGTACCCCCTTCTCATCTCTTTCATCCAAGGCAGCTAAATGATGCAGTAGATGACGCAGAAGGGGGTCTGTCAATCAGACAAGCAACATTTATTAAACACCTGCTCTGTTCCGTGCTAAGCGTCAAGGTCAGGAAGACCCGAGTTCAAATGCAGCCTTAGACACTTACTAGCTTTGTGACCCTAGACAAGTCTTTTACCTCTGCCTGCCTCCTTTTCTAATGTGTAAAATGGGTATTATTACAATAACCTACCTCCCAAGGCTGTTGTGAGGAAAAAATTAAATATTGTTTGTAAAGTGCTTTGCCAACCACTATATAAATGCTAGCTGTTGTTATTTTTTTTCAGCTCCTTGAAAGTTTCCACCTTATTTGTAGCTCCCATGACCACCTGTCTCCCATAGGCTGACCCTTCTCTACACCATGTCTGAGGGCCATTGTAGATTTCCCCAATGAAATGTTTGTCCACTATGGCCCTAGTCCCTGGCATTCCTCTGGCTAACCTCGTCTCAGTCCACCTGCACTCTTGTCTGCACACTCCAATTCTGGGGTCCCAGACCTCTCACCGTACTCACGAGTTCTGCTGGCCAAGACTGCTTGCTGGGGGCTGGGCGTGATGCCATGCTTCCCTCCAGGCAAGATTCACCCTCTTTCTTCTGGGTGACCTTCCACTTACACTGCATGTATCTCCTACATACAGTTGTTTGCATGATGTCTTCCCCTGTTAGAAAGTAAGCTACCTGAAGGCAAGGACTGGATTTTTTTTTTCCCTTTCTTTGTATCTCAAGTGATCAACACCTTCCCTGGCACAGAATTAAGTGTTTAATAAACGCTGGTTGACTGACACTCTGCAGCAGAGAACATACTGGCACTCCAGGTGGGAATAAAGATCAGTAGCTTTTCTCCTTCTATGTTGAGGTGGAAGAGGAGGAGGTGGGGGAGCATCCTTGGGGCATCTGTGCAGCTGGATGAAGAGGCACACAGTTTGACCTATGCCTATAACAGGCCACTTCTCATGCTCTGTTGCGATGAATTTATCCAGACCTACCAGTCATAATGCCCACCCCCTGCTGCTGGACAGGTCTGCCCTGCCTTCCCTCAGATCCCTCTGCCATGGGGGCAGGGGGATAGTCATCCCTAAGATTTTTTGCTATGGTTACCACATGCAGGGTGAGAAAGGATGCATATACTAGGGAGGGATGGAGAGAGAAGTAATGTCTGTCCCTTCTCCTTCATTTCTCTTCTCACTCCCAACTTTTACCTATACCCTGGATTCCCCACTAAGCCCCAGGAGGAAGACAGAATAAAGTAGAAAAGGTGGAGAATGGGAAGCTTGAATCTGCTGGGATCCATTTGGCAAGGGAAGAGAGGGATGCCCTAGAGCAGGGGTGAGGAACCTGTGGCCGTCTAAGTCCTCAGGTGCTGCCCTTCCACTGAATCCAAACTTCACAGAACAAATCCCCTTCAGAAAAGGATTTGTCTGGTAAAACTTGGATGCAGTTGAATGGCTGCACTTGAGGATCTAGAGGGCCCCTTGTGGCCTTGAGGCCCCAGGTTCCCCACCCCTGCCCTAGGGCATAGAGGTGGGAGTCAGAAAGCCAGACTTTAATGGACACTGGAAGGCGATAAGGGGCTTATGATGCTTCCACTTCCCTAGAGGGGTCACAGGCAGTACAGTGTAGCTATAGTTGGCACAAGTTATACATTTGGCCCTTGCCTCATGATGAGGATGCCCAGGCTAGGGCTGGCACTCAGGGCTCTCCCCACCCCCCTTAACTATCTAGACGTTGTGGATCACGCACAGGGCATTTCCCAGCAGCTCCAGTGCCCACCCCTTCACCTTCAGTCCCTCCTCCACACACACCCCCCAACACACACTCCTCCCTTCCATATCCTGAGTAGGCTGGGCAGGAACCGAGCTGCCCCAGAGGAGCCTGCCTGGAGAAAAATCTGCTTTGCTTTTAAGCTGAGCTGCGCTTCCATAATCGAGCTTGAGCTATCTCCCCACCCCCCAACATCTAGGCTTAATTCCAGTATCAGGCCTAGCACCCCCGCTTCCTTCTCCACTTCTTGAGCCATGGGCATGGATATAGAAGAGGAGCAGGAATCTGGAGCCCCCCAAGGTAATGGGCAGACCACCCTGGGGGTCACTCGGATGGATGGATGGATGGATGGATGGATGGATGGATGGATGGATGGATGGATGGCTGGGTGGCCTCAGAGAGAAGTTCTGAATACGTGGAGACAGCCTTGGGGAGTAGAGTGGGTGTCACAGGGATATTTTCCAAGGGATAGGCAATCAGCCACTTACCACCCAATAGAGGTAGCAAAATAAAGTGTAGGGAGGATGGAGTCGGGAACTAGGTTTTTGTAGGCCATGCTACTTACTAGGTATGTGACCTTGGACAAATGACTTATGTGACCTCTTGGGGCCTCAGTTTTTCATCTGTAAAATGAGGGGTTGAACTTAAGGACTTTTCAGCCTTAAAACTATGATACTTTAATATGGACCACATTATGGTTCATAACAATATAGCATTTAGAGATTTATAAAGTACTACTAACCCGACCCCCACCTCAGCATTTGGGCAAACTAGGAGTGGTTAGAAGAGGCAGACTGACCAGGTCAGGGTCCCAGATTCAGTGACTTCCTGTCAGGGACAAGGGATGGGAAACAGCTGTGGCTGAATCCTCTTCCTGCCTCCCCCCACCCCACCCCACCCTACCCTACCCCCATCCACCTAAGCAGACTTGGAGTGGCCAGAACTAGAGAAGGCTGAAAGGCTGGCCAGAGGGGCAGCCCTGAAATGGGCCTCAGGCATCTTCTACAGCCCCAAGCAGCTGACCAGGCTGGACCAATACCGAAGCCGGGAAGCCCAGAGAATGTGCTCCATTGAGTCCCGAATCAAGGTGGGGCCAGCGAGAGACTTGAGTTGGGATCCCTAAAAGTCATCTTCCATCCCTGGTCCCAGTCATTCCCATTCTGTCCTAACCCCCCTCCCCTGACTTCCCCAATTCTGCCAAAGGACTGTGCCCCACCCATATCAGGATCCTGCTCAGAGGGACCTTCTCTTCTCTGCCCCCTCGATTGCAGGGTGCCACCTGCCACTGACACCCTAAGCTCTCTCCCCACAGTCTACTGTACAGTCATACTTGGAGAGTGTGCAGACAGGCCTTGAACAGCTAGGCCTGGCACTGAAGGAGGTCCAGGAGGCTCGAGAGGCCCTGGCTGAGGCCCAGAGGGCACTCAGAAGCCAGGCCGAGGCTGCCCACACCTTGGAGCCTCTCCAGGAGCTGGCCAATCAGCATGGACAGCTAAAGGCAGTGACACTCCTACTGCCTCAACTCTTGGCAGGTGAGGTCCCGTAATGTTCCTGCTGCTCAGGGTTGGGAATTGAGAGTTAGAAGAGACTCACCTTTAAGCTCATTTGATTCAAGACAGAAAAGAAAATGGAGACCCAGAGAGCTTAGGTGATAGCATAGCCAGGATTCAAACCCAGATCTCCTGACCTCAAATCCAGTGTTCTTTCTACTGGACCATGTCGTCCTTGAGCACCATAGTCAGGCCACTTACCCCTTACCCAGGCTGAACCGGCCCAATATGAACCAATGAGGGAGCTTGGGGAAGAAAATGCTGAACCTTTCTAAAGTCCAACTGATCCACAAAATGATATGTAAATCAGCTCTAAAGTCTGAAGAACCCTGAAGTTCTTTGGGTTTTTTTGGTTTGGTTTTGTTTCGTTGCTTTTTTTATTTTTTATTTCATTTTTATGTTATTTTAATTTTCACATAAGGGTTTAATAAATGTTTGAGAGACTGAATTTTACCAATGAGAAAACTGAGGCACAGAGAAAGGAAGTGATATAAATGCCCCAAAGTCACACAGCTGGTTCAGGACAGGTCTGGAGAAGTCCTGATGTCTACAGGGCTGCTCCCTAACTTCCTGCTTCCTACTTCTCTTTACAGTACCTGAGGCAGTGGCCAGAACTCAGGCCCTTATCAAGGACAATCGATTCCTGGAGGCCTATGACGTCCTACGGGAGCTGGAACACTTACGGGATGAGGTGCTGGACCCATTTGGGGGGCCTGAACTGTCCCTCTTTGAGGGCTTGACACCTCTGGGGGAGGAGCTGGGCCTAGCCATGGGGAAGGTGGTGGGTTCAGCTCGGCAGCTGGCACGAGATGATCCAGCCCTGCTAGTAGCTGCGGTGCGAGTGGCCGAGTTTGAGGAGAAGAGGGATGCTCAGCTGCAGTCACTATCCCCTGGGCGCCCCCGAGCCTGGCGCCAGCACTGCCTTGGGGCCCTGCGGAGGGCCCTGGAGGAGGCCTACTTTGAGGCACCAGCCCCTGCCCCCCCAGGCCTGGCGGGACACCTGGCTGCTCTCCGAGAAGCTCTGCCCGCTGAACTGGCCCTGGCTGAGGCTTTGGTGGCTCCCTGCTGCCCTGGAGATTATAGGGTGGTGAAGCTGTGGGCCCACACCTTGCACCATGGCCTCCGCCAGCACCTGCAGCGGCTTCTGGACCATGAGGACCTGGGCACCCAGGACATCTTCACGCTGCTGCACTGGGCCCTGCATACCTACCCAGGGTCAGTGCCAGGCCAGGGGTGGAGAGGGTGGGCAGGACAAGCACAGGGAGGCTGAGGCAAGCCTACAGTCTTTCACAGCTATGAATCCTATGATTTCCCTCAGCCCTGAGATGATGGGTCATCCTGACCTCAGTCCTGAGGCTGACATCTCAGAACTAGAACCTTTGCTCTCCCCGGAGGCTGTGGAGCAGCTAGAAAGAACATACACAGAAAAACTCAAGGTGAGGATGGGAAGAAGTAGGACCCCCAGGCAAGAGAGATTCACAGGCTCCATCCCAAGGGGCACCTCTGCCACCGCTAACTCCAGGACTTGCTGTCTCTAAGTATTTCCTTGGCCTTCTTTGAGGACTAGTAAAATGGTTTGGAAAAATTCAACCCCTGTCTTTTTGGAAAAGATGCAGGGGCAAGCCAGGTAGGTTAGGCAATGAGAAGAAACTACAGAAAAGGCCATATGCTAATGTTTTTGAAAGCAGCATGATGAAGTGGAAAGAACCTTCGAGTCCAGAGACCTGAGTTCGAATCCTAGTCTTCAGCTATCACTAGCTATGTGACCTTCAACAAGTCAATTCCCCTCTCTGAGCTTCAGTTTTCTCATCTTTAAAATGGGAATGGTTATACTTGCCTTACATACCTCCCAGGGTTGTTGTGAGGAAAGTGTTTTGTAAATGATAAAGTATTGTAAAATGTGTTTTGTTAGATAAGGGCAGAGGAAAGGGAGTAAGAGGAAAGACCAAGGGAGAAAAAAACCTAGTCGGCTGAATTTTCTATTGTATTTCAAGCATGGTGTAGTTGAAAGATTTGGAGTCAGAGAACCTGAGTTCAAATCCTATCTGCTTCTTAGTGTGACCTTCAGTTTTTTTGTAAAATGACAGGGTTGGCCTAGATGACCTACCAGCTCTGGATGCTGGCCGTGGTCCAAAAAGAGGCCCATGGGATCTTACCATTAGAAGGGACCATTAGGATCATCTAGTTCAGAGATGTCAAACATGCACCCGGGGTGGTGTGAATCCCCTGACACTCCTGAGTGTATTGGAAACCACAGGAAAATGTCATTGGGAAATATTTTGGAAATATTTTAACAAAATAACTAGTTTTAACATGTGGTTTTCTATGTCAAAATGCTGCCACAGATATACTTCTATCTGGTTTGAGTGGTTTGACATCATTGACTAGTCCAGTCTCTGCCTGAGGGGGAATCCTGCAGATATCATGTCCAGGTGGTGGGCCTGCCTCTGCTTGAAGCCCACTGCGCCTTGGGAGAGCTCATCTTGCTACGATGTGCTAATCCTTAGGGAGTTGGGCTAGTCTCTTTCTTCTAGGAATTTTGTGTGGGTATATGTGTGTGTGGGGAGGAAGTGTATGTGTATACCTTGCATCCTTTTTACTATGTTTCTTCCTATGTCTTTTTTGTTTGTTTTTTGGGGAGGGAATTGGAGTTAAATGACTTGCCCAGGGTCACACAGCTAATATGTGTCTGAAGCCAGATTTTAATTCAGTTCCTCCCACCTCCAGAGCCAGTACTCTATCCACTGCACCACCTAACTGCCTCCCTATGTCTCTTCTCTGTTCATGTTTCCCCCCACCCATCCCTGTCCCAGATAAAGGTAGCTGGGTGGCTGCAGAATGCCCTGGATGGAGAGGTGGCTGAATGGTTCCAAGAACAGGAACCTGACATTGACCCTGAAGGCTTCTATCATTCTTCCCTGCCTGCTGTTGTTCTGCAGGTGTGTGGTTTTTTTTTTTTGGGGGGGTGAATTTGGGTTAAGGGGAAGGGAACTGCTTGAGGTGGGGGTGGACGCCAAGAATTTGTGCTGGCTAACAGTGTGCCCTGACCCTTCCCACCCCCAGATCCTAGATGAGAATATCCGGGTGACAGCTGTGATCAGCTCTTCTTTGCAGGAGAGAATACATGTCATGGCCCTGAGGGAGCTGGGCACCTTCCTGAGGAGGTCTGTGCCACCCCCCTAAAGTGACATACACGATGTTTATGATTGCCCAGACTGCTGGCATAGAATCCCATAGGCATTTCCATAATGGGAAGTTGTCAAGGATGAGGACACTCTGCAGCAAAGAGGTGACTGGGTTTAGAACAAAGGAGGAGGAGGATGCCCCACTGCCTGTGGAGTACTCTGCCTCTGGACCAAAGTTCAAGGCTTACTTCTGATATTTTTGACCTATGTGAACTTGGGAAGGTCATTTAAATCTCCCCGGACCTCAGTTTCCTCCTTTGTAAAATAAGGGGTTAGGGTAAACTAGATGGCCTTTGAGGTCTCTTCTAAAATCACTCCAGCAGGCCCCTGTTCTTGCTTAGAGGCCTGTGTCCCCTAATGGGAGGTAGTGGGGTGAAAAGTGGGAAGGAGGGCTCAGCCCAGTTACAGTGATGAGTCACTTGCATAGAAAGTGGTCTTTCATGGCCCTGGCTCCCCTGTGCCGTGTCCTCCTCTCCTGGCCCTCATGTCCCCAAAGTTTGGCTAGGTGGGAGTGGAGGCCATGGTGCTGGTCTTGCTTACCCGTTCTTCCCGGCCACAGCCTCATGGAGGCACTGGACCGTTTCTCCCAAGAGCACCTGAAGGATGCATCTAGGCCCTGTCACTACGTGCCATACCTGCTGGCCTGCCTCAATCACTACGCTGCCCTAAGGTACTGGCTGCACAGAGAGATGGAGGGGCTTTGGGAAAACTGGGCCACCAGGAAATGTGCTAAGGCCATGGGACTGGGGACAAGAGAGGACTCACGCATCTTAAGGTTGTAACCTTCTGTATGAATGGCGACTGAGGTTAATTCCATTCAAGTCAGCACGTGTAGTTTACATTAAGTACCTGCTATGTGCTAGACTCTAGGTTTTACCAAGACAAAAAAGATGTCTGCCCTCAGGGGGCTTTCAGTCTACTTGGGGGAGTGGGGGGGTGGAATACATTTGGTAAGGCAATTCATTATAAAATCTCTTCAAGAAGGCTTCAGTTTCAAGGCTATCCCTGTTCTCGTGGTAAAAGCACTGGATTTTGGACTGGGGGATCTTGGGTTCAAATTCCATTCAGCTACTGACTAGCTGTGTGATCTTGGGAAAATCATGGCATTTCCCTGGTCTTGTGTCCTCATCTGCAAAATGAGGGGTTTGGATTAATGTGAGTTCTAGCTCTAAACCTCGTGATCCTTTTGGTCTGAGAGAGGGTCTGTTTATTCTTAATTTTTTTCTGAGCATCAAGCTATAAAGCATATTTCTCCTCACAACACTTTGAAGTGGATGAGCAAATATTATCATTTTTATTTTGCAGATTAGGAAAGAGATGGGTTGGAAAGGATCTCTAAGACTATTCCACTCAACAAACATTTATTAAGCACCCCTTGTCACTGTACTATGTGACATATAGAAAGAAAGAAAAAATATTACTATATGGTCTCTGTCTTCAAGGAACATATATTCTAGTGAGGGAATCAACATGTACACAGAGAAGTAAATTTAAAATATATGCAAAGTAACTGGGAAGGAGAATTCAAGCTCTAGCTTGTTATATATGGGGAAAGTGAGACTGTAAGTTGTGAATTGACTTGCTCAAAGACACACACACATAGGTCATACAGAGTTAGTGGCAGTTAGAATTTAAATTCTCAATTTTGAATTCAGTGCTTTTTCCACTACATCAGGCTAAGTAAGGACGAATGGTCCCCAAATGCATCCTGGCCTCTCTCACGCCTTCTGTCTCTGCCCTCTCCCGCCATGCAGTTCTTCAGTCTCCCTCTTGCAGCCCGCTGGGGTGCCCACCACCACCAGTGTCTCAGCTGCCATCGATGCAGCCCTTGGAGACTTCAAGAAGAAGATTTGCAGACTGATCTTGGATGCCCTGCTGGAGGAGCTACAGGTCTGAGTCAGGACTATACCTCACTCTTCCCTGCTCCCCACCCGTCTAGGGCCTGAATAGGGGCACAGGACTGGGGGAGGAGACAGAAAGGGCCTAACTTTGCCTCCTTCGCTCTCAGCCCCTGTTTGTGGCCCTGCCCTCTCGCCAGTGGCTATCCAGTCTAGTGATGCTGGACAATGTGTGTGAGAAGACAGCCAGCTTCTGTTCACGATTCTCCAGAGTCCGGAGTACCATGGCTCAGGTGTGACATTTTAGCTGTCTGTTGAATAAATGATGAACCTATTCAAACTTCACTTTTTCTAATTTGTAAAATGAGGGCCAGCTTCTCTCTAAGGTTCCTTTCAGCTCTAAATTCTGTCTCTGATTTCATGCCATCCCAAACCCAGGTTCCTTTTCCCTCATTTTCTTCCTCATATTACGTGTGGTGTGTGTGTGTGCGGGCGTGACAGAGAGAGAGAGCGAGAGAGAGAGCAGGGCAGAGCTGGATCTAATTAGCGCCAGAAGGGGATGGGGGGACAGCTGTTCTTCCCAGGCTGAACATCCATCCCTTCCTCTGGGGCCTCAAAGATGCTGCTGGCTGAGACCGAGCGCGCAGTGGTGTTAGAGTATCTTCGGAGTTTGATGCAAGGAAAGCTCGTGTGCCGGAACTCGACGGAGAGAATCCAGGCGTCGGAGCGAATGTTGCAGGACTCAGCCCAGCTCAGGGAGCTCTTCCTTAGCTTGGTGAGAGACGAGAGCACTTCGCTGAGGGCAGCTTAGGGCCACAAGGTCGGGGGTTAGTGATGCCCCATGCCCCCTCCTTGGGGTCTCGGGCTCCTCGCTAATTCCTGGCCCACAACAGACTGTGCCAATCATTTGTTCCAGGAGCTGGAGGAGAGCGCGCAGACCGGGGCAGTCCTGGGTGCCCTGCAGGAGCTGTTTCGCCTCCAGGACCCAGCGCTGCTGAGCCTCGAGGTGTCCAGCTTCTTACACAAATTCCCCGATGTGAGGTACTGGGAGGTTAGCTTGACTAGCAGTCCTCGGAGGGGTAGGGGAGGGCTGTCCTCACGGGGAGGGGGTGAGTAGACCCACTCCCATCACCCCATCTGTCCCTAGCGAGGAGCATATCGGGGTGCTTCTGGACGTGCGTGGGGACGTGTCGCGGGAGCAGCGCCAGGTCGTCTTGGAGACCATGCAGGCCAACCCTCCTCCGTCGCCGCCGCCCGACGGCCATCGCCCGCTCTTCAGCCTAGTGCCAGTGCCCTCGCCTCCGCTGGCCTTCTGCTTTCCCGCTGGCTCCTGCTCCTGAGCGGATCCCCCTCAATAAACACCTAGAGCCGCCGCTCCCGAGTCTGCGCGTGAGAGGGAATAGCTCAGACCGCTCCCACCTCGCTCAGCCCCCGGCAGTGTGCGGCATACCCAGCACGCGCTGCGGGACGGGGCGAATCCGGGATGGGGGCGGGGCGCCTGGGGGCGGGCTAGCCATCGTCTAGGGCGGAGAGACGGCGCTAACTATGGTATGAGGGCGAGGCCATACGGCAAGGGGGCGGGGCTGAGTGGGGCGGGGCCGACGCATTCGCTGATTCGCTTCGCACCGCCCACACCAAGGAGGGTTAGAAGAATCAAAATGACTGCCCGCCTGGCTCGCCGAAGCTCCGCCCCTAGGTAGGCGGGGCCTAGGGCCGGTGGCCGAGCTGTAGCACCACGGCTCCTCCTCTCTATTCCCTCCCATCTCGCGGGCCTCGCAGCCAAGGAATAGTCCCTGAGGAATCCTCCCGCTTCTCGCGCAGCCGCAAAGGCTGACGCGAGCACGTCGCTGCGTGCATGCGTGCCGGCGTCGGGCTCCGGGCGGCCGGCTTTCGGCTGCAGTGCGGACACGGTGCTGCGGTGCCAGAAGGAGCCGAACGGAGTGGCCAGGTGGGGCGGGGCTGGGGGGCGGGTTCTGGGGCAGGCAGAGGCTGACGGCGAGTGCGCGCCCCCTGACACCCATACCCTCTCTCGCCCATTTCCTGCTGCGCGGGCCCCCTCCCGCCCCTTACTATTTGTTAGCCGGGGCCGCCCTCTTCTATTGGGTACAGAGGGCGCGCTCTTTGTGAGCTCCGAGGCCGCCCATTGGCTCGGGGCCCCGCCCCTCAGTGGCCCCGCCCCTCCCACATTCTCGGTTCTTTATTGGCCCACGGTCGTCTCCCTTATTGCCCCGCCCCTCGCCTTCCCAGCTTCCATTGGTCAGGACCGTTCCTCCTCTTTCGTCATCAAGCCCAGCTTTCTATTTGAGGTTCCCTTCCCACCCCTTTTAATTTACTACCTTGTGGGAACGTGGCTGATGGGTCTGCTGGGGTTGGGTGTCGTAGGGGTCGCTGGAAAATCGGGCAGGACCCTGCCCGCAGAGCGCTTCCAGTCTAGTGGGACCTGGCACAAGAACCATTAAATGTTGGCGGTCACGGAAGAGCGCAGTTAAATGAAATGGAAGAGATGGGACTGGAGGCCGGCCCCTTGATGTAGTGGAAAGAGCCCTGGTGATGAATTTTGGGGGCACCTGTTTGAATCCTGGGTCTTCTCTTTTCTAGCTTTGTGATTTGGGGCAAGTCTCTGGGCCTTGGCTTCCATTCTGTAAAACGAGGAAGTTGGACTGGACCTTTCCGAAGGTCCTTTCCAGTTTTAAAGCCATGGGCTTATCTGTATATAGATAAATGGGTGCAAAGGCAAGAGCCATTCCAAAATTGTAAATATATATGTTTTACATTATTATATACTTATATACTTATTATTGTTATATACTTATATGCTTATTTACATATGTGGCTTAGCTTTTCAAATAAATTGTATACATTCCTTGAAGACCTTATTTTAACTCAACCTTATTCCCAATACCACATCAAAGGGCACTTGAAAATACATAGTAATCACCCAATAAATATTTGTCAGTAGTGGAAGATTGGCCCCAGACACTAGCTGTGTGTGACTCTGAGTAAGTCACTTAACCTCTGTTTGCCTCAGTTTCCTCTTCTATGAAATGGGAATAATAATAACACCTCCCATAGTTGTTATAAGGATCAAATGAGATAATATTTATAGAGTGCTTAGCATGGTGTCTGGCTCGGACTAGGTGCTTTATAAATATTAGATGTTATTATACAATGGACAATGTTGGTTCCAAATTATTGAAATCAAAGCACATATTATTTCTTCTTATTAACAAAAGGTCAGCTACAAATGGGAAGTGATACATGCTCAAAGTTTCAGTAGGCTCTAGTGAATGCTCTTGTATAACTTTTTTAACGGGAAAACACTGTGGAGGGTGAGCTGGAAGGGTTCTTTGTAGGGAAAGCCAAGATAAAATATATATTAAAAAAAAAAAGCACTGGTTTTGGAGTTGTGGGATCAGGGTTTGAAGCCTGACTGCTACTGTACACCATTGGTCAAGTTACCAGTTACAAGTTTCCCTTCTCTGGACTTCTGTTTCTTCATTTGTAAAAGGAGAGATTGGAATGAGGTGATTTTTAAGGGCACGATGTCAGCGGGCCCATCTAACTCTAATGCCTAAGATTCTGTAGTTGAGTGTAGAGCTGGAGTGTTAGATTGGGAGTCATCTGTGTGCATAGAAAAGAGTGTTAGTTTAGAGCCACAGGAGTGGATGGGTTCTGTGTGGGAAAGCATGTGGAGCAGGGATTGGGAAGAAGAAGAAGAAAGTGAGATTTTGCCTCACTATTTCTCATTGAGAAATGGAAGCAAGATAACTAGGAGAACATCAATGAGATATTTGTTGTGATCGCCTGGGCCAACTGTCTCATTCTACAGAGGAGGGAACTGAATCTCAGAGAGGTTGGAAGGAAAGGAAGTTACCAGGTCAGCCTTGGCTTTAAAATTGGCTCTTTGCCAGGTTTTTTGGGCTCCAAGTCTCAGCTGGACTCTGGCCGTCATAGCCCTCCAGAAGTTACCTAGTCCATTTTCCTCTCTTTGGGCAGGGCAGATGCTCTGCCAGTGGATCTCAGGCCTTCTTGGGTTAGGAGATGTTGGTTGCAGATTTCTTGAGTGACTTCAGTACAAACACTGAGGATTTTTTCTATGGACAAGGGGGTAGAGACTCCTTTGCTAATTCTTAGCAGTACTTGAAAGTTATGAGGAGTCTCATTCCCTCATTTTCTGCATTTTCTCTTCCCTGGGGACTTGGACTCATTCTCAGCCTTCTTCCATGATGATTTCTATCCTCCTTAATAGTGCCCCTTCCCCCTACCTTGAAAGGTTGATGAAAATGAAACCCCTTTCCCTAACTTGCCCTAGGCTCAAGAGTGCCTGTAGGGCCTTGGATATTTGGTCAAAAGACCTGGGAAGGTAACAACAACCACAGCCAGCATTTATATAGTGCCTGCTGTGTGCCAGGCCCTGTGCTAAGCACTTTACAGTTATTATTTTGTTTGAGCCTCCTGAGAGATAGGTGCTAGCATTATTCCCATTTTACAATTGAGGAACGTGAGGTAGCAGAGGTTAAGTGACTTGCTCAGAGTTACACGAATGGTAAGTGTCTGAGGCTGGCTTCGAACTCATGTCTTTCTGTTTCAAAGGCCCAGCATTCTCTCCACTGCACCACCAGCTGCCTCATTCCCATCTCCTTACTAGTTGTCACTGTGGGCAATCACATAATCCTCCCTAGGTTTCCATTTCCTCCTCTCTGAATGGAGAGAGTTGTATTAGGATATCACTGAGGACCTTTTCAGCATTAAATCACAATTCTCGAGTCATGGTTGAGACTAGGGGATGCTAGTGTTATATATAGCAGAAAGAGCTCAAAAGATGGGAATTTCAGTCCATTCACTTAACCTGTCTGGGCTACACACTTGACCTGTCTGAGCCTCAGTTTCCCCACCTGTAAATGGGCATGATCATTGCATTACATACCTCACAAGGTTCTTGTAAGGAAAAAAAACCACTTTGTAAACCTGCAAAGAATTGCATAATGGCTACTGTTACTCTTGTCACTATTTTTTTTGCCCTTTTCATCTTGATTATCTCCTCGTGTTCCATGAAATTCAGATCAAAACAGTAGGGGAGTAGAGAGCAAGTTGCTAACCTTCTTTTACATGTAGTATTCTGCAAATTCTTGAACAGTCATTGTAAAATATTTACGAAGTACCCCACTCTGTGCCAGACACCATATGGAGACATACAGAGAAAGGCCACGGACAGCCCCTGCTCCTGAGGAGCTTGTGGTCTAATGGAGGCAATTCTATACAGATGATAGGGAACGGCATAGATCGGAGGTGGTTTCGGAGGGAAGGCACTCGATTTAAGGAAGATGAAGAAAGTCTTCCTATAGAAGATGAATTTCAGCTGAGACTTGAAGGAAGCCAGGAGGTGGAGATGAGGAGGCGGGAGAAACAGCCAGTGAAAACATTCAGAATCGGAGGATGGAGGGTATTGTTTGAGCAGCAGCCAGGAGGCCGCTGTCACTGAAATGCAGAGTGCAGAGAGGGTAGGAAGGTATGAGAAGACTGGAAAGACAGGAGGGGCCAGCTCATCAGGGGCTCTGAAAGATTTTGTATATGATCTGGGAGTAATAGGAAGACACTGGAGTTTATTGAAGGGGTGATGTCAGATCTGCATGTTAGGAAGATCATTTTGACTGCTGACGTGAAGCAGGGAGCCCATTCCACAGGCTTCTGCAGGAGATGAGGGCCTGCCCCCAGGTGGTGATAGTAACAGAGGAGAGAAGGAGGGGTATTTGAGAGAGATCTCTGAAGGTAGAAACTGCGGGATTTGCTGACTGGTTGGATGTCAGAGGTGAGGGAGGATGTGAGCTTGGATACCGGAGGATGGCTGGTAGTACCCTTGACAATGATGGGGTAGTTAGGAAGAGGGGAGCATTTTTTTAGCAATTGAATTAAAATTTGGGGCTGTCAGCACACCTTCTGTTGGCTCATTGAAAGCATCTTCAGGACAGTGCCAGTAGCAGAAAGGACAACAGGTGGGACACGTACATGGTTTCGATTTCTTCTTCTGGATGTTTATTTTTTGAAAGCTTCCTATACTATTAGTGTGACTTTTGTTAGAAACATTCTTAAGTCTCTATGGATCAGTGTTATGTCTGGGCCCGGTTGGGGCAGTCATTGTTTTTAGGATTATGCTCTAGTTCCAGTATAATTTATTTTAAATTCTGAAGAATATATCCTAATTGAATTGGGCACACCAGTATCGCCCTCGCTTTACCCAGCTTACGGGGCTTTATCAGCCTTTGTGAAGCATCAGAGAAATGCACAGGATGATGCAGGCTCCTGCTCTGCAGGGCCTCTCCACACCAGGTTGTTTTAGCACCCCTAGCCCCAACAGCAGATGCTGCTCACACGAGCCACTCACGGACTTTCTTTCCAAGGGACAGGATACATTTGAGGGAGTCTCTAACAGTTACAGTTTGGCTCATTTTGGGGGGAAATTCTAACCTTTAATACATTTAGTGACACCCCTTCCCCCACAAAAAGAATAAAGTAACAAGAGCTGTTGTGTTGTTGATGAAAAAGACTCTGGAGAGAGACTCAGCTAGATAATAATAACGACATTTACGTGGTGCTTTGTTCTCTGAAGAATTTGACAGATAGATCATTTTGTCCTCGTGTGAGCCTTGGGAAGCAGGGGCTGTTCTCACCCCCATTCTGCAGTTAAGGACACTGACTGAGACAGACAGAGATTGAGTGAGTCGCCTAAGGTCACACAACTAGTGTCTGAGACAGAATTTGACTTGAGTCTTCCCTACTCCAGACCTGGCGCTTTGCCCACTGTAAATTGCAAAGAAGATGCCACTTGCCACTAGAGAGAGGACATTCTTTACCAGGAACTCCCCAAACTGAAGAAATTGCAGGTCTAATTTTTTGGGTTTTGTTTTCTGAGAGTTTTGGGGGGGGCAATTGGGGTTAAGTGACTTGTCCAGGGTCACACAGCTAGTAAGTGTCTGAGGCCAGATTTGAACTCAGGTTCTCCTGACTCCGGGCCCAGCTCTATCCACTGTGCCACCTAGCTGCCTCGAAAGTCTCATTTAAAAAAAAAAAAGCAAGTCATGAGCTGAAGAGATGACCAGAGGAAGAAGGGATTGTAGAAGTCATCTTGTCCCATCCTCTGCTCTTACAAGAAGGGAACGGAGGCCCTCCCAGGCTCTCACTCTGAGTTACAGCAGAGCCCCTGGTGCTTTGTACAGCCCTTCTGTTGTTGTTGTTGTTGAACCTTTTTTTTTTTTAAAAAAAAGTTATTTAAATTAATTAATTTTTAGTTTTCAACATTCGCTTTTATAAGATTTTGAGTTCTAAATTTTCCCACCTCCCTCCCCAAGATAGCATGCAACCTGATATAGGCTCTACATGTATGATCCTATTAAACATATTTCCACATTGGTCATGTTATGCGGCCTTTTTTTTAACCATACCACACAGGCCTTCCTTCACAGACTTTGGGGCTCAGGGTCTAAGCTGGAAATCTGGTGAACTCTCGAGGACAGAAAGTTGTTTCTTCTTGGAAGGTCACTTAGAGACAAACATCCTCTGCGTTGACCCTTCAGCAGTTTATCGTTTCTGTATTGGCTTTTTTCGGTGTTAATCTAAGTCAGTCAAACCAGCATGTATTAAGCACCTACTGTGTGCTAGGTGCTATGGATACAGACGTTTAAATAGGGCAGTCAATCGTTGTGTCCTTTCCATTGCCAAAGATAATGTTGATTTAATTATTGTTCCTTGAGCTAGAGTAGACAGTGGGAATGGGGAGGGTTAGATTGGGAGCAGAGGGGTATGCCTACAGAGTATTGGATGCCCGTGCTCTACTAGCTATACCTTGGTGTCTGAGGGGTTAGCTGGATGGAATGAAGAAGCATGGTGTGAGTGTTTCGGCCAGGTAGAAAGGGAGGAAGGAAGAGGGAGGGAGAGAGGGAAGAAGAGAAGTGATGGAGGGAAGGAAGGATGGGAGGAATAATGTGCCAGGCATTATACTAAGCACTTTACAAAATAGTATCTCTTCGATTCTCACAACTATCCTGGGAGTTAGGTATCATTATTATTCCCATTTCATACTTGAGGAAACTAGGGCAAACAGGTTAAGTGACTTGCTCAGGATTACCCAGCTAGCAAGTGCCTGAGGCTGGATTTGAACTCAGGTCTTCCTGAGTCTAGGCCCAGCACTCTGTTCACTGAGCCACCAGCTGCTTCTGGAGAGCTGAGTCAGGTGATGACTGGCTTACCACCCATCCACTTTCTCAGTCCTCCTTGGATGCTGAAGATATCTGCCCTCAGACAGTAATCTGCTCCCCCCACCTTCTTTTTCTTATGATAAACACACCTGATTCTCCTTTCCTTTCATCATCACCTTTGTCCGATTCCCTGACTCCACATCCAGTGTCTTTTCCACAACATCACATTATATCCTGCCATGTCATTGTCTAACCAACATTCCGACTTTGTCTCATACACCTCATATCATTTTGTGTCCCTACAGGCCAGGATCGAGGGCAGTGGGGGATCACACACCCAGATGTGACCCTTCTCAGAGAGCAGGATGGTGCTGGACTCGGGGACCGAGGCCTATGAGCAGGCACCCCCTTCCATGTCTGTCAGCCCCCCCACTGTTTCCGGGGTGGGGAAGATCTCAAAGCAGAATGGGCCACAACTGTACCCCTCTATCCAGCCACCGAAATCAGCCCCCAGCTCCCAGAAACCCTCCCTGGTCATCCCAGTACATCCTAGATCCTCTGTGTCCCAACCATCAGGCCTGGCCTCTTCCCGCCCCAATGTCCAGAGTCCCAAGTCTGAAATAAGACGACTGTCATCGACCTCACTGGGTCGTGGTCGGATCCGGCGCAGTGAGAGTTCCTGCTCAGTCGGAGGGTCCAGCAGAAAGGGACGCCTCCGGCCCGCCTCCTCCCTGCCCCACATTGCTAAATGCAAGGTAGAGGAAAGCCGGGCAGCCAGCAAGAGCCCCTGCCTGCTGGTAGCCTTGAGACCCAACAACTTGGAGCAAGAACGAGACCGGTTCTTCCAGTCAAGGTACACCTACGACCCGCAGTTTGAGTATGAGGAGCCGATTCCCGCTGCCGTGTTGGAAAAATACAATGAGGCCTCGGACAAGTTCATCCCCCAGGTCAGGGAGCCAGGGACGCCCCCTTTCCCCATGGTTTTCGGCCCCCTCTCCCCGGTGTAGTGGGTTCCATGGGAACAGGAAGGGGCTCCTGCTCTGTCTCCACCGGCCCTCCCCTCATCTCCTTCCCTGCGGCTCCTGGACTCATCCTCTCTGGCCCCCCAGCAGCTGCTTTCCCCTCCAGTGTTACCTGTCTCTTTCCCTCCTCCTGCTCTCCTAGTCTCACCCTCAGCTTCATGCTGAATTCCCGCCAGCCCCCGGCCCAGGGATAAGTGCAGGCTGAGGCCGTGGCTGGGATAAGGGTGACAGCCCCTGGCGGCGGGGTGTGTATGGCAGGCGGTGGGGATCATTGAAGCAGTCCTGGAGAAGTATGGGACCTACGAGCAGTTTGAGGCGATCACGGGAGGCCAGCTGCTGACGAAGTGCCAGATCTGGTCCATCGTCCGCAAGTACATGCAGAAGGAAGGCTGCACTGGAGAGGTGAGGCGTGGCAGGGAAGGCATCCTTCCTGGCCCACTCTGTGCACAATGAGGGGCTCCTGGGGAGCAGAGGCATGGTGGGGAGGCCTCCAGCCCAAGCTTCATTCCTCCCTGGGAGCACTGGGCAGGGGCAGAGAACTCAGGCTTGCCTCTGCCTTCCCCTCTGGCAGGTGGTGGTGCAGCTGAGTGAGGACCTGCTGTCCCAAGCAGTGATGATGGTAGAGAACAGCCGGCCCACGTTGGCCATCAACCTGACCGGGGCCCGCCAGTACTGGCTGGAGGGCATGCTGCGGCATGAGATAGGTCAGGAGGAGGGGCCCACCTTCCAGGCTAGCAGACATACTGTGTCATGGGATAGAGAAGGCCCACGCTGGTCTAGGAGATTGGGGGTGGTGGGCGGGGGGAATGGACACAAAGGGGAAGCTGGGAGGTGGGGAGACTTGCAAAGGAAGCAGAGCTTTGGGTGGGTGGTGGAGCTGGGTAGAGGCTGGGTGTAACTCATGGGGGAGGGATCTGGGGGAGTAGTCTGTGCCCCAGTAATCTCACTCCCTTTATTTCTTCCCCTCCTTCCCTGAGGACGGTCCCTCCCAGGAATGGCCAGCTTCCTCATCCCTCTCACTCACAGAGGTAGGCAGGCAGAGCCCCTCTTAGGGGGCCCATCTTCTCTGCCAGTCCATTCTTACCCTTCTGGGCCTTACCCTCTCCTCACTAACTTTTTCTCTGGCTTCTTCCCCATCTCATTTGGGTTGAGGCAGGGGGTACTTAGATCTGGCCCGGAGCTAGAGAGAAAGAACCCAAGTGTCCCACCTGCCCAGCTAGAGCCTCCAAGCCCCACTGACTGTAGTACTTGGTCTTCTTGTGCCCTTTTAACGCGCCCCCCCCCCCAATAAAAACCTCCATGCTGTAGGAGGAAGCTGCCAGAGGGAGGAGGGGATGTCATGGTGAGAATCTCAGTGCCCAGTCTGGTCATGTGCACAAAACTTTGTGGAGTGAGGAGAAAAGGAGGGTTTGGGGGGGATGGAGGGGGCCTCTGCCTGGGTTCACTAATCACTTCTCCTTTCCTTCTGTCTCATCTCTTGAAGAATCCTGTTAACTCTGGGCATGAGATGTCTGCAGAGAGGCTGGGGTGTGGCTGGGGGGGCAGGCAGGATGAGCATGTCTGTGGGGGAGGGAGGGAGTGAAGGTTTGTCACAAAGGCTTGGCTCGTTATGTGGTGAGTGTGACTGTGGTCTTTTTGTGGGCCTCCTTGTTGTGTATGTCTGTGAATTTGTGTCAGAGTGAATGAGCGAGTGTTTCTCACGTGTGGCAAGTGTACGAGTGAAGGTGTGTAGAGGATGGCGATCCCCCTGAAGCTTGGCGGAGGGAGGGCTGTGCATCGCTTCTGGGGGCAGCTGGGGAGGGGGCTTTCCTTGGGCTGTGGTCCCCAGCTCTCCTTACCTCCTCACAGGCACCCATTATCTTCGATTTGTCAATAACACTCAGCAGCCTTGGAATACCTCCGATGGCCGGCGGCAGTATGGGCTCCGGCCTGCCAACCCCACGGAGGAGGGGCTGGCCAGCCTGCACAGCGTGCTTTTCCGGAAACAGCCGTTCCTGTGGCGGGCGGCCCTGCTGTACTACACCATCCAGCGGGCGGCCCTGATGTCCTTCCGCCAGCTCTTCCAAGATCTCGCACAGTATGTGCAGGACACGTCGGTGCGCTGGGAGTACTGTGTGAGGGCCAAGCGGGGCCAGACAGACACGTCCAAGCCTGGTGAGGGAACCCCAGATGCCGCGTGCTCTAGACCTGGAGAGGAGGGGAGCGGAAGGGTGGGTGTGCGGAGCAAACAGGCCCACAGAGGAAGAGGGACGCACCCAGGATCACCCAGTGAGTTTGTAGCAAAGTCAAGATGAAAACCTGGGTCTTCTGGTGTGATTCAGTCCATTCCCTGAGCTCCACTTCTCAAGCCGCAGTCCCCATCACCCACCCCCATTCCCTCAGTTTGTGAGTGACTTGTATTCCCAAGAATCATTTATAAAGGGGTTCCTTAGAACTTGAACCACCTCATCTTGTGGAAGAATGCCACTCACAGGCCCAGGTCCTGGCTCTGCTGCTTGTAACTGATATGAGGTGGGCAGATCTTCCTGGACCTGGAGTCTCCACTTGTAAAATAACTATTATGGCGGACTTACCCCATTTTGGTTTGTAGAATGACTTGTTAACCTTAGGTGAGGTGCGCATATAGGTATCGCTGTCCTCATTTTACAGAGGAGGAAACAGTCACAGAGTGGTGAGGTGACCTTTTTCGTAGCTGTGAGGATCTTCTGAAGGCACAGCCTGGTGCTCTTTGGAGTGCCCCGTAGCGTGAGTCAGGTGACCTCTAAGGTTCCCTTCTAGCTGTAATAGTCTGACACCCTGGATCCGTCTTTGATGAAGTAACTCCTTTGAGATTTAGGCAGTAGGCAGGAGGGGGCTGAGGGGGAGGAGGGTCCTGACTTCCCCAAATATGGCAGAGACAAGAGGGAGGAGCTGACAATAGCAGGGGCAGCCCTGGCTGGGGCAGCTATACTCACGGGGTGTTTATCAGCTGGGGACCGCTCATCCTGGGGAATCCAAAGAGGTAGGTCCTTGACCCATGGTGGGCCGTCCCAGGTCTATGGACAGTAAGACGTGGGAATAGGGCCTGAATAAGGAAGTGCCTGCTGTTACCTCTTTGTCCCACTATTCAGTGGGGGGTATATAGTGACGTACCAGGAAGATGCCTAGCGTGCCCGTTGTCTACCTCATCCATTTTCTAGGGCCAGCCACAGTCCCAAAGCTAGAAGGTTTGAGGAAGAGAATTCTGCCTTTTCTAAACTCAGCCTGCAGACCTAGGTGTGCCCTAGGTGCTCCGTGTGGGGGTGAGAACCCTTTATCAGTTTGTCCAAACTCTTTTTGGACTATTCCTTTTTCTTGGCAAGATCGCTTGGAGGGATCCATCCGCTGAGTGCCCCGTGTTTATGGAGAGGAAAGGTCAGACATGTTCTGAGGGGGTAGATGTTGCAGGGGCATGTCCAAAGATGAGAGCTCTCTGTGAGTGGACATGGGCTGCCCCAGGAGGTAGTGAGCTCCCCGTCAGTGAAGGTCTTCAGGTGAAGACTAGATGATGTTTTGGGGATATTGTAGAGGGTTAGACTCCTGAAGTCACTTCCTGCTGAGCTTCTGTGCCTGAGTGCCTCCCTCCTCCCTGGAGGGGAAGGTCTCTGAGTCTCTTCACACCTTGCAGGCTGCTTCAGTAAGGACCAGGTGTACTTGGATGGGATTCTGCGCATCTTGCGGCACCGGCAGAATATCGATTTCCATATGCTGACTGCTTTGGGCAAGGTGAGGCCGGCCCCGTGGGAGGGGGCTCCATCTTCTCCCCTCAGGGCAGCTCATGGGCCTGTCTTTGTCCGGTGCCTTCCCCATCGACAGGCCTTGTGAGTATGTCAGGAGCTTGCTGGTGTGTGGCTGGCCCTCAGACCAGAGAGAGCTGCTGCGTTGTGGTGGACAGAGCGCCAGCTTTGGCTTTGGAGTCGCGGCACCAAGGGCCACAGGCCAGCTGGGCCGCGGTGCAGTTGTGCGACAGGAGGCAAGTCACTGGACCTCTCTCCTGCTCGGTGGTGGCCGAGGTCCCTGTGATCCTCTCTCTCTCCTCCCCCCCCAGGTCTCCTACGAGGATGTGAATCAGCTCCGGCCCCACGGGAAGCTGGAAAAGACTCGGATCCCTCACTTCATGCAGGACCTGACGCGCTACCGCCAGCAGCTGGAACACATCATCGCCACCAATCGCTTGGATGATGCCCAGCTAGACAGCCTGTTGCCAGACTGAGAGGCTGAGGGTGGGGGCCAGGGATCAGGGGAAAGGAAGATCCTGGGTCAGCTCCATCAGCAATGGGCAGTAGCCTTGCCAATGTTTCCTTGCCCTGGATATTGGGGAACTGGGGGGAAGGGGCGGCTTAATATATGCTAGAACCCCCTCTGGAAGGGAGCTTTGGAATCTGTCTTCAAGCCTAGAACGAAAAGGGAATTCCTCTTAGAAGGCCAGAAAAATAGATACTGAGGCTGCCCCGTCCACATAGAATGAAGAGATCCCAGCAGGGTGAAAAAGGAAGATTGACTTGGTTTGGCTTAATAGGGAGGGGAGAGGGAGCTGGCTCTGTGAGTGTGTGTGCCTGTGGGGGAGGAGAATGAGTGTGATCTCATGTGTAAGAAGTGGGGCAGGGAGGGGAGGTGTCTCCTTGTGCATGAGACAAATACAGTAAGCTTCTGGGGCTCACAGCTAACCCTCTACCTGCTGTGCTCCTCCCACCCTCCGCTGGCAGGGACTGATGCTCCCCTGCCCCCAGACAGTCATTCTAGCCTCTTGGTGCTCTTAGACCCCTTGACGTCTACCTCTCGCCGGGCTTTTGTGGAGGACAAAACATCCATGTACCCCTTCCCCAGCCAAGGCCCTGGCACTGCTGCTCACCTTCTGGGTGTACCGTCGCTCCTCCTTCCTCCACTCTGACATCTGTCCTTTCACCTGCACTACTGTCGGACTCCAGATTCCCTCTTCCAGTGCCCAGAATTTCGACTCCCTTAACCTCCTGCCCATGTACTCAATGAAACAATTGAAAGGGGATGAGAGGAACGGAGTGGATGGGGCTGGCATGCTGGTCCATAGACCCCAGCAGTTAGTTCAGGCATTTACTAAGCGGCGACGGTGTGTAAGGTCCTGTGCCCATCCCTGAGGGTAGAAAGAGGAGAAACAAGGCTCCCTGTCCTCAAGAGAGCTTAAAGCCTAGTTAAAGGGAGGTATGGCACACAGATATATGTCTGATACAAGGTAGATTGTGAGAGGGGCACAGGATGGATCCGGAAAGGGGGCTCTCAGACATTGGGTGAAGGCAAATGGTGGGAATGGCTTCTGTCACTCCCACCTGTTGGGGTTCATAACCTGGGCAGGGAGAGATGTGCTTGGTTAATTGTGTATTGGGTGGGGATGATACTCTGTGATCTTTGCTCCTCTTCCCTCCCCTCTTTTCCTGCTGCTGCCTCAGGCTTGCATGGAAGTTACTGAATTCCATTCCCTAGGACAGGGGTTGAAGTTTGGGTTCAGTCAGAGGGCCGCCCTTGAGGACCTAGAGGGCCACGTGTGACCTTGAGGCTACAGGTTCCCCACCCCTGCCCTAGGAGAGCTGTGTTGTTCCCTTTCCCCTAATACACACCCCACTTTAGGAAAAGTGTGTGAGTCCCGAAGGAATATCTTTTAAGAGTAGAGGGCACTGTCCTGAGTGCTGTGGAGAGGTTGAGCTCTTTATTTGAGCCCTGGTCTGCCCTCAGGGAGTTCCCTACCTCCAGAGGCCCCCAGCCTTGTCTTCTCTCTGTTCCTGAGTTTCTGCTTAGACCTGGATTTTAGCAGTGCATTTCACCAGGTCTCTGGTGGTACAGTTGTGAACTAAATGAAATTTGTGGGTGGATAATAATACAGTTAGGTGACGTTTGAACCCTTTGGATACTGAATTTGAGAGGGAATCAGTGGATCACTGCCAGCCTGAAGGGGCATGTCCATGGGCCACAGCAGGTTTTGGTCTTTGGCCCTGTTTTGGTGTTTTTTAATCAGTGATGTGAATGAAGGCAGTAAATTTCTGGGTAATGTAGAGTAAGGAGAGAGAACTAATATATGGGTGATAGAATCAGGATATAAAGAGGCCCAGGCAGTCTGGAAGTAATGATGGAATTTAATGTGGATTCATTTGTGTAAAACCCTCTGCTGAATGCTGGCTTTACTAATGTTATTGAGGCATTTACGGTCTAATTAATGGTGCAGGAAATGAACAGAAAGTCTTTTTACTTGGTGGGTTACTTATTTTTTATTTTTTGTGCCATCCACCTCACTGGGAGGTTGTGTGGACACACCATGTCTTCACTTGTTATGGAGATGGCAGAAGTTAACAAATGCGTGGAGGAGAATGCTTGAGGCACCAGTGCTGGGTTCTAGGGGGAAATCGATGCTCTGTCAAGCCCTAGCCCTGTTACTGACCACCTCTGATGCTGGGCAAGTCTCTTCTGAGGCTCAGTTTCCTCTTCTGTAAACTGGAGGGCCATGAGTTTTAGAATATGTTCAGGGCCTGATTATGACTTTGGAGGATGGAGGTGACCAGCCACCTCTCAGAATGTTTTGGGGCACATGCATATGTGATGCACCAACAGTGTAACTCAAACAAAGGCAGGATTGACAGTGCTTTCCTCAACCATCCTGTGACATTTTAGAGATGAACAGGACTGGATACTGTAGCGGTTTTGTTTCACAGACTAGTATTCAGGCTCAAATGGGTAAAGTGACATCCAAGGTCACTGTGTCGGAGGCAGGACTAGAATCCTGCCCTCTGCAGACGCATGGCCATTGCCAAAGCAAACAGTGCGTGTTACCTTTTTGTTCACGGCTTATTTTCCAATTCAGAGGTTGGTATTTTTTGTTGATCTAATTTCCTCCAAACACAAATGTTGAAAAATGGGCAGGAGGCCAGTTAGATGGGGTATTTTTTGGCTTGGACCCCGTCTCCAAGACCCCAAGCCATCTTCAGCCTGGCCTGGTCAGTAATTTCCTCAGGACCTCTCCTGGTTGTGCCCTTCAGTGCTGCTAGTAGCTGAATTATTGGTGGGGACTCTTGGCCCTATGGAAGGAAACAGGCCTTGAGCCCCTGATTCCATTGCCCTCGATTCTGTACCTCCCCAGGAGATGTTTTTGTTTTACCATTTCCACCCCCCATCCCAGGAACCTAAAACAATGATCAGAACTATCCAGAAGCTTAGATCACTACTGGTATCTTAACACCATTGGGAAGAGGCCCTGACCTGTGGCTGTGGCAGGGGTCAGACTTGTTCAGGAATTGCTTGGCTCAGGGGCTTGGAGTTGGGAGCCCTCTACTGTAATCCCTCAGAGGATGTCTGAGGAATTCTCAGCTTCCTTTTGCTCATCTGTAGAACAAGGGGGTTGGACTGGATCCCTAAGGTCCCTTCTACCTCGAAATCCAATGATTCTCCATTAGCAAGGAGGGTGGGGAGTGTGCATCGAAGTCAAGGGGGTGGGTTCCCTGGAGGCTAGTCTTGATGTGCCCCATGGATGCCCTCTTTACTCTGTGCCCACACAGCTGCCCTAGCAAAGCCTTTGTCTGGATACTCCTATTGTTTACTACTAGCCTAGCTGAGGAGTGAAGGCTCAGGTGCTGTCATGAGATTCACTTTAACTGAACATATATTTAGTGCCAACTGTACGGGTCAGGGTTGGGAGGGTTACCCCAACTCCTTGTCTGTTGATGCCTGGAACTGGACATGAGTTTTCTCTTTACTCCTTTATTCCTCCCCCCAGAAAAGAGGGGTAGGAGGAACTTTGGAATAAAATTATTTTTGATCTTACACCATCACTTTGGCCTTTCTTTTTTTTAACATTTCCTTGATGTCACATCACAATCATTTCAACTCCACCTCTAGATCAAACCCACCATTGTGGCAAAAACAGTTATGAAGAAACTTGTAATAGAGTGGTGGCAATGCATAAAGCATACCAGCTGTGCTGGTAATCCCCCTCTCTCCCCCTGAAGGAGCTGCTTCACGAGATTCCTCAGCTGTTCCAAGCTTCTGTCCTGTAGTGCCATCTTCATTTACTCTGCTGTAGTCATGGAGTGTTGTTCTCCTGGCCCTGCTTATTTACCCTGTGTCGATTTGTACAAATTTCCTATGTTTCTGAATACTTTATTTTCATTATTCCTTACTGCACGATAATATTCCATTGCATTCATAGACAATAGTTTGTCCAGCTATTCTCCAATTTATGGGCACTCCCTCAGTCACCACAGAGTGCAGCGATGCTGCTTTGATTATTTTGGCCTATATTGGACCTTTGTTTCTGACTTTGACTTCCTTCGGGCATAGGTCCACTAGAGAATTCACTTCATTGCAAGGGTATAGACAGGTTAACTTTTTTTTTTTAATCAAGTCAAGAAGCATTAAGCAATGAGAATACAAATGCACGCAGGATGAGATAGTCTTTGCCCTCAAGAAGCTTACATTCCTTTTCATTTGAATAATATTTTTCCAATTGCATGTTAAAACAATTTTTAACATTGGTTTTTTAAAAATTTTGAGTTCCAAATTCTCTCCCTCCCTCCCCAAGAAGGTAAAGCAATTTGATATAGGTCATACATATACAGTCATGCAAAACATTTCCATATTAGTCATGTGAAAGAAAACAAACAAAAAAAAGCCCAATAAGAAGTTGAAAAATAGTATGCTTTGATCTACATCCAGACTCCATCAGCTCTTTCCCTGGAGGTGGATAGCATTTCCATCATGAGTCCTTTGGAATTGTAGTGGATCATTGTGTTCCTGAGAAGAGCTAAGTCATCCACACTTCTTCACTGAAAATATTGCTGTTACTGTGTGCAGTGTTCTGGTTCTGTTTACTTTGCATCAGTTCATGTTAATCTTTCTAGGTTTTTCTGAAATCATCCTGCTTATTTCTTATGGCAGAATAAAATTCCGTTATAATCGTATACCACAACTTGTTCAGCTATTCCCCAATGATGGCCATTCCCTCAATTTCCAATTTTTTTGCCACCACAAAAAGAACTGCTATAAATATTTTTTTACAAATAGGTCCTCCCCCCCACCCCATCCCCACTCTTTTTTTTTTTAATCTCTTTGGGATACAGACCTAGTGGTGGTATTGCTGGGTCAGAGGGTATGTACAATTTTATAGCCTTCTGGTCATAGTTCCAAATTGCTCTCCAGAATGGTTGGACCAGTTCACATCTCCACCAACAATGCATTAGTAAAGAAGATGACATTTTAATGGTGGGGGAGTGGAAGGGGTAAAACCTCATGGGGCATAGTAGATGTCTAGAGTCAAGAGTGCAGCCTAGAGGGATAAACACATGACAGACCTGGATATCCTTCATAAAATGGATATTCTGGGAGAAACCAGCCACTTAGAGGAAGAGGTCATAGAGCAGAGGATGTGCCAGGGTGAGAAGTTGAGGGGTGAGTAAACTAGGATGAAAAAAACAGTTTTCTGTGATATGGTAGAGAAAATCTGGAAAGCTAGAGGTACAATCTGGAAATGAATTCCAAATCGACATCTAGAACAGCTGGTCTGTTTCACAGCTCTGCCACCAATAATAGCGTCCTTGTCTTTCCACACCTCCGGCATTAACTATTTCCATTTTTGATCATCATTGCCAATTTCTGTGGGATGAGGTAAAACCTCCGTTGTTTTGCAATGTGTATTTCTCTTATTAGCAGTGATTTGGAACATGTTTCCATGAGGTTCTTTATATTTTGCAATTCTTTTTGAAAACTTTGTCCGTTGACCATTTATCTTAGCTCTCTGATCTTGGAAATAAGAGGGATGGGATGGAATCACTGGTGTGAGAGGGAGGATTGGGCAGTAGAGGAGCTTGGATCACTAGCCCTGCATTAACAAAGAAAGCCCAAGTGCTCAGGTAGTTTCAGCTTTCCACTCCTATAATTTAGCAAGTCCCATCTACCTTAGCTCATTTGTCTTATATTTTAATAATACCTTTTAAAAAACAACTTAAGGTTCTGTTCTCTGTCCTGGATCTGTTTTCTGGCTCAGTTGTTTTTCCAATGAGATATTTCACATTCTCTTATATTTTTTTCATTCTTTTGGATTAGTGTTACAGTGCCTTAATTTCTCAAATTGTCACTAGCTTCCAATTTCTCCATTCTAATTTTTAAGGAAGTATTTTCTTCAGTAAGATTTTGGACTTCCTTTTCCATTTGGCCAATTTTGCTTTTTAGGGCATTCTTATGATGGGCTTTTTGGACCTCTTTTGCCATTTGGGTTAGACTATTTTTTAAGGTGTTTTTTTGGTATTAAGGTATTTTTTTGGGACTCCTTTAGCATCACTCTCAGTTTTTCCTCTACTTCTCTTACATGCTTCTCAAAATCCTTTTTGAGCTCTTCCATGCCTGGGACCAATCCGTATTTTTCTTGGAGGCTTTGGATATAGGAGTTTTGGCTTCATTGTCTTCTTCTGGCTGTATGTTTTGATCTTCTTTGTCACCAAAGTAAGATAATATAGTCGTACTCTTTTTGAGCTGTTTTCTCATGATCCTGGCCAATTACTTGAGTTATAAACTCTTTGTTAAGGTAGGAGTCTGTTTCCAGTGTGGAGAATGTATTGTCCCAAGCTTCAGGGGTTTTGTGCAGCTGTTTTCAGAGATACTTCTAGGGACCTGTAAATTTTCAGTTCCTCCAAGGTGCTATGATCAAGGGTGAGGTGTTTACTCCTTTCTGGTCTATGAGTGACCACAAGCACTCTTTTCTGTCTTGGAATTGTGAGGAGGCTTTTCTTACCACTTCCCCTACAAGCTCTACCAGGCCAGCGCTCCTCCTCGCCCCAGGACCGCTACCCAGAACTGTGACCCAGGTCCAAGCAGGGGCAAAGCAAGAGAATCAGCCACTCAATTCCCCCTCAGCCTGTGGGCTGGAAGCTCAGGAGGCAGCCGCCGCCCCAGGGCCAAGCTCAGGGAGTGGAGCTGGGAGCCGGAGCTTCTTTCTCACTGTAGAAACAGACTTTTCCCACTGACCTAAGTTGTCTTTGGCCTTTATGGGCTGAGAAGTCTGGAAACTGCCACAGCTGACCGTGATTCTGATTCGGTCCTCTGAGGCCTGCACCAAGTTTACTGTGGCCTGCGTGCCCATGCCAAACTGAGCTCCTCTCCTCGCCTGGCACGACATACCTTTCTGATCAACCATTCAGGCTGTCTTTGGCTGGAAATTTGTTTCACTCTGTCTTTTTGTGGGTTCTGCTGCTTTAGAATTTGTTTAGAGCCATTTTTTATAGGTATTTGGAGGGGTTTGGGGGAGAGCTCAAGCAAGTCACTGCTTTTACTCTGCCATCTTTTCTCCGCCCCCAGTCTGATTTCTTTCACAACATGACTAACATAGAAATATGTTTTGCATGACTACATATGTACATTCTATATCCAATTGCTTTTCTGAAATCTCAATGAAGGGAGAGTCAAGGGAGGGAGAGAATTTGGAATTCAAATTTTTAAAAAATGAATGTTAATTATTTTTACATGTAATTGGGGAAAATAAAACATAAAATTAATAAAAAATAAATTTTAAATTAAAAAAACAAACAACTTAAGCCTTCCCAGAAATTGGAGTTGAACAACTGATCCCTTCCCCCCACTAGGAGAGAGAACAGGTCTAGAGCACTGGCCTTGGAAGCAGGAAGTTTTTCGGGTCCTGCCTGGGACAGATGTCTCCTGGGTAGCCCTAAGCGTCAGTCATTTACCTTAGTGCTCTAGGCAGCTCTGAGACATTAAGTTGCAGAGAAGATGCCAGCCTACATTGGTAAGGGATCATAGATTTCCATTTGGGAGGCCAGTCCAACCCCCTTCATTTTACAGATGAGGAAACTGAGGCAAAGAGTGGTTAAATGTCTTGCAGATGGTCACAAGGCAGGATTTGAACTCTTCATCTTCCTGATTCCAAACCCAGAGTTACACATCTGCTGTACCACCTACCTTTCTAGGTTGAGTTTCCTCTGTTGGGAGGGCCATATGGCCGTGAAACCAAAAGTTCAATCCAGTTCCAGTCCAGAGCTCCTGAAGATTTCACATATGTGGACTTTGCTAATTGCCTTTCAAGTCTCAAGTTAGCTGTGTAACCTTGAATGAGCCATTTCCCTTCTCCAGGCCTCAGTTTCCCCACTTTAAGATGGCAGGGAGCTCCAGCTCAGGAGCCCATGAGCCTGCCCCACCCCCTCTCCAACATCAGGAAAGACAGTTCTTTGTCTCACATTTAGAGTTGATGCTCAAGCATCCTACTTTCTCCAAATAGCTCTTATTCTAACTGGTTGGACTACATGTTCTCTACGGTTTTTATATATATGTATATATTGGATATATATATATATATATATATTTAACCAGACCTAAGATTTCACTGATCTATGAGGCACTCCAGTGGCAGAAATTCCACCATTAGTGTAGATCAGCACCTGCTCAATCACCCACATGTAGATGTCATTGGTCCTCTTCAAGAGTGGAGGACAAAGGGGCAACAAAGTGATGTGGTGGATAGAGCACTGGCCCTGGAGTCAGGAGGACCTGAGTTCAAATTCAGCCTCAGACCAAATACTTGACACTTACTAGCTGTGTGACCCTGGGCAAGTCACTTAAACCCAATTGCCTCACCCAAAAAAAAAAGTAATTCTTTTTAGGACAAACAACAGTCTTCCAGCGTTCCCTAGGGCCCAGAGCAGTTAAATGATTTCTTCAGGATTACGCAGCCAGAGGCATAGTGTGATCCTAGATTTTCCTGACTCCAAGACCACTGTCATACTGTCCCTCTATGGTCACAGGATAATATATTTACAGTGGGAAGGCATTGTAGAGGTTATCTAGTCCAACACCATTATTTTTACAGATAAGAAAACAGACCCAGAGAGATCTGGCCAAGGTCACAGTAAATGACCAAGGCAGGATTTGAACCCAGCCCTCTTTCCACTACATCATGCCGCTGGTAATCAATGTCCTGAGGTCTCTTCTAGTTCTAAGAATTCTTCCATCTCTGATGTTTTATGTTTTAAAGGCCTTTATAGTTTTAGCATCCTATGACCCAAGGACTCTTCTAGCTCTGATATTCTGTCACCTGTGCTCTAGTCTCCTCTGCTCAAGTCTCTTCCAGCTACCTTAGTGTACAGGTCATGTTCTAATATTCTATGTTCTAAGGTCCTCTGGCTCTAACAACCTATCTTGTTGAATGTAGAGAGAAAAAAGAAGAGGGCCAGGACAGAGTCCCAGGATGCACCTAAAGTTAGTGGTCTTGACATGGATGATAAATGGGCAAAGGAGACCAAGAAAGATTGGTCAGACAGGTAAGCGGACCAGAAGAGATCAGTATCACAAAAACCCGGGGAGGATAGAGTGTCCAGGAGAACACCGTATCAAAGGCTGCAGAGTGACCAAACTGAGAAAAAGAAGAAGCTGAGAACTGGTAGATTTAGCCTGCACACTTCAGAGATAGAGACAGAGACAGAAGTTTCAGTTGAGTGATGAGGTTGGAGATCAAATTGTAGGTTGTTTAGGGGGTTTAGAGGAGGGGAAGTAGAGTGTAAACAGTTTTTTCTTATATATATATTTTCAATTTCTGGACTTTACAAACACTAAATAAAAGTAGCATTTCTATATTTGTTATAGAACAGAAGGAGGGGCTTGTACATTAAACTTGTAAATCTCTTATATAGTATGCTTTTCTTTGAAAGTATATAATAAATACATGCAACTTTCAAAGCTATCTTGCTTTTCTGTGATTCCTTCTGGCTTTTTTTCTGTTCTCATTTTGGAGGAGGAACCTTATTTCTAAACCCTCTTTCCTTCCCATTTAACTTCCCTACAACTGAAATGAAAGAAAAACAAAACTGTTGGAACAAAATGTCACAGACGAGGAAGATGAATTCCTCCTTTGGCCAAGTTCAGAACCGCCAACCTCATTCTGCATCACTTCTCTCAGAAGGTGGATTGGTAATTATATTGATCAGAGTTTCATGCTTAGAGTTATAATTAATAATTGGGATTTTACTCCTTCCTCTTCTTATACTTCAGTCCTTTCTTTTTTCCTTGACTCCTTTACAAATAAGAGAGATGAGTATAATTAGCACTAGTTATCTATGCTTGATTCAATGTGCTTCCCTTCCCCTTCCTCTTTCCTCTCCCCCTGTCTCAGAAACCAATCACAGGTTCTTACGCTTTCTTTCTTTCCTTCTGAATGCCCTTCACGATCCACCCTCTGAGGTTGGAGTTTGTTTTGCTTGTAATTTATTCTTACCTGAGTTGATCTTCCCTCTTATTTCTCCCTCTTCTCTCTCCTGCTTTCCTCCTATTCCTCTGTTGAGCAAACTATACTTTTTTACCAAACTGTTTGCATGTTTTACCCTTCTTTGACTGGTTCAAATGCAAGTGAGATTCAAGTGATACTCAGTACCCCCACCCCTTCCTCCTCATTTGTAAAAATTTTCCACTTGCACATTCAGAATATGTGAGCTAGCAAACCCCTCTTCCTCCCCCAGCCCCCTTCTTTCCCTTTTCTTCTTTTACAAAACAACAAAACATTCCTAGGGTTTTTTTTGGTCTTATTTTGTTTCCTCTACAGCCCCACCGTAATGAGCTACTGTGGTGGCAGAAACACTCAAGACACGAATGCAAAAGAAGATGACTTCAAAACATCTATAAGCAAAACCTCAGAGAAAAACACTTCTTGGGCATAAATTCAACTGGAATTCCTGGAGGAGATAAAGATTAGAGGAGGGATTAGTCCTAAACAAAACAAACCCTTAGGATGTACAAAAATATTTATAGCTCTTTTTGAGGTGCCCACAAATTGGGGAATAGATGAATAAGTTATGACATAGAAATATGATGGAATACTATCGTGCTTATCAGTGGAATGACTAAGCAGCATTTCAGAGAACTAATGATGAAACATGCTACCCACCTTCTGATAGGAAGGGGAAGGACTCAGAATGCAGAAAGAGAAATATTTTTTTGAACATGGCAAACATGGAAATTTGATTGACTATGTATGTTTGTAATATATACATATTACACAGTATACATACACACTATACACACGTATCTATCTATCTGTCTATACATATATCTATATATAAAATTGATTAATATTGCAAAGAGTCTTCCAGCTCTAAAGCCTATGGTTCCATAATCCTTTTATAGTTTTCTCTTCCCATATTCCCCTGCTGGTAATAGGGTAAGATAGTCCCAACTCCAAGAACATTCCAGCCCCTGTGAGAGTCAGCAGGGAATTTCCAAAAGAAATACAAAGGCTTCAACCTCTTTAGGATCAAGTTTCTTTGGACCTTTGGGATGGATCATGTATGGAGAGAAGTGTATGCATGTAAGGGTGACCACAGTTGAGGAGGAGAGAGCTCTTTTCCAGGACAAACAAAGCTGGAGGGCTGGAGGTGGGTATAGTCAGGACCATCTACAACCCTGTGAGGATGGTATAGAATAACAAGGTCTTGGGAACTGACATCAGGCACCAGGAACCAGTCAGCCTAGGGCATACAGAGAGTCAAAGACCAGGGAAGGGACTGCCAAGTGTCAGTCAGTCAATAAACATTTATTAAGTGCCTACAATGTGCCATGTGCCATGCTAAGTGCTGGAGATACAAAAAGAGTCAAAAGGCAGTTCCGACCCCTGAGGACCTCACGATGTAGAACTCAAGCAGCTGAAATGTCATCCCTCCATCAACACCTCCCACTATAATATAACTGGCCTGGAGCAGTTGGTGCTAAGACAAAGAGAACTAAATTCAGTCCTGCCTCTTTGACTATTTTCTCAGGCCTTATCCTGAGAAAAAGACTACTGGTCGATCGTTGCATTTCTGTTATATGATCAGAAATGGAAAGGCTTCTAAGAGGCTGGAAGATCCTGGCAAGGCAGAGTGCCCACCACCTCTGGTTGTCTGTCTCTCTTATCAGAACTACTGAGCTACAGTGCTGGCAGCTTGAGTTGCACCCCACGTAGTTAAGCTGGGACAGATCCTGGAGAGCCATGGTGGTTGTGGTGGAGATCCTGAGTCGGGGGTGGGGGCAGGAGAGGGTGGGCAAAGTGTTGGTACCTGTTAGAGATATCATAGATCAGACCAGTGGGACGTGAACAGGACTGGCAGTTGCTATGAACCCCAACAGTGATGAGGCCAGGTGACTAGCACCAATCCCTAGTGCCTCTCCCCTATTTCCTCCGATTGTTGCAGCCAATGCCAGGAAATTTCAAATATACAGCTTCTTCCCTCATCCCTAAGCCTTCTCTCCATCTCTCAGGTAGTGAGGGTGGTCATGAGGATTGCAGGTGTAGGTAGGTGATCACTCCCCAGAATAACTCTTAACAAGCATTTTACACATTTCCTTTGTACAATAAAAATGTGTATGGTTACAGTATGGATTGCCTGAGAAATGGTAGGAAATATCTGGGAGAGAAGAGAAGCAGGGTCGGAAAGGGCCTAGTAAGGTGGATGGCATTCTAAAGTCAATTAAAAAAAAAAGAAATTATATGGAAAAAATGGAGCAAGGTCAAAGAGAATCTCTGGGCACTGGTAAGCCAAACAGATTTCTGTAATTTGAATATTTTAGAACATTATTACATTTTCATTCCCTTAGGTCAGGGGTTCTTAACCTGGGGTCCATTGACTACTTGGATAGGTTTCAGGGGCTCTATGAACGTGAATGAGATGAATTAATCTCAAGCAGGGATTTTTTAACTCTGTGTGTGTATATATATATGTATGTGTATATATGCACTCCTATCTACATATACATATATATCTTTATTTACCTAACCTCTAACTGAAATGTAGTATTTCCTTTCATTATGATTTTTTTAAAAACACCATTGATTTTATCAGACTGCCAAAGGGTCTCATCATACACACACACACACACACACACACACACACACACACACACACACGGTTAAAAATCCCTGCTGGAGATTAATATTGAATATATATCCCAGGAGCCTTGTGCTGAGCCAACTCAAAGGGAAGGCTGGAGTGCCCTCTGGTGATCAGTGAGGACACTGCAGCCTTTAGAAGGCTGTTATTGAATGTATCATCCCCTGGTGGTCAAAATATATATTACACTCTTAAGCTTGTAAATTAGTGAGTAATTAAATGACAACTGGCTTTTCTGTGGGTGGCAGAAAGCAGAGCAGTGAGCCAGGTGTGAGTTGGTTTTGATCCTGCAGCAACACAACTGTCCCACTTTCATGAAAGAGAGGTCTCTGGTCTGAGGTCACCTTGTCCAGTAGAAGGATTCTCATTGCCTTCCCTTCTCCCCCTGACATTCTGAAGAGTGTAGTCTATGGCCCCCTGAGACACTCAGAAGATGAAAAAGGTTTGTCTGGGCTCAATGAGAGCAGCTTCGTTGGGAGTCTGCTCGACCCTGGAGGCTTGGGGCTACTGAGTTCCTCTGACAATCCACACTCACCTTGGGGACTGAGATTATGTGATACCGGGAGGAGGAGGAGGGAGTAGAGGTCTCCTTTGCCAGGGGCTTCTGGCTCCTTCTTCAGTCGTCCAGACTATGAAGCCCCAGCACTTTCCCCAGGGAAGGGTAATGTGTGAACTCAGACTTCATACTGCTCCCGTTGCTGGCAACATTTACAGCCATCGGGTCCTTTGCTTGAACATTGAACAGACATATGGGGGGAGTCTCAATAGTGTTTTTATTATTCTTCTATTTCTTATAGTAAATGGACCTAAACTGTAATGCCAATGTGCCATGCTTTGGGGTAATACAAAGTTGGGATGGATGTAAGAATCCTTCATTCATTCATTCAACAACCTTATGTTAAGTCTCTACTTTGTCCCAGGCACTGAACTAGGTGAATGGGACATGACCTATTTTGAAGTCTTCCTGGACTATGTTCTGAAATGGGGAGGAGGGAGACAAATAAGGTTTGAGCCACAGTTGTAACAGATTTGTGAACTATTAAATGTGACTTGAGGGCAGGTAGGTGGTATAGTGGATAGTCGGGCCTGGAGTCAGGAAGATTCCTCTTCCTGAGTTCAAATCTGGTCTCACACACTTCCTGGCTGTATGACCCTGGGCAAGTCACTTCACCCTGTTTGCCTCAGTTTCCTCATCTGCAAAATGAGCTAGAGAAAGACATGGCAAACCACTCTAGTATCTCTGCTAAGAAAACCCAAATGGGGTCATGAAGAGTTAGACACAACTGAAAAATCTGTGACTCATCCTTTCATATTTGTAAAACCCTAGACTAAACTGTAGGAGAAACTGGGCCAGGGTGGGGTGGGGTATATTTGTCAGAAGTAGGGCAATTTTCTAACTATCCTACCAGAAAGGTGGGGCAAACTTCTCCTTCTTCTACCTACCTTTAGCGATAGTGACTAAATTCCCATTTCCCTCGGCATGATCATCTCTACATGAGGATTTAATGAGATAATGAGCATGAAAATATAGAAACGAGAGCTATTATTAGGACAATACCGCTTGGCTTTGTCTTTTGTCCTCAGCTCCTGACAGAGCTCTCCTGGGTCCTGAGTAAAGATAGTTTGAGGGGACAAGAAGGAAATATTTCTAAGGCAGAGGACTTGAAGCTAAAAGGACCATCTAGATTAGCCTTTTTGCTGTTATTCTCCGCGTCTAGAATGTTCTTCCTCCTCACCTCTTTCTCTTAGAAGCTCTAGCTCCTTTCCAAGGTTCAGTTCAATTGCTATCTCCTATAAGAAGTTTCCCAGTTTACATTTTGTTTATATGCTATATGTTACCTATCTGTAAACATATTTTTCCCCCAAAGAAGAATGTAAATTCGTTGAGGGCAGAGACTGTATCACTTTTATATTTATAGCTTCAGTATCTATCACAGTGCCTGGCACATGGCCATTTAATACATGCTCACTGATTGCTTGAGCAATCCCCTTCACTTTTCAGAGGAGGAAATTGGGTTTCAGAGAAGGGCAGACAGATGATGGTCCAAGGAAGTAGGCTTCTTCACCTTCGTATGTACTTTGCTCAGCCCCCACCAGCCCCATCCCAACTGTGACTTTGCTCCTTGGAGCAGGGCTATCAGACCATCAATCAATCAACACGTATTAAAGCCTTCTCTGGGGATGCAAATACAAAAGGTACCTCTTTTCAGGGACCTTGCATTCTACTAACTAGGGGGATACAATATATATCACTGAGTAGTGGCCAGGGAAGGGAGCTTTGAATCAGCCAGTCATAGCCACTATGAGTTGACCCAAAGGGTAGTACTTTCATGTTCTTTCCAAGTAGCCATAGGAATACTGCTTTGATGGTTGTTTCCTGAAAAAAAGAGGTAGAAAGCTGGATATGAAGGGAGCGGTACTTTCTTTGGAGTTTGGGTGCACACACTTGACTTTTGTCCTGCCACTGGACCTTGACTCAGGAAGAAAGAGTGAGGCTGACGACTTTGTGTAATCCTGCCTCGATTAAATCCAATTCATGCACAAGTAAGACATTATTGGTGATGTCACTGGTCCTCTTTGAAGGACATACGAAAGGTGGCACAAACAATACCAGGAAGGTGGCAAGATGCTGCCCAAGCCTCCTCCACTGGGGGTCCATTTCAGTCTTCTTCCTCTCTAGCTTCTGTTCCAAGGGGTTGCAGTTTCTTCATCAGTAAAATGGCGCTAGTAATACTTCAACTCTCAACCTCATGGGACTACTATAAAGAACATGCTTTTTTATTGTTTGGTTTTTTATTAATTTATTTTGATTTATCAACAATCACTTCCATAAGCTTTTGAGTTTTAAATTTTTCTCCCCCTCCCTCCTCACCTCCCTCCCCAAGATGGCACAAAATTTGATATAAGCTATACATATACATTCCTATTAAACATATTTTCACATCAGTGATGTTGTAAGGAAGAATTAGAAATAATAGAAGGAACCACAAGAAAGAGAAAACAAAACAAAACAGAAGAAAAAAAATCAAATAGTATGCTTCGATCTGCATTCAAACTCCATAGTTCTTTCTTTGGATGTGGATAGCATTTTCCATCATGAGACCTTTGGAGATGTCTTAGATCCTTGCATTGCTGAGAAAGGCTAAGTCTATCAACGTTAGTCATTGCACAACGTGGCTGTTACCGTGTACAACGTCCTCCTGGTTCTGATCACTTCACTCAGCATCAGTCCATGCAAGTCTTTCCAGGTTTTTCTGAAGTCTGCCTGCTCATCATTTCTTATAGCACAATAATATTCCATTACATTCATATACCACAGATTGTTCAGCCATTCCTGAATTGATGGGCATCCTCTCAATTTCCAATTCTTTGCCACCACAAAAAGAGTTGCTATAAATATTTTTGCCACTTGTATGATCTCTTTGGGATACAGCCCTAGAAGTGCTATTGTTGGGTCAAAGGGTATGCACATTTTGTAGCCCTTTGGGCACAGAGGAACATGCTTTTTTAGGCCTATAGAAATGGAAGCTATAATTTTTATCATTAATAGTATTATCAAATCAATGGGGCTCTGGACCCTTTATTAAGAGTTTATTCAGAGGCATCTAGGTGGCACAGTGGATAGAGCACTGGCCCTGAAGTCAGGAGGACCTGAGTTCAAATCTGATCTCAGACCAAACACTTAACACTTACTAGCTGTGTGACCTTGGGCAAGTCACTTAACCCCAATTGCCTAAAAAAAAAAATTTATTCAAATGAAATAGGAAGAACCCCAGGTCCCTAGCCTTAGCTGAGCAGGAACTCAGGAGGCTGGGTGCCCCAGCCTGAGCACTGTCCTCCCCAATGATGACCTCACTCCCTGGTATGGCAGGTAGGATGGGGGCAGTGGTCATTTCAGTTGGCTCCGTCAGAAATCTAGAGGAGACAAGATAAGAAATAAGTTGAGGAGAAAAAAGCTCCAGAGATGGAGCAGGAATAACTGTATACTCCTTCATCCTCCCTTTTTCCCCCCTTTTGGATTCCCCTTTGGACCATACCCTCCTCTGCTGCAGCATCTTCTCCATCATCTTCTCCTACTTCTCCATACTCTGGTTCCGGCTCCTCATACCACTCTGGAACATCATTGTTTTCTGGGCTTTGCGGCTCTGGCTCTTCCAGAACCTCATTTACCGACTCGTTGTCTCCTGGGCTTTGTGACTCCGGTTCTGGATCCTTTGAAGACTCTTGGTCCTCAAGAGTGTCCAATTCTGCTGCCTCCGAGACCTGTGATCTCTCTCCACCATCAGTCTTATCCTCATCTGCAGGGTTAGGAACCCCAATGCACGGACCCCCAGAGGAAGTCTTCCTCTGGTCATCCACACAGCATGAGTCATGACTCCTCTGGTGATGATGACTATATCCTGGGTGGCGAGTTGGGGAAGAAAAGAAAAAGGTGATGATGATATACCAGTCTATCAGTTCCCTTCCCACGCACGAATCTCTCTCCAGTTGCACCCCTTCCCCCTGCCCCAGCCCCTTTCCCTTCTCTGCTCTTGCCTGCTTTGGAAAACTTAACCCTACCCGTTTCTCCCAGGACCTCCTTACTTTCTGTTGAGGGGGACTGAAGGAAATGCAAGTTTCCTTGATTCATAAAATATCCAAGTTGCAAACATGTCAGAATATGGAATATTCCACGTAGAAGAGACCTTAGATCAGTGGTTAGAGTGCCAGTCCTGGAATCACGAAGACTTGAGTACAACTCCTGCCTCAGAAATTAAGCAGCTGTGTGGCCCTCGGCACTTAACCTTTAAACTTCAGTTTCCTCATCTGTAGAATGGGAGTAATAATACCTCACAGGGTTGTTTCAAGGATTAAATGAAGTAATATTTGTACAACGTTTTGCAAACCTTAAAGCTCTGTAGAAATATTAACTTTTTGTATCATAGAATGCAAAACGCTAAAAGATTCTTTGGAAACTAGAATGTTAGAGCTGAAAGGGACCTTTAGGCATTAAATGCCAGAAAAGAGGACACGATGTCAGAGGTGGAAAGGGTTTGAGAATCTGGGTTGTTAGAAAAGGAAAAGGCCTCAAAATGTAAAATACAAGAACACAGAATGAAGAATGTCAGGGCTGGAGAATTCCTTCATTTTATAGATAAGGGCAGGGAGGAGAAGGAGTTTGGTTAAGACAAATTCATGGAAGAATCAGGAATAGAATTTAGGTCTTCTAGGATTGTGGAATTTTCAATGAGCTGGGATTTAGGGGACAGGTGGGACATCTGGTCCATGATCCTCATCTTAGAAATGAGGAAACTGGGGCAGCTAGGTGGCACAGTAGATGGAGCACCGGCCCTGGATTCAGGAGGACCTGAGTTCAAATCTGGCCTCAGACACATAACACTTACTAGCTGTGTGACCCTGAGCAAGTCACTTAACCCTGTTGCCTAGCCCCTCCAAAAAAACTTAAAAAATGAGGAAACTGAGGTCCAGGAAGTTAGCAGAACCAGCATTTGGATCCAGGTCTTCTGACTCTCAACAAGCATTCTTTCTGCTATTTATTTGTATCTGAATCTTCCTTCTCTGTTAGAATAAAAGGACCTTGAAAGCAAGTTCTCTGTTCCTTTGTATGTCCTCCAGAGCACTGCACCCAGTAGGCACTCAGCTGAAAACCTTTCCTTATGCTTTGTTGAATGAATAAATGTTGGATGGCGGATACTGTATTTGATCCCCAGGTCTTTGTATGACCTCCAGTCCCTTCAGTGGGAGACTTCCACTCCGAAAGAAGTTCTTCCACAAAGAGAAAACATAAATACCAATGATCTCGAGAAGCAGAACAATGTTAAGATAATTTACTCCTAAGATATTGTTTTCTCTAACCTCTAACTGAAATTTAACACTTCCTTGAATTATGGATGCAGGTAACAGACATTCTGAGAAAGGGGTCCAGCAGCTTCACCAAGCTGCCAAAGGGAAAGAACCCCGTTGCTTCACTGTGAGGAAGGCTAAGAAGAGCAAAACAATACTGGAGGAACAGCCTTTCCAACCACAGTCTTGTTCCCTTGGGCAGCTGGCCAGGGGAAATCATGAAGTGGTGGCAGATCCTCCATTACCGGTGACAAAACCAGCAAGATACAAGACATCGCCTGTCTTACACCATCAGGGGTTGGGCTGGGCTGGGCTGGCTAGTAAACACCGTGGGCTGGTAACTGCCAACCTTGTCTGCAAGCCTAGCTCATGGTATGGGGAGGAGGAGTTTGTGCTGATTTCTCTGACCTGCCTCCCTACCATAGCTCTGTGTTCCCTGACTGTATGCTCAGGGTCTCTCCCCTCTTTCTCCATCTCTCATCTCTTCCTTCTGCCCTCTTGCCTCCTGTGCTCTCTTGAGACCCTGCTTACCCTCTGGTGTGAGCCTCCAGTTCCAATAAGGGTCTCTGGAGTTGTCAGGGTGGATCTCAGATGCACACTTCAGCAGCTCCTGGCAAGCAAACTCCCCCTTCTTCTGGACTATCAGGAGTATCCGGCGCACCACGCGCTCAGGGTCGCCCATGGCATCCAGGGACTCATATTCACTCCCGGTGATGACGCCTCGAGCCATCAGCCCATCCAGCAGGATGCCCGAATCGTTTTTGAGGACCTCCACCAATTGTTTCCTCTCCCGCTGGATCACGTCTGACGGCCGTTCCTGGACGTTGCCCATCCCGAATGAGGAGGAGTGTAGAGGGAAGCCTAGAATGGAGCCGTTTCACACTCCCAGTACAGTCTATGCCCCAGCCCACTGAACACTTGCTCTCCCATCCCCCCACAACATTTCATTCTCGCATATATCCTACTACTTCCTAAGCCTCAGTTTCCTCATCTATAAAATGGGGGTGTGAATACCTTCTCTACTTATCTCAGACTTACAGTGAGGATCGAATGGAATAAGACGTATTTCTGTACTTGGATATTATACTAAATGTACAAATGAATATTGTACTAGATTGTATACTTGTGATTTGTGAATATTATTAGCCCCTCACTTGGCAACCACACCCTCCTTACCCCAAATCTTCCCTGTGAAGAAAGAGTAAAGACTACACAGTCCCTGCCCCAAAGCATCCCTCCAATTATTTCTTCCGCCATTAGGCTTTTCCAAGCCCTAGGAAATGTGACTTCCTCTCCAGCCCTTGACTTTCTAGGCAAATCCTGCTCCATTTAATTCATCTCAAGTGGGGTTAACCAGTCATGTCTGTGAGTCTTCCTAAGCTTAGGACTATAAGATTTAAAATGAGAAGGGGCCTTGGATGTCACCTAGTTTCATTCTTTTATTTTACAGATGAGGAAACTGAGGCCCAGACTTGACCATGTTAAACTTCTCTACTTTAATATGTTAAGGATCTGTGATTTCACAGCTGTGGCCATTTCTTCTTCTAATGCAGGTCATATCCCCCCACCCCCACCCCCGAGACCTTACTTAGGTCTTTTTGACTTGTTGCAGCCAAAGAAATGCATCACCTCCAGAACTCTACCTTAGGCAGGAGGTGATTTCCTGTCCCTCCCAGTCAGTACTCAGTCTTCGCCTACTCTGCATGTGTCTTGTATGTGCCCCACTTCTCTATGGCAGTCTTGATCCACTATCCCTGGGTCTCATGGTCCTCCATCAGCTTTCCCTCACCCAACCCCCATCTTATATCCCCTAGGTCTCATTACTACCACTATGGTTCTCCTCCAAGGGCTAAAGGTTTGGAGGTTATTGTTACATGTTCTCTGGGGACAAGGGCCAGACTTTCTGGGTAACAGGGTAACCCCTCTCTTGACATGACTTTATCCCACTACAAAGGCTTATTTCTTGTGCCCTGTGTTAGAATGCTAGGTCTGGGGACCAATGGGAGAGGAGATACCCAGATACATCCTGGGAGATTCCCAGGATCTAACAGCAAAATCCAGGCACACCTATGCAGATGGGATCAAAAGCCCTTTTGGCATCCAGATAATCTTTCTCCAGCCTTGCCTTGTTCCTCCTAAGCCTTCTCAGCAGAGGTGTCTGCCCTCTGGGCCTTCTTTCCCAAGGTCCAAGTCTTCTTACCAGGTCTGATCCCTTCCCTCTCCCCCCCAAAAAAGAAGCCCTAAATTTGGCTTAGGCACCAAAATTGCCAGTTTCCAACTCAAATCCTATTCTAAAAGGCAATGGGTCTTTGCCTAGCTTGTGCCTCAGTTTCCCTCTGTTGATGTGGAGAGAATGACTCACCACTCAGTCATCAGTACCCAAGAAACCCACACCTCCACTCCCAGCTTCCCTCACACTGAGCCGGCCTTGCTCAGAGGAAAGGAGGGAAGAAAAGGGAGAATGTCTCACAGCTCACTCACCGGGGTTGATGCCTCTGGCTCAGAAGGGAGATGACTGTGCAGAAAGTCTGAAGTGGAGGAGATGGATGAGTCCAGGGAAAGGGAGGGGCTTCTGCAGCTGCCCTGTGGGGAGAGAGGGGCCGACTGCTGCCAAGGCACTGGCATTGAGCCCAGCACTTCAGGGACCCGAAATGGGTCAGCTCCCTCTCTGTCCTGGACAATGGCAGGGAAGGCATAGGGGGCAGAAACCTCTTCCTCGACCTTATCAAAAATAGTTTTTTTCGTTTTCACTCACTGGAAGGTGGGGTGGAGTTGGGGAGGGGGGAGGGGGGAGAGACCGAAAATACTCACATTTCATTGGCAGTGAGCATTCTGTCCCAACCTCCACACCTCAGAGATGGCCTTTACGAGCTGCTGTGTCCAGCCAAAGAAATTCACCACCTAGTGGCCAACTTTTTGGTGATGAAGCAGCTCACAAATAACGTGGCCAAGTGTATATCAGGGCTGGGGACATAGACACCCATACACTTATGGCCTCCCTATCTGGGTGGCCCTGGGCCTGGTGAATTAACCTCACTGAGCCTCAGTTTTCTCATCTGTAGGATGGAAGAGGGCCTGCATGTTCCTGCCTGATAATCCTCTAGTGCCCTTCCATTGTACCCTGGTTGGGACCATGGGAGTGTGTTCTTCTCTGGAAGACAATGATATAGCAGGTGTGGGTGATCAAGAAAGTCCTGATTTGATAGTCAAGTTACATCTGCAGAGAAAGTGGACATTTACCCTGGCTCCCTACCGAGGGACATGTTGGAATGATGCAAGGAGCTCCAGACTGGCTCCCAGTGAGTGGCTGGCAATTTCAAAAATTGATTGGAAACTGAGAGTTGGGAGTTGAGGGGGGGAGGATGGAAACTCTCATTAAGGACTGATGCATCCCCTCTGTAGAAGGAGATGAGGGAAAATGGATCTGCCCTTCTCTTTAGGACTCTTTTCTAGTCCTTTCTGTCCATTAGACTTCCAGAAAAGGTATGGGGATGCCCCATCATGGCAAGAGGAAGAAATTAGAACAGAAATGGTTTATGTGGCAAAGAGCAGACTGATGGTGCTGCCTGTCAATCTAAGTTTGATCTCTTGTTACCTAATAGCAAAGTGATGTGATGGATTTGAGATTCACAAGAAAATTATGCTAATTTGCATAATCTTAATTATATAATAAACATATAATATATAAATTGTATTAAATTCCATGTTGCATATAAATAAATTCATAATACAATAATAGTCAGTTTCAATGGAGAAAAAAGGAAACTTGATCTGAAAACAAAATCTGAAACTTGATTAGGAAGCAGGGAAGCGTAAGGGTAAGAAATGAGCAATATTAGATATAAATTGAAATGCTGAATCAATATAGAGAGAATACAATTATATTATTGGCAAGGATCAATCAAAGTTCATCAGTAAGCAGGGGAAAATAGAATTTTTAAAAGAAATGAAAGCTAGTTTACATTGGCATAGGATAGACTTGAAGCTAAATTAAAACAGTAAGAAACATATAAAGATGCTCTAGTCAATCAAAAAATGTTTAAATGCAACTCTCCATCCAGTGATACCAGCTCATCTGCAGCCCAGATGGACGGCTTTAATTGAAGATTCCCAAGCAACAGGAAAAAAACGCAACCAGCGACTTTTCACGCAGACAGGCACAGATTCAAGATCTTCATTTTCCCCCATCATCAGAATTTCCAGCAAAGTGAACTTTTAAAAAAGCCCAGGATTGGAGAAAGTGGCAACTCAAGTAAGAATAAGTATTTATTTATTTAGGAGTAAGAATAGGTATTTAGACCTTATTAAGGTAAGAGGAGAATAACAAACTAGCAGAAAGTTTGCTATGCCTGCAGAACTATGCACTCCTTGGAAAAATATTTCTATCCTCTGTGGGAAGATGGAGTTAGAGATTTCTCATGATTTCCAAGCTTAACATTATGAAAACTTAGTGTTCTTGTGGATTTGAGAAAGTAACAGGAATCCCCTAGTAATGCGGAGATTTGAGCAATTTAAAATTTGTATTTATATTGCATTTGAGAAATTAATCGGAGACAACCATTATTCACAACCCAGTTGATCTATGTTCTGGATAGTAATTGAGGACAGCATGCCTTTGCAGCTAGGAGATCACAAGAGGTAATTACTCTCTACTGGCTTTTGTATGTAACCAGTATGGAATGCCCAAACTGGCTGATGAATGGAATAATTTTTCATGTAGCTGACTTGGAGACACATTCAACTGGGTTAATGTTATTAGAATGGCAATAGGCTTTGTTTCATGGTCACAGATTGCTTTGTGTTGGGTGCCATGTTTATAAGTTTCTTGCATTATAATTTTGGAAATTGGTCTACAGAAGAACAGTTTATTTTTGGAATGATACCTAGTATGATGCATTTGTAACATTAGGAGGTTAGAATCTCTTCAATCTTAATTCTGTGACTGATTTATGAATTAGAGTCACTGCACAGTAGAGATAATTGTTTTGAAGACATAGTGTTCTTTCTCTTGCTAATGATTGTCCTGAGTGTTGAAATACATATACTCCTGGTTTGTCGAAGCATTAATTTGAGTTTAGTAAACAGTACAGCAGACATTGAAAAGCTGACAATCCTATTTGAGAACATAGTTTCAAAACAGTAAAGTTTTAAATCATTAGGAATATTTGAAATGTAATCAAAATGTGAAATAGATTTGTCTATACTATATTTCACGGCAGCTAGGTGGCGCAGTAGATAAAGTGCTGGGCCTGAAGTAGGGAAGACTCATCTTTCTGAGTTCAAATCTAGCCTCAGACACTTAATAGCTGTGTGACCCTGGACAAGTCACTTCACACTGGCTGCTTGAGTTTCCTCATTTGTAAAACGAAATGAAGAATGAAATTGCAAACCACTTCAGTTTCTCTGCCAAGCAAACGGGGTCACAAAGAGTCAGACCTGACTGAATGACAATGGCATACTGTTATTGTTTGTCCTTCATTCTGGAAGAGGCCCAATGACATCACGAGGGTGATGTCTTGACTTACAAGTGAACTGGATTTAAGTGAGGCAGAGCTATGCAGAGTCATCAGCCCCACTCTCTCCTCCAGAGCCATCAGGGTCCAGTGGCAAGACATAGGTCAAAATGAATAGCAATGGTGCCAACTATAGTGGGAGAGCCTGGCCTTTTCTCTTTCTTTCTTTCTTTCTTTCTTTCTTTCTTTCTTTCTTTCTTTCTTTCTTTCTTTCTTTCTTTCTTTCTTTCTTTCTTTCTTTCTTTCTTTTTTTTTTTTTTTTTGGTGAAGCAGTTGGGTTTAAGTGACTTGCCCAGGGTCACACAGCTAGTAAGTGTCAAGTGTCTGAGGCTGGATTTGAACTCAGGTCCTCCTGACTCCAAGGCCAGAGCTCTATTCACTGCACCACCTAGCTGCCCCCCTGGCCTTTGTTCAATGATAAATTTTGTGACTGTTCAATGAAAATCCAAACCGTGGTGCCATAGGCTGTTTGAATGAAGTCTGTCTTATCTTTTACATTGTTAAACTTCTATCAACTGATATTTATAATAGGGTCCAATTGCCTAAAGACCCCTTCTCATTGCTGTGGGATATTCCAACATGTGAAGCTCTGGGGAGGCCTCTCCCTGAGTGGATATGGACCTGTAACCAAGGAGACTGTTTCAGGAGAATGTATGAGTTAAATTAAAAATTCAGGCCACAAAGGACCTTTGCTTGGTTCCTTTGTTTTTTATAGATCGCACAAAGCCAGTCTAGAGGGATTCGAGATGAAGAAATCCTGCCTCAGGCACTTACTAGCTGTGTGACACTGGGCAAGTCATTTCACCCTATCAGCCTCAGTTTCTTCATCTGTCAAATGAGCTGCCATATCTTCATATATTTTTGGACACGGACCATGTAGGAATTTGTTTTGCTTGGCTATTCATATTTGTGACAAAGGTTTGCTTTTTCTTTTTTCCTTTAAATGGTGAGGTGGGAGGGAGAGAAAATAAGTACTTGTCGATTGAAAAAGAAAAAAAAAGTACAATTCTGGGCCATCCTGGGAATAGAAGGCAACAGAAACAGGAGATCTAGGCTGACTCCACAGCCAGTATCTGAAACCCTTCTTGTCACCCCTCAGGCAGAACGTTTGGGTCCTTGCTCTTCTACAAGGCTTGCTTTTGCCTTCTCCCGTGTACATAAGCATTGGTGGTCATTGGTGTTGCTACAGTTTTAAAAAACTGATCAAAATTTGTCTTGGATAGCTCAACAATATTCCTGAAGCTGCTTCACCTTTCAGACACATAAGGCTGGGAAAGCAGACCATTGCAAAAAGAGCAGTATACATGATGGCTTTTTCTTTTGTTATCGTACAAGTTGATTTTATTCAAATGACTAAATGCTACTAAACCACGGGGGCTGGTAAAGGAGTCCAGACGCTACTAGTATACCGGGAATTCCACCGATGCAATTCTGCACACTGAAGAAGCTGAAGGAGCCTGCCTCTGGGAGGGATGTGATGACATGCATTTGAAGCATTTTGGAGAGACTTTGGAGCATGAGGAGATTCTGTAGCTGGTTCTGGTCTACTAGCCATGTGGTGAATGGAAGCCTCTTTGATTGACTACAATTACTGAACCAGAATTAGAGAGATCTTCAAAGGCTATATTCAGTTTCCATTGAGAAAGATGCTGTTAAGGGAGAGGGCAATGGCTCTCTCTTCTAAGGCAGACAGACATATGGCCCCATGAAAAAGAGTCTCGTTCTTCTGTCCCAACGTTTGCTCTTTCCTTTTATTTCATCTGGCACCTACAACCTTGTGAGTCTGAAAAGGTCAAGAGAAAATGCTAGCTGGGAGTCTTGGCTTCCAGGAATCTGGGAGTCTAGAGAAGCTGGGGAGTCTGGGAGTCAAATCCATGCAGAGTTTTGTAGGCAGGCCAGCACTGAAGCACCAATGAGTGACCTTTGGGGATGCAGCCCAGTGGTAAGTGAGAGGAGGACTCATCCAGAAGAAGCGATGCTGCATTTAGATGAGAATGTGGTAGGATCAACAAGATGTGGAAATTGTGCTAAGTTTGAACCCACTCTCCCCAGAGACTGAGGTGGGATAGGGAAGACTGTGCCCCTGAGGTGCTGGGAGGAAAATATGAACTTTTGTTCCTGCCACATCTTCAAAGTAACATCCCTTTTTAAAAGCTAATTGATGTTAATTGATTAAATGGAACTGGAATGCTAGTCACTGGTGGCTAACAGTAAGGCAAACCACACTGGCATAAGAATGTCATTACCCCTAGAACCCTGAGGGAGCGATATGTTGTCCTTGCTCTGGTAGAGTGAAGCCAAATCATACTCACTACACAATAATAATAAATATATTCTTATTAGAGTATATATGTTTTGGGGATGAGTTGAAGCTTACCCTACTTCTAAAGTAAACTCCAAAGCAATCACAAAGGAAATCGTTGAGAGACTTTTGCAAACACAATATTGTTAATAACCCAATGGCTGCTGAGAGCCAGGATCTTCAGTATTGAGTTAATATATTTGATTGTAAATGGGCAGCTAGGGGGCGCCATAGCGCGTTGAGTGCAGGACTTGGAGTCAAGAAGACTCATCTGTCTAAGTTCAAATCCTGCCTCAGACACTTACTAGCTGTGTGACTCTGGGCAAGTCATTTTACCCTCTTTACCTCAGTTTCCTCACCTGTCAAATGAGCTGGAGAAAGAAACGTCCGACCATTCCAGCATGTTTGCCAAGAAAACCCTAGATGGGGTCATGAAGAGCCGGACAGGGGGCGCAATGAGTAAGCAACGCAATTGTGAACGAGCTTCTTTTCCTAAGGAGCTTGAGGCAAAGGCACTGAGTGACCGCTGGCGGCCTCTTTCCCCTTTCCAAAGAGGATTTGCCATTCCAGAACAAATAAAACCGTTTTGTGGCAGTGCGTCCACTGTACCCAGTATAAACAGCTGTACATTATTTCGTGATTGGAGCCTTTCTGGAAGGAACTGTGAACAGTTCAGTTGGGAATGTGAGATGCACTATTATCTAAACATTGGAATATCCAGCTGCACTCACTGCTAGGCACCATCGACTTTCCATTTCCTACTTCCAGTATATACTTGCACAAATGTATTCCTTAGGAAGGTATTTGATATGTGGACACATCAGTAGTAAAAATGTCTCCAACGATAAATATACAAATTGTGTCCACTGATGACCAGCCCTGGCCACTGTTCTACTGTACCACAAGCAGATTAAAGAGCTGCCTAGAGACGCAAGTATGTTTGAATGCTGGGTTTTGTCTCCATCCATTCATTACCTTACTTTGTGGACCCCAATTCAAGGCAATTCCTCAACCCTATTATATCACTTTATGGCGTCTACAATAGTTCTTACTGTTTGCTGCATTTGCTGTATTAAAGCTAAACATGGAAATTTCATATTTTTGATCAACTAGTATAATGTATCTTGCAACAAATTAGCAGGTACAGAACTGGGACCCTAGAATCAATGCATTTAGATTAGGCTTCAAATAACTGTGTAGGGAGCACAAAAGGGTGGAACTGTGGAAGCACATTAAAAGCCTCTTTTTCTTTCTCTAGAAATTAAGAAATATTTCCCTGGTCTAAAAAAAAAAACTATTGCCAGACTTCCATGGAAATATGGGTGATGGGTTAAGAACAAAAGGCCTTTCATAATGAAATAGATTAAGGGTGGAAACTGAAGTTTGAACAAATGGAACCTCATCTTCTGGCCTTCCATATTCTCTGAAGGGGATAGAGTGGATAGAGCATTGGGTTTGGAATCAGGAAGACTCATATCTTCATGAGTTCAAATCTGGCCTTGGGCACTTCCTTATTGTGTGACCCTGGACAAGTCACTTTGCCCTGGTTGCCTCAGTTCCCTCATCTCTAAAATGAGCTGAAGAAGGAAAAGGAAATCTTTGCCAAGAAAATCCTAAGTAAGGTCACAGTGTAGACTGAACAACATTCTCTGAAGAGGTTAGCCCTAAAACCTATCTCTGAAGCATCTTCTGTTGTTCAGAAGATATTAGATATTGATCTCTAGGAAAAGTCCCTTTGATTCCTCAAAGGGAGAAGTCCAGAGAGGAATGGGATGGTGTCTTCCTTACTCAATTACTCTGGAATGTTAACCTCAAACCACATTTTAACGTATAATGATCTTTTCCTTATTAAAGATTCCTATAAGTGTTAGACAATTGTTTTGGGGACCCTAATGTTGGAGGGCATGAGGGACTATGACAATTAGGGCATCTCTCTTGACAAGCTAGAAATTCTTGGATATTAGATTAATATTAAATTAAATGTTTCTGGTAGACTTGTGCCTAAAACACAGAATACAGTATTATTTTTTCTTTGATAGGACGCAAGAAGATATATGAGGAAGTACAATAGACTTTGGGAGATGTGGAGAGGGAGAAAAGAGAACTACAGGGGGAAGAAAAATATCTACACTTTTCTTTGTCAATGCTGGCCAGCTTCTGGCCTCAGTGAGCTCCTAAGGGAGAAGGGTGGCAATCAGTGTGTCTGGGCTGGAGGGTAACTAGGTAGTGCCTAATAGATAGCTTGCCAGGCCTAGAGTCAGGAAGACTCATCTTCCTGAGTTTGAACTCTGACATCCAGCTTCAGACATTGCTGTGTGACCCTGGGCAAGTCACTTAATCTGTTTGCCTCAGTTTCCTCATCTGTAAAATGAGCAGGAGAAGGAAATGGCAAGCCACTCCAGTATCTTTGCCAAGAAAACTCCAGTGGGGTTGAGAAGAGTTGGACACAACTGAACAAATTTAAAAAAAAACTGGGCTAGAGGCTTTGGAAAGTCTCACCAGGGCAAGGAGATACCATTTTTAAACAGAGCAGGGGAGAACAAGCCCAACTATCCTTTTCCCCCCAAAAAAGCCTCCCACAACTTTTTACACCTTGCACCAAGGTCAGAATACAAAACACCCCCATTGTCCTCTCTTTGAAACAGTACGGCAAAGCAGAAAAAGCACTGGAATGTTTAAGTTCATTTTTTTTAAAGAAAAAATAATTAAACAGCAAGAAATAGCACTAGATTTAAAGTCAGCAGACATTGAGTCTTGTCCTTGGGCAAGCCACTCTCTCTCTGTGTGCCTCAGTTTCACTAACTAAAAAATAAGAATGTTAGACTAATTGATCTCTAAGGGATCTCCTAGCTCAGAAATTCTAAGAGGTAGGAACAATAGCTTAGCATATTGGAAATTGCCTCAAACCTTTCAGGAGACTTCGATTTGAGTCTCAGCTCAGACATTCACTACCTGTGTGACCTTGAGTTTAACCATTATAACCTCCCTACTTTCAATTTCCTCATCTGTAAAATGAAGATGATAATATTTTCATTTTATCTCACAGGATTGTTGGAAAAATTAAATGAGATCATTTAGGTAAAGTGGGCCCTTCAATTGTGGGGGAAGGGGTTTGAAAGCTGAACCAAGTGGCACAGAATGAAGAAGAGAGCTGACGAGGAGACAGAGCCAATATGGTGCAATAGCATGAAGAGATACAGTGAGCTCCTGCCAAAAAACAACCTCCTCCAAACCCACATCCTCCAAACAAAAAAAGGAATCCTACCATTAAAAAAAAAAGTATTATGATGATAGGGACACTCAAGACACATACCCAGAAGGAGAAAGTACTCCAAAACATCCACAGGCAAAGCCTGAAGGAAATACATAGCTTGGGCACAAATTCAACTAGAATTCCTGGAAGAAATGAAGTAAGAGGATTTTTTTAAGTTTAAAAAAAGTTTTAAGAAAAAAAATTGGAAAAGAAATGAGATCCATGGAAGAAAAAAATTAGAACAGGAATCACCAGCTTGGTATAAGAGGTACAAAACCTTGCCCAACCAACAAACTCCATGAAAATCAGAATGGACCTAATAGAAGCTAATGACTTCAAGAAGCAACAAGAAATAGTAAAACAAAGTCAAAAGACTGAAAAAATAGAAGAAAATGTAAGGTGTCTCAAAGCAAAAACCACTCACCTGGAAAACAGATCAAGAAGGGAAAATTTAAGGATCACTGAACTACCTCAAAGTCAATACCTGAAAAAAGTCTACACATCATATTTCAAGAAATCATAAGAGAAAACTTCCCTGACCCCTTAGAACCAGAAAGCAAAATGGAAACAGAAAAAGCAAAACAAAACAAAACAAAACCGTAGTCACCTACTGAAACTCCAAAATAAAAATTCTCAGAAACATTATGGCCAAAATCAAGCATGTCCAGGTCAAAGAAAAAGATACTGCAGCAGCCAGAAAAAAGGAATTCAGGTACAAAGGAGTCATAGTAAGGATCATATATTATTTGACAGTCACCACCACGAAGGAGCAGAGAGCTTGGAACACAAAATACCAGAAGGCAAAGGATATAGGCTTACAACCAAGAATACTTTAAGTAGCAAAACTGAATATAATCCTACAGTGGAAAAAATGAAACTTCAATGAAAAGGAGGACTTCCAAACATTCCTAAAAAAAAAAATACCAGAGTTGCAGAGAAACTGTGAAGTCCCAAAATGCAAATCAGGAGCAACATAAAAAGTTAAACATGATTGAACAATCAGATGCAACTAAACATGGATAAACAGCTTACATTCTAATAATGGAGAGATGATACTCATGTCCCCTCTGAACCGGATCATTAGGGGTTACAAAAGGGTTCTAATTAGATAGAGGAGTGTTTCTGTTATATCTGAGTGATTTTAAAAGAAGAATGGAAAGGGAGGGGGAGAGGAATAAGAAGGGAAAGGAAAGTTAAAAGAAAATCTCACATAATTGGAGTGCACAAGTAGAAATCTCTATAAATAAGGGAGAAGTGGTGGAAGGATTAACACTTGAACTTCATGCTCATCTGAACTGGGCAAAGAAGGGAAGAACACACACACACACACACACACACACACACACACACACACACACACCTGGATTTAGAAGTAACTTTCACTCAACAGGGAAATGGGGGAGGGGGAGGAATGGAGAAGGGAGAGTTAGAGGAAGGGTAGATGAAGGAAGGGTTTAGTCCTAAGCAAAACAAACTGTAAGTATGGATAAAAATATTGATAGATCTTTTTGTGGTAGCAAAGAATTGGAAACTGGTGGGGAGTTATGCCCATCAATTTGGGAATGGCTGAACAAGTCATGGTATATAAATGTGATGGAATATGTTATGCCATAAGAAATAATGAAGGGGAAGATTTCAGAGAAATCTGAGAAGACTTCTATGACCTGATGCAGAGTGAAGTAAGCAGAACCAAGAGGACAATTTGTAGGAAGACTGTAATATTGTACAGTCAAACAATTTTGAAAGACTTAGGAACTTTGATCACCATTATGACAAACCAAGATTCCAGAAGACTTAGGAGAAAACATGCTGATTAGAGAGGTTAAAAGACTCAGAATGTAGAATGAAACATTTTTTTTGACATGGCCAATTTGGTTTTGAAATTTGTTTCGATTGCCCATTTATGTTTGCAACATAGTTTTTGTTTTTCTTTCTCAATTTGGAAGCAAAGGGAGTGGGGGAAGAGAAGCCGGATTTTGGCTGATTGAAAAATATAAAAATTATATTTCAAATATTATATATTATATGATAAAATTATATTTTATATAAAATAGATTTTTAAATACATTTTGTTATGTTTTTAAAGAAGAATTCTGAGTCACTCTGAGTCCCACTTTGATCTAAGGGCTTCCTACTTTCCTTCCATCCTCAAAAATCTCCTTTTTCCAAACCAGAAAATGTGATAATAATTGATAACAGCTAGCACTTCTGCAGCAGTTTTTAAAGTCTGCAAAGAGTATTACAAACATATTTCATTCTCACAACCCTAGAAAGTAGGCGTTATTTTTATTCCCATTTTACAGTTGAGGAAAATGAGGCCGAAAGAGGTTAAATGATTTGCCCAGGGTCACACAGCTAGTCTCAGAACTTCTGACTCCAAGCCTATAAAGATCTTTTGTTGTTGTTTTTGTTATTAATCATAATACTCTCCCAAGTCTCGGTTTCTTTAATCGGTAAAACAGGGATGCTATGACTCACTCTACCTGCCTCCCAAAGTTGTTGTGGGGAAAACACTTTGTAATGGTGTCACAGAACGAGTCGCACAGCATGGGCAAGCATGGATGGGTTGAAATCGCCATCTTTAGTGGGACCTTCCAAATCGATGAGATCACAATCCCTTTTGAGTATCTGAGCCCTAAGGGGCTCAGAGTGAGTGAGGGTGGGGCTGGAGACTCAGAGCCAAACAAATCCAGCCCGGATCCGGAGCCTGGGCGGCGGCTCGGCCACAGGTAGCCCTGGAGGTAGAGGGTGCGAGTGCTGGAAAGAAACTGCAATATTTTTATTTGTAACCCGCACCGAAGTGCAGGGAAGGGCGGGGCATGGGTGGGGCGCTGTGGGGGGGAGGGGGGACCACGTGGGGGATGGGGTGGAGGTGGACCCCAGAGCCAATGAAATCCGGCCCGGGCCCCCGCCCTCTGGCCCCGCCGCACCGGCCGGCGGAGAGGCGGAGCTCTGAGCTTCTGGGAAGGGGCTGTCTCCCGCCAGGGGCGCTCAGCGCACTCTGGGGCGCTACGTATCCAATTCACTGCCTGGCGCACTCACTTACTCGTGCCCGGGGCCTTGAAACTCCTGGGGTGGGGATGCGGGGGGGGGGGTGAGGGTGGGAGAAGGAGGGGGTGAGGGTAGGAGAAGGAGGGGTGGGTGGGCTGGAATCCGAACCAAGCGGCCCAGAACGGGGAGGGGCGCCGAATCCCTCCGGCCCGCTCTGATTGGCCCTGCCCTCTGCTTCCTCCCCTCACGGGTCGGGGCTAGCCCCCGGGCTCAGGTAGGAGGTTCGAGTCCCATTCTGGGCCAGTGTCTGCGAGGGGTCATAAAGGGCTAAGGCACCGGGGACCCCGAGCGCCGGAGCTCCGAAGTTCGAGGGGTCTTCCATCGGGAACGTTTGGGGGGTCCTGGAGGCTGCCGGCTCTTTTCCTGGAAGGACAGAGGAGTGGGAGAGAGGGGTAGACGGTAAAGAATTGGGGCTTTCAGTACCCACCTGGGACAGCAAACTTCCTCTACCGGGGCCTTCCTGGGAGGACCCGCTGTCCCAAGATGCAAACACCCAAGAAGGAAACATTCCTTCTCGCGCTGCGGGTGGCCCCACCCCAGGTCTCCTCCCTTGTTCTCTAACCTCCTGCCCGTGCCCTCCTCTTTCCCCTTTCTTCTCAACCCAGACACTGCCGCTCCCCATTCTTTCTAACAGTCTTCTAACCCTAATCCCCTCTGGGATGTTGGGGGTCAGTCAGGCCCAGATCTCAAACCTCAACGTTCCTGGCCCCACCCCGAGTGCTTTCCTTCACGCCAATATCCCAGGTCTGCCTTCCTCTCCCTCAAATTCCACCCTGATGCTTCCACTGGAAAGTGGAGGGGCTGATTCGGAATAACTCTTCACAACTTGCCCCGAGACTTTCCCCAGCTTCCCCACGCCCACCCTAAACACCCACCGGAACTCGATCTCACGTTACACAATAGCTACCTGAGCCCGGGGGATTCAACCCTTTGGATACTAGCTCAGTCTCACTCTTCTCCATATCCTTGGGGAGTTGCTGCATCTGGATGTGAAAATTCCGAGCACAGAGACAGAAGAGGATGGGGAGGAAAGCACTGAGCTTCCTTTGGAAAACTAGTGGGAAGCTGGAGCTGGGGAACAGGGCGGGGGGACACACCGAAGCTCTATGGCAGAGTTGAGGTTCGACGAAAGAAGGTCAATTTGAGAGTGACCTTGATTTAGGAATTCTGCCCTTGGATGGGCTGGCCTGAGGTGGAGTGCAAGGGGTCTTCTACAGGATCCGAAAGAAGGGGAGGTTTGGGGTGGGGTGGGGAACTGCACTGGCTTGGGCACGGGGCAGAGACCCCACCCTTAGCATTCTCCCAGTGATGCCCTCCCGGGTTCCTTCCACTCCCCCTCCTTACCAGGGACAGCCCCACATCCATATCTAGCAGGCTCCACTCGCTCCCTGGGAGGCCCGGGCTGAACATCTGAGGATTACAGAATTTAAAGCCAGACGAGACTTGTGAGATCAGTTAGACCAAGCCCTTCAATTTTACAGAAGAGGAAACTGAGGCTCAGAGCTGGAAAGCACCTTGGCCCAGAGGTAGTTGATGGTAGAGCTCGAATTCCTATCTATGTATTTTGACGCCAAATGCTGAGCTCTTCCACCCCCACCCCCACCCCCCACGAAGAAAGGGAAGGGAGGACCCAAGAAGGCAGTAGCACCATCCCTGGGCTGGGTCGGTGTGGATACTCACCTCCAGGCCCCCCTCGGGCTCTAAGCAGCCAGGCTGGCCCCGAAGCAACAGCTGTAAACTCTCTAGGCTCAGGTCTGCAACATCTAGGGGCTCCCCCAGCTCCCTGTGGGGACCAAGGACCCTGGCTCAGCCATACTCCCTACCTTCCTCTCCCTCCACAGAACTCCTTTAGGAAAGCTTTTCCGTGGGGGAGGGGGAGGTCCAGGAACAAATCGCACTACCTTACCCCACCCCTCACCCCATTTTGATCAAGTCAAAATGAACATCGGGCAGCTAGGAGAGTCCTGGAGATTGTTCAGAGCTGAGAAGGATCTTGGAAATCTATCTACTCCAGTCCCTTCACTGCAGAAAAGAGATTGAAGCCCAGAGGAGAGAAATGGATTCCCTAAGGTCACACTACAAACACAAACGGGCTTCACTTGACTCCTGGTCTCCTTCCTCTCCCTGCTAGCAGTCAAAAAATGGCAGGCAGCCTCATGGCAGGTGAGCAAGAGGAAGAGCCTCCTCATCCTGCCCTGTGTGCCTGGCTCCTTCTGGGTTCATTAGAATAGCCACCCTTCGCCCTCATCTCCTTCAAGTCCTTCCTTCAAGAGCCAACTCAGAAACTCTGGTGCCACCTCCACCTGCTGCACATAGTAGGCACTTAATTGAGGTTCATTGAATGAAGGAATGCATACATGCACAAACTCTATTTATACTGCCCTTCACCCTACTGAACTAAGGAAGTCCAGAGGCTTATCTGTAGTACTTACAGCAGGGGCTGGGGCTTAAATGTAAATCCCCCTCATGGGAGAGGGTTCAAGCAGAAGGTTCATTCTTAGAATAAGGGCATGAGATCCTCTCCTGATATTAGGAGACGCATCAGAAAGTAGAAAGGTGGAGGAGAGGGGAACAGAGGAAGTCCTTCCTCGCCAACATGTAGCATTTTGGCACGACTGAGTAGGAGACTCTAAGAGGTGGAATATTCTCTTTCTATGTGTTTGTCAAGACCAGAAATTCACAAGCTCATCGTGGACTACTCAATGCTGACCTTGGCTGCAAGCCCCCAAGGGCCTCTGCTGCTCTGAAGCTCCCCTCACCTGTCTGCAGGCCCCCTTGGGCCCCTTCTCTCTGGCTGCTGGATACTTTTGTGCCCCTCGGGGCTGCAGCTCCCCTTGCCTTCCAGGATGGATTGCACCACAGCCACAGGGAGCACGGGTGGCGCTGTCACGTAGAAGTCATAGTCGTTTGGAGCAATGCCTGGACCAGCTGTGCCTTTCCCCCCGGGGCTGGCCGGCTCTTCCTTGAGCAACACTAGGCCCTTCTCCCTGCACCGAAGAAGAGCTTCCACTGCAGCCCAGTGCTCTCCCACCCACCTCGGCAATCCCAGAATCCCCTGTTTCTGGCTTCCTCCCGATTCCCCTCTTACCTCCCAGTGCTGGAGGACGGTGACATGATTCCTTCAGGGGAAGGGGAGGCTTCAGAGACATCAGAGATGATGGGTCCTTTCAGTCCTCTGGGGCTGTTTTGGCAGGAGGATGGCTCTGTGGAAGGCTGTAAACACAGTACCAGGCCCAGCTCCCCTCACTGAGCCCGAGGAAAACAGAAGAAAGGGACCCAGATCTGATGGGGAAACAACCTTGCTGGTGGAGCATCCTGGGCTCCTTGGGGGAGTTCTCAGTTTGATGAGATAGCCCCTGCCCTCCTTTTTTTTCTTCTTGGGATGCAATATTCCCTGCATGAATTATTCAGCAGGGGGTAAGGAATGAGCATGACACTTACTGACTGGATAAAGTAGGAGTCCTGCAAGGGAAGCTTGGCCAGGGGCCTGCTGACTTTGACGCCAGGGTTCGTCCCAGTCCCTTCATCCAGCATCAGGGGCCTTAAGGGGACAGGGGAGGGCTCAGGATCACAATTCACCTCTCCCTCTCAGACCCCATCCTTGCTCTCTTCCAGCTCTCCTCACAGGGGAGGGTATCAGGAAGCTTGGGGTTCAATTGTACCAGGGTACCACTGAACTGAGGAGTCTGCAGACAGTGCCAGATTTCCATGGTACTCTGGGAACCCACAGAGTGGCTCTGATGCCCCCCCCCCGGGACCCAGCCTAACCACTCCACCCTTCCCATTACCCCCTGCCAATAATAGCAGCAGTGCTGAATCAGCCCTCTGACCACCCTGAGCCCTGGTTCTGTCACCATGGCACCCTGATCACATGGCAGGGAGAAGGGGACTAGCCCAGAGGACCATGGGTTGGGGAGACTCTAGATGCTCTGCTCTGTGGCCTGAACTCCTAGGACAGGGGTGTTTGGGAGGGTCCACTACAGCTGGGGGGGAAGGGGAAGGGAGCTAGAACTCAGGGAATGAGCTGAGGGAGGTTGGCTATAGGCAGAGGGATATAGGCCTGTCCCTATCTCTCAAACACCCCACTCACAGTTTTCTCTTGGTGGTCCCACTGCTGGGCCCAGCCTGGAGTGGACCAAAGAGGCACTGGATCAACTGTGCAGGATAAAAAGGTTAATGGGGGGAGGAAGAGAGACATCTTTCACTATCAGAGGAGGGAGGGAAGGACCCAACCTTTTCATGGAGAGCCTGCCTCCAGAACCCTAGAGATGCTGCTCCTGTCTAGAACAGCAAACACTAAAACTAGTTTGGACTGTCCCCCTTCCTTCTAGGAGCCAGGTGTAGCTGCCCCAAGGCTAACAGAAGCCTTTCCTTTCTGTTCCTCTCTCCCAGCTTAGGAAGCAGTGAATTCCCGAGGTCCCAGAAATTGGACCCTAAGATTGCCCCAGAGGTGAAGACTACTACATCCCACCCCAGCAGTGAAGGTGTCCCATCTTCCATTTCTCTGACTCAAGAAACAGGGGTTCTCTGCTGCCAAGGGCTCATCCCTGGGCTTGGTCAGGAGTGAAGGTGGATGACGGAAGGGAGAAGGGGTATGAGAAGTTATGACGCCATCCCAGTTGGCTGTGACCCCCATAGTTCACTTCTCAGCCAGAAGGAGGGCCATGTGAGGGGGTTGGGTGGAGTCCCACATAGGGTGAGTTGATGGGAGAAAGAAGGGTCTGGGAAGAAAGAGCCCTACCTTGTTGATAACTCTGTGTTGTTGATGATGTTGCTGTCGGAGGCTCACTACCTCACGCCACAGGACCTCATTTTGCCTGGAGACAGAAAAACATAAAGGGGGGGGAAAGGTGGAAATGACCTCCCCCTCCCCTACATCTATGCAAACACATACATTCCACTGCCTAGAGAAGGGCACCCACCAGCCCACCCACCAGCCCATCTACATTCCCATTCCCTTAGTTCCCAGGGATTGGGAAGGGGTGCTTTCAGAAGGAGATGCAATGGGGCAGCCTCTGCCAAGTCACCCTGGAGGGAAGGGAAGGGGTTTTCGGTGGTCTCTGAGCCTGGGGTCTGAAGAGATGTGCTGCTGGACAGTGCCCTCGACTTAAAGCCAGAAGAGCCAAGAACCATTGGCCCAGGTCTAGAAACCAGGAGTAGAGGGAGACTAGATTCCCAAACAAGAAAATTCTCTGGGCCACCAAAGAGACACTGAGCCCAGAACTGACCCGGACAAAGGCCAAGGAGCTATAAAATGTGAAGCTTCCAAGTCCTTTCCCCTGACCCTCCTGCCCTTCCTTAGGAAACTGACTCTGTAACCAATTTTCTGGGGTAGGCTAGGGGGAGGGACAGGACCCAAGGAAGTATATAGTAAGTGTTAAGAGCATCAGACCAGGAGTCAAGGAACCTGGGTTCTAGTCCTGGATCTCTAAGGTAGTTTCTCATTCTGACATTCTATAATCTCGAACCCTTGCATCTTTAACGTGTTATGTCCTTGGGACCCTGCCAACTCTGAGACTGCATTCCAATTCAGAGTCCTCTTAGCAAGGAGACCAGGAAAGAGCACCGTTAATTGGGAAAAACTGGGCAAAGGGAGCCCTCTTGAGGCTTCTCAGGGTGGAGGCTTGTGAGAGATTGTTAGGGAGATCTGGGGCTCTAGAAGCCCGATGCCCTCCCGCCAGGATAACAAGGAGAAACCTAATCCCAACAGCCAGACCTGTCAGCCCCCTGCCTGCTCACTGCCTGAGGTCTTGGAGCTGGCCCTCAGCACTGTCCTGCTGGCCTCGAAGCAGCTGAACCTCACAGAGCAGCCGACTCAGGTCCTCCTGACGCAGCCGGCTCTCCTCACTCCTCAGCACTGAGACCTGCAGTGGTGTCCAGAGTAGGGCTGAGCTCTGACCTAGCCAACCCCTCATCTCTGCTGCCCCACTCTCCCCTGTGCTGGGGGGGAGTAGGGAACCCGGTACCCCCCATCACCACCACCACCCAGGGGCTGAGCTGGAGCTGGGGCTGGCCGGGGACTGACCTGGGGCCAGACTGGAACCAATCTGGGGCTGGGGCTGGGTCAGAGACTGTACCGGAGATGGGGTTAGGGTTGGAACTGGGCTGAGGCTGGCCTGGGGATAGGGGCTGGAGCTGGGCTGGGAGAAGCGGGCCCACCTTCCTCTTAATGTGTTCCAGCAAGTGTTCATGTCCTCGGAGGAAACACAGGTGTTGGAACTCCGTGTCATCCCGGTCTGGCTTCACCAAGCCTCCCTGCTCAATGCTCACCACCTTCCTGAAACCATCTGAGAAGTCCCCAGAGGGGAGGTTCATAGGGATGCTGAGCCTGAAGGCCCACAGTTCCTTCTAGAACAATCACTCATTGGAAGAGTGCGTGAAGCACTTTCCTCACAGCAGCCTCTGCAGGTTGGGACTGTAAGCCCTTTTCCTGCCTCTCCATGCAAAGACAGAGCCCCGCCCTTGAAGGCCCCAGAAACCTGGGTTTGGAAATCTGCCTCTACTGTAAGTATGAACAAAGCCACCAAACGTCTCCAAATTCATCTGGAAAATAGGGGTAACTTCCTCACCAGGATGTTGTGAGAATCAAAACAGTACGATAAAGGACTTTGTAAACAAACTTCCAAGAGCTATCTGTCAACTACAAATCTCTCCCCCCCATCCTTGTTCCCATTGTCCCCCATTCCACAGTTAGAGAGCCTCTGCCTAGTGTCATACGAACCCCAGGTGGGACGCAAGCCAGGTCTCCTGACCCAGCATTCAGCAGTCTTCCCCCAGGGCTTCCCTCCCCCATGTTTAATGAAGCAGAGGCCCCCAGGCCTGCAGGGGTAGAGCAGGACTCCAGTTCTCCCAGGTGGGGTGAGGACTCTTCCTTCTCCCACCAGCCAATGGCCTCTCCTCTCCTGTCCTGACCCTTCTCCCTCTTGGGCGACGGTGGTGTTGGCAAGAGACACTTACACATGTTCAGCTGCCTCACAAAACTGGCCATGTTGTTGTGTTTAAAGTATTTAGGCAGAACTTCCTTGGCAAAGCGGCCCTGATCACGTACATGGAAGCTGGTTCCATTCTGCAAAATACCCCCCCAAAACACAGACATACATGGAGAGAGAGATTCCCCACAAAAAACCAAAACCAAAAACATATACACAGACACCGAGACACAAATAGAACAATAATAAGCATTTATTATACATCTATTGTATGCTTATGCTAGGCACTGAGAGCTCCAAGACAGAATGGAACAGTCTGTCTTCATAGACTGCCCTATCTATTTTGGTGAAACACTGATAAAGAAATTATATATATATATATATATATATATATATATATATAAAGAAATTATATATATATATATATGTATGTATGTACACACATATTTATATATATATATATGCACATATGTATGTATGTGAACTCATTTCCGAATAAAGGGAGAACATTAAAAACTGGGGAGTCAGGGGAATCTGGAAAGGCCTTGTATAGAAGCTGATTTGTGCAGGGAGATAGAGGTTCCAACAGGCAGAGATGAGAAAAAGGAGCATGGGAATAGCCTGGGCAAAGTCTTAGAAATGGGAAAGAATTATAACAGCTTACATTAATGTAGCATTTTAAGTCTTATAAAATGTTTTGTGTCTATCATCTCTTTGAGCCTTGTGATAACCCTGCTTTTCATCACCTGCAATTTATAGATGAGATCACTGAGGCTTAGAGTGGGTATGTGACTTGCCCCAGACCACACAGCTAATAGTGTTTGAGGTGGGATTCAAAATGAAGTCTTCTAGGACTCTTCATCTGGTCATCCATGTACTCTATCAGGATGTCCCTATGAAATGGCACGTTCAGGGAACAGAGATTCATAATTATAGCTGACATTGGTAGATATGATTTCATACCTATATATTTATATGTGTGTCTATGTTCACACATGTACATATATACACATATATAATCTAACTGAATGATCTTCACACCACTTAGAGATAGGTAGGCAGAGTAAATCTTTACCCTGTTTTCTGATGAGGAAACTGAGGCTGCAGTGTAAATCTTTGGCACCTGTGAATTTTGTTATAAGGGACTGGGGAGGCGAGGGAGAGGGATATAGGGGGATATTTAGTCTATGTCAAGACCAATGATGGATGTCCTTAAAATTGTATTTTCTGTTAAAAAAAAAAGAGGTAGCTGTGGTATGGAGGAAGGAGCCCAGGGTTTGGAGTTCAAATCCCCACTTCGCCATTTAGTCCTGAATCAAGAGTTAGGTGCCATTGGACAGCCATGATTTTGGGGAGTTCATATGCCCCTCTGGGTCTGTTTCCTTCTCTGTAAAATGAGCAAGTTAGATGAAATCAGTAGTTCTTAACCTAGCATCTGTGAACTTGGTTTTTTAAAACTATATTTTGCTAACTGCATTTCACTGTAATGAGTTTCTTTTGTAATCTTCTGTATTTTATTTTATGCATTTAGATACATTCTGAGGAGGGGTCCCTAAGCTGCTACCAAAGGGTCCAGGGCACCAACAAGGTGAGGAACCCCTGGACTAGATGACCTCTGACTTCCCTGCTATCCAGAGATCTCATGACTTTCCCAAGTTCAAACAGCCAATGAAAAGCAGATAAAGCACGATCCCCAGAGCCAACCTGGGGCTTCTGAGTCTGCCTGCACTACATTGCCTTTCAGGAAGGTAAGAATTAGTAGATGGCCAAGTACAAGATTTGATTAAGTTGCTGGGAAATTTGGAGAGGAAGGGAATCATCACTTAGATTGTTCCTGCTATGTGCCAGGCACCGAAGCACATTTTACAAATATTATCTCATTTGATCTTCACAACAACCCTGGGAGGTAGGTGCTATTCTTATCCCCAGTTTACATATTAGGAAACTGAGGCAGGCAGAGAGAAGTTAAGGGAATTGCCTATGGTCCTGCATCTAATAAGCATCTGAGGCTAAATCTGAACTTAGGTCTTCCAGACTCCAAGCCCAGTGCTGTATCCACTTTGCCATCTAGCATTCACAGACATAGACTCAAACCTCCATGAATTTAGACACACAACTATGAATATGTTATAATAATAATAATAATAATAACAATAACAACTAACATTTATATACCACTTACTATGTGCCAGGCACTGTGCTGCCTTACAATGATGATCTCATCTGATCCTCACAACAATCCTGGGAGGTAGGTGCTATTATTATCATCCTCATTTTAACAGATGAGGAAACTGAGGCAAAGAGGTAAAGTGACTTGCACAGGGTCATACAGCTAGTAAGTGTCTGAGTCAGGATTTGAACTCAGGTCTTTTTGATTCCAAGCCCATGCTTTAGGCAAGAGCACTGGATCAGGAGTCAAAAGAGTGGGATCTGCCACTAATTAGCTAAATTACCTTGGGAAGCCATTTCCCTTTTCAGGGCCTCAGTTTTCTCATCTGTTAAATGGCGATCTCTAAGGACCCTTCCAGCTCTGACATATACAATTGTACACAGAGGAGCCTCACCCAGCTGTCCCCATGTCTACCCTAACCCTCCCCTCATAAAAGGGGTTCCCTCCTTCCTTTTCAGGAACATCCCTGACCGGGGGCTTTGATTCTAAAGGACATGGACATGCAGGCAGAAAACAACCTGAATTTGAGTCTCAGCTGAGAATTTGATGTCTCTATGACCTTTCTTATTCTGGGCCTCAGTTTCTTCATTTGTAAAATGACAGAGTTGGATTAATGATCTTTAAAGTCCCTTCCAGTTTGAAATCCCACAGATCTGATCTTTAAGTATTTTCCCCATTTCTGCTACTCCCTCTCATTGCCTCTACCCCTAAGCTGAAAAAAAAAGTGGCCTGAGGACAGCTGGAATCTGACCCAACCATCCTGGGGCCCCAAGCCTTGTCATAGGGATGTGGAGGGAAGGCCATCACTGATGGAGGAGGGGGGAGGGGGTCAGAACTGGGAGAAGGGCTTTGATGGGGTGATTTTTCCGGGGTTGTCTACAGTTTCCTTCTCATATGTAAAATGTAGGGGTGGTATTAGATATCTAGTTTGGGGTCTTGTCCAGCACTAAAACTGTCAAAATCTTTTGACAGTAGGATGCTCTCACTTGTGGGGTGCCAGGGAGGGTCATTAAGGACAGACTGGAAGTCAATTCAATAAATATTAGTTGAATCGAATTGACAGAGGGATGGGGGGGAGCCCGAGGTCACAGTGACAGTGGCATGCCGAGAGGGTGATACACACCCTGGGACACATTCCCGGAGGGGCGGGGTGTCACACTCACGGGACTCCAGCAGATGAGATGGTTCGTCTCGGGGTCCCCCACCAGCGTCCACAGTTTGGTAAGGAAGGCAGGCACAGGGCTGGGGTAGCCGTCCATGGCCACGGCGGGGCCCCCAGCGGCCTCCTCTACGCTTTGGGGGACAGTCCTCTGCATCAGCACCCAGCGCTCTTCCCAGCTCAGCACTTCGGGGCGGCGTGGCTCAGCCCGGCCCCGCCCCGGGGACAATGGTCTGGGGACAGCAAAGTGCTGCGCACCGCGAGCGGCCTCCCAGAGCCCCCGTCCCCGCCCCTGCCCCGAGACCGGATCAGGCGGGGGGCCACGTGCTCCCTGCCCCGGCAGTCCCGAGAGGGTGGCGGGGCGCACTCAGCGCCCGGCACGGCCTGGGGACTGACAGACGTGCAGGACACGGGGTCAGAGGCTCCAGGCTGGAGGGTGGGCAGAGAGAAGGGGGTGGAGGTGGGGGAAGGACAGTAAGGAGTGTGCCAGCGTGAGTGAGTGTGCAAGGAAGGGAAATAGTGAGGACCAAAGCTGAGAATGTGGGTAGCGAAAATTGCACACTGAACCCGGGAGCCAAGGATCTTGATTTCTAGTTGGAGTTCTGCCATTTATTGGCCACATGACCTCGGGCAAGTCCCATAAGCTCTCCGTGCCTCAGTTTCCTCCTCAGTAAAATGGGATAATTCATGTCCTTGACCCCTTTGGCAATCAGAATCAGGTTTTTAAATAAGTAAAATTAAATACATAGAATTAGAAAGGAAATCAATTATCTTGAAATAATTACAAAAATATTTTTTAAAAAATATGCAAGTTCAAGAACCAAAGGCTAAGAACTCTTGGTCTAGACCAATTACTTTATTTTACAGAAGAGGAAACTGAGGCAGTGAAGTCACTTGCCCAAAGGACACACAGCTAAAAAGTGTCAGAGCCCCAAAGTCTCTTGTTTTTCTGACACCAAGTGTATATTTGCAATTTTAAAGGATGATAGCAGGAGATGGGTTTGTAAACAGTAGGACTACCAGGGACCTGAGACATCCTCTCGTCTGAACCCCTCATTGGAGAAACTGTGGGCCATATCAGTGGCAAGGATGAATAAATAGTGTAGGACCCACAGCTCTGGGCGTGAGATGAATGGAGACCAGTAAAAAGAATGAAGGCTGAGCAGAAAAAAAGATGCAGTGGGGCAAGTGTTGTACCCTTCCCTTCAAAATTAGGGCTAAAAAAATTGGGGGAGGGGTGGGCAGCAGACTGACCCATACATACTTCAATACCCAGGCTTCTCAGGGTGTGGACCCTCAACTCTGCTGTTTAAGAGAAGACCTCTCTCCTTCCCCCATACAATTCAGGGGTTCTTGGGATGACTGATCTATGGCACTCTCTCCCCCTGGGGAAAGTGCCAACAGTGCAAGTTCTTCCTGGGGGGAGCCAGTCTCAACCCTTCCCTTACCCCTCTCCCACAACAGACCTTATCCAAAGGCCTGCCCACCTTTCCTTCTCTTGGACACCAAGGAAGATCCTGCTCCCCCTCAGGTTTGGGAAGGACCCCTACCCACATGCTCTTTCCATCTGTGCCCTCTGCCCACTTTTTTAAAAAAATAAAGCACTCCCCCATTGAGAGCCCTCCACCAAATCACAGAGATTTTCCTGACCTTAACTTTCCCATAATTAACTTGATTTACAATACATTTTCTTCCAAACAGTCCTCTGAAGTAGGTAGGATAAGTATTTTACTGAGTGGAGGAAACTGAGTATCAAAGAGATGGAGTGACTTACCCAACAGGGCTGTACCCAAGTCTCCTCTTGCTTAAAGTCCAGTGTTTTTTTCTACTACTGTGTGGTGCCTCATGCAACCCAGCCTCCAGCAGCTGGGACCAGCAGAAAGCAAAACACTTTGGAAGACCTTAATGATGCCCTCCCTTTGACCACGTTAAAGCAGAGAGTACTCCCATCAATATTTCCATAGCCCCTGATCTGGATCACTCTCAATCAGAGTCAATTAAAGACTACAGAGAAAGTTTGTAAATTCCCATGTGTGAGACTGCCCATCAGGGTTAGAGTCCTTCATGTATGATCTCATTAAAATACCTATGGGCCATGGAAAGTAGAATTTTCTGACTCATTGCACAGGCATCCCCCCTTCCTCCTTCCCTGCACCCCGGGTATCTGCCTATATGTCCTCCCCCTGGTCTCAGTTTTGTTCTCTTACCCCTCTGAAAATCGAACTCTTGGAGAGCCCAGGATGCAGAGACACTGATTAATGTAACAGTTGAAAAAATCATTCGCTCTCTTCCTTGTTTAATGAACAAAGAAACTGTAGACCTGGGAGGAAGGTGACTTGTCCAAGGTTGCTAGTGAATGACAGACCTAGTCCTTGTGACTCCTAAGCTAGTGCTTTTACTTTAAGGATGTTGGTGTGTAGTCTTGTCTGTATGTCTGAATGTGTGTGGGTGTGTTTGTGCATGTGTATGTACACCACATCTGGGTCACAGAAGAAGGACACATAGATTTGAATACAGGAATTGTGTGGCTATAATTCATTCCAGTGTTCTTACCACTACACCTCACTGCCTCTCAGGACCCAGTAGAAAGGGAGGGCTTCTGAACTAGGGAAGAGGATATTCTGTTGAGAAACCTAGCTACTGGGAGATTCTAGGGCCCAGGTCTTAGAAAATCATATTGCCTGAGATGGTGTCCACCTCAGCAGCTCCAGTTCTCTGGCACCTATTCGTGTGGTTGTGGGCGACTTGAATCTTCTCTCTAGATCCCATCTATAAAATGGGGGAGCTGGACTAAGTGGTTTCTGAATCTCCCCCCACCCCCATCCCAGGATGTGACTTTTTGTGGTTCTAACCCCATATGTACTCATAGTAAGTACTTAGACACAGATATGTCCCTCCTCTTGTTCTTACAGCTGAGGGTCCTAAAATCCACGAAATTGGATTAGCATGTCTGCCTCCCCCTCAGCGAAGATCCTGGGATTTAAAACTGGAGGGGATTTTAGAAATGAATTAATCCAAACCCCTTCTTTTCAGAGAAGGAAAATGAGGCCTAGGGTAAGGAAAGAACTTGCCTTAGGTTACACTGCAAATAAGAGGTAGAGGTGGGTTTGAACTTGACTTCTTTCCACCACAACGTGCTGTATAGATTAGCTCTAGGGTTAGGAAAGCCGCGGTGCTGATTCCGCGGTTCCTCTCAGCCTGGGGTTGAAGCTTGTCACCTGACAATCTTGGGCCGCCAAGGGTGCGGCTCCCCAGTGACCTTGAGCGTGTAACTGCGGAGGCAGGGGCAGTGGGTGAGGAAGGCGCTCACTACAGAGGGCGCCACCACACAATAGCAATGCACCTCCCGCAGGTGGCCGCAGCCCCGGGCCAGCTCCTCCAGCGCGGAGTTCAGGGCGGCCGAGGCTGTGGCGCGCACTACCAGGGCTGTCAGGGTGGCAGCGTAGTGGTGGCCTGCGAGGCGCACTGCGTCAGCTACCTCGCCGAACGTGTTGAGCCTCAGTGTGCTCACGGGGATGGTGGGCTGCAGGACGAGGGTGATCCGCTCATCGGGCACCGTATGGTCCAGCTCAAGGTCTACCGCGAGCCCCGGGTGACGCCTTCGGGCCGCGGCCCACGCGTCGTCGGGTATGTCCTCGGCGTACTTGTCTAGCCGGGCGCAGAACACGGCCAGGTGCTGGAAGGGCGGGCGGCCCGACTCGGCCAGGGTGGCCAGCACCTGGGTTGACAGGCTGGCGTAGTAGAGACCGAGCGCGCACAGGTGAGGGCAGGCGGCCAGGACGGTGCGCACCGTCTCTGGTCGCACGTTGCACACCAGAGTCCTATTGTTGAGGAAAAGACCTCGGAGCTCCGGGCAGGCCTGCGCCACCTGCAGCACTAATCCGTCGTCCAGGGTGAAAGGCATGCTTCGGAGATCCAGCTGTCGGAGCGCACACAGGCCCGGTGGCCCTGCTGCGCACACCTGGAGCAATCCATTCAGGATGTCTTGGCCAGAATAGAAGAGCGGGTTCTCGCCTCTGCAAACAATACGCAGCCCCTGCAGGCCGGGGCCCTGCTTGGCCAAGGCAGTTAGGAGCTCCGTTGCTGCCCGCCGGCTCCCCTCCTTGGACGGGTCAAATTCCAGTCCCAGGTGGCGGATCTGACCCAGGCAGGGGGACAGACAATTCAAAGCAGCCTCGTCTGCCTCCAGTTCGCAGCTTTCAGGACAAAACAGAGGGGAAAATTTATCAACGGGGCTGCAAAGGCAGAGCTCATAGTTGTCCCTCTATGTTCCACTGTGCTCCTAGCTCTCTATTTCCATCCTTCCCACCTCAGCTACTTCAGGGTCTCAGCAAGGGGCTTGCCCAAGGCAATTGCTGAGCTGTCAATGAAATAAACTCGCACTGGGATGGACGTGTGCACCTCTAATCTGCAGGGGAAAAGACCAAGGCTTCCTCCCCTAAACCAGCTTGATGGCCTGGCCTTATCTGGTCTAACCTTTCCAAGTCCTAACTCTCATATGACTTGACACACCAAGAAGGATTAGCCCCTGGGACATAGTTTTAGGCTGAAGAACTCATAAATAGATAAACCACCTGTTTCATTGTAAAAAGAAATAGTTATTACTCTTTCAAAAATGCCTTACATTATTACTGTGGGTACTCCCTAGTATGCTCATGCAGAGAGTAGCCCTTCCCTGCCTCAGCAGACAGGCCTTCAGGATTAGCTATGGCAAAAACAAACAAACGAATGAATAAAAAAAATTTAAGTAAATAAATAACAATAATCACCCAGCAGTCAACCTTCTCCTGAAGTCCCCAACTCACTCCATACATCCATTTTGTTGCCAAATCTCGTCCTAACTTTACAAACTCTTTCATATACTTAGTTGTCCCCTTCTCTCTACTGACAGAGCCATAGTTGTTTCTGGCCCTCATCACCTCACCCCAGATCTCTCCCTAGTCCAACCCATCTTCCATTCAGCTGCTAAGGTGATTCTCTAATGGGTAGGCCTGACTATGTCAACCCCTCTAACCTGCCTTAGCTCTAATGGCTCCCCCAAGGTCAAATATAAACTTCTCTATTTGTTCATAAGCTGGCGCCTCCTTACAGTTTCAGTTTTTTCACACATTACTCCCCTCTGTAGATACTATGATGAAGCCAGATTGTCATGTTTACTGTTCCTCACACAGGATATTCTTATCTCTCATCTCCTGGCTTGCCTTTGCACTGGTTGAGTACTCTGCCTTCTCAACTTGGCCTCTGAGGTTCCCTGGCTTCCTTCTAGACTCAGCTCAAAACCTACTTTCCATAGGAGGCTTTTCCTGGTCCCCCAGGCTATTAATGCCTTTTCCTCTCAGAATGCTTTCCATTTATTCTGCATATAGGTTGTATGTGCCTGGTTATTTATATATTGTCTCTGCCATTGGAATGAGAGGTCTTTGAGGGCAGAGACTGTTTTTGCCTTTTTTTTTTTTTGTACCCTGTAGATGCTTAATAAATGCTTGTTGAATCACAAAGAAAAATTACTCTAAAAGACTGGAGAACTTTGATCAAATCAATGACCAATTCTCATTCCAGAGGACTGATAAGGAAGCTTGCTACTCATCAATTGACAGAGAGGTGATAGACTCAAGATGCAAAATAAGGCATACATTTCCCTACAGGACCAATGAAGGAATGTGTTTTGCTTGACAACAAATATCTGTTACTAGGGCTTTTTTTTTCCCATTGGGAGTGGGGTGGGAGGTTGAGGGGAGATAGGGATAGGAGGGAGAAAGAAAGAGAAAGGGAGGAAGGAAGGAAAGAAGGAAGCAAAGAGAGTTTTGAGGCAGCTTTTTTTTTTTAATGGAGAAAGGAAAAACAGAAGGAAGACCAGAAAGAAGTCCAAAGGAGCAGGACAAACTCAAAAGCTACAGGTTGAATTTAATGTACACATTTAAAAAAAATCTAGCTACATATATAAAGACCTGCATAATCTCCTTTTTCTGATTTACTATGTATACACAAATTCTGATTTACTATGTATACACAAATTCTGATTTACTATGTATACACAAATACACATTCAATTTGGCATTGGTTAAATTAAAGCTCAGGATAAAAAAAAAATTTTAATTTTTAATTAAATGCTATTAGCTTCTGGCCTGATTGGCTCTGAGCCCTTTCTTATTTAGCTACATTTCAAAAGAATGCAAACTCTTTGAAGGGTAAAGACCCCTCCTTCTTCCTCCCTCCCTCCTTTTCTTTCTTTCTTTCTTTTTTCTTTCTTTCTTCTTCCTTCCCTCCCTTTTTCCTTCCTCCCTTCCTTTCTTTTCTTTCCAAGACCTGACACATGGTAGGCATTTAATAACTGCCTGCTGAACTGACGCCAAATGAATTAATTAGCTAGGTTAGGCCTTGGACAACCAAAAAACCACTGGGCAGGTGCTTGAAGCCCTTGCAGATTGGCCGGATCTGCTACTGTATGCTCATTATCTTCAGGCATAGCCTTCTAGGGCGTGAGGTTTGAGGCCCAACACCTTCCTCCCTCCATATAGCCAAGTCAGTAAGCTTCCCCCAAGGCCTTCTCTCTCCTACGTGAAGGCAGGACATAGGAGGTGAGGGGTTAGAGAGCCATCTCTCCATCCCTGGTGTCTGAGCAGGCATGAGACAGGGCTTTAGGGTGACGCCTGTGTTATTAGTTTGCTGAATGTTTACAGTATTGTAAAACTTTTCAGTGGACCCTAGGGAGTGGCCCCACTTCCTCAGGGGTAAGAGTGGAAGCTGGCAGCTATCTAAGCATTAGCCAAGAATGCTGGGAAGTGGGTGGAACTGATAAGCCTGGGCTGGCTACCTTCTCTCACAAGTAATCATTAATGGGACTCAGTCACTTCATCTGAAAACTAAAGTGCTAGAACTGGTCCTTTGCTATCAGTTTGAATTTGCCCCATGGCTAAGATGCCCTGGGACATCAGTTAAGTTTAATAATAATAATAATAATAATAATAATATTTCTATAGCTCTTCAGGGTTTATAAAGCACTTTACAAATATCTCATTTAATCCTCACATCAACCCTATATAGCAGGTATTATTATTATTATACCCTTTTATAGACAATGAAACTGAGGCTAAAATAAGGTTAAGTGACTTGCCCAGACCCACACAGTAGTAAGGGTCCAAGGCCAGATTTGCACTTAGGTCTTCTTGACTGCAGGCTCAATGCTGTCTCCACCTGCCACCTGGGTGCTTTTGGGGTTTAGAACTCTTGAAAGGAAGGGGCTCCTACTGTGGGGAAGGCAGGAATGGGTCCTTACCACTTCCTTACCTGATATCTGTGATGTACCACACAGAGCTTGAGTTGACAGCAGTGGCCCAAGCCTGGCAGACTTGGGAAACAGAATATCGGTCACGAAGGGGTAAGTATCTGAAGATCAGTGACAGTATTTCTTCAGGGAGGTATTTCCACGGTTCAGCCATTGAGAAGATGGTTGAACTCCACAGGATCCCAGTCTGCCAATCCTTGCTGCAGTGCAACTGGAGCTGGTCTGATGATAGAGACCTGGGCATGACTCAAAGAGAAAGAACCACCCCCTCAAGGAACTCTCCCCCTGCTCCTACTCAGTGCCTTGCATGGCTGGGGAAACTACCATAGGGTGGGGGTTTCCATGAGAACATAAGCCTGGATCCCTGAGAACAGACCTTGGTTCAGCTCAGTATCTTCCTGTGATAACTGTGTGATAACTTTCCTTGTAGATTTCTTTAACTTTCAGCATGTGCCTTCTCACAGGGCAATACATTCCATATGCTTCCCCCTCTCAGTGTTAATATGGTCAGTCTCTCATTTTTTTAGAGATTATATTCATACAGCAAACATGAAAAAATTTTAAAAAGTTGGACTGGAAACCAGCAGTTCTTAACCAGAGGTCCATAAATTTGATTAAAATTTTAAAATAAACATTTTAATATAATTGGCTTCCTTTGTAATACTAAATATTTTATTTTATGCATTTAAAAACATTCTGAAGAGTCTTTAGGCTTCCCCAGACTGCCAAAGGGTTGGGCCATTACACAGAAAGGGTTAAGAACCTCTGGGACTTTTAAAATTCCTCCTAGCTCTAACATTCTATGTATTATGGTCTAACATTCTATGTTATAAGATCTTTTCCAGCTCTAACATTCTAGGTGCCCCCCTCCAACCCTTCCCACTTCCAAACCTCCCTATTAATATGGAGAGCATCACTTCTCTGTGCTCACCTGTCCCTCAGGCTCACAACATATACGTAGTTCTGGATTCTTCACTTTCACCCTCACCGTCTCTCCTTTTATCTAACCTGTTGCCAACACATCACAGATATCAACACCTTTACAACATCTCTCAAACACACCCCCTTGTCTCCTCTAACACTGGCACACCTCTAATGTAGGCTCTCATCCCCTCATGCCTGGATTATTGCAATAGGTCTGCCTACCATAAGTCTCTCCCATGCTCTTGTTCTTCCTAAAGCACAAGTCTGACCACGTTACACCTCTACTCAATAAACTCAGTGGCTCTATCAAGGCCAGAAGCAAATACAAAAATCTTCCGTTTGACATTCAAAGCCCTTCATAGCCTAGTCCCTCCTCCCTACCTTACCTTTCCAGCCTTCTTACATTTTACACCACTCTCCCACCTCCACATAATCTGTGATCCAGTGACACTGTTTACCTTGCTGTTCCTTGAACCAGACACTCCATCTTCGGGTTCCTGACATTTTCACTGGCTGTCTCCCATGTTTGGAATGCTCTGTCTCCTTATCTCCTCCTCCTGGCTTCCCTGGCTTCTTTCAAGTCTCACCTAAAAACCCACCTTCTACAGGAAGTTTTTCTCAATCCCTCTTAACTGTAGTGATGAATCATTTCCCATTCGTCTTGTACACAACTTGTTTGAATATGTTTGCTTGTTGTCTCCAGCATTAGGCTTAAGTCTTTGACGGACTGTCTATTGTCTTTCTTTTTCTCTCCAGTGCTTAGTACAGTGCCCAGCACATAGTAGGTGCTTAATAAATGCTTATCGACTAGTCTGAAACTGGTCAAAACTAGGTGTTTTATAGCTCTGCCATTCACATTATGCCAAATTGTGTTCATTGCCCTTAGTGTGTGTGTGTGTGTGTGTGTGTGTGTGTGGAGAGAACACACTCTTATCTCTGATGTCTTTCTCATCTTCTATTTCCATTCAGACTGCCTGTCATTAGGACAGTACTCAGTCCTTCCCAACCTCACAGCCCAGGGCGAAGTCTGAAGGGCCAATCACCTTCTTTCTTGCCCTCGCTCCTGCAAGACGCCTTTCCCCATCTCCCTTAATGCTGGTGCCTTCCGACCAAAATTACCTCTTATTCAGCCCGCATGTAGATGGTATGTACTTATTTGTTTGAATGTCGTCTCCTTCGTTAGAATGTGCGCTCTTTGAAGTCAGGAACTTTTTCCTTTTCTTTGTATTCCCAGAATTTAGCACAGTGTCTAACACACACAGAATGTTTAATAAAGGCTAGAGGATTTGACTTTACTCTCCTTTCACCCGCCCAACCCCACCCCTTCCTCATACCCGCGATAATTATAAAGATCACAATCAACTTTCTCACTTCTGGCCCAGGATAAATTCGTCTCTCGGCCTCGGGATCCTGGGCACAGCCAAAACCCGGGCCTGAGAGTCGCTGACCTTTGGGCGCTTCCGTCCTTTGGGACGGGGAGACTGGACCATACCCGAGGCCGTGGCCTTCCGGCTTTTCCTCCACCTCTGTGGGCTTTCTCAGGATTATATTTTGCATGGAACTTCGAGGCGGGCGACCACTTGGCCTACGTCGCAGCGCAGGTCATTTCGAGGCCGGGGGGGTCCTGGCTAGGATCTGCGGAGTTCAGTAGTCCAGGGACCTAACTTGGGGTGGGGCTTTGGGGACTTTTTCACCACATTCACCGTCGCCTCAACGCCGACTCGGTAGCTCCCGGAGCCCCTGTAGAATCCAGGGAACCCTGGACTCACTCTCTTGGCTACACCGTGATCCTGACACGGTTTACCAATGTCACCCCTTGAATCTGGCAGTCCTTTGAGTTAATAGAGCCTCTTTTCCACTTATACCCACCACCTTGCGGCAGTAAAGGAGTTAAATGAGTAGGGTTCTAGAACCCCGAGTAGAGACGTGAATGGTTCATTCAAATCAGCTGGGGACTAGTAGCCAATCACCAGACTGGGCGGGGCCGAGCCCAGCTGAAGCTGCGGGATAGAGGCTGGCGGGTCTACTACTCTGGGTGCCCCAGGCATCAATCAGGTGTCTGCAGACCTCTGTGCCTCGCAAGTGTTCCCCTCTGATCCTACAGTCATCAACCCCGGGGATCCCTTCTTTTGGGGAGCAGGAGGCTTTATCAATTGTTTCCGTTTCTGGGGAGTCTCTCCTCCGCCCTTCGTCCTCTCAATCCTACAGCTCTGGGAGGTGGTGGAGGCTAAAGTGTCCTGGGACAGACCCGCAGGTTGAAAGCTGGGTGCGGCCGGGCTTGGAGGCGGAGGTGACAGCTGGACCTGGGAAGTCCCCACCTCCTTCCACCCCCAGGAACGGGCAGTTTGAGGTAGTGGAAACCTTGAACTCAATGCCAGAGGACCTGGTTGGAAATCCTGTCTCTGACACTAAATGTGGGTCTGCAAGTCACATCGCCACATTTCCTCAGCTGTGGAGATAATATTTGCGCTACCAATTCCAGTCGCTTTGTTAGTTTTAAAACTCTAAGGAAATGGGGACTGCCCCAGCTGCCACCAACCATGTCTCGAACTTTTCCCACCCAGCCCTGCCCCATACTATCTTTCGTCCCCACATCTTCTTTTCAAAGTCCAAAGTGTGAGGCATAGAGTGGGGTGGGTGAGGTGTTCGTTCGGAGGCGGGTTCCGCCTGAGCCACGTAACCTAGGGACACTAAGTCTCCATCACTCCCCAAAGGCAAACTGAACATGAATCTCCATCCTGTGGATCCCCTTCTCCTTCCTCCACCCCCGCAGGTAGGGGTCCTAATAGAGGACAAATAATAAGCCACAATTGTTCAACTTTCCTCACAACAACCCTTAGGCGCTAGCCAGAGCCAGGTGATATAGTGGATAGTGGTTGACGGCGTCAGAAAGGTCTGAGTCCAAATCCTGCCTCCAATACATACTAGCAGTGTGACCTTGGGCAAATTACTTAACCTCTCTCAGCCTCAGTTTCTGCGTCTGTAAAATGGGAATAATAATAGCGCCTATTTCGCAGAGCTGTTGTGATCAAATGAGGTAATACGTCAAGCCTTTTCTAAATCCGAAAGCGTAATATAAATGCTGGCTATTATTACCCTTCGTTTGCAGAAGAGGAAAAAGGCTGAGAGGAAAAGTAATTATCAAGGCGGCACACAAGTAGAGACTCAGACACCTTCTGATTCCAAGCCAGGGCTCTTCCCAGCACTGCCTGTGCCCAAACCTTCCTCAGACCCCTGTGAATATTACTCACCCCTTCCAGCTGAGAAGTTCTTCTTGCCAGCTAATCCGGATCTGGATGTTTCTTACCTGCCCCAGCGCGCGGTCCTCGGATCTCGAGCTGAAAGGGTTACTGGGATCCCTGAATTTCCAGGGCCGGCTAGACTGACTCAGGGATGGCTGACTCATGGAAGCTTAGGTTGGTCCGTAGACTTGGATCGGGCTGGGTAGGAGGAAGGACCCAGGCCCCAGGCCCTCAGACCCATCCATTACGTAGCTCCGCTCACTGCGCTTCTTAACTGCCCTCGTTGCTCGCCAGGGGCGGCCTCCGCCGCGGAATTCGGGGGATCCCGGGGCGGGGAGCCAGCTCTGTCCCTCCCCTTCTCTCTTCTTCCTCCTCTCTGCTCCCCCTCCCCTTGGGCTCTGCGCAAACCCGGAAGAACGGGTGGACAGAACCGGTGTCTTCGAGAACCGGAGCAGCGGGGACCGGACGGCTGGGTTAGTGTCCGCGGGGAGCTTAGTTGGGGAGGAAGCACGGCGCGAAGAGGGGAGAGGCGGGGTGGGCAGAGGCCAGCGGGCCGAGGGCACTATGGCGCAGGTCTGGGGTCCTCCTGCCAGGTTTGGCCTGGTTAGAGGAGCCAGGCATGGGCAGGGTCCTGAGCTGGGGGTAGGTGTGGAGGGGTGTGTGCATCGGTCCCGGGCGGGAATTGGACTGAGTAGGACACCTAGGGGATTCAGGCCAACTCCCTTGGCCTCCAGCTTTCTTTCATCTCTTCCCTTCTCTCTCTTCTCCTGTCTCCCTTCTCTCTCGGGCTGGCTTGGGCTGGCCAGGGCTAGGGCCGGGCCCCACGTGGGAGACATTGTTCCGAGCCTCGGCCTTCCCTCCTTGGGGTACGGTTTCGTTGGGCAGCTGGAGTTTCTGAGGCTCTTATAAAGTTCGCAAACAGCATTTCTCAGGACAACTTTGAGTGCAAGTGTTAATTTCCCCTCTTTGCAGGTGGGGAAAGTGAGGCCCTAGGAAGTTAAGGGATTTAAGAGTGGGCATTCACGCTTGGTAAAAATCCGAGCCCTGCTCTCCGCTTCCAAGTCCAGCTGCCTTGCCAAGCACTAGGCCAAGCTGAAAATCTGGAGGTCAACAATAAGCTGGGCCTGGTTCAGCCCCGCCCCACCCCCAGCCTTTCCCCTTTGGACTTAGGGACCAGAGCCCATCCCCCACCCTCCCTCCCGAAACATTTCTGGAAGAGAAGTCCTAGTTAGGAGCAGAAGAAGGTACCTTGGCTAGAGGCCAAGGAGGGAACTGGAGGAATAGACCAATAGCATGGCTCGAGGGGGATGGAGCTGGCTGGCATAGAGCCTAGACAGAGGAGAAGGAAGAGCCAGGAAGGAAGGAGATGTCACTTAACCAACATTTAAGAGCTTACTCTATGCAATGTACTGGGTCTGGATAAAGACCATAAAGTAACAGAATCACAGGATTTCAGAGTAGAGCGGGACCTTGGGGAGCAGCTAGTCCAATTTGATCTTAATTGAGAATTCCTTCTACCGTGTCCCTAACAAGCCATCATATGGTCTTCCTTTGAAGACATCTGAGGGGAAACCCACTCCTTCCCATTCCACTTTAGAAGGGTTCTAATTATTTGTACGGGACATGAGACTTCCAGGGACAGAAATCAGAAGATGCTAAATGCATTAGAAGAGGGTTTTTTTTTTAAAGTGCTGTGAGAGCAAATGTGGAACTGATCCCTTCCAGCAAAGAGGATCAGGGAAGGCTTCAAGGACTTTGAGAGAGAGGTGGGGTGTGGAGGGAGGTTCTGGTATTCCTGGCATAAGGGAGAATTTGAACAAAGTCGAAAATCTACTCAGAAGAGTGAACATTTTGTTGGGGGAGCCTGGGTGTCATTCAGTTTGGCAGGTGCCTAGAATATGTACCAGGGAGTAGGGTGGGTGGACAAGACTGAAAAGATAGGTTGAAACTGGGTCGTGGCAAAGCTGGAAATGTCAGGCTGAAGAATTCCTTTGGATTATGATGGATATGAAACAGGGAGCCATGGCAGATCACTGAGTCTGGACCAGCTCTGGAACTGGTTTTTTCTTTCATTCCTGAGAACAGTTCCTTGGCCTCTTCCATTTCTTTCTCATCCTCAGCAGCCAAAGTGGTGTCTTAGGAAGCTACTTCAGTAGTTGTGAGAAAGATGGATTGGAATAAAACTGAAGATAGGACCAGCAGTCTAGAGGTTTGGTCCAGATGAAAGGGCCTGAACTAGGCTGGTGGTCGTGGCTATGAGGAGTCAGGACTTTGCCAAGCTCTGCTATTTTCTACCTCTGAGCCTCAGTTTCCTCATTTGTAAAGTGAGAACTGAATTATATGATCTCTCAGCTCCCCTTCCACTCTTTTTTTTGGGGGGGGAAGGCAGTTGAGGTTAAGTGACTTGCCCAGGGTCACACTGCTAGTAAGTATCTGAGGTCATATTTGAACTCAGATCTTCCTGACACCAGGGCAGGTACTCTATCCTCTGTGCCAGCTAGCTGCCCCCCTTTCCACCTTAATTAAACCTATGCCTATAAACTAAATCAGAGCTGTCAAAGTTTCTGTCAGCTGGTCGTGAGTAGCCAAAAATATTCCAGTGTGGGGCCAAACCAAGTTCAACTTTAATTGGGAGATGTTTACCAAAATAAATAAAAAATACAACATAGATAATGCCAATTTGTGGTTTTCTAAGTCAGTGTTGGCCCATAGGAACACAATTTTTCTATTTGAGTTTTGACACCCCTGATCAAAACTTTCCCTGATCAATATATTTCTCAGCCATTGTTGGTGGTGGTAGGAGGGGGCTCATGCCCAGCTCTCCCCATAGCCCGGTCCTTCCTGTCCCCCTTTCCTTTAGAATTCCCCAGTGACACTAAGCTGGTGCTCTGAGGTAGAGGCTAGGTTCCTGTTGAAGGTACTTTGTCCTCACCTGACCACAAAGACCAGAATAGGCCTTTGAAATTGGGCTTGTCCCTTGCATAGGGGGCAGGATGGGTGGTTGATGAATAGACTGAGACAGGGGAGGGTATAGATAAAAGAAGAAGTAGGTCCATCAGCTGTGTTAAAAAACAAACAAACAAAAAAGGCTCATAAGGATCAATACTCATACACAGAAGTATAGTCACTCTGAAGAGTTCCCTGTCACCAAGCAGGAGATTGTCTGTGTGTGTGTGTGTTGTGTGTTTGAAAGGTGGGGGAAAAGAATAAACATTTATTAAGGGCCTAATATGTGGTAGGCACAGTGCCGAGTACTTTACAAATATTTCATTTTATTCACCTAACAAAACTGTAAGGTAGGTGCTATTATGATCTCCATTTTTTCATTTGAGGAAACTGAGGCAAACAGCGGGTAAGTGACTTGCTCAAGGTCACACAGCTAATAAATGTTTGAGGCTGGATTTGAGTCAGGGCCTCCTGACCCCAGACCCTGTACTCTATTCACTCTGATGCCAGCTACCTTAGTTTCCTTGGGAGAGCATCTGTTTTTTCAGGCTTCAATGGCCTACTTCAATTTGGAAAGAAAAAAAAGCATTTAGTAAGTACCTGTTGCTTAGTTCGAGAAACCAGATACCTAGACAAAATAAATGTCTCTGTTCTCAAAGATCTTCTGTTCTATTTGGGTGAGGGGTTCTTAACCTGGGGTACCCCAGTAGGTCTGTGGGTAGATTTCAGGAAGTCCATGGACTTGGATGGAGGAAAAATTACATCGGTATTTTCACTAATTCATAACTGAAAGTGAGTACTGCCTTCAAATATTTAAAAAAACTGATTTTGAGAAGGGGTCCCTAGGCTTTATCAGGCTGTTAATGGAGGAGTGCAAGTTACAAACAAATTTAAGAACCCTTGGACTAGGGGTGGGGAGCCCGCAGCCTCGAGGCCACATGTGGCCCTCTAGGTCCTCAAGTGGGGCCTTTTGACAAAATCCACACTTCACAGAACACATCCCTGTGGCCTCAAGGCTGCAGGTTCCCCACCCCTGGGGGGATAAAACAGCTACACAGATGTATAAATAGAAGATAATTTGGGGAAATTGTTGATCAGTTGTTCAGTCCTGTCTGACTCTTCATGACCCCATTTGGAGTTTTCTTGGCAAAGATACTGGAGTGGTTTGCCATTTCCTTCTCCAGCTCATTTGACAGTTGAGGAAACTGAGGGAAACAGGGTGAAGTGACATGCCCAGAATCATACAGCTAATCAGTGTCTGAGGCCAGATTTGAACTCAGGTTTTTCCTGACTTAAGGCCTGGTGCTTTTCCATATCTAGCTGCCCAAAAAAATTAGGAGGAGGAGGAGGAAACCTCCTAAAAATGAGGTGGATCATAAAAGTCATCCATGAAGGTTGGCACCCATGTTGATCATGGAATAAAGCTGTTGATGAGTGAACATGAGGAGGGAGTGCATTCTGTGTATGCAGGACAGCTTTGGCAAAAGCACTGAGGTGGGAAATGAGATGCTGAGTTCCAGGAAGAGTGTGTTTACCTAAGTGGCTTAAACTTTGCCCTTGCTGTGAGTATTAATTTGCTTCCCAAAAACTTCCCCATAGAAAGGAGAGAGAGAAGCCAATCACTTCCTCCTCCAAGACAAGGGTATGTCTATACTTCCTTAGAGTTCCTCTCAATGAATCTCCTACCCAAGTTCACACAACTCCACCCAGTTCTAATAATGATAATAAAAATGATCATATCTGACACATCCAAAGTTTACAAAGTTCATTCTAATAGCTAGAAATTATATAGGTGGTAAAATGGATAGAGCCAAGTACTTGGTGTTAGGAAGACCTGAGTTTAAATCCAGCCTTAGACACATATTAGTTGAGTGACCTTGGGCAAGTCACTTAACCTCTATTTGCTTCAATTTTATTATCTGTAAATGCTTGAGTCTGAGGGTCTGAATGATCGAATGACCCCTGATGGGGTCTGGCCCCATAGCTAATGCCTTTGGTCAATGGAAGATTCATTTTCTTTCCCCCAAGTGATAGGCATAATGAATCTTATTCTGCTCCTCATCCCTACTGCACCCCAGCTCCCACCATACTGCTGGCCCAGTGAAGTAGGGGAATCTTAGGGCTTCCAGCTGACCAGCCTGGCAGGGATTACCCTCTGCCTTGCCCTGGCCTCTTGTAGGGGACTTCTGCTTTGTGTCAGCCCGCCTTGGCTCCTCCCTCCCATCTCTTTCTTTTTTCCTCACTGGAATCCCCCAAATTCAGTCTGTACTGGAACAGACTGTCTGAGGCCACAGGGTCTAGACAAGGGGAGCAGAGTCCAGTAGGGATCCTGACTCCTCTCTGGGGTTCAAGGAGGTGGCTTCCCTGGGGAAGGAAGGGAGGGAGGAAGGGAGGGATCTCTCTTGGGCAAGAGGATATGAAAGTGAGAAAAGCTGAGGACTCCCCCATCTCCAGGAAGCACACAGGGGAGGAGATCCGGGGGCACCATTCTGAGAAAGTGCTGACGGTTCCTTGTGGCTCCTGGCATGAGAGTCCCCCTCTGCCTGCTGTCTCCTGGGCTTCCCCCACCTCTCTGCTGGGCCCTGGCTGGACTCTGCACCCCCAACAGCCGTCAGCATTCTTTGCAACCCTGAGAGGTAGTGCAAATACTAGTCCTATTTTATAGAAGAGGAAACTGATGGTCAGAGAAGTGAGGATCATCCAGCCAGGGGGGTGGTACAGATGTAGGGGTAAGGCTAGCCCCCAGGGAGCTTGTCTCTCACTATTCTGTGGTGGGCTAACTTTCCATTTGCTGAAACTTTTTCCAAGGTAGCTTCCTGCTGTAGCACTCCACAGGTTAAAAGCATTCTGTTTGAAGACCCTTCTTAGCTATACTATAGTATCTTAGCATTTTTTCTTTTTCCTAGTTTGTATAGCGTGAAGGAGGAGGAGTTCAAAAGACCTGGGTTCAAATTCTTCTTCAGACACTTACCAGCCGTGTTATTCCTGGGTAAATCACTTTCTAAGCCTCAATTTCCTTATCTGTAAAATGGGGATGATAGCACCCACTTCACAGAGTTGTGAGGATCAAATAAGATAAGATGCAGTCTTCCAATTCTTAACACCATATCCCAAGGACCCTTCAGTCCAATCATCCTTGTTCAGCCATCCCTACCAATTCTATTTTATACTAAGGGGAGAGGACCCAAAGATAGAAGGTTGCCTTGCCTCAGCTCCCATTTTTTTTACAGTCTCACTACTTACTGTGATCCTCCTTTTGGCTGTTAGAGTTGTTGTGAGGATTAAATGTGGTAATATGGGCAAATTGTTTTTTTCAAACCTTAAACTGTTAGATAAATGTCGCTATTTTTCATTGTTGGAGTTGACTGGATTTCTTAGGTAGCATAGTGACTTAAAGGGGCATCTCCCGTTTGAATGGAGAACAGTCTCAGCCTGGGATCTAGGATTCCTTGGGAGCCTGGGAAGGCAAGGCTGGTGATTGGCCAACATGACCTACAGGAGCCGGGGATGGCAGATGACTCCAGGAAGATGGTAGATGGCCTCCAGGAGTGGATCGGCAGTGCCTACCTGTTTGTGGAATCGTCGATGGAGAAAGTAATTCTGCCTAATCTATACCAAGATCCTCAGCAGAAGCCGGCAATATTTCGGGTCCTTAAATTGGCACTGGCAGGTGACTATGGGATCCTGGGGTGTATATATATGGGGGGGAATAATAATGACAAAGGTTTACATTTCAATGGTAATTAAGGCTTCTTGCCTTTCCCACAGCAGCCCTGAGAGGTAGTGCAAATACTAGTCCTGTTTTATAGAAGAGGAAACTGATGGTCAGAGAAGTGAGGATCATCCAGCCAGGGGGATGGTACAGATGTAGGGGCAAGGCTATCCCCCAGGGAGCTTGTCTCTTGCAACCACCCCCTCCCCATCCCAGGGCCTAGTTTTTGCTTCCCATGCCTTCCCTCAATAGAAAGTGAAGAAAAAAATCAATCATCTCCCAATTCCAGACTAGAATGTCAAAGGTGTGTGGAGGGCACCTCTTGGTGAAGAACCTTGCCCCCAAAGCTGTTCTACTGGCCACATATGCAGAACAACTAAGAGGCAGGCCGGCCCTGAGGTGTCAGTGTGACCCCAAACAGCTAAGGCATGAATCTCTAAGGCTAGAATAGGGGGTGGCTGTCTAGGACACTTTACCTTTGTCCCCAAGGTGACACCACTCCACCTACACATAGCAGCCCCATAAATGTATATTTGCAGGAGAAAATGTGTGGTTGCATGACATGTGGGCTTTCATGTGCATATGTACATGTGCTCACATGTCTATCAATGTCATATATATATATATGTATGCATGTATATACTGTAATTCAATGTGTGTATGGAAGCATGTGCATTTGTTACGTGTTTCTGTGTGAATTGGGGGTCTGACCCCATTACATACACATATATGCATTTATGGACACAGTGAATGTCCATGAGTCTATGTAGTGCATGCCCATATATGTGTATGTATGTTGACTAACACCATTCATGTGCACTTTCCTTAGGGGACTTTGACTCTCCTCATTGTCTAACTCCTTTTCTCTTTCTCTTTCTCTCCATGTCTGCCTCCTGCCTTCCCTGATTTCCCTCTTCTGTCTCATTGCACCCTCCCTCAGGCCTTTTCCTTTGCCCACCTCTCCTTCCTATAAAGGTTGCCCCTTAAGGCTTCCTTGCCCCCAGTGGCACTGAGACATGGGAGTGAACAGGGGACCTGGATGAAGCGGGAGGTGGGAACCCTCCTCTCCCTCCCCACCGTGGCCTGGGATGAGGCCTGCAATGAGCTCCCTGTCCTCTGCTCTCAAGGCAGGGCTCAGCATGAGAAGACCCCACTTCCAGAAGTAGGGCCAGATTGTTTCCTATGGAAGAGCTCCAGGAGAAGCTATTGTCCCCTCATAAAATGCAGGTGAAGAAGGTCTTCTTGGTATCGCTGCCTGCCCCTAAAGCCCCAAAGCTTTTTTGAGGTGTTCTTTGGTGTCACCAATTTCCAGAGGCCCCACTCTGATGAGGGGCACACTCCATCAGCTGCTGAGGTTGCCAGGGCCTTCCCTCTGGTCCAGCCCAAGCTGTCCCAAGGCCATAGATGTTGCCTAGAGGTGCATCAACGGGCCAGCCAACCCTTTATTTTAATAATAGTTTTGTATGACTATTAAGAGCTAGCCAAAGTCTCGAGGTCTAGCGAGGCCAAGCCAGAGCAGCATTTTTTTTTACAAGCCCCTCCCTCTAGTATAGAGGGAGCAACTAGCCACAGAAGGTCAGAGGTGGATGGGACCTTTGAACATAGAATGTTAGAATCCCAGAGCTGTAAGGGACCTTTGAGATCATCAATCTGTACCTGAAGAGGAATTAATTCCCTTCACAGTATCTCCAATAAGCAGTTATCCTGCCTCTCTCTGCCTGAAGGCCTCTAGTGATGACCCACTACCTCTGAAAGCAATCCATTCCAATTTTGGGATAACACTGATCACTTAATTGTTTGCCTCAGTTTCCTCAGCTGTAAAATGAGCTGGAGAAGGAAATGGCAAACCACTCCCATATCACTGCCAAAAAAAAATCTGAAATGGAGTCATGAAGAGCTGGACATGATAGAAATGCCCCATTGAAATGCATCATTAGGAAGTCAGTTAGGTGGCACATAGGATAGAAAGCTGGGCCTGGAGTCAAGAAGCCTCTGAGTTCAAATCCAGCCTCAAACACTTACTAGCTGTGTGACCCTGGGTAACTCACTTAACCTCTGTCTAACTCTGTTTCTTCATCTGTAAAATGGCAATAATAATAGCATCTCCTTCTTAGGGTTCTCATGAGGATCAAATGAGATATTATTTTTAAAGGGCTATTTAAATGCTAGCTATTATTATTATCAGTTTTCTAAGGCTCAGGCAAGGTAAGTGACTTACTCAGGGTCACACAGCTAGCAAGTGTCAGATTTAGGACATTTTCAGAATGTTAGATCTGGAAAAGGACCTTAGAAACCATTCTAGTCCAGTAGTCTCATATGGAAATTGAGGTCTAGTGAAACTGTGACTTTGTCCAAGGTCAGAACCCAGAGATCTTTCCAGGTCACTAAGAAATTCAGTGATACACACAACCGGGAAATAAGAAATACAGGCAGTGGGGTATAGAAATGTATCCTGCCCTACGGTAAAATAGAAGGGGAAGGTGATGAGAGAAGAGATAAAAGGGAGGGCAGATTAGGGGAAGGGGTATTCAGGATGCAGTCTTGGGGTGGGGGGAGGGAAGAGATAGGGAGAAAATTTGGAACTCAAAATCTTATGGAAGTGAATGTTGAAAACCAAATATAAATTAAAAAAGAGTCCTTTAAAAAAAATTAGTGATAGCTTGAGCCCAGATTAGAATGGATTTGGAAACTCTGTGTGTGTGTGTGTGTGTGTGTGTGTGGTGGGGAGGTATCTAAATTAACAGATAACGGAGAGTTGGCCTACAGACACATCTCCCTCTCCCTCGGAGTCAGCCTGTAGCCTGATCCACTGCACCTCCCCGGCTCCCCACTCCCCACCCCCCACCCCAGGATGCACCGGGAGCCAGGATGGAGTACAGATCCTGAAGATTCACTGCAGCAACCCGCAGCTGATCGTGCACATGAAGTTCTGCGGGCTGGAGCCGTGCACCCGCTTCCTACGGAGCTACCGCGAGGGGGCTCTGCGGGCCGCCCTGCAGGAAAGCCTGGTGGCGTTGCTCGGCCATGCCCAGCACCTGGTGCCGCTGCACCTGGAGCTGCGCGTGGGCTCGGAGCGGCTGGATTTGATGCTGCAGGAGGAGGAGCGCTGTTTACGCTGCATCCAGCAGGCCAAGGTGCGCCCGGCGAGGTTCGGGGAGGGAGGCAGAGCGGGCTGCCGGAGGCGGGCGGCTCTTCGGACGAGGCCAGGGGCGGGGAGGCTGGGTTTAAGGTCAGGCGGAGCCAGACTCATCTTTAGCCTTCCTTCTCCCTCCCTTACCCCATCCCAGCCGGATCGGCTTCGAGATGAGGAGATCGGCAAACTGGAGGATGCTTTCCGGAGCCTGACCTGCGATCCGGGGGGCGGTGGAGCCCCTAAAGCCTCTGCTCCCAAGGCGCCAGCCTACTCGCCTCCTCCGCCCGCGCCCGCACAGACCTTTGTGTTCCAGGGTCAGCAGATTGGTGAGTGGCTTAACAAGCCCCGGGGCGGAGGAGAGGTTCGCTAGTTAATAATCCTGAAGGTGCCCCTACCTCAGCAAAGAGTGTGAGCAGAATTCCTGATCCCTCCGGGAGCTGCTGCTTTACCTAGGGCATCTAGGAAAGGAACAATCTCAGGTTTACCGGGGTGAGTGGGAAGCTGGGGTTCATCGAGAGGGCTCTTCGGGGAGTGCTTGGGAGGGGAACAATTCCTGCATTGCTCTGGCTTCCCCAGAAGGGAAGGGCAATTTTTGGAATATCTAGGCTGTCCGAGATAGAGTACAGTTCCTTGAGATTATTGGAGCTGTCTATAAAGGAGACAATTCTTGTTTTATCCGCGGTGTCCAAGAGGGAGGGGGTGGTGGTAGTAGATCCTTTGTTCATCCGGGAGGGGGCGGGGGGGGGTGTGGAGGTGGGAGGGATGGAGAACTGAAAACCTGGTTTTGTACAAGTCGGGGTGGGACGGGGTTCCGGTTTACAGTGTCTGGGGGCCAGGAATCCCTAGTTTATCTGGAGCCCGAGAGGGTGGCCTGTGGGGATCTTCCACCGTTGTCCCAGTTGTCTCAGCTCAGGGCTCACCCTTCCCCTTCCCGCAGCTAACCGTCCGCTGAGCCTGGAGGATAGACAGAAGTTCGCCCGCTCTGTGGGCCGCAAGTGGCGGACGGTGGGCCGGGCGCTGAACTGCCGGGCCCTTCGGGAGCAAGACCTGGACTGCTTGGCCTACGAGTACGACCGGGATGGGCTTTACGAGCAGGCCTTCCAGATGCTGCACCGCTTTGTGCTGGCCGAGGGCCGCCGGGCCACCCTGCAGCGCCTCGTCGAGGCTCTGGACAAGAGTAGTCTCACCAGCCTGGCTGAGGACCTGCTGGGGCTGCCGGGGCAACGGGAGTACCAGGAACAGGAAGAGAAACAGGATTAGGCGGCTGAGGTGGCCGCCAAAGGCACTACCGGCCCCCCCTAACTTGAGCCAGCACGATCCAGACCTGTTGGACTAAGGGTGGGATGCCTGATTTGTCCAGAGCCGGGGCAGGGGCCCAGACCTACTCCAGGTACTTCGAAGACTGTACTGAGACAGCTGGAGGAGGGCTGAAGGACTGGGCCCCTGGTCCTCTCCCATCCTTTGATGTCTCTCTCAAACACAGATGGGCCCTTACCCTGAATTAGGCCCTAATACCCTGAATTAGGCCATAGCTATCCATTGTCTCACCTAGAGGCCAAAGCACTTTGAAGATGTCTCACGCCCCAGCTCCTTGTATCCCAGAGATACAGCTAGAACATAGCTGAACATCATAGATTAATTAGTAAAAGGCCCTGTGGCTTTGATGTGACAACTGAGTGTCTGGGTCAAGGCAGGGAGTTGCATTGGGAAAGAGAAGGGGGTGTGTGTGGGAGGGTTTAATAATATTTATAAGGCTATTAAAACTTAAAATTGCCCTAAGACTTTGGGGACACTCTGAATAGTACCTTAAGGTTTGCAAAGCATTTTACACATTATATCATTTGGGCCTCCTAACAACACCCTGGGAGGTTGGTGCTATTATCATCTCCATTTTGCAGAGGAGGAAACCAAAGGTGAGAGAAATTAAGTGACTTGCCCAGGGGAATTGTTGATCAGTCATGACCTCATTTGGGGTCTTCTTGGCAAAGATACTGGAGTGGTTTGCCATTTCTTTCTCCAGCTCATTTGACAGATGAGGAAACTGAGGCAGAGAGGGTGAAGTGACTTGTCCAGCTGATACACGTGTGAGGCCACATTTTAACTCAGGTCTTCCTGACTCCATGCATTTTGCCAATATAGCTGCATTTAAACATGAAAGAACAATCTCTGCTCTTGTTTGACACTGATGCGTATGCTAGGGGCAGGGGGGAATAAGGAGAGAGGGAAGTAGGCTCTCCTACACTTCCCCAAATGGGGTGTATGCATATATGTATATATGTATGTATATATGTATTAATCAAAAAGGGTTAATTAAGTGTTTACCATATGCCAAGCATTATGCTAAGTGATGGAGACACAAAGACAGGGAAACAGTACCAGTCACGTAGCTTACATTCTAAGGGGAGACAATATGCATGTTCGAACATCTGTACAGTATGTGAGGAGCAGATACAAGGTAACCTCAGGGGTAAAGCACTAACTCTGCCTATGGCTGGTCTAGAGCTGAGTCTGGAAGGAGACTAGAGATCCCGAGAGAGAGAAAGGGCTTTAGAGGCATGGAGGAAAGCCAGTGAAATAGGAGTCGGGGGACATGGGAAATGAAGGGTCTTGCAGGAGAAACAGCAAGAGGCCAGTTTGGCTGAACCAGAGAATGTGCAGCAGGCAGTGAGGAGACTGGGGCTGGTTTATAAAGGGCTTTAAATGCTGAACAATTTATGTTTGGTCCTCCAGGTAGGAAGGAGCCCCTGGGTTTGAGTAGGTGGTTGACATAGTGAGAGCTGCATTTTAGGAAAATGATTTTTGATGACTGAGGAGGATGAGTTGAAATGGGGAGAGATGGGGCAGCTATTGCAGTAATCCAGGGGAAAGGTAATGGAGACCTGCAGAGGGATAGATAAGGATGTATGAGCTCCTTAGCCCAAGGCATTCCAAGAAAGAGGGAGCAGATGAAAACACTTAGGACTGAATATTGGCTTGACTTTAAACACTTAGTACCACTTCTTGTCTGCCCCCTAAACACGACTTAAATTTAGCCATCTTTACACACGTGAGAGAGGTGGACAAAGATAATAGATAGAGCCCTGGGCCTGAAGTCAGGAAGACCTGAGTCCAAATCCAGCCTCAGACACTTACTAGACCCTGGGCAAGTCACTTCACCCTGTTTGCCTCAGTTTCCTCATCTGTCAAATGAACTGGAGAAAGAAATGGCAAACCACTCCAGTATCTTTACCAAGAAAATCCCAAATGGGGTCACCAAGAGTCAGACATGACTGAATAACAATGATCTCTAAAATTATTTCTAGCTTCAAAATCCTGTGATCCAAAGGAACACTGAGAAAGTGATGTGGTGTCTTTTTGTTTGTTTTTGGTGAAACTATTCCCTCCAGCCTTTCAAAGGCAGGGCATCCAGTTGCTAAACCCTATTCTTTGGTAAGTGTTTGTGGAGGCAGCCTGGGAGATTGAGGGGCCCTAAAAAAGGTGCCAGAGCTTTTTAAAAAAATCCCCCAAGGCATTTTACTAATTAGAGTGTAGTTTGGGTTAAAGAGTTCATCTTAAAAATATAAGTTCTCTAGAGGAGGTCAGTCACATTATAGTATGAATTCAATCCTATCATGGCATTTCACTGAAGTTTGGGCTCTGACTGAGGGGACAGAGTTGGGCAGAAGTAAGAGGGAGGGATACTTTAGCAGCATGATCACTTGGGGGCAATAAGGTGAGGTGCTCTAACTTGCTAGGGACAGCATAGACTTGACTGGGTACCAGGGATGGGGAGAAAAGGAAGAAACCTCACTTGAAACTTGGGGAGCCCATATTACATATTTTACCAGTAAGAATTCTTGTCTGCACTCCTCCACCCCCATCCACACTGGTGCCAGCACCACATTGTACCATATAGATTCTGACCACTTGTCTCTACTTACCTTTGCCGTTCATCAGCTTTGTGATTTGGGGCAAAACCTCTTCTTGAGACTTCAGTTTTCTCATTTTTGAAATTCAGGGGTTGAAAGGGAATGTCTCAAAGCTCCTTCAAGCTCCAGCTCTCTGATGGTTAAATTTTAGATGAGCAGTCCACACAATGCTTGTGTACAAGTGTCTGTGTGTGGTTGTCTAACTTTGTCCCTATGTCTTGTGTGTGAGTCTCTCTGGGCTGGTCTCTTTTTACATTCTGTGTATCTGGCTCCCCCTATTTCTGAGTGACACCATGGGCCATTCTCTTCCCTGTGGCTCTGGGGAGGGGGGCAGGATTTCCGTGGCCAGGGCTCAATGGCCAGAGCATGGCACCCTCAGTCGAGGTGGAAAAATCAGGGCATCTCAGAAGCAGCCCCAGGTCTTGTTTGCTGGAAACTCTCCCCTGCCCTTTCCCTCATGGTATCAAGCCTTCAGGAAGGGGAATATATTTAGAGATAGAAGATTGGTTCTTGTCCTCAGAGAACTTACAGTCTAAGTAGGGAGAGAGGAATCATGTAGAAAGGGAACTGACAATACCAGGCAGGATCCCAGAAACTCCAGAGTTTGAAGAGACCCCATTGGCCATCCTCACTACCACACACCCAACCAATGGTTATCCTGCTTTTGCTTAAGGACCTCTGGTGAGGAGGAGCCCATTCATTACACTTTGCCCTAGCTCTGACAGCAAGTGAATTGGATTTAAGTGAGGGAGGGTAGTGCAAAGTCACCAACCTCACTTTCATCCACAGTCCTCTTCAAGACCAAAGGACAAGCAACAGGTAGCAAGTGAGCCCCTGTGGGCAGCAAGCCTAAACTCTCCTCTTTGCCACTAACACCTCTTATTCTTGCTCCTGTTTTCTGGGGCCCAAAGGAACAAGACAGATCCCTCTTCATTTGACAACCTTTCAAGTACTTTAAAGACATTTGTGATGCACTCCAGGTCTTCTCTCAGCTGATATCCTCAGTTCTTTCAGCTAATCATAGAGCTTACATCTGAGGCTTTTTGTGACTCTTCATTCATGCCCCACTCTGGAACCTCTCCAGATTATCAATGCCTTTTGTGAGCAATGATTCCCAGAAATGTAAAAGGCAATCAAAGGATACAGATGAGAAGCAATAAAGGAAATCTGAAGGAGAGAAAGCTGTGAACTGGAAGAAGTGGATCTTAGGTCTTGAAAGACTAGTGTTTAGAGAAAGGCATTTCAGGTACTGGTTGGATTAGATGCCTAGGGAGGCCCCTTCTAATTCAAATTCAGGTTGGGAAAGAGTGAGGAAGGAAGAGAAGGGAGATAGTTATGTCATGAACAAAAAGTTAAAGGGCAGCTAGGTGGTGCAGTGGATAGACCATGGAGCCCTGGAGTCAGGAGGACCTGAGTTCAAATTAGGCTTCAAACATCTGACACTTACTAGCTGTGTGACCCTGAGCAAGTCACTTAACCCCAATTGCCTCACAAACAAACAAACAAAAAGTTAAAACTTTAGAGCCATCCACCTTCAGTGGAAAGAGCTCTGAATTTGGAATCCTGACTTAAAATCCTCCTGTCTCTGCCTCTTACTTCTTATGTAACATTGGGAAAGTCACTTTGCTTCTATGGAAGGGAGTTTCCTTATAGTTAGTATTTACATAAATAGAATAAATAGTATTTAAATAGGCACTTTAAGGTTTGCAAAACTATCTCATTTGATCCTCACAACAATCCTGGGAGGTAGCTGCTAATATCCCCATTTTACAGATTGGGAAAACTAAGGCAGAGAAAGGATAAGTAACTTGCCCAGGGTCACAGAGGTAATAACTATCTGAAGCTGGATTCGAATTCTGGTCTTCTGAACTCTGATTACCCAGTGTACCACCTAGCTGCAGCTATAAAACAAGGGTGTCAAATACTCCTGCAATAGCACCTTGGGCATTTCTCACGATAAAGTTCTTAAGGTAGATGGCGATCCTTATTTTACAGATGAGGAAACAGATTGTTGTAGCCTGGGCCTGATTCAGGCTGCCCTGGTTCTTCAGGTGTGGAACTGGAATGAAATGAGATGCTTATAGACCATTTAACAGTTAACAAAGCTAGGCTGACCATAACCGTACAGCGTGGAAGGACACTTAGCAAAGATATAGCACAGGCTCAGTTGATGGAAGGTTCCCTGCTGGCATCAGACGTCCTACCTGTCAAACCTGGAGCTATCCCTGCCTCCTTGAATTCTGGCTTTCATATTTGGATCATCAGGAAGCTATTTCAGTAGCCTAACCTTAGTTTCCCAAGCCAATTATATTTTTTAAATGGTTTCAGCACCTTTTAAGGAAAAACTAGCCTAGCCAATATGGCAGATACTGCTCCTACCACACAGGTTCAGTGACTAATTTCTCCAAGGTCACTCAACCAGTAAGTAGCACTAGATGATCTGAAAGTTCTTCCCAGATCTAAATCCTATAATCCCATGACTGTGTTCTGGGGTCAGTGAGTGACTTCTGGGACAGAGGAGAGGGTCCTTGGAGGACTGGGGGAAATGAGGCTTCTAAAAAGTAGATTGAGACCAATTCCTCATATGCCCCTATTTTCTGCTCCCTCCCAAATCCCTTTAAATGCATAATACAATTCCTTTAAATATGTAGTAACCAACCACCAAAGGGTCAACAACCTCTCGATTATTAAGATCCAGTAAGACACCAGTGGGGAGATGAGTACTCTTTTTTTTTTTTTTGGCAATTGGGGTTAAGCGACTTGCCCAGATTCACAGAGTTAGTAAGTGTCAAGTGTTTGATCTGAAGCCGGTCCTTTATCCACTGCGCCACCTAGCTGCTTGGAGATGAGTACACTTGAAATGTGTCTGCTACACTCATGGAGGACATCCAGGCATGTGTTCAAATCAAGGAGTAATGGTGAGGCTCTCCAGGTGCTCCTGCTTGGGGATAACATTGTGCTGATTGTACCAAGCTCTAAAACATTGCAGAATTTCCTAAATGAGCTTCACAAGCACTCATCTGAGTGAAAACTAAGTGGATAAAGAATACCTGTCTGCTGTTCTTAACTTTGATAGAAAGGACCAGGATGGACATTTGGTTTGTTAGTACATGTATATGAATCGCTGCATGCACAATGAATGGGGTCCATACTTCAATAGGAGAAAAATGGATTGATTGCATTTGGAAAATTATAGACCATTTAACAGTTAACAAAGCTTTTAATGATTGCCCCTCCCCTCCCCAACTTCTTCATGAAACAAAGGCCTTCCTTCCTTCCTTCCTTCCTTCCTTCCTTTCTTTCTTTCTCTTTCTTCATTAACACCCTTTGGTGATACCGTATGCTTGTGGATCTTGGAACATCACAGTTTCCAAAGAACAAAAGGTGAAAATCCCTTACAGGGCAATGAAGAGGCACATGGTGGGTATGAACAGGTTGCCGCCTGTTAATCAAGCAAGGACATCAGTCATGATCAGAAGAGGTGGGCTGGTCATGTTTCGAGCAGGAGATATAACTGATGGAAAATCCATGCTTTATGGGACGAAAGTCATCCAGAAGAGAGGGCATGGATGGGTCATCATTTGCACCCTTGGAGGGAGTACCCATGTTGATCAAATCCATTGTCATATTGAAGAATCTGGTTTTGATCACCCAGTGACTGAAGCTTGAGGTCACAGAGGGATGTGCTTTGAATCCCAAGGTCTCTTTCCATTCTGACATGTTCTGAGCCTCTACATGTCCATTAGGCAATTGGAGCCAGGGTTTACTTGGCTCCCTAAACTAAGTCTCTCAAACCTTAAGAAATCATCTCACCCAGGTCCCCTAGCCCAGCACCGAAGGAAGGGACTGTGCAGAAGAGGGACTGATGCTTCTCTTGGTGTCTCAGACTTGCATCCACATTGGGAAGATGTCCATTTTACAGAAACGGTCTACTTGTACATAGAAACAGACAGACTCCAGACTTTCTGCAATGACCCTCATGCGCCCTATTCTCCAAAGGCCCAGCTCCAACCTCACTCCCTTCCTGGTCCTTCTCCTTCTCTAACCCCTCCAGTCTTCCCTTAACTTCTCTGAGTAATAGTAATATAATAGTGCTAATGTAAGTGTCCAAAGTGCTTTCCTCATAACACCACAGTCACTCAAGGAAGACTGTGAAAATTTCCTTATTTTTCCTTACCCTCCCCATATGATTTGCCTAAGGTCAGACAGTCACTGCGGCAGGACTCCCAAATCCCACTAAGACCTAGTATCTTTGCACACTTTGAAGTGTGGCACACACTAATGCTTGGATGTCTATGTCTGTGCTAAGGACCAAACCAGGCCGCGGATCAGGGGGAAAGAGGAAGGCTGAAACGCTGGGCTCGTCTCCTCCTGCTTATCAGCTCCTCTCCTCTCCTGCCTCCCAAAGGCTCGCCAGTCAGGCTTCCCCAGCTCTTGTTCGCAGACAGTTAAGTGAATTTGGGAGCAGAACAGAGGGCCCTCCCTCCGGCTGTTCTCTCTCAGCCTCCCCCAACCCCAGGACTGCACATCTGCTGGTGCCACGTGACGCAGCAGCAGCTGGCCTCTTTGCTTCCCTCCCCTCCCCGGGGCCGGGGTTCTTCCCCTGCCAACGTTGCACTCGCAGGCCCCAGCTAGGCGCTGGGGTTGCCCAGGCTCCGTATGCCCGTCCCCAGCGACCCAAATGCCGGAGGCAGGAGGGACCGCGGGTGTCCCGGGGTCGGCCAAGCGAAACCCAGTGGCCCGGGCCTGGCTCCTGAGACAGACGTGAGTGCGCTGGTGAGTACCCGGGACAGGGTCTGCGGGGGCCTGGCCCGGCTGTTTCAGTCTCTGGGGATCCCAGGCAACTTCATAGTTAAGGAACGCAAGGGCAACGGTTTGCCAAATCTGGAAGGAAGGCAGTCTTGATGCTGGGCGGCGGCGGGAAGAGCAAAGTTGGTGGTGACTGGTTCATTCTTATGTTTCTGTTATTACCCGAGAATGGTCAGACCCCCCACCCCCTATCCCGTTTTTAACCTCTCCCGATTCGTCTTTCTCAGAAGCTAGGAGCCCAGCTAGGTGGGGCTCGAGTCCCAAAGTAGTGAGTCCGGGAACATACCAGGAGGGACGGACTGGAGCCTGGGCTGGACTTTCTGACCATGAACTGTCGGAGTGTGCAGGGAGGGCCCAAGAGGTTTTTTTTTTTTTTTAAATGGGGGAGGGAATGGGGAAGAAGGGATGAAGATTTCAAGAGTTAGTCTGACCTGTATGATCCTGGGCTAGTTGTGTGTGTGTGTGCGTGTGTGTGTGTGTGTGTGTGTGTGTGTGTGTGTGTGTGTGTTTTTCTCATTTTCCATAAAAGGAACCAGTCACCAGCTCAGCCACAGTTCTCACCGAAGCTCCTCTCTTCCCCCCTTGTTTGCTGGGGTCTCACTGACCCACACATTCAAAGTTTCAGGCATCTCTGGGGCCCGAAACCAGGAGTGGGTGTGTTGCTCCTTTTGGCTTCTTCAAAGGGAGTGTGCCCCTTCGCTATTACGCCCCAGTGCCTGGAAGCCTCAGTCTGAGAACACCTGTGTGGGTGGATCTGCCACTCACAACCACAATCACGCCTAGGCTCGGTGTCCAAGCAAAAAGGAAGCAGCTCCGGGCAGCGGTAGGGAGGGTGCTTTAGGGGTTCGTAGCTGAGGGCGGCACTCCATCCTGGGACAGAGTGAACAATGCATCATCTCACCCCCTTTCCCTAGGCCCCGCAGGTGGGCAGGGGCGAGGCAGGACTTCTCCATGTTGGAAGGAGTCAAAGCCCTGGGGAGGAGCTGGCAAGGGAGGCCCCTCTGCCCGTGGTTCTGCTAGCTGTGCCCTCGCTCTCTCTCCCCGCAGGCGGTCATTGGAGGTGCGGGCTCTTGATCTAGGCTCTGGGGGGCCAAGACCATGAGGCTGAGGCGGAAGGCGGACGCTGCGCTCACCTTGCTCCTGGCCACCGCCCTCTGTTTGCTCCTTTACTCGCAGCGAGAGCAAGGGGCCCCCGCGGCCAGCCTGTCCAGCGCCCAGGCCAGGATGGTCACTGGCCCAGCCCCGCTGCCCCTACCCACGCGCCCTGGCTGGGGGCCAGAGGTGGTGCGCGCCTTTCCAGCTGCCAGGGCTGAGCACCCGATCTACGAGGCGGACACGCCAGCGCCCCCGACGCCCTCGGGGCCCTTCGACTTTCGCCGTTACCTGCAGGACAAGGACAAAAGGCGCTTCCCGCTCCTCATCAATCAGCCGCATAAGTGTAGGGGGCTTCCAGGAGGTCCAGGGCCAGACTTGCTTATCGCTGTCAAGTCTGTGGCCGCAGACTTCGAGCGGAGGGAGGTCGTGCGAAAGACCTGGGGTGCAGAGGGGCACGTGAGCGGGGCGCGGGTGCGGAGGGTCTTTCTGCTGGGCATTCCTCGGGGCCCGGCGGGGGCGGGGGCGCAGGCCCACGAGGGCCTGCTGCGGGCTGAGGGCCACGCCTATGGGGACATCCTGCTCTGGGCCTTCGATGACACTTTCTTCAACCTGACCCTAAAGGAAATCCACTTCCTGGACTGGGCGTCCACCTTTTGCCCCGACGCGCGCTTCGTGTTCAAGGGCGACGATGACGTGTTCGTGCACGTGGAGAACCTGCTGGAGTTCATAGCGACACGGGACCCGTCCCAGGACCTTTTGGCGGGGGACGTGATCCTGCAGGCGCGGCCCATCCGCGCTCGGGACAGCAAATACTATATCCCGGAGAGGGTGTACGGGCTGGGCGCCTACCCTGCGTACGCGGGAGGCGGGGGCTTCGTGCTGTCCGGAGCCACGCTGCGGAGGCTGGCCGCCGCCTGCGCCCAGGTGGAGCTCTTCCCCATCGATGACGTCTTTCTGGGCATGTGCCTGCAGCGTCTCCACCTGGTGCCCGAGGCACACCAGGCGTTCCGCACCTTTGGCATAGCACGGCCCTCGGCCGCCCCCCACCTGCGCACTTTTGACCCCTGTTTCTATCGGGAGCTCGTGCTGGTGCACGGGCTGTCAGCAGCCGACATCTGGCTCATGTGGCAGATGCTGCACACGGTGCCAGGGCCCGACTGCGCTCGAAGACGCACGGCCCCAAAGCCCTTCCGCTGGGGCTCCTAGCTGCTGAGCCAAGCGTGGGACCCGAGGAGAGGCGAAGTGGAGAAGAAGTGGGGTTCCTCCCAGCCCTGCTTCGAGTAACATTCCTCAACCTCATTTCCTTGCCTGTAAAATGAAGGCCCTTCTAACTCTAAATCCGTTGCTTGCGGGTAACAAGCTTACTTTTAATTATCTGGTGCGTAGATGCTAGCAGGGCAGAAGGAAAACATTTTCTTTGATACCAATTTTCACCATCTATCGATACATCGAATATTTAAGTGTCTCTATCCAAAGCACTGGAAAGACAAAAGCCAACTGGTCCCTTCCCTCAAAGATCTCCCGTTCACAACGTGTGCATATATAGGTCTGAATGAGAACATACCATTAAATACAAAGGAGGGGAAGGCACCGGGGTATGTGGAACATTATTCCATTTCCAGCAAGGAGCGTTTAACCCAATTAAGGCTTAAGAGTTTAAAAGAATCCTAAACATCTTTCAGGCCCCAATTAGGAAAGTTCTGCTCACACTAGTTACATCCTTGGCTGGCCTGGGCTGAGCTTTCTGTAAAGAATCTCTGGGCAGGGAGATGTAATTTTCATACTTGGTTCATCCTGGATTGCACAATAACTTCTTCACACAGGTCCGATTTTCAAGTCCTGGACTGCAGAGTCAGCCCCAGACCCCGTCAGCCCTGTCCAGGCCACGAGCCAGTCATAAAGAGTGTGTACTTGGGGCAGCTTTTGGGGGAAAGAGCCACAAATCCCAGCTGTTTTCTGAGTTTGAGGGGATCCTCTCCCGCCCTCTGCCTCTCTTATCCGAATGCAGTCAAGCTCTCTGCCTTTCCATACCCCTTCTTTTTCTCAGCCTACACATTACCTCTCTCGTATGCCTTATTTCTGGGCTGCGCTCCTGATCTAGTTCTTGCCAGCAACAATGGCAGAATCCAGCCTCATGTGTGTGCAGAAAGGTGCTTTCAGGGATACATTTGGGGTGTGTGAATGAAGAAGTCCTTAACGTCCCTTTCAGCTTCCAATCCTAACTTCTTGTTACCAGGGTTTAGTCCGTTTTATTTTTCCCTCTCCAGCATCTTCAGTCATTGTTTCTGACTTCACACAAGCCTCAAATTTGCACTAACTTGGACAGAGAATTTGGTCAAACTGAGGGGAGGTACTGTCCAGACTTCCAGGGCTAGTGCCATTCTTTCTAAGGTTACCCTTCCTCTACTAATCTCAGGTAGGCCTTTTTTTATGTGCATCTCTTCTAGTTGGAACTCTTTGAAGGCCTCTTTTTGCTTTTTCTCTGTATCCAGGGCAGTGAAACTGGTGCCTGGCACACAGTAAGTGCTTAAGGAAAGCTTCTTGAAAATACCTGAACCTACCTGCCCTTTCCCCATCCATTACATCGGCCTTATTCCTCAAGTAGATTGTTCCTGGAGGGAGCCATCATATTCTGGACAACTTTCTGAAGTTTCAACACTTTCTGCAAGAATCAGGACCAGATGGTGTGAGTGAGTGAGTCTGTGCATGTATAAAAATGGCATCACAGGTTGAGGGATGTTTAAAGTTGAGGAAAGACTGGTCCAGAAAAGTTAACCTGACACAAATGAAAAGAGCGCAGCACAGTTATCAAAACCCCGGTGTCTGGACTCTAAACCTAGCTTTCTTTCTACTGCACCACAATGCCTTGGCCCTGTCATTTCCCTTATCTGTGAAATGGGCCAGCAGAAGTTCTCAGAAATCTCTTCCAGTTCCTGGGGTCAGCACCAACATTCATTGATTCAGAGGGCTCCCACCTCCCCCCAGCCCTCTTTTATTTGAGGGCAGGGTCTATCTTTGAATCCTGAGTCCCCATTCTCTCTACCCATCAGCCCCTCCCAGGGCCTTGTGAAAAGCAGTCATTTAATCAGAACCTTAGGAATCTGCAGGCTCTTGGAGAAATGACAGATGTAGTACTTTTCTCAGAGGAGCTAGATCTAAAAGTGAATCCTTGGAAAAAATCAAAGAGGGAGAAGCGGGACCAATTTTCTGAGTTCTCCCTTTGAAATGCCATTGGTGATCTGGGCATGGTCATTTGTGACTGAGGTACCATCTAGTTTGGAAGGGGGAAGCTGGCCTAGGACAGTCCTTTACAGAGGCCAAAAAGGGGGGAGGTGAGTGGGCTGATCTGAGGGGTCTGAGGTGCAACAAAGTCTATGGTGTGAGAAGCTGGGAACAGATGAGGCAGACATGTTTGCTGGGGACTTGGGGCATATCTAGACCCAACCTGGTGATAAAAGTGGTATGATGGTGAAGCACAAGGAAACTTCACAGCTAAGAGACAAGGAAAGATCCTTGAATAAGAAGACTCACAACTCTGGCCCCCTTCCACAGCAAGAGGGAGGGAGTGCCCCTCTTGGGAAGGCCAAGATGTCCACTGACCCACCTGAAGACACTGCTTCAATTCCTATGGCCACAGCTGGAGGCGTACAGGAATCCCAACTTGCCCATCCCAACCGAGCCAAGTTTCTGGCAGATGCTAGAATCTGCCCTCCCAAGTCAAGGGCTCCCAGGGGACCACTGTGATCCCATACCCAGAAAACCATCAAAAGGATGTGACCAAAAAGCCATCACACTCAGTCACTGTGCTGTGCACCAGCCAGTGCCTGAGGGAGAGCTCCACTTTATTAGCCTTTTGGGACACATGCACCTCTGGGGAATGTACAGGGGCCAGAGAACAAAGATGATTAGAAGTGAGGAGGGACGACAGGGCAGGTAGGGCAAGCAGGCAAGGGGTCACCTACAAGAAAGGTGGCTCCTAACAGTCCTTTCTTTTCTTGGCCCTCGGCAGGTGGATTCCCAACTGTGGTTTCAGTCAGACAGTCTAGAATGTCACAGCCCATGGGAAGATGACACGGTAACAGGGATGCCACACACACACACACACACACACACACACACACACACACACAGAGCAATGTTCCCCTGGTCCTGGATCCAAAAACATTAGGTACCAGTCTATTTTCTCATTCTTCAGTAAACTATTTAGGATTATACTGTACATGAGTTAAAGTTACAAAAATGTCTTATTTACAAAAATCTGTACACACATTTGAAAAACCTCACAAAATTTTCTATGTATCACAAGTTGCTACATCAAAATATTAAAAATGGGATAAAATTATACATTTCTTGTCAATTTGTTTTTTCTCTCCTAAAAAGGGTTATTTTCAGAGACTCTACTTTCCCCAAAGAGACCTGTACAGGGGGTTCCAACTCCCTGACCCAGCCTCCCCGGCCCAGCTGGAAGAGTATGTCAGTATCCTTGGGTTAGAGACCTGTTCAGACAGGGTTAGGGGAACAAACTATACAGAATGCTGAAATGTAACAGAGGAAGAGGATGTCTTTGGCGAAAACTTTGGCATTAAATAAAAGATGCAGAAGGAATGGAAGGATGCAAACATGCCCAGGAGGGGGCAGCGCCTTGCTCTTCCCCTTTCCCCTCCTTAGCAGTAGGGGCTCGAGCTCTAGGGCCCCAGGTTGTCCCAGTACCATTGAGGAGACTGTCCAGGGGCAGGGTGGGCTTAGACCGAAAGAGAAAAGGGGACCAATGGAAAAGATGCACCGCTCTGGCAATGACGGCTTCCACGGGGAGGGGGAAGCGGAAACAACGGGATCACTCGCTCTTCAGGATGTGTTTCTATCTAAGCTTTGAAGCAAATCTAAGTGGAATCCTGACCTGGCTGCCAGCCAGTCCAAGCCACAGAAGAGCCTCTTCAGGGTTAATGCAGTTAGTTATCAAGTCAGTAAAGTGGATGTAGTGCAAATGTCACAATCAAGTAATACGCACATGCGACTTGCTTGTAGTTTGAAAGTTACACAGAGATTCACACGGTGCCAGAAGTCAGGACATATACGCACACTTGTCCCGTGGGGCCCCAGGACGACCGTATATGTTCTCTCTATGTAGATATAGGTTTTTATATATAAGAAGATATAGCTTTGCTTTCTCAAATGTGACTACTACATCAACACAGCCACACAAACACACAGACTAACCGACACCTGTGTCCAGATGCTTCAGAGTTCAGAGTTTGTGCTTCTAAATCTTTGCAGTCACTTTGTGCCCTCAGCAGCTGTGCCACCCCGCCCGCCCGCCCCCTCCCTTCCTGCCAGGGAAGAAGACGAAGTCAGCCCCTGGGGGCTGGGCTGACCAGGCCAGGAGGAAAAGCCCGCAGACCATTAAGTTCAGTTCCTTCACCACGGCTTCCACGTCTCGGAAGAGTCGAGGGCTACCTGCTCTGTGCTGCCACCAGGAGGGTAAAAAGAAAGAAAAACCCGCTCAGTGCCCCCTCTGCTACAAGTGGCAGCAAGTCAAGGCACGCTGTATGGCCAGGTCTGGAGAGGGCTCAGGAGGAGGGCAGTCTTTCACGGGAGCTCCGCCGTCCTCACGTGTGTGCTGGGCTTGGGCGGGCCATACAGGGTCACTGATGCTATGTGGTTGTTCTGCATGACCTGGGCAGGGAGAGGCAAGGGTCAGAGCCCCACCCACCTGAGCTTGCCACAGGTACGGCCCCATTAAATTCTACAGTCCCCTCTAGCCCTGACTTTCTGTTCTAAGATCTAAGGGACCTTTCAACTCTCATACTCTACAATCTAAGGTTTCCTCTGGCTTAAAAAAGCCTAAGAGCCCATGATCCTGAATACACTTGCCTTTCTGTGTAGTAAATCTGCTCAAGCCACCCCGCTACTCATCTGTACATTGAGGAGATTGGATGACTCCAAGCAGTCTTTTGGTTTGTTTTTTTTTAAGGCAACTGGGGTTAAGTGACTTGCCCAGGATAACACATCTGGTAAGTGGACACCAGGCATTCTTAACCTTGTGTCATGGACCCCTTGGGAAGGCAGGTACAGGCTACAGACACCTCAGAAGAGTTTTTAAATATATAAAATGCAAAGGATTGCAAAAGAATATTAAAATACAGCTACTAAAATGCTAACAATTCCAAGTTGATAGGCTCTCTCCCCTTCCCTAAATCTGTGGGTCTGTGGCCCCCAGGTGAAGAACCTTTGGACTAGATTGTCTTTAAATCCCATACAGAGAAGGGCAAGTGGATTCAGGATCACAGGTTTTTAGGCTTTGTAGTATAAGCCTCTGAAGAAGGGAACTTGTCTTATTCAACAAATATTTTTAATATAACTTTTATTTTATGTCCCCCCCCCTCCTCCGTTAACATGCAATTTTCCCTTTCCCTCCTACTTCCCCCTCCATTAAAAAGAAAAAAGAAAGAAAAAATCCTTGTAATAAATATGGATAGTCAAGCAAAACTGCCATGTCTCATTCTGCATTTTGAATTGATCAACTTCATTAACAGGTGGGTAAAATCAACAATTATTTATTAAGCAAACCCACCTAAGAGAGTAAGTGATAAGAGGCCAAACCATCTCTCTTATCTCTTAGTGCTGAGCACAAATCCTTTCAAATATTCTCAGGGCTTCAACATTTATCAGATCCACTCTGTAAGATAGGTTATGCCCTGGAAATTACAAGGAACTTACAGAATTAACAGGAGCTGAGTAAAGACCGACATTTTATTCAAATAAAATTATACGCTTAAATACTGTGAATCTCCTATCAACACAAAGCTCCCTCTAGCCTCCACGTTCAATCAGACCATGGGAAGCCAGTTTTGCTCACCTCAAAGATCATTCTCTGTAGTCCAAAACAAAAGGTTGATCCAAATGGGTTTGTGTTATTTGGTGAAGATGACCTTCAGAGGAAGAGACAAAAGGGACAGTGTTGAGGCATTTGAGATTAGAGGTCAGCTGAAGGGATCCAAACATCCAAAATACCTTTATCTGAGGATAATGGAGGGCAGGAAACAGACCTTAGGGAAGAGACAGATGGGATGGACACTAGAAGAAATGGGATATCCTGAGGTACCAAAAGAAAGCTTGAGAAAAGGGCCAGCCCTCTGCGTATATCTATATGTAGTATGAATGGTAGGGTGGAAGGGAAGGACGCATAATCTCTGTGTCATAGCCATTCCTGTGGGGGCAAATCATCTGTCTGCCACCCCTTCCATTTCCTCCTGGGTAAATCAAAATCAGGTTGAAATCAATATCCAAGGCCTGGCCTTTAAATTAAAGCAAGTTGGGGTGGGGAGTGAAGCGTGTGCGAGTCTTCTTGTTGATGATACCCTTGGGTAGATTTAATGGCTGGTTCATTAAGTCGATACCAATTAAGTACAAGTTACCTGCATTTCCAATAGAAGATGCCTTGCTGGGCCTGGCAGAATACAGAGCCCGTCCCAGCGTGGAACCTGGGCGTACAGCCTTGATTTGCTATCACCAGCGGTCATGAGAATGGTAAGGCAGTATGGTGCAATAGAAACAGCCCTGGATTCAGCGCCAGCTGACCTCAAATACTGTGCTGGTTACTACTTGCAGGACCCCAGGCTAGATATTTAACCTCTCTGGGCCTCAGTTCCATATCTAGACAATCCCAAGTTTGGACCAGATGGCCTCCAGCTCTCAATCAAAAGAGGGGCTTGACCTAGATGATCCCTAATATCCCCCTCCACCTCTAAATCCTAAAATGCTAGGAAGCACAAGCCACTTCGGGGTGTGGAGGGTAAAGCTGTCCCCTGGAAGGAGCTCCAAAAGAAAGGTGATGTACCTTCATCTGCTTTAAATACTTTAAAGATATGAGCTATTCAAAACCAGGCAAAATTTTTGGGCTGGAGTAAGGGGCAAGGCATTAACTTCAATGAATTGGGCTGGTTTTATTTTTCTTGGCTTGAAGCTTCTGGCTCTGAGCCCTTGTGTGAGGGGAGAGAAACAGACAGGATTTAACTGCCTCCGAGCCTGCCTGGTAGGGGCAGGGGGGAGAAGGGGGGAGCCTTACCTGTGAAGCACAACAGGCTTCTCCACAGGATGCCCAAGGAGATCCTGGATACTGTCCCACTGCAACACAGAAACACAAAAGGGCAGAGGTCAGGTAAGCCCTCCTTAGGTGCTCTTCCTGGTCCGGCCCAGACAGGGGGCTGCCACAACCCCGGGGCCCTGACACCTTCCTCACAGTTACAGTGAATGGCCCATGTGTCGTGTTCATCCTCAAAGCAGAAGTCAGGAGACACTGAGAGTGTCCAGAAGCATGGTGGCATGGTGGAAAGTGCCCAGACTGGGAGTCAGGAGGCACCAATAATCAAGCCATCTGTTTTGGCCTCAGTTTCTTCTTCTGTAAACTGAGGAAGTTTGACTGCATGCTTGCTAAAGTCACCCAGAGCACTGAGAGTCCGTGAATCTTGGGACCACATGGCTCTTTCTGGTCCTTTTGGGTCTGAACTTCGACAGGCTGAGTACATTAGGGCACCCCTGCTGGGGACTTGCCAGTTCTCTGGGATTCTACCCAATAAACCTCAGGACAGAGGCAAAGACTTGAGGCCAAACATTCTGGCTGTGCAAATTTTTACCACAAACTGCTGAAACCAGGATGGAAGGAGAGGTATGTATGGTCAACAACCAAATTCCTGCTCCGCTTTACCCAGTGAGATCAGTCACCTGTCCATACCTACGGTGGGCCCAGCGGTACAAGGTCACTGCTCAAAGAGTCTGTGGCTGCCTGGCTCCCGAGCCCTCCACAGCCTGGGCCCCTGGTTCTGCCTGGACAAGAAAGCTCACCTTGCTATAGGTTGTGCAGGTCTCAGTCTGGCAATCAGCACTTTCTGAGAAAAGAACACAAATAGGCCATGGGGAAGCAGCTCAAGTAAGGGGCTGTTTTTCAAGTTAGTTTCCAGCAGCCTGGTGGAGGAGACCTGGAGTCAGCCTTGCCCCTTCTTAGCTGTGGGGCACTGGCCAAATCCATCTTCTCCTAGATGATCTTTTAAGGTTCATTCCAGCTATAAAGTCAGTGGCATCTAGGAGCCTAGGACACAGCTAAGAAATACGGCGGCAAACAAAATTATTTAGAGAGCTATTAACTGTTTATAAATAGAAAAAAAAAGCATCTTTTCCCTTAGCAAGTCCATGCTTAGTCCTTCCCCAGTCCTGGCCAGCTGTGAAGATCCTTTACAGGTGGCTGCTGGGAGACTCTTGGACAGAAGACCCCATTTCTCCTAACCCATGCCAAAGCAGGGGAGATGGGTGGGAGGTGGGAGATAAGGCTCCAGTGGAGAGGCAAGGGTCTGGTCCCTACGTATACTTCTTCCTTTTTCAAAGGCCTAGGGACAACTCTCTACAGGGAAGGGCTCAGAGCCTCAGTGGAAACAGAATATAACTCATTTCCTCATCACAGGGGACCACTTGGAAGTAAAAGGACAGAAGGCTATCTGGAATGGGCAGGGCTGAGTGATTATACGGAGGTGGTAAGGAATGAGGTTGGGGAGAGAAGTTCAATTAATTAAGCACAAGAGGAATGGTGACTATTGTGTCAAAAGTAGGGTGGAAGCCACACAGTGATGGAGTCACAGTAAAAAAGCCCAATGTTAATTAACTGTCCCTGGCAGCGACGACAGAACCCTTCCCCTGAGCAGCTACCATGGTAGTTCTGGCTTTCCCTGAGCCCTGGCACAGGAGTCTAAGACAGCCTCGGGCCTGTCTTGCCAGCTTCCTCTGTGTTCAAGTCCTGGTTCTACTTACTAGTCAAGTTAAGTCAAGGCAAGTCACCCCCTTCACTAAACCTCAGTTTTCTCATCTGACAAATGGAGATAAGCCTTGCATCCCTTTCCTTAATTCATTCTATAACATGCATCTCTGCTGTTGTGGGGCACCAGGGAGAGTTGTCAAGGCCACAGCAATTTGTCCCAGGAACGGTGCTGAAAGGGCTATTCTGTCATGTTCCTTCCTTCCAAGACCCCTGCGCCTCACCAAGGGAAGAGGGGAGGGGTTCCTGTTTGCTGCTGACAGTGAGATGCTGCTTACCTCTCTTGATGGTGAGAGGGATCTTGAACTCACAGCGGTGATAGCTGGAGAGAGAAGGCACACAGAGTGAGGAGATAGCTCAGAGTATCTGAGTCCTGGCCTTCTTACCACCAGCACATTGTTTTTTAAAATTAAATTTTATTTATTTTTCAAGCATTTTTTCCCCTTCCTCCCATTTCCCCTCAACCTTTAAACTGGCAAGAAAGGAAGAAAAACAAAACTCTTGTTACAAACAAGCAGAGTCAAGCCAAGACGTCCATAAATACCTGCCTCATTCAGCATATTGGTCAGGAGGCGGCAGCACTCTTCACTAGCCCTCTAGAATCATGGGTGCTTATGTCAATTAGAGCTCTTAGTTCTTTCAAAATTGTTCCTTTAAAAAATATTGATGCTGTCCTCCTGGTTCTGCTTACCAGCAGCACCATACTATCATGAAGCTTCCCTGGTGCTTAACCCAGGGTCCAGCACGTGCCCATCAAGAAACACTATGTCACGCTACTGGGAAATAAGAAATACAGGAGATGGGGTACACAAGTCTGTCCTGCCCTACAGGAAAATAGAAGGGGAAGGGGATAAGAAAAGGGGAGAGAGAGAGAAGAGAGGGCAGACTAGGGGAAGGGATATTCAGAAGGCATGCCATCTTGGGGTGAGGGGAGGGGGGAGATGGGGTGAAAATTTGGAATTCAAAAACTTGTGGGAGTGAATGTTGAAAACTAAAAATAAATAAATTTATATTAAAAAAAAAAAAGAAACACTATATCAACCTACCCCTCAAAGATCAATGATGCTGTTAAAGTCAAGTGGAAACCTGGAAACCCTTACAATAAAACAGGGCTATACCTGCTCATACCAGCAGCCCCAGCTACTATGGCAACTGGTAGAGATTTTTTAGTTCAAGCGGAAGGGAAAGCAGGCAAGGCCCAGGAGGTGCATACATCGCCTACACCAGGGGCCTCACGTAGCGGAACAAGCACTAGACGATAAATCAGTAGACCTGAGCAACCCAGCACATCGCTGAGGCTTCCTCAGTCCCGCCTACCAGTCTGCGAGGGCACCGCCCTGAGGGAAAACGCTGAAAACTTACACACCTTATTAAATGGCTACGAATGCAGGCGTTAAATCTGAGTCATAAAAAAAAGAAAAGAAAAACTGGGGGAAAAAGTGAATTTAGTTTTTAAAGTGTCCCCAGAGCATTTAAATATCCACCAGCAAGTCAAGAAATAAAGCAGAATAAAACTGATATTGCTTTCTATGTTCTAAATACAAGGCAGCAGCTAGGACACAGGAGCCTAAAGCATTCATTACCTCAGAGGCCTGGAGGGCGGTGGCAGAGGAAAATTCATTTCCTCCACTCTTTTATCTCCATGATGCTAGTAGTAGACTTTTGGGGAGCCAGACAGGGAGTGAAGTTTAGTGGCCAAGACTTTAATCGAGAAAACTGGTGCACATAAGGGGGAAAGTGTCTTGGCTTTAGGGTCGACCTAGAGCCTGCCACTAATTCTTCCTCTAAAGTCAGGCTGCCAGGACCAGTGGTATCGACAGCTTTTGGAAAAAATTTCCCTTCCATTGCCCCCCACCCCCCACCCCAATCTAGTCGCAGTAAAGCCTGGAGAAAGTGTGCTCACAGAGCTTCCGGTCAGCTGCTGCCCAGGTTCTGGTTCTTGTGCCTGGTTCACTGGTCCCTGGGGACTTCTAGCCTTGCCCAGGAATCAGGGTTTCACATGGATTTCTCAAAGTCAAAAAGTAAAACCCAGATGGCCTGCTTTCCGGCATAGACAAGGTTAGTGTGTCATTCCAAAAAAACTGTCCTAACAGGGTACAGTCATACTCACATGTTGAAGTTATAATGTCCAGGGTAATTGGTGTGCAGGACAAACTTCTTCACTTTGTGTGTATTCGCATCAAAGAGAATATCCTACAGAAAAAACAGAGGCTTGAAACAAGAAGGGAAGTTAACTTGTGAATAAGAGACCTAGTTAGGTCACAAACATAGCTGGATTTGGGTGAATTACTTGGTTGTAGTGAACAGTCAGGAAGATCTGAATTCAAATCTGGCATCAGACATTCTACCAGTCGTGTAGCCCTGGCAAGTCACCACCTTGCTGCATCAGTTTCTCCATACGTGTAATGGGGACACCTACCTCCCAGGGTTGCTGGTGAGGATCAAACGAAATAATAACGTGCCTTCCAAACCTTCAAGAGCTACATAAATGCCAGCAATTGTTCTCGTCTCCATTCTCACTACTACTGCGTGTAGTTTATGCTCTTACTTCTCTGTGGTGGAATAAGAGAAGTCCAAGTGAGATCTAGACTGAGAGCTTGGAATCAGGGCCTATCTCATCAGTGCTGAGAACATGGTCCTGAGCACGGTGGGCACTGCGATGTCCCTGAAAGTCTGACGCTTGTGAGGAGGTCAAGAACTGCTAGATGTTACTATGTTACTTTTCCCCCAGACTCAGGTCTGGGGCTGCTTCAGTTAGACCCACGGCAAAGAGAGGCTAGGGAAGCGAGGCTTCTCTGGTCCACACTACCCTCACAGGCAGGCCGTCTGACTACATACAAAGCAAACTCCATAGTCAAGGCTGGAGTCTGACATTTGTGATGGTTTTACTGAGTGACCGAAAGCTGCTCCTGGGCCGCGTCCCCCTCCTCCAATGCTTTGCTTCAAGGCGGAGCCTCGGAGGCTCTGCCAACCAAGCACAAACCCTGAAGGTCCCACCACGGTGAAAAGCCTTCCAGGGTGAGCCCATGACAAAACGCACGTCCTTGGGTTAGGTCTGGCGAAGTGCTGCCAGGTGATGATGTACCAAGATGTGGAGGCACTGCGATGTGCACTGGTGCAAAATGCGGCCATACAAAATAGTCTGAAGAATCGTGACTTACCACCCCAAGTGTGAAATAGTTGAAGAAGTAGTCATTACACTTTGATGGAACTTGCTTATGAGGAGAAGGAGAATGAATTTTCATCTGTTACAAAACAAAACAAAAAGTTCGGGACAGGTACTTAAGTTAATGGAATAAAGTAAAATCTTTGAAATTGCATTTATAAAAAAGTGTCCTAAAAGCCTGTTGTGCCTGGGATCTAAATTCTACTGCTGCAATGCTGAATGATGGAATCTGAGGGACTCAAGGCGGCCTGACTGAGAAGAAAGGTGAGTCTGCTACCATCGACAAGGTGCCTTGGAAGGAGGGAGGACTGAGCAGCAAGCAAAAAAAGGCTCCTCAAACTCGGGAAGTACAACCAAAGAAAAGAAGGCAGTACATACAACACAGAACCTGAGACTCTCAGGAAGACTTTTAATTTGTGCCAGTGACATGGAATCGTACCCATGAAGTTCCCACTAGTTACTAATATAACAATTTAAAACCTATACCAAATGATTGAAATCTGCTTCACTTCACCATTTTTTCCTACCTTGTCCTCTGACTTGTAAAAAACCTTGTGTGGAGAGCCCAACGTACTGAGAACATCTTGGCACGAATCTCCAAAGTACACTGAGCGTTCAAATCCTCGCATCTTAGCATCAGCTAATACTCCTGGGCCACAACCTATGGAAGACCAAGGAAAGCACTGAGACTTCTGTCAGGATTATGACCTGTTGTGTCTCGCCCTTAATAGTTTTGGGTGTAGGGAGAGAGGAGAACAGGTGAGGCAGGGCAGAGCTGGGGACAGGGGATGGGCAACAGCCCTACTCGGGGTAACTTCAGTACAGCACCGTTTAGGGTTTTTGCTCCTGCAACAAATCACCGATGCGTAGTGAGGACTAGTAGTAAGTAGGGGCCAAGGTAATAATGGATTTACAATCTCATGAATGTGGCCACTCCCTCCAAGAGCACAGATCACAATCCAGCCCTTCCTTGTCCTCCTTTGTAACTCTACTTCTTCTTTCAACTCTCCATGGGACCCCTTTAATGTACCAGTTGTATGCTGCTTGTACTGTATAACAGTCCAGTTCACCTCCTCTTCTGATCACAAATACGTGACACTGCTTTCCAGCACAAGACTGTAATATACTGAAGCCTCCTCATGCCCACCAGAACCTCTCCGATACACTCTGAGGGACCTTCAACTTTAACTCTTTAGGGCCTGAAATTCCATGATTTGTGGCTATATAACACCACCTCAATGCTACTGACATTTAAAAGATGGGTCTCTTTGTGGTAGCTAAGAACTGGAAAAGGGGGTGCCTACTGACTGGGGAATGACTGAAGAAATTATGGTGTGTGAATGTAATGAAGTATTATTGTGTAGTAAGAAATGATGACTTTAGGGGCAGCTAGGTAGCGTAGTGGATAGAGCACTGGCCCTGGAGTCAGGAGGACCTGAGTTCAAATTCAGCCTCAGACACATGATACTCACCAGCTGTGTGACTCTTGGCAAGTTACTTAACCCCGATTGCCTCACCAATAAATACATACACAAATAAAGAAATAATTAAAAAAATTTTTTTTAAAGTACAAAAATATTTATAGCAGCTCTTTCTGTGGTGGCAAAGAATTGGAAATTGAGAGGACGCCCATCAACTGGGGAATGGCTGAACAAACTGTGGTATGTGAATGTAATGGAATACTATTGTGCTATAAGAAATGATGAGCAGGCAAACTTTAGAAAAACCTGGAAAGACTTGTATGGAAAGATGCTGAGTGAAGTAAGCAGAACCAGGAGAACACTGTGCACAGTAACAGCCATATTGTGCAATGACTAACTTTGACAGACTTAACCCTTCTCAGCAATGCAAGGATCTGAGACATCTCCAAAAGTCTCATGATGGAAAATGCTATCCACATCCAGAGAAAGAACCATGGAGTTTGAATGCACATCGAAGCATACTATTTGCTATTTTTTTTCTTCTGTTTTGTTTTGTTTCCTCTTTCTGGTGGTTCCTCCTATTAGTTCTAATACTTCCTTACAACATGACTAATGTGAAAATATGTTTAATAGAAAGTATATGTAGAGCCTATATCAGATTGCATGCCATCCTGAAGAGGGAGGGGGAGAAAAATTTAAAACTCAAAAGCTTATGGAAGTGATTGTTGATAAATCAAAATAAACAAAAAAAATTTTAAAAAAAGATGACTTTAGACAACCACAGAAAGATTTGAATGAACTGATACAGACTGAAAAAAGAAGAACCAAGAAACTGAAATGTACAATGACACTAACAATGTAAATGAAATTTTGTTCACTAGTAAGCTGAACTCAGTAAAGAAGTTCCCAGACAAGAGAGTGAAACAAATCTTGCTTCCTAGCAGAGAGAAAAGGACTAAGATAAAATATGGTGAACACTGTTAGAAGTAGCCAACAGATATTTCTGTTTAATTTTTCAGTCACAAGGTAGGATTAAATCTGGAGGCAGGGGAGGTCCCCTTTTTCTCCCATCAACGACTGTGAAGTAAAGAAAAGGCAACAAAATAGAACATACTTTAAAAAAAAAGAAGTTGGGCCTTTGTTTCAGGGAGAAGCCTGGGGTGCACAATTTCCCCAACATAACCTGGTCTGCTCTCTTTCTTCTATTTAAATTCTGGGCTCTGGCCTTTGTCTATGTGTCCAAGATAAAAGTACACATGAAGCATGGGTGGTCCATTCAACTGCAGATCAGTCTGGGCAGTTCGCATTTTTTATCCACTTGGTTTTTTCTCTGTGGAAAATTAGGCCGAACTCTTGAATAATACGAATCTCATTTAGGTTGTTCTGCAGTACTAGGGTGCTTAAACAATAAATAAAATGATATCCACAACCACAAGCATCACCATCTACTGGGAATCTCTCTGTGCTGGATGTCCTCCATTTACAATGGCTGTTTCTCCCTGTTTTTATGCCTTGATTTCTGGTAGTTCGAGTCACAGACTCAAAGTTCTCTACTGTTACATTTTTCTTTTCTTTTTTTTGCTAGGCAATGGGGTTAAGTGACTTGCCCAGGGTCTCACAGCTAGTAAATGTCAAGTGTCTGAGGCTGGATTTGAACTCATGACTTCAGGGCCAGTGCTCTATCCACTGCACCACCTAGCTGCCCCTACTGTTACATTTTTCAAGGTATTTTCAACACATGCATAGCAAATACCTTATTGGAGGATGGCCCTGAAGGAGGAATTTTGCTCAAACAATAAGTACAGTGGGATCTTGTTTTCTCTGTACCTGTCAGTTAACTGTATGATACAATATCTGTGGTGGAATATCATTTGTGAAGGTCTGCGTTTTTCTTCTACAACTTTCAACAAGGATACCCTCAATTCACATAAAGATTATTCTCAGAAACATTTGTAGAGATGGAAAAGTAGGCATGGAAGTTGGCCATTACTGATTTTTTATTGGTCACCTTTTTTGGATAATAAGGTATCTTTTCTTTCCGGTATTTTGAAAGCTAATTCTTTAACACTGTCAGAATGGCATCACTTCTAGCACAGACCTCTGGCCAGCTGCTTTGCTTCAAGCAAAATTTCTACTTCCTCACACAGCATACTGGGGCCTGTGACATCAAGTCTAAATGTGGGAATTAATGATGGTGATGGTGAAAAGAGTTTGTCACAGAAATCTCGACAGATCCTTTCTGTTTCTGTCTGTTGTTCTAATTTCATCCTGCTGTGGAATAAGATGCTCTAAGGGTGACCTGGCTTTATTAGGTCAGAGAGCAAGCTTTTTGTAAACTTTTCTTCCTTCCACTGCTTCTTAATGTTTGCTTCTGTAAGGTTTTACAAATGAGTCTGAAAAACTGGGTTTACTGTGGGCTGCCTAGTCTCCCCTGCTTGTTGGGGAGTTTCTGGACTCCTAAGTTTCTTTTTGCTAACTGATTTATGTTACTAAACTTTCTGAGAAATTTCTAGTAGTCTATACTGATTTCAGCTCTCACTCTTCCATGTCAGCTGCTTGATTAAGGTCAGGCCGGAGCTGCCTCCACCAAACAGTCTCTTCTTTTAATTTTTTTTACTCTACTTTGGTATTGATTCTGATCTTTGCTCTAACAAATGACTTTATACAGACAGATAATTTGAAAATGACTCTCATGTTAGCTACAATTTTTTTTCTAATAGAATTTTATATAGATAGAAAGCTTCAGTATACTTTACAAGCCTTTAGCAGGTCTTACTTCTTAAACCTGATCCATGTTTTTCAACATTTTTTTTTGCCAGCCTCCTTTTCAAGAATATGCATTCAAGTCACTGAATGGTTTAAAAAAAAAAGAGGTGGAGGGAGTCATTTTAATTTTATTTTGGATATTAACTGTGCTTTCATTAATGAGAAATAGGGTACTATTGAATTCCAGTGAGGAAGCTCCCTTTATCAATGCAGATCAGCAAATGAAGCATTGAGAAGCTGAATGAATTGCCCAGGTCTGTACACATAGTATGTGTCAGAAGTAAGACCTGAACTCTCTTATTCCCTATGCCAAGGTTCTTCTCATTAAAAACATAGTGAACATCTAAGATGCAAGACTCCCCCAGAACCCCAATACCTATTCAGCAAATTACCCTGCCACCCCAAACAAAAGGTCAGCCAGCAGCTCCTGGGTGATAGGAAAAGATAAAGTCAGAACAGAAGAGACAAACAAGTCAGCCATCTCCCAGTGTGACGAGAAACAACTCAGAGACACATGTAGCCTGCAAGGCTCTGCATCCAGGGACAGCAAGAGTAAAGGGTTCCCCTAAGGGGCACTCTCATCTAAGGTGGGGACCCTGGAAGCCCTGGGGAGTGCAGCAATGAGAGCAGCAAGGCAGTCCTCAGAGTGCTTGGATAGGGACAGACCAAGCCTCAGGGCTCTGAAGAACCAAATACTTTGCACAAGGATGACACGAAGGATTCTGAAGACCCAGTGCTGTGAACTTCAAAGATCCAGAAAGGCCTAACTCCAGGAGGTAGAAGTAGGCACAGGAAGCCAGAGGGTGGGGAGGTGGGGGTGGGCAGAGCCAACTACCCCACCCAAAAGTATATCAGTACTGTGCCAAAGCACAGTCCTAGCACAAAGCATCAACTCAGCAGCTAAAGCTAGAGAGAGAAGTAAACCTAAGAAAACACTGACATAAAAAAATTACCGTACATCTAGAGATCCCTCCAAAGGAGAGAGCAGCTCCACAAAGACTTCAAAAAGTGACTCCAATAAGTCACTTTTCCTTAGAGACATGAATATCTAGAAGATATGAAATAAGACATAAAAATGAAATTAGGGTCTGGAGTAAAGAACAGGAAGGAGAAAGAATAGCTTGGAAGAAAAAGTGATAAACCTCACACAAGTAACAGACTCCCTGAAAATTAGAACAGACAAAACTGAAGTCAGTGACTCCAAGAAATATTAAAGTAAACTCAAAAGATCAAAAAAAAGTAAGAAAATGTAAGATATCTGATAAACAAAATACAACCAGGAACAAACAAAAAACTGACCTCGAAAACAGGTCAAGGAAAGATAATCTAAGAATCAACAGACTCTCTGAAAACCATGATAAAAAAAGGCTAAATACTATATTTTGAAAAATCATACTGAGAATTGTTCAGATCTATTAGAATCTATTAAAATCAGGCAGCAAAGTGATGATAGCAAGAAGCTATTTATAATTTTCCTTAAAGAAACCCTAAAAAGAAAAGTGCCAGGTATGTCACAGCCAAAATCCACAGTTCCTACACCAAAGAAAAAGTACTGCAATTATTCAGAGATGCTTAGAACTAGATTCTGGATCACACATAACCTGGAAACTTGTACTATAAAAGAGAGATGTTGGAAAACAATATGCCAAAAGGTAAAAGATAGAGACTTACAGTCAAGAATAACTTACACTGTAAAGCTGAGTACAATCCTGCCGGGAGAAAAATGGCCCTTTAATGAAATGGAGGACTTTAAAACATCTCGATATATAGAGCAGAGCTGAGTAGAACTCTGAAATAGAAACACAAGAACTCAACTAAAGCTAAAAGGGTAAAGCTGAACAACTAGAAGGGCTGCCTGATGATGTGTTAACATTCTAATGGGGGTGAAGAGACAAGTGTCTCTTCAGAACCACAATGTTTTAGAAAGAAAGGAAGAAAACAAGCATTTATTAAATGTCTACCATGTGCCTGGCACTGTGCCAAGCACTTTACAAATAACATCTCCTTGATCCTTACAACAATCCTGGAAGTTGCTATTATGACCTCCATTTTACCACTGCGGAAACTGAGACAGATAGGTTAAGTGACCTAATCAGAGTCACAAAGCTAGGAAGTATTTGAGGCTGGATTTGAACTCGGGTCTCTTTCTACTGTTAAAACTCTCAGAAAAGCACCAATTCACCCACAGGGCCTCTTTTTCTTATTTAACTCGTGTAATATTTCTTGATTCCCTTTGAAGAAGCAAGGGTGGCAAAGTGGCTAGAGCACTTGGCATGAGAAGTGGTGGGAAAGCAGTCATCAGATAAGCCTCACTCTTACATTCAAAACCCAACGAGAAACAAGCAGCAATGAGGTGGCAGACAGGGTTTAAGAAAGAGCACAAGCCCCTGGAGGGAAGAACTAGAAGCAAAAAACAAAAACCAAAACCCAACTGTCCTAAAGGAGATGATCTGATACGGCCACTGTACGAATTTGTTTTTTGCTTGATCATGCTGATTTGTTACAGGTTTTTTCCCCTCTTGTTTTTTCTTAAATAGGGTGGGTGAAAAGAAGGGAGAGAGTAGTAATGGTGGTTAAAAACAAAAAGAGGAACACTGAAGCATTTAAAAAACACAAAGGGAACGAGAAGGATGTTCAGAAGGAAGCATAACAAGCAGGGCAGTTTTGAATCATGCAGAATTAGAATATACCCTTTTTAAAAGGGCAAGCGGTATGAAATGGAGAGTCACAGTTTCATAATTTTTTTTTGGTGTTTCACTTCATATATGAAAATGGTCTTTTTTGGTGTTTAAATTCAGAATAAAAATAAAATTTAAATAAAAGAACATATGTTCACTTGTCTTATGAAGTCCTCCTGCCCCTTCATTTCTCTGTGGAATTCCATAAGCAGTAATTATTTTTGTGGTGTTCTCTTTGCAAATGGTTAGCACGAGCACTGCAACATATATGAGATGAGCAAATGGCTTATGAGATGTTTCCTGCTGTCTTGATATGCACGATAAAACCAGCTCTACCATCTTCTTTATTGGCTTCTCTAAGGATAATCAGATAGTCTTTCTTCTCTTATCTGCAACTTCTTTTTGTCTTCTAGTTTCATTTATGCAGAATGCAAAAATTAATATGATTTAGTATCTCCAGTAATATTGTTGGATGTGTATCTCACATTTGAAGTACCAGAGTTATTTTGAGTTAATATTTGAAGAAAGTCTAAAAACTGATTCTTCTCACCCTCTGCTCTTTTTTCTACCCTCTGCATATAAGTGAGAGTCATTTTTATTTCTTTGTCTTGTGGACTGCCAAAGAAATCCTCACTAAGTGGACAGCCTACTGGTAAGGAATAGGCGGTTTGTTTCAGGGACTGTACCTGAAGCACCTACAACACGGTAGAACCTACTGTAGCTTTTGTTTTACTGATACAATCTTAGTAAATGCAGAGTTATTTCTTCACATCACAAGGCATTGGAGCAGGGCTTTGTGAAGGAACCTGAGTATGTAGCAATGGATAGAGACAAATACCACAATCCACTTAATGCAAATAATTAGCTCAGCTCTTGGAAACTAAGAGATAATTAATAGACAGTACAAGGGCTACAATGGCATCTCTATGTCTAACCCAACCGTGAATAACCCCTTCTACAACATCCCTAACAAGCGATCATCCAACCTTTGCTTGGATGTAGTGACTCTGGAGAACCCATTAATAATAACAGCTGACATTTATACATTGTGTTATCTGATCTGAGCTTCACATTTCTGTGAAGCAGGTATTATTCCCATTTTATAGCCTGCCCAGAGTTACACAACTATTAAGTGTAAGAGGTGGAACGTAAATGAGGACTTCTGGACTTTAAGTGGAGCACTCTGACCACGCTGCCCTCACTTCCCAAGGCAGCCCACATTACTTATGGAATCCTCCAATCCATGGGATGCATCTCATGTTGAACTGAAATTTGCCCCTCTGAAGCATCAAGCCAAGCTTATAGTTTGGCCTTTGGGTGCCAAGAAGAACTGAAATCCCTCTTCTATACGAAAGCCCTTCAATCCCTTAAAGAGCACTGTTACGTTTTCCCTACATCTAGGTCTTCTTTTTTCTGGGATGAGATGGGAGGTAAGGTTGTGACAGGTCATGGTCATGGAGGTCCTCTCCCTGATGGTAGCCTGGATCTGCTACAGAGTCTTAGGGAAGGCCAAGTGATAGAATACTGAGCAAGTATCAGGTTTACATGAATTGGTTCAACTATTCTAGAAAACAATTAGGAACCATACCCCAAAAGTAATTACAATGTTCATCTACTGATTCCATGGGTGAATCCTACTAGGCTTATAACTCAAAGAGATCAAAGGAAATAGCAAAGGGCTATATACACAGAATTTGTTATAGCAGCACTTTTTATTGTAGTGAAGTACTAGAAACAAATAAGGAGCCTATCAACTGGGGAACGGCTCAGCAAATTACAGTATATGAATGTAACAGAATATTACTGCACTGTAAAAAATGACCAAAAAGGACAGATTCAGGAAAACCTGGGAAAACTGGTACAAACTGATACAGAATAAAGTATGTAGAACCAGGAAAACAAGTTATACAATTCAACACTGTACAGGAAAACAGCTTTGAAAGACTTAAGAATTTCAACCAAAGCAATGAACAACTCTAACTATACAAGTCCAACAACGAGTCATAAGAGAAGAAAATAATGAGAAATGTACAAAGAGACGCAGTTTCAGGCAGTAGGGTGTAGATGTTTTGTTTGACTATGTTTATTTGTTATCAGAGAGGGTATTTATTTTGTTTGTGGATGAAAGGGAATAGTAAGTGATACCAAGTGAAAAAGAAAAGAATATAAAAATAAATAAAAACATTTCCATTAAAAAAACAGAAAACTATCACTTTTTGCAGATGACATGATGGGGTATACTCAGAGAATCGTAAAGAAATCAACTAAACGAGCTAAAACAGTTAACAACCTTTACAAAGTTGCAGGATATAAAACAAACCCACATAAATCACCAGCATTTCTATGTTACCAACAAAACCAGCAGGAAATAGAGAACTTCCTTTTAAAATAAATGACACTTCTATTCAAATTAATTTACTTATTCTGTGCCATACCAAACTACCAAAAATATTTTATAGAACTAGAAAAAGTAATAACAAAATTCATCTGGAAGAACAAAAGGTCAAGAATATTAAGAGAATCAATGGAAAAAAATATGAAGGAAGGTGGCCTAGAAGAACCAGATTTCAAGCTGTATTATAAAGTGGTAATCATGAAAACAATCTGGTACTAAATACAAAAGAGTGGTGGATCAGTGGAATAGATCAGGTTACACAATACACAGCAGTAAACGACCATTGTAATCTAACGTTTGGTAAACCCAAAGATCCAAGCTTTTGGGACAAGAACTTACTACTTGACAAAAATTTCTAGGAAAACTAGAAAGCAGTTTGGTAGAAACAAAGAACAACTCCTTAGACCACACATCAACATAAGCTCAAAATGGGTACATGACTTAGACATCAAGGGTGATATCATAACAAAATTAGGGGAGCATGGAAAATTTTACCCATTGAATCTCTGGATAAAGGAAGAACTTATGGCCAGACAAAAGAAAGAGAGCATCACAGGATGTAAAACAGATAATTTTGGTTACATTAAATTAAAAAGATTTTACACAAACAAAACCAGTGCAGTCAAGATTAAAAGGAAAGCAGGAAAATGGAAAATTTTTTTTACAAGTTTCTCTGATAAAGGCCTCATTTCTCAAAATATAGGGAGTTGAGTCAAATTTATAAAAATAAAAGCCATTCTCCAATTGAGAAAAGGTCAAAGGATATGAATAGGCAGTTTCCAGAAGAAGAAATCAAAGCTATCTGTAGTCATATAAAAAATGCTCTAAATAACTATTGACTAGAGAAATGCAAATTAAAACAACTGAGGTACTATTTCATACTTACTTACTCAAACGTTTTGTTTGGTTAGCACGACAGAAAAGGAAAACAATAAATCTTGGAGGGGATGTGGAAAAATTGGGACACTAATGCACTGTTAGTGGAGTCATGAACTGGACCAATCATTCATTCTGGAGAATTTGGAACTATGCCCAAGAGCTATAAAGCTGTGCATACCCTTTGACCCAACAATACCACTACTCATTAGGCATATACTACAAAGAGATCAAAGAAAAGGACTTATTTGTGCAAAAAATATCGATAGCAATTGTTTATGTAGTGGCAAAGAACTGGAAACTGAGGGAATGTCCACCAATTGGGCAATGGCTGAACAAGTTATGGTATATGATTGCGATGGAATATTACTGCATTATAAGAAACGATGAGGTGGATGGTTTAAGAAAACCATGGGAAGACTTAAATGAACTGATGTAAAGTGAAATAAACAGAGTGAGGAAAATGTTATACATAGTAACAGAAATACTGTATGATGATCAATTGTGAATGACATAGCTATTCTGATCAATACAATAATCCAAGACAATTCTGAAGGACTGATGATGAAAAATGCTACCCACTTACAGAAAAGAGAACTGATGAAGTCTGAGTTCAAATTGAAGCATAATTTTTCACTTTATTTTTCCTGCCTTTTTTTGGGCAATAAGCCTAACATGAAAAAGTTTTGCACTGTTTTTCATGTATAATGGATATAATATTTCTTACCTTCTCAATAGGTGGGGAAGGAAGAGAATTCAGAACTCAAAATTAAAAAAAAAAGACAAGAATACATTTGGTGAAAAAAAAAACAAGAGTGTAGAAGGAAGCTCAGACAGACCAGCAAGACAGTATTAAAATTATGTTAAACTGTATACTTTTTAAAAATGAAAGTTGTACATAATTGAGATTCACAGCTTCACAAGCAATTCTCCTTTTGTTTCTTGTATATAGAAAGTATATTACCATAAAATTATAATATAAATGTAAGCATAAATTATATTTGATTTTTACTATTTATTCTCATTGTCTATTGTCTCCCTTCCTTCCTTTTTTCTTTTTCTTTCTTTCTTTGTCTGTCTGTCTGTCTGTCTGTCTACTACAGGTCTCTTCTCTGTGTACAAGTTTTCCAGCCTCTGACAAGTTGGTAAGAATTTCAATAGGAAAACTCAAATGTTTAAAAAAAAATAACACCATTTTATGGGTTAGAAAACAGAGACTTGAAATGACTTGCCTGAAATGAAAAGAAACAAAGTCAAAAGGAGGATTAGAATTTGAACTCCTAATATTATTGTGGTTGTGGTACCATTATTAGCAATACTAACAAATCCCTCATTAAGGTCTTACTCTGATGTCTCACTGTGGCATGAAGGTGAACTGGATTCCAAAAGGCTGGGCCAGCACAGAGCAAGCTATGGCAGGTTCTTCAAAGCTGTGAAGGCTTTGACTACAGGAATAGATAGATTGTATGCCTGTTATCCAAGGACTACGCTGGTTAAATGCTGGAAGGGGATGAATTACTTTGGCCACAGCAATTTACAAAGGTACAGAGGGCCCGTCATGTGTCTTAAGTGGGGCACCACCCTCTCCGAATCCTGGGACTGCATATCTAACATAACCACATCTACTCTTTCCCCCCCAATTATCCCTTATACTGGCCCCACCCTCAGCCATGCAAATTCGTGTCCTCTACACTTTGGAGCCAGGTATTGGCACCTCTGGACAATTATAACTCAAATTAAATGCTACTCTACAGCTTCACAGGTGTCATTGGGAAAATTTTAACTTTAACTCCTGACCCTTATCATGTTTGTAGTAGAAGGAATAGCTACCAGAACTCCCTCATCCAACATGTGGGCTGGGCTAGTTCTTTTCCTTCAAAGGTACTGAAACCATCCTCAAAACTTAGTCTGGCCCAGGGGACTAAAGGCTCTGGGTATTGATTTGTAGCTAAGTCTCTTGATGCTTGCCTGATGGACCACCATTGGCAATTCAGACAGCTGTACTCAGGTGAACATCTTTCTCCTGCTATGACTTAAGTTAATCAATCTCCTTTTGTTCATATTTAATGACCTATGAGTATTTCATTTTGAGTCAACACTGGACCCAAATTACCAGTGAGTCAACTGTGTCAGGTCCAGCCCACAGCAATCTCACAACCTCAAGTCTCTCCATACTACCTGTCCTCTAAAAAGCTGACCAAATAATTTCCCTAAAGCTCAGGTCTGATCATGTCATTTACCCTTTCAAACTCTAGGGGCTCCCTACTGACTCTAGGATATATATTATTTCCTCTTAACCCCAGCCCTTTAAAACATCTATTTTGTGTAAGTTTTGTAATGTACACCATTAGGAGCACAGTAATACATCCAGATAATTTATAAATAGGAACACATCCCAATTCACATATTGGGGTACCTGCTCAAAATTTTTTGCTGATCAAAAAAGATTAATCACAAAAAAGGTTAGGATTAAATAATGGATCCCAGAAATACTGAAATTAAAAAAAAAATCCCTGACATTTCTATAATGCTTTACAATTTTCAAAGCATTTTCACATTCTTTCACATTCCTTATCTCATCAGTTTTTCTGTGACTTAAGACCTGAAATGCTCAACTATCAAGTTTCCCAAATAATCTAAAGGGTCCAAGGTCCCACAAAGAGAAAAAAGATTTAAGATATCACAACTTAGAGACTGAGACTTATCTCCCGAGCTCTATGTATTTTTCACCTAGATACTGAATGTCCGAAATGAAACCAAACCTCACACAAAGCAATGTTTAAACTAGTGATTTGGAAAGTGACATTGATGTTATCAACACATAAGAGCAATAATAATTTGAGTTAAAATTTATCACCCACTACCTAATACCAAGTGCACAAATTGAAGTACTGAGTACAACTCAAAAGCTTTGCTGCAAAAAAGCTCCTCTACACAGGGTCCAGGCTCAGATATGGACCTCAACACAGCTGCTTTTCAGTCCCAGTGCCTTTCTTTTCACCCATCTGGGGTTTTTCTTCTCAACACACAACTGGGCAGCAAGCTCTAAAGCTACTTGTGAGCTGTTTGATCCAAAAGGTTATCATGGGAAAAGTGACCGGTGAAAAAACTTGGGATTCCTTAATGTTTTTGCTAATAAAAAAAAGCAGAACTACAAACAGTCCAGTTCCAATTACTGGTGAATGGATGATCTGTAATCAGATTCTGAACGATTTTTTTGTACCTATAGTCATGCTTCACCCCTTACTCTCTGGCTCTCCCTCCCTCCCCCCAATCCCCACTTCTTTAGTTCTAGAACCATGATCAAATTAACTCTATTATTCCTAGATGGGGATTTGCCAATCTACTTCCATATGATGGCCCTACTTACCAACTGACCCCGTAACTTTCTAGATCAAAGTTCACTGACCTAGCCACTACACATCGATTTGAGAAGAGGGAGACAGAAGAGGGACAGAGGAGAGGGAGAAAAAGAAAGAAGGGGGTTAGGAGAAAGAGAGAACAGAGAGAGGGAGAGAAAGAAATGTAGCTCTCTTAGAATATTTCTCTTTAAGTAGCATTGCTAGCTGAGATCCTATCTTAGGATCACAAGACTTGCAGAGGTATAAGAACACGCAGAGATGATCAAATTCAACGTCTTTATTTTACTGAGGAGTGAAGGTTAAGTGATCTGCCTGAGAACATAATTAGTTGGGAAGCCAGAATCCAAACCCAATTTTTAAAATTCTGAACCAATGCACTTCCCAGTCTATTACCTTGTTTCTGATGTTCCCTTAGGAGAGGAATAACCTTAAGAGCTACTTAAAGTAAGAAATTAATTAGCAGAGACAAAGTGATGTGATATGCATGTATGCAGACGGCATTTTAGATTGAGTGTTCCAAAGGCTAAGGCCTCAGAAATGGATGTGCATGTGCTAAATAAAAAAAGATTCAAGGGCCTCTTTTTTGCTTACTAAGCTTCCTCCAGTGAGTACCTCAAGAACCTTTCCTGACTTCCTCAATGAAAGGGCAATCCTAAGCTATCCTTGTAAAATAAAGATAGGGAAGAGAGGGCAATCAACATTTCTCACCCCCTAGAGGCCTATCAAGTTCTGGCATACAGTCTCAAGAAACAGTCTATTTAGAGATGCCTGCATATATGGTGTGTGTGACTGAGCTCCTGTAGCAGGGACTGTCCCTTTCTCATGCTTCCAAAGTAAAGGGTGAACTTGCAATTCAACACGAATTCATAATGATGGACTAGGCACTGTCCATAAGAGAAATGGACCTTGCACTCAGATCACTGACAAGTCATTAGCTGACACACTGCTTGCTCTCTAGGAGCTGACCAGACATATATGCAGCAACTTTCAAGGCCAAGTCTAAGTGCCCAGATTTGGTTACTGATGCTAGGCTAAAAGATCTTCAGTGGTCCCAAGTAAAGTCAATCCCCTTAGAGTTTGCAGCCTGGCCTCAGAACTGTCCTCTAGCTGGCCCACCAGGCCTACCTTCTGGCTCTTTCCAATGGGGCTTCTTCTTTCCCCTCTCCATGTCTTTGGTCACACTATCCCCCTCACCAGGACCATCTTTCCTCATACTCTGTGTGCTTGCTGAACTCTCGCCTATCCTTTTGAGAAGGCATAGGCTGACACTCCCCCATCACCCTAATCACCCTTCGTATCCCCCTCAGAGCTCACACAGCTTTCCATTTAGCACTTTTCAAAAGAACTGTCATACTGGCAGGGCTGCTGTGGGGACTATCTCCATCTGGGTTTGCGTCTGGATAATAAACTCCATTAAGGAAGGGACCCTCAAACGCTGTAGAAAAGTGCTGAGAAAGCGGGCAGCTAGGTGGCACAGTGGATAGAGCACTGGCCCTGAAGTCAGGAGGACCTGAGTTCAAATCTGGCCTCAGATCAAACACTTAACACTTACTAGCTGTGTGACCCTGGACAAGTCACTTAAACTTAAGTGCCTTAAAAAATGCTGAGAGAATTTGTTTCTAACATTAAATTAAATCAGCTCCATGAAAAGTTCTTTTTATCCTTAGATGAAAGTTTAAAAAAAGTGTAATTTTTACATGTTCTGGCATTTGAGGAGATGAAAAGCACAGTCAGAATGAGAATCCCAGCAAGACTTAATTAGGGGTGATGGGGTAGAAGGAAGAAAAAAAAAATCCCTTCCCCCAATCTGGCCACTTACCTGCAGCAAGCAGGCGGAGTCGTAAACCTGAGGGTCCAGTTCCATCTCTCAAAACATCCACACTTTCTGCATATACATTTCCCAGGAAGCAGCTGAGGGGCATGCCCGGGGCTCTGAGGAGCAGGAGCAGAAACAAACAGCCTCTAAGCAATGGCCCTTATAGATGTACCTTTAGAGGCAACAAGGTGGTCCAGCAGACAGAGCTCTGGGACTGGAGTCAGGAAGGCCTGAATTCAAGTCCAGCCTCAGACACTTATTAACTGGGTGACTCTGGGCAAGTCACTTAATGTATCTGCCTCAGTTTCCTCAACTGTAAAATGGGGATAACAACAGCACCTATCTCCCAAGGTGGTTGTGAGGATTATGAGATGTTTGTCAAGTGTTTAGCACAGTACACGGCACAGAACAGGCACTTAACAAATGCTTATTCCATCCTCCTCCCCATTTATTTACATGTCTCCCTCATCAGTCTATAAGCTCTTTGAGAGCAGGGACTGTTTTTTTGTGTTTTTGCTTTTATTTATATTTCTAGGGCTTAACACAGTGCCTGGCACATGGTAATTGATCAATAAATGCTTGTTGACTGAATGGTCGATGATGGAAGGATCACATCTGACTGATGAGAAAGCCCCAAACCACCTGGTGCACAACAAGTTTGGCTTCACCACCAGATGGCAATGCCTAGGCACAGGCCAGGCCTTGAAGCTTCTGGGTTTGGCACAACAGCAGCTCCCAGCCAAGGGGAAGTCCCAACATTGTAAAGTATTTAGAAGCAGAAGGCGAACACAGCCAGCACTAGACAGCTCACATTTGCAAATCACTTTATAGTAACAGAGTACTTCTACACCTATCATCTCATTTCACAGGACCAGGAGCTGGAATTCAAAGGGATCTGCTGACTTGCACAGGATTTTTCCAACTACCAGGCCAGATCTCAGGGACTAAAATGTCTTTCCTTCTACACAACCAAGCAAAAAGACAATAAGCACAGGTTTCCCTCCAAGATGCTAGACTAGAGTTCTCCCTTTAACCTAATAACCCAGTACCCAAGTCCTTCCCAATAGACATCAGGACAAGTTCTACCCTCCAGCCAAACCAGACCACTCTCTGACCTTAGTCACCCTTAAGATAATCAGAAACGCATTTCCATTGGGAATGTATCACAGACTATTAGAAGTTATTCTGAGGGGAATGACCCCCATCACAGAAGTATAAGACTTGTTTTCCTTTTAGAATAGGACTACTTGCCTTCAAATGGCACAAGTCCAGACAACTCATGTGGGCTGTTCTGATTTTCTGATCAGATCCAGATTGCTTTTCCTAACATGGGGAGTGTCAAGGACAGTTCTGGAAGGACAGCAGCTCAAGACTATATTCTATACAAGCACATCCTGAAGATTTTCCCCAGTGCTTTGTCCTCCGAGGAAGAAAATATTATTTTTTATTTCTTTTTAAAATTTTATTATTTTATTTTTTATTTCTTTTAGCTATTCCACTCCTCCCACCCCCGTACCCCCTCCCCACCCCCGTCTCTGCTATTTTTAGTTGCTTGTTTTACTTTTACCTTTTCTTCTAATTGTTTTTAAGGGGTTTTTGTAAGGGCTCAGGCCCTTACACAAGCACCAATGTAACCAATAATAATAATAATAATAATAATAATATATAATAATAACCAATGTAATATAGAAACTCTGTAAAATTTTATTTCTTGTGGAGGTCAGCTCATGAGATAAACATGGTCTATGTGCATCAAAGTTGTTTTTTTTTTTGGGGGGGGTTTACATGTTAACTGCTTTAAATATAAGACCCCCAAACCCTATAATTTAAGCGATGTCAAACTTCATAAAATATGACAAGAATATGGATGTGGGAGGCTATTATAATAGTAAGGTCCTGAATTAGGGTAGTGAGACTACATAAACAGGAGGGCTATGAGAGAGAAAGCAGAGAGAACTGATAGGATTTGGAACCTGAACAGACAGAGGGTTAAGGAGAGGCAGAGATAACGCTCTAATTTTGAAGCTGAGGGACCCGAGAAGGTAGGGGTGACATAAAGAGAAATAGAGATGCTAAAGGAAACAGTAGGTTTTTCGGGAAGAGGAAGATGAGGAGAATTCTCTGCCTGATGCATCTCTCCAGCCTCAACTCACTGTCACTCCCTAAAAGTGGTCTTTCCCAATTTCCTCAATTAATGCTTTCCACTTTCCCCCAATATGGCTTTACTTTGAACATCCTTATCTGGGCATGTGTTGCTTTCTCCTCAATAAGAGGTAAATTCTCTGAGGGCAGGGACTGTTTTGTTTCAGTCTTTGTTATCTCCAGCATCTAGCCTGAAGGTACTTGATAAATAGAAGCCCATGGTTTGCAGAATGGCTAAATGCAATTATGATGCATACAAGTAATGGTATATTACTGTGCTATTCGAAGTGACAGATGAGGAATACCGAGAAGCCCAGAAGGATCACGTGAACCGATGCAGAGCCAACAAAACAAGGCACAGGATGACTACAACAATGTAAATGTAAACAATCACCAAAAACCTGAATGCCAGGAATGCCAACAACAACAAAGAAACCATGGCTTGAAATGATACACTAGGTACACTAATACAGTGCACATATTTTGAAGACTTTTCCACATACTGCTCAGTCATGTTTGGAGAGTTACGTTATCACATCCTGTCAGCTGCTCTGCTACCTGGCATCAGGCTCTCCCAGGATAAGCTCATCATCAGGAAATTCACCTCTGCCCCTCTGACTGAAGGACCAGAGGGCAGGGCAAAAAACAACAGCCAATTCTTTATCTCCAACCAGGGCATTCTACCAACATCATGCCCACCCCCTTCCTACCTTTTCAGCTTCCCTTTGTGTATTGTCCTTTCCTATGTAGAGGCAAGCTCCATGAGGGCAGGGCTTCTCTTTCTCCTATTTGTCTCCCTAGCGCTTAGCACAGTGCCTGGTACACGACAGGGATTTAATAAATGTATATTGTATTGTATCATATAATGCCTCTTTTCTTTTTTCTCTTAAAAAATAAAGTGTTTTTTTTTAAGTTTGTTGAATAAATTATAGAATCAAGGCAGCATTATATACAGGGGAAAAAATAGCTGGACACAGAGTCAAAGGACTTGGTTTCCTACCAGACCTACTGGGCCTGTCGCCTTAGATACATTATTCCACCTCTATCGGCCTCAGTTTCCTAATCTATAAAAGAAGTGGTTTGGATTAGATGGCTCCTAAGTTCCCTACCAGCTCTCATTCTATCGCCTCTCCAGGCTGGGGAAGAACAAGAGGTCTTCTGACTAAGAGCAAGTAACCTGTCCTTTCTCCTTCTTGGCTTACCTGGTGTCTTGCAAGCTATTTCCATTGTAAATATACATGCGTTTCACAGTTGCTCCATGGGGAATCTGAAGAGAAGCCAAGCCATGGGCAAAATTAGGCTGCAAACACAGAATACAAGTTTCACTAAGTGTATGGCATCTTTTGAGATTCAAAAGTTAACAATACCAGCACCACTCCACATAACAGCAAAATCTGAAAATGGATGAAATATAAACTCAGAAATACAAATGACGCTTATCTCTTTTTAAAATTAAGTTACCTTTTCCCTCAAAAGGAATATTAGAGGTGTGTTCCTTCGAACCAGAGGTTCTCAATCTTTTTGGTTAAGACCCCTTTACAACTCTTAAAAATTACTGAGTATCACAAATAGCTTTTGTTTAGGTGGGTTAAGTCTACTGACATTTACCACGGTAAAATTTAAAACATTTATTAATTTTAAATAACAATAACTTATTATACCTTAACATACATAATATACTTTTATGAAAAATAATTATGTATTTAAAATTAATGAGAAGAGTGGCATTGTTTTACATATTTTTGGAAATCTCATTTAATTAAATTAAAATGGACTCTCATATTTGCTTCTACATTCAATCACTATGATATGTGGTTGAGACAGGGAGGTGTACTTTTGACATAGTAAAAAAACAAACCCCAAAACATTTTATTTTAAATTTCTTTTCATGAATTCATCTATTACTTAAAGCTGGCCACATCAATATTACCATTTATTATTGAGGAAATAGTTATCCTTAAGTACTCTCAATGCTTTGGAATCTTTAGGAACTTCATAAGGACATGATATACTTCTCCTTCTGTCTTCCCAAGATGAATCTGAGAAACCATACCCAAACATTTATTAAGCACCTTCTGGACGTAAGGTCCTGAGTATAGAGGAGACACAGGTAAAGGAGAGATGGTCCCTAAGCTCATGGTGTGGTAGAGGGAGATCAAGCATACAGATGTTAAAACAAGATCAAAACCAAAAATTTGTAAGAGGAGAACAAAGCGCTATGAGATGAGGAAACTACTTCTATCCACAGGTGGTGAGAAAAAAAAACAGCAGTATCCCTGAAAAACTGACCATCTCCTTTATACACAGTATCATAGGACACAGTGCTGAAGGGGCCTTAAGAGTTCACTGAATTCAATGCTAGTTTTCAAGACAGAGCTACTGTTTAAAGTAAGATAAATTAAAAGGCATTAACATGTATCCCTGAGCAAATAATAATATAAAATTTAAAGGCAAAGAAATGAAAAAGAAGTCTTTCTTGGCAGGATATTCATTCATTAAATTCTCTGAAGTCATGTGCTATCTATATACTCCTAACAATTTTAGCAACATTAGAAACACAGAATTTCTGACCTCATATTTTGGAGCTTCGGTCCATGAGTCTAATTGAAAAGAGAAAGATAATCCTCTAAAGTTGAGGTGGAAAAGTTGTTCAGCCGAGTTGTACACTGGAAAAAGAAGGGAGTTCCATGTGAATGCAGAAGCCGCTCTCAGACAAACGCGCTGGGCACGGAGGGGAGGATAACTATCGCCCATGGCAGCAGGACTAGCTTCCTGGATCGGGTATCGTGGCCCTAGGCCAATCCCTGCAGCTCTCTGAGTCCTGGGCATACTACTCCTTCCTCTACTTCGCAGGGGCGCTGGGAGAATCAGATGAGAACTCTGAGTGTGTTATCAACTGGAACGCCTGACAGAAACACAATCTTTTGTTACACGCTTTCCCCTCTAGGTTTACCGAGGAGAGGGTTTTTAAGTGCTGCCAGGCTCTGAATTGTATCGCTGCTGTGCTCACTGCCATGAGTTGTCACTAACGCCCTTTCTGCTCGGCACTGCTTACCTCCTGGATGAGTTGCTCCAAAAGACTGATCAATCTGTTCAATGGTTGGTGCTATTGCCTGAGAGTTAAAATGGACACCACTGAAAAACAAAAAAGGCCCTTTTCAACAGCCACGAAACCTCACAGTTCATGCGCTATCGTGACGGCAAAATGTACTTTAAAAACCAAAACGAATGGGGCAGGGGGATAGAGTACAGGCCCTGGATTCAGGAGGACCTGAGTTCAAATCTGACCTAATTAGCTGTGTGACTCTAGGCAAGTCACTTAACCCCACTGCCTAGACAAAACAAAACAAAATAACCCACAGATGCCAGTTCAGAACTGAGTTGAAATATTAAGGTAAGCCACTTACAAAAGTTATTTTTGATATAGTTCAAACATGAGTTCCTTGGTGTAAAGAACTCTTTGATGTAGCAATTCCTCTCACATGATACACACAAGTAACAGAGAGAAAGCTGGCTGGGAGCACAGAGAGGGTGATTTGCCCAAAGTCACAAAGCCAGTAGGTATCAGAGGTAGGACTTGAACTCAGATCTTCCCAATTCCAAGGTCAAGCCTCTAGTCAGAGTAACACATTGCCCCTTACTCAAGACTTTTAAGCATAAGAAAACAAAGACTGTATTCACAGGCTATCCTTCAGAAGTTCCTGTAATACATTATACATCACTTCTCATCAGAATGAGGGATAAGTTGGTGTCAGTCTAGTGGAATTTCAAATAGTAGACACAGGGACATGAAGAAAGGCCACATCAGGTAGGCCAATAGAGCTGTTACTCTGTGTGAAAAGCCTGTACTACTCCAGTAAGAGGTGGGAAAATTTTTAAAAGGGGAATGTATCAATAAAGCAGGTACTGGAACAGTCCACTAGGAATAAACTTGGAGAGAAAAAGGGAGGGGAGAGAGAATTTTGAGGAAGCTAATCTGTGAGAAAGAAAATGCTTATGAAGTGATACTCAGTGAAGGGCTCTTAGGGCCTGAAGGAGAAGAAGTGAGATATTTGGGCAGAGAGGAGAAGGGAAGGAAAAGGGAGGAAAGAACTCTATACTGGCCCAGGCAGGAAGTAAAAAGAGAACAGGAAGGCAAACATTTCAGTAATACTATTTGGAACTCTGCACCTCTCTGGCTTATCTCTGAAGATTAGATTCTTAAGAGACGGATTTTGTCTTACAAAACACGGCCCATATTTAAGAAAACATAATTATACTAAATGGTAAACATTAGTCCCTGGTCTGACCTAGAAACATGTGCAGATCCTCAGCAACTCCAGGGGAAGGGATGTGAATACCCACAGAGACCTTCCTGTGCTATAGGGACAATGAATGCTATTAACTGTAAAGAAATATGTACTGATGGATATGATCAACCCTAGGGTGGCTGTTTAGTGTCCTAAACGGCTCAGAAAACTGTTTCGGGGGATTGACCACAGGCCTGAAGAAGAAACAGGCCCAGCCCATACAAATCCTACAGATGTGACAGGTCTCACTGCGCTGGGGAGAAAAGGAGTGCTGAACAAAAGGAAAGCAGATATCCAAAACTAGTTTGTCATGAGAATGATCCACCAGTTCTAAATAAGACTTACCAATATTTTAACTTCACTTTAGTCAAGTCATAAACTTCAATTACCTAAAAGACAATACATTGAACATTTAAGAAAAATGGTTAAAAGCATAATAGTACGATTAGATTTTTTAAAAAAATCTCCTAAAAGATTTCTAGAACAAACACTCATCAAGATCCACAATTACCAAATATTCTCTTTAAGAAAGAGTTTTGCGTAAATTAAGACCTTGTCTCAATCTGAAAGGGGGAAAAATTCATACTCCAATGATCATGATAATCCAGTTATTCAAATTCAACTTCTACTGGGCTATCCAAATATATACCTTCCATGTAATAGCTTAGTTTCTTTATAGTTATTCCAAAGTTTGGTTCCTAGATAGAGAGCTTTTGTAGACTCACTCAAATCTAAAACACCCTTTTCCTTCAACAACAATTAGAGCCCAGACCTGTGATTTCACTGAATAAATGAAAAAGCACTTACCAGGTGCTTACTATGTGCAAAGCACTGTATTAAAAAGCCCTAGTATACAAACAGAAAAGGGGGTCCCTGCTCTCAAGGAGTTCATCTTCTAATCAGAAGCAACAACACATGGAGTTGGTTTTAGCTGCAAATCAGACGGAAAGGCCCCATACTCCTCAGGGTAAGTGGCAAAGCAGTAACACACATTTTATTCCCAGATAAAACATCAATTTCTGATGAGCAACCACTTGACTCTGCCAAGCACATTGTTGGTGAAGACTTGATTTTCCAGATTCTT